>NC_050481.2:71195761-72395761 GCF_012460135.2 Molothrus ater
AGCACTCTGTGTGCCCTGGCTGATGGGTTCTGCTCTGCAGGGCAGCACTCTGTGTGCCCTGGCTGATGGGTTCCTCTCTGCAGGACAGCACTCTGTGTGCCCTGGCTGATGGGTTCCTCTCTGCAGGGCAGCACTCTGTGTGCCCTGGCTGATGGGTTCCTCTCTGCAGGGCAGCACTCTGTGTGCCCTGGCTGATGGGTTCCTCTCTGCAGGGCAGCACTCTGTGTGCCTGGCTCATGGGTTCTGCTCTGCCGGGCTCCACCCAAGTGCTTCTCCTAGTGCTCCGTCATAGGGTACAGTGAAGTGGCATTTCTTTGTTTGAGCAATTTTGAGGCAAGAATGAAATTTTCCTTACAGGTTTAAGGGTGTGGACTGGGGGCCGTCGATGTTTCTCTTATAAATAATGTTTTCAGACATCTTGGTTGTGAATAGAGATAATGAAGTGAAAATGTAGGAAGCTAAATGGAAAGTGGAATGAGGCAAAACCTTTTCCTTTCCCGTTTTTCTTAATAAACTAAGGCAAGCACAGCAGTATTTTGTGCACAATTCCTTGTTAGTGCAAACAGACTTTTAGAATCATGAATAGCTTGGGTTAGAAGGCACCTGAAAGTCCCTTGCTTATTATTCCATTCCACTGCCATTAGTGGGAACACCTTCCACTGTCCCAGGCTGCTCCAAGCCCCATCCAGCCTAGCCTTTGGCACTGCCAGGGATCCAGGGGCAGCCCCAGCTGCTCTGGGCACCCTGTGCCAGGGCCTCGTCTCTCCCATAGAGAATAATTTCTTCATAATATCTAATCTAAACCCTCCTTCATCTTAGTGCCATTTCCTGTGGACATTGCCAGAGTGAGGAAAGACTGGTGGTGACTGAATCCTAAATAAGAAGTTGGGACTTTCTTTAGAGTTGTTTAGTAGAGAGGTGGCCTGTCAGTCATGTTTAGCTTGGTGAAGTGAGAGGGGTTATTTCAAAACTTTGCATAACTAGTGTTGAGCCACTGTCTTTGTTTTTGTTGTTGCAAATCTGTAGCGAGCAGATGGAATTTCATTTTTTCCCACTACAGTCCCAGAATAACTCCTTTCAAAGTCATTTTGGAGGCAATAGGAGAGGTGCATATGGCTGGGCTAGGGATGCAAGCAATGATTTTTACAGCTACACCTTCCCTCAGGGAGTTTAGTTCTCTGCTGGCTGGGTTGGATGTCCACAATTGCGGTTTTTTTTTGATTGGCCTATTTGTCTGTTGCATTTGTTGTTTTGTGTTCTTGATTTTTTTGAAGGAAGAGTTTCTTGGTAGTGATTATCAAGAGATCTGCATGTCAGGCACTGCCTTACTAGAAGAAAAGATAACGCCCCCATCTTTCCCCTACCATGCAGGAACATCTGTCTCTTCAGCTGAGGAGTTGGGAGGCTGCGGTGTGACCTCCCCTGAACCAAGAGTGATTCACAGACAAACACTCCAGAGCTACTTATCCTAGAAAGAAATGCTAACAGGGCTTGGATTATAAAGATATTGTAGTGAGACTGTTGCTAAGGCAGCATTGACACAAACCACAAATTCTGTGTAATGTGTCAATGAGTGCATTGTTTCTATATTTTCAAAGTTTGTTCCAAAAATAAAATGGTTGCATGCCATCTTTGCCAGATTAAAGTGTGTTTAAAAAGTCATAGAATCACAGGATGTTTTAAGTTGAAAGGGTCCTTAAAAAGCCCCATCCCATTCCACCCCTGCCATGGGCCGGGACACCTTCTGCTATCCCAGGCTGCTCCAAGGCCCATCCAGCTTGGCCTTGGGCACTGCCAGGGATCCAGGGGCATCCACAGCTGCTCTTGGGCACCTGTGCCCGGGGCTGCCCACCCTGCCAGGGAACAATTCCTCATTCCCAATATCCCATCCATCCCTGCCCTCTGGCAGTGGGAGCCATTCCCTGGCTCCTGTCCCTGCAGGCCTTGTCCCCATTCCCTCTGGCCTGCAAGGGGCCTGCCAGGGGCTCTGAGCTCTGCCTGGAGCCTTCCCTTCTCCAGGGGAACATTCCCAGCTCTCCCAGCCTGTTTTATTTTGTAGAAGGATTTATTTTTTTTCCAAACCCAACTTTTCTTGCTGCTTCTTGTGCCCTGCTAAGGAATCAAGGCTTGGTGTTTTAATAGCCAAGAATATCTGTTGGTGGGTTAGGAAATACCTGATCTGGATTGTAAAATATATTGTGCAGATGCATTTAATAAAGGCATAGCAGTCTGTAGTGCCTAAACCCACCCCATTCTCTAAGGGATTTAGACCGGCCCCAGTGAGGCTGACAAACACACTCTGGCATATGAAAGTCCCTCCAGCTCCTCACCTCCTGGTGTCTGGAGCTGTTAAGTTACTGGATGACTTTCACATTTGGTTTATTTGCTCAGGCTCTTAAATAAACACTGGGATGGTTTGAGCACCATGGGTTTATTCAATTCTTTCCAGAGCTGGTGGAAAAGCTTAGCTGGCTGGTGGAGTAATTAGTGTGGTTAAAGTGACCTGTGCCAGCAGTAGGAAGTTTTCATTGAAGGGATTAAGATGATTTAATCAAAGCTGCATGAAGTCTGGCCTTTTCTCCATGTGCTAAGCCAGGATTTTGGCCGAGTGTTTGAGTATAAAGTGCTGCAGGTGACTTCCCATCCCATGGGTGAGTGAGAACACGCAGCTGGACAAGTGCTTGGTATTCACATTTTTCTTATGTTCATATAGTCCTGCTTAAATTCAAGTCATCTGGATTATTCTTTATTTTTGAGTTTTGTTCTACTTAACAAAGGGGAACTTCTCAAGGAAGCCAACTGTGTACACCTGTCTTCATTAGATACTCCAAGTGTTTGGTATTTAGCTCCTTTTTTTCTATGTTGTGTGAAATTGCTTTCATTAATATGAGTAGTTTGGGGAAAATGCCACTTGTGCTTTTCTGCAAGAGGTTGCAAATCATCATTCTTTTTCTTGCTGTGATAATGAATTTAGCACAACAATCTGTGGGAGTGAGAAACAGCTGGCTTGAACTGGAAAAGGGAAGGGAGAAGAAATGAAGTGTTTACAATTCTGTACCAATATGTATGTGGAAATGAGAAGTTCCTGTAAAACCAAGAATTAGGATACAGCTTTTTTGTTCCTGTCTTTCTTTCTCCTGGATATTGGCAAACATGAGTGTTGCTTTTTTGTGTTGTGAAGTTGGGAGCTTATTTCCCATTGCTTCTGCAGGTGCTAGAAGACAGAATCCTGGAATGATTTGGGTTGAAGGGACCTTAAAGTCATCTAGTTCCAAACCTGCTGCCATGGGCTGGGACCCTGTGCACTGTCCCAGGCTGCTCCAAGGCCCATCTGGCCTGGCCTTGGGCACTGCCAGGGATCCACGGACAGCCACAGCTGCTCTGGGCACCTGTGCCAGGGCCTGCCCACCCTGCCAGGGAACAATTCCTAATTCCCAAGATCCCAGCCATTCCCAGCCCTCTGGCTCTGGGAGCCATTCCCTGGCTCCTGTCCCTGCAGGCCTTGTCCCCAGCCCCTCTGCAGCTCTCCTGGAGCCCCTGCAGGCCCTGCCAGGGGCTCTGAGCTCTGCCTGGAGCCTTCCCTTCTCCAGGGGAGCATTCCCAGCTCTGCCAGCCTGGCTCCAGAGCAGAGGGGCTCCAGCCCTGCAGCAGCTCCGGGGCCTCCTCTGGGCTCTCTCCAGCAGCTCCACGTCCTCCTGCTGTTGGCCCCAGGGCTGGGGCAGCTCTGCAGGTGGGCTCTCACCTCAGGGAGGGGCACAGGGACAGAGTCCCCCCTCCCCTGCTGCCCTCACTGGGATCAGCCCAGGCATGGGGGGGGCTCTGGGCTGGATCATGTCCAGCTGTCACCCAGCAGCACCCCCAGGTCCTTCTCCCCAGGGCTGCTCTCCAGCCATTCCCCACCCATCCTGTGGTTGTGCTCTGCCTTGCTCCAGCCCCATGCTGGATTCTGCACTGTGGATGAATCATGCTGGATTCGGCCGTGTTGGACCCCATGAGTTTTGCACTGTCCCAGCTCTCCAGTCTGTCCAGGCCCCAGTGGGTGCCATTCCATCTCTCAGGTGTGTCACCCTCAGCACTCAGTGTGGTGTCAGCAGCTGTTGGTGGGAGGGAACAGAGCTGCAATCTCGGCTGCGCTCTCGTGCCAGCGCTGGCACTGACCTGGGCTCTGCTCTCCATGATCCGAGTCTTGCTTGAGGGCCTGTCCTAAACCCTCCAGGTGGGTGTGCTGAGGGACTGCTGTAATAGAGAGGGCATGTGGATCAAGGGATTTTGTCTGGGAGCAGTTCCACTGAAATGAGGTGGAAAACGGAATAATCGAAACAGATTTTAGGAGATTGGAGTGATAAATTGTTGATTTTATTATTGGTGCTGTGTGAACGTCTCATTCCCTCAATGAAATTCTTCTCTGTCCCCTCCTTCGAGACAAATATTTGCGTGCCTTTCATTCTTTACAGTAATACACGTGAGGAGAAGGACATTTGTGGGACAGGTGCAATATCCTTGTATCATATAAACATACAGACTATTTTTTCTGGGGGACCACATTTCCCTTTTTCTCTCAGGTTTAATATTTTATGCTTAAAAGGCTCCTTTTCTGTTGTATTACTTTTACTACTTGTGGCATCTTTGAGAACATCTTCGTTATTGGTTGATCAAGGTGTCATTAAATTATGATATTGGCTGAGAATTTGTTTCATTAATAAATACAGTATTTTCATTATCAATTTCCTGATCTTTGCATGTTCTTATGTTGTTTTTTCAGCCAACGCCCTTCTGTAAAAAGTCAAGAGGATTTGTCATTCTGTAGGTTCACAAATGCCCCTCTGGATTTCAGGATGTACTATGACTATTTTAGGGATCTGTATCTGAGGATCTGTGTCAAAACCTGGTTTTGAGGCCCGAACCAAACAGAGGTTAACAGCAATCTTTTTCCTAACTACTTTTATTTTTGTAGGGCTCAGTTCTCCCAGCAGGTAACACTGCTGCGTAGTAGCTTAAAATTTTTGAATGTCAGGAAGGAAATAAAAGGAATTATTTCTATCCCTGTTAGGAAAGTGGGTCAGGCTGTGATGTTTATTTATAGATTGTCTCAATATTTTCACTTCTGTTGCAAGACTGACTGATCTTTGGCTTGTGCTTTTCTGTAAGTGCGACTACCAAGTTCTGAGCTCTGCGTTTGGCCTAAAAATCAGCAGTGATGGAGGGTGGCAAGTTTGGAGCTAAATCAGAGTCTAAATGGACTTATTGAGAGTTCAGTGGATTATTTTGGGGTTTAGTGCTTAGGAAGAATAAGGCAGCAGTTTCATATACAGCATTGGAAAACAGAAGGGATTGCTGCTACTGCTTTTACATTTCTCCTAGAAACTTGGCGGGTTTGCATTTGTCTGAGGAAGTGCAGCAGGACGATGGTCCTCTGCTCCACAGGGATGGCCTGGAACTGCACTTGCTCTGGTTCCTACTGGCCTGAAGGTTAAGTCAGCTGCTTAACCTCTTTTTGTTCACAATACAGCACGTGTGCTGCCAATGAAGCTTTTCCTGGTCTTAAATGTAGGCCTGACAACTTGAAAGCTTATCAAAGTGAAAGGCTCTCCAGCTGGAGGAGAAGATTGATGTCTGTCAGTTCTGAGCACGTGGGCTTTGAAGAATTTGAATTATGAGGCTTTATTTACAAGGGTCACAGGTGTGCTGTACAGCACACCTGTACAGGTGCTTGAGATCCATTGAATAATTGAATATTTCTAATTTTGGGAAAGGGAGGAAAATTCATCTTACAGACCTTTATGTCCATGAGCCTTTGATGATTCTCTTTGACCATCGCAATAATGTGGCTTCTTTGTCCTTTTGTCTGGCAGGCGGTCAAGTTTTGTGGTAAGACGCACTGGCCCTTGGCCTAAGGTTTTAGGGAGTTATTGTGTGCCAGGGAAAGAGAAGGATTGATATTTATGAACACAGTTTGTGCTGATTGGCAGTGGGATGAGCCTCACCCCAATGGGTGCAGCTGTGAGAAGCAGGTGAGCAGCACTGAGAGCCATGGAGGGCCCAGGTGAGCAGCACTGACAGCCATGGAGGGCCCAGGTGAGCAGCACTGACAGCTGTGAGCCATGGAGGGCCCAGGTGAGCAGCACTGACAGCCATGGAGGGCCCAGGTGAGCAGCACTGACAGCTGTGAGCCATGGAGGGCCCAGGTGTGCTGAGCAAGCACAGAGGGAGCAGAGGGCACACAGGTGTGATGTGTGAACATGAGGGGATGAAAGGCTGGGCTGGAGAACAAAAAGGGCAGATCCTTGAGGCCTTCTGAAGTGACATGGTGGTGTTACTGTGTGTGGGGTAAAGCTTTCTGATGTGGTATGGTGATACTCTGTGTATTGTGGCTGTCTCGACTGTGCACTATGCTGTGACATTGATATATTCTTTTCCTGCTATAGTGAGATGGTTTATGATGTGTGAGATGCATTTGCTTCCACTGTCCTCTATTGTCTCCTCCTGCCTGGTGTAAGACAACTCTCTACCACAAACCCCAGGAGCATTTTTAGGACCATCAGGGAAGGATGAGGCTCCCATTTTTCTGGGCATTACAGACACTTTCAGCTAAATTATCCTTATTTCTAAGAACTGGGCCAAGATCCAGTAAGTGGATTTGGGAACAGATGGGGAGAGCAGAATGCAACTGTTGGGCTAGATTAGTGGACAGCTGTTGTAGTGTCCACCATCTGCATGGCTGGTGTCTCAGGTACAAGTGGTGGGTATGGGTGGCCGTCAAGGAGACCTCATGTATTGGCCTTTTGTCATGGTAGTATTTCTGCATAAAATACAGGCACTGGGGAAGGTGTTCAAAGAAATAAGAGTGCCAAGACTCGAGTTCTTGCAGTGTGAAAGCAGAGATCAAAGATAATATAGAGATAATAGAACAATGGCACAGAAAAATGTGCTGGCAAACAGCACAAAATGTGCTGCTTGTGTGAAGAATGCATTCCTTCAGTGTAATAATAATAATAATAATATCTTTGTTTTACCTGGTAAGTTTGAATGAGGGAAAAATCTGTAGTAAAGGTACACAGTAATGTTGACATTTACAGTGCAGCTTGGCTCGTTGGTTCAGCAGAGATGAAGCTGTGGTTATACAGTGAATAAATGCTGCTCTGTGGTCTCTGAGATGAGGCTGGGAATAAAGAAATAGGAGAATATGGAAGGACCTGAATTTGGGATATTTTCAGTTTGAATGTAAAACTTAGAGGCACAAACAAGAGTGGAGCTCCAGCGTGTTTCTAGTGTGGCAAACGCAGTAGGAGCACAGGCAGCCTCTATAAATGATGGTTTTGAAGCAGTGGGGAAGTGCTGGTGTTGTTTGGGATCCAGCACAGTTCTATGGTTTGTTTATTTATTTTTTTTAAATGCTTCTGATGTGTGAAATGGATTTGGAGGAGGGAAATCAGCTTTTCCTTCATTGTTTCTGTTGTCTTAGTCTTGAGGTGAGGTAATTTGAATGATTGTTACAATTCAAATTGTTTTAAAAAACTATGTATTTAGGATAAAAATCTTTAAGGAAAAAGTTCTTCCCTGTGAGGGTGGGCAGGCCCTGGCAGAGGTCTCCCAGAGCAGCTGTGGCTGCCCCTGCATCCCTGGCAGTGCCAAGGCCAGGTTAGACGTTGGGGCTTGGAGCAGCCTGGGACAGTGGAAGAGGGGTGGAATGAGATGAACTTTAAGGTCTGTACCAACCTAAAACATTTGGTTTTACGTGGTTATGCTACAGCAGTGACTTTTACATGAGTTTTCTCATTTTTAGGACTGTAATCTCAGGAGACTGTGTATGTGGAAGAGAGAGGAGGAGAGAATTCTCTGGGCACCTGGAGTAGTTGATTGTCTTTGTTTGAGGTACCTGTTGCTGCGTAGGTAAAATCCTTATCAAAGTGGATTTTGCAGTAATGTCATTACCTTCATCTGTGAGACCTGGCCTGTAATTAATTACATCTTCCTAGCTTTACCTGTGGTGTGGAACCCAAATGGCAGAAGGGATTTAGTTGTTCTTCATTAGAAATTAATGAAATAGTTGTGTGGATTGTTTATCTGCTTCTCTCATCCCCAGTGTGCCTGGTCACTATTCCATGCCTATAAATTAAAGCATTTGCTTATAATAAATGTCCTTTAACCTCAGTGCTTTTACTGAGAATATGGACAAAGTCAAATTATTAATCAATTTAGGATAGAAAGGGTTTGTTCCTGTAAGAGGCTGTAACAGCCCTTTCTTTGTGCCTTCAATTCCAAGTATACCCAAACCAGTGACTTGTAATTGTGAAGTGCTTGAGCACTTGGGAAGGAGGAGGGAGAAAGGAGGAAAACTCATTGCTTGCATCTATCTCTAGATTTAACAACTATAAGGATGGACAAGGGGCTTTTGGGTTTGTTTGGTGGTTTTGGTTGGTTATTTAGATTTTGCTGGTTCTGTTTGGTTGGTTTGTTTTGGTTTTTTCTTTGGTTTTTGATTATTTGGTTGGGGTTTTTATTAGAGAAAAGACTGTGAAACTTATCCAGATGCAAGATGCTGATGAGTCTTCACTGTCAGTGTCACTACAGTCTAACTGAAAGTAATACAAACCCATTTTGAGATCCAGTGATGACACTTAGAGATGAAATTTTAATGTGTTTTATAAACCAAACCAGCCTGCTTACCTTTTCTGGAAAGTAATGAAGGAAAGGCAAGCTGCATTTTTTCTTATTAATACTTCTGATGAAAATAAATGTATTCAAAACCCTGTTGCCAGCATATAATGTACCTTTAATGTCACAATGCTTTGAAGTAAGTGCTGCAAAGTTACTTAATCCTAAATTCTGAGGTACATCTTGTGAGTTTTTATACTCACTAGCAACAGGCTTGCTTTAGATTTATTAGATAGTAATTAGTCAACAGCTTCGAGGCTTTGCTTTGTTGCGCAGTTCCTGCCCACAGAGGAATTTTCTCAGTGCATACTAATTTGTATTTGAAAAATATTTGCTGCTAGTATTACTCACGTTATTATTAAAGAAACTTCAGATTTGTCTGGTGATTTCCAATATCAGATCTGGCTGTTTACCCAGGAGATACCATTGATTGCTGCCTGATTTTCTTGTGTTGGTTTTCTGCTTTTCAGGGGCTCCCAGAATGAGTGGGGAGCAATTAAATATGCAGAATATTTTTGCATAAAATATTTCTTTTTGAAGTTCTTTCTTGTTAAATCTTCATCCTTGTCATTGCTTCCCTTTTGCTTTTTCCTTAAAAAAAGCTGGAATAGGCAGCACTCAAGGCTGGAGCTCTCTGAATGTGTGTGCTGTTCTTCTCCCTTACTCTCTTCTTTCACTTGGGTTCATGTTAATGGCAGTCCACTTGGGAATCAGTGAAAGATTTAGTATACACAACACTGTTGTGAACAGTGAAGTTTGAAACAAGCCTTAAGTATAGTGTATATGAATGTACGCATATGTATTTATGCAGTACACTTATGTATGGTTTTAATCTGAGTTCTGTGAATAGATCCTTGCATCCTTGCTGTTGTTTTTTCTACCCTGGAGGTTTTAAGGTTAACGTTGTAGTTTAGAGTCTTGTAAGTATTGTAGATACAGTGTAGGGGGATACAGTGTATGGGTAAATGAAGATGGTATAGAATGTAATCTTATCCCCAAAGAGTTGCAGCTGAACCAATTACTAAAGATTAGGAGCAAGCCTGATGTTAACAGGCCACACCAGTAGCCAATAAGAAGAGTGTTATAAAAGAGTGGATTGGTGGGAACTGGAATCAGTTGGCTGCTGTGAGGACAAGAAAGAGTCAGTGCTTAGAGGAGTTCCCTACAAGAAACATCAAGGAGGTACGAAACTCTAGCAATATGGAACCCTTGCAATGTAATGTAATAGAACCTTCGCAATATAATGACAACAGTACAGGACCTGACTGACTGTTTTCCTAGGGTGTAGCAGTTTCTCCTTGCAGAGCAGGAGATGTAATGTTCAGGTAGTAGGGAAGCACTTCCTGTGTGGCAGCCACACATTTCGCCAACTTATCAAAGACAAGTGGTATTTGATGTCTTTCCATATTTTCTGGTGTCTGATTTCTGCATCCGAGTCATAAAATTACTGTAGAAGCACAGAATTGTTGGGGTAGGAAAAGCCCTCTAAGTCCAGTTGTTCCCCAGCACAGCCAAGGCCACCACTGCCCCATGTCCCCAGGTGCTACATTCACAGGGCTGTGAAATCCCCCTGGAGATGGGGACTCCAACCCTGCCCTGGGCAGCTGTGCCAGGGCTGGGCAGCCCTTTCTGTGAGGAATTTCCCCACTGTCCACCCAGATCCTCCCTTGAGGCCGTTCCCTCTGCTCCTGTCCCTGTTCCCTGGGATAGGATCCCAAATCCCCCCGGCTGTGCCCTCCTGGCAGGAGCTGTGCAGAGCCACAAGGGCCCCCTGAGCCTCCTTTGCTCCAGGCTGAGCCCCTGCCCGGCTCCCTCAGGGACTCTGCAGCCCCTGCCCGGCTCCCTCAGGGACTCTGCAGCCCCTGCCCGGCTCCCTCAGGGACTCTCCAGCCCTTTCCCAGCTCTGTTCCTGCCCTGGCCACGCTCCAGCCCCTCCAGGGCTCTCCAGAGCTGCCCCAGCCCTGGAGGTGCCCCGGCAGTGCCAGCACAGGGACACTGTGGCCCTGCCCTGGCCCTGCTGCCACCCCAGAGCTGGCCCAGCCCAGGGGCCCCCAGTGGCCTCTCGCCCAGCTGGGCTCGTGTCCAGCCGCTGTCACAGCAGCCCCAGGTCCTTTCCCAGCCCTCTGGCCCAGCCTGCAGCTGCAGGGCTTGCTGTGAGCCAGCGGCAGGGCCTAGCCCTCACCCCACATCACAAACATGGCCAAAGCTTTCTGGGCCCAGAGGCCTCTGACCCTGGTGGTGGTGGTGACACAGGCTACGTTGTGTAGGAGCCTTCTGTGAGAGTGGCCTGATGCATGTTAGGTGAGCTTCCTGTATCCAAGCCCCTCATTCCTGGGGTGTTGTTCCTTCTGGAGTTACTCCCGCGCTCCCTTCCCAAGGTTCTGCTCGCAGACCAAGGCAGAGGCTGTGTGGGACCTGTGCCAGCCATGCCAACCCCCAGCCCCGTGTCCCTGTGGCACAGGCAGCACGGAGCATGGGGAACAGGGCCTGTTTGCTTTTTCTGCAGCCTGGAGATTGGTTCATCTTTCTCTATTGAATGCAAAAAGATGAAATTTTAATTTCAGTTTGCTTTTGTGCTGAAGATTTATTTCTGTCTGGGAGAGTGCTTATAGAAGAACATGGATGCTACTGCCTGCTCTAGCCAGGCAGTGCAGGCTATTTATTTTCCTTTCAGAAGTGTCAACTCTGATTGATTATAGATTTTTAATAGATTTTTATTAATGGATTTTAATAATAGATTATAGATTTTTAATATCCCTCATTTGTCCATAATGGCAGGAAGTTTAGTAAGCAGTCTGAGAAACTTACACATAAGTTTTTACTAATAGGGGATCAAAGAAATTTGACTTATATTTTTAAAACTAAGTCCAATGGTTTGCTGAAACTTCATTGAATTACATGGCTGTTGAAATGCTCTCTTTTTTTCCCTCCTGAGATGCAACATGCCTGGGGCTACAGTACTAACAGGATTATTTTATTTTGTTCTTTATATCACTCTTGGTAGCATTTCTGTGGTGAATGAATTAGTAATTGCTTCCAGATAAAATTGTTGCAGGAATTCTATGAGCAGAGGTTCCCTGAAAGCTTGCCACATGGCATGAGATTGTTTTTAACTTGAGAGACTTCCTCAGGTTTTCAGAATCTCTGCTCTTCATTGCAGGCAAAATTCTATCACTGTTGGTACTGTTTGATTCATGGCTTTTCCATGGCTATTATATTCAAAAGGATGATTTTATAGACAAAAAGACTAGATGTTACTGCCTCCAACTTGGAAGTTTAATTTGGTTTTGTGAATTCCTGGTTGGTGGATAAGTAGTTTGAATTTTCAAAGATGTTGAAATTTTAAAAGAAATATAAATCACAGAATCATGGAATGGTTTGGGTTGGAAGGGATCATAAAGCCCACCCAGTGCCACCCCTGCCATGGCAGGGACACCTCCCACTGTCTCAGGCTGCTCCAAGCCCCAATGTCCAGCCTGGCCTAGGACACTGCCAGGGATGCAGGGGCAGGCACAGCTGCTCTGGGCACCCTGTGCCAGGGCCTGCCCACCCTCCCAGGGAACAATTCCTTCCCTTCCTTCCCAATATCCAGCCTAAATCTATACCTTCTGTATGTGTATTTTTTTTAATCTAATCTGTGTTTACACTGACATCTGTGTCTCCATAGAGGGCCCAGATGCTTTTTGTGCTTCCAAGAATCTGAGCTTTTTCTCCACTTGCTTGAATGTCCATTTCCTGCAGAACTTCAGTAATTGGCTTTTAAAAATCTTCAGCTCAATTTCTCAGGTTGAAAAGTATTGTAATAAATTCATTTAGAGACAGAGGAAGGTGGTTTTTAAAAACCTGTGAGTTTTGCCTTTTTAATTTGAATCAGAGATCAACCTTAAAAATGCTTGATGGAAAAGAGTTTGGAAAATAATTTTTGACTCAGCCAAAATGTGTTAAAAAGTGAGATGTTAGCATTAACAGATCACTGGGGAAAGGCACAGAAAAGGTTCCAAGATTACCGGTTTGAGGAATTTCTGGTCTTGCTTTCCTCTCTTTTTGCCAAGTTTAAATTTAGAGTGTTTTTGTTTTAGAGCTGTGTTGTAAGTAGGACAGTTGAATTTTGCCAGAGGGCTGTGATTTGCTCCGGCAGTGTGCCGACCGTGGAGTTTATAACTTGCTTAGGAAGGAATCCTGGTTTGGGTGCCAGCATGTGCTCTACCAGAACATGGTGTTTGGGCACTTTCAGGTGCTGCTGCCTTCTGCTGCCATCCTTCCCTGCCATTTATTTTCAGCAGTGTCTGCAATACTCATCTGGAATATTTTGACTAATTCATATGAGACAGGAATGCATATCCCAATGGTTTTCTTTTGCTGGAGTAGAATTTGCACTGTGCAGCATTTGCAGATATTGATAACAATATAGAATCACAGAATGGTTGGGGTGGAAGGGGCCTCAAAGCCTGTCTCATTCCACCCAATCCATGGGCAGGCACACCTTCCACTATCCCAGGGTGCTCCAAGCCCAGTCCAGCTTGGCCTGGGGCACTGCCAGGGATCCAGGGGCTTAGGGTCAGTCCAACCCTCCATCCAGGAGCTTGTCAAGGAGTTTGGGGAGAGTCAAATACAGAATGAGTGACAGGTTGCACCATGGCCTTCATCTGAACTGCATGCAATGGTACAGTTTGTGTAAATAAATAGTTTAGGAATAATTTTAGCTTCTGTTGGGGAATTCCTTGTGCTAGTTAGGTGGTATATCCATACATACAGGTTTGGAACCACGGCATCAATATGATAGAGAAACCATCCCTCTTGAAGTGATGTCATTATTATTGAAGAACAATCATCAGAAGGCCTGCAGAGAGAGTTCAACAGGACATTCCCAGCTGGGTTTTGTTGTGCTGTAGTTGGTTTGTATATAGTGGCTCTTAAGTAAATAATAATCTATATGATGGATCTTCAGAATTTAGAGAATCCTTTCTGAATGTTTAAAACCACTGGACACTAATGTTTGTCTTTGTGTTTTTGTTTGCAGACTCACAGAACCTTCAGGGTATGTCACAGATGGGCCTGGAAATTACAAATACAAGACAAAATGCACCTGGCTCATTGAAGGAAGGTGAGTGTTGGAAGCAGCTTAGAATTTTGTATTGCTTATTGGCACTTTTAGGTGAGTTTTATCTGCACTGAATATTGTTAGGTCTCACGATTCTTTCTGGCTATTCTAAAAGCTAAATTGGGCAACACTTAATTGGTCTTGGGAAATAAATTTTTGTGCAACTGAGCCCTCCAAACTGACTTCTGTTTAAGAGGTTTGTGTTGAAACAACATGTGATGAACAAAAATCAGCACACTTCTGGAAATAATGAAGGATTATGAATTACTTAACTGACATCATAGTGGGCCATTCAGATCATGGGATTCACTGCACATGGGATTTTTCAATAGTATGAGAAACAAGAGAAAGCTCTGAAAGCTTTTAATCATGAAGAATCAGTTTCTGTAGTGATGAACTTCAGATGTTTCTTTACTCATTGAGCCATGAGGACTTCAGAGGAACCACTGACCTTTTATTGCAAAGGTTTTCTAAACTGGGAGAAGTCTCTCAGATGTCTCCCCTCACTTTACTGCCCTTCTTGTAGTTGATCCTTATATTGCTTAAAGCAATTTCTTGCACAGGTTTTTAGGAATAGCATATTTAATGTCTATCCTCTGTCACCTGATTGATGGTGCAGCGGTTCAGAGCATCTCACTTGTTGAAATATATTTTTGATAGAACCAAGCTGGTGTCAGGACTGTAAGATCCATTTGTTTATTCTCTAAAGCTTTTCCATGGTCAGATATGATGCTGTGTGATAACATCTGTATGTTCAGTCACATTCCATGTTGCTCCCTGAATGTGCAGGTAGAGAGGGCTGTGAATTGGCAGGAGTCATGTGAGAGCATGAACTTGTGCAGGACACTGCAAACTGAGGCCTCTTAGGGGATCAGAATTTACTACACTCCCAGAGGGCACTTTTCCTTAGTCTTCTCCCTGTGTTTAACATATCTGTTGCTGGCATGAACAGTGGCATAAGGCACCCTTAGCAAATCTGCCAGTGGATACCAGGCCATGTGGTGTGGGCAAGGTGTTGAAGGGAAGAAATGGCACCAAAGGGGGCCTGGACGGACCAGAGACATGGGACTGTGTGAACCTCATGGAATTTCACGAGACCAAGTACAAGGTCCAGCATGGGGCTGGGGCAAGGCAGAGCACAACCCCAGGATGGGTGGGGAATGGCTGGAGAGCAGCCCTGGGGAGAAGGACCTGGGGGTGCTGCTGGGTGAGAGCTGGACATGATCCAGCCCAGAGCGCCCCCCATGCCTGGGCTGATCCCAGTGTGGGCGGCAGGGGAGGGGGGACTCTGTCCCTGTGCCCCTCCCTGAGGTGAGAGCCCACCTGCAGAGCTGCCCCAGCCCTGGGGCCAACAGCAGGAGGACGTGGAGCTGCTGGAGAGAGCCCAGAGGAGGCCCCGGAGCTGCTGCAGGGCTGGAGCCCCTCTGCTCTGGAGCCAGGCTGGCAGAGCTGGGAATGCTCCCCTGGAGAAGGGAAGGCTCCAGGCAGAGCTCAGAGCCCCTGGCAGGGCCTGCAGGGGCTCCAGGAGAGCTAGAGAGGGACATTTGGCTTGTTTGAGCAGTGGCTGAGGTCACTTGGTTTGTTCAGCCTGGAGAACAGGAGACTAAGGGGAAACTTCATCACAGCCTGCAACTTCCTTCTGAGGCAGAGAAGGGACAGACACTGATCTCTGTGTGACCAGGACAGGACCCAAAGGAAGGGCTTGAAGTTGTGTTGGGGGAGGCTTATTTTGTGTCTCAGGAAAGGCTCTTCCCCCAGAGGGTGCTCAGGCAGTGCCCAGGCTCCCAGGGAATGCTTGTGGTGCCAGGGCTGCCAGAGCTCCATGAGTGTTGGGGCAATGGCTCAGGCTCAGGGTGGGATTGTTGGGGTGTCCTGTGCAGAGCCAGGAGCTGGACTCAGTGATCCTTGTCAGTCCCTTCCAGTTCAGGACATTGTGTGGTTCTGTGATCTGTTCTGCACAACAGGACACAGTTTTCTGACCATAAAGAAATTTTTGCTTAATACCAGGAGAGCTGCATACAAAAAAACCCCTGAACCACAGCATGTTTAATGCACCTACAGTTATACCAAATGACTCAGTTTTAGTCTTGTCTAGACCAGAGCGTCACACCAGACAAGTGTGTTGAAGGGATTTTGTCCTGTGTGTTGAGTGGCTAATTACAAATATTTTCTTTCTTTATTTTTTCTTTACAGGCCAAACACAATCCTCAGGCTTCGATTCAATCACTTTGCCACGGAGTGCAGCTGGGACCACTTGTATGTGTATGATGGAGACTCAATTTATGCTCCCTTACTGGCAGCTTTTAGGTGAGTTCCCCTTGGTGAGACTCTTGACTGTAGCCAGTGGTATTTTCTTAACTTAGAGCCTGACTTACATGGGGCTTCTGACACTGTAAATATGATCCAGTAATCCAAATGTGTAACACTGCAAGTGCAGCACATATAGCCAGTGTCCTTTTTTGCACTCTTTGTCAGCATAAACAATTAAAGAGTTGTTTTTAGCTTTTACAATGAACAAGTCATGTCACTGCACTCTAGCATTTAAGTATTATGTTTTCATTTCCAAATCCTGATTCTTTGAGAGACAAAAAAATTATTGTTGTCTGTCTGGGCTGGAGATGATTTGGTGTGCAGGCTCCTTTGAGAGGAGAAAACTACCCCATTTATGGGTTTGAACATGATTTATGACTTAAACTTGTACTGTCTCAATACAGACAGAGGGGCAAAAGGCAGCTAGTGTTGTAGACATGGAGGTCTCATAGAATTATGTCTATCTTTTATGTACCTTAAACTTCAAATTCTTTAGTTACTTGGAACATGTTCAGGAGCAGCAATCATGGATCAACCTTGTGAAAAACATAGAATCACAGGATGGTTAGGCTTGGCAGGGATCTTAAAGCCCATCCAGTGCCACCCCTGCCATGGCAGGGACACCTCCCATGTCCCAGGTGCTCCAGCCCCAGTGTCCAGCCTGGCCTTGGGCACTGCCAGGGATGCAGGGGCAGCCCCAGCTGCTCTGGGCACCTGTGCCAGGGCCTCAGTGCTGTCACAAGGAAGATTCCTTCCCAATATCCATCTCTCCTGCCCTCTGGCAGTGGGAAGCCATTCCCTCTGTCCTGTTCTCATCCCATGGCAAATGTCCCTGTCTAGCTCCTTATGTGTAAAAGTTCCCGTTCTGCCAACAGGTTACAGGTGTTAGGCTCGTCCATGTGATGAGACATCAGTGTGGCTGCTGGTGAGCAATCCACATTTCATCCTGAGACCTAGACATAACTTGTGTTTTTCTGTGTTTCAGTCTTGCAGTGACACCACCTCCTTATGCTTTTTATTCTTTAAACTGAAATTAGGAAAATAATCCCAAGTTATCTATGGAAAAAACTAAAGGACTAAAGGTTCCCCTGGGACTCTGCTTGTTCCAAGTGGCTGCATAACTATTTCTAGAATTAACCTTCTGCTGGACTTCCTCTCATTTGTGAAATGAAGGTCTAAAAATACTTCATGTTGCTTCTAAAAGATCCTTATAATGTCTGTGAGAGAAAATCAGCAGAGGGACAAAAGTTGATAAAAATTTAAACCACCATATGTGTTTTTTTGGTCTTCAGCTGCAAATGTAGCGTTGTTTTGGAGTAAAAGCTTCAGACTAAGGTGAGGTCAAAACAGGACACCTAATTTGAGGAAGGAGCAACCTTTCTCTTCTAAAAACCTCCAAAAACTGGCAATGCTACCTGGAAGTGCTCTGTTCTGATTGATGTGCAGGAAGAGGAGGAAATGTCATCTTGACCCAATGTCATTTTGTTCTAATCAAGCTATTTTTTAATGCACTGGTGAAAAGGTGAAATCATGATTTGTGCCTGCCATTTCTTGTGTGTTTTCCAAAAATTAATGGGCTTTTAAAATTGAACTTATAAGTAGTTCACAGCATTAACAGTTATGGTTCAGACTGGGAAATCTGTAAATCAGGAAGCCTGGTCCTGAGGACAAGCAAACATGAGCTTAATACAATAATGTTTTTGAGGTAGAGAAAAAACCCCAATTTTTTAAAATTGCTTCTTTAGATGTCATTTGAATTTAACTTCATTAGCAGTGAGCTGTGGTGTTCAGTAATCCAAGTTCAGGAAATGGCAGATGCTTCTCATTTTGGTGAAGTACCAGAAAGCATCTGTTGAAAAATACCTTTCTCTAATACAAAATAAATGCCTTGGAGTTTTTTAAGAGCAGTGTTCATATTTTCCCAATTTAGTTGGGGTATATTAAATTTATTATTACCATTGACCCTATTTTCTTGTTCATTATTTGCACCCTGACAGGAGATTTGCAAGACTGAGCTTTATACAGTTGGGCCCTGTAAGCTTTGAGAGTTTGTTGATAAACACTAGAAATTCCTTTCTCTCAACTCAATTTTTGTTCCCTCCCTGACTTTTTACAGCAGTTCCCTGAACCTTCACTTCCTTCACTGCTCTCATTTTGTTTTCTTGACCTTCTGATGCTCGTTTGTTTGTTCACAAGATGATATTTATCTTGAAATATATATATAATCTTGTATATATATAAGATCTTCCCTACAGTCCAGTGCTGAGGATTCCCAAGATCATATATATGATCTTGGGAATCCTCAGCACTGGACTGTAGGGAAGCTTTAAATTTGTTTTATCAATTTTAAGAGCAATAAATATTTGCTTAATGCCAACATTTACACAGTTCAAGTGTGTGCATAGACTAAACTCCTTGTATTCTGAGAGCCCCCAGAACTGTCTGGTCCTGCATATTAAGCTTTTTTATTAAACAGTGTTAAAAATATCTTTGCTGGCTTATATTTGTGACCACAGGCACAATGAGACTGTGTGAATGTGCTGCTTCAAAACTGCAGTAAAAGAACATGGAAACAAATGCAATATGTTTGTCAGCACTGGTGAAGAAATCTGAAGTAGATAAAGTGCAGTCAGCACCTGTGAACCTAGTTGGTTTTGTTAACTTTACTCTGCATTAAACACTTACCAGAGCTGGTTTTGCACCTTTTTTTTCATTTTGCTCAGGTTGGTGGGGGGTGTTTTCCTGGTCAGACCCAGTTGTTGTTCTGCAGGACGTTTGGCTGCTGTGGCTGCTCTCAGGTGCCAGGTGGAGGATCGTGTGAGCCCCTGTTCCCTCGGAGCGGAGCAGCTCACCAGCCTTGTGGTGCCTTATGGTGAATATGGCACATGAGCACCCAGATTTGCCTGTAGGGCTGAGTTGGCTTGGAAGGGTCTGATCCCTCTCTCAAATCAGGATGACCATCAGAGCCCTTTGTCCAGTCAGGGTGTGAATTTATCTTTAGGATGGAGATCTCGTAGATCCTCTGGGTCCATGGTCCAGAGATTGGTGTTAAAATAATGATCTACAGTGAATCTAATACCAATGTCTAGCCACAATCCCTTGCTGCAACCTGTGTGTGTTGCCTCCTGTCCTTTTCTTGTGAACCTCTGGTATTCCCTCCTCTCTAATCTCTCCTGAGGTAGTTGAGGGTCAAAAATTAGGTTTCAGCCTTCTTCAGCCGTCTGTCCTTGAAGTTAAAGAAACCTCACTCCTTCTACTTCTCCTTGTACATAGATCATATGGTTGATCCTCCTCTATTTTTTCATTCTATTTCCTCAATTGTTTGCCAGAAATTGTAACTGACCTTGATGCCATGGGAATGTGTATTCAGCTCAGGGGCTTCCAACAGCAGAAGAAACTGGAGCTGCCAGAGCAAGTCCAGAGGAGGCCACAGAGCTGCTGCAGAGGCTGGAGCTTCCCTACCACTGAACCAGGCTGGCAGAGCTGGGAATGTCTCCCTGGAGAAGGGAAGGCTCCAGGCAGAGCTCAGAGCCCCTGGCAGGGCCTGCAGGGGCTCCAGGAGAGCTGGAGAGGGGCTGGGGACAAGGCCTGCAGGGACAGGAGCCAGGGAATGGCTCCCACTGGGAAAGGGGAGATTGGGCTGGGATCTTGGCAAGGAATTCCTGCTGGGCTGCAATTCCCAGATTTGCTGGGGCTGCCCCTGGATCCCTGGCAGTGCCCAAGGCCAGGTTGGACACTGGGGCTTGGAGCAGCCTGGGACAGTGAGAGGTGTCTCTGCCATGGCAGGCGTGGGATAATCCTTAAGGTCCTTAAACTGTCCTTCCACCTTAAACTGTTCCATGATTCTTCGATAACCACAGTCATGTAAGAACTGAGGAGATTTTTGGGCAAAGCCCCTGATCTGGAGCCTTTTGCAGACAGACGAGCTTCCCTGTGCTTGTGCCTCTGCTGCAGCAAGGGTTGAGGATTTCAAGGAAGATTGTAATTTGAGGGGCTGCCAGCTCAATAATCAATCTATAGTCTGGGCTTTTTTAGTACGTGGTGTTGCAATGGGTTTGTTTCCTTAAAAGTCCTTGTTTGGGAGTCATCCTGCTTCATTGAAGACAATAAATTTAAGATGTCTCCTTATATTCTCCTCCCTCCTTTTTTATTTTTTGCTATTGTTTTATTTTTAGTCTTCTGTAACTTCTATTTTTAGTTTGTTTAGTTTTACTCTTGTAGTTCTGAGTATGAATGAGGTGCATGGACTGGTTTTTAGTAACAGAGAAATGTTGCCATTTTGTGTATGTGTGTGTCCAGATGGATCAAAGTATTTAAAAATTAGGATAATTTGTTTGCATTGGATTTTGATGGATTGAAAGCTGATTTTCCAGTATCATCTTTATCCTTTTACTCCTCCATGAGCTCTACTCTGTATTTTCACCCTTTCCTTTTGTGACTCTCAATTATGCCCTTTTTCTGCTTAGTAGAGCTTCTCATGCTTTGATCTCTAACAGGTTGTGTCTCTGGAGGAAATGAGGAATATGCCAGTACTGTAATACTCACATGGCAAATCCAAGAAAAATAATAGAGGAGGTGCCCTTTGTTTTAAATTATTCTGATTTTTCAGTACTCTAGGGGAAGGAACAGGGCAGTGTGTGCAGGGCAGTGGAGAAATTTGGTCTCCTGGACATAATTGTGAACTTCCATACTTGAAATGAGCCTCCATGATGAGTTGGAGGGAGGCTTTGGACAAGAGGATGGAGTGACATGACAAGGAGGAATGGCTTCCTGCTATCAGAGAGTAGGTCTAGATGGGATATTGGGCAGGAATTGTTCCCTGGGAGGTGCCCAAGGCCAGGTTGGACACTGGGGCTTGGAGCACCCTGGGGTAGTGGAAGGTGTTCCTGCCCATAGCAGGAGGTGGAACAGGATGATCTTTAAAGTTTCTTCCAGCTCAGGCCATTCTGTGTTTCATTGATTCTCTGATACTCTTTTACTTTCTGCCATTGACTTCAGCAATCCAGCTTGCAGGAAATAGATGTTATTTGGGTCCAAAGCAGAGGTTTGCCTTTCCCTGGGTGTCACTGGGCAGCTGAGCTGAGTAGGAGTGTTTATTTGCTTTGGAGTAGGGATGGTTGCAAAATGTTTTGAAACCTTATGAAAGGAAATAAAAGCAGTGTGTTGTGAAACACGCTAATCTTGGCCAGAGTTGAGTTGCTCAGAGATTTTGGATCATAATTTAAAGGAAGTTTTGCATAATCTTTTGTCATTCTGATTCTGCCTATTGGATTCTTTTTCGTGGCAGATGTAAATTCTGATGTGCTTCTGTTCATTCCATATGATACTGGGAGCAGGTTGATTTATTCACTGTTTCTGAGGTTCAACCTTTCAGGCATGTGATTGTTCCTGCTGTGTTGTGTTCTTTCCATGGCTTTCTCTGAAAGAAATTAAAATGCTCTATCCCTGGAGATGTTCAAGGCTGGGCTGAATGGGACTTGCAGCAACCTGGTCTGGTGGGAGGTGTCCCTGGCCATGGCAGGGGCTTGGACTAGATGACCTTTATGGTCCCTTCCAACCCAGACAATTCTGTGATTAAGTTTCCTTAGAGTGTTTTAAATTTGTGTAACATCCTCTTTAGTTATTTACACATGAATCACCAGAAAAAGATGGAAATAGGGAATAGGGAATATCTGGGATGCAAGCATTGTTATGGAGGTACTTGTGTTCTGGTCAAACAAACCCCAAATTTGAGATTTCTTTGAGAGCACAAAGAATTGTCAAGGATAGTCCTTTTATTAGGAAAGATTATTGAGGGGAATTTTTGTCTTGCCTTCCACTTACTTTGCCCTGTAATATCAGTGATAAGTGCTGAAGAAGAAACCAGAACAAAGCAATTTTTTTCTTGTCCCTGAGCTGCAGTTTGCCTCACCCAAATTATTTTCAAATGTTTTCCTGTGGTGGAGATGTACTGTTCTACAGTGTCCATTACAAGGGAATATTATGAACCAAACAAGAAGTTTGTTAGGCTTTTTGTTCTTTGGTTTTGTGGGAGATGGTCTTTTGGGAGAGATAAACTTCAGAAGTCTCAAATGTTGAGAATGAAATAAAGCACCTCTTCCAGAGAGATGAAAAGGGAATTAATTTTGCTGTTTAATCCCTTATCATTGAGAAGTGAGCAGCGGGGGGAAATTTGGCTTTCTCATAAGGAAATATTTCTTGAAATGTATATCAGCAGACGTGCTGGAGTTGCTTAGCCAAAACATGGGATCAGGTTCCAGTGATTTTTATGGTGTGTTGGTAAAATGAAGGACACCTTTTTTGTCCACCATGAGATTTGTTGTGCAGAAAGGGCTGTTGTGCAGTTTTCAGTGTGATCCTGATGTAGGTAGCTTGTTCATCTGCTGGTTTTGGTACATATACCCCCAAATCTGTAGTACAAAGGATTGCTGGGGGTCTGTTCTGTTCTTGGAGCACACCATTGTATTGTATCATGGGGACAGAAAAGTTCAGGTCACAAAAAGTGCTTCCCAGGTGGTATTAGTGGGTGCTATGGATAGCTGGGAGTGATTTCCTTGAGCAGATAAACTCATTTACTCTGTCCTAGGAAACTCTCTTCAACTGCATTAGCTTTCTATTCTAAATAGATGTGAAAAGAGGAAAAGTAAGTTCTTCTTGGGGGAAAATTCTTTCCATCATTGCTTTTTGCCTGCTGGTGGCCCTGGGCTCTGGGGGGTGGCCGGATGGGGGCCAGGCCGGGCTGTTTGGAGCTGCCCTGGCTCCCTCCCCACACGCTCTGCTCTGCCCCTCAGGCCCCTGCTGGTCACAGAGCTTTGACTTGACCTGGGGAAACGGGAGTGAGGCTGGGCAAAGGTGGATCTGTGCAGGGAAATAGCTGCTGACTGTGAACAGGGGGTGCTAGACAATGTGCTGCACATGGATAAAGGCTTTTAAAAATGTAAATTCAATAGACTTTCAATTTGTGCCCATGTTGATGCCTTTTGTATGAGGGAGGAATCAACTTTTAATTTTTTGGTTTTGTCAAGCTTCTATTAAATGAAAAATAAACATTCCCTCTCAGATACAAAGTATTTAGTGCAATAGGTAAATAGGTAGTAATTACTTTTTTCAAAGCTCATTTTAGTTTGTCAGTTTACTCCAATTATTTTGACAAACCATTATATAAATCTGTAGTGTGTCTGCAGTACTGTAGATAGTCTTGCCCACCATCTTTGCTTCTCTCTGCTAGTCCTGGAAAACTAAAAGGCTGGAGGATCTCAGAGAACCTGGAAAGGTGAGAGAAACAGCCAAAGGCATCCATAAGTGTGAAGCCAAGAATGAGGTGGGAGGTAGAGAGTGTGACAGGCTGCTATGATAGGAGGGACAACACACATGAATGTGATGAGTCACGTAGAGCTTATAAAAGAAGAGATGATGAGAAGATGAAATGCCTGAGGGATGAGACGGCATCCAGAGGGACCTGGGCATGACCAAGGACTGGCACTGTAGGGATCTCATGAGCTTCAACAAGGTCAAGGTCCTGCATCAGATGGGAGCAATTCCAAGTATGAGAAGTGACTGGGGGATGGAGGGATTGAGAGCAGCACTGGAGGGGGAGGACTTGGTGATGCTGGTGGGTAAGAAACTGGGCATGCCCTGGCCTTGTAAGCTGGGACCCAGAATGCCCCTGTGCCTAGGCTGATCCCAGCGTGGGCAGCAGGGGAGGGGGGACTCTGTCCCTGTGCCCCTCCCTGAGGTGAGAGCCCACCTGCAGAGCTGCCCCAGCCCTGGGGCCAACAGCAGGAGGACGTGGAGCTGCTGGAGAGAGCCCAGAGGAGGCCCCGGAGCTGCTGCAGGGCTGGAGCCCCTCTGCTCTGGAGCCAGGCTGGCAGAGCTGGGAATGCTCCCCTGGAGAAGGGAAGGCTCCAGGCAGAGCTCAGAGCCCCTGGCAGGGCCTGCAGGGGCTCCAGGAGAGCTGGAGAGGGGCTGGGGACAAGGCCTGCAGGGACAGGAGCCAGGGAATGGCTCCCACTGGGAAAGGGGAGATTGGGCTGGGATCTTGGCAAGGAATTCCTGCCTGGGCTGGAATTCCCAGATTTGCTGGGGCTGCCCCTGGATCCCTGGCAGTGCCCCAGGCCAGGTTGGACACTGGGGCTGGGAGCAGCCTAGAATAGCAGAAGGTGTCTTTGCCATGGCAGGGGTTGAACAGGATGAGTTTTAAGTCTCTGGTTTAATGCAAACCAGTCTGTGATTCCGTGGCTGTTTGTATTTCTCATAGAAAAGGAACCCAAAAGGCAGCAAGTCAAAAATGAGTAGAATAATCCTTTTTCTGCTGTTGTGGAATTAAATTGTTAACCTCACTGCTGCAGATTTTTCAGGTGAAAAGGATATGAATGATTAAGAAATGAATTGGATAGAAGCATGGCAGAGTGGTTTATTTTACTGTGCTGGCTTGGGTGCATTCTCCAGGTCTAAGCATCTGAACTGGGTGTCTGGATGGTGGATTACACATTGCCACAATGCTCTGTACTTGCTTGGTTTGTCACAGCCTTTCCCAATCATTTTTGTAGCCCACAGTCAGGAGGAGATCTGGGCTCAGCAGACCTTTAGTTTGACTTTGTAATACAGATTTTCTTTTTGGACACATTAATTTCTGTTTCCAATGGTGCCACCTTGTTTTATGAGTGGGACCTGCTTAATTCTTTGCTGAGTGACACGGGAGGGAAGGGTTTTTGATAGGGATATCTAACATTCTAGATAGCTTCAGACTTTCTCAGGTTAAATACTTCCAACATACATTTATTTATGATTCCACAAATTCATTATACTTCAAATAATGGAACTACATGGAGTTTCAATTATTTTATTGAAATTCAGTTATTTTATTGATAGTACTGGTGCATTTACTCTTGTTGCTTTGCTGCCTTTTATTTCACTTCTAATATTGTTCTCTTACTTTTCCAGTGGTCTTATTGTTCCTGAGAAAGACAGCAATGAAACAGTACCTGAAGTTGTAGCTACTTCTGGATATGCTCTTCTACATTTCTTCAGTGATGCTGCCTATAATCTCACAGGGTTTAACATCACCTATAAGTAAGTGGCACCACTCCACAGTGATGCTGCAGGTTGAGCAAAAGGAGTTTTCCCCTTTTCTTACTTTTGTCTTGAAATAAGCAGTTGCCATTGAAGTGTGTAATTATGAGCAGACACTTGAAATTAGATTTTTATCTTTATTATACCCTTGCAACAGCTAATAAGTGGCATGTGCTCAATGTTACAACTTGTAAGTTGTAAGTGTGGATGAATGTTTGCTCCAAAAGGCATCTTACTATTTATTTTATGTTATTAGATCAATTTGATTCTATCTAATCAACAGGAATTGATGTGTTTTGTGCATGTCTGTGCTCCTGAGTGCTCTGCAGAGATACTCTAGCACAAACGCACTTTTCCATCAGCCACACATTTCATTTGAGACACTGGGCTGTACCTGCTCTTGAGGGTCCTCATCCTCAGGATTTGCTTTCTTATTCATCCCTGGATTGAATCCCTTCATCTGGCTTCTTTTTATTCTGAACTGGTTTTATATTCATTCATATTCTAAACAGATGGTACTTTCTGTTCACTGACATGTATGTAGTCCTCATTGGTGAGCTTTTTAAAAGTAATTCTGGTATGCTCCCTAATTCATCAACTGCTTTTAGAAAGGTTTTGTCTTGAGGTAAATGTGTGGACATACTCACAGAGATGGAAGGTTTTACTTCTGCAGGGACTGTGAGCTTCAGATTTTTTTTGCTCCTACAGATGCAAGTTATGTTTGTGCCACACTGGGAGATTTAATTTGGGAATAACCTGCAGAAAGTCTCACCTCTTTCAGAAAAAACAGCTGGAAAAACTTCAGTCATAACTGACTTCTTGCAAAAACTGACTTTCTTTTAAAATGAGAAGCTTAGTTTTTGGATATCAAGTCTCAGTGCTTTCATCCTTAGTAATAACACAAATATGTGCTTAATAACCCACATAATAGTGAATTTTTTAAAAATATGGGGCATTCAGCACCCTTTGAAAGCTCCAGAAGAAGATGAGGAGTGTATGCAAAGTTACTGGGATCAGAGCAGCTGAAGAGGCAGTGATTTCCAAGTCTGACTGATTGCATAAACCAGGACTCCATCTACTGCCAGCTGTTGGATTTGCACCATTGCAATAAAATACTGTCTTCAAGAACAATATTCTTTTAATTTGTCACTTTCTTCATAATTTCAAACAATTTTCAAGTGCTGTTTTGTGTTCTGGTTCTTAGGTTTGCTCGTAACATTTTCCCAGCAAGTAGATTGAATGGTACATAAGAGTCTTCTTAGTTATCACTGAGTGTAGGTAGTAGTTCTCTCAGCACTTGTGGAATTGCCTTGGAGCCAGTGACAGTGAGAATATGGGTACTAATTCCCATCTGTGAATTATTCTGGTTGATACACCAGCAAAAACTGGAGTCTGGAAATTATTATGATCTCAAAATTTGGACCTTTACTAAGATTGTATCTGGTTTTGCCTCAGCTACATTGCAGATATTATAAAATGAGAAATTATTTGAACCAGGCATGTCTTTGGCTCGGGTTCCATCTCCAGTTGTTCTCTTGGTAAGCAGATCCCAGAATAGCACCTAATTGTGAGCAGTTTGAGTATAAATTGCACAGACACCACAGCAGCCTTACACTCTGATTAAAGTCCTCACTTACTGTTGGGTGTTTTAAGGAAAGTTGTTTGCCTTACAAATGGCTAAAAATCCTATTGATCATTTTCTCAGAGGAGCTGTGAGTTTAACTTGTGAAATGAAGCAGTTTTTAGGAATAGAGTACAAATCTCTACAGGTGCATCACACCAGGTAGCAGATGACTCTCTCTTGGTTTGTAATGATTTGTGTTCACTTTGTTCAACATCACTCTTGCCTTTGTTAATAATTCTTGGGCATCTCTTTCCTTCCTGACGAGCTGCTTTGTGCTTTTCCCCAGTTTCAATATGTGTCCCAATAACTGCTCTGGCCAAGGGGAGTGCAGGCTCAACAGCAGCAGCCTGGCCCCGCAGTGTGAGTGTGCCGAGCGCTGGAAGGGAGAGGCCTGTGACATTCCCTACTGCCCGGGGAACTGCGGCGCTCCTGAGCGGGGCCACTGCAGCCTCAACGGCTCCAGAGCCTGCCTGTGCTCTGCAGGCTGGCAGGGTGAGTCTCCTGGGGGGCACACAGAACTCTGGGGATGCATTTCCTATGTGTGGAGCTGGCAGTTTAACTGGGAGTACGTGGGAATGTTCTGCATAACAAGTATTCTCATTTTGACTAGGAACAGAGTATTTCCTTTTTAAATTTAAAAGATCACACTTCATGTGGATGGATGGATGGATATGCTGGAGAGGAGGACACAGGGAAGCTCCAAGGGCTGGAGCCTCTCAGCTCTGGAGACAGTCTGGGAGAGCTGGAGGTGTGGAGAAGAGAAGGCTCCAGGGAGACTTCAGAGCCACTTCCAGTGCCCAGAGGGCTTCCATGAGAGCTGGAGAAGGCTGTTGGACAAGGGCCTGGAATGCCAGGACAAAGGGGAATGACTTTAAATTGAAACTAGGCTGGTTTAGATTAGATATAAGGAAGAAGTATTTTACAATGAGTGTGATGACACCCTGGCACAGGGTGCCCAGAGCAGCTGTGGCTGCCCCTGGATCCCTGGCAGTGTCCAAGGCCAGGTTGGACATTGGGGCTTGGGGCATCCTCTGGAAGGTGTCCCTGCCATGGCAGGCGGGTGAAAGGTGATCTTTCCAATCCATCCCAGTCTGTGATTCTGTGGTTTTTTACAATTGCTTTTAAAAGCAACTTTGTCACCATCCAAAGAGAGACTAACCTGTGGCGTACAGGCATCCCTTCAAGCCTCATTCCTATGCACCTGAAGCAAATTTGAGCCTGGTTGCCATAGTTGACCTGTTTGAACATGTGAAATGCCTTGTTCTCATGTCCAGCTGAGCTGATCAGCCACATCCAACTTGGCAGAGATCTGGCCTGAACATACATGTTTCCTTTGCAAAGACCTACTGACATGTAAGAATTAGTCCCATATTAAATGCAACCAGCTACAGCACTAGCAGGAGTTTGACCTCCAGCTGAAATACAGGCTTTGGAAAAACCCCATTTTTAAACCTTCTTTTCCCAGGTCCTGGCTGTTCAATTCCTCTTCCTGCAAACCAGTCATTTTGGGAACGGGAAGAATACACTCTTCCAAAACTTGCCAGAGCATCTCACAAAGCCGTCATCCATGACAATAAAATGTGGGTTGTTGGAGGCTATGTCTTCAATCATTCTGACTCTCAGAAGGTTTTAGCGTGAGTATAAACCCAGATAATAAAAACTAAAGATAGGAACTTAGATTTGAGAGTTATTTTTAGGAAATGCCACCTGACATGCTTTGCTTTGGTCTGTGCTTCATCTGCAAGGGAAAACAGCCATAATAAAAACTCAGGCTCGTGTTTGAGATGGGGGAAAATCTTGCTAAGGGGTGCTAATTTTGGAAAAGAAAAGCATAAGGTTCCTAATGTTCAGTGAGCTTTTGATTCATCTGTGTCTGACAGCATTTAACTATTCTCTGTATATTTCTGGGCCAGCTCCTAAATTATATCTAGCCTCATATTCAAAGAGGGTCATTTTGCTTCAGTGTTTTTTAGACCTTCTTTATGTTGTATCTGTGTGACTTGAGTTTTTGGTTCCTTAATAACACCTACTGATTACTCTGGATGGTTATCCACAGTGTATGGGACACCAGATAGGGAGTGGCATTAGGATGAGGGCATTTATGCAATTGTTTGAGGAGGTGTAACAGTAACTAAAATATAAAGTAATAATAATGTACTTCATGGAAATACTCAATTTAAAAAACCCCAGCTTTTGTATTGTATTAGGGCAGATCTAGGCAAAAGCTGGATTTTTTCCCACACATACTCCTATACCTTACTTTGATGGACCTAAGTGAGAGCTGTGTATTCTGCACTCACATCCTGAGGCAATAGTTCTTATAGGGGAAGAGGAGCTGAAAACACACATTTAAATGTAGAACAGTTGCTACTTGCACCCACAATTTACTCCTCCAAAGTCACACCTTGTTTTTAATAGGATACCCTATGGCTTTGTTGAATGCTTTCTCAGAGATGATTTTATCTCACAAAGCCCTAAGCTTGGCAAATATAGTGCCTTATTTTAAATGAAAAGCCACAAGCCATTTTCAGGGCAGAAGGTTTATGTTATTTTAAGCATGAATAGCAAAGACATAATTAAAAAGTGCTTTTTAAGCACCAGCAGAGTTTCTTTAATCAAGTAGTTGGAAATTATCTAAGTTTAGTGTAAAGTTTTCCTACTTTTTTGAGGGAGAGGTGGTGTAGGTTGTCACAGCTTAATAGGCAATGCACTAGCTCTTGGGGTTGTATGGAAAAGAAAACAGGGCAAAGGACATCAACCTGTGGATGGTCAGTAACAGAGCAGGCTCAACTGTTTTTCTTTTTAACCCATAAGTAGTTTGTATGAGCTTTGTGCATGCTGAAATCATGGCAGGATTTATTATTTCAGTAAATAATTATATCTAGCATACTATATTGGTAAATAATTTCCCCAAATCTTAGAAAGGACAAACAATCATATTCTCAGCTTTAATACCTATTCCTTGGAAAGTAATTCAGTTTTAATTATACAGGTATGATCTCATTTCTGAAGAGTGGCTTCCACTGAACAGCTCTGTGAACTCAGTAGAGATGAGATATGGTCATTCGTTGGCATTGCACAAGGTAAGTTCAGTGCTCCAGACTCACTTCCCAGCTAATTTCCCTTCTTTTCTCCTGCTTCCCACTCCTTATCCCAGATCAGCCTTGCTTTTGGAGAAGTGTTCCTCATTCAGGGGCTTGTCCATGCTTAGCCCAGGCTATACCCTTGTGCTCTAGGCAATCCTTGGGTGGCTCTCCTAGGAAGTCTGTAGTGTCTCTGCCTGTGTGCTCCTTCTTTGCCCTTTTTCCAGAGATTTTGAAGATGACTTTTTGAGGCCAGTGAGTCCATTATTTTCTTCTTGCTGTCTGTGCTGACAAGAATGCCTGAGGCTGAGTTTGCTGGAGTTCCCCAGCTGCCTTTTATGTAGATCACATGAATATTTTTATGAGCTCTGTTGTCCAAGATGCCAAAGCAGAGCTGGCGGATTAGGGATTTTTGTTACTTGCTCTGCAAGTAAATTTGTGAATCTAATCTTCCAGCATCTGACACAGCAAGTGGATTTGACAGTTTTTACCTCCTTTCTCACTTGTGTGCCTTGCTGTAAGTGCAGACCATGTGAGAGCAGGATGGCAAAGTCTGTGGAAAGGAAATGAGCTGATCCTTTATTAACCTTTGGGTTTTATTGACCTTTGAATGTTGTTCAGCTCAAACAGTGCAGGCCAGGGCAAAACTTAATCATAAATACTCAAACTCCACACTGTCATTCACAAACAGAGCACTTGAAGAACCTCAAAGCATGGAAATTCATCATGGAATCACAAAATTATTTGGGTTGGAAGGGAGCTTAAAGATCATCTAGTCCCAGTTCCCTGCTGCAGGCAGAGACCTCCCAATGTCCCAGGCTGCTCCTAGCCCCAATGTCCAGCCTGGCCTTGGGCACTGCCAGGGATCCAGGGGCAGCCACAGCTGCTCTGGGCACCTGTGCCAGGGCCTCACACCCTCCTGGGGACAATTACTAGCTCCCAATATCCCATCCATCCCAGCCCTCTGGCAGTGGGATCCAATCCCTGTGTCCTGTCCCTTCAGGCCTTGTCCCCAGTCCCTTTCCAGGGGACTTTATTAGGTAACTTCAGACCAGTAGCTTCAGTGCTTCCCAAACAGCAGTTCCCTAAACGCTGCACTCGCTGCCCTCTGGGCCTTCTTTCAGGATAACATCTACATGTACGGCGGCAAGCTGGATGCCACGGGGAACGTGAGCAGCCAGCTGTGGGTGTTCCACATCCCGCGGCAGAGCTGGGCCGTGCTGGCACCCCGGGCCAAGGAGCAGTACGCCGTGGTGGGGCACTCGGCACACGTGGTGACCCTGCGCGACAACAGCACCGTCATGCTGGTGCTCTTTGGGCACTGCCCCCTCTACGGCTACATCAGCAACGTCCAGGAGTACAATCTGCGTGAGTGAGGGGGAGAGGGAGGGAGGGCAGCCCTCCTGTGCAGGAGTACAGCCTGTGGGAGGGAGGGAGGGAGAGAGGGAGGGCAGCCCTCCTGTGCAGGAGTACAGCCTGTGGGAGGGAGGGGGAGAGGGAGAGAGGGAGGGCAGCCCTCCTGTGCAGGAGTACAGCCTGTGGGAGGGAGGGAGGGAGGGCAGCCCTCCTGTGCAGGAGTACAGCCTGTGGGAGTGAGGGAGGGAGAGAGCGAGGGCAGCCCTCCTGTGCAGGAGTACAGCCTGTGGGAGCGAGGGGGAGAGGGAGGGAGGGAGGGCAGCCCTCCTGTGCAGGAGTACAGCCTGTGGGAGGGAGGGAGGGCAGCCCTCCTGTGCAGGAGTACAGCCTGTGGGAGTGAGGGAGGGAGGGCAGCCCTCCTGTGCAGGAGTACAGCCTGTGGGAGGGAGGGAGGGCAGCCCTCCTGTGCAGGAGTACAGCCTGTGGGGAGTGAGGGAGGGAGGGAGGGCAGCCCTCCTGTGCAGGAGTACAGCCTGTGGGAGTGAGGGAGAGAGGGAGGGCAGCCCTCCTGTGCAGGAGTACAGCCTGTGGGAGGGAGGGAGGGAGAGAGGGAGGGCAGCCCTCCTGTGCAGGAGTACAGCCTGTGGGAGGGAGGGAGGGAGAGAGGGAGGGCAGCCCTCCTGTGCAGGAGTACAGCCTGTGGGAGGGAGGGAGGGCGGGCAGCCCTCCTGTGCAGGAGTACAGCCTGTGGGAGGGAGGGGGAGAGGGAGGGCAGCCCTCCTGTGCAGGAGTACAGCCTGTGGGAGCGAGGGGGAGAGGGAGGGAGGGAGGGCAGCCCTCCTGTGCAGGAGTACAGCCTGTGGGAGGGAGGGAGGGCAGCCCTCCTGTGCAGGAGTACAGCCTGTGGGAGTGAGGGAGGGAGGGCAGCCCTCCTGTGCAGGAGTACAGCCTGTGGGAGGGAGGGAGGGCAGCCCTCCTGTGCAGGAGTACAGCCTGTGGGGAGTGAGGGAGGGAGGGAGGGCAGCCCTCCTGTGCAGGAGTACAGCCTGTGGGAGTGAGGGAGAGAGGGAGGGCAGCCCTCCTGTGCAGGAGTACAGCCTGTGGGAGGGAGGGAGGGAGAGAGGGAGGGCAGCCCTCCTGTGCAGGAGTACAGCCTGTGGGAGGGAGGGGGAGAGGGAGGGCAGCCCTCCTGTGCAGGAGTACAGCCTGTGGGAGTGAGGGGGAGAGGGAGAGAGGGAGGGCAGCCCTCCTGTGCAGGAGTACAGCCTGTGGGGGAGTGGGGAGGGAGGGAGGGCAGCCCTCCTGCCGGGCCCTGCCAGTGGAACAGCTGCTTTGGATGTTATTTAAATGACTCATGTTCAGATAGCAAAACACAGGCAAATGTGTTCTCCTCCTCCTGTTTGTAGGTAGAAGAAGTTGAACCTAACAGATTTGTATAACCCAATGAGCAGGCAGCCACGTGCCTCCACCTTTAGACACAGTGTTAGGTCCCAAAGATACAAAGCTGTAATTGAGAGGTAAAGCAGGGCAACTCTGGAACAATTTAGATTAGTTTTCCTCTCTCCCCCTGACAAAACAAACACTTCTGAAATTGTTTTTTAATTCTGCAGATATAATAATGGTTGTAACAATTCAGACCAAATACCTGCTTAACCTGACACCCATGTACCCAGTAGCAGATGCTATGGGAAACAGGTGCTGAATTTCTGGATTCCCATATCCCTGATATTCTGACCCCCATATCCTGGAATAGTCCAGCCTCTGATTTTAGGGTCCAGAGAGTTCTAGTATAAGCACTGGAGAAGCACAGGAAGCTTTCCAGGCAAACTGAACTTGTACCCAGCTCAGAAATGGGGGCACATTCCTGGCTCCACAGACCACGTCGGGATTGTAGTTAGGCACAGGAAGTTCACAACAGGAGTGTGCTGGTTATTCTCAGAAATAGTGGCCCTGTCTCCACTTTGTCCTCCAGTCATGCCCATCCAGAGGATCTGCTGGAGCCTGGTTCTCTGGAGTCCATGTGAGCAAGATTTCTTCCTTTCGGAGAAATCCAGAGAGAACCACAGCCCGTGGGGCAGTGATGTGTTTCTGCCATGTGTGATCTTGCAGACTGTTCACTTCCTTTGCCTTTGGTGTGCCTGCTCTGGCCTGCAGTTGGGAAGCTTGTATAGGGTTTCATTCAGCACTTACTACAGAGATTTGGTGTGTAATGTGGTATTTTTATTTCAGTTGCCATTATAATACGTCTAAAGTGCTTCAGACCAATGTTATTTTAGTGAGTGAGATACAGGATCATGAATCACATATTAGTTTTTAACTGCAGTGTTCTTCACAGTCAGACTTGGCTTCAGTGCTGTCTGGCCTTATATATATATATATATATATTTATATATATATATAAAAAATAAAAGTGCTCTTGAGTCCCATTCCAAATCAAGTCACAGTGCTGGCATTTTCATGTCATTGAAATGCAATATATTATTTGTCTACTTTTTATTTCTCATTTACTTATATTGTCTGCAAAATGTAAAAAATGACTGTGGAAGAGCTATTTCTGCTCCAATTGAAAATACCTGGCAATGCTTCTTGACAACAGACTTTTTGAAGGGGAATATTTTTGGATATGAAGTGATAGAGACAGTGTCTAGATCTGAGTCAGGGGAATCCCAATTTATTTCACCGTGTTGTTGATGAGTTGTCAAATGGACAGAAATGAACCATGTTTTGTCACTCATTTTTCAGTGACAAATACCTGGAGCATCTTGCAGACGAGTGGAGCTCTGGTGCAGGGAGGATATGGTCACAGCAGTGTTTATGATCCAAATACAAGATCTATCTACATCCATGGGGGTTACAAGGCCTTCAGTGCCAACAAGTACAGGCTGGCAGATGATTTGTACAAATATGAAGTGGATTCCCGCATGTGGTAAGTTGTTCTTCTTTTTTGCGTTTACTGCCCTGTCAGTTTTGTTTGTAGTGAACAAGAGGATGGGTATTTCATGAGGGTATAGTGGTTTATATCTACCTGAATCCAGGATAGATGCTGTGCTCTTGAATGTCGTTTTTATGTCACCTTACAAAGAGAGAATGATATAATCAATATAATCAAGGCTGTGAACAAGCCAAGAAATCCATTTTAATCTATTGTTTGATTCAAACTGAAAAGAAAAATATTTGATGTTTTTTTCTTGCTAGCCGTACAGCCTGTGCATATTAGTGCAGTTACTGCAGTCAAGCCAGTGATAATCCATTCTACAGTTAAGACTGTAAAGGAATTTCTATTATAACCCTATTTTCTTCTGGCTCTGTAACTGCTTGAAATGTTCATTTCTTAAGCTGAAATCTTCTGTGATTTGTTGCTGCCAAAAGGTGAGTTTTATTAAAAAGCTATAGCCACACTTCACAGCCTGGAGCAACAGAGATGAAATACATTTTCCTTAATTCTGTGTTTTTAATGTTGATTCTAAAGGCTCCTGACTGTCTTTTGGGTTAACACATGTAAATTTGAGTCACTGCATCTCTTATTGGGTGTTAAAATAGCTTGTGTTTCTGCAACATCTGTTTGTGAGTCTGTACTGATGAGGAAGGTAATGAGTGACTAATTTCCAGCCCCCCTCCTTCCCACTCAGTTGTATACACAGAAATAACCCCACTTCCTCTCTGGATTAATTTGATCTTCCACTTCAGCCATGGAGTGGACAAATCTGGCTGAGTAGGCAGAAACTTAACAAATGTGACGTTGTTCTTCCAAACTCCTGCAGAACCAATTTTCTTTTGTCACATTTATTTTCTCAGTCTGGCAAGCCCTGTTGTACAAGTGGAGAGTGTAGGACTGTCTATTCATCTCTATCTCTGCCTTTTTTTTGTGTCATTGACTCTTTCTTTTATTCTTGAGTGATTTAGCCCTCTCTTGTTAAATCTCATGAGCTTCCCATGGGCCCTTTTCTTGAGCTCTTCCAGGTTCCTCTGGAACAAATCCTGTCCCTCAGGTGTGTCCACCACACACTCAACTTGATGTCCCCTAGTTGAAGGGACCTTAAAACTCAACCCATTCCACCCCCTGCCATGGCAGGGATACTTTCTGCTATCCCAGGTGCTCCCAGGGATCTAGGGGCAGCCCCAGCTGCTCTGGGAATTCCAGCCCAGCCAGGAATTCCTTGCCAGGATCCCAGCCCAATCTCCCCTTTCCCAGTGGGAGCCATTCCCTGGCTCCTGTCCCTGCAGGCCTTGTCCCCAGCCCCTCTGCAGCTCTCCTGGAGCCCCTGCAGGCCCTGCCAGGGGCTCTGAGCTCTGCCTGGAGCCTTCCCTTCTCCAGGGGAGCATTCCCAGCTCTGCCAGCCTGGCTCCAGAGCAGAGGGGCTCCAGCCCTGCAGCAGCTCCGGGGCCTCCTCTGGGCTCTCTCCAGCAGCTCCACGTCCTCCTGCTGTTGGCCCCAGGGCTGGGGCAGCTCTGCAGGTGGGCTCTCACCTCAGGGAGGGGCACAGGGACAGAGTCCCCCCTCCTTCAACACAAATCCTCTCAGAAAAATAGGAGAATCCTCCAAAAGATGACCCTCTGTGCTCAGTGCCATCAGTACTACTGATGGAAGTTGAGATTGGTGGCGAGTTTGATTAGTGCTTCCCATGATTTAGTCTCTGATGAGCCAGCCTGTTGTACAGTTATTAACCTGTAGGGCTTTGTTTTCAGGAGCTGTATAGATCATGGTAAAATAGATTTTTTAGTTGTGAGCAGAGATGCTGCCCGGTGTGAAAGATTTCTTTGTGTTGCTATAAAAGCAGAGTTACTACAAAATATTGGAGTCTTCCCAGACTGACTATGTTCAAAAGACAAGTGTGAAAACTTGGGAATCCCTAGGGAAAGAACTGATGATTGGAAGACCACAGCTTTGGAAAGAGGCTCTCATAGGTATAGTTCTCGTATAAATTGGCAAAGCAAGTGGAAAGATGAGAATGAAATTACAAGTGGAATTGAACAATGTGGAATGTAATTGTTAATCAGCTCATTAGGAAAAGTAGTTAGATACTATCCTTGCCCTCAAAGTGTTCTTCAGCTTAGATTTATGGAGTGTTTTGCCTTTGCCAGGTACTCAGCAGTCTCATTAATAGATATATTTTTATTTCTGAAGGACTATTCTCAAAGACAGCCGATTTTTCCGCTACTTGCACACAGCTGTGATCGTGAGTGGGACCATGCTGGTGTTTGGAGGAAACACTCACAATGACACCTCCATGAGCCATGGAGCCAAGTGCTTTTCTTCGGATTTCATGGCCTATGACATCGGTAAGTTCTTGCAGAAACAATAACAAACCCCAAACACTTGGCTGTTTCTCGGGAGCTGTCCTTGGTTTGTCTCCAGAATGCTGGTTTATGGTGCAAGTGTTATCCCAAGTGCTGCTGGGCTCAGGGATCTGCAGTCAGGAGAAGCTCAATAACCTTGCTACAGAATTCCAAGCACATGAGGGGAAGTGATTTCCAATTACAGACAGCAGCAGTTCCTTTGTTAACAGTTTATACACAACCTTGGGCATTAAAAATTAGGTTTTAAACTGCATATTTTTACAGAATCATAAAACCATGGAATCATTAAGGGTGGAAAAAACCTTTAAGATCACCAAGTCCAACTGGCAACCCAGCACGACTACCATTTTCACCACTAAACCATGTCCTCAGGTGCCACATCCACATGTTTTTTGAACACTTCCAGAGATGGTGACTCCATCACTGCCCTAAGCAGCTTATTCCAGTGTTTTGCAACCCTTTGCATGAAAAAACTTTCTGATATCTAATCTACATCTTCCCTGGCCCAACTTGAGGCTGTTTTCTGTCCTGCTATCTCAGCCATAAATCTATTCTGATATTTTGATTGTGTTTTAATCTATGATGGGTCAAAAATTCAAGTTCTTAGGACAGTTACAAGCACTAGACCCTGCTGAAACTCCACCTGTACACTGCACTGCTTCATTCAATCATAAAGCCAAGTTATTAGGTTGGACTTGCTGAGTTTCAGTGGCCAGGAGAGGGCAGCATTTATTTGTGGATTTGGATTCCAGAGCCTGTGAGTTTAAGAAAAACAGGGAAGGAAGAGGTGAAATTACATAAAGAAGGTACATACACAGATAATTCACACTGGGGAAAAACGTCACTCGGTATTCTGACATTCACCTTTTGCTCTCAGAATACTCTAAATGTGGCTTCTCTGAAATAATCCTGTGAACCTGAAATCTCCAAGTGACTGTCCACCAAGATCTTACTCCTGGTTTGTGAGAGGAAAATGCAAGTGAATACTTGGGCCATCAGGGTTTGCTATCCTTGTGCCCTTTTGCTCTCTGTTATAGCGGTCATTCCATTGTGCCTCCTGTGATTTCTAGCCACATCCCTCTGGAATCTTTGTGTGCTCCTAGCTAGCTTTATTTTGATTTTTTTTTTTTAATTGAGGAGTTAAAATGAGGTATTTGACCGGGTTGGATGGGGCTTCGAGCAGCCTGGTCTAGTGGAAAGTGTTCCTGCCCGTGGCTCAGAGCTGAAATGAGATTGTTTTAAGGTGCCATCCAGCCGGAGTATTTTGTCATTCTGTGGTAGTCATAAACAGTTTGATTTTTTTAAACTTCGGTAGCAACTGCGATAGATTTTTCTTTCTGCATTCTGCTACCTGCCCTGAACTATTGAACTCTCTGTCAGGTGTAAAACACAAATTGCATTAATTTGGCAAAATATGCCAATAATGATGTTCAAGTTTGGGTAACATGTTACATGACATGAGTGATGTAGTCAACATCCCCAGATCTTACCAGATATACACTGATGTGTGGGAGCTTGCATTGGTTTTACGTCACATGGTGGGTGAGAGGTGTTCTTGGGTCCCCTCATTCCTTAGAGAAGAGATCCTCAGCCTGAAAGGAGCAGCTTTTTTTTCAGAAATGAGGCCACTTCTGTTCTGTTCATTGCAGGAGCCATTGTGCATGATTTCCCTTATCCCATGTGATTAGGAAGGCATTAGGGTGGTGGCCCATCACTTGTGTCACAGCAGCAATGCCTTTTCAGTGCTTCTTCATGCATAATCTCTGCAGTAATTAATGACCCTGGTCATGCTCCTGTTGGTCTCCATGGGAATAAGCCCATGTAACCCCCCTGTTATCTAACCCTTGATGTTCCCAAGGCAAGACCAGTTGATACTGAAAGCCTTCAGTGAAGAGGCTTAATAATTGTCTTTATTCCCTACTTTTATAGTATGCTGTCTGCCTGCCTTGCTAATTTTTTACATTGTTGCGATTAGCCATCATGATTGATTAATGGTCACAGTGATGGTTGGAAGACTGGGGAGAAGTGGAATTAAATCCAATCTGAAACAAATGCTTCAAACTCTGGTCTTCTCCTTAACCTTTGTCATTAAAGCTTATTTTGTTAGTAACAAATTTTATTTACATCATCAATTTTTTCTGGTTTTCCTTCCTCAAATTTCCAAGTAATCAGAGCACATGCACTGAGTATTGGGAGTACATACAACCTTTTTTCTGTGTGGGGCAATGCTAACAGCTTGCACTGAGATGTGTGCTGGGGGTGAGCAATAAAAATTCTTGACTATTTCTTGTCCTTTATCCTCTATTTGACCAGCTTGGGGCACATTCAATCAGAATTGTCCAGGTGCTGCCTAGTTTGGGAAGGTTTCAGGATAACAGTCCAGCTGTGTGCATGTGTTACTCTCCATTCTCAGGACAAGCCTTTGGACTGCTGACATTTGGGTTGGGTGAGCACTTGGGCAGAGCTGTCTCTCAGTATTTTCCCTATTTTCTGCACACTGAAATGGCCAATTAGCTCTTCCTATCCCCAGAACTGGTCCCTCTGGCCTTTGTCAAAGTTTCCTGCTCTCAGCAGCTTTGTGTGGAAAAATGCCTCACTTAATCCTCCACCTGCTGCTTAGGTAAAGGTGCTGCTTTTAAATTGATCTTTTCTCCCCACAGAAGAGAAATGAAAACTCTTCTATTTACCCCATGAAAATTCTGATTCTGATGACAAGCACAGGGAGAGGCTGGATGTTTTTGTAGCTGATATGTTCTGATTGAACAGTGCATTTAATAAATCCCAGCATTGTATGTTTTAGGTTAAGTCAAGAAGGAGAAGATTCTTTGTAGTCTCAGAATTACTTGGTTTCTCCAATATTTGATCTCTGGTTAAAAATGGCAAAGAAGCTTAGAAAACAAAATATTCCAGGCCTTCTATTAATCTAGAAAAACATGTTTCTTGGCCTCACACACCTTGATGGCTAAAAAATTGCAAATTGCTGTCCAATTTTTCTGAAGTCTTCTATTTAAAATTGGAACTGTCATGTTTGGCTTGGGAGTGGTGCTGGGTTAGGTTAAATTCTTTGAAGATGGAGCAAATGGCATGTAAAAATAAATTCCAAAATCACAATTTATCAAAGTACTAATTCTGTGTCTTCTGTCTTTTCTTTATTAGCGTTCTTGAACAAAATTGCTCTGCATCTGTTGTTTTATCCAACAATTCTCCAATTAAATTTAGTAAAAAATAAAGCTTTGTTTTTCTTGACTTTCACTTTATCCATGGACTAGTTTGATTTGTGGGCTTTTTTTTTTTCCAGAGGGTCAGTCCACTGCGCAATGGTTTTATCTCATATTAAAGAGTCTTAGGAGTATTTGAGGGCCCTGTAGATCTTTACAGAAGATTGACTTTTCTGTCTTAATTGCATAAATTGCATCCAAGTGCCTCTGGGATATTGGCCCCCAAGGTGATCCATTCCCTTTATGAAGTTTAAGTGTTATGAATTGCACTGACTTTTCCTACTTCTGTTCCTTTGCTCAGTGGGTTAGATGTTTCTTAATATGTTTTTTTTTCTCCCATGCTGCCCAAAGAAAAAAATTACCTGAGAAACCAAGTGAAAAATGAAGCAGAATTTATAAATTTTATGCTAATAGAAAAAGATGGAATAATCTAACATTGTATTAAAAGAGAAAAACAGCCACAAATCTTTAAGCTATGATGAGTGAAAAATATTTTTAAAAACATGGGTATCTGCCCTCTAGGAACATAATGGCAATGGAAAAAGAAAAAAAAAGATAAGCCTCTGTTCTCAGTGATACTGGTTTGGGGCAAAACTACAAATAATTCATGTATAAACAGATAAAACCAGACCTTGTTGCATAGTGAAAAATCCTACTAGTAAAGGAGGAAAAACAGTTTCTTCTTGTCCTGTTCCCTGGAGCAGAGCCCGACCCCCTGGCTGTGTGCCCTCCTGGCAGGAGCTGTGCAGAGCCACAAGGGCCCCCTGAGCCTCCTTTGCTCCAGGCTGAGCCCCTGCCCAGCTCCCTCAGGGACTCTGCAGCCCCTGCCCGGCTCCCTCAGGGACTCTGCAGCCCCTGCCCGGCTCCTCAGGGACTCTGCAGCCCCTGCCCGGCTCCCTCAGGGACTCTGCAGCCCCTGCCCAGCTCCTCAGGGATTCCCCAGCCCCTGCCCAGCTCCCTTAGGGATTCTGCAGCCCCTTCCAGTTCCGTTCCTGCCCTGGGCAGGGCCAGGGCCACTCCAGCCCCTCAGGGCCTTTGCTGAAGGATTTCAGGTGCTGGAGATCTCTCAGGAGGAAACTGCTGCGTGAATTGTCTTGTTCATTGTCCAGAGAAACATTTCTGAAACGGTTTTTATCACTTGCAGCCTGTGATCGATGGTCTGTGCTGCCTCGCCCGGCTCTGCACCACGATGTTAACAGGTTTGGGCACTCTGCTGTCCTCTACAACAGGTAAGGGCACAGGGGTTCTGGGGCTTTGGGCACTCTGCTGTGCTGTACAACAGGTACGGGCACAGGTGTTCTACAGGGCATGGGCATGAGTGGATGAGGAACTGCAGCACAGGCTGAGGGTCTGGCACAAACCCTCTTGTCCATGGAGCTTTGGGCTGCCCCATCCCTGGAAGGGTCCCAGGCCAGGTTGGATGGGGTTTGGAGCAGCCTGGCCTAGTGGAAGGTGTCCATACCCATGACAGGGAGTGGAAAGAGGTGGGATTTAAGGTTCCTTCCCACCCAAACTATTTTGTGAATCTCTGAAAGTTTTCAGATCTTCACTCTTGTAATGTCTTTAGTATTCAGCTGTTCCCATCAGCCCTTCTGTACTGGGCTAAACGGAACCAGCTCACTTAGTTTTTTCAATAATTTGATTTTTTGTCATTATTTTTATATATATTTCTATTTTTTAGTTGTTTAATAATTGTGCATTTTAATGTATTTCACACTTCTTTCTTAGCTGCACTGACAACATTTATTTCCAAATCTGACTTTCCCTCATGCTTTTTAAAATTTTTTTGTGTTTCACTTTACACACCTTTTCCTGTGGGGCTGCTCTTCCCCAGGCACATGATGTTCAGTATTTGGGTGAAATCTTAGGTGAGATTTTGGCTGTTAAGCCTTACAGACTGTAGTGATATCCCTGCTTCCAGATGAACAGCTGTTACTGGATCAGTACAACCAAGTCTGAGAAATTTATTTCATAGGAGTTCTAAAATAGAATGAAAATCATAATACAGCTACTTATGATTTAACCAGAACTTCTCTTTTCAGCTGCCTTGGCCCTTCTTCACCGTATTTTTAAAGGTGCATTGACAGACACAGATGCACAGAGAATTTTTGTGTGACGTTTTTGTGTAACTGTTAAAATTTCGTGTTTTTTCTGGTGCAGCTGAGATACTGAAGGAGGTTTGAAATCCCCCACTCCTGTCTGTACAAATTATTTGTTTGGGGGTTTGTTTGGATTTTTTGGTTGACACAATGACTCTGCTCAGTTGTTACCAGCCATGCAAAGTGTGGTTTTCTTACAGAGGAGGACAGAGAGTGACAGCAACAGAATGTTTTGTCACAGTTTCTGAACTCTGGTTTAATGCCGTGGTAGAATCTCCCCAATTTTTATCCTTCCTCTGTGTCTTGCCAGTGTGGATTACAAGGGGATCCCACATTTTTCAGCATTTTACGTATAATCGTGTTGATCAGGTCCCCTCAAAGTTTTGGCTGGAGGGGGACGTTGGTCGATGACCTTGAGTAGCTTTGACTCTGTGTTGAGTCTCTCTGGCATCTCTGAAACAGTGAAATTTGTCTGACCTTTTCTTTAGTGCCTCCCTTAACCAAGAGCTATTTATTTGGATTTATATATGCTGGCATATAATAAAACACTTCTCTCAGACCTTAAATCCCATTTACTGGAGCAGTGCTCTGTCCATGAAAACATCTGTGAGTTTTTCTCTCTTTGCTTCCATGTTGTCCAGCACCATGTATGTGTTTGGAGGCTTCAACAGCCTCCTCCTGAGTGACATCCTGAAGTTCACACCTGAGAGATGTGAGGCTTTTGGCAACGAGTCATCCTGCCTGGGGGCTGGCCCCGGGCTCAGGTGTGTGTGGGCTCTGCGCCCTCCCCGCCCTCCCCACTGCATCCCCTGGGAAAATGCAACACTGGAGCAGCAGCAAAAGGTGTTTGAAGACTGTCCTCCCAAGCCAGGTAGGTGTCCCCTTCTTTCTGTCCCCTTTCCTGGAAGGTGTGCAGGCTTTTTCTCCTTCCCAACTCCTCCTGTGTTAATTGTGTGCCATTCCAAGGGCAGGTTTTACACTGGGGGTTGTGGTTGGGCTTCCATGTGTCCTGAGAGCCCTTCCTCTGGCCAGGGGTCATGGAGATGTGGAGGTGTTTCTGTCTCCTGCTCCTGAAGCTGCTTGTTCATGAGATCTTTTTCCTACCCTGCTTCTTGGACTTACTTTTCTATCCCTAACAAGAATCACCAGCCAGGGACCAGGCCTGGACCATCATTCTGTAAATGTTTGCTCCAAGAATTGACCTTGGGAGAGCCAAGAATTGGCTGAAGAGCACCACGGGGCAAGGAAGGGCATCTGGATCTGATGGAATGATCCTGTACTCTTCAAAAGAGACAGCAGGGATACTGCTTTAGGAAAAGTTTGTTTTTTTGGCAGGGGGTTGGTACCAGATGATCTTTAAGGTCCCTTCCAACCCCAACCATTCTGGGATTCTATGATTCTATGTATAGAGGCAGATAAAATGAATTAATGTTTTAAGGTCTGATTCCTGTCTTTTCCCTTAGGATAATTTTAAACAACTTTATCCTGATACATTCATTATACAGCCCTTGGTTCTGTAACAGATGTGCAGCCTTTAATTATTTAATAGAAACTGATGTAAGGGACATTGCCTTGCTGGGTTTCCAATGCACAGTAAATTTTCACAAAGCGCAGGCAATAAATAATTGGAAAGATGAATGAAAAATTCAAGCTTCCCATGAAAATGCTCCACTGGAAAGCCAGGCTTGCAGGAAGATGGGCCTGTGCTGGGGGATGGCCACCCACTGTCCCTGTGGATATCCTCTGGCATCACTTCCCTGGCTGTTAACGTGTCTGACTTCGTGTGCTTCCATGTCTTGTTGCATTATTTTCTGGTGATGTGTTTTAGGGCTCCTTGGGTACTAAAAATGATTGCTGCTGTAAATAAAAGCAATCTTCTATCAGTTCAAACACATGAAAGTACCTGATTTTAGTTGCTAACAGAAAATCTACAGGCACTGCTATTTGGTTGTGTCTTTTGCTGTAAATAATCAAGTTCTTAGAGCTCTGTCAGGAAATGCCTGTTTTTGGTCATGCAGGTTTTTTTCTTTAATAGCTGTAGACAATGAAAAATGTGATCAGATTACAGACTGCTACAGCTGCACAGCCAACACAAACAGCTGTCAGTGGTGTTCTGACCAGTGTATCCCAGCACACAACAACTGCACAGAGGAACAGGTAATGGCTCTTAACACTTCCCTAGTTTAAATTTACCCTTTGGAATAGCAAATATCCACATTTCCATCTGTCAGTGTTATGATCCCTGTTTTGTTATTCCCAGTGCATATCTAGCTCAAAAGTGCCACGTGTTTGGAGGTTTTTCAATTTGATCCAAGGGTTTTGCATGGTATTTTACAATGAATTTAGGAGGATGGCTGTGGGCAGGGGAAGAGTTGGAGGTTTCACCATGGTGATTATTCATTAATCACATTTTGGGTTTGATATCAATAGGGCTTTCCCTAGAAGAAACAAAATAGCCCTCTTGTAAAAGCTTTAGTACAGAAAACATGTCAGGCAGTGTTTTGGGGGAATATCTTGGATAACCAGTCCAGGCTGTGCCCAGTTCCACAGCTTTTGGATATATAAATTGCCTTGTAGAGCTGGACTGTGATATTAGTGTTGTAATCATGGCTGTTATAAACCCACATGGCTGGAGATCAGAAAAAATCTCACCTGTGCTATTTATTTTAGGTTCCTGTTACTCTCTATGACAATTGTCCTAAGGATAATCCTGCCTATTACTGTAACAAAAAGACAAGTTGTAAAAGCTGTGCCATGGATCAAAACTGTCAGTGGGAACCTAGGAATCAGGAGTGCATTGCTTTGCCAGGTAGGTAGTGCTACCAAATTCACCCACTCCAAAAGTTGTCACGAGTTTCTAAAAATTTTTGTTGGTTTTAACCCTAAATCTTTAGTTTTTAGTGTTAAGATGGAGCAAATAGTGCTGTTTAGTCATAACAGCTTTGGTATGACATTTATTTTGTAATAAATCCAGCAGGTCTGCTGGAATATTTTTCATTCCCAGTTGTCTGAAGAGGACTATGATCACTCGTATAATTATTAGGCTCTATGTCATCTCTCCCTTTTCATTTGATAAAAGCTGTTGATAATAGGCTTCTGCAAGATATTAGATTTAATAATGCATGCTATTTAATTTAGAAACTAAAATTGTGCAAAAGCATAATGGCACATACTGGACAAATGAGGCAAGTAAGACCTGAAGTGTTTAAGGAGAATTCTCCTATCAGAGTGCTTCCAGTGGAGCTTACAGGAGTTGGTTATTAGTTCCCTTGCAGAAATTTTTTTTTTTTTATCCCAATGACTGGGATAGAAATACAGGATCTTCAGTGATTAACATTTGTAGGTAATAAAATATAGAGAAAGGGGAGAAAACCCATGAGACAGGACATTTTTGTGGATGTGGAAAGCCTTCCCCTAGGACAGGGTAGGTCTGGACATGTCCAGATCTGGTGTTTGCCAGTCTGCAGCAGTTTAAAAATGAGAAGACTTTGAAGAAGAGCAATGAAATTGAGAAAAACATCTTTTAGTGGCCTGTTTTATTTGGTCTAGAAAAAGGGATGATCTGATCATATGTGTAAAAAGCTCATCTGAAAAATTGACACCTGAGAGCTTTTCCATCTGTTAAGTCTGAATTCACATTGGAAATGCCCATGAGGTTTTTTTCTGCAAGGGAAATAATTAATCACAAAGTGTAAGGAGTTCTTCAGTAGTGGGGTTGTGCTCTGGTTGAAGCAGGGATTAATCCTGGTAGTTGGTGCTGTGGACAGGATTAGCACAACAACCCTCTCCTGCCAAAAGGTCCCCTGACAACTCTGGGTGAGTAGGTGGCTTCAAGACATCAACAAAATACAAATTTGGTTTTTTTCCCCTCTTTCTCCTACAACAATTTTACTGTTCAACATTGTAATAGGTGCTTTGATTACAACATACGAATGCTGATGTCAGACTTCAGCTCCCCTGAACAGATTTCCTTCTCCTCCAATGTTGTTATGTATCAAGACTTCTCAGCACACCTCTAAGGCATACTGCCTTGGGATGGGGCTCTGGGTATTTTTTGGTGGTAGGGCTCATAGAATCATTAAGGCTGGAAAATACCTCCAAGATCATCATCATCATCAGCCTCTGTCCCAGCCTCACCATGGCCCTAAGCCACAGCACTAAGGGCCATGTCTGCTCATTTTCTGAGCACTTCCAGGGGTGGGGACTCCAGCACTGACCTGGGCAGCCCCTTCCAATGCTTGGCAACACCTTCAGGGAAGAAATTTTCCCTATTACAAAACCTAAACCTCTCCTGGAACAAGTTAAGGGCATTTCCCCTCCTCCCTGGAGCAGAGCCCAACCCCCCCGGCTGTGCCCTCCTGGCAGGAGCTGTGCAGAGCCACAAGGGCCCCCTGAGCCTCCTTTGCTCCAGGCTGAGCCCCTGCCTGGCTCCCTCAGGGATTCTGCAGCCCCTGCCCGGCTCCCTCAGGGACTCTGCAGCCCCTGCCCGGCTCCCTCAGGGATTCTGCAGCCCCTGCCCAGCTCCCTCAGGGACTCTGCAGCCCCTGCCCAGCTCCCTCAGGGACTCTGCAGCCCCTGCCCGGCTCCCTCAGGGACTCTGCAGCCCCTGCCCAGCTCCCTCAGGGACTCTGCAGCCCCTGCCCGGCTCCCTCAGGGACTCTGCAGCCCCTGCCCAGCTCCCTCAGGGACTCTGCAGCCCCTGCCCGGCTCCCTCAGGGACTCTGCAGCCCCTGCCCAGCTCCCTCAGGGCTTCTGCAGCCCCTGCCCGGCTCCCTCAGGGATTCTGCAGCCCCTGCCCGGCTCCCTCAGGGACTCTGCAGCCCCTGCCCAGCTCCCTCAGGGACTCTGCAGCCCCTGCCCAGCTCCCTCAGGGACTCTGCAGCCCCTGCCCGGCTCCCTCAGGGACTCTGCAGCCCCTGCCCGGCTCCCTCAGGGACTCTGCAGCCCCTGCCCAGCTCTGTTCCTGCCCTGGCCACGCTCCAGCCCCTCCAGAGCTCTCCAGAGCTGCCCCAGCCCTGGAGGTGCCCCGGCAGTGCCAGCACAGGGACACTGTGGCACTGCTCTGGCCCTCCTGCCACCCCAGAGCTGGCATAGCCCAGGGGCCACTGGCCCCTTTCCCACCTGGGCTCATGTTTTTCAATGATTGTTTCATTACCTTGATTGTTGGGAAGGTCACCTGCATCTCTGGGTTTAGTTTCTTTCCCTTTCTTGTCCCCCAGAAAATATCTGTGGAACAAATTGGCATTTGGTTGGCAACTCCTGCCTGAGGATCACCAACGCCAAGGAGAACTACGATCATGCCAAACTGTCCTGTAGGTCCAACGGTGCTTTACTGGCTTCTCTCACCACCCAGAAGAAGGTGGAATTTGTTCTGAAGGAGCTGCAGAAGATTCAGTCTTCGGTGAGTGCCTCTCTTGTCTGTCCCTTGCATTATAAAGCCGTGGCTGTGGAGAAGTCCTTGCTGGAATATTGTGTGCTCTGTACACAATGGAAATGCCTCTTAACCAAAACCAACTGATTTTCTTTTGAAATTCAGTGTACCCTCTGGGTGCTTCTGAGCTGAAATTGTAGAGAATGTAAATGGAAAGGATAAACATAAACATACACAGTGCCTTAGAGAGATCACTTTCTGTGCTGAAATCACACCTGCATTTCCCGGGTGGAATACCGGACTGCAGCAGGAGCCCTCTGCTGGCCTGTGCACAGTATTTGATAAATAAAAGCCCCCTTGGGGCACTGGAGGTGTTTAATGTAAAGTGTTGAGTTATTTACTGCACTCAGAAAAGCAGCTGTTTAAAATGTCACCTTCTCACTCCACAGAGCTGCTTGGCTTATTGGGCGTTATTTGGGTGTCATTTAGTGGCAGGTGCTTTTCTGTCAGGCCCAGGGAGAAGCAAATTGGAATTTTTCCCTCTTCATGCATCAATGAAATAAATACAAATTTTTTCCAGTCCCTGGGAGAAGAAGGGAGATGTTCAGGGCAGGTTGTACAGGTGGTACTACAGCCCTAACGAAGAATGATGCTGTGCATCTCTTCTAAAATCCTGGATTAACCTGGAAAGCTGCTGTGGCCTGATGGCACATCAGAATAACAACTCCTGGATCCCAGAGGCCACTGTGGGGGAAGCATTTTCTCTAGGAAAAATGAGGTTGGAGGCAATAGGATTGCTTTTTTTCAAGAGAGAACATGCTTCAGTACTTAAGAGAAATATTCTCTTGTTAAAACGAGAACATTCCCTGCCTTGATGTCTTTTGTAATTTTAAAGTAGCATTTCAACATTTACAGTGTTTTAGAGGGGAGTCAATTTAGCCAAGCAAAGGTAGGGTGCAGTTTAAGCAGGATTGTTCATTAAATCTTCTGTAAAATGAGGAAGCCAAGCCTGGGATACTGTAAAAAATACATGATTCTGACAGCTCCAGGTGTTTCTGGATATTCCAGTAGGTGAGCGTAGAGTCAACTCCTAAGGACACATGGTAGCCCTTCCCTCACAGTGTTTAAATCTTTACACCATGTAAAAAGGAATTGTTAATTTACAGGGTTCTATTTCCACCCACAGAGTCCTTTGAAAAGTGAGCCTAAAGAGACTAGGAGCCTGTTTTAATGGATATTAGGATAGAATGCTTATAAGGTGGGAAAGTGTATCCTGAGCTGATCCCAGCGTGGGCAGCAGGGGAGGGGGGACTCTGTCCCTGTGCCCCTCCCTGAGGTGAGAGCCCACCTGCAGAGCTGCCCCAGCCCTGGGGCCAACAGCAGGAGGACGTGGAGCTGCTGGAGAGAGCCCAGAGGAGGCCCCGGAGCTGCTGCAGGGCTGGAGCCCCTCTGCTCTGGAGCCAGGCTGGCAGAGCTGGGAATGCTCCCCTGGAGAAGGGAAGGCTCCAGGCAGAGCTCAGAGCCCCTGGCAGGGCCTGCAGGGGCTCCAGGAGAGCTGCAGAGGGGCTGGGGACAAGGCCTGCAGGGACAGGAGCCAGGGAATGGCTCCCAGAGCCAGAGGGCTGGGATGGCTGGGATCTTGGGAATGAGGAATTGTTCCTGGCAGGGTGGGCAGGCCCTGGCACAGGTGCCCAGAGCAGCTGTGGCTGTCCGTGGATCCCTGGCAGTGCCCCAGGCCAGGTTGGACACTGGGGCTGGGAGCACTGGTGGCTGTGCTGAGGGAGGCTCTGCTTTGCAGGTGCTTCTTTTTCAAGTAAACTCTATGTAGATGTTTAGTAATAACAAGAAAATATGTTGGTGTTAGCACGATCTGCTTTGTAACCCTGTTGCTGTTGGAAGCTGCAGCTCTAGGGTATAAAAGTGCATAAAATCAGTTTGAAGTAGGTGATGTTTACTTATTTTAGCAGTAAAGCCATGTATTATATCAACAGAGCTCCAGTGCTCCTCCCCAAAATGAAAGTGTGCCAAAAAATAAATTGCCACTAGAAATAGTGGTCTTATAGGATCTTTATATTATGAATTTTGTGGCTAGCAACACTAATTCAGATTTGACCTGCTTTTTTATTTCTAGCCCAAAACTTTGACTCCTTGGGTTGGACTGAGGAAAATCAATGTGTCCTATTGGTGCTGGGAAGACATGTCCCCCTTCACCAACACCCTCGTCCAGTGGCTCCCCAGTGAACCCAGTGATGCTGGATTTTGTGGATATTTAGCTGAGCCTTCCCAACAGGGCTTGAAGGCAGCAACATGTATCAACGAGGTCAACGGCTCTGTCTGTGAAAGGCCAGGTAACAGCAGATGTCTGCTTGATTTCTGTTTCCTGGAAGGTAAAGAGAATGCAATTTGTTACATTTTAAACCAGCTGCATTATGACTTTGCCAAAGAAAAATACTTCTGAACAAGAGTCTTGCATACGCATTTCATGCAGGAAATGGGAATTTTAAAAATAGCTTACTATTTGCGCTGTTAACTGTAAAATATTTGAAGTACATTATTTTAATTATTTTTTTTCTTAATTGCATACCTACATGTGACATTTAGGGTAATTATGGTATGGAGCATTCTCCTGTTTCAAAGAAATAAAAAATTAATTGTAACTTTCTGATTGAATTCCCCTTTTTCCCCTCCCCTGCTATGTAGCCAGAGGAGGATTTTATCAAAGTTTGAAATTAATTGGCCAAGACACTTAGGAGATATGAGAACTTTGAAAAAAACAATCTATTTGCTTTTGGGAAAAGTCTTCCAGCTTTATTGAAACTGCATATCTTTTCAGATGGCTTGGTCTGTTAATTCTCCATTGTAGCTGATCATTTCTGAATACCAATTAGTGCCTCTTAAAGTATTAGGGAAGTTGGTTGATTAAAAAAAAAATTAGGTACACTGCAGCAGTTGAAATCATTCTTTGTGGAAGAGCAGGATGCGAATCCTGAATGTGGAACCTGAACTCAAATTCCATATGTTTTCACTTGCAGCACTTGGGTTTAAGCTTTGTGCTGGCTTTTATGGTCTGAGAACAGTCACTTGAAGCAAAACTTAAAGCATTGGCTCAGACTACAAACTGCTGAGTTAGTTCAGTGCTCGTTTGATGTCTGTAACTGATCAAATCACTTAAAGCATGTGCCTGTGAGCTCATGTAAAACAGGGCTCTGCCCTGCACTTTGCTGGGGAGGGTAACTAAGGAATGCATCAGCAGAACTGCAGAGAAAGAGAGACCTCTGCTCCATGCCCAGAGCAGCTGCGGCTGCCCCTGGATCCCTGGCAGTGCCCAGGCCAGGCTGGACGCTGGGCTGGGAGCACCTGGGACAGTGGGAGGTGTCCCTGCCATGGCAGGGGTGGGATGGGCTGGGATGGGCCCTAGGTCCGTTCCCAGCGGGAGCAGGGTGCAGCTGTTCCTGGCAGACTCTGATGTTGTCCTCCCCGCAGCCAACCACAGCGCCAAGCAGTGCCGCACGCCGTGTGCGCTGCGCGCCGCCTGCGCCGAGTGCACCAGCGGCAGCTCCGAGTGCATGTGGTGCAGCAACATGCAGCAGTGCGTGGACTCCAACGCCTACGTGGCCTCCTTCCCCTACGGGCAGTGCATGGAGTGGTACACCATGAGCAGCTGTCCCCGTGAGTCACGGTGCTGGGCTGGGGCACAGGCCCTGGAGGGCCCTGTGGGGTGTGCTGGACATCCCTGGGATGGAGGGGACGAGGCCAGGCTGGATGGGGCTTGGTGCACCCTGCTCCAGCCAGAGGCTCCTGCCCATGGGCAGGGTGTGTGGAGAGCCCTGTGGGGTGTGCTGGACATCCCTGGGATGGAGGGGACGAGGCCAGGCTGGATGGGGCTTGGTGCACCCTGCTCCAGCCAGAGGCTCCTGCCCATGGGCAGGGTGTGTGGAGAGCCCTGTGGGGTGTGCTGGACATCCCTGGGATGGAGGGGACGAGGCCAGGCTGGATGGGGCTTGGTGCACCCTGCTCCAGCGGGTGCCCGTGGCCGGGTGGAACAACACGGCCTCTTTCCAACCCGAAGCATTCTGCAATTGCCTGTTATCAAATCCAAATCAGGGTTTACACAAGTGTTTTATTCTGAAGTATTGTCTACTTACAGACTGTAAGTAGGAATTCCTACCTCATTTTAAAGAAATTATTTACTTTTTTGCCCCTTTTAGGTAGATGAGAGCAAACTGCAAAAGCTTCATGGCACTTTGGAATAGTGTATTTTCCTTTCAAACTGGAGTAAAAGGGCCTAAAAACTAAAAACAAGTGAAGATGTAGAAATTACTTTATTTATGTTGAATTCTTTAGGAGCTGGGTGTGAGCAGGGGCATCTCAAGTAGCTCAAAATGTTGCAAAATATGAGATGAAGAAAATGAATTTAAGGAACATGAAAGTATGAACTTCCCATATTGTCAGAGGTCAAAAGTTGGAGGAAGCATCAGGCAGGAGATGAGTAAGCTAAAATAATGAAAAACAAACTTTTTTTTCTTTTTGAAGGCAAATATTGTCTATTTAAACATCAAAATAGAAAATATGCTTATCTTGCAACACCAAGAATCCAGAAAATATTTTTCAAGATGGTCTAGGGAAAGAAATAGAAAAAGTTTTAGCATGTAAAGAGTTTGTCACCCCTAAAATCCAATCCCATTAGAGAATGGAGGGGCTAAAGGGTGGAATTTTATTCTCCTATTTGTATTCTATGCTTTTTGCCTCAGATAAATACTTGAAATAATAGCATGTGATACTGAAACGTGGTAGGAAGAGGCTCCAAGTGACTAAACTGGCTGGTTTCTAGCCTTTGCCTCCAGATGGCCCATTTGATCATCCGATCTATTTTAAATAAATCAGAGATGTTTTGTAGAGGGAACATTAACCTCTGGTGTTAGAGGGTGGCGTGTAATGGTTTCAAAAACCTCTGTGTGTGTTGTGCTGTTTTGTAACTCATTGACTTTTGGAACCTTTGTTAATAGTTTCCTTAGATTCTGGAATAAATATGCTGTTAGGAATGAACATATTGCTGTGAATATCAGAATAAATATTTCTAGATTTGATGAGATAAATATTTTGGTGAGATAAAAATATAGTTATAGAATAGATTCTGCATTTTTTGTTGCCCGTGTTTGAGATAGTGATTTATTCCACAGTTTTGTATCTTGGTTTGTTTTTTTTGTAGCTGAAAACTGCTCAGGCTACTGCACGTGTGCTCAGTGCCTGGAGCAGCCGGGCTGCGGGTGGTGCACAGATCCCAGCAACACCGGCAAGGGCAGGTGCATGGAGGGCTCCTACCGGGGGCCGGTCAGGATGCCCACGCCAGCCACGCCAGGCAAGCACAGCCTGGAGCCTGTTCTCAATGTCAGCATGTGTCCTGCCGACACCAGCTACAACTGGTCCTTCATCCAGTGTCCAGGTAAACGAGCAGCGTTTCACTGTCCAGCGTTTGCACTGAGTGCAAGGGGAGGGAGTTCTTAGGACTATGGTGGTGTCTTGTGTTCCCTCCTGTTAATGGAGGGGAGAGAAGAGCATGGAATGTAGGCAGGAATTACACACTTGGAGATGGAAGGGGCTGTGAAGCAACTGAGCTGCACAGGTTTGCTGCATGAAGACATTATTATTTATTACTTGGGAGAAATTTTTCCTTTCCCTACAGATCTTTATGAGATTTTAACTTTTGTTTGTTTATTTATTTTAAGTCTGTTTGAAAGAAAGGCAAATCTTCATTTGAAGGTCGTTTTAAGTGTTAATAATGCTTAGGATGATTTTAAACTAATGTTTTTGGCACAGAACCAACACTTCCCTCCCCGTTCCTTGTAAATTCATCCCACCAGCAGCTTCCAGTCCAATGTGCATGTAATGTTTTGCAGTTCAGTTTTCAGTGTGTTGCTCTAAATTCCATTTTTTGATATACACCTGTCTTTGGGCCCATGTATTGCTAGCAAGAGACGAGAAGCTCTCAGGAAGGTGCATGAAATGGTTCCATTTGTGCCCTGCACAGCGCAGCCTCTGAGGGTCTCTGTGAGCTGTGTTTGAGCCCCAGCAGTCAGAGTTTTGCTGTTTGCTGTTTCCCACAGCGTGTCAGTGTAACGGGCACAGCCGGTGTGTGAACGAGAGCGTCTGTGAGAAGTGTGAGAACCTGACCACGGGCAGGCACTGTGAGACCTGCATCTCGGGCTACTACGGGGACCCCACCAACGGGGGCACCTGCCAGCGTAAGTGCACCCTGAGGCTCCCACTCTGCTCATTCCTCTGCTGGCCTAACACACAATATATCCTGATAATTCATGCTTTCCTTCCTGCGGGCGAGGCTCAGTTCTTGTTTCTTCAAATCAAAGACACTCAAACTGCTGAGTGGAATTCCTTTCACTGCACGTAAAGAGGATTTTATAGCCTCCTTTCTAAACTTGGAATGACCACAGTGAAAAAATGTCTGTATTTTAGTGTTTGATGATCCTGTATTTAAAAGAAACAGTGTTGATCCAAATGTCATGAACAAATTTCTGCTTATCTGAGTTTCACCTTCTATTCCTTTTGGTTAATGTGTTCTGTGTTTATAGTTAAAATTGTCTGCTTCATAAAGGCTTGCAGTGTTTCATTGAAGACTTGGCTGGATTTCAGTTGAGGATTAGGAGAACCCTGTTAAAATTGCATTTCAGTTTGTAAAGTGCTTTGGGACTCTTTGGCACAAAGAACCATTTTCAGCTGTGCAAGATCTAGTTAACAAACTGGGAAAAAGTCTTCCTTGAAAGACCAATTTAATATTAACAAATACACATGGAAGACTTGGAGTTTTGACCTCCAACCTTGTGGCATAGTTTTGAACTGCTGTGAATTTTTCAGTGCTGTGGCATGTGGAGACCAACTGTAAACCAGAGACCAGGCTGTGAGAGGTGCAGAAGTGAGGGAAGGTGCTTCTTGCTCCTAAGAGATTTAATCAAAGAATCATCAAATGGTTTGGGTCAGAAGGGACCATAAAATTAATCTCATTCCAATTCCCTGCCATGGGCAGGGACACCTCCCACTGTCCCGGGGGCTCCAAGCCCCAGTGTGCAGTCTGGCCTTGGGCACTGCCAGGGATCCAGGGGCAGCCCCAGCAAATCTGGGCACCTGTGCCAGGGCCTGCCCACCCTGCCAGGGAACAATTCCCAAGATCCCAGCCATCCCTGCCCTCTGGCTCTGGGAGCCATTCCCTGGCTCCTGTCCCTGCAGGCCTTGTCCCCAGCCCCTCTGCAGCTCTCCTGGAGCCCCTGCAGGCCCTGCCAGGGGCTCTGAGCTCTGCCTGGAGCCTTCCCTTCTCCAGGGGAGCATTCCCAGCTCTGCCAGCCTGGCTCCAGAGCAGAGGGGCTCCAGCCCTGCAGCAGCTCCGGGGCCTCCTCTGGGCTCTCTCCAGCAGCTCCACGTCCTCCTGCTGTTGGCCCCAGGGCTGGGGCAGCTCTGCAGGTGGGCCCTCACCTCAGGGAGGGGCACAGGGACAGAGTCCCCCCTCCCCTGCTGCCCACGCTGGGATCAGCCCAGGCATGGGGGGGGCTCTGGGCTGGATCATGTCCAGCTCTCACCCAGCAGCACCCCCAGGTCCTTCTCCCCAGGGCTGCTCTCCAGCCATTCCCCACCCATCCTGTGGTTGTGCTCTGCCTTGCTCCAGCCCCATGCTGGACTCTGCACTTGGTCTCGTGTAACTTCATGAGGTTCACACAGTCCCATGTCTCTGGTCTGTTCAGGCTTCTTTTGTGCTATCCAGGTACTGTTGGGGGCCATCTAGATCTGTCTGGATGTCCCCCTCCCCTCCTGCATGCTGACCTTTCCAGTTTGTGTCACTAGCACACTTGCTGTAGGTTCCTCAGTCCCAGTGCCCCTGTCACCAGCAGAGATGTTAAAGAGCACTGACCCAGTGCATTATGTCAGTGGAGTATGGTGAGGTGGAATGAGACAATTAGATACAGTGATGGAAAAGGTAGAATAAAAATAACATTCCTGAGAGCAGTGTCAGAACTTCTGTGAAATGAGTGTGAGTGGTTTATGGCCAGCCTGGAAGAATGAGCTGGAGGTGATTAATGAGTGGGCATTGAAGACTTTTCATTGCTTCTTCCAAATGTGGCGACAATCCAGTAGAAAATAGTTGGATATTAATTTAGGATGTTTACTGGGAGTAGTGCTGACCTTTTGGATGAACATGAGGGTCAGTAACTGCAGCATGGAGTCCTGTTTCCTCAAGAGGAGGGAGGTGGTGATGGTTGAGGCTATGAAGAACTTCCTAATGGACAGATGTGAAGAAGGGGGTTAAAAACTCACAGGGATACAGCTGCCTTCCTTAGAGCAACAGGATATGGAATTCCAACACACAGCACAGTGATAGGCGCTCAAAGGAGAAGGTGCATCCCCAGCACTTGATTTCACAACCTTATCTGCCAGATAATACTGCTGATACTCATAAACTCATTTCAGGAGAAGATACTTTGAAATGCTCCAAAGTTTACTTGAAAGTAATGAATAAATTGAGGCTGAGTTGACTGAGAAAGTACAGAATTCTACCCTGAGCTTTCAGTTTTAATCACTGGATCACAACGTGCCTGTTGGTAGGTGTCACTTTTCCATGTATGTGGAAATGGAGAGTAAGTTCCTTTTGACTCTTGTGCATGAGGATTGTCCCAAAACAGTTTGTTGTTGAGATAATGAATGACAGACTGAAATCATCCAGATACCTGAAAAGGCAATTAGAAAATGTGTAGAGAGATTGTGGGACAGCATTCATTCCTTATCTGATGGAACCAGTAGCTCATGTCAGAAGTGCTTTGCTCTCAAGTGCTTTGGACCCAGGTTTTTAATTTGCTGTGATTTAACACTGTTTACTGGGAAGGGGAAAGAATGAGGGAAGCAGGAACCTGGGCAGAAAGACTGAGATGGATTGGGAAAGGGAAAGCAAGAGCAAATCACCCTATCTGATGCAGCCAGGCTGATTTCTGCCTATTAGTCATTTTTGCTTGGTGAAAACCTTTCCAGAGGGGAATTCTTCAGATAAGGATTGGCTGATGGGTAGCAGAGCTAGCTCCTGTTTTCTCCCTTCTCTTAGCTGTGGTCCTTCCATCCTTTCCCAGTAATAATGTGCTGATTTCACTCTTTGTGCATTTGTGAGCAGTACTTAGTGCTGCTGTGTTTTTAGAGGCCATGGTCACAGCCATGCTGCAGACTCTTGTTGTACACTCCAGCCTGACACACACACAAACATCTGTGTGCTTGCACACTCACTGCCTAGTGTGAGTCCTGGCATCATGGAATGGTTTGGGTTGGAAGGGTTCCAATAGACCATCCTGTTCCACCCCATCCATGGCAGGGACACCTCCCACTGTCCCAGGTGCTCCAGTCCCAGTGTCCAACCTGGCCCTGGGCACTGCCAGGGATCCAGGGGCAGCCCCAGCTGCTCTGGGCACCTGTGCCAGGGCCTGCCCACCCTCCCAGGGAGCAATTCCTTCCCTATATCCTGTCTAACCCTGCCCTCTTTTATTTCAATGCTTTCAGTCCTGCATATGTCTGTAAAAAGTCCCAACACAAGATTATATTACTTGTGTTGAAAAAATTTTGTCAACCTGCAGTTATTTCCCTGAAAAAATTGTTTGCATCACATCATACGCCCTGGTGTTGGCAGAGCTAGGCAGATAATAACTAAATGGCAGGTAAATCACTCCTCAGAGGTTGCTTTTAGGAAATGTCCAAGTAGAGAAGTATTAATCAAGAAGGGCAGGAAATGCAGCACATCAAATGTAAAAATAGCTGCAAGGTGCTTTCTCTGCATTCAGGATTTTTCTGAATTTTCTGGTTAAAGTTTCCCATGAAAATATGCTGGTGGGAGATAAGGAAGTCATTTGCAAGTGAAGGGAAGGCACTATTATGCCTGGAATCAGATTGCAGCTCTGGCAGCGCTTCTGAACACATCCACACAGCCTTCATGGTAGCCCATGAGTTGCTGGTGCCATGGACCTGCCTGATTCCCTCTGCCAGGCCCCAGGGGGCCCTGCAGGGCAGCTGAAGCACGTGGCATGGAGTGTTGGGCAGGTGGCTGATGGTGTTGCCATTGGGAAGCTGACCCATCACAAACACAGAAAGAGCAGTAAGGACCCCCAAGACCATGTCTGAGTGAGCCCATGAGGAACACCAGCAGGGGGAAGGTGCTTCATCATCAGGCTTTTATTACCAGGATTCACAGTCAAAAAGCCATTTCCAGTGCTTGTGGGTTTCTGCTCTATCCTCTGACTCCAGTGGGAAATTGTACTTTCTAGACTTCAGTGGGAGTCTAGAACATTCTGTCAATAGTTTATTTCCAAAATTTAAAGTTCTCTGAAAAGCCACGAGAAGATGTCCTCTGTGCATATTCTAGTTATTTAGTGAATGATCTCCAGTTACATGCTTGTAGGAAAGTGGATAAATGAATAGATTCTGTTGTTTTAAATAGAGATATTTGAGTGTTCAGTCTTCTTGATATGCTAAAGAGCAGAGAGGAGAGAAAAATTACTGTTACGGCTCAAGATGCTGCAATCTGCCTTTAAACAACCTGAGGTTAAAAAATCAAGAGAAAATTCATGTATGTTCATATTGAATATTGATCCAACGTCACTTTGCTTCCCTTGTGCAAAGCATAAGCAAAGAAGTACAAGACATTCTCAATAGTACTAAGACTTATTTTTCTTTAAGTGGCACTAATGAAAAGAGTGTTTCCTTCACAGAATACAATTATTTTGTTGAATTTTCATTCAGTCTCCTTGTTCCAACAATAGGCCTTTTTGCTTCTTCCTATTTTGCTCTGTGTTGCTGCTAGGAAACCACTCTTCCACATCTGAGAAGCACAATTAAGTGTCCCTGATACAGTATAGCTTCCATTGTGTGCCAGCAGAAAGAAGATATCAAAAGGATTCCTAAAATAAGGTCCAAGGCTGGCAGAGATATTCAGGATGGGGACTTGATGTCTAAGAATCTGCTGGTACATTGATTGGCATGGCTGCTTAATGAGGAGGAATATGTCTTCTTAACAAGGAGGCTTTGGCCTTTAAAGCATCTTGTTCCCAGCAAGCTCAAGGACCATAAACAAGGGATCTTTGCTTTGTGTAGTTTTTCCCTTGTATTGTACACTCTGCTGTGCACAGCTCCAGATGGATGCACCTGCATTGGCAGAGTGACTCCTAAATGGCACCTACATGCCAGAGGTTGTTAAATCCGTTCTTGCAGTGACAGTGAACAAGATGTCAAAGTCACCTGGCTGTGTAAGCTTTGTTCTTACTTGTTGGTTTGGTTTTGGGGTTTTTGTGAATGATTCTCCTCTACATCTTTGTAAATAAAGGTCTCAAAGTGTGTCAATATGAGCATTTAACTTAAATCAGAAGGATTTTTATGAAGAAAATCTCCTGTATGTCCTCACCATTCTACCTTGGTTGGATCTTGAGCAGACTCAGGTGTATGAGGTGGTCTGTTTTGGGCATGCCCCAAACCTGAAGTTGTTCAGGGCTGTGCAGGTTTGTTTCAACCGCAACTCAATGACATTCTGCACAAAGTTATTCTAAAATATATAGGGGAATGCACCCCAACTAGTCCCAGCATGGACATCATCACCATCTTAGCACCAGATGTTTTCTGCTGATGCTGTTGATAATGACATTGTTTCCTCAGTAGAAATGATGAAATATTATTTTTCCCAAGCCTGTTTATTTATTTCTGGAAAAAGCCCCTGAAGTCCCATGGGCTTTGTTTTATTTTCCCAATTCTTCTCTCAAGAGTTTTGAGTTTGGCTGAAATGTGTTAACAAGCCCAAAATTATTTCAAATATTGTCTTTTCCTTCTTAGTTATGATAGCACTCCTGCTGTCTAACAATAGGAGAGGAAGTTAAATGAATTTTTGAGGCTAAAAAGCTGAGTCTGATGATGATTTCATACAAACCACCAGTCCTGGGTAGCCTGTGCTTGCTCTGTTTTGATGCACAGTTCTATTTTCATCTGCCTTCTGTAGCACAAAGAAAGCAAAGGACACCAAATGGGTTTTCATCTGCACGTTAATTGTTGATGTATCTCAGTTTGACAACTAAAGTACTTAATTGCTATTGAATTTGCTTCTCTTCTTCATTCAATGTTGCATCTTCTCCCCCTCTGCTCAACAGCTTGCAAGTGCAATGGCCATGCGTCCGTCTGCAACACAAACACAGGGAAATGTTTCTGCACAACCAAGGGAATCAAGGGAGATGAGTGTCAGCTGTGAGTTCATTTCCCTTTCTTATTTGCAATGAAAAATTGTGCACGTACCACCTTAGACACCCCTCCTCCCCCCCCATTTTTAATGGTTGTGTTTATGATGTCTCTGCTCATTTCTTCCTCCTGACAGTTGACTGACTGCACTGAGGGTGCAGCCAGCCGTGGGTCCCCTGGGGAATATCATGAACAGGATGATTTCCTGAAGAATTCCAATTTTAAAAACATTTAAACTGGGAATATCATGCAGAAGGGATGGGTGAAAAAATCCCCACGCCCCAAACTATACATAGAATCACAGAAGTGTTTGGGTTGGAAGAGACTCTGGGCTCATCCCATTCCACCCCCTGCCATGGCAGGGACACCTCCCACTGTCCCAGGTGGATCCAAGCCCCAGTGTCCAACCTGGCCTGGGGCACTGCCAGGGATCCAGGGGCAGCCCCAGCAAATCTGGGAATTCCAGCCCAGCCAGGAATTCCTTGCCAAGATCCCAGCCCACTCTCCCCTTTCCCAGTGGGAGCCGTTCCCTGGCTCCTGTCCCTGCAGGCCTTGTCCCCAGCCCCTCTGCAGCTCTCCTGGAGCCCCTGCAGGCCCTGCCAGGGGCTCTGAGCTCTGCCTGGAGCCTTCCCTTCTCCAGGGGAGCATTCCCAGCTCTGCCAGCCTGGCTCCAGAGCAGAGGGGCTCCAGCCCTGCAGCAGCTCCGGGGCCTCCTCTGGGCTCTCTCTGCTTTGCTCTATCCTTCAGTATCTTCTTTTTACCTGGTACATTTCACTGTCCGTGCTCTCTGATGCTGTTCATGCGAGTGTAAATATAGCCGAAATGAGCCTTTGACATTCAAGCAGTTTAATGGAGCAGTTTTAGAGCAACAAATTTGCTGGAGGTTTTTCTGTAACATAACAGAAATGCTTTTAGTGTAATGTTAGGGGAAATAATTTAATTCCAAATAATTTCATTGCCAGGTTTATTTTTAAAGCATTGCTCACATGAGTAAACATTTATAGGATAGAACCTGAAATAGCCGTAAATGACTAAGCTAATCCAGTTCCATGCATTGTGGAGAGCTAATAAATACCTTCCAGGTGGATGCAAACGTTAATATCCAGAATTTTATATTGCGTTTTTACTGCATGTGAGTTGGACTTGGAGCGAACATGGAATTTCTTCATCAGCCCAGTCTAGCTCAGACATTCATCTTTAATTGTGTACGGCTCTCAGCACAGGTTGTGTTTTCCGGTATTTAGTGCCTGGGAATAAACAGAACTGCAAAAAAAGAAATCCATTTATTAAAAAATGTATATTCTTTTTAGGTGTGAAGTTGAAAACAGATATCAAGGAAATCCACTTAAAGGAACGTGTTACTGTGAGTACCCTTGGGATTTTGTTTGGAGATAAAAAATGTGCTCAAAGTTTAAAATAACTTATTTAAAACTTGTTTCAGTTGCCTCAGCATGTGTTTAAAGTATGGGGGATTCAGGAAAGGACTAAAAAATAGCTGTAAAAACCTTCACTTTTCTCAAATATGTTGTTTAAAGAGAATGAAAATACTTTTCTTGATAAGGTCCATGTGATGATTTGATCTTTTGAACAGTGTTTTGAATGTTTTTCATGTGACTGAGATGAAATCTGGTCTTTTGGAGAGCACTCTAAACTCTATTCCTAACAGGTAAAAAACAAAGAGTGTCCTTTGAATTTTTAGAAATGCAAAATACTGTTTATTTTAAATTCTGGTCTAGGTTAGAATGGATTTCAAAATTGCCACGTTTCCTCTGAAATGAGTAGTTGGATTCCCATGCAGTTCCAGAAGATCCTTTGCCAAGATTCAGATTACCTAATGGAAACTTTCCAGCTTCTATTTGCAAATATTAGCAATCAGCAGCCTGGCAGGCATGGAGAGATGGAATCTTAAATTACATAAAATCTCCAGCAGTGGTTTTGTCCAGCACAGAAATTATCAACTGCCTGGTGTTGGCTTATTTGAATTCTGCTTGTGTGGCCAAACAAGGGCACTGCTGGCTCCTCGTGGCATCTCTGTAAGAATGACCAAATTCCTTGCTGAAATGGCAGGGATGGTCAAATGGGCAAAAAGTGGGGAAAGACAAAGCTTTGCAGCTCTTACAGGAAGAACCTTGTGCTGCCCAGATCCAGTCTTGCTTGGCTTCATTCCCTGTTTCTTTGTGCTGTGTCTGATGGACACCAGCAGTTTGTCTGACTTGTGTCAGTCCAATGAGGGGTCACTGGGAGGCAGTGAGAGAAAAACAGCACCTGGTGTATCAGTTTCTGGTTATTATTGCTGGGAATATCCCTGCATGGCTTCAGGAATGTGCACAAGTCACAGCAGTGTGCAAGAGTGGAAGGGAACTGAGGTGGTGAGTGCATCCCCACAGGTGGCTGTGGCTTACACCAGCCCGGGCAGACGGGAGCAGGGAAGGACAGACAGACAGAGCAGAGGCTGCTCCTGGTGTGCCTGGGTGGGATGTGTCCCAGAGCAGGATGGCAGCTGGGTTCATCACCAACCAGCTGCTCTGTAGAACCTCTCCAGGAAAATCTGCTGATGTACAGAAACCTGGAATGGGGGGACCACTGTCCCCTTCCAAGTGGGAATTGCAAACTGGGAATTACACAGCTACTGAGCTTTTCTGCTACTCCCTTTGATCACAGAGGTATTGCAGGCTGGAAAAGTAAATCTTTTGGCATGTTTTTTACAGTGGTAGGAATATTGATTTATATCAAGGCTGGAGGCTGTTGCCTGGCAAGTATAAGCCACATCTCTTCCCTCTCTAGGCTCAGCTCCTGGAGTTTTCTGTTCCTTATGTGGGATCATATGTAGGTTGAAGTAATTTGTAGCAGTGTCACGATGATAGTATCATGTCCTGGTTGTCCAAGAAACCCTTCAGTGACATCATGCCTTCCTTTACAGAAGTTACTTTATTCCAGGAGATGGGATAACTGTCTCCCTGCATTCCTTACAGATACTCTGCTCATTGACTATCAGTTCACCTTCAGCCTTTCCCAGGAGGACGATCGCTATTACACAGCAATCAACTTTGTAGCAACACCTGAAGAGGTACATTTCCTGTTTTCCCTTTTAACTTTGTCCTTTGTCTTCTCTTGGCCCTGGAGACAATGAGTTGTTACAGTTCTGTGGGCCTTTGGCTGTAGTCCTGTGATATGGAAGGTGTGTCCTGCTCCATGAAGCACCCAGAGCTCTTTGACCTTGGCTTGGCTGTGCAGTCCCAAATCATCACAGGAAGATTTCATAAAGAGCCACAGCTGATTCTTACCAGTTGTTGGAACAACCTCTGAGCCATTCCAGTTTTTTTAAAATCACAGACCAGTTTGGGTTGGAAGGGACCTTAAAGCTCATCCTGCTCCAACCCCCCCTCCATGGCAGTGACACCTTCCACTGTCCCAGGCTGCTCCCAGCCCCAGTGTCCAACCTGGCCTTGGGAACTGCCAGGGATGCAGGGGCAGCCACAGCTGCTCTGGGAATTCCTCCCCACCCTCCCAGGGAACAATTCCCAATTCCCAGGATCCCATCCATCCCTGCCCTCTGGCACTGGCAGCCATTCCCTGGCTCCTGTCCCTGCAGGCCTTGTCCCCAGTCCCTCTGCAGCTCTCCTGGAGCCCCTCCAGGCACTCCTCAGGCACTTCTCTTCTGCAGGCTGAGCAATCCCATCTCCCTTGGCCTGGCTCCAGAGCAGAGATGTTTTGCTTGTTTTCACCCCACATCTTGTGTCTCAGTTCTTCCTTTGATATTCTGTACACATGACTCCTTTGTTGTGTTTTCCTTGAGGAGGAGAATACTTCTTCCAGAAAATATAGTATGTAGTTTTTAGCTTTATGTATTTTCTTTATGTAACAAATTTCAAGATAATTTTTTTAGCAATGATTTCCTAGGAAACAGTACAGTAAAACTGCTTATCCTAAAAATGGGATTTCTATTTTGTTTCTTCCTTTAGCAAAACAGAGACCTGGACATGTTCATCAATGCATCTAAAAACTTCAACCTCAACATTACTTGGTCCACAAGTTTTGCAGGTAAATTGAGGATGATCTGAGTAACTCAGGAGCTTCTTTTATTTAGCAGTTTCTGAAAAAGGCAAATTTAAGTGGAAAAACTCTGGGGGGTTTTTAACCTATGTACTTTTTGCATAGTGTTCTTCAATTGTCAGCCTGAGGGGGGAAGTAAAATGTTTAAAAAACCCTATGTTTTCAACTTTAATAGTGTTATTTTGTAAACATTGAAAGTGCAAATTTGATTTTTTACAATGCAACATCCTGGCACACAGTGGTTTTGATAATGCAGTGCAGCTTAACATAGTTGGTTTTGAATGAATAGTTAATTTTTTAAAATTAGAATTTAGGATGGTTTGCCCTTTTGTTTGTTTTCTTAAGTACACCTTGAAATATCTTTTCTTGCTGCTCTTTACAACAGCTGGCACACAGGCTGGGGAGGAAATTCCAGTTGTTTCCAGAACTAATATAAAAGAGTACAAGGACAGTTTCTCCAATGAGAAATTTGATTTCCGCAACAACCCGAACATCACCTTCTTTGTTTACGTCAGCAATTTCACCTGGCCCATAAAAATACAGGTAGGAGCTGCTAATATATGTCAAATTGTTTAAAGGTGCTTTCTCTAATTTCTCTCAAAACTGTGGCAGTTTGCTGTGCTTGGAGGAGTCCAAGCTGAACCAGGCTGCTGTAATCCCAGAGCAGACAGGGTCTGCTGTTCCTGGGTAAGAGGAACAGGGTGTGAGCAATCTTCTGATGTTGCCTCAGCCCAGTGCATCTGAAGGTGTGCTGTGAAATAGAGACACTCATTTATTTACAGGGCCGTGTTTGACAGGGTGTCTGACTTCAAATGTGCAGATCTTGATGTTGTAGAAAAAGACTGATAAAGCTGAAAAGGAAGCCTGGAAAGAGCAGACAGAGGAAATGCTTTAGTAGCTCTTTAGTGCCTGGTACTCAAAGGCCCAGCTCAAGGGCCACCCCCTTTCTCCTGCTGCTGCCTCTGGCTGGTGGCATGTGCAGACCAGCAGCTCATCCTTCCCCTTTATTCAGGGTAGGTGGTTGGCAGGCAGTGCCTGGGGCACCAGGCTGGCCATGGGGATGAAGTGGTGCAGAATGAGCAGGGATGGAGCTTGGTGGTGATAAAATCAGACAGAATCACTCTGAATGGTGGTCCTAAGATCAGACAGAATCACTGTGTGATTGGGGGTGATAAGATCAGACAGAATCACTGTGTGATTGGGGGTGATAAAATCAGACAGAATCACTGTGTGATTGCAGTCACGGATCCCGCAGCTGCTGAGGCAGCTCACAATTCAGAGCAGCCTCAGCCACCTTCTTGCAGTGGGCTGGTCAAGTGTCAGCTCCCTGTGTGCTCAGAGTGATGTGGGTGTTTGAAGGACAAAATCCTTGGAGGTCTGGAGCAGAGATCATGGAATGGTTTGGGTTGGAAGGGGCTTTAAAGGTGCCATGGGCAAGGACAGCTTTGGCCAGCCCAGCTTGCTCCAGCCCTGTCCAACCTCCAGCAGTTACAGAGATGGGACAGCCACAGAGCTCAACTAAAGCTTGGCATATTTGAATTCTGCCTCATCAAAGAAACTTGGTCAAATATGGGAACCCAAATCCTTCCATCTTCACCCTTGTTCATGCAATTGTTTTGTGGAAGCTGACATTTCACATCAATGCACTCGGTGTTTCAAACGTATTGGTCAGGCAAACTCACTCTTTCAACAAAAATAATGCACAGGATAATACTGAGCAAGAAAATGAGATCCACCTGGAAAAAAGATCCTTAAGCTATAGTGGTATTTTCCCTGAATTTTTAAAAAAGTATTAGGAATACTTGTGAAATGTTCTTATCACCTTTTCCTAAAGATACTGGGTTTTAATTACTCGGGAAACTTTGTCTTGTTGATTGCAGACTGAAGATTTGGCAGGTTGGCTTTGGACTCTTTTTAATATTACTTACAGTTTTGATTATCAGTTTGCAGCTGGAGAGTTTTTACTTCATAAACTGGTAAAGTCTTAGTTTATTTTCAAGTCCTGAGTTTTAAATATGGAGGAGCTGATGAGCTGCAATGTAAAATCTTTGTCATTGGACACTCAAGTAGCAAGTCCCAAACCTCTTCATTTTCATGTAAGTACTACTTGTCATAGGGGAAATAGCATCTGTGTACAAAGGTGAGCACTTATGCAATGATTTATTTAAATATTTGAGCTTCTCTTTCATCAAATTCATAAACGTGAGAGTCAAGAAAAAAATTAATACTTTTTTTTTTTAACCTTATGGGTTATTTTGATTGATATTTGAATTTCCATAATCAGTGCCGGGCTGTACCTTACCCTGATTTATTTCTTTGTTATTTATTGCTGCAGAACTGTGTGTTAGGGATACAGCTGATTAGTTTTTCTCTTACCTCTGCTTACAGCATCCCCTCTTCCCTTCCTCTCCTGGTTTCCTTTACTTGTATGGTTGAAACATCTCTTGCTGCTTTGTTTTCATATGCTGAGCAATGGCACAGCTTGACTTCTGGCAGTTCTTATTTTATCTCTCTGCTTCTTGCTGGCTTTCAAGACATTGCTAATGAATCCTTTCCTCTCCTCAATACAAAGTCTCTCTAATTGATCCTCATGTCCCTTTCGAGGTTAGCTCTGAGGATGCAGCTCTCAAATAGTTTTGCATCTTTGACCTGAGAGAAATATTTAGATGGCAGCTTTCCCATCCCTGATCTCCTTATCCACTTGATTTTACTGTTTGATTTCATTTCTCATAGTTAAAGAGTGAACTTTGATTCTCTTACAACACTTAACCTCTCTTAATCCTTAATTTAATCTGAATGTGCTTGTATGCACTCAATCCAAGTTAATGTTTTATCACCAGCTTTTCTTAATATCTTTATTACTTGCCAAAACAAAGTCTAAAATAGCATCAGCTTTTCTTCATTGAGACACAGTTTTTGTGAAGAAGTCTGGCAATGATCAGCAATCTGCAGTCTGGAGAATTTCTGTGAGTTTCCTCTTCAGTGCATAGCTAAAACCCAGGACTCACCGTGTCCTCTCAGGTCTTGTGCAATCTGCTGTGAGGGATTGACCTTCCCTCAGTTGCAATCTGTGTCCCTACCTGTCCTTTCCATACCCCAATTTTCTTCATTTTTGTGAAGTCGTGGCTCTCTGTAGTTTGTGTTCAATATGATAAAATAGAAACTAAATCATGGTACAGGTTTTTGGGACAAAGATTTTTTTGGACAAATGCCCAGAGAAGCTGTGGCTGCTTCATCCCTGGAAGTGTTTCAGGCCAGGTTGGATGGGGCTTGGAGCACCCTGGTCTAGTGGAAGGTGTCCCTGCCCATGGCAGGGGGCTGGAACAAGGTGATTTTTAAGATCCCTTCCAACCAACCTCATTCTCTGATTCTGTGATTTTAAGATTTCTTGGCCATCAGTCCTTGACTCATGCCATGCTACATTCTTCTCAGGAATAATTTCCTTCTATTATACTTTCCTATACTTTCCTTCTCTCATTTGTTTCTCCAAGGGGTTCATCCCTGATTTCCCTGCAGAAAAGTTCCTGTGCTGTTGGGATCAGTCCTTCAGGACAGACTGGCTCGTTAATTAAACCTCCATGTTGCAGTATGGGCAGGATGCAAACTGTTCTCTTATCTCCTAGCTTGTCTCCTCCAGTATTCCTCACTGCAACTCCACTATTAAACTGTCACACGGCGACAGAACATATTTCAATTTCCTTTGGAAATTACACTGATTTTAATAGAGTATGTCGAAGGCAGGAAAACTCTGCTCCTGCCAAGCTGCAGGAAATTATTCTGTCCTCACGTATGTGCATCACCTGGCAGCTCATGCGTGTGTTTGGGCTGCTCCTGGGCAGTGCAGCATGTCCAAATCGTATTTTAGGGGTTTATTCTTTGTTTGACTATCTCAGTAAACTGTCATTGTGCATACTCACTTGTCCTGGCTTATTTTCAATTTCAATGCAACAGATGTATTTAAACATGAGTGTTTATGTAGATACAAAATCTTGGAACAGAAAACTTTATAAATGTAGTTTTTACTGCAAAGCAATTCTACAATTCACCTTATTTTGTTTTTCTAAGTATTGCAGACTTTATCTTGAAGTCCTTGATAGAAATCTGTCTCTTATTTATTCTCTCTCCTTGTCTGTTAAAATCTGCACTTGGAAAGTGTAAGTGCTCCTTTGTATAAGAGATGGCTGTGTCCCTGCCAGTGCTCAGTTCTGGCTCTTCTTTCCCTGTCTTGCTCCACCTCTTTTTCAAACCACTTCAGTTCATTTATTTTTTTAAAGTATGTTAGTTTAGGATGTCTTTCCCTGCCTGGTTAATGACTTAAAATGATCATTCAGTAAAAGAACTAAAGCAGCAAAATGCAGAAAGCCTTTAAAATACAGCAATCTTCTTCCTAATTTCTCCTTTCTGAGCAGTCCCAAGCATGAAGTAGTTCACTTAAAGCCTTACTTTGCCAAGCTTTCCTGAAAATCCAGGTAGGGTCTTGTCAACAGTGTCTGGATATTTCCATTCTCTTTGCTTTGTGAGCTCGTCTTTGCTGCAAATGTTGGACACATGGAATTTTGAAGCATTTAGCAAACTCCAACTGTTCACCTTCCTGTCCTCAGCCTGGCTCTAAACATTCCCTATCTTCCCCCAAACTGGGAGTGCACCCTTTAGGAAAGGACATTAGTGGGCGTTGAAGGATTGAGATTTTTTTACACTTATGCAAATGTAATAGTAATCTTTCCCCCACTGTTCTTCCTCTTTGCTTAATCTTCACTGTGAGATTGCTTTGTTATTCTTTCCAAACTTAGCTCAGAGTAGAAGAGAGACATTGACTGTAAATAATCTGCTGTACAATAGCACAGTAAGAAGTAAAGGGATTCAGTGCGGAAACTTCCAGAGGAGTTCTCTTCCTGGGTTTCAATCCATGCAAAGTCAGCTCACTCTGAGGTGAAACTGCACTTCTGGAGCTGACAAGTAGTTAATGGTGGGAGTTTGAAACTCTCTTAGATACCTGTGTAAATGTCAGCAGGTTTTAACACTGTTTAAACTTGTATGTATTTGCCTGGGGCCAAGTCCAGTGAGTGAATTCCTCTCCAGAGTGTACAGGAGGGTGAAAATTCCATCTGCTAATACAGGAAACTCTCCCCTGGCTGCAAGATTTCTGTTTCATCACAATTTACTGCTGATGGTGTTTGCTACCACTCACTAAATAGAAATTGGTGGTTTCGTCTTGTTTCATACCCAAACGATTGTTTATATTCACTAACATTCTGTCCCATTTGATATTTGATTTTTTTCCTCTCAGATTCGAAGCATCTTGCATTGATCTCTACGGTTCTGAGAATGTGTGAGACATTTAGGAGCTGATTAAGGCAAAACCAGTTTGTAATTGTATCATTAACTGGCAATTGCCTCCCGTCTTTCCTTCGTGTTGGTTGAAGGATTTTGATTTGAACACGCTTAAATGTTAATTATGAACCAAATGCTTCAAGAAACAAAAAGAGGCGAAGGAATTTTGCAGCCCTTGCATACAAAATGTGCCATTTGCAAAATCTCATTAGGTATTCACTATATATAATTTTCTTGGTAATTCATTGTTGTGTTGGCCTTCAAGAAGTGCCACTGTGACTGTGCAGCATCGCTGCACGTGCAGCGTGGTGGAGGCTGCAGCAGCATTGCATACCTCCCACTCTTTGAAGTGCATTTGAGAACCAGTGGGAAACATTCAACTCACTGAAATTGTTGCTTTCCTCTCAGATTTCATAAAGACTGTAATGGAAAAATAGCTAAAATTGCCTCTGCTGTCTTCAGTTTTAGTTTCTCAAACTTTCTTCTGGTTTCCTCTACCTGATTTATTTCAGGATGATCTATCTATATAGTCTCCTTTATATCTTTATCCCTTTTACTCAGATAGTTCATGGAACAAACAGGTTTGGAGGGACCTGAAAGACAATCTGTGGATTGTTTAGCTCAGTCACATATGTGTTGTCATAGTTATTCTGTCTCCAGAGATGCTGTTTACCCTGACAGGAGGGTGCTGCTGAGCCCACTCCAAATGCTGCATTGCTCTCTGGTTCCTCTGCTAGAGGGTGAGTGGTGAGCTGCAAGGTGAAACAATTCATGGCCCTTCAGTGGATGGCAGCTGGCACAGGAGGTGTCAGGAGGGCAAGTGCAGAAACTGTCACTCATGGGAGACCTGTAAACTGGGGACAGGCTCAAATGTGCTGTAATTAGAATTTGGTCTGTGGTGCTTTCTTTGGTAGTGATCCAGGTGACTGTGTTTGAACTGGCACACAGAATCCTGGAATCACAGATGGGTTTGGATTGGAAGGGACCTTAAAGACCCTTGAAAACTCATTGAAACCCCTGTCATGGGCCGGGACACCTTCCTCTATCCCAGGGTCCTCCAAACCCCATCCCGCCTTGCATGGAACAATTCCACGGATGGGGCAATCACAACTTCTTGGGGCAACCTGTGCCATGGCCTCACAGGGAAGAATTTCAAATCCCATCTAATCCTTCCCTCTGGCAGTGAGAAGCCATTCCCTCTTGTCCTGGAACTCCAGGCCCTTGTCCCCAGTGCCTCTCCAGCTCTCATGGAGCCCCTTTAGGCCCTGGGAGGGGCTATAAGGTCACCCCAGAGCCTTCTCTTTCCAGGCTGAACATTCCCAGCTCTCCCAGCCTGGCTACACAGGAGAAATCCAGGTGTCACAGCTCCATCTGCTCTGTACAGATCCATTGCAGGTGCAATCCCCAGGAATGAGCTGTCAGCCATTAGCTGAGGTGCTCTTTAATGAACCCCTTCCTTCGGGGCCCTCCCTCTCTGCCTTCTGTTGCTTTTCTTAAATTCCCATTGCCAGGATGACTGGAAAGAAAATGCTCATTTTAGTGCTCCAGTGAAGAGCTGCAGTGCTGCATGAAGTGAGATTTCTGACAGATGTGGGAGGACAACTGTGCTCCTGTTAAACTTCTGGGAACTGCCACTTTCTTGGATTCAGGTGCCTTGTATATTAGACCTGGGACTACTGATTTTTTAAGACCTTTTCTTCTATCCTGAGCTGTTTTGAGGGAATAGCTGAAGTTCTGTTCTTTCACAGGCATCAAAAGATTTCTCTGCCTCCCTCTGCAGCCCAAGGGTTTCCCAGAGGATTGTGTGATAGTGACTAATTGCCTCCTTTGACCTGGGAACAGTTCCCACTGGTTTCCAGTGATACGCTGAAAATGTCTGTAGGGGTGTAGGAGAGCCAACTCCCTTCACATCTCCTTGCTCAGCAGAGCTGGCAGTGAAGCTGGAAATGGGACTTTTCCCTAGCCCCGAGGTATTTCCTGTCTTGTTTGGAGGCAAAGTTCAGGTGGAGCCACCTGGTGTCAGCTGCGTTTCAGAGTCAGATGAATTTTACACTAGGCTGAGCTTCTGCTGAGGAATGGCTCTTGGTTTTTCTTATGCTGAATGTGGCTATCCAAGTTGGAAATATTAGCCCATATTTTGCAAACTGCCAGGAATTACATTTTTAAGAAGACTCCACAATCCTCAAAGCCCTTGCTCTGATCTTTATCATTGTTTATTTCAATGTTTCATTGATGTTGTGTCCTCCAGTATGTAAATACTGAAACCTTCTGAAATTCTTACTGTTCAAAGTAAGGCTCCTTCATTAAAGCAGTTTTGATTTGCAATTCTTCTTCTAATGCTCTTCCCCATCAACCTGCTGGTTTCATTTGTAACATTACCCCTAAAACAGGTGGTCTGCATTAGCAAGAATCTTAATATCACTTTCAATTAAGCTTTTAATTTTATTTGCCATTCATGTTTAGTGTAGTTCAGGAAGCATTTGTTTTCCTCCAGAGCTAAATGATGGATGACACATTGCTACAGCCAAGGAAAGCTTTGGGGTACCCTTAGCTCCTGCAGGTGAGGAGGGGCCTAAAACAGAGCTGGAGGAGCAGCAGATCTCACACATTCCTTTTATTTTAGGCTTTCACCCTCTTTAGGTGGCATGATCATTGCCAGCAGTGATGCTCTTTGCCTTTCCCTCTTTGAGGTTTGCAGCCTGACTAAAAGGCTTTGATAATCCATGGAAAAAGAGAGAGTGAAGGAACCATCCACAGTTAAAAAGCAGGGCCCGAACTGCCTTGATTCCTGTCTGGAAGGAGCATTGGGTATTTGATACAGGATAAATAACCCCTGAGGACTGGCCATGGCCCGTGGAGGTTTCCAGTCTTTCTCTAAAGTAGTGTCATTCTCAAACCAAAAGCAACAGGTTCATCGAATGAGAGCTCTCAGTGAGGGCAAAGGAGGAGGATCTTTGTTGCTGGCCAAAGAGAATAAAACACATTCATATAGGTAGGGATTGCTTTAATAAAATAATTATGTAGGCTTGAAATCAAATCAGTGAGGCTGCTGATCTGGACAGCTTTCCTGCCAGGTCCTCATGCGCCTCATGCATATTTAACAAGAAAGAGATGTAAGTGCAGAGATAAAATCATCCTCAACTCTCTGGGACCCTTTATTCCAAAAATGTTCTTTTTTTCTGTTGCTTCTGGAAGGATTGTAATGCCAGAGTTGTTTGCTAATGATGTCCCTTGCCTTTCCTTAGCTGTAACTGCAAGTGCTTTTGAGCCTCTCTCCCTGCATCTCTCTCACCATATGAGAGGTTTTCTTGAAACCCAACAATGAAACGTAAATCAATTTGTTAATCTGATGAAATTTGCTGTTGAATGTAATTACTTTTGGAGGCATGCAATTACATGCTGATTTTTCAGAACAGGCAAACTGACATCTTCTACCGTGGGATGGAAAGATTTAAAACAGAACAGTTAAATGGTCCTTTAAAACATGAAACAGCTGCTGGTGTTTTATCTGCTACTGCCACCTTATTTTTGGCATCAACTGATGACATTTTTCTCCTTTTAGAAGTTGTTCCCTTTTCGATTAAGTAATATTTTTGTTAGCACCTTCTTAAATCCTTTAAAAGGAGGATTTCTCACACAGGCAGTTAACCCGTGGCAGGAGGTGGTGCCACTTCAGTCCATTCTGCAGGAGGTTGTAGCATGAACAATCCTGAAAATTGTTCATGCCAGATTTTTCCCAGGTGCTGTTTTGGGGGTGGGGGTCTGGATTTTTATCAGAGATCCATGGAATGGTTTGGGTGGAAGGGAGATGAAGGATCATCCCATCCCACCCCTGCCATGGCAGGGACACCTCCCACTGTCCCAGGTGCTCCAGCCCCAGTGTCCAGCCTGGCCTTGGGCACTGCCAGGGATGCAGGGGCAGCCCCAGCTGCTCTGGACACCTGTGCCAGGGCCTGCCCACCCTGCCAGGGAACCATTCCTCATTGCCAAGATCCCAGCCATCCCTGCCCTCTGGCAGTGGGAGCCATTCCCTGGCTCCTGTCCCTGCAGGCCTTGTCCCCAGCCCCTCTGCAGCTCTCCTGGAGCCCCTGCAGGCCCTGCAAGGGGCAGTGAATGAAGTCTTGGGGTTTTACATCTGAACCTTGGGATTTCTTGGGATGAGCTGTAGTGACTTGTATAACTTCTGTGAATACCTTTCTACAGCACTGGAAGTCTTTCTGAATGCCTGTTGCAAAACTTCAGCTGCATAAATAAAAGTTATAGGATACCAGAGAGAGACAGTCTGCAATTCAGATTTAATAATACCAGGAGCATTTCTTGGGTTCTGTTTTATTGAGATCTGACTGTGACATATATATTGATTGCCTTAATTTTAAGGCAGCTGATTTTTTTCTCTCTTTTTGAGTGCAGGGCTGGAAAATATTTAAAAAATTGCAGAATTAATTTTCTATGGAAGCTAAGTCCGAATCAGGCATTAATTTCTTCTGGGTAAGGCCAGTGCTGGTTACTTGAAGTTGCTGTATTTCTATGATGAATAACTCCTGAAAATACCATAACCCACCAGAGAATGTAAATATAGACCCCCAAATTCAAATATATTTCAAAAGCGAGTGCTGTGGGTCATTGCTGAGAAGCTGAAAGAGCGAGATATTTTCTTTATACAAAAGCTAATTTAAAGAGTCAGAATAGTGAGCAGAGTTAATGAAGGAGAGAAAAGCATATTGTAAAAGAAAAATAGAAGAAGCCACCCACCGAAATGTGACAGTGGATTCAGCCTGGCTAAACCACAAGGGAAAGTAAGAGAGAATGTGTCCTGGTTTAGGGCAAATTTGGGAGAAAACTTCTGAATTGGGGTCCCTCTAGAAAGCAAATTCAAGCAGCTCCTCCCCCAGCTGGTTCGGGAAAAGATTTCCTTGGAGAAAAGTGGAAAAAGCTGTTTGTTTAACAGGCAAAGCATTTGCCAGCACACAGAAAATGAACAATATGGAACAATAACACCTCTCACTGTTGTGCAAACTCACCAAAGTCCCTCGTGGGCTCTAGCTCAGCTCACTCAGTCTCTGATCAGTCCCTCCAGCACTGGAAATGCCGCGAGCCAGGCCCGGCCCGTGGGGCACAGGTGAGAGCTGTGGGTGCTCTACTGGTGTTCAGGCCAGAGCAGGTCTGAACAGCTCCAAAGAAAAACCACAGTCCAGGGAACTTCTGTGCATCAGCGAGCTAAAAACTAGCTAAAGCAAAGGAGAGCTCTGTCCTGCTGTCTGTCTGTCCGCAAACAACCCAGTCCAGGAGCAGGAATGTGAGGGGTGAGTGCAGTGTCTGAAAACAAACTGTGCACTTCTTGTCTCCCCCTTTGCTCTCAGAACCAGCCTGAAAGGTGCAAAACTCATTTTGCACGTTTTTCTGGGCTAAACTGACCAATGGGGATGCGAGCATCATGAAGTCACCCCAGGACAGGTGACAAACCCAAATGCCTGTGGCTGGTTTAGCTCCCAAACACGGAGCCAGATACACCAGCACTTCACAGGCAGCTCTCATCTGACTTCTGGGGCTTCTTTTGGGGTAAAAAAATGTCACTGGATGTCCTGAAATATTTTTCTCTCACTTTTTTTTTCCTGAGTTTGTATTACTGAGATTTTGACTGTTTTTACTGTATTGGCAAATGTTGCTCCCAGCAGTGTTGGGAAGCAAGAGCAGGGGTCAGGGCAGGGTAGTACTGTCACAGTCCTGTATGGGAATATATTTCTGGCATGACTGGGGATTTCATAGGGGTTTTTTTCTTAAATTGGTTCTCTCTAAAATTATTTTTTTGAGTTATAAGTGTCATGTATAATTACTTCTTTAACCAGTCTGTTTTGCATGCAAGATTAGCACCATCCACCTTCCCACACCTGGACCAAAAGTATCAATAAATTGCAATAATATCTTGACTGGGGATTGAACTAAATTCCATCAATTGATTTGTCACTTAAGTATTTTACTGTGAAATTCTTCATGACAAAAGGGTGAATTACATGTTCTAGAAATCTTTTAGTGATAGGCAGTGACTACCTGACCTTTTTAATGCAAATCTGAGAGCCTATAGAGAAGTTGTTCATTCTGCACCACCCAGCACGGTTATTTTTTTCATGTTAAGATTTCTTGAACACCAAATCATAGCCAAGGCTCTCAACAGAAAAACCTGTGATGAATAAAACAGCCCAGCCTTATGGTTTTGATTTCATGGCTCTTTAAAACTGATCCTGATGTTAAGTAAATTTGGGGGGTTCTAATTACTGCCACTTCAGGTCGTCATATGATGTTTGAGATGACTTGTGGCCTCAGTGTTGTGTAATAATGTGACAATGTTGTCATTCAAAGATATTTTAATTTGGTTATTTATATAAATACCTATTTAGTTTGGGGCTGGAACTAGAAAATCTTTAAGGTCCCTTCCAACCCAAACCATTCTATGATTCTATATGTAATATGTGTATATATATATATATATATACACATACTTACTTTGCTACTTTGTTTTATCAAAGATGAGATTCCTGCAGCTGACATGTTACAGGATGTTTTGCTACAGGTTGATAAACATGTTAAATTTCTCATCCAATATGATCCTTGGAACTCACAGCCTCTTCGGGAAGGAGACACAGCTTGTTTTCCCCATTAACACTACTGCAACCCTCAGCTCTGTCTTGCATTTTTCCCCTGTTTTGTCTGGTCAGAAATGATGCAAGACAGAAGGTTTTGCCTGTTTCCATCTGTCAGCTCGGTTGAACCCTTAAAAAAGAAACTTGCAAATATTGCTTTGGCTGTTTTTTACTTTTTATTCTTGATTCCCTCTTGTGTACTTACATCACCTGCTCTTTAGGAAAACAACTTTTATTCCTTTTAAGCTCAGTTGACCATAAAGCTCATTTTTACTGGACTTCAAGGGTCTGAGTTAGAGTTTGAGCTGTTATGTGGTAAAGTTTTAATTTTCTCCATGCTGAACCTCTCCATTAATAGTTGGCCTGCAATTGAATGTAACCGAGCCTGCACACAGATGGTGTCAGAGCTCTGCTGGGCACAGGGCCAGGAACAGGATCCCTCCTTCCCAAGTGCAGTGGGATCCCTCCTTCCCAGTGCTTCGGGATCGGATCCCTCCTTCCCAAGTGCAACGGGATCCTTCCAACTGCAATGGGATCCTTCCTTCCCTCCCAAATCCTTCCCAAGTGCACGGAGGTCCCTTCTTCCGAAGTGCAACGGGATCCCTCCTTCCCAAATGCAGCGGGGTCCCTTCCCAAATGCATCTGCACTGCAGCAGCTGGGACTGGATGGAGGTGCTTGAGGAACTGGAATGCAGAGGATTGGAGTGTTTTCCTACGGGTGACATGTGTTCTGTCTCAAGGTTTAGGATCTTTATTTTTAACCACTTTTTCCAAATACTTCAGAGCTTCCTTGCCTCCAGAATAATTGTTGCAATTTTAGGATCACAGAATCATATATGTTGCAAAACCCTGTAAGACCATCGAGTTCCCCAGCGCTGCCAAGGCCCGCACTGATCCGTGTCCCCAGGAGCCACATGGACATGGCTGTTAAATCCCTCCAGGGAGGGATGCTCCATCACTGCCCTGGGCAGCTGTGCCAGGGCTGGGCAGCCCTTTCCCTAATTCCCCAATGCCCACCCTGAGCTCCTCTGGCCTGGCCTGAGGCCGTTCCCTCTGCTCCTGTCCCTGTTCCCTGGGATAAGATCCCAAATCCCCCGGCTGTGCCCTCCTGGCAGGAGCTGTGCAGAGCCACAAGGGCCCCCTGAGCCTCCTTTGCTCCAGGCTGAGCCCCTGCCCAGCTCCCTCAGGGACTCTGCAGCCCCTGCCCGGCTCCCTCAGGGACTCTGCAGCCCCTGCCCGGCTCCTCAGGGATTCTGCAGCCCCTGCCCGGCTCCCTCAGGGACTCTGCAGCCCCTGCCCGGCTCCCTCAGGGACTCTGCAGCCCCTGCCCGGCTCCCTCAGGGACTCTGCAGCCCCTGCCCAGCTCCCTCAGGGATTCTGCAGCCCCATCCCAGCTCTGTCCCTGCCCTGGCCATGCTCCAGCCTCTCCAGGGCTTTCATCTTGTAAGTGGCCTGAAAGAAGAACTGAGAAGTTCAGAGAATTTAGAAGAATTCTGAATGATGATTCAGAAGAACTGAGATTGAGTTTTTTCTGGCCCTGCCTCGGCTTTCTTGGGGCATGTTTCTGTCATGTGGAGGTGTGCAGGGTCTGAGCTGAGTTTGCTGTTTCAATTATGGGACTTTCCAGAATTTTATTTCCTAGTGCACTTTAAATTTGGATGTGCATCACAATTCAGCCGCTGGCTGTTTATTGAACAAATACTTCTCATTTGTCAGATTTGTGTGATAATTTCTGGGATGCTGTGAAATTTGGGACCACATCTTAAGCGCTATTTTTAATTTAGAGACAGTCGTGCCTGTGTTAGCTCTGCACAACATGAGAGAGTTCACATGGGAAGACAAAACATGTATAATTGGCATTTTTGAGCCAACTGCTGACTGCAGCCAATTAGCTGAGAAGTGACAATTTGTGACTACTGCAGGAAGGCAGCATAGTGTTGGAATGTAAATTGATTTTCATCTCAGAATGAGTTCAGGAGTGAAGCAGGTTTTATATTTGCACGGTAGTGAGTATTTGTGCCATAAAGCTCAATGGCTCAGTTAATATTGCAGCAGGTGAGGAGTAAGTCATTAATCTCTTTCATCCTTCATGCAGGAGCAGAGTGACTCGGAGTAGTAGGTGTGAAAATCAAATTTGAGTGAGGATTAAATTTTTGCTTGTTGTAGAATGCAAATGTGAGCATGGGAACCTCTTCAGCTGCTCCAAGTTCTCTCTGATTTGGAGAAAGGTGGATTTGATGGGTGAACTGTTCAGTAGGTGAGGAACTGGTCCAGAGGAGGCCGTGGAGGTGCTCCAGGTGCTGGAGACAGAATGAGAGCTGAGGGTGTTCAGCCTGGGGAAGAAAAAGCTCAAGGGAGAGCTCAGAGCCCCTTCCAGTGCTGCTTCTGATGTCCACACCAAAGCATCAGGTGCATTACAAACTCTCTGGGGTCTCCCACCTCCAAATCATGCTCCACTTCAACTTGTTGTGGGTCAGAGTTTTTGAAGTTACAATTAACTCCTGTTAAGATCCTTTCTTCTCTGAAATCTACGGTTTAACTTTCCATTTAGAGAATCTTTCCCTGTGGATCAGGTTAAATTTTCTGCCTAACCTCCAAATTTGGGTGGAGTTTTGCTGTTCATTTAAAACAAAGATCAGTGGTGCCTCTGCAAGAGAATGTCCTTCTGCTTCCATGGTGTGCTTGGGGTAGGGATTCACCCAAAAGCTGTTGGATGGGGCTTGGAGCACCCTGGTCTGGTGGGAGGTGTCAGGGACTGGCATGAGACAGGCTGGAAGGTCCCTTCCAACCCAGCCCATTCTGTGGCTCTGGAGCCAGCAGCTGGAGGCCAGGCGAGTGTCCCAGGGCAGCTGCAATAGCTTTTACCCCTCTTTAGTCAGGAAATGGAGCTTCCAGTGCATCCATGAAACCAAGGGCAAGGATGCACCCTGGAAATTTAAACTAACTAAATTTAGGGGTCTACAAATAGATGTCTTTGTGTGCTTCAGTGTTTACAGTTCTGTTATGGACCTGGTCAGTTTTCTTTTATTTATTATTAGGCACCTGCCTTGATCAGCTGAACCACAGATGAGGTTTCCATTGAATGTAAAGGGCTGATGGGAATGCCCCTGTGACCCTGGATTTGGATGTCATAATCTGTGTCTGAACCTCCCAAATCACCCACAGAGGTGAACAAATGCTTCCTCCTGGAAAGTGTTCCTTGGAACTGACGTTGCTGAGATCGTTTAAGAGCCACCTGCCTGGAAGAGGCTCATCTCGGGCTGCTGCTGTGTTTGCTCATCCCTCAGTGAGCAGGGGCAGCTCCAAAACCCCAGCTTCTGAAGGGTGTTTTTGAAAGGCTTTTTGCCCTTCATTCCTGTGATTAGCTCTCTGCTGCCTTAATGACTCCATGGCTCATTAAAGATGTTCACAGAACGCAGAGAGCAGCAGCACATGGCAGGACTGAGACCATGTTCAGGTGGTGGAGCTGGATTGCTGTGTTGGCACATTCTTCCCCAGAACCTGGCAGCCAGGGCCCTTGGAGCTGGCTGAGTGCTCCTCTGGAGAGGAGAGCACCAGGAGCAGCGTGGGCCTTGGCCAGGAGTTCCATCAGCACGGAGTCCCACACTGTGTGTCTCAAGGAGAACTGGAACAGGCCATGACAATACTCCTGAGCAGAAGAGAGGTTTCCCCCCAGCATTGTTGTAGAGGGCAGAATGAATGTTTTGATGACTTTGGCATCACTCAAGAATACTTAAAGCCCCTTTGTTTTATAGCAGGTCCTTTGACAAAGGCACAGGCACTCAGCATTCAGACCATGGCATCCTGTAAGTGTTGTCTGTATTCGCCAAGGTCAGATTGAATCCTTGCCTCTAACCATAGGAAAAAAGAGACAAGACAGTGGAGTTTTGGGGAAAAAATAGAGGAGAATGTGCATAAATGTCACCTGCAGCTTGTTTGGCTTGTGGCTTTCTCTCACTGGAAGCCTGTGGAACTCCCAGCTTTCCACTTTCCCCTGCTGGTTTTTGTTCACTAACTTTGGTGCTGGGGCTAGATTGAAATAAAAAGCAGAAAACAGCCCAAAACCCTCTAAATTTCTGTGAAAACAGCCCAAAACCCTCTAAATTTCTGTGTGGTCCTGTAGACTTCCAAAACACGAGTGCTATAGCATTCTCCCACCTGCCAGGTGAGGTTAATGGATGTAGCAGTGGGACCTTTTGATATCTTCTGAATTCACAGCAAGCCCCAAGCTCTGGGAGCCAGATTCACATTGCGCTGTCTCTGTTGGGTCACTCTGGTTTCAGAAGTTAATTACATTTCTATTTTTCTTTCTTACACAGTTCTTTCTATTCTAGGAGCATGTCCTGTGCAAAATATCATTTTCAATTTCTCTTTTTCTCATCCCTGATATGAAATAAGGATGAAAAGGAAGGCACTACTGGTGGGAATTTAGTCACTTTATATATTTGTGAAGAAAAACAGAAATACAGAGTGTCAATAATCCTGAGTTGTTACCAAGGTAAAAAAGTAGTGGAAATACTATTTTCTGTGGTTGTTCATGTTTTCTCAAGTGTTTGGAGACCCAAATTGTACCAAATTATGGTGTGAAATTGCCATACTTGAAATATTCCTCAGTACGTTCACAGAATCCCAGAATAGTTTGGGTGGGAAATGACCTTAAAGTCCATCCCTGGGCAGGGACACCTCCCACTGTCCCAGGTGGACCCAAGCCCCAGTGTCCATCCTGGCCTTGGGCACTGCCAGGGATCCAGGGGCAGCCCCAGCAAATCTGGGAATTCCAGCCCAGCCAGGAATTCCTTGCCAAGATCCCAGCCCAATCTCCCCTTTCCCAGTGGGAGCCATTCCCTGGCTCCTGTCCCTGCAGGCCTTGTCCCCAGCCCCTCTGCAGCTCTCCTGGAGCCCCTGCAGGCCCTGCAAGGTCTCCCCAGAGCCTTCTGCAACAACCCCAACTCTTATGTTTTCAGTTCTTTAGTTCATTTTAGATTAGGGGTGCTAATATTATGTATAATATTGGAAATTTTTTGAGTTTGGAGAAGCTGTTGCCCTAATCCCATTGTGTGAATAGTTTGCCTTCCTATAAAATATCAGTAACTTCCAGCACAAGTGGAAAAAGTTACGGTGTACTGAATTATCTGTATATCTGTTTATTACAGTTAAATGGGAGGAGTTACTCAATTCTTGCTGGATTTAACAAAAAAATTCTACATAATTTCTTACTTGGTTGTAGACTGATTTTTCTTAGTGGTATGTGAAACTCAATTTGTTTATAAAAAGTTCAGAACCCTTGTAGATCCCAAGAGGAGAGGTTTAAGTAATTTTAGGTATTGTTGCATGTACAGGTTTAAGGTGAACGTAGGTCTTAGGTGGCCTACTTTAGTATAAAATTGTTATCTCAAAATTATTTTGTTTTCTTTTCTCTTGAAGAACAAACTCTGGTTCTTATGCAAACCAAGCCCTGGTATGTAATTGTTCTAATTGGGTTTTCAAAATTTCTATCAGCCACAGGCTGTAGTTTAGCTCCAGCAATATTTTGAGTTTGAAACACCAACTGTTACTGAAATGTCTGTTGGGTTCAAATATGCTTTTCCTTTGCTTATATGATTTTGTGGCCAAGTCATTTGCCATTAACTCCTTTGAAATTTGCATGTACTGATTTCAAAGCCAGTGCAATTTTTAGATGTTGGCTAGTTAAAGGAAGCCAAATTTTCTTCTTGGCTTCATATTTTATGCTAATCAAATGATAAAAAATGTAAAGCTCTTCATTATAAATTTTTGTTAGTCCATGCAGCCAGCTACTTCTGGTTTTCTGGAAAGCAGGTGGATTATTTTGGTACTTAAGTGATGTGGCAACAGGAAAAGCAGGACAGGCAGCTGTGCTCTCCAGGGTACCTTTCCAGATAAGATAAACACAGGCTTTGTACTGTTCTGTGGAATTACCATGATGAGGTATCTGAGGATGCCGTGCTGTTTCTAAGAGCAGGATGTGATATCTCCTTGCATGGCTTGGGAAGGGTCAGGGAGCTGCTCCATGGAAGGGGACCTGGGGGTGCTGCTCCACAGTGGCTGAGGGGGACTCCAGGTGTGCCCAGGGAGAGGTTTAAGGTGGATTTTAGGGAAAGTTTCTGCCCAGAAAGGGCTGTCCAGGGCTGGAGTCCCCATTCCAGTCCTCCCCCTGCAGGGATCTCACAGCCCTGTGTGTGTGGCATTCGGGGACATGGGGCAGTGGTGGCAGTGCTGGGGGATGGTTGCACTGGAAGAGCCTAAACCTAAACAGTTCTGGGATTCTGTGATGTGGAAGTGGGGATTGATGGTGCAGCTGAGCTCAGGTTCTGCCCTGTACCTGGGGGAGCCTTTCCAGGCCCCAGCATGAGCCCCTTTCCTGCACTTCAACTGCTTCGGCCTCTGGTACAGAATTCATTTTTTGAGAATGGATAAATGAATCTTCTACTGTCAGCTAAACTTAATTAAAAACCCAGCCTGCTAAGAAATTGGTGCCATATTTTTCATGGATCCAGAATGAACAGCCTACTTTCAACAGCTATTTCCAACCAAACTTTCAATGTAACTGAATTAATTAAGTCCTGGGAACGGATTATATTAGGGGAAATTAAGCTCTAAGTAAGCAAACCATTAACAATTATGAGACCAAATTGCCTGTGACACAGATTGGTCAGGTTTGATGGCACAAAGTATTTTCAGTTTGCGAGGAATAAATTGTAGAAACAACCCAGGTTTTTTTAATCCATGTATGAGGTACAGGTCCTCAATTGGGCTTTATAGAAGAAGAACCACAGCAGGTAGAGAAAATAATCACCACTGGTAAAGCATTTGTAAGGCTTCTGTGTGAAATAAACCTACATTATTTTTTGTTTGTTTGTTTTTATTTGTTTCCTGCAGTTGTTATCAAAAGATGAGAAGCCCTTCTCTGGTAACAGTCTCATTAATCTTTCATAGAATCTCTCTTATTTTAAAAATAGCAATTTCTTGTTTCTTCTAATGGGAGCAAGTTTTGGTTTCCATCACAGAAACAGATCCTGATGGTCATCCACAGGGGACTGGCCTGTCAAGGATTCCTTTCTGCTTTTAATTGTCTTTTTCTACTTAAGGATTGTTGATACATAACAAGGGCTTTATTTTGAAATGCATCTCTTATAGGCACTCAGCATGATGGTTATTCTCAGAAATAATATTAAAAGTTGGGGTTTTTTTTTATACTGGCTGTGTTACATGTTTGTATTTTGGGATGAGATATTTCACTAAGGATTAACTTTGCCTTAAATACATTCCAGAATATTATGTTTATTCCAGAATATCCATTTATGCAAACACTGTACCACTTTAGTTACTAGGCACTGATTTTTTACAAAAAGTGAAATCTTGCTTGCTGTCATTTAATAATCAGAAGACTATTGGGAAGCACTTCAGAAGCAAAAATCAACAAGAAACTCTGTGTTTTCTTGTCTTGTAAAGGCAGGACTGTTGAGGTTGCAGCATCTGGTGTGCAGGTTTGGAGTTCACTTTCCAGCCACACAGTGGTTGTGAACTGCAAAGGAACTTTCAACTTCAAAATATGTCAATGTATTGATAAGAAAACTATTTGGGGCAGCTTCTGTACCAAGTTACAATGGATGTTTAAAGCAAATATGATCATAGAAAATGTTCCAGAGCAACAGAAACCCAAGCAATGACTCACTTTACACACATTCATGAATTATGGGATGTGGCTATTGCTGGGAGGAGGGATTTATGTTTATGCTAATGTTGCCATAAGTACTGTTTATTAAGGGAAAAAACAACAAATGACACCAGAAATGGATTCAATATCCATGACAAGTGCAGATTTCACTTTAATTCTGAGTGAATTCTGGTACTTCATGAAAGAGTTAATATGCTGTTGTGGTGCTGAGAGATTGATAGGCAGAGGAAATAGGAGGTACCTGGAAAGAACTTCTGGTCCCTAATATTGCACAAGTTGCTTTTCTCTTGGCTCGCCTCCCCTCCACGTTGTTATTTTTACCCAGGCTCCCTAATCTTCCCTTTTGCCTCTAACCACCTCCCAGTTTCCTGCTGGCCTCTTCCCTCTGGTTTTGTCCCAAATGTTCTGTGTTTTTCCCTGCTCTGCCGTGGGATTGCAGGGCAGTGAGCTAAGATGAATGCCATAGCTGTTTTCACAGTGTCTATCATCTTCTGTGTTTCGTGCCTCTTTGCAGCTCTGGGTGTAAGTTCCTTTTTCGAGGAGATTTTGTTGTCTGGATATTGTTTGAAATGTAAAAATTAAATTTTGGGTTGGTGTGTAAACAATAATTAAAGATTTTCACTTTTAATTAAAGATTATTTGCAGCTCTGTGAAACCTCTGTTCTAAGTTTTTGAAGTTGTGTTTTCTTTAGTGTGCACTGAAGAATATTCCTTGGAACGTGGCTGGGAGACAGGGTTACTTGTTCAGCTTCATTTCTGGGATATATGTTTTCAAAACAATACGAAGTTATAATTTATTTTCTTTTCCCTCAGAACATTTCCGTTCTTTTTCAAAAACAGTGTTGAAAAATATGAATTGATCCGAGTAAATCTGCTTTTCATTGTCATTTTAAATCCTTTTTACATATCTTGAAATATGAATTTTCTTTCCAGTAAGTAACAGAAAGCATTTGCTTTTTTTTTGCAGATTGCATTCTCACAGCACAGCAACTTTATGGACCTGGTGCAGTTCTTTGTGACATTTTTCAGGTACTTTTCATTTAAAACAGCTAAATGTTACTTCTTTAGGTTCTGGGCTTCAGAGTTTGGGTTCTGCTTGGTCTGGCTTTCTTTAACTTGAACATCCTGCTTACAGCACAGCCTAGAAAATGGAAATCTTCACTCTGATTTAAATGTTTAATTAGGAATTGTGTTAAGAAAATTATTTGTCTGTGCATCTTTTCCAATGCATGATGCCAGTGCATGCAGGGAAAGGGAGGATGGGGCTGGGAGAGGCTTTTGTAGAAGGAGAAGTTCCTTTTGAGAGGGTGTAGAAAACATTGACTTGCCACAGCTGTGTGTGACTTACTGCAGGTTGTCACACCTTGTCAGGCACCAGCCATAAACCAGGAGAGTTATTTTGCAAAGAGTTAAGTCTGGAGTAGTTTCCAGTTCTTCAGGTACCACCTTTTGATTTTAAACTGAACTCTGAAAGTATATCAGTTTAAATACAAACATATGTTACAGTTCAGTGGAAGCCAAATTCTTCTGGTTTTCACACACAGCTCTAAGTTAATTTCTTAGTGTCAAGTGAGCTGATGATTCCCTCAGAGTGGGACCCAGCAGAAGCCATTTCAATACTTGTCTCCTCTTCATTCCTCTAAAAAATACAAACCTAACAAAGAGGTGAAACACTTCCAAAGCACAGCAGGCCCTCACCTCAAAGCTTCAAAATCCAGCGTATTGGCCTCTGTTCTAGGGACTGCTAATACTCCAGAAGTGGAAACCAATACCTGATCTATAAGGAGTCCTACAGGAGGGATGTACATGGAGTAAACACTACTCCAGGTCTCACAGCCTGTTCTAAAGTAGGCAATATTATGCCTGGTATAAAATGAGCAGTGGGATTAATATCTTGCTTTAGATTTCATGCTAAATTTAATTAAAGCAAGAAGCTCCAGACAGACCTTTCAGACAAGTGGTTTATATCAATTTTTTTTTCATATGGAGCTTTTAGAGAGTAGAATCTGCCTTAGTGCAGTTCCTGGGAAGCAGTAGGTTTGATCCCTGGGAATCAGAATCACCACCTCCTGCCATTGGAGCAGAGTAGGTGGTTACTCCTGGCTCAGGCCTAATCATTTGTTTTGCTGAATTAATCACAGTCAACATCTTCCCTAAAAATCTTTGTGGCAGGGTAATTGCTTATTAGGAAAATGAACAGGGAAGCAGTTGGTTCCTTAGTTCTTTTCTAATTGTGTAAGATAAATCTGCACCACAAAACCTGTCCAATTAGTGCTTTACAGACCCAGCTACATCTACACATGAGGGTTTAAACTCCTCAGGATGAAGGATTGCTCCAGATTCATTGTTTGAAGAGATTCCCAGAGCAGCTGTGGCTGCCCCTGGATCCCTGGCAGTGCCCAAGGCCAGGCTGGACATTGGGGCTGGAGCAGCCTGGGACACTGGGAGGTGTCCCTGCCCTGGCAGGGGGGTGGCACTGGGTGGGATTTAAGGTCCCTTCCAACCCAAATCCTTGCATGATTCCAGTCCCAGGTTAAAGCAGAAGATCTCAGTGTGTCTCAGTGGGCACATGCAGCTGAACATACATGTCCAAAGGCTGCGAGTTCCCTTTCCTCCATCACTGTTATCACATGGCTCTCCTTGAGAAGTAATGTTGCAATATTATTTAACATCCTAACAAGCCAGAGGAATAAGAACATGTGGATTTGGGAGAAGACAGTTTACAGGTGTTTTCTGCTTAAGCATTTATGATGTGCTAGAAATTCTTTGATTCTTTCACTACTCCTAAGCTTCTCTGCAGGTGTTTTATTTTACAGTCACCATAACTCCCTAATTAACCAGTGGATTAGAACAGTGTGATTCATCTCACTGGGTGTAGGGGAAACTATTGAAACATTTGCATTTTTAATGCTCTAGGGCACATTTCATAATTACTGTGGGATCCAAGGCAGACCATAAATAACTAATACCTGAGAGCCCCCTGTGCTGTTAATCAGCAACAGTTGGCTGAGAATTTGCTCCCTAAAATAGAGGCAAGGAAAACACTTTGTGAAAACCTAAAACCAGTTGGTATCATTAACACCAAACTCAAAACCTGGGATATGTATCAATGTCTTAGGTGTAATGGAGACCTAAAGAGATGTTCTTCTGGAAAACAGATGTTTAGAGGCTTTCTGTTTGCACATTTAAGGGTGTTGCTTCATTTTGCTGTTCTGCAGGAAATGCCTGAGTTGCCCAGAGCAGCTGTGGCTGCCCCATCCCTGGAAGTGTCCAAGGCCAGATTGGGTGGGGCTTGGGGCTTTTCTGCTGTGCAGCTGGAGGCATCATCTGTGCCTTGAGCTGTGTGGAGCACCTGAGAGGGACCCGGGGGATTTTCAGTGTCACTGCTGGCATTTGAGATGAATTAGGTCAGTGCAGTCCTTGCAGAGAGCTGTGGGCTTGCCACAGCCCAGCACTGCTGAGTTTTGATATCCCAGGCACTGGCTGGGCTGCCTGTGGGGTGCCAGGGGCATGGAAAAGCAGGAACCTGGTCATGCATTCAGACAGCACCAGGTAGTGTGGAGCAGGACACAGGACTGGGTTTCATTTCATTTAGGAGCTGGCTACTCTGATCAGAGGGCTGTGCCTCACATTTAGAGGGGCTGTTGGATTCCTGGAGTTCAGCACCAAGCCAGGCAGGGGGCTGTATATGACACAGCCTTAATTTGTACACATGAATATGTTATTTTAAGGTAAGAAAATGTCAGTGGATAAAGGTTGGGTAGAACGGTGAAGTTCCGAGGTCGTTAATATTGCATTATAATCAGAGCCAGAGGAGAAATGATATTCCAACCATTGTTAACCTTTGCAAAGCTAATGAACTGCAAGGAAACTGGGCTTTCTCTTTCCTCCTCTCTGCTTTTCATAACACAGCTCTTTAATTTACAGATTGTACAGCTGTCTTTCAGCACATAGTTTGAGCTATTTTGACAATTTCTAGTGAACACTTTTTATTCATATCTGTGCTTCCTTATCTTCCAAAAAATCTGTCTGGCAGCACACCTATCACAGGTACTAATCACCAGCATACCTTTATGTACAGAAGATGTAAAAATATTTGTGGCCTTGTAAGCACATATTATTGCCCAATAATCTTTCCCCCTTGTTCTTTCTCTTCCCTTCTTTCATTCTTTCCTTTTCCTTTTCTTCCCTTCAACCTTTGGCCCAGAGAGCACTTGAGAGACCTTATTGGGATCTCTACATCCTTAAAAGGAGCTCAAAGGAAGATGGGGATGGACATTTCAGTGGGACCTGTAGTGATGTAACAAAGGATGACGACTTTAAATTGAAAGAGGGTCTATTAAGACTTAATCAGGGAAGAAATCTTTTGTGCTGAGGGTGGTGAGACACCGGAGTAGGCTTCCCAGAGGAGGGGTGGGTACCCCATCACTGAAACATTCCACTCCAGGCTGGACAGGGCTCTGAGCCATCTGACCTGGCTGAAGATGTTCCTGCTCATGGCAGGGGGGTTGGACTAGAGGGCCTTTTAAGGTCTCTCCAAACCAAACCATTCCATGATTCCATTCTGTGATCTCATCCTAAGCTTTACTACATGGATGTACCAAATACCTCAGGTGTCTTCTACTGCACTTCTCTGCTGCTTCTCACATGCACAGCTCATTTTGTTTCTTGCCTGCTGTTTGTCTTGTCTTCATTATCTGTCCTTGAAACCCCTTTCTAAGGGAGTCCAGTGTCTGCTGCTGTCTAGGGGGAGGTGTTGCTGCCCATGCAGGGTGGTTGAAGCTGGATATGAGGTCCCTCCCAGCCCAAAGCAGTGTGTGATTCCATGATCCTACATGTCCCACTGAAGCCTTACTATGATTGTTAGAGAAATGGGTGTTGTTGCACAAATGGGACAAAAGCTGCCAGTTTAGTGTTTTTGTGGTGGCACATCAAACCTCATGTGCCCCATTAGGGTCTGAATATCAAATGGAAATGGTGTAGTTTTAGTTTGATACAAATAATTGGACTCATTCCTCAGAAAAACTTGAGCAGGAGAACTGTTTGCTGAGTACAAGACTCAGGCAGATGGTTTTATGTGTGGTATATTGTTTTCCCTAAATATATGTGTTTTCCTAGTGTTTTCATTAAGTGGGAATGGCCTCCTGCAGTAATTCAAATCTGTAGTTATGCTGCAGATATTTTATTTACTCTTGTTGCTTATTAAATAATTTTTTACTGCAGCACAAATGGCCTTATTAAATAGATGCTTAAAATACAGGCTGAATCCCTTGTTTGTTTTTTTTTTTCCTTAGAAAAAGGAAGAACTTGGGAATATCTTCACATTATTTCTAACAAAATGAAGAAGATTAACAGTTCAGCGTCCATAGCTTCCTTCTTTTCATGTTCTCAGCACTCTTTACTTCATCCTCCATAATCATAGAATAGAATCATAAGATCATTGGGGTTGGAACAGCCCTCTGAGATCAGTGAGTTCAAGCACTCCCCCAGCACTGCCAGCACTGCCCCATGTCCCCAAGTGCCACATCCAAAGGGCTGTGAAATCCCTGCAGGGATGGGGACACCAGCCCTGCCCTTTCCATGAGGAATGTCCCCAGTGCCCACCCTGAGCTCCCCTGAGGCCGTTCCCTCTGCTCCTGTCCCTGTTCCCTGGGATAAGATCCCAAATCCCCCCGGCTGTGCCCTCCTGGCAGGAGCTGTGCAGAGCCACAAGGGCCCCCTGAGCCTCCTTTGCTCCAGGCTGAGCCCCTGCCCGGCTCCCTCAGGGACTCTGCAGCCCCTGCCCGGCTCCCTCAGGGACTCTGCAGCCCCTGCCCGGCTCCCTCAGGGCCTCTGCAGCCCCTGCCCGGCTCCCTCAGCTGCTTCTCATCAGACTTGCTGTCCTGGTTTTGGCTGGGATAGAGTTAATTTCTTCTCAGGAGCTGTTCTAGTGCTGTGTTTTGGGTTCAGTTAGAGTAATGTTGATAATACACTGATGGGTGTTGCTATTTGGGTTTTGCTAAGTTGTGTTTCTCAGAAGTTTTTTTTTTTTTTTTTTCTCTTGCTCTGCCAGTGAGGAGTTACTCAAACTGGGAGGGATCATAGCTGGGGCAGATGAGCCCAGCTGGTCAGATGGATATTCCACAGCTCAGAGCATCATGCCCAGTGTGTAAACTGGGGGAGTTACCTGCAGGGCTCTGATCTGGGTCAGCAGGTGCTGGGCAGTTTTATTGCGCATCAGCTGTTTGGTTGGTTTCTTTCATTTCTCTTTTAAATATCATTGTTATTATTAGCTATTTAGTGTATTTTATTTTGTTTTCCTTTATTAAACTGTTCTTCTCTCAGCCTACAAATTTTACATCTGATTTTCCTCCCCACACCTCCAGGGTGGGGGAGAAGGAAGGGGGCTGAGTGGCTTTGCACTGCTTCATTTCCACCTGGGTTTAACCCGTGCTCCTGTACTCCAGCCCTTCCCTGCCTCCACTGCCCTCCTCTGCCATGACCAGGGTGAGCTGTGGCTTCTTGAGCCTTGTGCCATCTTCAGCAGAAGGATGAGGTCAGGAATCTAGCTTGGTGCGCTGCAGGCAGCTGTTTGGCACCAACCACGTGCATGTTATACACTTGTTCCAATTATTTCAAGGATTAATGCATCCAGTACTTTAAAATGTGTCCTGTAGCTCTCTAGCATATTAAAATGTACTGGTAAATAGCACTTAAATAGCTTCTAATTCATCAAAATAACTTGGGCTGTGTTTCTAGTAATCATGGCAGTGCTTTCTGAAATTATTAAGTGACCTGTATATGTTAAAGCACATTAGCAGTGGGGCTGCTGTACATTTTGGTGTTTAAAGCTGCCATTTTTTACAAGCAATTCTGATGTGGATAAACATTTCACGAAGGTTTAATAATTGGGCCCTAATACACCAGATGGATTTTCTTCTCTCCTCCTGAGAATGCATCACAGTAAAGTGCTGATGGAGTTTTCCAGACATCTAAAAATGAAAGTGTACTTGTTTGAAAAGCTTTAAGGATACCAGGCGTGGAGAGAATATTCTCTCTGTGGAAAAGGAGATTAAAGTCCAGAATAAAACCAGACAGTGTGTTTAAGTTCAGGTTTTTGTGTCACTGTGGGAATACCCTGTGTAGCCTGAAGGCTGATCAGCTGAGGTTCCGTGTGTGTGTTGAGGCCAGCTGAGGAGAGATTATTTATAACCACATTGCTCATTTATTGGACTTAAATAATCTAATTAATAGTTAAGAATGAATTATTAAAGCTATTTGCCAAATAGACTATTCTCCATAAAATTTAAATGTATCTCCTCCCTGCATTGCAATATTTATACTGTGTAAGCAGAATTTTTTATAACTGTGTGAGCCATTGGAAGCTCTGCTTGGTAGAACCTGGTTGAAATGGAGTCATGTTCAAATTTCCCTGGGATGAAACTTCCCAGGGTGTTAGGTGGCTCTTCATGGTTCTTTTTCCTTCCACTCTGGTTCCACACCTGAGTTTGCTGGTTTCTTTCTTCTCTGTTGGAAAAATTTAACTGGTCTCAAACTGGACGTGTCACAGGCTATGGGAAAATGGAAATCCAACAGTTGACAGAAATACAGAATAGTTTGGGTTGGAAGGAAACTTAAAGATCCCCTTGTTGCACCCTGTGCCATGGCAGGGACACCTCCCACTGTCCCAGGTGCTCCAGCCCCAGTGTCCAGCCTGGCCTTGGGCACTGCCAGGGATCCAGGGACAGCCCCAGCAAATCTGGGAATTCCAGCCCAGGCAGGAATTCCTTGCCAAGATCCCAGCCCAATCTCCCCTTTCCCAGTGGGAGCCATTCCCTGGCTCCTGTCCCTGCAGGCCTTGTCCCCAGCCCCTCTGCAGCTCTCCTGGAGCCCCTGCAGGCCCTGCCAGGGGCTCTGAGCTCTGCCTGGAGCCATTTGAGATGGGGGAAGCTGCAGAGAGGAGACTTGGGTGAAGAGGGATTTCTGGGATGAAGGATGCTCTTGGTAGGCTGTTATTTTTGGAGAAAAAAAGAGAAGGAGAGGACAAAGCAAATCCTGCAGTAAATGTTGATTTTGAAAGTCATTTGTAAGCGGGTGGACATTCATGGCAGAGATGTGTGTGAAGCTGTTGAGAGAGCAGGACAGAGCACAGCTCTACCCAGGACTGTGCCAGCCTCAGCTCTCACTCCAAATCATTTCCCAGCACCTCTCTCTCTGCATGCAGCTGCTTCTTTCTGCTGCTTCCATACCTAGAGAGTTGCTTTCCAGAGAAAGTTGGAAAAACCCTTCTTCAAAGCTACTGATGCTCACATCAGGTCTTTTAACTTATTTCAGGACGGTTTAGGCTGAGTAAATGCAACAATAGATATTGACTTTGCTCAACCCCTGGGGCTCTTCCAGCAGGTGATGGACTGCAGTGGGCTCTGCCTTTTATTTCTCCCCAAGGGCTTCCAAGGGATGTTAGTTCAAGGGGGAAAATATATTTCCTTAGTGATTTTATAGCTTTTGTGGGTATTTGCTGCCTCCTTGTGACAATACAAAGATGTATGGTGCTGTTCCTTTGAAATACAAGGGTACTGTGGTGAGTGTTTTAGGAGAAGTTTTTATTAGTCTTTAATTGTTAATTCCTCTCTGTATTTTCTGAAGAAGTCTTGGCTGTGGTGCCAGAAATGGGCAGGAAAGAGAAACCAGTGAAGGGCTCTGGAACGTGCAGACTTATGCAGTGTTGCATTTTGGAAAGGGGATTTAGTAGTAAAGATGATCCTCTTAGTTCTCCGCTCTAGCTTTCTTCTCCAAAGGAGTAAATAATATGTAGGGACACATATTTACGGTGCCACAAAAATGTGGCATGTGGGGACGTGGTTTAGTGGTAGCCTTGGCAGTGCTGAGTTAATAATGGTTGGACTTGATGATCTTAGAGGTCTTTTCCAACATAGGTTCTGTGATTCTATAAAATTGACCCAAAATAAGAGGTCCAACAGTTTTCATTGCTGAGGTCACTTTTTTCCTAAAAAGGGGCCATCCTTACAGCAGTTCAGCATGCTTTGATGCGTGTCTTCCATTTGCTGTATTTCTGGAGCTGTCTGATGGATACACGAGACTGGAGTGTGTTGTTGTGTAAAGGTGGAGACCTCACTGACTTTGTGGCTGAGGGTGGCACAGTGCGAGTTCATCTGTATGCCTGACCTCCTGAGAAACTCCTCTGAAATGGGTAACTTAACAGGGGTGCTTGAGATGAATGGCATTTTTGGCACTGCTGGCATTTTCCTCTGCCCTTTGGATTTCCATCTTGTTTCTCCAAATAAAGGTGTACTGAGGAGGTGAACACTGGTGAGCCCTGGCAGCAGCTCATGTTGCACATAAACTGCATCTGAAATCATAAAATCATGGAATGCTTTGTGTTGGAAGGGACCTTAAAGCCCATCCAGTCCTGTGGGCAGGGACACCCAGCACTGTCCAGGTGCTCCAGCCCCAGTGTCCAGCCTGGCCTTGGGCACTGCCAGGGATCCAGGGGCAGCCCCAGCTGCTCTGGGCACTGTGCCAGGGCCATGCAAGTCAAACAAGTGCATATTTTTAAATATTATATGCTGTATGACAGTGAAGCATATTTCTGTGCATATCTAAGCCTGAAAAATGCAATCCCATCACTGACTGGCTGCCTTTGGGTGTCTGTGCCCCATCCATGGAGGTTTCATATCACAAAGTGTGTAGATGGTGATATGGCAACAAGAACTGTCTCCTCACCTTTTGCATTTCTCAGGGAATGGTTCCTGCTGTCTGTCCTGGTGTTAAATTATAGGCATTTCCAAGTCATAGCATCGCAGAATCATTTAGGTTGGAAAAGCCCTCTGAGATCAGCAAGTTCAAGCCCTGCCCCCGCTGCCCCATGTCCCCAAGGGCCACATCCACAGGGCTGTAAAATTCCCCCAGGGATGGGGACTCCAGCCCTGCCCTGGGCAGTCCCAAGGCCTGACCCCCCTTCCCATGAAGGAATTTCCCGCCTGCCCATGCTGAGGCTCCGCTGAGGCCGTTGCTCTCCTCCTGTCTGTTCCCTGGCGCAGAGTCCTGGCCCTGTCCCCTCCTGGCAGGGTGCAGTCCTGCGTGCCTCCCTGCAGCCCTGGGCAGGTTCTCTCTTGGAGAGAAAGCCCTGTGGGAGCATCCAGAGCCCATGGTCACTGGGAATGCTGCAGCTAGGCACGTGAGTCACCTGCTCTGATTAAAAAATCTTCCTTCCGTGGAGACTTTCCTGTAACCTGTCTTTCAATACATGCTGGAAGTTGGGGAGGCTTTGGAGATGTTTTCTGTCACCCATCAGTGCTGTCCTTGAGGAAGGAGGCTTCCTCTGGGGCTCAGATTTTAATCTTAGCTTGTGTGTCTTGAAGTTGCTCATTAAGGATTCAGTGTGATAAAATCATATCTGTCAATACAGTCGGTTATTATTGTAATTATTATAATAATGATTATTATTATTCCTACTACTCTTTTTTATTATATCTGCTTCCCTGCATTTTCACCAGAAATTGATATATTCATTCATCCTTTTCCCCTCCTCTTTTGATGAAGAAAACCAGTACAGATTTGGGGAAATCCAGAAATGCCTGTAGCTCTGCAGCAGCCTGCCTGCTCTACACTGTATCTTATTTTTGTAATTTGGAAAGGAAATAATAATCAATTTTCTCTACTTCTCTCAAGGCTTTTCTTCTTGGGGGTTATCCTCTCACTTAAAATACCACCAGAGATAGGCAATAGTGGCTTTTTAAATCTGATTAAATCTTTCAGCCTTACTGTCATTTATGGAAGTCAGATAAGGAACTTTGAAAGAACAATATAAATAATGAAAATAAGTGTGTCATTCCTCACTGGGTATCAGAAGCACTGAACTGTGCTTGATTATCTTTCTTTGGTGTATTTCTAATGTACAAACTTTTCACTTAACTTTGCATTTCCTAGAGTTTTTCAGCTGCCAGTGCGTTATGACCAAGAGCAATAAAATATTATTTTCTAATTTTTTTTCCTTTCCAGTTGTTTCCTGTCATTGCTCCTGGTGGCAGCTGTGGTTTGGAAGATCAAACAAAGTTGCTGGGCATCACGACGGAGAGAGGTGAGAGGGATAAAGTATTGTTCCCTAAATGACTTCTTAATAGTTGTTCTCCCTAGATGCATATTTATTCACATATGCATCACATTAACCTTAAATTGAAGGCTAAGCTAATTCAGTTAATGCTGCTATTTAGGCCTTTAGCGTATTTTTGATTACAGTTTCAGTGACAAATTATGTTATATTAGTATCCTGATGCTGCAGTTTCTGTGAAGCACCAAAAAAATAGGGGTGAATATCCTGAATTCCGAGAACTTCTGTTTCTAGACAGCATAAGTACCAAACCACATAAACTAGGAGATTCTTTATATCTGTTTCAAAATAGGAAATAAAAAATAGAAACATTAGCTCTTGTGTAATACATTAAAAAAGGAAGGTAAATCCCCATTTTAAAATTAAATCTTATTCAGATATTTTGGGTGGTTGGTTTTTTTCCCCCTGGAACATTAGGGGCATAAGAAAAAGATGGGGAAGCCGCCCAGGAGCTTACTCCTTAAAAATGTGAATTTTAGAGCCAAAGTTTTTTCCTCTTCACCTACCCATGGTCCAAATGAGCTTCACATCCTTTGTGTTTGCATCATGTAAATAACTTAGTGCTTTACACCCCCAAAATCTGGTTCCTCCTTGTTTATCCCCGATTTATTTTTGTTCACTACCCTTCCTTTCTTGCTTCTCTCTCAGTGGAGCCTGCTCTCCTGTTGCACCCAGAGCACTCAGGGTGACTCAGGTGAGGTGGCCAATTGCTGTGGCACAGAGGACGTGTCCTCAGTCCCCATTTCTCAGCACCAATGCCCACGTGCACCAGTTGTGTCTGTAGGGCAGTTCTGGGTGCCACAAGCAGCTGCCCACACACCCATCAGGTTTGTTTGGTGTGCTAGGAGCATGGAACGTGCAGCTATCACAGCTTGGCCTGGGCTGCACCTGGAGTTATGTTTAGGAGCTTTGTCTTGTGTTAGTCTGTTTATTTCTATGCAAAATGAGAGAAGGCAGCCATCATTCGAGCGAGTCCATGTGCGCTTTCTGTATACAGTTATCTCTTTGTCATCACCTGAGGCCAGGTTCCCTAAGGAATGGGGCATGTTTCTCCCCTGCTTTGGGATTTTCAGGTGGGATCTGCCCATTCCTCTAGGTTTTCCTCCCAGCTGTCCTGCTGGGCTGAAGCTCTTGGCAGCTGCAGACCCACCTGTGTCACTGCTGTGTTCAAGAGTGGTTTGTTCCCATGTAGGAGTTGATCAAGAGGATTTGGGGGATTAATTTTTACGGTGTTGGAATTCTTTGCTAGTCCCTGTTTCCTGCATATCTTCAGAGATCTGTAGCTGGTTGTACTTTGCAGTGCAGTGGTGTGAATCATATGAATTTATTCCGTATGAGGAGCTCCTCTCTGGTAATAAAGCAGGATGATGTCTGATAACTCTTCTCCTCTTCTTTCTCTTTCTGCTTCAGATGTTTCTGCTTTTACTGGTGAACTCACTGCAGAATATAATCATTGCTTTTCAAACAGATAACCCTTAATCTTGGAAATAATGGAAGTCTTTGAGGTTTTTTGTATTCTCTGAAGGTAGATTAATTTTTACTAGGGCAACTGTTTTTTTCCTGCTTGCTTTCTTGGCAAGAAACTAAGCTGGAGTCAGCATAACATCCCCTGTGGCTCCCGGGGTTAAATGTTATCTAGAAATGTATAAGGAATAGAGACCAAGAAGTTAATACTGTGCTTTGGAGTTAAAGTATTTGAGTGGTGGCCTAAGTGAGACGTGTCTCTATAAATTAAGTTACAGTCTGATACATGTTTTAAGGAAAAAAAAAACAGCCCTGGAGTACTGGCAACATATTGGCATGTTTCAGTCTGAATTCAATCTACATGTGTGGCTGTTTGACAGGCAGTTCATCGGGGTGGTGTTTCCCAGGCACATTCCTGTCTTTTGCTGCTATTTATCTTGCTCTCTCTTTTTATCTAGTGACTTTATCTTGTAATTAATGGATCTCTGCTGTTCCATTCCTTTTCTGTTAAAAATACTTGTAAATCTTGAGCAAACAGTTTAAAATCTTTGTTGTGCCATAATTACATATATTAATACAATTTCTCCAGAAGCAAAAGTCCACCCAATAATTTGTTATCTAAGATGATTTTATAGCTTGAAGGTGGAGGTTTTTTTACTGATTCTCGATAAACCCAAGCAAAGGTCTCTTTAGTAGTTTTAAATAATGATCAATGCCCCATCCCTGGCAGTGTCTCAGGCCAGGCTGGACGGGGCTTGGAGCACCCTGGGATAGGGGAAGGTGTCCCTGCCCGTGGCAGGGGTTGAAATTAGAAGATCTTCAAGCTCCCTTCCAGCCCAAAGTGTTCCATGATTCTCCAAAATGCTGCAGCCCTGAAGGAAGATCTTGCTCTGGTTTGGGCTGTCTTGTTAGCAGTAGTCAAGTTACAATCAACCATTTCTCATGTCTGTAGTGACTGTGTAGTAACTTCCCACGTGTGTAGCAACTCTGTGCTTGTTCTCTGATGTTAGCCCAGAGGTCAGTAAGATAGGATGCAATGTGCAGGGAATTAATTCCCAGCTGTCCATCCCTTCTGCTTCCAGAAGGAGCACTGCAAGTGCCCAAATCCTCATGGCAGTGCTGAGTGAAAAGCTGATGGCTGAGGCTTATTCTGAGAAATGTGCAGGGCAGGAAAGGAGTGCTGACAGGTTTAGTGGTCAAAATTACACAGCCAGGGTTGTTTGGGAAATGTGCTGGGAGAAGGCAGACAGCTGTGCTTGGTGTGGCTGGGGAATGGAACACAGCAGCATCATTTGGTTGAAACCAAGTTTGCTTTGCTCCTTATGGAGAAGGCAGCATGCTACAAATCCAAAGTCTCCATCAGGATCTTGTAGAACACACAAGATTCTCCTGACTTTCCTTTTCTGTATTTCAGCTGAACCTCTCTGCCCAGCTGCTTGCAGGCGTGTCAGTGCTTCTCAGCCTCCAGGTCTGTGGGGTGGGCAGACATAGCCAATGTGGGCTTGTAGGAAAATGAGTTTGGAACACTGAGCTGAAGTTCAGGCCTTGCAAAGAGTAAAACTTGACCTGCAGTAAAAATGGGGGTGATTTGTGTCATATCAGGCATTCAGGAGATGGAACTGTAAACTGTGTGTTTTTTCCCCTGTCACTGAGCCCTCTGTTTGAGTATCTTCAGACATCTTAAAAAAGGGAAAATAGAAATAAAAAGGCAGCTTTTATAGGAGGCTTAGAATGTGGTGAATGACATTAGGAAATAGGGATAGGAAACCTCTCTGTCTTGTCTGTAGAAAATGACATGTTAAAGGAATCACAGTGGTAATAGAGAATAATGCACAAAGTATGAGCACAATGTTAGAATTTCAATATGCTCATCTGCTGTCAGGAATTTTCTGTCCTGTTGTTCTGTTTTTGCATCCAAGTCCTCTTCACCCTCAGTCTTCTTTGTTTCCTTCACTGGGAGCAAGGAATAGCTCCCTCCCAGCAAAGGGAGTGTGGCTGACGCAGGGTGGGGAGGGTCAGCTGGATCACTCCCTGTGCCTCTGTGGAATGTGGGGGGAGTATCAATAGCAAGCACCTACAGAGATAATTTAATTTGGGTGTCTAGAGCTCCATTTTAAAACATTCCCTTAACAAAATGATCTGTATTTTGCCTCCTTTCTTGCCAAGGCTACATAATACTGAATATTTGTACTCTGCAAGTCACCCAGTTATTCAGGGGGGGGTTTGTGTATTGATTTACTGCAGGAATTATCCTTCTCTGTCTCATTGCTGAAACCTTTTTCCCTCCCAAGTGTATTCAAAACTTAGTTGTGCTTCAATTTCCACTGGCATCCTCTGCTGTAGCATCCATGCACACAGAATGCCACGTAGGCAAGCAGATCCCTGTGTTTTTTACAGCAAAGATGTTGCAAGGGATGTGTGCTGTGTGTTATTTATTGCCCTGCCTTCCTTTTCTTCCCCTTCCTGCTCTCATCCCTTAGTATTTCATTCATCCCTTAGGTCTTCTCTCTTAGAATGTGATTAAGGGCATCCTTGGTCAAGGAAAAAGCTTTAGATTTGTAATATTTTCAATTAACTCTAATTTGGGATCTTCGTCGTTGTTTAGAGTCTTCAGTGGTGTTTTGGACCAGGATATGCTCCAAAGGATTTGGTATCAAACTTATGCAGAAATATTAAAAGGTCTGGCAACAAATTTCTCTAGATTTGGGCAGTCCCAGGTGCTTTGGAGGGTTTACTGGTGCATTCTCCAAGCTCCCAGCAGTCATTTGCCACATCGATCTTGTTCCATAGCACTGACAGCACTGATTGGTGTCTGTCAACAAAAAGAAAATATTAAGCTTGTGTTTGGGGTGGTTTGTAGGGAAAACAAGAATTGGAGGAGTGAGAAATCACAGCCAGCAGGTGACTGAGGAGGTTGAGTCACATGGTAAGCACGATAATTTCTCTCATTACAGTGGGAAACATGAACCTGGGTGTCTTTTTTTTATGCACTGAAGCTGGGTTTACTTCCCAGAATAGCTGTTCCCAGGACAATAGACTGAAGTGATGGTGGCTGTGGTGTTTTAAAAGCTGAATACAAATTTCATTTCCTGCATTTATGAGTAGTAAAATAAGAGCTCAGTGTTACTATTAGGTGTAACCTGTTATTGGTGTACTTGTCCACACTACTCTCAGCAATGTTTTGGGTGTTGCAGATGGTGGAGAACAACTCTGCAAGGTTAATTTGTTACCTGGAAGATAAGCAAGAGTTCAAAGCATCACAAATTCCTCATTTTGTCCAAGGAAAAACATACTGAGGTTTGGTGATGCAAATCAATGGCTGTGGAGAGGAATCATATGGAAAATGGATTTGTAGAGAATTTTTAAAGTTTGATAGAAGGTTTATATAGAATTATAGAAGATTCATAATGGGATGAGGATCTTCTAAAGGATGAGCCAAAAGTTTAAACAGCATGTCCCTGCCCATGGCAGGGGATTGGAGCTAGATGAGCTTTAGATCCTTTTCAAACCAAACCAGTCTGTTACACCCAATGTCTGCAACTGGGGTTTTAATGGTGAGAGTGGCAATGCCAATAATTTCTATTTTTAGAAACATGGCTCTCAGAATGAGTGCTTTTGGAAGGACCTTTTCTAGGTCAATCACATGGTGCAATTCAGTGACTCGTGTTAGGCAGGAGGTCAGATCAAATAATCGTAACTTTCCACTCTCCCTAAATTTAAAATCCATCAATGGGAACCAGCTCATGGTGCCAGGAGGCTTTTTCCGAAATACAGGCGCTGTGTGCTCTGCAGTGATCCATGTGGCTTTGGTCACCAGCTGAAGGAAATTGCAGCAGAAATAAGAGATGCCCTGAAGAGGAAAAACATCCCAAAATATTAGTGCTGACAAGAGATTCCTGCTTGGGGGGGCAATTGATGTTCTGGTTTTGTTTGAACATGCTCCTGTCACTTCTGTGCCCAGGGCAGCTCCTCTTGGGGGACTTGCAGATGGCCAGTTCCAGCTGAGCAGCTGGATCCCACCCTCTCTGTGCAGGACAGCATCACATGGGCTGGCAGCCACAGGCCAAGGAGCTATTGGGACAGAGTCCTCAGGGGAGTTGGTGCTAGAGAATTCCGTTGGGTTTATATCCCACAGAAGGGCTGGTGGAGCTTGAGCAGAGATGAAGCTGGAGTATCAAATTAGATGAAGCTGGAATATCATGCTTGGGATACCAGCTCACTGGGTCAAACCTTCTGTTTGGCACGGGGTGGAACTGCATGGGCTTCCCTTCCAACCCAAGCCACTCCATGATTTTATGATTTCATCAAGCCCAGCTCTAGGAGAGTTCAGCCTTATTTTAAAAAAAGCCCACTACTGGTGTATTGAAGCTGTTCTTGTTTCAGACTGCAAGCTCTCTTTCTGGTGGTAGATATCAGCTACCATCACAGGTATCTAATTTAGTTATTTGGAAAAATCAGGGAGAGATTGTGTAATTATTTCAGAAGAGCTCCACTCAGTCAAAGCTTCATTGTGCTGTTGTGTTATTATCAGGTATTGGTGTATATTTTAGTCTGCATGGACTAGAATCTTCTGGTCTTTTAAAAATGATCTCATTCTTCTTATTAAAGGTCAGGATTTCTATGCCCTCCTACTGGGCATGATTATGATGAATAACTTGCTTATCTTAATCAGCCCTGAATTAAATATCTTCTGTCATTTCAGTATGAGGCAACTTCCCAGCAGCTTTGCTTTGTGGTTTGTTATAGTTTTGAAGTGTGGAAATGCCTGTTGAGAAGGATTTGAACATTAATTCTCTCCTCCTCTCTCTTTCAACATAGCCTGCAAAGTCCGTTACAAAACTAATTAGCTAACATTAATATGTGCACTGCTCTAGGGGCTTAAAAACTAAATTTTCAGTGATGATGAAAGCGTCAGAGCAAATTGTTGGTTTGGTGACTTATTTGGTAGTTAGTGTAATTGCAGTTAAATACTTTAAATCACTTAGTTCTGAGACATTTGTGGCTCATCTTCATGGAATATTTATGGCTTGTATGTTTATTTTTTGCTGATGCCAGTTTTTATTTTGGAAGGCAACTCCCTTTCCCCCAAGGTCACCAAGTTAGGAAGACATAAAGCAAATGTTCCTACATGTTACTTCCAAGTAATGCACAGTGATTCTCCTATGGAGCCAGGCTGGCAGAGCTGGGAATGCTCCCCTGGAGAAGGGAAGGCTCCAGGCAGAGCTCAGAGCCCCTGGCAGGGCCTGCAGGGGCTCCAGGAGAGCTGCAGAGGGGCTGGGGACAAGGCCTGCAGGGACAGGAGCCAGGGAATGGCTCCCAGAGCCAGAGGGCAGGGATGGCTGGGATCTTGGCAAGGGAATTGTTCCTTGGCAGGGGGTGAGGCTGGACACAGGTGCCCAGAGCAGCTGCTCTGGGCACTCTGTGCCAGTACTTCACTATTGTCCTCCTTGAGTTCTTACTGTTTTCCTTCTTAAAAAAAAAACCAAAACAAACAAAACAACAAAACAATTGAGACAAATTGCTCATGTAGATACTGGAGTTCCTTACGAGTTCTAGATCAGTTTTGATAAGCTTGTTTTTAAGGCCATTCTTCATAAGGAGCAAATAAAATCCAGGATATTTGACTTTCTTCTGGAAAAATCACTGTTATTTCATGGCTGGAAATAGCAGAGCCCCATCCCCATAGCTGCTGGGGCCCTGTGCTCAGGCAGCAGTCCCTGCAGGGGCAGTTGCTGAGATGGATGTAAGCAGGATGGTTATATGGAGCCTCGTGGCTGCTTTATGCTGAGAATAAAATGTCCAGGCTTTTCCTGTCAGGAAACACAGCATAGGTTATATTAGTCAATTAACCTGGTAACCTGAATAGCTGTTTGTCTTCTCTGAGAGAGCCTGCACTACTGCCTGGCAAGGCTTTCCTCACTTCCTCGGGAGGTTTTTCTCCCATCAGTAACACACTCTTCATTTTACACTGTCCATTACTCAATGTGTGTGAATTAAAAATATTCCTGGTAGGAATCACTTTATTTGAAGGGTTCCAGGCTGGGGTTGGACTGGGCTTGGAGCAGCCTGGTCTAGTGGAAGGTTGTCCTGGTTTAGGGCAGATTTGGGAGAAAACCTCCAAAGGGGTTCCTCTGGAAAGCAAATTCAAGCGGCCCTTCCCCAAACCGGTTCAGGAAAAGATTTCCTTGGAGAAAAGTGGAAAAAACTATTTAACAGGCAAAGCATTCACCAGCACACAAAAATGAACAATATTGAACAATAACACCTCTCACTGTTCTGCAGAGGTGACACACTCACAGAGTCCCTCATGGGCTGTAGCTCAGCTCAGTCTCTGATCAGTCCCTGATCACAGGTGAGAGCTGTGGGTGCTCTACTGGTGTTCAGGCCAGAGCAGGTCTGAACAGCTCCAAAGAAAAAACACAGTCCAGGGAACTTCTGTGCATCAGCGAGCTAAAAACTAGCTAAAGCAAAGGAGAGCTCTGTCCTGCTGTCTGTCTGTCCGCAAACAACCCAGTCCAGGAGCAGGAATGTGAGGGGTGAGTGCAGTGTCTGAAAACAAACTGTGCACTTCTTGTCTCCCCCTTTGCTCTCAGAACCAGCCTGAAAGGTGCAAAACTCATTTCTGGGCTAAACAGACCAATGGGGATGCGAGCATCATGAAGTCACCCCAGGAGAAAGGTGGGACATAGCAGGGGGTGGAACAAGATGGTCTCTAAGGTGTCTTCCAACCAAAACCATTCCATAATTCTGTGATGTGGAAGAAAATCACACTCAATGCAAATGAAAGGTGTGCACATTCTCACAGTTTGCAGTTATATGAATATTAAAGGCCAGAGGTGTATTCCAAGAGAGGCTTTTTGATGTGATTTCTTTGTAAGGCTGTCAAAGACTTTGCTTTTAAAATCCTCTTTGTGCCTAAGTGATTTCAAATATTCCCAGGTTGTCCTATTAATCGTGTCATCGGGAAAACCAGGGCTTGCTTGAAAGAGCATTGAGGTTCGTTATCTGAAATCTCAGAAAGCCCATCTTTAGGAATGAGAGAAAGGCAGGTTCTGGAGTATCTAGATGTTAACAGCTGCCGACTTGTAAAGTCATGCTCAGCCTCTTGACTGGAGAAATATCACATTTTCTCCCTTACAGCATCATAAAATCTTTCAATTAAAATTTTGACACACCAAACAAATACTGAAGGATTGGTACGTTTCTGGGTTAAACAGGCATGGTGCAAGCCTTGGGGTAAACTGTGACATTAAAGTTATAGAACAGTTATTTCTTAAATTAGGTTCTTAATTTTTAGGGGGAACTTTGTAACATGACTTGTGCTACACCAGGAGCTGGTGCTAGGAAAAGGATGTTCCCTTAGGCATTTGCTGCTTTGGTTGCATCCTGAACCTCTGATTTCATCTGCTTTGGGCATTTTTATGCTCAGGTGAGAGCCCACCTGCAGAGCTGCCCCAGCCCGGGCTGCTGCCAAAGGCAAGGTGGGAATTGTGTCCCTGTGCCCCTCCCTGAGGTGAGAGCCCACCTGCAGAGCTGTCCCAGCCCTGGGGCCAACAGCAGGAGGACGTGGAGCTGCTGGAGAGAGCCCAGAGGAGGCCCCGGAGCTGCTGCAGGGCTGGAGCCCCTCTGCTCTGGAGCCAGGCTGGCAGAGCTGGGAATGCTCCCCTGGAGAAGGGAAGGCTCCAGGCAGAGCTCAGAGCCCCTGGCAGGGCCTGCAGGGGCTCCAGGAGAGCTGCAGAGGGGCTGGGGACAAGGCCTGCAGGGACAGGAGCCAGGGAATGGCTCCCACTGCCAGAGGGCAGGAATGGCTGGGATCTGGGAATGAGGAATTGTTCCCTGGGAGGGTGGGCAGGCCCTGGCACAGGTGCCCAGAGGGGCTGTGTCATTCCCATCCCTGAAGTCATTCAGGCCAGCCTGGAAAGGGCTGGGAGCAGCCTGGGACAGGGGAAGGTGTCTCTGTCTGTGGCAGGGGGCAGAACTGGATAATCTTTGGGATCCCTTCCATTCCAAACTGTCCTGTGGTTCTATATTCTCAGAGCTACTTTTGACTTTAGTAGGAGTCATGTTGCCAAATTGCACATTTTCTTTAGTAAAATAACTTCCTTTGAAGAACTAATAGCTTTTAGTTCGTCAGTCTCTTGGACATCTTCATCAGGACAGCTTGTTCATTGATTTTATAGCCATTAAACAAAGCACTCTGCGATAGCTGAAGGGGACAATTACAGGAACAACAACCCAGCAATCTGTTTCACACTTGCTTTCGTCTGCAATCTGCTGGTGTGCTTTAAATACCCGAGCACTCCTCCTGTCCTTTTTCCCAAGTGTGAGTTACACACAAGTTTGCTTACGAACACTCCATTTGTGTGGATTTGTTGGGTTTTTGCATTGTGACAGTATCTACAATCTGCTCAAAATGCCTTTTCCCCGCTTTCTTTTTTTCTTTCAAAAATTAAGGAAAACTTTACCACATGCCTTTTATGGCAGTAAAATTTGACAGTTTTTTTTAGCTAGACTGAGAGCCATAGAAGCTCATACACCCCCTCAGGCTTATCTACATTGACCTCATCGTGCCTTGCCTGCACCCCCAAGTTACAGAAACAGCCCTCTGCAATGAAAGAGTCTTGAAATTATAGGTGATTTGGCAAAGCAAAGACCATAGAAAGTTCCAGAGGGTGACAATGAGTGGCATAGGGTCTGGTTGGAGGCCTGTCTCCGGTGGTGTCCCCCAAGGCTCTGTACTGGGCCCAGTGCTGTTTGGTCCATCAGTGATTTGGTGGGGGCTGGCTGGCTCCTGGGCAGTTCCTGGTGACACAGAGGTGGCAGGAGCCCCTCTGTGGCTGCCCTTCAGATGGACCTGACAGCTGGGAGGGATGGGCAGAGAGGAACCTGCTGAAATTCCACAGGGACAAATGCAGGGTCCTGCACCTGGGGAGGAGCAGCCAGCAGTGCCCTGGGGGCCAAGGAGCCACTGGGACCTGGGGGCAGCAGGAAGAGCAGTGATAGCAGGGTGGGGGGATCCTGCCCCTGTGCCCGGCCCTGGAGGCACCTCTGGAGTGATCCTGCCCCTGTGCCTGGAGGCACCTCTGGAGTGATCCTGCCCCTATCCCTGGAGGCACCTCTGGAGTGATCCTGCCCCTGTGCCCGGCCCTGGAGGCACCTCTGGAGTGATCCTGCCCCTATCCCTGCAGGCACCTCTGGAGTGATCCTGCCCCTGTGCCTGGAGGCACCTCTGGGGTGATCCTGCCCCTATCCCTGGAGGCACCTCTGGAGTGATCCTGCCCCTGTGCCCGGCCCTGGAGGCACCTCTGGGGTGATCCTGCCCCTATCCCTGGAGGCACCTCTGGAGTGATCCTGCCCCTGTGCCTGGAGGCACCTCTGGGGTGATCCTGCCCCTATCCCTGGAGGCACCTCTGGAGTGATCCTGCCCCTGTGCCCGGCCCTGGAGGCACCTCTGGAGTGATCCTGCCCCTGTGCCTGGAGGCACCTCTGGAGTGCTGTGTCCAGCTCTGGATCCTCAGCATGGAGGGAGGACCTGGGTGTCCTGGAGCAGGGCCAGCAGAGGCTGTGGGGCTGAGGAAGGACCTGGAGCATCCCTGTGCCCGGGAAAGGCTGAGGGAGCTGGGGCTGCTCAGCCTGGAGAGGAGCCCCAGCTGAGAGAGGCCTCAGCCCTGGCTGCCCTTGTGTGTCCCTGTGTGTCCCAGTGCGTTCCTGTCTGTCTGTCCGTGTGTGCAGAGGTCAGAGCAGGCCCAGGCTCTGCTCCAGGCTCTGCTCCAGGCCCAGCGATGGCCCCGGAGCCACGGGCAGGGCCTGAGCCCAGGGAGGGGGGTGACACTGGCTGGTCCCTAAGGTCCCTTCAATGCAAACCATTCTGGGACTGGGTGATTCTGAGAATCAGTTCCAACAATGTTGCTGGATAACAGCACCTTCCTTTCACCCTCTTCTGTGCTGCATGGGGACACTGGGGCACGATGCATTTTGTGGGGTTTTCTATGGGGTTTTTGAGTGCTGTAAATGATCACTTTGGGCTTGGAGTGTCAGATTGCCCAGAATTAATCAGAAAATGCAGGTGGCAATGATGAGAGTTCTGGAGAGCATTTGGTGGTGCCTCAGTCCAGCTTAAAAATAGAGGATAACTGGTGTTGCTGTAATAGGTAGTGATGGTAAATGTGTAAATCTGTGTCAGAGCATTGGGCAGTTCCTGCATTTAAGGTTAAGAGCACTGGGTTTTCTCATGCTGCACAAAGTGTTTGCCTCTTCCCTTACTAAATAGAGACACTGAGTCCCATTGGACCCTTTGTCTCATGGAATTCTGGCTTCTGCCTTCCCTGTCAGGCTGTGTTGTCACTATCAGACATTAGTCACTGGAGCAAAAAAGAATTGTGTCCACAGCTCAGCTAAAACTGAAATGCTGCTTCCAGCCCAGCTGTGTAGAAAGTATCTGGTTTTTCTGTGTTAAAAAGGGGGAAGCTGCATCGAAATGCTTAGAAGTGCTTAAGAGCAGAATAAAGAGATGTCTTGTGTCATGAGGGGTTGTGGGGATTTGCCCAGGAAAAGGCTTTTTATTTTAATAAAACATTTTGCAATAAGGTCATGTTTGCCATTTTCTGTATTCAGCAAGGAAACAATAAAAAAGGGGATTATTCAATGGAAACCTGACAGTGTTTTGCTGGTGCTGTTATAAAAAATAGCAACTTCATTCTTACAGTAGTTACATACTGCTGCTAGTTTAATTTTAAAATGATGCCCACAAATCCTAGGGAATGGGAATCAGACAGGTGATGCCAAACAACAGCTTAAAAAGTAAATAACTGCTTTATGGAGACTCAGTGAGATCATTTTCCTTCCCAGATGTGTCAGGCTCACATTGTGTATTCAACTTTACTTCCAATACCTTGTTAAATTGTGGTAATGTGAATATTTACCATTATCTGTATTCTTAAGGCCATTAAAGCCCCCGGAGGTTATTTTTCCATATTCATTGATGTTCCTTTGTATTGGGCAAAACCCTTTAGATACATTTGTCTTTCATCTTTGTGTCAGAACAATATGATGATAATATTTTTCTGTTTAACAAATTAGCAACTCCTGCGCGAGATGCAACAGATGGCAAGTCGCCCCTTCGCCTCCATCAACGTTGCCTTAGAAACAGATGAGGAGCCACCAGATCTCATCGGGGGAAGCATAAAGGTGAGAGCTGGGGCTCTGGGATGGTCCTCACCATGATTAACCAGGGATGCTGTACACAGCAATCCCAGATCCTCTCATTTTTGTATATACCTGCAAGAAACTCTTAAGTCTAGGAGGTCCAACAGGTACCATTTTAATTTGCTTTTATCCCTTCAGTTATTCGCTTACAACTCTTGGGCTGGTTCAGATTAATGTTATACTGTTGCTGGGTTTGAAGTGTTGGATTTGCCTTGTTAGTTTTTATGCTTTGAAATAGAGAAGAATTTCAGCTTTACACCAGAGAGCACTGGGCTGGAAATAGCTGTAGGTGCTGCAAATAGAAACCCTTCCCTGTGATATCTCAAGACAAGTGTGAATAGAATCATGTCTGTGTACTGGATAATGTTAACATATTTCTGATTACAAATATATATTCCAATATATCTTGTGATTAGCAAAGAGGAGCATGAAGAAATCATGGTCATACACCAGGCTGGCACATGCTTACACACAACATGTTGAATTTTTAGTAAAAGCATATTTAAGAGGTGATAAAATAATTTAAAGGTCTTTTTGATGTGATGCTTTGACCAGCACAGACTTTTATACAAAAAGAAAAAATTAAGAACCTGAAAAAACTGATTATTTTTCTTTCTCACCTAAGGCAGCTGGATTGTTTTGTTTTATTTAGACTGAAGTTTTTTTGGAAGTTTTTCTCATTAGGCTTTAAGGTTAAGAAGGGCAGACGTGGATTAGATGTTGGGAAGAAATTCTTCTCTATGAGAGTGGGCAGGCCCTGGCACAGGTGCCCAGAGCAGCTGTGGCTGCCCCTGGATCCCTGGCAGTGCCCAAGGCCAGGTTGGACACTGGGGCTTGGAGCAGCCTGGGGCAATGGGAGGTGTCCCTGCCATGGCAGGGGTGGCACTGGGTGGGCTTTGAGGTCCCTTCCCACCCAAACCACTCTGAGATTCTATGATTAGTCCAGGTACTAAGTTTCTCACACCTTCTTACTATAATATGAGAGCTAATTCTTTAAAAAAAAAACCCAAAAACCTAGCGTGTATTTTATTCATTGTAAAGCACATGAAAGCAGTCTGACCCCAAAACTTCTATTTGGTGAGTAATAATTTTTAAATCTTGACCTAAGTACAGGCATTAAGGTTGCCTGTATAGCTTTAGCTCTTCCTTATATATGTGTAAATGTGGTCTGGCATGGCAAGTTTTAATACTTTTCCATGTGATTGGTGTCCTGCACCACCTTCTGGGTGGACACTGTGCAGAAGCAGCTTTTCAATATATTGAATCACAGAATAGTTAAGGTTGGAAAATCCCTCTAAGACCATTGAGTCCAACCACTCGCCCAGCCCTGCCAGGGCCAGCACTGCCCCATGCCCACACCAGTACCACAACCACAGGGTGTTCAGATCCCTGCAGGGATGGGGACTGGAGGGCTGGGCAGTCCTTTCTGGGAAGGCATTTTCCCTAATTTCCAGTCTAAACCTCTCCTGGTACAGCATTAGGCTGTTTCCTCTCATCCTGTCTTGTACCTATTTTGGAGCATAGTGGAAGTAAAGTAAAATTTGCAAAGGTCCTCAGTAATTCAGGTGATTGAGTATCTGGACCTCTCCTTGGATGCTCTGACTGGTTCTCCTCCCCATTGACTTTCTTTTGACTCCAGATCCTCAGATTTTCTGATTTTTCTATAATTTCCCTGCTTCTTTCATGAGGCTGGTACTGTGAGTCATTACCTCTAACAGCTCACCAAGACCTGGGAATCCACCCTTGGAAAATGGGATTTTCACTCACCAAATCAGACTGAACCTTTATTTCATTGCTCATCAAAAAGACCGTGGGATGTGGATGTTCCTGGGGCTGGAGGCAGATCTGGGAGGATGTAGCCTGGCTGCTGATGGTTTTGGGTTGCAGTCTGTCTGTCTGGAGCCCTTCATCTTCTTCTGTTGTCTGGAAGTAGCTAAAAACACCTCTCCTCTGGAATCAGGCCAGAACAAAGCTGTTCTAAACTTTTTGATCTCTGACAAGTTGTCTGCACTCAAACTACAGAGAAGATAAGCTCCTGGATCTCTTGAGTTCTTGTAAGTGTGTTATTCCTCCTCTTGTTCTGCTGCCCTCATCTTGTCTGGCCTCCTTGGGTTCCTCTGGAATGGATGGAGAAGCTGGTCTGAAGCACAGTAAGACAGACTGTGGAGAAATATCCTATTTTAGACCCTGAAATCATTAGGAACTGCTAATTGCCTCTGTGCTGATAACTCGGATACATGTTTCTTAATCAATTTTGGGCACAGATGAGGTGGTCTGATCATGCAATGGCACAAACCCTGTACAGTAATCTGAAGCTGAGGAGATGAATGGATTTTTCAGGTGCACTTGAAATGTTGTGCCAGTGGTAACTCCATAAAATCAGTCAATGTTTTGGGTTGGAAGGGAGCTTAAAGATCATCCCTTTCCAGCTCTCTGCCATCACCTGCTGGCCGGTGTGGCTGCAGAACAAGGGTGCCTCTACATGACAAGGAGTGTTACTAGGTTTGATGGGGTTTATATAGTTTTTTCTCATCTCGGAGAACTTGGCTAGGGAATAAAAGTAGTCACAAAAGGCCAGAGTGTTTCACAAATGGAGAGGAGGCTCGGGAAGGTTGTGGGTTGGAAGCAACTTGGGGAATGATGCTTCTGAGATAGTCTGACCTGTTGGTCGCTGCATGGAAATGGATTTAAATAGAAATGAAAAACCAATCTGAATATGTATGGGGTGTTATGGTTTAACACTAGCCAGCAGCTTGGGTTTTTCTCCTCGTCCCTTTTGCACCTGCATGGGAAAAAGCTCTTGGCAGGAGGGAGCTGCAGGAGGATGGGCTGGGGCAGTACAGAATTGGACAACCGTGCTTCTCTTTGTGGTCTGGCTGTTCTTTAACTCTTAGCCAAGGAAAGAGGGAAATGTTACTGTGGTGCTGGATGTTGTATCTGCCCTCCAGTTCCTCTGCCATCCACTATGTCAAAATTGGAGTCTTCATTTTAATTGCAAGAAAGCCAGACTTGCATTATCATGAATTCAGTGATGCTTTTCTTTCCCCATGGGAATCAAAGCTGTTGGTTAATGACGAGTTGATTTGAAGGTAACAAAGGAGAAGTGGAAAATGGTATGTCTTGTCTGCAAAAGATTAATTTCCTATTCCATTGTCCATAGCCAGTTGGCAGCCAGTGTCAAGCTAGTTCCATCCTAAGCTAATGTTTTCCAGCTGGACAGTATTAGAACTGTGTTTTCAATTAGTAGTTTTCCTGGGGTACTTAGGAGTAATAGAAAGTGATTTACCTGCAGGGAAGCAATTCCTATTAGAGGCTGCAGCTAGGCAACACGTTACTAGCTGCTTTGGTTTATTTGCCACTCAACAAATACCCACTGAATCACAAATCTACCACTAAATTTGCTTAGTTATTACAAAATCTGTTGGCTTCTCTCTGCAGCTCTTTGTGCGTTCAGACGTGCTGAATATTGCAATTATTTTTCTAAGTGTGTTTAACTTCCTTGGGTGCCTGGGACTCATCCAAGTGTCTGAACTGGTATTGCTGTAGCTCAGGATTTTTTAGGGCTTGTTATCGGATTAATCTAAGTCTTGTAATCCTCTGCAGCCATGCTCAGAAGCTTTCCCGAAAGAATTTGGGAAGTTTATAATTTTGACATTGATTTCCATCTATCTTGAAGTTGCTAAAGGCAAGAAGTTACCTTGGAAAAAACATGCACAGCCTAGCAAGCAAGTTCTCAGGTTGAGCAAAGCACTTACAGGGTCAACAAGAAAATGGTTGCATTGGGAAAGAATGATCCTCAAATTGGAAAAAAATTATTTTGGAATCTTTTAGAGAGAGCTGGAGCAGTCTTTGCTGTGCTGTGTTCAGGGATCCAGCATGTGAAGCCAGTGCTAAGTGTTGATTATCTTTGCACCCATGATCTTTAGTTTCCTAAAGGGAAAGGGAGAAGCATTTGGTGGGCAAAATCCTTATGAAGTTCATTTAGTGTGTTCTGTACCATTGTACCAATGTGCATTTAAATCGGCTGTTTGAGGGCTTCACTACAAATCCTGAATCAGACAGCGAGCTGATTCCTTAAAAATAGCAGATAAATAGATGGGAAATAGCATCTTATTCTAGTAATTAGTTTGCTTTGTTATGGGAGAAAGTGCTTTTGAGTGGTTTAAAGGCTGCCAGAAGATCCCATCTGTTCATGAAGTGCAGAGCTAAAGTGATGAGCTGATTTGGGAGTGGGTAGGGGGTACCACAGATAAATGAATATATTTTCAGTTTATTTGTATTTTGCATCTGAGCGATACCCTTGTTAAATTCCTTTTATATTGCAGTGAAGTGGCAGCCAGCAGTAAAGGAGCAGAGAAATGAGTAGTAAGTCCTGTGCCACAGGGTGCAGGGTTTGGGGAAGCTGCAGGGTGAGGAATGATTTAAAATGAAGCATCTGCCAGCCCCAGCACTTCTACAGGGTGAATTCATGTTAATTTTGACATGTGGCTTGATTTTGGGCTGTTTCATGCAGCTGGAGTTCAGCAAAGAACTAAAGGCCGAGGAACTGATGGTTTTTACAGCTTTTATCCTGTTCTGGTTGTCACTCTTGATGACTCACTTTCCCCTTTACTTCACATGTTGCTGACCTGCTTTTGGTCCATGAGATTTGCTGATGGACCAGCTTTTGTGACATCTCCCAGCCTACGCCCCTTCAGTGAGCTGGGTTAGTGTAAGCATGGCAAGGACAGCTCCAGCGAGCTGAGACTGGGGCTCCTGTGCAACAGGAGGATTTGGAGGGAGGCCAGGCATGAGGTGTGATGCACAAAAGCCTCATCAAGCAGAAATGACCAGGCTGTGTCAAATCATAGAATTGGTAAGGCTGGAAAAGGCCTTTAGATTACCACGTGCATTCATGGACACAGCACCACCACTGCGTTCACCATTAAACTGTCTTCAAGTACCACATCCACGAGGTTATTGAGCATTTCCTTGCATGGTGATGCCCATTTCCCTGGGCAGCCTGTGCAATGCTTCACAACTCTTTCCATGAAGAAATTTTCCCTAATGTCCAGTCTAAACCTCCTGAGGCACAACTTGAACCAGTTTCTTTTTGTCTGATCAAGATGTGTTAGAGGGGGACAGAGCAGCTTAGGGTTTTTCAAGGATGATACAAATAGGCTGAAAGTCATTCCTGTCCTCAGAAGGATAATAGTTGCAGCAAGGGCATGAAATTGAGGGATGGGGGAAATAAAGGGAATAATCCTGATCTGCTGTGGCACTTGCTGGAGATGGATCACACGCAGCCTTTGAGATCAGAAAGGCCAGTGTAGTTCTGCCTGACCTGGCTAAGGTAGGCTCTGCGTTTCTCAGCTTGCCTTTGGAAAGGATGTTTAATTGCTAAAATCTTATTTCTGGGCCTTCTGGCAGTTTCTGGTTCTAGGAGCTTTTCCATACGTTAACACAGAGGAATTCCAAGGCTGTCTATGTGTAGCTGTCTCTTTGTCTTCAGCAAAACCACTTCCACTCTTTAGGCTCCCTCCTGGAGCATCGAGGTGACAAAGGAATACACAGGGAGGACAGCCCAACTTGTACTTCCTATTTGGTGTTTATTCCTCATATGCTGGCCCACTTTCAGGGCATGGAAAAGTGTGGGATCCCCTTTGAAGGAATGCCAGGGGTAGGAAGGGAGCATTCCCTGGGCATCTGAGGTGTGTAAAGTGGGTTAGCTGCACTAGAACTCCATAGAGACTGGCTGTGATTCCTCCTACCAAAACAGCAACAAAAATACCCGATAAAACCTTCACCTAATTCATTATTTCCAGTAAACAAGTGCCCAGTATCTTGGTTTGAATTCTATTGCAAAATTAGGGAAAAAAAAATTAGGGGAAACTTTTTCTACTCCCATGATATAATATGGAATATAGATCTTTGGAAGGGAGCTGTCATGAGATCAGCAGACATATCTGTTAAGCCTGCCTTGTATTTAGGGAACATTTGGCTGATAAGTGATTTTAACTAGTTTTAGGTTTGAAGACTGTATAAACATTTCCGCAGGTTGGACCCTGATTTTAGCTGATAAGGAGGAATTTGCTGGAAGGAGAGGAAGGAGCATGAAGCTTCCCACAGGAGAAGGATTTTCTAAGTTCATTTTTTCCCTCTAACGAGCATCTCTCTGATTGAAGTACTAATAACACCAGCAGCTTCTCAACAGCATTATCAAGGACTTATTTGCATTCATTTATGCCAAGTAGTTGTTTTGCGTGTTGTGTTTGCAATCCTCATCCAGCTGTCCCATTTCGTTGGGTTTTTTTACTTTGTTTTCCTGTGCAAAAACCAGCTGAGTGCTTGAAAAGAATTGTAAAAGTCCTGCCCCTTCACCTGTACGAAATCAAAATAAATACTCACCACTGCCCATATAAATGCACATATCTCCCAGATTTGCTCGCCATGGCCTCATCCATCCCTCCCTGGGAAGTGAAGGAGAAGGATGAGTGTTGGCATCCGTGAGTGGCCAGGCTCAAACTGTGACACGAGATTTGGTCATTTCAGGGGAGCTGCCTTGGAGATCCAAATTCATTCACCTCACCAATCCCTTCACCCCGAGGTGGTGGCCTTGGGGATCCAAACTCACCTCACCAATCCCTTCAACCCGAGCTGGTGGCCATGGAGATCCAAACTCACCTCACCAATCCCTTCAACCCGAGCTGGTGGCCATGGAGATCCAAACTCACCTCACCAATCCCTTCACCCCAAGCTGGTGGCCATGGAGATCCAAACTCACCTCACCAATCCCTTCACCCCGAGCTGGTGGCTGGCTGTTGCTGGACTCGCAGGAGCCCGGGGCAGCACAGAGCAGTTGTTAAATAAGGGGGAGTAGACCGGGGGCCCCGTGGGGCTGGTGGCATGTGGGCTGTAGATCCGGGCTGCTCAGATCTGTGTTCCCCATTTCAGGCTGCTAACATCCAGCTGAGGCTTTGAATGTGATCTTTGTTAGTTTCTCTCATGCACCAACCCAGTTCTGGGACCGAGTCAGTTCATTCCTCAGCCCCTCTAAAATTCCAAGGTAGCTATCAGGGACTAGGTAAATGTAAATTTTTAATCTAAACTCATTTACTCTGAATTATTGCTAGAAGTTCATTCATCTCTATCTTGCAGGACACACATACTACCCTGAGAATATAATTTTTAAAGCTTAATAATCTATTTTAATAGGAAATTGCTTGTAACTTGTTTTGCAGAGGTTCACTCAGATTTTAATGGCACAATTTAAAACTTGCAAATGGAATTTGACCCTTTTTCTACAGAGTGAAGAGTGAAATCACCTGAACAAGTGGAATCAGTAATAAAACTGAACTGTTTGGGTAATGTTCCTTTTCTCATCCACCACCATAAGATTTTTCCTTTATTTTAATTTCCTTCCTGGAAATTGAAAACCATGTAAGACTTATTTGATCAAACCACAGAAACATGTTTTCTTGTTAAGGAAAAAAAATTCTCCATGGTATTTTTTTAATATATCTTGAAATGCAATATGCTGGCAGTGTATCACAGAACCTAAATAAAACTGATGCTGGGTTTGTGAAATTATACAGAATATTTATTGTTCTGGCCATTAGTTTTATGTGACACATTATTAACTTTTTGAATTTGTCAAGTACAAGCAGCATAAATAGAAATAATGAGATGAAATAAAAGTGTTTAGGTTGAGCATCACACAATTCAACCTACTTGGGGAAAGTATTTGGCTGTGAAATTGACTCCCAAGGGAACTGGTGGTGTATTCCACATCTGGGTCCCCTGGAAATAGCCCAGAGAAATTCCTGGGAAAGGCCCTGTCCATGTGGAGAATGCTGCTGGAGAAGCTGGACTAGTGAAATCACCTAATCTGTCTCTTATTGCTTTTGATGTCTATAATGGTTTACACTTTATGTATGCTAAATACACATCAAAACTCAGAAACAACTGGAATTACTTGGCTTTTAGTGCTGGTTTGGGCCAGTAAAATCATCTGTGGAAAGCAGCTGAGGGCAGCTATTGCTGCCTCTGGGAACACGGGGCTGTGTCACCACCCTTAAGACACCATGAGCTGCCTGTTCCCCCAGACAGGGCTGCCCACGGCTTCCAGGCCAGCAGGGCTTCACTGGCTTTCTGCTGTTCCTTTGACATTTGTACCATTCTGATTCTTGCAGTTCTTGGGGCTTTTCCCATCGTGTCCATTGATTGTTGCTTTGCTGTGCAGGAGCATGGAAAGCCCCTTGCAGGGAAGGGTTCAGGGTGATTCAGTGCAGGGGAGGGGGGACTCTGTCCCTGTGCCCCTCCCTGAGGTGAGAGCCCACCTGCAGAGCTGCCCCAGCCCTGGGGCCAACAGCAGGAGGACGTGGAGCTGCTGGAGAGAGCCCAGAGGAGGCCCCGGAGCTGCTGCAGGGCTGGAGCCCCTCTGCTCTGGAGCCAGGCTGGCAGAGCTGGGAATGCTCCCCTGGAGAAGGGAAGGCTCCAGGCAGAGCTCAGAGCCCCTGGCAGGGCCTGCAGGGGCTCCAGGAGAGCTGCAGAGGGGCTGGGGACAAGGCCTGCAGGGACAGGAGCCAGGGAATGGCTCCCACTGGGAAAGGGGAGATTGGGCTGGGATCTTGGCAAGGAATTCCTGCCTGGGCTGGAATTCCCAGATTTGCTGGGGCTGCCCCTGGATCCCTGGCAGTGCCCAAGGCCAGGATGGACACTGGGGCTTGGATGCAGCCTGGGACAGTGGGAGGTGTCTCTGCCGTGGCTTTAAGATGAGTTTTAAGGTCCCTTCCAACTCAAAGCATTCCATGGTTCTGTGATCAGCTCCATGAATTTGTCTCTCCAGAGTGCTAGAGGCACAGCTCTCCATATTTCTTTGAGGACAAGAGGTGCCTCAGGGCAGGGCCTGCTGGCTCAGCCAGCTCAGCTCTGTCCATGGCCATTGACTGTGGGCTTTGCCCACCCACTCGAGCTCCAGGGCTTTGTTCTCCCCTCTGTATCTGCTCCCATGATGGGACTCTGCTGTTCAGGCACCTCTCAAAGCAGTCCTCTGGTGCTGAGTGTCTGAGAGATGCACCTTATTTGAATAGATTTGAATAATGTCTACTTTATTGTGCCATTAAGCCTTCAGTAAAAAAGAATCACTTCTTTAATTCAACAATGAGTTTATCAAAACCTCTGAATGGAAGTTGCTGGCAGAGGCAGGTTTTAAGCATCTGATAGAGGCTGTTACAAAATTTGGAAATACACCTATTTTATGTATCTTTTAAAAGTTTACCCTTAAGAGCCATCTCTCACATCTGATCTCTGCTTTCCATGTTCACTCAAAATCTTCTTGCAGGAGAATGGCTTGGATCTGCAACAAAAGAGGATATGGAACTGTGTCAGGAGATGTGTAGGTGGAGGTCAGGAAAGGTTCATCCCCAGAGGGTGCTGGCACTGCCCAGGCTGCCCAGGGAATGGGCACAGCCCCGGGGCTGCCAGAGCTCCAGGAGCGTTGGGACAGAGCTCCAGGGATGCCCAGGTGGGATTTGGGGGGTCTGGGCAGGGACAGGGGCTGGGCTGGCTGATCCCTGTGGGTCCCATTCAACTCAGAGGATTCCATAATCTGTGATAAGAGCACTCAGAAACCACTTGAGTGGGCAAAGAAAGGAGACCTGAGCTCTTGAGACCTCCTCACCAAAACTGCACTTGACGAAGCCAGCCAGCTGCTCCTTAGACCCTTGGTGTCCTGGTGACACCTGCCTAGGTCACATCAGGTGACAGGCAGGGCAGGGCTGGCGCAGGGTGAGGTCTCCAGTCCAGTCACAGTGAAACTGCTGGTTGAACTGTCACATTTTCCTCCCTGAGTGCTGAACCTGGTCCCTGGCTCCAGCGCTGGTTCTGCCTTGCAGAGGGTGCAGTGTGTCCTTCACTCCTGACCTCCCTGCTCAAATTCCACATTCCTCATCCCTCACTGCTCTGAGTCATTCCCTCCCTGCTCTGTCTCCCGGCCGGCCGTGAGCAGCACTCAGAGATGCACAATGAGTCACAGTTCAGAAAACAGGTGCCTGAACCGGGGCTGTCAAAAATAAATGTGCAGTACTTGATTCTTTAGGCGAGGTTTTGTTGTTATTAACTGCAGCTTGTCTCAGGAAAAGCTGGATTGATGGACAATAGGCCATTTTTCCCCTTTTAGTTTTAAAATGGAGCTTAGCTGCAGCAAAGTGATGTCGTGCTTAATTCCTTCCAAATTAGTTTGCAACAGCCTGACAGATTTTGGGTGCATCGTTGTCCTTGCTGTGCATGGTTGAGAGAAATAAGGATCCCCACGCAGGGAACTATTAACAACATTTTACCAACCCTCATCGTTTTTGGGATTGTTCAGCCTGGAAAATAAAAGGGTTTGAGTTGACCTAATTGTAGCCTTTCAGTACCTGAAGGGCCCACCAGGAAAGATGGAGAGAGATTTTACAGGGGCCTGAAGGGACAGGAGCCAGGGAATGGCTCCCACTGCCAGAGGGCAGGGATGGATGGGATATTGGGAATTAGGAATTGTTCCCTGGCAGGGTGGGCAGGCCCTGGCAGAGCAGCTGTGGCTGCCTGTGGATCCCTGGCAGTGCCCAAGGCCAGGCTGGACACTGGGGCTGGAGCACCTGGGACAGTGGAATGTGTCCTTGCTCCCTGCAGGGTATCAGATGAACTTTAAGGTCCCTTCCAACCCAAAATATTCTATGATTCTGACTGTTTTCTGGGCAGGTTGACAATGGAAGGAAGGAGGCCCAGGGCTACATCCTATCCCAGCTGTCTGTGCTGTGGAACCAGGAGAGCAGAGAGGAGCAAGATGGGTGACCTTGAGGACCAAAATAAAAATTCCATGGAAAGGGAAGATTGTGCCCACAGGGACTCATAATGAGAGTTTCTGCTGCACACTCAGGGTTCATTAGTTGGAAAGGGCAGAGGAGGAGAGAGGGTCTTGCCTGGGGCTGAGAGATGAGCTAAATTTCTCTCCAAGTCCCTTCAGCTCTGCGACTGAGAGCTATATAATGAACAGCTACTGTTTCTTTCTATTTTATGGCGTGCAGGAGACTCAGGGTGATTTGGGTACCACAACAGAGGCACTGTCAGAGCCTGAAATGCCTCTCAGGTGGTCGAGAACAAGGAGCAGAGAGGGGCACTTGGAGAACTGGAGGAGGCAGTGCTTGTGTTCAGGGAAGGAATTCAGAGTGTTGCTCTTCCAGTTGATCCAAAAGAAGACTGAGATCCAAAAGAGGGCTGAACTGTACAGCAGAGTAAAGCCCAGGGAGAGGGTTAAGGCACAGAAGAACGTGAGGCAGATGAATAAATTGAAGTGTGAACGATTTGAGGTTAAAAGAAAGTTTCTGGTGGCAGAGTGGTGAGATCCAGACCAGGGGATCTGGAAAGGTCTCCCAGAGGTGATGGCACAGGCTGAAAGTGTAACTACTCTTAAAGCAGAGAACTCTGCTTTTATGTGCCATTGCCTGTGTTAGTGGAGGGCTGGATTTGGTGACCCCTGAGATGGATTTTCCTGCCTCCTGTTTCTGCAGGTTGGCTGGAGGATGGTGAATGTGCTGCTGAGCATCCTCATGGGTTGGGAGGGACTCTAAAGGTCATCTTTCCATGGTCTGCCATGGCAGGGACACCTCCCACTGTCCCAGGGGGCTCCAACCCCAGTGTCCATCCTGGCCTTGGGCACTGCCAGGGATCCAGGGGCAGCCCCAGCAAATCTGGGAATTCCAGCCCAGCCAGGAATTCCTTGCCAGGATCCCAGCCCAATCTCCCCTTTCCCAGTGGGAGCCATTCCCTGGCTCCTGTCCCTGCAGGCCTTGTCCCCAGCCCCTCTGCAGCTCTCCTGGAGCCCCTGCAGGCCCTGCCAGGGGCTCTGAGCTCTGCCTGGAGCCTTCCCTTCTCCAGGGGAGCATTCCCAGCTCTGCCAGCCTGGCTCCAGAGCAGAGGGGCTCCAGCCCTGCAGCAGCTCCGGGGCCATTAATCCATTGAAAACAAATACATTAAAAAGTATTAAAAAATACAGTCTATTATTCAGTTGCTCCTTCAGTCCCTCCATCGCTTCTCTGCGTGGTCCTTGCTGCCCGTTCTGCTCAGTGCTGAGGGTGAGCGCAAGAGCTCTCTGTAACCCAAGTGCCATCCTCCAAGCTCTAGAATTCAGCAGAAGTGTTTCATTAGCAGTGGAATAAGTAATATACTTGAGTCTCTCCAGAAGAAAATCAGCTTTGTGCTGTGTTCTTGCTCCCCCCATAAGGCAGAAATCCATGGGCTCTATTCCTGCAGCTCCTTCTCCGAGCTCCCTCCATTGCCTCTGGGATCCAGCATCAGGGTGTGCTTGTTTCGTTCTAGGAAAAGCTTTACTCTGAGTTGGGTCCCTTCGTTGGGGGTAGGGAGATGAAGAAACCTGCTGTCATAAACCAGGCAGGCAGCAGCTTCCATCATCCAGCCCGTGTAGCATGTATTTATCTGCCTGGCACAGACCAACAAACACTGCTGCAATCATTGCAGTAAATGAGAGATTTGGAAAGTTTTAAGTTTCATTTTGCTTGCTGTTGTCTCCTTTTGTCTTCTTTATTGAGCAGCAGTAATTTAACAGCATGTTTGACTCCTGTTCAGGCTTTTTCATGGCTTGCATTGCATTGAGTTTCTGTTGAATATTTGAGTACTATGATGTAGTTTGATGCCTGATGGAAAAAGAACTAATTATTTCATTAACAGCAGAGTGGAATTTGTCCATACTAAAGAAGAAAACAGAAAGCACCCAGTGTATTGGGTAAAATTGTGTTTCTCAGCTTTTTTAGCTGGTGTGGAACAAAAGAAGAAACTCTCCTGAACCTGTAATCATTGGTGAACACTTGCATCCCAATCTGACTGTTATTGCAGCCCACAGTAGCACTGATCCTGTGTACCTGTGTGTGGGGTTGGGGCCCAGCTGAGAACACACTTTAGTTTCTGGGCTGGGCTGTTGCATTTTGGCTTTCTGATGGCATTCTGAAGCTGGCTGTTGATCATTCAGGTAAAATCTTCACAAGAGTGCAGTGGGAGATGGTCACAGACACTGAGGGTCAGCAACGGCTCCAGTCCTCTGCTCCTCCAGGGAGAAAGCTGACCACCTATTATACATCAGAATCACAGATTGAAAGGGCCCTTAAAGCCCGTCTAATTCCCCCTGCCATGGACAAGGACACCTTCCACTAGACCAGGTTGCTTCAAGCTCCATCCAGCCTGGCCTTGAACACTTATTTCTGTTCTTGGGAAAATGTTCTTTACTCTGTTAATGCACAGAGGGCTGTTAAGGTGGTACATGGACTTAAATTGTGGAAATAGAATTTGGAGTGTCGAATGGCCGTGGTGGTGCGTGCTGATATCAGTGACAGGCTGCTGATGGGGTCGATGGAACAAACCCTCAGTCCTGTTGATTACATAAGCTGCTCCTTGGTTATTGAATTTAGGGAGAAATACAAGCCTTGTGTAGTGCTTGACTTTTTAATAGCCTGATTTTTATTAAGTGAATGTGTTTTCTGGTGATGACTTGTGTTTTGATTGTTGCTGACAGTGGTTTTAGCTTTGCTGGCTGTGTGCTGGAAATCTGCCCAGCACAGCAGTGTGGTTCATGGTGGTTCATGCCCTGGGGCTTGTAGGAGCTGGAGGAGTGATGCTGGGGGAGGAGGGAGGGTGTAACACGCTGTTTAACATTTGTTTTCTCCCTGCTTCCCCTGCTGCAGACTGTACCAAAGCCCATCGCGCTGGAGCCCTGCTTTGGGAACAAAGCAGCCGTTCTCTCCGTCTTCGTGAGGCTGCCTCGAGGGCTTGGGGGTATTCCACCACCAGGACAGTCAGGTGAGCATTGCTGTTGTCTCTGGTGGCTTGGAATTAACTCTGGACTCCTTCCTCAGCCTTACAGGTTCACCTTTCCTGATCCCACAGCAGCTGCTGTAGCCACAGTTCAGCTTGGGATGTGCTCGAGGTATTTTAGGCTCCCTGGTCTGGGCCCTGCTGGCTTCCAACATGAGTTTTGGGTTAATTACTAAGGTCAATTGGTGGATGAACATTTGATACTGGACTATGCTTTAATTAACAGCTGGGTGGGGGACAGAGTGATGTGGTAGGGCCATGTTTGCAGTAGGTACCTGTGAAGGTAACTTGTCACTTGGCCTATCCAACTTAGTTCCCAGCTCCATTTGCAGGGGAACATCAAGTCACAGAAGCATGGAAAGATTGGAGTTTGAAGGGACCTTAAAGATCATCCAGTTCCACCCCCTGCCATGGGCAGGGACACATTCCACTGTCCCAGGTTGCTGCAAACCACAGAGCAGCCACAGAGCAACTTGTGCCAGGGCCTCCCCCACGTCACAGGGAAGACTATCCCATCTAACCCTGTCCGCTGTCAGTCCGAAACCATTCCCCTTGTCCTGTCACTACAAGTCCTTTCAGAGCATCTCTGCCCTCCTCTCAGGAGCTCTGGACAAAGAGCTTTTCCCCATCCAGCCTTGTTCTCAACCCCTTCAGACCCAAACCTGGTGTCAGGGCACTGGGACATCATCTCCTGGGCAGTGTGGGATTTAACTGGGGTTCCCCAGTGGGCTTGGTGAAGCAAAGGCTTTGGAAAAAGAGTTAGCAGGGTTTGAATTGGATGGTTTGATGTTGAGGTGTTGAGCTGGATTGAGCTAAGTCCCAGATGTGGTTTGTCTGTGAATAGAGCAGGGAGGCCCTGGCACGGGGTGCCCAGAGCAGCTGTGGCTGCCCCATCTCTAGAATTTTCCAGGCCAGGTTGGACAGGGCTTGGAGCACCCTGGGCTAGTGGAAGGTGTCCCTGCCCATGGCAGGGGGTGGAACTGGATGGGCTTTAGGGTGCCTTTGAAGCCAAACCATTCCATGACTCCCTGATCTGCCATGAGGAGTTTGCAGAGGTGATGTATCCCCGGGAAGGGCAGTGAAGCCTCCGTGCACATTTGCTTTCAGGTTTATTGTAGTCCATATACTGATGCAGAGAAAGACACCTTCAATATTAAAGGTTGAGGCTTCCACATTCAGAGTTTTATATCCACTAATACCCACCCTTATTGTGTCTTTTTCTCCTGCTGTTGCTTCTAATTAAACATGCAGTATTTCAGCTCCTTTCAGAATATTGGCTGGAGCTTAATTCTTGGGCCACAACACTTTTCTAGTTTATTAAAAAAATTCTACACCCTTTGTGGCCTGGAGGGGTTTTCTGAGTTCTTTGTGCAGGTTTGTTGCTGTGGCTGTTGTGGTGATGTTTGTTCTGTGCCAGGTCTTGCCGTGGCCAGTGCTCTGGTGGACATTTCACAACAGATGCCAATTGCCTACAAAGAGAAGTCGGGCGCCGTCCGAAATCGGAAGCAGCAGCCCCCTGCACAGCCAGGAACCTGTATTTGATGCATGGACATCAGAAACTGTCTAGGGTTTTAAACACAATGGAAAAGTAATACCAAGGAGGAGGAAGATTTCCAAGTCGTGTCCCAAGAGACTAGAAGCACCCGGAAAAAAACACAACTTCCTTGAACCCGTTTTTTTCTCTCATCTACGTGCTAGTTGGCTTTATTTGACAACTGCTCCACTTAAGTTTTACTGACACATGGCTTCAGATTGCTCCTTTGTTTTCTTCAAGTTTAAAGCAGAATGATTTCGTTGCAGGTGCGGTGAGGTCCAACGCCGCCACTCCTGGTCAGTGTAAATACAACAGTAGTCCAATGAATGACACTCAGGTTTCTACATGGAAAGTGCTTTGTAGTTCTGTATTTATCAAACTGTACAAAAAGAAAAAGATCCAGTGTTTACAGGTGTCAGCTCTCAACACATAAACACTACTATTAATCTTCAAAGCATCTTCATTCTTTGTTTTCATTTAATATTTAACTGTTCCCTCATTATTTCAGTGGAACTCTCTTCCAGGCACAGCCTTTTTGTAGTCATCATGGTCCAGGAATGCAAAAGCTGGGATGGTTTAAAGGTTGATGTTGCTCAGGCCACATGAAATAACTGGAAAGTTGGATGTTGCTTTGGAAAGACTCAGTGTTTACATAGTCTTAACCTGCTTGGAGTACACCACACACAAGTGCCTAGGCGTGAACAGATCTAGGGAGTGAGGAGACTGCTACACACGCTGCTTTTTAACATAATTTAATTCCTTTAAAGGTATGTATACTCACATCTAGAGTCACCCAAGGCACTCTGTGTCCTCTGTCCCATGCAGTCGGAGGAAAATCGCATTTTCCTGACCAACCAAATACTCACCCAGGTGCAAATACCTGGAAGGCACGTAGAGTTTCAGTATCCCATAAGAAAACTCCCGGTTTCACCAGCATTTTCATAGAAGCAGTCTGTGTTCCAGGTCAGACACATCACATGTTTCTGATTTTGGCCTCTTTCCTCCCCCTTCCCTCCTGCCATCCTCTGGATGAGAGCTGAGCTTGGAGGCATTGCTCCCCAGTGGTTATGGTTTGCTCCATCTTCTTACAGGGTGTAAAAAGCAACGCTCCGGGTGCCAGGGCACTTGAGGATGAAGTAAAAAAAGAACTTTAAGTAAAAATCAAGCAGAGCAGCTTTGTTTTGCCACAGGTTTGAGTTCTACACGATCAGATCCTGGTACTTCTTGTGTGGCTTGAGCTCTGTTAGAGGTTGAAGAAGTGGCTGGTTGGTGAAAGGATGAGACTTGCACACAGCAAAGAGAAGGTTTGGTGTTTGGGGGTGCATCAAACCATCTGAACTGCTCTGCCAAGCTGGGATTGGGGTTTGAGGCTCAAGGTTGGACTGAGCCCACCCATCTGTGTGTGGTGGTGTCCATGTGTCCCTGGAATGTGGCACAGACCCACACGGCCGGGGGGGCTGCAGTGGTGGAAGGTGTCAGTGAAGGTGCCACATGAGGTGTGTGATTATGGCTCCATCCGTCATCGTGGGTTCCCCAGGTCACTGAGCTGCTGTGGAGGACATCTGATATTTAATAATGACGAAGTAACGCGTGGAAGGGAAGTGCTCTTGGGTCTGGCCAGGCAGCACCTTTCCAAACTGAAACCCAAAAACTGCTCCTATTTTGTGCGTGTTCTGGTGATCAGTCACGTGCCAGCCATTCATTTGTGGGGTGGTTTTTTTCCTAACCATGTATTTTGAAGAAGCTCTTTGGAGCCTGGCAGCACTGCAATAAAGAGGTGAATTGCTGTGTGTGTCCAGACAGTGGTGATGGGAACAGCCTGATGGCTTAAGGACTGTGGTGGATGATAATTCTGATTTAATGTGTCATTTAACAAGTGCAATGGGACTGAAGAAAAATATTGGGAAAATGCATTATATATATAAATATATATAAATGCATCTGTTTCTAAACTAGACGTTTCAGTGCTCTGTGGGAAGAAGGAATTATGATCAGAAAAGGGTTCAGATTTGTCTTAGAATGAAGGGATTTAGGCAATTTAAGTTTTACCTGATGCACAGATTACCTCAGACAGATTCATCTCCTGATAATATTTTCTAACTTGCTCAGTGATAGGGTTAATCTGAACTGGAGAAATAAGACTGACTAAAATCCCTCCCCTGTTACTGTGTATTTTCAGCCACGATGCACATCCTGATGTTTGCAGATTTCTTCTTGCTCTTTTTGGGAGGAGAGCTGCCAGCCTGGATGGTGAAAGCCCCAGTGCTTGAGTTTCCCTCTTCAGGACAGCTCTTGGGGAGGTGCTTAAAGTTGTTGGGTTTTCCTGATCACAAACAGCTTTCAGAACTGTAGGCCTGGAGGGGTGATAGATTTTTACATTAATAAAAAGACGTAAATACAGAGTTTGGGACATTTTCTCACTCCTGGAGATCTGGGCTGTCTGGTCTGCAAAGCCTACAGTGTGCCAGGAGTGTGCCCAAAATGAGGTGTCAGATACTGCAAAAATGAGCAAAAATGATCAAAGTCAAGGTGTATCAGAACAAAAAAATGTAAATAGAGCAACAAGAGTTACTTCCATAACTAAAAGGAACTGGCTCCTTTAGGATGTAGCTCTACCCTGCATCTGATCTCCATCCTGATGAGGGAGAAGAGAATTCTCATACATAGCTCTGGTGCAGTTTCATCCCAGCTTAGAGGTAAACAGGGAAGAACATGGGAAGGGCTTGGGGAAGGAGGAATTGCTGGCAGTTTGTCACCAGGCCAGTATCAAAAGAGAAGGAATTTTGGGTTTATTTCATTTGGAGGTGGGGTGGGGGAGAAAGAACAACCTTATTTCATGGGAGAATCTGTAAATAAATGACAAATGGCACACAGATTTTGCACTTGTACATAAACTCTACAGTACCGTACAGAACATGGAGAGATTTAAAGTGTATATAAACCAGAAAAAATATTGAATGTATTTTTGATGATTTTAAATTATGTATGAGTTTTGTCTTAATAACTCCTTCATCTGATCAGTAGTGATAACTTTCCAGAGCTTTAAACACCAGATTATATCGTGATATCTTGCAAAGCAGGGAGGCATAACTTGACTTTTGTGTGTTCAAATGTATTTCACTTTAATGTAGAAACCAAGTTAAATAATGGTTTTTCCATTTGAAAGGGGGAAAAGCAACATTTGAATACAAGTAATAAAGGTCCTTAAAGTGGTCACCACGTGGAAGATTAAATCAGTAGTTTAAGGCCTTTGTTACTGAAATTGTGGCAGTGTTTCCATTCAAAATCACTATTTCAGGTGTTTATGACTGGCTGAAATTCAGCATTTGACATCTCAACCCTCAGAAGATTTTCATTCTCTGAGAGGAGCCTTTAAAAAAATTAGTAATGAAATTTCAGAACTGTTGGGGCTCTTTTCTTTGAGAAAACAATGGTGCCAGTGGATCTCCAAATAACACCTTTTTTTTTAAATTCACCATTTTCCATGGATTTTAGCCCAGATTTTTTTCTGGGCAGGTGTAGCATGACCTTGCCACTCTCTGGCTCAATATTTTGGATACAAGGATATTTATGAGACACAACTTTTCAGTTGTTACTATCACTTTCCCTGGGCTTAAACGCGTTGTAGTGAAATTACCAGAATAAAGCTATTTATGATGGGAAATGCCTGTGATGAACATCAAGCCATGGCACGTAATGTCCCAAATTCAGTGGTGTGGAGCCATGGGCAGCCTCTGCTGGCAGATCCGCCCTCCTGAGGGTGCTTTGTGTCCTGGAGGTGCCCGGGAGCTCCAGCTCTGTGCAGGAACGTGCCCAGGGTGCCCGGGCCCTGCTGGGCTTTGTGGGGTGCTGTAAATGGCACAGCCTGCTCAGCCCTGCGTGAGCTCAGAGGAGGAACTGGGGCTGGAACCAAACCTGGGGCCTTCTCCATACCCTGGGCTCCAGTGCCATGGGCTGGGCTGCCCCCTCCTGTGCTGCTCCAGCTGTTCCAGCTGCTTTTCCTTCTCCAGGAGACCCTGAGCTGGGGACAGGCACCAGCTGCATCCAGAGCCCTCGGCCCCTTCCCACGGGAAGCTGGGATTTATTGACAATTACTGGGATTTACTGATATTAACTGGGATTTACTGATATTGAACTGTGTGTGAGGCAGCAGCCAGCAGACTCTGCGTGCCCAGGGCAGCCCCTGCGCCCCTCCCGGCTTTCTCCATCTGGGAACACCCAGGGGAGGGAGGAGGGGCTGCCCTGGCAGAGCCCCCTGGAGCTGCGGGACAGGGGGACAGGGCTGGGCTGGGCTGGGCTGGGAAGGGAGGGAAGGGATGGCTCGGGGTGTGCTCCTCATTTTTGGGTGTGTTCTTTGCAATTTTAGACAAATTCCTGCTTTTTCTGTTGGTAGCTGCTGAAACAAGCTGAGTTTCCATGCCAGGACTACTACAGTATGTGTATCTGCTGATTTTTTCTGCATCAGGGCAGGTTTTGTTCAGTCTGTTTCTTTGTTCACACAGACTATTTGTGTGCGTCTTCCAGGTACTAGAATTCTTTAGACATTTCCTCTCCATTCAGTATTGATTCCACAAACCTCACCAGTAGAAAAAAAAGAGAAAAATAACAATTGTCGCAGAGTGTATCACATGTCAGTCCATTACAAAAAAAAAAAGAAAAAAAAGAAAAGAAAAAAAAGAGTTTTATATTACTCTGAAATTTGTGCACAATAAATGTTCTTTAAACTAAGATCCTTGAATTAATTGTATTCTGGATTTTTTTTCCCTCTTTGTTCTGTAATTATTTATGATTCTTATCTGTGTTCAGACTTGAGCTTAGTTTGTTAATATGTATAATTTAGCATTTATTGCATTCATATGTAAATAGGAGCAAGTATTGTAAACTATTTCATTGCTGGGGTTGTGGGTGTTATACATACACACATTTAGGATTGCAGTTTTTTGGTATAATTTTTTGTATTGTAAAATAACAGCTAATTTAAAGCCGGAACGAGAAAATTCTTGGGAGGTCTGTGCATTTTAAATACAAATGTGAAGTACATGTATATAAATAAAAGTAAATAATGCAAATCTTTCCTCTGAAATAAAAAGTAGATGATCTGGTTAAAACTTCCCTCTTATTTATATTCTTGAGGGGGGGAAAATAATTTAAAGTGTTTTGAAGGCTTCTGGCTGAGGTGAAGGTGAGTTTCTGTTCTGCTGGGGGGGTATCAGTGGACTCCTGGCAGGTGCTGGATTTGGGAGAAGAAAGGAGGGACATGTCCTCTGGATGGGGGATGGATGGATGTAATTCACAGAGTTAAATCTGTAGATTTTTAAGACAGAGACAGTCATTAAATAGGTTCCATTTCTGCCCTCAGGTTCACTTTCCCCCAGGTGCCCCTCGGGGGGAAGAACCTTTCCTGACCTCCAGCCTGTCCCTCCCTTGCCCTGCTCCAGGCGTTCCCTGTCCCTGTCACAGAGAGCAGAAATCAGAGCTGCTCCTCCACTGCCCCTCCTGACATAACCCCAACAGAGCTATAAAATCTCAGCCCCTTCCCATTTTACTCTCACTAATCATAATTTTTTCCAGTAAATTTCTTGTTTACATCCAAAGAGAAAAAGCTCTCCCCCATGGAAGCTGTATCCCAAATTTTGCTGATGATTTATCAAGTGTTGGCACCAGCTGCTGTTCCAGACACACACAGCAGCTGGAGAGGGAGGCAGAGGTGGCTGCTCCTCTCCCAGCCCTGTGCATCAGGACATCTTCCAGCACAGGGACCCACCCGTGCTTTGTTAGCTGCTGCAAGGCTCCTGCCCTTCACAAACGCTTGCAGCTTGGTGAAATAACTCACTAAAGACTGCCTGTCTCATGGTTATTCGGGCACTGGGGAAGTGACACTCCTAGTGACAATAAACATCTTGCTGTGGAAAGATCAGCTGGAATTTTTGACTGACAGACACTCCACTTTACAAACTACAAAAGCCACACCAAACTTTCACAAAGCAAAAAGTCTTCTGCACATTCCCTAGAAATCTGTGGGGCTTTTCCCCAAAGCTGGGACATCAATTTTGTGGTTACTCTCTCGAGGGCTGAGTGGAAGGACTCTGTGCACTCTATGGGTGGTAAGTTCCACTGACTCCTGTTCTCTACTGTGCCTTTGCTAGCTTTAATGTATATAACTATAATATACAACAATATATATTTAATATATAACAATAAGCTCAATGTTGTGCACTGTTTTATGTAATCTCTCAGCAGCTCTCTTATTTTGTACTGTGCAGGAACTGTTCAAGGCCTTTTGTCTGTTACCTCCTGTCTGCTCAATAAATAACACATTTTATAATAGCCCTAATCAGCAGCCTTAGGATCTCTCGAGCCAGAGGGATTGAGGTGCAGGTCACCTAAGCAGAGCTGCTGCCAAAAGCCTGTGCCTGAGGCAGGGCTTGTCTCAAGCTGTCACTTGATCTGTGACACCCTGGCAGCCGCGCTCGAGCCCTGCCGGGACGCAATCCGCTGCTCCCCATTTATTTTTATGTCACTCTCCAACTTTGGAATTAAGCACTGCTGGGATGAAGCAGAGTTGAACCTGACATTTATGAGCCATGAGGGTTTCAGCCACAGTCGCCTCCGAAGGCTGTTGTGCTGCTTCATTCCATGGCATTAAACTGGGATGCAGGAGCCCAATTCCAGCAATTGCTGCAGAGCTGAGCAGGGGATGCCAGGCTGACAGCACAGCGTGGGGTGTCCAGACTTGAAATGAAATGGGCAGGGGGTAGTGGTTTTAGAGCTGCTTTAAATTTATTTTGGACAGCAGGAAAAACCACAGAGGGCTGGAGCCATTTTTCATCCCTGCTCTGATTTTTCTTGTGTTGTAGCAAAGAAAAGAGGCTGGGAGAGAAGAGAACATGGAGGTTTTCCAAGGCTTTTGTCCATCCAGGATGATGGTCTTTGTCTTCAGCTGTCATTAATGAATGCTTTTGGGTAAGGAGCCAGAGAGGAATTTGAGATCCAGTTTTCTTTCCACAAACCTTAAATATCAACCATTCACAGCAAGAAGGGACTTTAAGTCTTTTTGAAACCCAATTTAACTCCCCAGAAATCCTGGAGTGGAGGCTGGGTGGAAGAAACCCCCAGGAAAAGGTGGGGCTTGGGGCAGCTCTTGGGTAGTTCCACATGGCTGGTTGGTGGTAAATCATCTACAGCATGGCAGAAACACCAACATTTCCTTTTCCCCATTGATGGGAAGAGAGGAGGAAGAGAGTTGTACAAAAGAGCCAGAGTTCCATAGCCAATTGCCATTTGGAATAAAGAGTTAGCAGATTCTTGAATTTCTCCCTGGGGTTTTTGGTTTCTGAACTAATCAAGCAGCAAAGCAGGGATTGCAGGGACAGAGTGGTACCACTGAGATCTTGCCAAAGGCATGAGGTGGGGGCAGATTTTCTAATGAGGTGAGAGCACCTGCTGGGGATTTTTCTGGCTGGTAATGAGGCAGCTGGACCCAGGTGTCAGCATCACTGGAGGTGGGCTGAGCTCCTCATGTTCCCCATTGCAGGGTGGCTGGGAACAGCAACACATCCCCAGACTGTGTCAGAGTCCCAACACCCTTGGCCACAGGATTTTGGGACACCATTGTCACCCTATGGAAGCTCTGAGGTAAGGTACATGATGTCCTACAGGCACCTCTTCTCCTTGGTGACTCCTGAGACTCATTGACAAGCTTGGGATTTGGGATCTGCACTAGAGATGTCTCAGAAGAGAGAAATCTTCCCCATAAACAAAGAACAAGATCTCAGGGCACAAACTGCATTGGAATTGATGTTTCTCATTGGCATATAGGGCTGGGACAAGGGAGAATGGCTTCCAACTGCCACAGGGCAGGGATGGATGGGATACTGGGAATAAATTCTCCCCTGTGACGGTGTAAGGCCCTGGCACAGGTGCCCAGAGCAGCTGGGGCTGCCCCTGCATCCCTGGCAGTGCCCAAGGCCGGGTTGGACACTGGGGCTGGAGCACCTGGGACAGTGGGAGGTGTCCCTGCCATGGCAGGGGTGGGATTAAATGGTCTTTACAGCCCCTTCCAACTCAAACTATTCCATGAGTCTATGATCAGCTGCAGGATCAGGCCCTTCCTTCCCCCTCCTCTCTGTGTTCCTGGGCCACATGAATAATTCAGAAACCACATCTGCAGGGAATTTAGCCAAAAAACCACTGACTGGGCCACTCTGGCTCTAGCAAGAAGGACAGCACCTTTCCCCTCTTTATTTCCCTGCTGCTGACAAGAAGCCCAGGTACAGCTCCACAAATCTGTGAGGGCAGGGGCTGTTTCTGATCTCCCCCCAGCCATGATGACCAGCAATGCCATGGGAGGATGGGATTTAATCTCTCCTGGTCCTCATGCTGATCCCTGAATTCAGTTTGGAAGCAGAATTTCACTGGGTAGGTCTGGATTGTGGTGGCTGACCATGAAGTACTGTCTGGATGGGGAATTGGAGCAGAGCATGGAAATGCCTGGGGTATCCATCCATCCATCCATGCATCCATGCATCCATCATCCATCCATCCCACCTGCAGCTGGCTGTTTATCAGCTCTGCCTTCCAGGCTGCAGCCACCAACAGAGCGTGCCTGTGCCTCCAACAGAGTGACTGGCAGGATTTCCATTGACACATTCCCTGGGATCCTTGCTCCCACCAGAAATCATTTCCACTTCCCCTTAGAAAAAAGTCCACGAAATGACTTGAACATTTTTCATGTCAGAGCTAATTCTGCAGCTTTTCCCTCTGGCAAACATCCACTATTTTTGCAGAATTTCAGTGTTTTAATAACCGAAGCAAGATGTCTCCATCCCTATCAGCATTTTAGCACTGCTTGCTTGGAGATAATGTGTGGTAAATTGCTGTTTCTGATTTCTACATCCCCTTGCAGCAGTTGAACCTCAGCTGCAGGATTTTACTCGTGCTGTGTCTGCAGCCACAGTGTGATGGGGACTGTGGGTCCTGTCTGCAGGTCTCTCCTCCAAACCTGCCGTGCTGCCCCAGGTTTGTCGTGGACACATGGAATGCTTTGGGCTGGAAGGGACTTTAAACACCATCTGGACTTTAAACACTCTCTTGCCATGGGCAGGGACACCTTCCACTAGAGCAGGCTGCTCCAAGCTCTGTCCTGTCCTGGAGGCCACACAGGTGAGGTAAGAAAAGGTGAGATCTTTTCTCTGGGAATGTGGAAAAAATCAGTTCGTGTGCTCCTTCCCCAGTGTTTGATGTCTGGAGCTGTGGGAGGGAGAGGTGCTCAGCTTTGTTGTGGGCACAGCCAGCAACCCCAAAACCACACCCAGACCCAGAGACAGGGAAGAACTGAGGGTCAGCCAGAGCTTCTTCCAGCTAATAGTGCTTCTCCTGCTCCAGAATCTCCTCACCCTAACTTTAGGGTGATTTCCAGGCTTTCTTGGAGCCAGTTGCTCCATCCCAGAGCCCCACGTGCTGCCCCTGTGCAGAGCCTGGGGTGTCTCACTGGGGACTCCTGAGAGCTCCTTGAATCCAGGTCCCCCTGCAGCTCCTCCAGCCCAGCTCTGGCTGCTGACCTTGCTCGAGCAGCTGCTTGCCAAGGGCCAGGGAAAGCCCCTCAGCCCTGCAGGGCTTCCAGGGCACGTTCCAGGTTCAGCTGGCTGGAACCTCCACAGGAATTGTCCTTTGAGTCAGCAAAGCCCAGCCTGGGCACTGTGGGGAGGGAAAAGGCTTTGAGGAGAGTCCAAGTCCTTCCCTATCCCTCAGGTTCTGCTCCTCATCTGCATCCTCAGCTGCTCCATGCACACATGGAGGCAAACATGATTTATGGGAGGAAGATGTGCAACATTTATGTGTTCAACCTTGAACTCACTTTAAGAACTGACTTGAATTTTACTCATTATTTTTATAAAAAATTTATGTACTTGTATTTTCAATTTTTTTCCCCTACCCAGAATTGGCAAGAAAACATTCCATTTACCTCTAATCAATTTTCCTGGGTTTTTTTTAAGTTGCCAAGAATAGCTCACGGATGTTCATGGCATGAGCAGGAGCCTTCCTGGCTGGCATGACCCACCACCCTGCCTTCTCCTCCATCTCCCTTCCTCTGTGCCCAGCACAGGGTGCAGCACCAGCCCTTCCCAGTTGTTTCCACTCTGTGGCACACTGGTGACATCCTGGCACCAGTGGCTCCACAGTTCCCTGACTGCAGGTGCAATTATTCCCATCTCTGCTGTATCTTGCACTGCTTCCCTCCTCCTGTGCTGGCCCCAGCTTTGAGCCAAACCTGCTCAGATTTCTCCCAAACCTGTGCACGTTTCAGCCCCGCAGGCTGCACAAACAGCCCCAGGACTGGTGTGGGGACTCGTGTCTCCTTCCCTGATGGCACTGGTGGCTCTCCATCCATCCCAGCAGAGCTGGTTTGCCCCTGTCACCCCTCCTTGCTGGGAGACACGGGACTGGCGCTGGGTCTGGGGCTGGGATTTGGGCTGGGATTGAAGCTGGGATTGGGGCTGGGTCTGGAACTGGGTTTGAGGCGGGGTTTGGAGCCCTCAGAGCCTGCAGCTCCTGCCGAGGGCAGCTCTGATCTCTGCTCTCTGGGACCAGGGACAAGACCTGAGTGAACAGCTGGGGCTGGGCCAGGGCAGCTCAGGCTGGAGCTCAGGGAAAGTTTCCTCCCCCAGAGGGTGCTGGCACTGCCCAGGGAATGGGCACAGCCCCAGGGCTGCCAGAGCTCCAGGAGCATTTGGACAGCGCTGCCAGAGATGCCAGGGTGGGATTTTGGGGTGTCTGAGCAGGGGTAGGGGTGGGTGGATGCTCCCTGTGGGTCCCTCCCAGCTGAGGATACTCTAGGATTCCATGATTCCAGCCAAGCACGGCTCATCTGAGCCCCACCACTCTTCCAGCCCCCAGAGAACATTGCTCAGTTTCTCCCAGCTGCCCTTCCAGGGCAGGAGCAGAGCTCAGCAGCATCCAGGACAAGCTGGCATGTCAGGCAGGAGTGAGGGGTCAGGAAAATGCGTGTGTGCTTTATTCATGGATATGTTTGAATATTGACATGTACAGAAAAGGTAAGTACAAGTTTGACCCCAGTTTGGGCTGGCACCCACCACCCTCCCCTCGAGCAGGGGCACACAGGGGGTTCCTGCCCCAGCACCATCTCCCAGCCCCGGGTCTCCCTCCCAGCTCCTGCTCCCGCCTGGACAATGCTGGACTTGACGTGACAGGACAGGTAGAAGTACACACACAATATTTCACAGGCTCTCAGGGCTGCCAGCCACTGGGAGTAGTGCTGTGCAGCCAAAAGAGTCGAGTTCAGTGGCTACAGAAAGTCTGGCTGGTTCTTTAACTGGGTTTTTTTTCCTTTATTTTTCCCATGACTCTTCTTTGTGCTTATGGAAGTTGTCAGGAATGGAGTAATTCCTAAAAGAAAAATTGTCTCCTTGTCTCCCCTTCTGTCTCTTGGCTCACTCAGTCTTTTGCCTTTACAAGCAGCTGCTATGACTTCTGTGGTTAATCAAGAGACTTAAAAATGAAGATCCATGGTTCACTTCACAGAATTCAGCAGAGATGGAATTTCATCCAAAAAAATTACTGACTTTTCACAAGGAAAAAGCAGTGGTCTGTGCACGCATGTTGGTGGGTGGGAGGAGAGTCATCATATTTGCTTCCTCCAGCAGAAAGGTTCAAAAGTCATAATTTTTTGCACAGTTTGATTCATGAGCAGGCTTGGAGGGAGAATCAACATTAAATTTTCGTGAAAAGAGTAAAATAATCAGAACAAAGCCATGAAAGTTTGGGGATAACTTTTTTTTTTTTTTGTTAATTCCCACTCTCCGGCTCCTTCCTGCTGGGTGAGAGGCTCCTTGCTCTGTGCCTCACTCATTTCATCCCAAAATCCCTGAACCCCAAGGAACCCCCAGGAGGGCAGGACCTGGCCCAGGACAGGGCTTGGAGGACAGGACATGGGAACTGAGGATCTGCAGTGAGACAGCTAACATCTGCAGAGCCTTTAAAGTAGGACAGCCCTGGAGGTGTCCAAGGCCAGGCTGGATGGGCTTGGGAAGCCTGGTCTAATGGAAGGGACCCTGCTCATGGCAGGGGGGCTGGAACAGGGTGAGCTTCGAGGTCCCACCTGAGCCGTTTCATGATCCTGTGATGCAAACCCTGGGGAGATGATGATGCCTCTCACCGAAATCACTAAAGTAGGTGCTGATGTGGGACATGGTACTGGGATGAGGCAACCTCTGGAGGTCTCCTCCGGCCCATCCAGTTCTTGAGTAGATTCTCCACACCTCTTTTTACAGCATGCCAGTCTGAAGGGACAGGTGAGGCATCCTGACCACCCAGAAAAACTCTCTCTGCTGAATGAGAAGGAAGTGGCAAAGTGGCACCTCACCATCACTGACACTGCCATGTGAGTGACACAGGAGTGGCTGCTCCTGGGAAGCAGCTGACACTTGCATCCCCATCCTGTGCAGATGCTGAGCCGGGGCACGATGGAGAGCTGGTGGAGACTGGTTTGATGTGTGAAACGCCGAGCATGACTACAGGACTGGAAAGGGGCAGAAGGATGCAATTCCCAGCGTGACCTCGTGGTACTGAGGTAGTTCCTTGCCTTTGAAGGGCTGAGCAGTCAGGGTCTCATCCCTCTCCACTGCAGCTGAGAGGACACAAGCTTTGTGTCACTTGGCCTCTCGGGAGACACTGCTGTCCTGGCTGAAGGGGAGACCTTCACAGCAGCTCTGTGCCCCTGTGGGGTCACTTTGAAAGGATTTCCTGCCTGCAGCTCTCCCTCCTGCTCTGCTTTCCTGGTCAGAGTGAGCCCCTTGGCCACGAAGTTCTCACACACAGCCTTTGGCTCAGGGTGTGACTTGTCACCCTGCACACAAGCCTTTGGAGCTTGCTGTGTTCCTTTGCACAGCCCTGAAAACCAGGTGCTACAGCCCTGAGCACCTCAAGGAGCAGCACTGTGGACAGGATACAGCAGCAGGAGGATTTCTGTTCATGTCAGACACATCCACAGGTGTTCAGCTGAAAACCAGAGTGGTTTCTTGTTAGAGCAAAAGCCAAGGAATTTGCTGCAGTTTCTTAGAAAATCTGAAGCAATAAGCAATGGGAGAGGTTTTGCAGGAAATGGGAATAAAAAGCAATGGACTTTGCTGTGTCAGATGCTTCCTAAGCCTTTCCATGCATTCAAGTGCCAAGGAATTAATGATATTTATTGGAGAAGCACAAACCAAGGAATAAATGGACTGCTGCAAAGGCCAGGCCTAAACACACTCAGGAGGATTCTGGGGCTATTGCTCTTCCTCCCATGGCACTCAGCCTGGGTAAGCATTTATCCTGGGAAACCTTCTCACTCTTCCTTACCATCTGCTTTCCTGGCTCTAGTAAAGGGGTTCAGCCCCCCAGGAGGGCACTGGGACTCCTCAGCTCACCTCCTAGAGGAAAGATGGGGTGCTCAGGCAGACCAGGGTCACACACCTGGACAAAGGTGCCCCAAGACACCAGAGACATTGATCCTCACTTTCCTGCCCTGGGCTCTGGCTGTGGCTCAGAAGAAAGGGTCACTTCAGCAGCCCTTGCTTAAATGACATCCTCACTGAAAAACAGGAACAGGCAAGAGGCAAAGGCCTTGGCCTGCTCACCTGGACACAGGGGGTTGCCTCTGCCAGTTTTTCAAGGACGGGAAACTGTAGCAAGCCAGTCCCTACCCATGATATAATTCATGACACGGCCTTTCTTGGCTGGGTATTTCTGTCTTCAGGGTGGTTTCTAGCAAACCTCTCCTGTCCTTTCTCTTCCCAGGAAAACAAATTAAATCCCTTGGCTGGAGACCCCGTGCCTGTGAGACCAGAGGATGAGCAGGTGAGAGTGGGATGTGTTGGGCTCACATCAAACCCTGCCCATGGGCTCACACATTGGCCCCTGATGGAGAAAGGGTAGCCTGGAGTGGGACAATATTGGCCTCTGGTTGTTTGGATGTGACAAAAATGCCCCAAAACACTGAACAGGACCAGTGGATAGAGGTGTTTGGGTTGGGACACAAAAATTCAGCCATAAACAAAATGGAACACACGTGTTTCTTCCTGAATACCACCAATACAGGACACAGGTTTCCCTAAGAGGGAGGGCCCGAGGGGAGCTGACAGCTGGGACATGGATGCTGGTTGCACTCTGGCCATGGTTTTGAGAGGGTGGATAATCCCTGCCAGCCAGTTCAGAGTGTGGTCACTTGGTCCTCCCCAGAGGTGCTTCAGGCTCCTCTCCAATGAACAAAACCAGCCACCTTCCCACCAGTTTTCTGGTTTCTTCAGTCTGAAGGAACCAGGTGTGTTGTCCTTCAGGTCCTGAGCAACTGTGCAGGCAGTCTGAACTCCACATGTCCTGTCAAGAGCCCCTCAGTGTGGGCTTCAGGAAACCTCCTGACAGGTCATCCAGTCATCCATCCATCAAAGGCTTTCCCCTCTTGGCTGGGGCAGGAAAAAGCATTTCCTTTGCAGCTCTCATTTCTTGGATCACCTCTCTCCTTCATCTTTTCCAAGGGAATTGTCCATGGCTTCAGCCCTATCCATAGAGAGCTGGAGAAACAACAACCAAGCTGTGGTGTGGAAAGGTGGCCAGGACCAGGAATGAGCTGGTTGTCAACCACGCTGATCATAGAAAATCAAATAAACCGGCAGACAGATGAGGAGGAGGAAGGGATGCCCAAAAACTCACCTTGCCTTCCCTTCCCCTCCCTTCTCCCTGCTCTCCTCCTGAAAAAGTTACTGGTCTGGTTGTTGAGTACAGAAACCAACACAAATCGAGTCTCTCCTGGTGTGTGCCAGCCCTCCTCACATCACAGGGAGGCTCAGCACAGCAGGGGCCAGGAGAAGCCACATCTGCAGCAGAGAGGCTGCCCAGCACGGAGGGGCTGCTGGGCTGGAGGTGCCTGAGGACAAACGAGTGGAGCCACGCAGGAGCCTCTCCTCTCCAGCCACCTACAGAGAAAGGAGAGCGTGGAGTGAGAGCTGTGCCTCATCATGGAATCATGAAATGGTTTGGGTTGGAAGGGACCTTAAAGTGCCAACCAATTCCAACCCCCTGCCATGGGCAGGGACACCTTCCACTGTCCCAGGTTGCCCTAAGCCCTGTCCAACCTGGCCTGGAACAGCTTCCCAGGGCAGCCACAGCTTTTCTGGGCACCCTGTGCTAGGACCTTCCCTCCCTCACAGCCAAGAATTTAGTCCCAATATCCCATCCAACCCTGCCCTCTGGCAGTGGGAAGCCATTCCCCTTGTCCTAGCATTCAAGCCCTTGCCTCCAGTCCCTCTCCAGCTCGCTTGGAGCCCCTTCAGGCACTGGAAGGCCACAATTAGATCACCCTGAAGCTTCTCTTCTCCAGGCTGAACAATTCCAATTCTCTATTTTTCCTCAAAAGAGAGGTGCTCCATGTCTCTATCCAAACTGGTGTCCCTCCTTGGTGCCTCAGAGGATTTAGGGCTCAGGGGCTGCGCAGCCCAAAGTGTGTGCATGTGCAGAGGGGCCGGGGCTGATTTCAGCACCCAAACTCTGGCCTGGAGGTCAGCACGGCTTTTCAGCTGTTGGTGAAGGTGGTGCCACAGCAGCAGAGTCATTTGTGGGCACAGCACTTGTTTGGACACTGGCTGGAGGTGTCTGAGTGAGGTGGGTGCCTGGATGCCCTCTCAGGTCAGTGGCCATCCACGTATCTTATGGAGCCACTGCTGGCCAGTGGCTTGACCTGGTGACCTTAAAGGTGGGTCTGGAATATACCTCCATGGTGCTGGGAGACATTTCACCAGCTTTCCCCCTTAGGTCTCAAGTTGCCAACCTCATTAAACATTGAACAGGATCTGGATTTGAAGCTGAGTCCAAAGTCAAGACCCAAATCTCTGGTTTCCAGCAGGGACCACGCTCCAGCAGCACTCACAGCCCAGAGGAGGGATGTGCTGCTGCCACAAGGAGGTTGGAGATGTGGCAGGGCCATCCCCCACTTCAGCTGCTTTTTCCAGCTTCCCACTTGCTGTTGGGAATACTGTCCTGGTCACAGACAGCTCACAGCTTCTCCTTCACTTCCAGGATGAAGTTCCCAGTGCTAGGTCTGGACCTAAGGCCACTACTTGGATTTTCTAAGATCTGGGGAGCACCAGCTGGAGGGAAAGCCTCCGGGTCTGTTGGGTGCCAAGCTTTTGGCCTGGTGAAGGTGTCCCTGTGCCCTGCAACAGTGCCACCAGTGCCCTGGAGAGCAGTGAGGGAACCTGAGGCCACTTTTCTCCACCTCCCAACCTGCTGCTGATTGATGCAGGATGACCCCCATTCCAGCTGGGGAATAACGTGCAGTGGCTCCATGATTCAGAAGGCTGAACAATTGCTTTATTAAGCTACACTAAATTATATTAGTACATACTATATATATACTATATATATACTACATACTATACTATGCTAAACTAATACTAAACTATACTAAAGAAAAACCCATGACTCCTTACAGACAGTCACGACACAGCTTTGACCTAATTGGTCAATCAATCAAAACAACCTTCACCAGTGTCCAATTAACAAATCACTTTGGGTAAACAAACTCCATAACACATTCCCCGTGTGCCAAACAACAGGAGCAGCAAATAGAGATAAGAATTGTTTTCTCTTCTTTTTCTGAGCTTTCTCACTGCCTTCCCCAGGAGAAATCCTGGGCAGGTTGTGCCTGCTGCTCCCTGTGAAGAGAGCTGCGGCCACAGCCGCTCTGTGAAAACAGGGTGCAGAGAGGTGAATTGGGTGTTTTCCCAGCAAAAGAAACAGTGATTAGCCTTAAAATAACCCACACTTGGAAGTTCTGAAGGTATCAGTCAGCTCAGTGCAAAGCTCAGTCCTTGGAGTCTAGTTAAAACTGACAGCCTCCGTAACCTGAACGTTCAGCAAATCAGGGTCACTGTTAATTATTCAATAGGAAAATAATTGAATCTGAAAATTACTTTAGTGTGGCAAGTCAAGGTCATTTTGTTCTACTTTAAAATAAAATATTTAATGTCTATCACAGCCATTTCAGTAAATGAATATGTTATTTGTTTTAAAATAATTTCAATTTAATATTATTTTGATAGTAACAATTTACTGATGAACAGAACCTTTCCTTTCAAATTTTCCAATGCTTAGCAAACCTTAAACCTCTGCATTATAACCTCTAGAATCCTCATCTAATAAGGGAGGAACTTGTGTCCTGAGAAGTTGAAATGCTTGTCTGAAGCTGAACTGATGCTCTGAAGGATGGTGAGGAACCAAGCCAGTGATCCTGGGTGAAAACCCCATGGATTTCCCAGTACTTCAAATGAAACGTAGCTCTGAATAAAGGGAAGGGAAGGGAAGGGAAGGGAAGGGAAGGGAAGGGAAGGGAAGGGAAGGGAAGGGAAGGGAAGGGAAGGGAAGGGAAGGGACATCAGGCCTCCAGGAGATGGAGGGTAGGTTGGGTGCCTGCATGTGACACAGGTGGAAGGAGTTGAGGTGAGGAGGCTGCAGGAGGCACAGACATGGCCGATCATCTCCCCAGGCCAGGCCTGCCCTCTCCTACCTTGGTAGGCTGGAGGTGCTCCAAACTGTTCTCTCTGAGGGTGGCCACAGCTCTGTTGGCATTTCTGTCCTGCTTGTACATCTGTGTGGTGGGGGGGATGGACGGGGCCACGGCTGTGTTCAGGTGAGTCCCATTGCCAAAGGCCTGAATGGCGTTCTCTTGGTGTGGGAAAGATGGAGAAAAGGCTTGTCAGGGCAGGGGGAAGCCTCCCTTTCCCAGCCTCTTTATCTGCATCCCCCGAAGGGACGCCTGAGGCTCTGCAGACCTCCTTGGCTGGTAACACAGGGAGCTGGACGCCCACAGACCCCAGAGCACACGGCATCTCCCCGTCCCCGCGCACAAAAGGCCCCCAGGGTGCAGCAGTAGTGCTTACGGAGGCAGATGTTGTTGGTGAAGAGGTGCAGGAAGCTCTGGCACTCGTCCTGCCGGTTCCCGCTGGCGTTGCAGGTGCACCAGGGAGCGATGCTGGACGTCGAGTTGTCGATGTAGTTGGGGGTGATGGGACTGCCTGCCGGGACAGACGGACAAGAGTTACTGCAGGGCAGGGACCCCAGGAAGGGGCGGTGACCTCCCCTTGGGCTGCTCTCCTGGGTGACTCTGCCTCAGCCAAGCCCCTCCGTGACAGCAGCAAAACTCTTCAGGTGCTGATGCCATGGGTCTGGTTTGCACCCAGGGGAGAGAAGAGGAGCACTCACAACCCTTTTGGTCACATCACCATCACCAAAGCCTTTGGTCAATTAAAAAGTGCTATCAGTCCAGGAATTAGAAGTTTCTGGGAATTCAGGTTCCCTAATAACATTCAGAGACTAATGGAATGGTTTGGGTTGGAAGGCACCTTAAATCCCATCCAGTGCCACCCCTGCCATGGCAGGGACGCCTCCCACTGTCCCAGGTGCTCCAACCCCAGTGTCCAGCCTGGCCTTGGGCACTGCCAGGGATGCAGGGGCAGCCCCAGCTGCTCTGGGCACCTGTGCCAGGGCCTCAGCACCCTGCCAGCCAGGAATTCCTTCCCAATATCCCATCTGATCCTGCCCTCTGGCAGTGGGAAGCCATTCCCCTGGTCCTTGCACTCCAGGCTCCTGCCCTAAGTCCCTCTCCAACTCTCTTGGAGCCACTTTAGGCCCTGGGGGGGGCTCTAAGGTCTTCTTGAAGCCCTTTATTCTCCAGGCTGAGCATTCAAAAACTGCATGTGAATGTGTATAAAGGTTTTTATGCTGTCATTGTAAAAGCCAATCTCAGTCTCCAGAATGAAGGATTAAAATGGAATGAAATGTTGGCCCAAAAATGCCAGTCTGTCTCATCTGTCAGGACAGATCTGGCCCAAAGGCCACTGGCACTTCTCTTTGGACTCTTGTCTGTGCCCATGCCAACTGCTGCCAGCTGGGCTCTGCAGCATCTGAAACCCCCATCTGATACCCTTTGAAGTTGGCAGAATGGCAGTGCATGGTGATTTCCAGTGGCATCACTGGTGATGGCATCAGGGAATCCCTGGCAGAGCAGACACCCTGGGACAGCCCATCTATTTCCACCAGAGAGAGAAGCTCGCATCTGTCAGTAGCCCATGTTTTTTTTCCCTCCACTGCAGACATCCTAAAGTTACCCCATACCCATGGCTTAGTCATGTCACTGAAGGGAGAAAGACCAGCACCAGGTTGGATGTGGCTTGGAGCAACCTGGCCTGCTGAAAGGTGTCCCTGCCCATGGCAGAGGGTTGGAATGAGATGGGCTTTCCAGGTCCCTTCCAGCCTAAACCATTCCATGACTCTGTGATGTCCCAGAGAGCTCAGCTCTCCACCTTACTGTCCTCATAGCCAGAGTAAGAGGAGACATTTCCACCCAGAGGAGACATTTCCCACACAGAGGAGCGGTTTCCCAACCAGAGGAGACATTTCCTACTCAGAGGAAATGCTTCCCACCGAAGAGAGGTTTCCCACCTGGAAGAGACATTTCCCACCCAGAGAAGACATTTCCCTCCCAGAGGAGAGGTTTCCCTCCCAAGGGAGAGGTTTCCCTACCGGAGAAGAGGTTTCTCTCCCAGAGGAGAGGTTTCCCTCCCAGAGGAGAGGTTTCCCTCCCAAGGGAGAGGTTTCCCACCCAGGGGAGAGGTTTCCCTCCCAGAGGAGAGGTTTCCCTCCCAGAGGAGAGGTTTCCCTCCCAAGGGAGAGGTTTCCCACCCAGGGGAGAGGTTTCCCTCCCAGAGGAGAGGTTTCCCTCCCAGGGGAGAGGTTTCCCTACCGGAGAAGAGGTTTCTCTCCCAGAGGAGAGGTTTCCCTCCCAGGGGAGAGGTTTCCCTTCCAGAGGAGAGGTTTCCCTCCCAGGGGAGAGGTTTCCCCCAGAGGAGAGAGAAGCGCTCACCGATGATGCCGGTGTAGGCCAGCAGGCAGGCGGCGTAGCTGTCCCTGCGGCAGCCACTGGCAGCCTGTGGGGACGGCTGGCAGTTGAACTGGAACTCTGCGTAGCGCGACCTGATGGAGCCAGAGCACAAACGGGACATGGTACCACAACTGTGGGAAAGGGGATGTAACAGCACACTCACGGTGGTCACAGAGGGGAGCACGTTTGCAAAATGCTGCTGTAGGTGTTCTTCAAACAGTTGGAACAGGTGTCCTTTTACAATCTCCTGCCTACCCCAACAAACCCAGGAGGAGGTTTCTGCAGTCAGTGTTTTACAAGCTTCCTTCAGGACTGCAAGGTAAGTCCAGTGTTGGAAGAAATGTTTGCTTTCTGTTTTGTGAGGTTGGCTTTTGAGGAGAGAGCTGTTGCCAGGAAGGAAATCAATCTGTGTTGCCATTTTCTATCTTTTGGGTAATAACTTTGCCTAAAGACCCCAGCTTTCATTTTTAGTCTGATTGGATGAATTGCTCTCGTCCAGTTTCTTTCTCTAAAGACTCTAAATACAGCTGAGATCACCTCAGATCAAAGGAAACGTCCAGAGGTTCAGACATGAAATGTCCTACCCATGGCCAGGGCTGCTGCAGATGTCCATTCTCAGGAGAAGGACTCTCTGGAGCCTGTGGAGCAGGCAAATCATTCTGCCAACCAGGGATGTGCCACCAAACTCTTTAGGCATGAGTCAGCTCTTGGCACATGGTGGTGTTGGAGATTGTAGGATATCTGGGGCATCAACACAGGGCTTTCAGGCAGGACACAGCAACAGCTGGAGACCCAGACCCATCTCAACATTCATTTTGTGGCCAGGCAGGAAGGGATTTCATGTGGCATCTGAGCTGCTTCAGAAACTCAAGCACTGACAACACCTGAAGGGGGGGTTCTCTAGGTGACAACCTGCACTGTCTGAGCTGAGAACTGAGAACCTCAAATGTTTACCCTGCCTGGGCAATCTCAGAAAAACTGAGCATGTTGCTCCTCCCAGACATCCTCTCTCTTCCAGACACATTGATCTTGCTCCTGGTCAGTGTCAGCATTCCAGTTTGCACTTTCCAGCCCACTTCTCCCCTACACCTTTCTTTTTTTTCTCATCTTTGTTCCCATGTTTGCCCCTTATCAACCCTTTCCTCCTGTAACATGGACAGGCAAAATCTTCTTTCCCAAAACTTGCTGCATTGTTTGGAGATTTAGAGAAGGGAGGTAGTGACTGCAGATTTGATATAATCCATATTAGTAGAACCCACCCCTCTGAGCTGGGAAGTTCAAAGGGCTAGAGCTGTGCAGGAGCAACAGAGTGAGACTTGGAGTGCTTCACTCCACTTCTTTATGATTTATTCTTGGCTCTCCTTGTGGATTCTGCACCACTGGCTTTGACCAGGTCACATGTCAACCTCTTGCTCCCTCTGTGTCTCTAGAGGATATTTTATATTATATATTCAGAGATCAAGGGACCAGATAATTAATAGCTGTGCTGCTTGCAGGAAATAGTTTCCAGTCTCCTGGGGAGTAGCACTCTCCCCTTTGAACCTCTTCCTCCTCACTGGGCCCTCTTGTCATGTTAGGGAGAGGGCAGAACCCGTCCATTTGGGATTCCCTGGGTAGCCAGGGGACAACATCTGAGCAGGGTCTGGTCAGCCCAGGGGCATTGCATCTCTCAGAGTCTGCTTCTGTACAGTTCAGTCCTTCTCCTGCCTCCATGTTTCTGGGGTGCAGAGTGCTGAGGGTATTTGTACTTTCATGCTTCCAAGAGGATGCTGCTGCTCTCACTTTCCTTTGTGAAAATACATAATATTTTTATTGTAATTAAAAGGTGCTGTGCTGGTAGGGGATGGCTGCTGGAAGTTCAGCTCAGGAAGTCTCAAACCCCACAGCAATTAGAGACTGAGACAATACAGGGAGGTGTGTCCTACACTTGTTCTTGCGCTCTTCCCCAGGTGTCTGCTCATGGCCCAGCTGCACACAGGGCACTGGGCTGGGCCCCCGTGGTGCTGCTTTTGCCTTACATCTCTCACTGCCAGCTGGGCTCTGCTCCCGAGAGCTCTGTGTGCATTAACCTTCTGGAATATCAAAGACTTTTTGAGCAACAGGGAGAGGGAAACAGTGCAGATGAAGGAAAAGCGCTGAAGGGGTTCTGCTGTCAGTGTGCACATGGGATGGGTCTGTGTGTGTGTGATTTGGGCTGGATGGAAACAGAGGAGCAAACCAGGCTGGCCACAGACTGTGCAGTGGATCTGGAATGACACCGGGACTCTGAGACTCCTGGTGCAATCACCAAAACATAGAATCACAGAATCACAAATGGTTTGGGTTGGAAAAGACCTAAAAATCATCTCATTCCACCCCGTGGCATGGCAGGGACACATTCCACTGTCCCAGGCGACTCAAAGCCTCAATGTCCAGCCTGGCCTTGGGCACTGCCAGGGATCCAGGGGCAGCCACAGCTGCTCTGGGCACCCTGTGCCAGGGCCTCACACCCTCACAGCCAGGAATTCCTTCCCAATATCTCATCTAAATCTAATGTCCTTCAGTTTTCAGCCATTCCCCCTTGTCCTGTCACTCCTTCCTCTTGTCCAAAGTCTCCTGCTCTCCTGTAGGCTCCTTTTAGGTATTAGAAGGTGCTATAAGGTCTCTCCAACACTCAGCCTCACAGTAGAAGGGTGTATTTTTTACGTATATAGATTAATTTTTCTAATTAAACAAGCAAGCAAACAAACATGGTTTTAAGGCCTTCACAAGTGCCTGTGGCTGTCAGGATACCTTGGGTGCTCCTTGAGGATGCTCTGGGCTGGGGAAGAGGAGCAGTGAGGGAGATGGATTGGTGAAAGTGGCTGTAAGGACCTCTCCCCCATACTCCTGCTTAGCCTGCACCTTCCTGGAACTGTGCCCATAACAGGTCTTTTCTCTAGAACCAAAGCAAAAAATCCACAGAAAATGTCTAAAGAGTTTCAGGGTGATCATCTCCCATCCCCTTCTGTCTGTGAACAGGTTCTGTGGGATACAGGGACATGGCCCGGCGTGGCACAGCCTGTCACGGCCGTGTGGGACAGGGCCCCAGGAGCACTGGCGGTGGCTCAGGGCTGTCACCAGGCCCTGGCCAAGGGAGGGCTCAGCCTGGCGTGGGGACAGCCCCGCGCGTGAGCCTCACCTGCAGACGTAGTTGTCCCGGCAGGAGTCCAGAGGCGCCAGGCAGTTGGGCTTGTCCTTGGACTCGTAGGAGCAGGCGGGGACGATGGTCTGGCGCCGGCGCTCGGCGCAGGCCGTGTCCTCGCAGGGGCAGAAGAGCAGCTCGTGGGTGTACTCGGGGGGCACGCGGTCGAAGAACTTGCGCAGGGCCTTGTGGCACTTGGAGCGGTTGCAGGTGTCGGCCCGCGCCAGGCGGCGGATGCAGAAGGACACGTACTCCGTGCGCAGCCGCTGGCACATCTCGTCCACGTTGCAGGCCTTGGCGGCGTCCAGGCACCGGTTCACCTGTGTCACCTCGTTCTCAGACCCTGCGGGGTGGTGGGACACGGTGAGGTGGCTCTGAGCTGACCTCCCCACCAGCAGCACCGCCCCTGAGGCCTTCATCCCCCTGCTCCCATCCATGGCCACCCGGTGACACCACACCCGCTCCATGGCCAGGCTGAAGTGCAAGTTTGCTCTGCGGGTCCTGGTAGGACCAAATTCCCTTTCCACATTCGTCTTTTCCCAAGAACTGCCACAGTCACATACCAGACTGCACCCCCAGAGCTCACTTCACCAAGCTTGTATCTTTAATAAAATGAGTTTTGCTTTAATCTGGGCATCTGGTAACACTTTACTAATGCAGATTAACCAGCCTGAGACCTGGAAGACAGCAGGCATTAGAAAGTGCATCAACTTAAGGCCATGAGTGGATCCATTGAGTGTTGGGACCTCCACTAATGGACCTTCTTGTTTCTGCAAGTTGCTCAAGATCAAAGACTGAGTCTCTGCTACATGGGTGGTCTGCACTGATTCCTGGCACCTCAGCCTCACTGCCCTGGACAGAGAGTTTCTCCTGGCCTCTGAAAGGTCATGTCTGGCTTTGGAGCAGCTCTGTTTGTTCAGCCCAGGATCTGCCCAGCTAAGCGAGACCTGTCTGGGTCGCAGTGTGCCCCATCTAGACCATTCTGAGCCAGTATCACCCTGTCCCCAGAAGTGACAGTGTCTTCACAGGGTGGGATCAGAGGTACCATCCAGCCTCGTGCCCCTGGGCACAACCTGATGCTGCCTGCATGTGATGCACGTGGGTCTCTCCCCACACCCTTTGCAGGGTCACCCCTCACTTACATCAGCAAAATCACTCTGCACGTCCACCCTCCTAAACAAGAGGAGAAAGAATGTCCCAGTCTGGGTGGGAGAGCAGAGATGTGCTGTTGGATGCAGGGAAGGCAGAGGAAACCTGCAGTAAGGGGAAAGGTCAGGAAAATAAAGCAAAAACTGTAGTGATGGATGAGAGAAACAGTGTCTTCAGTGGGAAAGTAGGAATCTCTTAAGTTTATGTGCCAACAGCCTTCTCTGTAAAAATAGGGAAAAGGAAGAGGAAAAGGCATTTGTCTAACACTGGTTGTAGGGCTGCTTCAAAGGTGGATGGGACTCTGTTTTATAGAGGGGAAAAATGCTACAGGGTCCATGGCAGGAGTCAGTGGGAACAGCAGAGAATGTGTCTGATCGGACAGATAAAACAAGGGTCCTTCAAGCTTGAGAGAGAAAATTAATTTGAAGCTGCTTTTCACCTCTTTGAATTAAAATCATGACCAGCAGCACACCAGAAGGACTTTCTTCCCAGCACAGAAAGATTTTTCCATTGAGGAAAAATCCCCAGAATGATAAATTTCCAATGCAGAGTCAAGCCCTATCTTTGATTGGGAGTTAAAACCAGACAGTCACTGCTGACAAGTGTTAAAACATTGACAATCCCCCTGAGCCCTTCAAAGCTGGCTGCCCTCCTTTATTTCCCTGACTTTATCAGATGCTCCTTCTCCCATCATTTATTTTTTCCTTCCTTTTGCCCCCTTTTGCTTACAGTGAGCTGGAAGTCAAATTCCAAGTTTTTCAGTTATTTTATGGTGGGTGAAAGTTTTGCTTGTTGTGATCCCTTCTCTAAATAGTTACCTTTAAAACTGCCCAGAGATGAATATTGTCAGAGCGTCGGTTTATGCTGGGAAGCTGCCAGCTAACGTGTAGGAAACAGTTACTTGGAAGGGTTTCATTACCCATTCAGCCAATAAATCACAGGGAACATGTTGGATTTTCTCCTCTTCCCACGCAACACCAGCAGATGTGCTTTTTAAATCACTGCTACGATTAGAGTGGAGGGATATGGTTCCATTTGTACAGTTTTAGTAGTGGCCATATATTGTTTATATAAAATTTAGTTTAATATACCTGTTGTTCAATTGGCCTATGGTCACAAGGGTGTCTTATGTTTCAACAAGTTCTTGGGATTTTTTTTTTGATAGATTTGAAAGAGGGTCCTTTGGCAATGTTGACCATATGACCCTGGACACTGGACAGGCAGAGGGCAGCAGGTTGTAATTTATGTAATAGAAGATATTGATTAGTATGAATAAGGACAAAAAGGCCAAGAAATTCCATGTCCCTAAGTGGATGCCAAGTCCTCTGAAGAATCCCTGCTGCTCTGGGCCCATTTGCTTTGCTGCACAACCTATTTCAATTTGCTTTAAAAACCTGAGAGTGTGTTAACCCTGCATAAAATTCCCATCCCTTGATTTCTCCATGCTCTGAAGCTTTCTGGAATTCAGCAGAAGGGGAAAAATTCCAGTAAAGAAAACCATGATCCAGCAAAAAAATTCCCTGTCCATGCACCAATCTGCCAGGTGGAGTCAGTAAGAGCGAGGTCAGGGAGCACCTCCCATCCTCTCTGCTCCCCTTTTCCAGGCTGATGGGTTAATTTGCTGCAGGACATTTTCACCCAGCAAGTGCCTGGCCATGGTGGGGACTGCAGACATTGTCCAGCTGCAGGGACATGCTGCTCCTTCCTCGCCTGGGTGCACTCCAGCTGTGGATGTCCCCCCCAGAGCAAGGCACTCATTTGGAAAAGCTGTTTGGGCACATCTGCCAGAGACACAGGAGGAGCACATTACCTGCTCCCAGACAGGTAGTTTGGTAAAATACCCACTCTTGGAAAGCTTCCCAAAGCTGTGGAGCACAGGATGGTTGTGGTGGCAGCTGTGCCCTTGGTGATGGATGGGTTATTGGTGGCCACACTGACCTTTGAACTGCTGAGCCCTCGGGGAGTTAAAAGGTGTCAGGCTGCTCTGCTCAGCCATTAACAGGGTTAGAGGTACAGCAGAACACGGCTCTGGGTCCTGAGGTTGCCCTCAGGGCACGTGGTTAAAGGCTGTGGCTGGGATCAACACACAGGTTGAGTTATTGACCTCTTTTTCCTGCAGAGTTTGATCCTTGACTGACGTGGAAGCACCCTCTCAAACCTAACAATGCCCAAGCAGCTCCTGTCTGCATGGAACAGATCATCCACCTGCTATGAGAATGGGTCATTGGAAGGGGTTTTTGTACCACATTCCTAAGTCCCAGTCCTTCTGGTACAGACATGAAACAGCCCAAAGACAAAAATCACAAGCAGCTTTTCCCAGAACATCTAACAGTTTAGCAAAGGAATCAGAGGCACCTCCTTAGAAAAAACAACTGCTAGACCTGAAGCATGCAATGCTCACAAGGAGCACAAAGGACATCCCTGTCTGCAGCCCTTGACCCCCCAGCCAGGACCCTCTCTGTCTGCACAGAGGTGTCAGAGCATTTCCCACCCACCTACCTGCAGTGATGGAGGCCAGCCGGACGTAATCAAAGCCCCTGATGAACGGCTCGTATGGGGAGCTCTCCAGGACATTCATGCCTGGGGGGAAGAGAGAAGCTGGTGAGAAGGCAGATGAGGCTCCTGAGGGAAGGCTAAAATGCACAAGGTTCCACATCTGCAGTGAAATACTGTTTGGTGGGTGCAAGGGGACTGTGCTCTAAAGGCCACCAGTAAATGGACACTCAGAGCCATAGGAACAGGTGTGTGGACACATCCTTGGAGAAGGGAATAGAATGGAACTGGCTTTAAAAATGTATCTCTATTTTGGAGTGGGGCAGCCTGTCGGAACTGTTGAGTTCTGTAGCTCAAGCTCTGGGGCACACGGCAGGGATTGCCAGAGAGGATACCAGACTGTAGCACAGGCTTCTGCTCACGGGCAGAGCTCAAATCACCAGCTCCCTACACACACCATTATTGCAGTTTCTTCTATGTCCCTCCCCGGGTTAAAGGTCCTCACCTCTTTTTAGGACACAGACAGGGCTGTGCACAGGATTATGTGGGTGATGACACACTCCATCTTTACTGTCACCTCTCCCTTTCTCCTTGCCAACAGCCTTTTCTCACTTAGCACAAAGCTAATGACCCACAGCTCCTGCAGAAACTTCCTCTCGTTGTTTTTAAGTCTCTGGGAGCCTGATTTTATTCAACTGGTGCTTCTCTTTCATCTGTGCAATGGTCTGTAATGCCCCATCATCCTGATGGATACCATGGAATATTACTGAAGCAAACAGCTCAGTATCTGTTGGTTTTTTTATTAGACATTTAGATGGATGTGGACAGCAGCAGCAGGTGTACTGGCTGGGATAAAAGGACTATCCAACCCCATGCTCTGGGCATGGGCTGACCTCCAGCTGCAGCCAGAGGCAGCAAGAAATGGCACCCAGTGTCCACAGCCCTGTGCAATCACCACAGCACATTACAAGGCAGCTTTACACCTTCATTGAAATATCTTGTATCGTTACTGACTAGAGAGGGGCCCATTTGTATTTTCCAGCATAGCAGTTTTATGTCCTGATGATAAAGCACCTTATCAGAGAGTTGTTATCGGGTTGTCATCATGTTATTGTGTCTCTAAGTGGGAAGGTGGCTAAACACGGTGTGCTCAAGAGAAGCTGAGTAAATAGTGTGCTTTGTAAATTCCCTGAGCACGCACTTCCACGATTGTTTTTGCAAGAGGGCTTCTAGGAAGCTTTTTGCAGCCTCCTGGGTATGTCTGATTGAGAACAAAGCTCTACATGGACCGTGTGGATTGGCTTCCTTTCTCAGTCAATTAAACATGTGTAAGGACTCTGAAACATGGGACTGCTACGAAATGTATCTCTCTGGGGAAATTAAGGCAAGGAAATAAAAAGTTTGGTGTGCGAATCTGCATTGCAAATGAAGTCAGTTGTTTGAAAAAGTGTGGGGCTCAGGACATGACAGGGAGAAGTGGAGTAGAGCTGTTGTCAGCGTCCAAGAACAGCCCTCTCCCAGTCATTCCCAAGGTGGAAGTCCCAAGGCACTGGGCAGGGAGTCCATCCAGCACCCAACTGCTATTCTGCATCTGGAGACCCAGAGCTGGCCCCTGCCTGCTCTCAGCACTCATTGCCAGCCTCTCTCTTCTCTTCCTTCTAGAGGAAGGTGTCTCTCCCTGCCCATGGCAGGGGCTTGGAACTTTCAGGGTCTTTCAGGTCCCTTCCAACATAAACCATCGTGTGTCCCAGAGCTGGAAACCCTCAAGACAGCACTGCCCTACACAGCTGTGTCACAGGTGACCCGTTTCCAAGTTTGAGCCATGAAGGTCAGCTGGGAAGGAAGGAGCTGTGACACCACCCACTGAGATGAATGGAGAAATTGGATTACCACCTCTTCCCCAGACTCCCCTTCAATGGAAACAAATTTGGCAAATAATTATGGGAAAGGCGAGATACTGGACTGTGCTCAGATCTTGTATTTGCTCAGGTCAGTTCATAGCACCATGCTCAGCACCCTGCAAGCTGTGGCACCTGGAAGCTTCCCAGGAATTTGATCAACCAGTTTCCATCCTGGCAAGCCTGTGCACTGCAGAGTCCATGCTCTTTGTTTTGCTTGGCCTTTTGGCCTGTGGTTTCACCCCTGCACTTTTCCTTTCAGGTTTCAGCCAGCAGTGTTTTATTAATCTACTTCACAGCCCATGGCTGGAAGGGTCTGTTTTATTCCCCATTTTAATTTTCATGGTGCATAAAATACTCACCAGCCTGACAAGGAAGAATTATGGTCACTGAGGTGCAATTTTATGGTGACTCTTAAAAAACGTCAAAATCCAAACTTATTGAATACTGGCTCTGGGAACACTTTAAGTTCCAGCTTGATGTCACCAGCCCCAAATCTTCACTAACACAAAGACACTGGTGCACTTGAGACATTCTAAGAGTGATTTTTTTGAAGCTCATGCTGTTTTTCCTCAATGTCTGGGCTTTATGTTGTGTTTCTATAAAATCTACAGTGTTTATGGTCTTGGTTAACATACTTAGATACAAAATACGCTGTGCATTTCCACAGCAAAAGATCTCAATGTATATTGGGAATGTCATAAAAGAGAGGTTGGGTTAAAAAAAAAAAGGAAGGAGGAATCTCAGGTTTTCAGTAGTGCTTTCTCTGAAATGTCAATACCATAGGGATCAATAGGATCATCAAATCTCTTGATGGCCCCACAGGGACCCTCAACTCCAATTGCTGGCCCTACCAGACACCTCAACAATCCCACCCTGTGCCTGAGAGTGTTATTCAAATGCTCCTGGAGCTCTGGCAGCCTTTGGACCGTGCCCATTCCCTGGGGAGCCTGGGCAGTGTCTGAGCACCCTCTGGGGGAAGAGCCTTTCCTGATATCCAACCTAACCCCCTCCAACACAGCTTCATGCTGCTCCCTGCAAGATCAGCACGTCTTGAGACAGAACAGGATCGTACTGGGGTGTTCTGCAGCAACCTCAGAGCTCTGTAGAACGGCCCATGAGCAATTCCCTTTTAGGAAGATGATCAGAAAGGAGTGCCCCGTCCCACTGACCTTCCATCAGTGTGTGGTGGATGCTCCAGTAGACACTGAGGCAGTGCTTCTCCTTCTTCATGCCGCGCTTGCACTTGCAGCCGTAGAGCTGGCTGGAGAGCAGGGCGCTGACGGTGCTGCGGCACTGGCTCTTGGCGTCGGGGCCCAGCTTGTTGGCGCCGTTGCCCGCGATGCACTGGCGCAGCGTGCGGAACTTGGCGCTGCACACGGGGTCGGTGGTGCACGCCTCGCCCGCCTGCAGGCAGTCCCTGCTGGGGCCCGCGGCCGCTGCCATGCCTGCTGCAAGGGAAGGGGAAGGACGGTCAGCACCGCGGAGCAGCCCCGTGGGAAATGGCCCGGGACTCCCGCAGTTGAAGGACTCCTGCTCCTCAGATAGGCTTATCCCCAAGCAAGGCAGTCCTATCCAGATAACTCAGTCCCTCTTGAGACAGAGTGCCTGAATACCCACGCTGCTCGAAGCCGTGGCTACCTTTGGCAAGCTAAGTGGATTTCAGCTCTTTAGTGATTATCAGCTCTCCTAGGATTTCAGCTTGTGCTTGCCAAAAGCGCCAGAGGGCTAGGGGTAGAAGCAGACGAGAGAGAGTGGAGAAGGAGAGGTCCTGGCGTTCCACAGTGATGGTTTATTGGGGGGTCGGTGAAGGGTTCCAGCAACAGCTCTTCTGTCGAATGGGCTAAAACAGCCCCTTTTTATAGGATACAGAGGGATCCAGACTTGTCCAATAGTAAGGGTTAGGGGAAAAGTGACCTATGGGGTTACAGAGATAAGCTAGGGTCTGAGAGGTGGAAGACAGGAGCTTATTTTGCTGTCTCATCATGACTCAGCAATCCCTACTGTTAAGTCTCCGCCCGCCATGGGGCCATAGCCAACTCCATGGAGCCTGCTACACACAGTCTCCTTCTTCTGGGGGGCCCAGAGAAGACGTGGATGCCCCGTCCCTGGAAGTGTTCAGGGCCAGGCTGGATGGAGCTCTGAGTTACTGGGACAGTGGAAGGTGTCTCTGCCCATGGCAGAGGGGTGGAACCAGATGAGCTTTGAGGTCCTTTCCAACCCAAATCATTCCATGGTTCTATGACAGGATCAGCCTGGTAGCAGGATTATAAGAGACAGAAACTTGACCAGTTCCTGGTGGTTGATTTTTCCTTCTTGGAGAACAAAAATATTTTCAAATCCTTTCTTTCCCAGCTCTCTATCTCATTTCTGCCCTCCAAAGTTAACAGTAGCCCTATGTTACAGAGACCCTGGCCTCTGCTCCTTGAATATGGTTTAACTGTGCCTACACCTTCCTGGAGCTATAAATGGCTCTGTGTGGGTGTTTTGACATGTAGTCAGCCCACATATATCCCAGCAGTTGGCCCTAGTTCACTGCCACCATTTCCCCAGGACTCCCACTGTTTCTGTCCTGGCTTTTTCCAAGCTTTTGTAAATTGTCTTCAGAGTTCCTTCACCAACACAAAATGCTGTGTTGTCCATTTGGAGAGTCCAAAGCATGGCAGGAAGATGGTATTGCTACATATATGCCAATAAATTAGCTCATCAGGGCTCAGTGGTGCTGTGCCTCAGTACCAGGAGCAGACCAAGCCCGTGTTATTTATTGCTCTTCCTCACTAAAGCAGGCTGGACACACCCAGGCTGGCTCCTGGGATGTGCTCAGCCCAAGGCTTGTGGCTGCATTGCTGCTCCTGGCAAAGGCAGGGTCAGCCATGCTCAGATGAGGCTGTGTGGCACCAGGTGGCACAGAGGGGACTGGTGTGATGGTCTGCAGCATTTGACATAGGTCAGGCAGCACTCCTCCATGGCTTGGGAGAGTGAGGAAGACGCAAACCTGGTTTATAGAAGGGGAGGATCAGTTCCAGTGCCCATACAGTAATTTTGGATTCTGCTGTACTATCAAAACAGAAACTGCTGTCATGACCTTGAAGGACTTCTCCAATACTTCCCAAAGGAAGTCTCTGTCTCTAACGTAACTTGTCTTCCCTTCGGGTAGGAACCAGAAGGGGAAGGACAGAAAAGACCATCTGCTTTTTTGACTCCCTCCAGTGTCTGCTTCAGGTGAGACCCAGCTTGGACAATATTAGAAAATCCTGCTTCCTGAGAAAAATGTGAGTTCCTGATCTCCATCTCTGAGGGCTTAATGAAATCTCTGCTTTCTCCAAGACTTTACAGATCTCTTCATAAAGTCCCCTTTTCTGCCTTCCAACTGCTACCTCTCCTTAATTTCTGCACCTCCCAGCTGAGCACTCGAGCCCAGGATATCCATTTCTGTTCCCTCAGCAGTCACAGTGTGTTTGCTAAGAAGGAGCTGCCTCTGTTGTTCTTGATTAGAGTAGAAAGTAGCAGCTGGAGTTCAGATACTTCAATTATGTTTATTACAAACTTTGGGTGAACCCACTAGGAGGTTTCCTCCTGAAGTATCCCAGTGGAATCTCAAATGAAAAACCTTTCATCTAACTGCAGACTATTTCAAAGTGCCTCATGGCCAATGTCAAGCTTTCAGGTATTTCAAATCTCACACTATCTCAAATTTGAGTTCTCCTGCCCCTGATTTATTCATAGACCTAGTTTATTTAGCACTCAAGGCTTGTTTGGATCTGCCAAATGTGGAGAGAGAAATTATTTCCAACATGTGGGAAACTCTGCCTTGGGCTGTCATATACTGAAGAACTTCGAACACAAGGAACCAGTTTCCTTGAAATATCATTTGGGCAATTTGCAAATTCACTGAGATCCATAAAATGAGCTAGAGAACATATCTGAGCAGAATCCATAGGAATAAAGGAAAAAATACTTCACTTATTTCAGTCTGGCTTTTTCCAAAGGGTCTCCTCTGAATGAGGATAAAGCCCAGCAGGCTGTATTCCAGAAGAGATGACTTTGTCAGTGTCCTGTCAGCTGCTAGAAAAGTAGGTTAAAATAGAAATTATGACCTTCCTTCCCTTTCTCCGCTACATGAATTGCAGAAGATACTCCCCAGGATGGTTATAAACACAACCAGCCTGTAAAAGCTGTAAAACACTTCGGGATCTCACTTTAATAAATCAAGCAGATTGACCATTTGAGAAATTTTCCTGCAAAATTTTAAGTAAATATATCCTCAAACCAAGCCTTGCTTCATAGAACAAAGGCCAGGGGTGAATATTTACAGCCCAAACCCACAGCATAAAACACCTCCATTCAGACTTTATGACAGAGGTGCTTGAAGCCACTTGCAGTGTCATGAATGACCCGTTCCGTAATTGTGTCACTTAAAAACCAAATCATTCAGGGGCTTTTATTGTTAGCGGTGTCTTTGCAACTGAGACAACATAACACCACGTTTTTCTCCTCACACTGCCCCTGAGAGAGTAATTTTATGCAACATTAAGACAGCACCTCTTAGGGAAAAAGATAAATCTCCATGACTTATAAAATTGATAGTGCTTCCTAACAGGCAGGGACAAGAGCAATATTAGGTCTTCTCTCCCAAAGATGGAGTGGCCTTTCTGGTTTTGCCTTCAAAAATAGCTCCTGGCAGGCTCTGTGCCACGGGATTTTCCTCCTCCTTGGCTAACCGGGGAATTGGGAAATGCAGGGAGCTCTGCTTGGCTTGGGCTTTCTGAGTCTCTGCTTTTCTAATAGCAGCCCTTCCAGCTCCCTCTGCTCCCTTTAAAAAGCCATTTGTCTGGAGTTTTATTTCTCACTCCCTGCTAATTTCACCCTGTTTACGGTGGGCAGATGGAGTAATGAGTTTATTTTCACATCCTGTTTGTAGCTGTGCTCCACATCTGTTTCTGCTCACTCTTATCTCAGTGTCATTCACCCAAAGCTACTCCTCAAGTGTGGGAGTAAGAGAAAATCCCGTCTCTTCCCATTTTAACAGACCTCAGCTCCTCTCAGATAGGTGTCTCAAAGTGCTGACCAAGCAGGTCTGACTCTCCTCCAAGGACACAATTTCCTTTCTCAAGGAAGTGCAGCTGTGTCTGTGGCACAGAAGTGTGAAGGTGATTCTGTGAGGGCTGGAAATAGTGAATAAAATGCCTGGAGAGCACCAATGTGGAGTCCTGTCACTCTCCCTTTCTTACTCAACTTAGCCTTTAGATGTTTTAGCAGGAACCACACCAGTTCCACTGGGGCCCTGGGATACATCCCCCTTCCCTCCCCTCCAGTTTATATATGAATTCAGTGGGAATCTTTTTACACTCCTCATTTGAGGGGCTGGAGAATGTCCAGAAAAGGGCAACAAAAAGCTGGGGAAGGGTCTAGACAGTAGTGCTGTCTTATGAAGAGCAGCTGAGGGAGCTGGGAAAGGGGCTCAGTCTGGAGAAAGGGGGATCAGGGATGTCTTGAAGAAATATTCCTAGTGTTTCCCAACTATCCATAAACCAATAGGCATGCTTGAATGGGCCCAGGTGGCTAATGCAGGTGGCCCCTGCTAAACCTTGTTTAAACTGTGTTTTCATGTCACGATTTTTTAGCCAAATGCTCAGGATCACACAATGAACAAACTCTTGTACACAGCTAAAATTTAATTTCCCATTTGCTGCTGAAATACCTGCAGAGCAGCCCTGATGAAGAGCTCTGCCATACCTATGCTCCTTCCCCCAGCCTGCTTGAGAACAGCCTCCCCACGAGATCCCACACACCTCGTCCAGAACTCAGAGCTGTCACCTGGGGTTTGTAGAGCCCAGAAACCTCCTTTGGGATGCTGTTCTCCATGCAAGGGGAAGTTTCCTTCCCTTCCCCCTGTCTTGCCCTGATCTCAGTGCAGGTTCCATGCTCCAACTCCTCTCTGAGAGCTGCCCCAGTGTTTCCTGTGTTAACTCAGAGCAGCTCACCTGAGGAGGACACCACCACTCCCTGCTGACAGTCCTCTGTGGACTTTGATGGTTTTACCAACATAGCACACACATAATGGAATCCCACACTGCAAATCGATCTCCTAGTGATCCTTCCCAGCCAGCACTGGGGTGGTGGAATTTCCTGAGAACATCTCAGGAATGCAGGGTCTGAGGGTGTTAAAGCAATACTGGAAAGTTCAGGCCAATAACGTGCTGCGTGTCTTGATCAGGCATTAAAAATGTGCTGCCTGATCCTCTGTCCCTCCAGCTCTGACCCTTTACCCCTTCCCTCCATGTTTTGAGCAATCTTTTGTCTGTATTTGATCTATGCCTCCACACAGGACTTTACAGGCACCGAGGAGATACAAATAACCACAGCAACACCCACTGAATATTTCCTTCTGCTCTGATGGCTGATCCATGTAGGAGATAACCACTCACTGTACAGACTCAAACCCAAAGAAAACAATTCTCTCATCTGCCTGGCTGTTTATCACAGATTTATACATGACACCCAGATACCATGACAAGTTGTATCATGTCTCCATTACCCTTAAGGAGAACAGAATTCATCATGAAAGCCCTCATGATGACTTGGGGTAAAGTCTCCCTAGATATCATTGCTCCCCTACACTAACACATCCTTTTTGACAAGGCTTCAGCCTTTGTTTTCTAAAGATGCCTCTGGAATGCCCCATCCTGCTGGACTGACTCAGCCAGACTAACCACCAAATCAGCTATAAACAATATTCTTATGAAAGGAGGATGAAAGGCAGACCATCACGCTCAGTGCATGACCTGGTTGCAAATAGTTGTGTATCTATTTTAAATAAGTTTAATCCATCAGACCAGGAAGAAGGCTTAAAATTTTTGTGGATCCATGAAGTCCCAAAGTGGGTACAGGTTATTCTGAAATACTGGAAATCTGAAACACAGATCACACAACTAGCTGCAAGTTTTGGCAGAGAAAATGATCCGTCACATTCATTCCTTGCTGAAATCTGGGGACACCATGATATTGGTGTATTGGGAAGCTTCAGTCCCTGATTTCCACTGGAACAGAGGCTCTTCTCCCACTCCCAAAGCTAGGCAGCATACCAGACAGGGTGACTGGGATTTGTGATCACCAGGGTCTCAACACTGGTGCATTGTATCCCACATTTATCCCACCCTGTGGGAAAACTGGTGGTCTCTGGATGTCAGCTCCTTGTATACCAAGGTGAGAGAACATCTAGCAGAGAGCAGTAAGGACAACTGAGGTCTCAAGGGCTAGAGGTGATCTTTAAGTATTTACAGTAGATATATAAGACCTCAAGTTCCACCTCAATTTGACTTTAAAATGTCCTGGCCCATGGTAAAGACATAATGATTCTCTGCTGAGGCAGAGCAAAACAAGCTTAGAACCAGGAGACAGGTCCTCTTTTGTTCTAACTCTGCCTGGGTCTGCTCAGTCACATCACCTTGTGATCTTTCCCACCTCTGACCTGCCATGCTCCCCATCCAGATCTCCCCATGTGCTGGGCAGGGCTCACACATGTCCCTGTTCACCTGAAAGATGATGGCGAGCAAGAAGTTTGTTCCCTTGTCTTGCTGGGGCTTCAAGTCTAATATTTGACCTGCACACAGAATCACAGAATAATTTAGGTTGGAGAAGCCCTTTCAGGTCACCAAGTTCAACCATTCCCCCTGCACTGCCCATGCCCCCAAGTGCCACATCCACAGGGCTCTGAAACCTCATCATTAAACCCTTTGCATCTTCTCCTTTTACAAGCAAAAATTCTTCTCATGTTGCAGTTGATACTCGTCTGCCACTAAAGCAGCATTCAGGAGTCATCAGCCACAGAGTCTGAAGTAACTGAGCTCCTCAAACATCACTTGATTTTTGTTCATGTATTTTTATTTCTCTATTTGTGTATCAAGATCAGCTCAGCTTCCCAGCCCAGATTTGGACAAGCAAGGCAGCCTAATTCTCATCTTTCTGAGCCAAATTTCAGCTAACAACACCCAATGCCTTAAAGGCAGTCTGCTTACAACACCCAATGCCTTAAAGGCAGTCTGCTTAAGTCCAGCAGAGTGAAATCCAGATCTTTCTCAGTGCCTGTAATAGTTTTATAACATATAGAATTAAATATCTGAGATTTTTTAAACTCCCTTAGCTCCACTTTGCTTCAAATCATTTGACTGAAGAGTTCTGGCATTCACCAACTCCTCAAAATCTTGCAAAGTCCTATTAATTAACTGTGCACTGATGTAAAAAATGACCACTTCTGGAAGCCCATATGTGCCACATAAAGGTTTATTGTTTCCTACGGGGTATCTTAATATGAGAGTGTCTAATAATGCAGTCTCAGTGCCATGGATGGTCCCACAGGTCCACCACGCCTGACCCAGCCTCGTTGGTTTTTGTCTCCAAGGTAGAAACTCCTGACACATTTCACATACACCTATTTCTTCCATCCCTGTGTGCATTGGTGGCCACTGCAATGGATTTTCATGATCTCACAGATTCTGTAGAATCCCGCAGGGCTGTAGCACCAACACTGCTAATCCTTGCACCTGTGCCCTGTGCTCTCAGTGACAGAAAGCTCTCACCTGGATTGATATGCAGCTCCCAAGCCTCCTGCCAGTGGCACTGTTAAAAGCTTTCTGCAGTGCCTTCTCCTTTGCCATGGCTCCCAGAAGTTTATTCCCAATGATGTTTGAGATGAGAGAAATCTCTTCCACCAGATTTCCATGGCCAGTGCAGTTCTCCACCAGCACTCAAGAATGATGCTCAAACACTCCCAGGACAGCAGTGCCTGCTCTCAGCTTGTTTTCCTGGTTTATACTGCTCAAACTGCATGGATGCAGCTGGAAAATTAAAGCTGAACACCCTCCTGTCTTCTCACAGGTGAATGAGCTATTTCTTTAGCAACAGTGACATTGGGGTCAATTTTTTTTGAGATCCGTTTCCCCTACCTGAATATTTTTCTTTAACAACTCCTGCAGCAAAGGCCTCCCTCTGTACATGAAGGTGCTTTTTGCAGAGGGGTTGAGAAAACAATTCCACCATAGTGCACAGGAGTTCTGTCACACTGCCCTGAGTCATTCACAGAGGGATTTACTGGCCAGGTGGTTGATCTTGAGGTGAAATATTCAAGATCAGGTTGGACAGGGCTCTGAGCAGTGTGATCTAGTGCAAGATGTTCCTGCTCATTGAAGGGGGTTGTACAGACAACCTTTAAAGATCTCTTCAAAACCCAAACTATTCTCTAACTCTCTGGCACAGCTTGCCCAAACTCAGGTGCTTGCTTTCCTCTCTTTGGCTGGCAAAACTCCCTGTCCACGCTGGCACTCCTGTTTCACTTGGAATCCTGAATAACAGCCCAGAAAGAACAGAGCTCATTTAATTCCAGGAGCCAAACCCTGCAAATCTTTCTTAGCTGTCAAAGCAGCATTTCTGTATTCACATGGCTTTGGCCAGAGTCTGTGTATACGTCGATTCACATCCACTTTCTCCCAAATACCCCACATTTCTGATTTCAAATTAGATTTTTTTTGCCATGGCCTATTTTTTGACCCTTCTGCTGCCCTCTCCCCTACCCCCCAGCCTATGTGGACTGCAATGCCCTTATTTCCTTCAAATTATTCTTGCATTTTCCTGTCAAAAACCTTAGGAGCAAGTTAAAATCCAGAGGGAAATTTTTATAAGGAACATGTCCCATCAGGGGCATTGGAAATGCAGACTTACAAAGTCTTCTTAGTCAGGGCAATTTGCAAATACCCAAGAGGGGCAGATTACAGGATGAAGATACCCCACATCTCCAGCTATTGTCTTCAAAATACCTCCCTTGGTACACAAAGGAAAACATTTTCTCTGAATATTCCTGCTGAGTTGTTTGGCATCTAATCTCCATCTGGGGGACTTGTGCTTCTTTCCTGCTGCTCCCAGAGGCAGGCATATTGCAGTGACTTCTATTTTGAAAAACTGTTTTCAGTGTTTGCAGATAGTCCCAACCCTTCCCTTAACTTCTGCCTCATGAGCAGAGCAGCATTTCTGGAGGCTGAAGCACTGAGGGTTCAGGATCTGACAGCACAGATTTCTATGCCCTGCTCACCAGTGCTATTAAAGACATCTCAACACTGTTTTATTTTCTCTTTTCCCCCTGGTCTACACTTCCTTGCAGTGTATCACTTTCCAGATACCATCCAGCCATTCACATCTTTTCCCATTCACGAGGGTCTCTCCCTCTGCTGTAGTCTGTGGCTGCAGCAGGTTCCCAGGGAGGAGCTGTTGCCCAAAAAAGAGATGGTGGAGTGAGGCTGAGGGTGAGGAGAGGGATGGGCCTGCTGGTGATCCATTGCCCCACAGCTGCTGACTCATAAACTGGGAACAGAAATGGATCTGGCATTCGTGCCATGGGTTCTCCCTCTCTGGCATAACCAAGAACAAGACCCTGAACTTCTGCTGTGGCCCAGGTCAGAACATGTGATGGGTGATGAGAGGGGCAACAGCTCCAAGGAGATAAAGTAATTTGAGGACATGGATCCTTTTGGGCAAGACCTTCAGAATGACATCCAGGCTGCTTCTGTCATGTCCCACCACACTCTCCACAGAATAAGAGATGTTCCCCTCCAAATTCTGCTTTAAAATCTGCTTTAAAATTTCCCCTCATGGCACAGAATTGCTTAGACAGAAATACATTCTCCCAGGGGCTGCTGGACCCTGTCAGAGAGTCTGTGTATATGAGCTACTTGAGATGGTAGAAAAGTAACGTCTTTATCTTTCCAACTCTTATGAAGAATGAGATCCCAAAGGAGTGGAAAAAGAAAGAAGCAGGCAGAAGAACCAGATGAATTATGGATCAACCTCATGGATAACACTGTCCAGGAAAGCAGGTGTGACATGGGATTTGACCTCTCCAAGATATTGGGCACAGGTCCAAGCGTGAGTGGCCTCTGAGCAGTCACAGCCAAGTGGGTGTCCATGAACACAGAGCTCCAAAACCAGAAGAGGTTTTGTCAGACTCAGAGGTGTTTGAGAGTCTGTCCTGAGTCTGTTACTGTTCAATATTCCCATAATGGCTCCAGTGATGGAATAGAGAACAGATTTCTGTAATTTGCGGCTGACAGAAGATGAGGAGGGGGTCACAAGCAATGGGCAAGACAAGACTGGAATTCAAAATTATCTTGGTCTGTTCAAGGCAGTGTATGAAATCAGGAGGATGACACTGACCAGAAGCAAAAGTGGCACTGGGAGATGTGAGTGTGAAAGGACAGGAGGGAAAAGCAAAGCTAGGAAATAGAAGCTAGGGAGATATGGCTGTGGGGAGAGAGGTGGTCACAGGCTGAACAGGGAAAAGAAACAGGATGAAAACCAGAAAACATGTGGTCTGGGGCATAAGTGGTATGTGTTTATCACAGGAAGTAATTATTCTGCACTTCTCAGCCCCAGTAAGGCTTTAGCTGGAGTTTGGGTCATCTTTTGATAGGACAACACATGTTAAGGAAGATGACAAGATCCCAGGGGAATTTTATTAAAATTATAAATGGTTTTCAGGCTGAGGTGAGGATGAAAGAAAAGGATTTGTGTAGTTTAGGATGAAGGCTGTGAAGAAACAAGATCAGAGCACTCAAATACATAAACAAGACATTTTCGATGTGGACACTGATAGATATCTCTCCACTGCTGTGGTACATGAGATGAGATGTAATTCTGAGTGAATGTGCAGCAAGGGAGATTTAGATCAATATTAAGAAAAATGTTACATGGGAAGTTAAGAAGTGGAACAGATTATGGAGGGTCTGTTTAATCCCCAGCAGTGGAATTGTTTACAAAAGCACCTGTCAGAAGCAACTCTTGCATCCTCCCTTCCCTGCTGGAGCTGTGGGTGTTGTACACGTGGTCCCTTCCCATTCTCTGTCCCTGGGACACCTTCCATGGGAGACCTTGTGGCAGCTGTGGATTGTGAAATGAGGACAGACACCTCCAAATCAAACAAACCACACTGGAGACAGGCACAAATGGAAGGGGAATAATGTCTGTGTGAAGTGTGGCTCTCTCAGAACGAGCATCTCCCTCCTCAAGGCCAGACTGGACACTGGGGCTGGAGCAAGCTGGGACAGTGAAGGTGTCCCTGGCCAGCACTCCCTGGGTAGCCCTTCCCTGTTTCACCAGGCTCCAACATAGCTCCTAACACTCTGTTTCTATCCACTGGCTCCCACCAAACACTGACACACCAAGCTGCAGAAAGGTGGTTGAGTTTTTAAAGCACATGCTGGAGGTCTATGTCCTCCTTTGCCATCCCTGGCAGGGATCTGAGGGAACTGCTGTTCCAGGGCAAGCTGAGCCCATTTGCACAGCCCACAACCTCCTTTGTGCCCAGAGCAGCTTGGAAGGCAGAGCACGGAGCATCCCTGTCCACGCTGCCAATAACAACATCAGGGCAATGCCTTCAGAGACAGAGCTCTGGGAACACAGAGTTCATCCAGCTCTCCGGGGGAGCTGCGATGCCCACGGCATCAAACAGCCCTAAAAATGTCTGATGCTCTTGGTTCAGCGGGGTCCAGCAGTCATTTTCAAGTCCCTGCTCTTGCTGCAGAGAAGTGAGGAGAAAATTACGTTTTCCTCGTTTGATCTCTGGCACTTGCTGGATCAGAAAAGTCTACGGGAGTTGAGTTTGAACTGCTGCCAGACCAACAATTGTTAGCAAAAATGGACAGGATTTGGATCCTGCCTTCAGCGGTTTCAACACTCTTATCTGTCCTGCACATCATTCCATATAACTAAGCACTGGAAAGCTTTCCAACTCTGCCAGCAAAGCACAAGAGCAGCCAAGATGGGCCAAGACAACTGTGCAGACCTTGAGCATTCATTGCTAAGGACAGAATCTCACCCGTTTTTAAAGGGTCATTTATCAATGAACTCTCTTCTTAATGCACCTCTTTGAAGCACTTAAATGCCAGTGTGCTCTGTGCTGCATGGCTATGATGGGGATCCCAGCCATGTGTCAAGCAGCAACTGTGACCCCTTTTTCTGTGATTAAGTTCATTTTTGTTCCATCCAATTTTTTTTTGTACATGATTAACCGGTGAATAAAAAGGCCATTTTTTATTTTTCTTTGCAAGGGCTGAAGCAGTTTTAATCATATATAATTCAACACTTGCTATGCCATTAGCATTGCCTGCTTTAAGATGAATTTGGCACTAAACAAGCACTCAATTATACTCCCCCGCCTCTATTTTCTTTGGAAGTTGCAAAATTCATTCAAACAAAAGCTAAACCCTCCTGAAGATTTATGAAGATTAATGATGATTAAAATCAAAGAACAGAGATTCTCCTCCTGCCGTTACAAAGTCACAGGGCTCCAATAAATGTCTTCCAGTGACACTTTTCCAGGCAACCCTGGGTTCAAAGACAAAATTGTGTACATGCCTGTATCAGCACAGGTCATTGCATCTATCCATCATCCCTTCATCTCTCACTGACCTTTTTCTGCCTCTGACACTAAATATTAGACACAAAGGCTGGAGTTAGTAAGGCCAAATCAGAAGCGAGGACGAATAAGGCATACAGTGAAACTGGAAGAGGAAGCCAAGTTGGAAAAACCAGGGAAGATTTCAGCTGAGGAAGGGAAAAGGCAGTGAGAAGTGAGACACAAGACAACTGGAATTTAGGCATATAACCGTACAGGAAAACAGTTAGGGAATGCAAAGAGGAACCCAAATTAAATACTTGCAGTAACTCTCTGGAATCACTCCTGTGCCCTCAGTAGCTTGAGGAGAGCCTGGGCAGCCTCACTTAGCTGGGACAACTCCCACAGCCTGTGGGGCTCGTGGTGGGGCAGTCTGACTACAAACAGAGCGTGGGAGGGCATGGAGGGGAAAGGCAGGATGTGCTGGAACAGCAAAAACACAAAACCATGAGAACTTACATTGGAATCAACAAGGCTCCACAGCAGAGAGGCACTGAGGTTGTAAATGCAAGGACTCACAATCTGAGACCGCCATGAATAATCCAGAAGGAGCTGAAATCCACGCTCCCATCCCACACCAGCACAAGGGCACAGTCACATAACAGCCCAGCCTGTGCATTAATGCAGCCTCACACAGAGGAGGGATTCTCATTACACCTGTCTGCCTTGTCCAGAACATCAGCTGGCTGACAGTCAGACCAGAGATACTATTTTAATCATCAGACTTGGGTGAGAATTGTACCTGTGGAGGCAGTGCAAGCCTTGTGTCTGTACCTTGTGTAATATTTAGAGTGCTGTGCTGAGAAGGGAGAGGCTGCATTGTGAGATCTGCACGGCCTTGGCAAGTCTTTCCTAATACATCTCATAAAAGGGAGAGCAAAAAAGATATTTCAGCTGGGTAACTGAGTCATAAAAAGCATAAAACCAATTTGGAGGACACAGAATAAGGAAAAACAGTGGAAACATGGCGAGAAAGAGAGAAGATGAATGGATCATGTCTTGGGGTAGCTCCAAAACCAGGATGATAAATTGGTTTTCCCTAGGGCTGCTGAGTTGAGGCATTGGGCAGAAATGGGCAACAAATGAACAACAAAGGCAGTGTGTTAAAAAATAAAATATAGAGTATAAAGCAAATAGTAAATTATCTGTCATGTAAGGGTGGTATAGAAAAGAAGTCAAGGCCTGCTTGGAGCAACCTGGTCCAGAGGAAGGTGTCCCTGCCCATGGCAGGGGGTGGAACAAGATGAGCTTGAAGGTCCCTTCCAACCCAAACCATTCCATAGTTCTCTGATAATTGTGTTGGCAGCCATTTCATTCCCCCCTGAGATGGGTGTCCTTGTTTGTGTGTCACTGGAGGAGCCAGCTGCCCACCTGTGGGTATTTAGTGCAGCCTGGGATGCTCCAAGGTATCTGAGACAGGAGCAGGGCTACAGGTGGGACACAGTCCCATGGGAATCCTGCCCGCTCCTGGAGCGGCAGCTGAGCAGAGCTCCAGGCAGGGCAGCACCTCAGCTGGGGCCTGGCAGATGAAACTGGAGGGAGACAGCCCCTGGAGCCCAGTCCAGGTCAAACTGGAGGGAGACAGCCCCTGGAGCCCAGTCCAGGTCAAACTGGAGGGAGACAGCCCCTGGAGACCAGTCCAGGTCAAACTGGAGGGAGACAGCCCCTGGAGACCAGTCCAGGTCAAACTGGAGGGAGACAGCCCTTGGACAGCCCCTGGACAGCCCCTGGAGCCCAGTCCTGGTCCCACAGCAGCACTGCTGAGGGTGCAGGGAAACAGAGAGAGGTGATTGTGACAATGAAGTCCCAGTGCCAAATGTGGCCACAATGAACCTCATTGTTCAGAGAAGGGCCCTGACCTGTGTCAGAGATTAAAAAAGCACCTGGAGCCAGACAGACTGAGAGCCTGCTGAGGGTGGGACAGGCTTTTCCTGCCCAGCACAGCAGCACAGAGCCAGCAATGCCCCTGCCACGGACACAGCAGCACTTCCCAAACTCCAAGGGAGGAGCAGCATCCTGAGCCACCTTGTCTGCACCTGAACCAGACCTGCAGTTACAGCAATGACAGGTTCCTCCATCCCAGAGATCCCAGGGGATGGAAGGAAATGAAATAATAATAAGTTATTAAGCAAGGTTTGAACCTTTGTGCTGAACTTTCTCCGTATGCCCTCACTATTTCTGCCATGGAAATCTGTTTTTGGTCTCAGTTTAAATAACCAAACATGAATTTTGCTGTAAGAAATTATCTTGTAATCCAAGATAACTTGAGCCATACAAAGGTCTAGTAACTTGCTTGAAGGCTTCTTTTACCCTTGTAAAACAAGAGTTCACCCAGCAACAGGAGCAGAATCCTAATATTTAATTACTGGCTGCAGTTCACACACAATTATTTATGACACGCTTTCAATGATTATTCATAGGTTTCATATTGGGGGTGGAGAGAGGGCAGCAGGTTGCAAACAAGCCTGAAATTCAGAATTACTTGCTGAGGAGAGTTGAGGAAAGATGATTATGATGGAAAATGCAAGAGAAGAACATAAAGAAAATTGATTATGAAGATTTACCAGGAACATGTGTACTATTAAAAACTCTATTGCACATCAGTGAATTTCAGACACTTAAATCAACAGAACCTTTAAAGGGAAATCATATTTTTTATCATCTAATCAATGTAGGTAAAAGAGTTGTTGGCCTCTCTTCCCTGTTCCCTGTTGACTTCAGCTTCCCAATTCAGAGAAGCTTAGAGTTCAATCTAATTTTAAGTGTCATGAAGTTTGAATAGACCAGAGGCAACTGAAAAAGGCAGAAGTAATAAAGTTCAGCTTTCGTCCTAACTGCCTGTAAAACCCAGCTAATCCTAGCTCTCCTTGAATGGTGTTTGTAATTCCAATAACCCTTTTCCCCCTCATGGAGCTGCGCTCAGCCTCGTGCTGCTCTGCTGAAGAAAACACAAACTGTGCCAGGAGCCCACTGTGGGACCTTTCCTCCACCTGATGATGAAAAGCAGCTCTGGCTGGTCTGGGGCCTGGCAGGGACCCTGTCACTGCTCCAGTGCAGTTCCCCTGCTGCCTTTCTGTCGCAGACATCTTTCATGAAAAAATCCTTTCTTTAGGATTTTTCCTCCTGAGAAGCTGAGAGGCCTCAGGAACAAAATGTAACCAATGGTTATCTGCTGCTGTGGAATGCAACAGGTGCATATTTGATTAGCCCATGTTAGATGTTTCTAATTAATGGCCAATCACAGTCAGCTGGCTCGGACAGAGAGTCCTAGACAGAGCCTTTGTTATCATTCTTTCCTATTCTATTCTTAGCCAGCCTTCTGATGAAATCCTTTCTTCTATTCTTTTAGTATAGTTTTAATGTAATATATATCATAAAATAATAAATCACCCTTCTGAAACATGGAGTCAAATCCTTGTCTCTTCCCTCAAACTGAGACCCCTGTGAACACGGTCACACCTTTCCCTGACAGAGTCCCAGGTGTGCTTGCAGGAGCTGCTGCAGCCAGGGCCAGCACTCCAGGCTGAGTGCAGGGACAAAGGGCTGCACTGGCTGCTTCCCACCTTGAAAGTGTTTTTCCAGTTGTGGATGAACTCAGGATCCCAGTGCCCAAGGAGAATTAAGCTGCTCCAGCATTTCTCCATGGCACCCCCAATGTTGCCTTTCTGCTCAACAGCAGAGAGGTTCTGGTGCAGGAGAGGGCTGGAAGGTCTCCTTTAACTCAGAATATCTGATTCTGTCATTCTGTGCAGGCTGGGAACCTCCAAACGAGGTAGTGACTGCAGTGCCCTGGTTTAAAAGATCACAGAACGCCTTGATTTGAATGGGACCCACCAGGATCACCCAGCCCAGCCCCTGGCCCTGCACAGACACCCCAAAATCCCACCCTGGGCATCCCTGGAGCCCTGTCCCAGTGCTCCTGGAGCTCGGGGCTGTGCCCATTCCCTGGGCAGTGCCAGCACCCTCTGAGGAAGAGCCTTTCCTGAGATCCAACCTAAACCTGCCCTGGAACAACTCCAGCATTCCCTGGTCCTGTCCCTGGGCACCAAAGGTTGCTACAGTTGTTTGAAAAGACAGAAACCACGAGGAGGAGGTGACAGCCAGGAGGGACCTGGCTGAGCCCATCTTTGCAGCATCCCCACCCTTGGAGAGCTGGTGAGGCCCAGAGGAGTACACTGCTGGGTGTGCAGCCTTTCCAGACATCCTGGGAGTGCAAAATTCCCTGCCTGTGTGGGCTCTGCTGAATTACTAGCAGGTGTAATGGAGGAAACAAGGCCAAGGAGAGGCCACAAGTCAGGGTGGACACAGAGGGTGTAGGAATGGAGGATGAACAGAGGCTGGATGTGCTCACTGATCAGAACAGAGCTAATGTGTCTAGAACAGAGGCTGGAGGTGGTTCAGTGCTGGGTCATTGGGAGCAAAACCCACCCCTGGGTGGAAGAGGGTGAGGGTCTGCAGCCCTGGTGCGGCCCTGGCAGGACCTGCACTGCAGTAGGACGTGCTGGCCCGGCTCTGCTGAGATCAGCATGCAGCTGATGCAGCCCAGGGGGGCCTGCAGTGGGGTCTGCAGGGGGGTCTGCAGTGGGGCCTGCAGTGGGGTCTGCAGTGGGGTCTGCAATGGGGTCTGCAGTGGGCTCTGCAATGGGGCCTGCAGTGGGGCCTGCAGTGGGGCCTGCAATGGGGCCTGCAGTGGGCTCTGCAATGGGGTCTGCAGTGGGGCCTGCAATAGGGTCTGCAGTGGGGTCTGCAGTGGGGTCTGCAGTGGGCTCTGCAGTGGGGTCTGCAGTGGGGTCTGCAATGGGATCTGCAGTGGGGCCTGCAGTGGGGTCTGCAGTGGGGTCTGCAGTGGGCTCTGCAATGGGGTCTGCAGTGGGGTCTGCAATGGGGTCTGCAGTGGGCTCTGCAGTGGGCTCTGCAGTGGGGCCTGCAGTGGGGCCTGCAGTGGGCTCTGCAGTGGGGTCTGCAGTGGGGTCTGCAGTGGGGCCTGCAGAGGGGCCAGGCAGGCCCTGAGGCAGCAGAGCACGGGGGGAGTCAGGGCTGACCCCTCCCTCAGACTGCCCAAAGGATTGCACCCACTCACGGTGGCCATGGCCCCAGGAACTGGTCTTTGGCTCAAGTCTGCTTTCCAGAGAAGAGCTCTCATTGACAAGAAAATCTCAAGAGAGAAAGAAGTCTGTTATCATCCCAGGAAGTTTGTTCCAAAGGTTAATCACCCTTCTTGCCAAAACGTGCTTTCTTTGGCTCCTTTGGCTGTAACTGGCCCAAATTCTTCCCCCACCTCTTTTTACTGCTTTCCTGTGAGGATTAAATTCTTGGAAACCCCTTAATAAAAGAATCACTCATCTTCCTTCTGCCACAACTTCACTCCTTAAACCTCTGTCCCTGGGAGGTCTTTGCAGAATTCTAGGCCATTTCTGTAGTCCTGCAATCCACTGATCCAGTGGCTCAAACTCTGCCCTCCCAGGCACGGGTGGGTGCCTGTCCCCCCTTTTCCTGACATCCACCTGAGCTCTGCTGGTTTGCTCCAGTGTGGAGCTTTCATCTGTGTGCCCATGAAGGTTTTGAGCATTGCACACAACATCTCAGAAATCATCAGCACTGCTTGTCTGCCATGCCCCTGACTCCTCTCTCTGCTGAAATATCACCATTCTGTCATGAGGGATTGTGTTTTCCTCCCTCCTGGAAACCCAGAGCCTGCATTCAGCTAAAGAAAACGCTCACAGCATCTGCCTCGCTTGTCTACCAAAGATGAGGATTTGTGTCTTCAGTTATTCAATATCTCCACACTACAGATTTTTATCTTGTCCAAGAAGAGTATCAATATTTTTAATCATGCAGTTAAAGACCATATCAGAATGGAAACGCACGGGAGGAAGGGAATTACATGGCACAGACAGCCTTGGATCTGTCACTGCCTGTCTCCTGACTGCTCGGCTTTCCTGCCTCAACCTTCTCTGATAACATCACACCATCCTCCCTCACCAGGTCCCAGGGGGTGTAATGTACCTGTGCTGACCTCCCACTGTCCTCAGGAATGCAGAACAAACACAAAATAAACACTAAACACTTCTCCAGCTGCCTTAGAGAGCAGCTCAGGCACCTCATCCTGCCCTGCTGAACCTCCTCCCTTCCTGAGCCCTCTGCACCTGCAGAGCACACCTGGGGCCAGCAGTGAGCCCCACGTTCCCAGAGCAGGACTCAGAGCCTGCTTTGGGATGTGTGCCTGCTGGGATGCAGCTCCAGGTGAGGGCTCCTGGCCCCGCTTCCAGCAATGGGAACTGCTCAGCCTCTCCATGCCTTGGCTGCTCCAGCTGGGAGTGAGTTTGGAGGTGCTGGCACGCAGCTTTGAGACCCTGGGTGTTCTGCCAAGTAGGTGACAGTCACAGGGTGCTTATTTCTGTTGGCTTTGGACTGAAGCTGGAGCACTGCAGAGCTGGGAGCAGGCACAGAACAGTGGTGTCTGTGCATGGCCAAGGGCATTTCTCGTGGCAGGGCTGTGCCTGGGGCAGATCCCAAGGGCAGGGCCCCTGGTGGCACTCGGTGCCCACGGACACAGGGAGCCTCCAGGGCTGAGCAAGAAGCCAATTCAGAAGTGTGTGATTAAATAAGGAAGAAGTTCCTAAATCCTGGAGGGGTTTTGATCATCTCAGCCTAACTTTGTTTGCTGGAGCTGAATCCCCTCTCTTCCAAGGTGCCTCTGTACCACTACTGGCCACATCCCCTCTGAAGTGCTTATTTCATCCTGCACCCAGTTCCAGTTTTCTTTGAGCTCTCATGGGGCACTTTCAGAGACAGATTTCATGGAAACACAATGGAGGTGGGCTGAACTCTGACCTGAGAAGTTCACCTGAGTTCAGCAAGCATCCTCAAGCCTCCTCCATCTACCACAGGTCTGGGCTGATGGTTGGGGGCCAGGTATTGAACCCCAAGTTCCCCGGGCGGTCACACACTGCATCTGGGATTGCATCACAAACAGATGCTGGCCACAAACTCCATTGTCCTTTGTCTCTGAACCCTGGGCCAGCACCATCCCTGTCCCTCCACCCCTCCAGGCAGTCCCTCTCTGGTCTGCTTTAGTGAGCTGGGAATTTTGTACTGCACTTGCTGCATGTTCCCAGCTGGCTGCTGTGCCATTCTCCACGGAGAAACCCCCATTTCAGGGAATTAAAGCTGGCACAGCTGAGTGAAGACAGGGCTGACTCAGACTGTTCTGATGTTATGCTGATTTACACCAGCCTGGGGGAAGCCTCACTGCTTCTCCCTGTCTGAGGTTGAGCAGCCATGGGCACAAGAGAATGAACAGATGACAGGATCAGAGACCATGAATCTAGAACGTGCAGCTGGAATTTCCCCAGCAGACTCACAATGCAAAACATCCCAGAAAAGGCCTGTGAAATATGAATTAATGTAAGGACAAGTTTTAATCATAGTCACACCACTTTCAAGCCACAGAAATTCCACAGAGCTCAGCTTGATGACTCTGGGTGTTTGCTGACATCACAGATGTCTCTAGTGCACAAGGAACAGGCTTTGATCTTATTTCTGATGGTGTCAGTTCTGCACTGAAGTCAGTGGTGTATCAAAGTGTGAGATCAAAGGCAAGTTTCCTGAGCTGCTGTGCCTGGGTAGCTCTGCTTCCTCTTGGGGACACACAAATGTGTCCTGGCAGGCTCTGCCCTGCCAGTGGTCAGCAGGGTTGTTGCAGAGTTTCTGCTCTGAACCACAGAATCACAGGTTCATTCAGGCTGGAAAAGACCTCCACAACCATCGAGTCCATCCTGTGCTTGATCCCCACCCTGTCCCCAGCCCGGAGCTCTGAGTGCCACATCCAGGCCTTCCTTCCTTGGACACCTCCAGGGATGGGCACTCCAAACCTCCCTGGGCAGCCCCTGCCAAGGCCTGACCACCCTTTCTGTGAAGAAATTCTTCCTAATCCTCAGTGAAATCCTCTTTGTGGTGAAGATCAGAAGTGAAGGAAATGAAAATCCAAATGCTGGTTTTACTTTGCGCTTCCAGGACTGTACCAAATTGAGCATCACAACCCAACTGCTGCTGAGCCCTGCAGGACTTCAGCTGCCCTGAGAGCAGAGAAGAGTCCTCCAATCCATGGGAGCAGCAGAAAATTGTGTGAAGGATGTGTCTGTCCCATCCCTTGCCTTGGGGCACCTTTACTGAACCATCTACAAGAGACTCACCCTCTGCAGCCCAGACCCTTCCCTGGTGTCACCACAAGCCACCTGGGAGCAGGTGGGATCACCCAGTTTGGGTTGGAAACAGAGGAATGGTCTGCACGGCTGGTGTCCAGGTGAAATGCAGAGACCTTCATGCCCGTGTTGCTGGACAAGGCTTGGCTGTGCCCCCACAGCAAGAGTGACTCTGGGCCATGGTGGCTCACATCTATGGCTGTGCCCTCACAGCAAGGGTGACTCTGGGCCATGGTGGCTCACACCCATGGCCTGGCTGTGCCCTCACAGCAAGGGTGACTCTGGGCCATGGTGGCTCACATCTATGGCTGTGCCCTCACAGCAAGGGTGACTGGGCCATGGTGGCTCATACCCATGGCTTGGCTGTGCCCCCACATCAAGAGTGACTCTGGGCCATGGTGGCTCACACCCATGGCCTGGCTGTGCCCTCACAGCAAGGGTGACTCTGGGCCAAGGTGGCTCACACCCATGGCCTGGCTGTGCCCTCACAGCAAGGGTGACTCTGGGCCAAGGTGGCTCACACCCATGGCTTGGCCAAGCAGCCAACTCAAGGCAGCCCCAGTGGGGATTTATCCACCTCTGCACAGCAAACTAACCCAGGGAAGGTGTCCCTGTCCATGACAGGAACTGGATGAGCTTTCAGGTCCCTTCCTACCCAACCCAACCCATTCTGAGAGGAAGACTGACAGAAATGAGGAGCCTTGCATGGTCCCAGGTCCCTCCTGGCTGTGCCTCCGGGCTGCCTTCCTGGGGATACCATACATAGGGCACAGCAGAGCCTGAGCCCTGGTGCAGGGCTGCCCAGGGCCCTGCATTGTCACAGCAACCAGGGATCTCCCCTGGTCCTCTGTTCTGTGAGGGACGTGCTCCTAAAACCACAAAACACTTCTGGAAATGGGGCTCCCACTTCCCCTCAGTGCCTCTGAATACAGAGCTCCTTATGTGAGAAACACAGTGTGCTCAGGTCCAGAGAAATGACAGATTTCCTGTGGGAATCGATGTCACTTGTAAATGAAGAAAATACTGCACTGACCTGGTGTGTGCCTGGCTGTGTAAAGGCACTGCCTCGTGGCTGTCATGGGGAGTGTAAGGGACCCTCTGGTACCCCACTGCCCCTGGCAGAGTGGTGAAATCAAAGGAGGAGACCCAAGCTCAGCTGTGCAGTCACTCCACAAAGCAGACTTGGTAAGGAACTTCATTGAAACCAAAAAGGAAGGGTTTGCTTCAACTTATGCAACCAATCCTTCCCTTCCCCTAATGAAACAAACTCCTCCCTACATTTTATTTTGGGCAAGGCCCATTCTTGGGGAAAAATTGTCCCACCTATCAATTTTTTAAAGAAAATTTCTTATAGAATCACAGAATGAGTTATTATACAGAATCATAGATTAATGGTCAGATGAGATCGTAAAGGTTGTCTAATTCCAACTCCCAATTAATTATCTCTCCAAGAATGGTCTCCCAAAGTGCTGTGGGATCAAATATTTCTTTTTACCACCCACAGAGACAATGGAGATGCACAGGCAAAAAGATGCCATATTTTTGCCTATAAATAGAAAACCCAAATGTCCCCAAACTAAGACAAATGTGGCCTCTGAACTGCTGCCACTGGGTGTCCTGCAATCTGGTCAGTTTTGCTGAGTTTTGCAGCTGGAGCTCATCTCTACAGATGCAGCTCAGGAGCCAAACCACCTCTTTTTTGGCCAAAACCATTTTCTCTTTTGCCAGAAATTCATCAGGTTGCTGGGACCATCTTTCCTGGCTCTGATTTTGTCAATACTTCCCAGAGAGCAGAGTCAAATTCCCAAGGTTTTGCAGCCCACTCTCAATTAGAGCCCTGCCCAGTCCCTGGGGCTGGTTTTGGGCTGGGGCTGCCCATGGGCTGTGCCAGAACGGCCCCAGAGCAGGCTCTGGCCCTGTTTGGGGTGAGTCACGTCCTCCTGGGTGGCCTGGGCATGCAGCCACAAAGGGCAGCTGGTGAGCCCCACACACAGATCCTAAATGCTCTGTGGCCCTGCACATCAGCAATGCAGACGTGTGACCCAGCACGTGCAGCACAGCAGTGCAGGGCAGCTGCTGCCACTGGCACCTGGGACAGAGCTGCAGGGCTGATCCAGGGCTGATCCAGGGCTGATCAGTGCCTGCTCAGGGCTCACTCAGCTGCCACCTGACCATGGAACCCCTGGAGTGTGTGGCTGTGGCACCTGGGGACAGGGGTGGCCGTGGCACTGCTGGAGAATGGTTGCCCTTGATGGTCTCACAGGGTTTTTCCAACCTAAATGATCCTTTGATGTTTCTGTCAATCCTTTCTAACACAGGAAAACCTGGGTTTGTGGTCATCAAGGCTCACCTCGGGCATCTTTTGATTTTGCAAGGACAAGAGAAAGCTGGAAAATTTATTGGGCAGTTTTGTACCTGGGCTTCTCTGAGCCCTCCACATGCACCCCTGACAGATGTGCCCCTCACTTGCACCTGGCACACCTCCATGATATCCCAAAGTCCAGGGTTTCTCCTGCCAGTGCTCAGAAACTTCTAATCTTGGCTCATGAGAAGCCATTGACTCCTCGCCCTTTATGAAAGTGTGCAGTGGATGGATCCCTCCTCTGCTGCTCACAGCTGCATCCCCCCCTGCACCCCCAGACCAAGGGAATCCCACTGCCCCTCTGGTACCCCTTGAAAAGGGCTGGAGCCCAGTGATAGCCTTCATGATTCTGTAACTCCATGAGTGATGAAGATGTACATTTCTTCCTGACGACCCAGACATTTGCAAATTTTGAGACCCATTTCCAACTAGAAATCAGCATGAGAAGAAGAAAAACCCAGAAGTTCTGTTTTTCAGTGAGTCTATCCAGTATAAGAGAACAAGAGCTGATGCAAGGCATGGTTTAGGTGGGCACAGAATGGCCACAGCTCCTCACGCTCACTGCTCACTCTCACACCACAGCTCCTCACTCCTATTCCTCACTCCTCACAAGCCCAGGGCAGACCCAGGGACAGGTCCTTGCCAAATCACCCTGCAGCATTAGCAGAGAGCTGCTGGCCCTCAGAGCAGGATGCCCCTGCTCAGCTCCCCAGCTCTCTCTGCAGCCCAGCTGACCTGCAGAGAAACAGGCACAGAGGCAGCACCTCACCCAGGGAACCTGGTGAGCCAGAGCTTGTGCTTGGTCGTGTACACTCAGTAAAAGTGCTTTTAATCTCATTAGTGTTTCAAAGAAGCAGTAGTGGATGAATCATCTGATGCAAATGGAATAGTTTAGGGAATACATGCATTTTCATTAGCCTAACTTCTCCTCCAGCCCTACGTATTAGCATGGAATTAACCCATTAATTCTATTGATTTCAGCTAATATTGTGCATTCCATTAGTGCTGGAATCCCCACAGACTCCTTTTCAGCCATCTATAGGAACTGGCTTGTTTAATCAACACTGAGCAACTAATTGAGGCAGCAGTTTGGGTCATGAAGTGAAGAAGAAAATTGTTTCTACCTGAGAGAGCAGGAGGAATTTGGGGAGGCAGGACAGAGTTATTACTGCTGGAGCAGGGCCAGGGTGCCAGAGATCCCACTGCTGTCTTGGCAGAAGTGCACAGGGGTTGTTCTGTCAGCACAGCTGGTGGAGGCAGGAGAAGATCATTTCACCTGTTCAGGGAATGCCTTGGGGCATTTCAGGGAGCCTTTCCAGCCCATCCATTTCCAGCCCCTGCCATGGCAGGGACACCTCCCACTGTCCCAGGTGCTCCAGCCCCAGTGTCCAGCCTGGCCTTGGGCACTGCCAGGGATCCAGGGGCAGCCCCAGCTGCTCTGGGCACCTGTGCCAGGGCCTCAGCACCCTTATCCTAAAAACATTTTCTTTATATCTAATCTAAAACAACCCTCTTCTCTTTTAAAACCATCACCCCTCATCCTATTGCATCAGTTCCAACTAAAACACTTGTCTCCATCTTTCTTTCAGCCCCTTTGGGCACAGGAAGGTGTTTAAAGCTCCCCCTGAATCCTTTTCTTCTCCAGACTGAACACCCCCAGCTCTCTCAGCTTTTTCCTATGGGAGCAGTGCTCCATCCCTTTGTCCTCCTGTCCCAAAATCCAGCCAGCACTATGCTGGCAGGAAACTTGCACCCTAAAACCACTCTGCTCTTCTCAAGCATCTCCTGTCTGTGTGTCACAGGCTTTCATCACCTCTGCCACAGCAGTGCCTGGTTACCTCTCACACTCCCCGTGTGTGTGTTCACAACCCCCTCTGCCCCTGCAGCCCCTCTGGGCCAGATGTGGCCAAACTGCAGATCCCCTGGGCCAGGTGTGCCCAAACTCTGCCCTCCAGGGTGGTGCTGATGGAGCCTGTGTGGGGTACAGCCCCTGCAGGCAGCAGCTGCTGCTACCTGGGGCTGAGATTCTTATGAGTAGAAAAGTTGTCCATTTTTTTTAAAGGTTGCAGAGTTAACAGGTTAAAGCAATTGCTGCTAAGTTAGAGTTCTAACTATTTGTTGTTAATAATTTCATGTTGTAATCACCTGTTGTTAATAGTTTTCCTTTAATTGCCTGTTCTTGATGGTTAGAAACCCCCTTTGTTGAGTATCACCCTGCTGCTTCCTGGAAACTGGCACCTGGGATTGTGAGGAGGAGGTGACATCGGGGTTGGCATGCAAATGAAGAAACCCTCACCAAATCTAGCAGGAAAAACCCCTAAAACAATGAGCCACCATGGAATTAAGAGATCTAAGTGATGTCTAGAGGTGAGGAACAGACTCGAGTGTTCGCTAAGACCCTTTTTACCCCTCACCCTACCCTAAAGATGTCAGCTAGAAAGAGGATCCCGAATGTCAAACCAGAAAACTGGGGGTCTCCTGGTGTATTCATCAAGATGGAAGCCCTAGTTCTGTCTGCAGACCAGTGGACACAACTGCACTCTTCTTCCTCCTCTGAGTCACTCCTGGGAGCAGTGGCAGCATGAGCACCGACCTGTTGGTTCTCCCTGCCTGAGCTGATTTTTAATAAAGGCATTAAAAAGAAGGAAGATCTCCTGCCCTATTTATCTCAAGAGGAGGGGCTCCAAGTGCTGTGTCCCCATGTAGGACGAGGAAAGCTTCCCATCTCTGCAGTGCCAAACATTTCCCTGCCACTTTAATGCAGCTGCAGGAGGGCTGGTGTCGCTTGGAGAAGTTCAGCCACCAAGGGACAGGGAGGATCTCCAGAGACTGTCAAAGTAAAGGCAGGGTCACAAAGATGGTGTTTCATGTGTTCAGCTCAAAGCCTCTGGACTTTTTTTACTGCTCAGGTAGAAGGGCAGCTCTGCCTCTTGGAGCCTTTGCTTGGAGGAGAGGATAAATGAGGTCTTTGATGTGAAAATCCGAATGAAAGCAAACGACAAAGTTGCTCTTTAAACTGAGCTTATTCACCAGCATCCAGTTCTGGCTCTCACCTCCCTGGGCAAGTCTGTGCACTGGACTCACCCTCCCCAGGACGATGCAGGCTGAGACCATACCCGTGACATTTTTTACAGCACTCTTCAGCAATATTTCCTCTCAAATTGCTTTTGTAAAAGACTGTCTTTATTCCCCTCATCATAAGCCCTGCCTCATTTTCAGCAGCAAGCTGAACTCTCTCTCTCTTGCATCCTGGCCTAATTATTAAACAACCCTGTCAAAGTACTCGGTTGTTTGATGATATTTTACTCTCAATTAGAAGTATGAATGTGCTCCATTAGGCTTCTAATATCCTTTATGCTCAGCCTGACATTTGGGGAGCTGTTTTATTACAGCTGACACTCTGGGAAATGGGGCTGCCATAGTTAGCATCAATAATGGTGTTATTGACCCCAATTTTATGAATGCAGGAGGATGTCTGGATGTTACACACTCAGTATCTCGAGGGCTCTCACTGTCTCACACCAGTGTCTGCTCTGGGAGCTCAGTCCCTGCCTTTTTGTGGAAGTGTGTGGTTGTTTTCTCACTCTGTTAAGCTCAGAGACACTTCCCTGATCAAGTGTTTGGCAGCTGGTTAACACACACAAAAGCTCATCAAGATGGTGAGGACTGAGGTTGAGTTTGTCATTGAGAAGCCTGACAGCCTCTGAATAAGCATCAAACACCACCAGGAATCCTCGGGGCTGCTCCCACTTCAGAAACAGGCTGGTGGCACAGCCCTGGACGAGTCACTGCTCTTCTCTGTCAGCTCATTCTGGGGCTGAGTGAAGCTCCCCCCCACATCACCCCCTCTCTTTAAAGCATGGAATCATGGAATGGTTTGGATGGAAAGGACCTTAAATATCATCCAGCTCCACTCTCTGCCATGGCAGGGACCTTCCACCAAACCAAGCCCCAGTGCCCAGCCTGGCCTGGGACAGCTCCAGGGGCAGCCACAGCTGCTCTGGGCACCTGTGCCAAATCTCAGAGAGATGGTCCCTGCTGTCAAGGCTTTCTAGAACAAAGAGAAAGCCCTGATCCAAACAAAAAAGGGTAACTGGGAAGCTGCTGTTGGGATGTGGGGATTCCCAGACACAGCTCTCAGCTCAAACCAGTCCCACGCAGTTCTTGGCACAGAGTCTGGGAGGGCTTCATGTGCCTTTTCTGGGAGCTCATTAAATGATCTCAGCCCACAGCAGGTGATGCTGGGACCTCTCTGGTGCCCATCCTGCAACAATTCCAGAGCACCACAGCCCAGAACAAAGCAGGGAAGCAGCAGTGCTGCGCCAACACTTGATGCTGAGCCCCTGCACGAGTCCTCCATCCCCCCCTGCCAGGACAGACACATGGGAGCTCCTGTCTGCCCAGCAGGCACTGGAGCAGCTCTCTGAGAGGTTCCAGATGGGGATACATGGGCATGACTCATCCATAACCCAAAGCACTGCATTCCTGAGGACACAAACTTAACCCTGCTGGGTCCTTCAGCAAGGACTGCACAGCAGGCTCAGTGTCAAATTCAGCTGGAATTTGTAAAACCCCTGTCTGACTGGTGCTTTCATCCTTTCTTCCTTAGCAGACTACTGCACAGACTACTACAATTTCACAGAGCAAGAAAACCCTCCCTTTTCTCTCCCCTCTTTTCCCAGTAGCACATAAGGACCTTGGGACAAAAAGAAATGGACATTTTGAACACAGAAAAACACCTAGTTCTCATCAGGTTGAGATTATTGCTGAACTTTTGCTCCATTTCAGCGCTAAAAAGTGGAATATCTTGCATTGAGGGCCGTTATTGTACTCTAGAGCCTTTTCAAAATAAGGCAGCATCCATCCATCCATCCATCCATCCATCCATCCATCCATCCATCCATCCATCCATCCATCCATCCATCCATCCATCCCTGTGGGTTTTTCATGCAAAGAGACAAGGCAGGCACGGGCCTGGCAGGATGGAAAGGTTTCCCCAGGGAGCACAAAAAAATCTGTGGCAGAGAAGGGACAGCCCAAACTTCCCCACCAGGAACCAGTCCTGTGGTTCCAGTTTGTGTCCACTCCTGACCTGAGAAATGCAGCTGAGCCTTGGCTCCATTCTGCCTCTGCTTTGTGTCTGCTGCTCTGGCAGGACAATGCTCTTTCTGTCTGAGGTGCCAAACCTTGTCCATGCTTCTCCAAAATGAAGGCATCAAAAAGGGAGTCAGAACCTGTCCAAGTGCAGCTGGATATTTGTGTCCAGAGATTCCACACCTGTCCAAGTGCAGCTGGATATTTGTGTCCAGAGATTCCACACCTGTCCAAGTGCAGCTGGATATTTGTGTCCAGGGGTTCCACACCTGTCCAAATCCAGCTGGATATTTGTGTCCAGAGATTCCACACCTGTCCAAATCCAGCTGGATATTTGTGTCCAGGGATTCCACCTGGGCTCCTCTGTCTGGAAAAACTGCACCTGCACTGCACTGGGGATCTCCAACCCTCCCCCAAAACATCCTTGGCCAAATGTCCTTGAGCACTTCCAGCAGCAGGTCCTTCAGCCACCCCCAGGGACCAGGAGGGGGAACCCAGTGGCACAGACAGAAGGGAGGTGCAGGGGCAGTTTGGGATGGGCAGGGGGAGCTCAGAGCCCCCGAGGGATGCAGGAGCAGGACAGACTCTGGAGCTGCCCCAGCTGCCCTGCAGGCTCTGGGCAGCCCCACATTCCCATCCAGAGGTGCCTTTGGGTGCCTTCAGAAACGCAGGGCTGTATCACAGGGAGCTCCCAGCTCTTCCTGACAAGGGATGGAAGCTTCCAGACCCAATCCCAGCCAGGAGCTGTTTTCTTTCCCAGCTGGGTCTGCCCTTGGACACCCACACAGACCCAGCCCTGCACTGACACCAGGGAAGTCAAACATGCCTCGTGCTGCCCCAGCCTCCCCAGCACACACAGCCCTCCTTCTGCAACAACAAAGCTCCAGCCTCTGCCTCTGCACGTCAAATCTTATCTCCCAGAACCACTCCAGCTCCGCTCACCTGGGATCCCATCTCTCCCTCTCATCTGACTTTAATAGCAACACCATTCCCTCAAAAGGAGGAGGACGGAGCCCAGATTAAAAGGAGCTGTTTAGCTGGCAGCAATATTCCCTTCCTTTGCCCTTTGATTTTTGGTTTTTTTGTTGTTGTTGTCGCTCTTGCATTTTTTATTGAGCACCTGGGCTGAATGGCAGAATAAAAATCGAACTTCCCAGCTGAGACCACACCACAGCTGCTTGGCTGTGCATACCTGAGGGGAAAACGTGGGCAATTTCCATTTTGGCCAATTATTATGTGGGGGAACCTTTTATTCTGGTGGGAAGGCGGACAGGAGGAAGAAAAGCCTTTGCAGGCACCAATTATCTTTTAAAGGAATGCTGGCCACTTAAAATTGTTGAGCCAGAACTCCAGCACACCTGAATCAGCAGAGATCCCTCATAAACTGGGGATGAAAAGCTAAGGATTTAGCTGGGAATCTGGGGGTTGGGGGTGGATACACCCATGTTTGTTTTTATATCACTGCAATTCTCTTTAATTTGGTTTGCATATTTCCCCCCCCTTCCTTTTGCCCTGGGCATTGGAAATCAGCTCATTTGCTTGGGATCACATTTTTGTGATTTAAATTAATCCCAGGACACAAGCACTCCTTCCTCCTGCCCTTGCCAAGCATTCACAGGTCCTGCACTGCTGCTCTTTGTGCAAGCCCAAACTCCACACTTACAAAATAACTTTATTCCCTTTGTTTGTGCCCAGTTACCTTCCAGAGCACCTTCTGTTCCTGCTCTCCCTCTCCCTTGTTCTGTTATCTCATGGGCAGGTCCAGGCACCTCTGCCGTGCTCATCTCTCTGTGTTTTCCCTTCCTCCCCCCTGCAGGGCCATGGCTGTGCTTCAGATGAGCCCCCCTTCCCCAGGGCCAGCTCCCCTCTGGGGAACAGGGCTGGGGACCAAGCAGAGGTGCCTGAGGATGATGAAGGTGGGCCCACCATGTCCCTGGGGACAGCATGGTGCTGTGGGACCGAGGGGAGGTGCCAGAGGATGCTGGAGTCAGAAATACTGGAGAGCATTCAGACCTGCTCAACAATGCCACAGAAGCCATCCTGATGATTTTATGCCTTCTAAGGTAGCTGAGCTATCTTGGGTGTGAAATAGAATCCAGCTAATGGAATAGAGGGGAAAAACCAGGGTAAAATCCACTATGACCCACACATTGCATCAGCTGAAGCAACAGAGACACTCCAGTGCAATTCCAGTGTTCCTTGATACTGGGATTCAGATGCATATTTTGTTCTGGATTAATAAATTAAGAAATCAGTTTTATTACTCAGTGGTCTGTCTTTGAATACAGCTTGGAGATCTGCTCAAAAACTGAGTCAATATCCAACCTGATGTGGCCTCCTGACCCACCAAAGAGTCTTGCAGAGCCCAGTTTTCATCTGGGCTCTCTCTTTTCCACCCAAAATACTTAAGAACCAACACTGGACATGCTGTTGTCCCTGGCGCCTTTCCAGCCTCCAGCTCTTCTCACCCTGAGATGTGGAACCACAGAATTATTTGGGATGGAAGGGGCCTTTAAAGGTCTTCCAGTCCAACCCCCTGTCACGGCAGGGACACCTTGCACTGGGCCAAGCCCTGTCCAGCCTGCCTGGGACACTGCCAGGGACAGGACACCCTCCCTGTCAGAGCAAAAAGTGGCTTCTGTGCAGATCAGGGACTCTCAAAGGTTTCTCTTTGGGGACCATGTCCAGTGTCTCCACAGACCCATGTGAGCATCCACAGTGTCCTGCTGTGGGGAGCTCCAGGCGTTCTGTACCTACATCTGCCACCCTGAAGCACTGCAGAACCTCAGAACTTGTAGGAAATGACCCTTCCTGGAGTACCAGGGGGGATCTGCCCAAAGCAGAGACACAGGAGGAGGATTCCATCCCTTCAGCTTTACTTCTGGCAGATATTTCATGTTGAAATTCCCACCAGGGAGCTTCCACCCGGGTGCCTGGCAGCACTGCTGTTGCAGCAGGGTTTCAGCTGGGGCTCCCCTGTCTGTCCTGTGACACCCAGAACCCCAAAAGTGACTCACCAGCCTGTAAACCTTCTACCTGGGCAGAGGAAAAATAAAGAGAAAAATCATCCATCCCAGGACTGTCCCTACTGAAAGGTTGTTCAGGAGGAGAAAAGTTCTCCTGATGCTTTAAACACTAAAAATGCAATACAGATGGGTGTTTGCTACAATGGGCCAAAAAAGGCTATGTAGTGCAGAGTGTAAAAGCCTCCTTACGAGATTTTAAATAAAGAAAAAATTACAGAAAGGCTGCAAGAAAAAGAGAAATAACCTTTTGTGATGCCAACAGACTTGTCCTGTGCAAACAAGAGGAATGGGAGGGGGTGTGTGGGGGAAATAGAGTTGGATGGTTTAACTACTTGGCTTTGGTTCCTGGATCTTTTCTTGGATTAGGAAAAAATGAAGTTAGAAGGGAAAATGTCAAGAGATATTTGGAGTGACCATGTAACAAGAGCCCTGAGCCACAGGACAACTGCAGCCATAAGTAAAATTTCCAGAATCACTCTCTCTGCCTTGAAGGGAAAAAGAGTGAAAATGAGAGTGCAAGTACGAGGAAATGCATTGCAAATATGTAAAATGCATAATGGTTTTTAAGCTGCTTGCATTTGGATTTGAGAGGAGACTGTTCCCATTGGGACAAAAGGACAAGGAAACAACCTGGAGAGGCAGACCCGGGTTCCCAGAGCCCCCAGGAAGCTGCCAGTGCCTTGTTTGTGACCCCAGCTCTGAAGGGGGGGCTGTGAGGGTCCTTCCCCCAGGGCACCCCCTCTGCACTGCCCCCAGCAGGGTCAGAAACCCAGAGAATGGGGGCCCCCTGCCCCAGGCCCTCCTGCACAGGGACTGCAGCGCTGAGCAGGGTCTCCTTCTGCTGCCTGCACACATCTTCCCTTTCCTTTCCAAGTTTATCAAGTTTCTACTCTTGGGATGGTGAGAAAACCTGCATGAAATACTCCCTGACAGGCCCTCAGTATGACTCTGAGAGCAGCAGCTGCTCCCCGGCATTTCCTTGCTCTTACAGGAGTGTGAGGAGTTCATTTTGAATTGAGGGGGAATGCCTTCCCAGACACTAAGAAAAGGGGGGCAGAGGGGTCTCCCCCAAGAGCCACTGAAGCCTGCACAGCCCATTTTTGCCCATTAACCACCAGCTTGAGATGGATTCTCATGTTTGTTTAGTTGCTGAGCTAAAGCCCCTTGTTTTGAGCTGCTTTGTTCCTCTGCCAGCCCAACACCCCCAGGATGAAGGGCTGCTCCTGCTGCAGCCCTGAGCACCTCTGGGCAGGGCTGGAGCACACACAGCTCTGGGGTTCTGCACAGCAGAGCCCCCACCTCTGCTCTCAGAGCAGATAAATCCTCCTCCAGCAGCAGCCTGCAAGGAATTGTGCCGGGCAGCATTGCTCAGCACAGTGCTCTGGGTCATGCACAGAGTACTGCAAACCATTCCAAACCCAAAGAACAGTCTATCTGCATATTAAACTCTAAATAGCAAAGAAGACCCATTAAAAAACCCTAAATAGCAAAGAAGACCCACTAGAAAACCCTAAATAGCAAAGAAGACCCACAAAGGCCAGGCCTCCAGGCTGGGGTCCTGCACAAGGAGATAGAGGTGCCAAACCCACAGATGTGTTTGTGCCACAAGGTCTCCTCTGCCATGGGGCTCTGGTGAGAAGGAATGTGTGTTTTAAAGGTGAATTTATGGCTTGGTCAGGTTTGGTGCTGACAATTCCCATGCAGATCATCAGGGGCAGGTGAGGAGAAGCACACAGCTGGCTAATTCTGGAAATTAGCAATTCTTTGTTGTGAAAAGCAAAGACAATGAGTAAAGAGCCCAGGGTGTGTTGAGGTGGGGACAGCTGCCAACCAAAGCACAGCAGCAGTGCAGGGGACACTGAAGCCTCCTGTGCCGGTCCCCCAGCAGTGGCAGCACCCTGGGAGTGTCACCAAGCCCTCCCAGTGCCATCTCCTCCAGTCCAAAGCCAGGCCTCAGGCTGGGGAGGAAGGCAAGCAGCACTCCAGGGTTCTGTGACACCCCCGGGTGAGCCCCTGGGCACCATGGAGCCCTTTGATGTCCCCATGTACCCCGGGCTCGTGGCAGCCCCCGGATCTGTCACTCTCCTGTCCCAGCCTGGCACTCCAGGGTTCTGTGACACCCCCGGTGAGCCCCTGGGCACCATGGAGCCCTTTGATGTCCCCATGCAGCCCGGGCTCGTGGCAGCCCCCGGATCTGTCACTCTCCTGTCCCAGCCTGGCTGGGGGCTGCCTTCCCAGGGGTTGGCTCTCCCAGTGCTGCAAGCCAATGGATGTAACAGGACCACAGAGAGGTCTGGGCTGAAGGGCACACTTAAAGGCCACCACTCCCACCCCTGCCATGGCAGGGACACCTTCCACCATCCCCAGTGTCCAGCCTGGCCTGGGGCACTGCCAGGGATCCAGGGGCTGCTCTGGGCACCTGTGCCAGGGCCTCCCATCCTCATTGTAAAACATTTCTTCCTTATATACAATCTGAATCTATACTTCCTTAATTTAAAACCATTCCCCCTTTTTCCATCACTGCAGGCCCTTGTAAAGAAGTCTGTGCCCATCTTTTTTACAGCACCCCCTGAAGTGCTGGCAGCTGTAGGTACTGAATGTTGCATTGGCTCAAGCTGGAAGGATTTAACCTCAGGAGATTGCTCTTCCTTCTCCCCTGACTCGTGCCTGCATTTGCACACCCAGAGGGTTTTACAGCCCAGCCCTGCCTTCCAAGGGCTGGCAGGCTGTTCCCCCATTCCCACTGCCCTGCTCCCACTGCTGCCCTCAGACAATTCCAGCTGGGCTCTGCAGAGGGGCCTTTGCTGCTGTCAGGCACCTGAGCCTGGTCTGTGACCTGCACCCCAGAGCAGGGGGGCACAGACACCCTCAGAAACCAGGTGTGCTGCTGCAGAGGCTGATAACAAACCAGCCCCACAGAGTTATCTCAGCTATAAAATATTACTGCATCATCAAATGCAAAGCTTGGCTGGAGCTCCCCTCAGCTCTCGTGGCCGTGTGAGTGACAGAACAGCAGCCAGGCTGCTTTAATTAATGCCTCCAGATTCCTTCATTCCTTTTGCCAGTTCAGCCTGTAATTTCTGGGGTACCTATCCTTCATTAAAATAAAGAGTCTGACTGACTTTGGAGCCTGAAATACCTATTTTCTTCATCCAGCTGAAGGTCAAGGCTCAGGTATTTAAGACACAGTGCTGATAAAACACACCTGAACCTGCCTCTCCCTGCACATCAGCCAGCAGAGTCTTCCCACACACACACACCTGGAGCAATCCCCGCTCTGTGCCAATCCACGGGCTGTGCCTTCTGCTCAATATTGAACACATTTTTGTGACTGACCTTGAAATGCAGCAGGGCCAGGGGCACTGGTCATAACTTGTCTTTCTTAAAACCCCCTGTGTTTAACTGTGTTTTCTTCTCTGCTCCTAAATCTCTCAGCTGAAGTCCCCACACTCAAAGATGTAGAAAGCACCTCTCCAAGCTTCACTTATTCAGGAGTTTTACTGAGATGTCCCATGTTTGGGGGCTCTGAAGGAGTTCTCAATGGGATGAGCCTGAGAGGAGAAAGAGCTTCTCACAAGACATGGGAGGGAGCTGCAGTGGAGAGGAGAATCAGCCTGGACAGAAAGGGCTGAGGTAGACTTGAGAAGAGGGAATGTTCTGAGATGCTGGGGCAGCCCAAAGGGTGCAGCAAACACGGGAGAGACCTGTGGGGTCTCTGACCATGGTGGTCCCTGGCATGGCAAAGTGATGCACATCCCTTGTTTGGTACCTGGGGGAGAAGGTGGCTAAAGCTCCTGGGAAATGGAATGTCATGTACTGGGGGTCAAAGAACAGTTGACTGCATTTATGAAAATAAACAGACTAATCCAGACCCGTATGTAATAAAAGGGTTTTTCTGTTGTTAGTCAATTCATCCTTGTCTCAGTTTGATCAGCTTTAATAATGATCCTGCAGCACTGTTCTTGTTCCCTCCTGTTCAATCAAGAAGCAAAATGGGAAAGAGGAATTTCTGCTTCCAGAACACAGAGGGGATGAGGCACTGCCCCATGTTTCAGGACAAATCCATTAAATCCCAGGATGAGCCCCAATTCCTCACCTGTATCCCAGTGACCCAGCACTGAGTTACCCGGGCTGGGAGCTGCACTGACCCTGCCATGCATTTTCTCTGCTATTTAGCAGCTGTAAGGAAGAAAAACAACTGTTATTATCTTTTGGATAGTTTTTTAATCCTATTCTGAACCTGTTTGTCATCACGAGCTGGAGTCAGAGGAATTCAGGCTCTGCAATGAACATGGGATGGGGATGTGGGTACTTGAAAAGAATTGTGAGGCTCTGAGTGATGTGCTGGGTACTTAATGAAGCCACCTAGAAAGGCTGACATATTTGCATTCCTGTTAAAAGAAAATAATAACAATAATTTGAGGCTGTCAGCTCTGCCCTGACAGCACTGGAAAATGCCTCTCACTTCCCCACAGACACAAAGCAGCCCCTGCTCCTGCTGTGCCTGCAGGGCTTTCAGAGAACCTGCCTGCTCTGGGACACAGCTGCTTCCTGCTGAGGATGGCCCCCATCACCCCAGGGCCCCTGCACCCCTGGCCCAGGCTTGGGGCACTGCCAGGCCTGTGTCCCCTGTCCCACACCCTGCCAGCTCCATGTCCTGTGCCCCACACCCTGCCAGCCCTGTGCCCTACACCCTGCCAGCCCAGTGTCCCCTGTCCCACACCCTGCCAGCCCCATGTCCTGTGCCCTACACCCTGCCAGCCCAGTGTCTCACACCCTGCCAGCCCAGTGTCCCCTGTCCAACACCCTGCCAGCCCCGTGCCCCACACCCTGCCAGCCCAGTGTCCCCTGTCCCACACCCTGCCAGCCCAGTGTCCCCTGTCCCACACCCTGCCAGCTCCATGTCCTGTGCCCTACACCCTGCCAGCCCAGTGTCCCACACCCTGCCAGCCCTGTGCCCTGTGTCCCACACCCTGCCAGCCCCGTGCCCCACACCCTGCCAGCCCAGTGTCCCCTGTCCAACACCCTGCCAGCTCCATGTCCTGTGCCCTACACCCTGCCAGCCCCCTGTCCCACACCCTGCCAGCCCTGTGTCCCACACCCTGCCAGCCCAGTGTCCCCTGTCCCACACCCTGCCAGCCCTGTGCCTGTACCCATGCCCCACACCCTGCCAGCCCTGTGCCTGTACCCATGCCCCACACCCTGCCAGCCCCGTGTCCCACACCCTGCCAGCCCTGTGCCCCGTGTCCCACACCCTGCCAGCCCCGTGCCCTGTGTCCCACACCCTGGGCCAGGGCCATGGGAGCTGCAGGGCAGGGGCTGAGGGCTGGGGCCATTCCAGGTGCTGGGATACTCCATGTGCTCCTGCAGGGCCAGGCAGCAAAGCCCAGCCCAGGCTCCCAGCAGCAGTGTCTGTCCCCAGGGAGGGTGGCAGGGGCTCCTGCTGCCTCCACCTGCACAGCCCTGCCCTGGACCTCCCTCCATCCCCTCCTGCCTCAGGACCCTGCCCTGGCCCTCCTGCACTTTGGTATTTCAGAACCACAGCTGAGGGATCTGCAGCTGCTGGGGCTGCTGACACAACATCAAATTCTGCTTCTTTTTGCTGATGTGTGCTTTGGTTTCGAGTGTGCAGGGTCTGGGTTTTGTCCTTCCTTCCTTGGACACTCAGAGTGTCTCAAGTCAAACCTCAGCCTGCCTGGAGGATTTTCAGCATTCCCAGTGCCACCTGTGACAGAGGATTTGAGGGTCATCTCTTGCTTTTCTCAGAGAAGCGACTCACTGCTCTCTCCACAATGCCACACCTGAGGTGACATGAGAGCTGCTGGGACCCCGAGGAGAGGCACAGGCTGCTGCTGCCCAGCCTGGATGGCAGACTGTGTGTCCAGCTGTGCTGGGATCCCCTCAGGATCCCCAACTGCAGCTGGGCTTTGGGCTGGGAGGGGGCTGAGCCTCCACTCCACTCTACAGAGCTCTCCCTCCACACCAGGCTCTGCAGGAGAGGCTTCACTGAGGAGAAAGGCACCAGGGAGGAAAGCAATGGTGAGAAGTAACAAGGAGAAAAGCAAAGAGAACTCTAGACTGGAAAATTTCTGCCCAACGATTGTCTCTAATAAGGTTTGACTGTGTTAATTAATTGAGATGTGCCTTGGAGAGTGGGAGCTGCTGCTGATGGAAGCCAGCCAAGAAGGAAAAAACCCCTCATTTTCTCTGCAAACCTTCTGACTAAACCAGATCTCTGAGGCTTGGTGTGGCAGGCTCCGGGGAGGTGGGCAGGTTTTCAGGGCCTGTGACACAGCCACAGGTAGAATTTGGCTGTCACAAACTGCCAGGGAGGGTGGCCAGGGGTGGAGGAGGACAAGGCTTTGCAGTGGGACCAAAATGGGTCATTCCCTCACACAAGCTTTGGTAATTTCCTACCTGAAGCCAAAGGTCTGCACCTTCCTTGCCTGGGTAGGAAGAAAGACAGAATAAGGGTGTGTGTCATTCCCCAGAGGTTCAGGTCCCTGGCAGGGCTAAGAGCACCCCAGTCCTGTGCTGTCAGCCCCAGCCCCACAGGGACACCTCTGGGACAGAGCCACGGCTGGGCCAGGACTGCAGCAGGGACCTCAAACCAGCCCCTCCAGAGCACTGAGAGCCTGCAGAGCTGGGGCTGAGCAGCCTCCTGGGGCAGCTCCTGGGGCAGGAAACACCTCAGCCTCTGCTGGGCCTGTCCTGCAGCTTGTCCCTGGAGAAACAGAGCTCAGGTGTGCAGCCTGGGGTCACAGCCCATGGAGCACCCAGCAGGGCAGGAGCAGGGTCAGGGGCGCAGGGAGCACCCAGCACCAGGGTCAGGGGCGCAGGGAGCACCCAGCACCAGGGTCAGGGGCGCAGGGAGCACCCAGCACCAGGGTCAGGGGCGCAGGGAGCACCCAGCACCAGGGTCAGGGGCGCAGGGAGCACACAGGACAGGCAGGAGCAGGGACAGGGGCGCAGGGAGCACCCAGCACCAGGGACAGGGATGCAGGGAGCACACAGGACAGGCAGGAGCAGGGACAGGGATGCAGGGAGCACCCAGCACCAGGGTCAGGGGCGCAGGGAGCACCCAGCACCAGGGGCAGGGATGCAGGGAGCACCCAGGACAGGCAGGAGCAGGGACAGGGATGCAGGGAGCACCCAGCACCAGGGTCAGGGGCGCAGGGAGCACCCAGGACAGGCAGGAGCAGGGACAGGGATGCAGGGAGCACACCTCCAGAGTTTGCACTGAGTTTTCCTGAGCCTTGGGAAGTGTGCTGGAAAAGATGCTCTGTGCACCTTTCCAGTTTAAAGGTCAGCTAAGGACTGGCAGGGAGAGGACAGACCTGAGCTCTCCAGCTCTGCTCTCCTGTGATGCAGAGGAACTGCTCCCTGCTTTGAGGGCTGTGGGGGCAGCAGCTTTGTGCCCTCAGCCCACCCATGGATCAGAATTCCTGGGTCTCCAAGGAGCCTCCCCCTGCCCTGCAAGAAGTGATGGATGTGGAGGAACATCCTGCAGCCCTGTGAGCTGGCAGCAGGGCACGAGCTCAGTGCCAGCACAGAAATGTCAGCTTACCCCAGAGGAAAATCCCCCCAGAACAGAGACATGTCTGGGTAGACTCAGTGTGCCCCAGGGCTCTCCTCATGTGATTTTTCCTCTTGGAAGTTTCAGTCTGGGAGCAGAAGGAATCTTTTCTACAGGAAGAGCTGTTCACTCTTCCTATTTTTTTACTAAAAAATGTAGCTCCTTTGGTTTGGATGTTAGTGACTGCATTTAAACTAATCAGAGTAAAAACGTTGCTGACAACCCCTGTAACTCCTACTACAGTTTCTAGATCAGGACTTGAGGAAATGTTGGACAGAGGTGGGTTCTGCCTGGCACAGGGTTCAGATGTGCAGGAATAAGAGATGTTGAGCCAGTTCTGGGATTCCCTCCTGTTCCCTTTGGACATGATTTCAACAGTCCTGGAAAGAAACTGTCCAGCTTTCCACAGATGCTTTTTCTGCCATAAGAGGGAAATAATCAAGACTGAAACCACTTCCACTAATTGCCTGTATTTTAAATCTGAAGTGGTGCCAAGTTCCTGCTTGGAAATTGTTCAAGCAGCTGCCATCACCAGGCTCCCAGGAGGACACGGGGACTGGGGACAGGGGTCAGTCACACAGCCCATGGCAGGGATGGACCCTGGGACAGGGGTCAGGCACAGCCCCTCCTCACACCCCTCCAAGGGATGGACAGGCTGCTGTGTTTCTGCCTGTTGAACATTTTTAGCTCTGTAAATGCTACATCATGACGTAATTTTAAATCCCAAAATAAAGACAAAACAGAAGGCAGACACTTTCCTCCAAAAGACAAAGGAATTTAAGTCTCTGCAGAGGATGAAAGACTTGTATTTGCAGAGGAAGAGGTGGGATGAGATGTTCTCAATGACCTTTGTTTAACCCAAGAGAGCACCAGCTCACAAGGCTGGCTCCAGCCATGGTCATTGCTGTGGGGCTCTCCGGAGCCCATGGCTGCAGAAATCATGGATGTGCCAAGCAGGGGAGGCCACAGGACTCAGGGAGAACAAGAACCAGAGGAATCATGGTGATGAGCCCAGCTCAAGCAAACTCACCCAAAATCTAGATGTACAGCAATACCCGGTTCAGGCCCACAGAGTCACCTCCTCCTCTGGTACCCAACTCTCCCAGGAACCCTGGGAAGCTCAATGCCCTAAACAATGAAAATACCTCAGTATTTTGGAAGGTATTACACAAGGCAAGGAATTGCTCCCTGGCAGGGTGGGCAGGCCCTGGCACAGGTGCCCAGAGCAGCTGGGGCTGCCCCTGCATCCCTGGCAGTGCCCAAGGCCAGGTTGGACACTGGGGCTGGAGCACCTGGAACACTGGGAGGTGTCCCTGCCATGGCAGGGGTGGCACTGGGTGGGATTTAAGGTCCCTTCCACCCCAAACCAGTCTGTGAATCTGTGATTCTTCCTTTGATATGCCAATCACTTGCTTTTCCAGCAACCCCTTTCACCAGCACACAGCCATTGGCTGCCTGGGGTATGAACAGGTAAAACCAGTAGAAATCCACCCAGAAAAAAGGAAGAGAAAGTCCCTCTTCATGAAAAAGCAGGAGGGTGAACATGGATGTAGCAGCAAAGCTCCATGCCTTGTGTATTTCCTATTCACATTTGCTGGCTGCTGTCCCACTGTAACTTGGCCTCAGAGAGTGCCCGTGGTGCTGGGGAGCAGGGAGAAAATGGGGTGCTGGGGAGCAGGGAGGAATGCTGGGGAGCAGGGAGGAATGGCCAGCTCCTGGTAGGAAGTGTTTCTCTGGAGGCTGAGCTCAGCCCTGTGCTGCTGAGGCTCTGGGGTTTTACCTGCATACCCACAGAAAACCAGCCTGGACAGCATCTCTGCCTCTGGGCTGAGAGAAACACAGAATTATTGAATGGTCTGAGCTGGAGAGGCCTTCAAAGGGCATCTCCAGTCCAGCCCCTGCAATGAGCAGGGACATCTTCAACAGCATCAGGTTGGTCAGAGCCCCAGAGCCCAACCTGGCCTTGAGCATTTTCAGGGCTGGGGCAGCCAGAGCCTCTCTGGGCACCCTGTCCCACACTGCCCCTGGCTCTGTGGGCTGTTTCACCCCTCAGCAGTGGCTCTGGCCTCATCCCAGCTGTAGATGTGCTGGCCTGAGCCACGTGGCTGTGGCTGAGGAGGTGACACAGGTGTCTCTGTGTGTGTCCCCACTGGGAACCTGCTCTACACTAAAGATGCTTTGGCATTAATGTGTAAATTAAAGTACGACTGCAATAATAGTCAAAAGGGAGCCCAAAAGAGAACAGAGAAGATTGATTATGTGCATATTTTAAGTGCTTTGTGACTGTGAATGTTTATCTGAAAAATAAGAGTGAACGAGCAGCACTGATGCTACAAATAAAAATAATAAAGGGAAATACATCTATTTTATTATTAAATTATAGATTAAAATAGGAAACAAGGGGGAATATAGAAACATATATCTCTTTGTGGAGGCTTTCTGTAACAATCATCATAAAATAACACAGCAGTACCTGACAGCTTAAATAAAGACAGGAGCTGAGGCTCCTATCTACACATTTATCTCCTCTGATCCAGACAGGGTAAAGAGGCATAAAAGGCAGGGATAATAACATCTTCCCTGCACACCAGCTCCCAAACGATAGGCAGATTTTATACTCGGTTACTCCACATAATGTCAACATTGTTAGAAAACAAAAGCACCATGAAGGAACATCTTTTTCCCTCCTCTCTTTCACCCTCTTTTCCCTGTGATCTATCGCTCTGAGATTTCTGTGCAATGCACAAAGGGGCAGATCAGAAGCTCTGCTGCCCTGGATTTGTGGGGCAGCAGCAGCAGAACGAAGGGAAGGAGCAGTGAGGCTCAGATGGGAGCACAGCACTCAAACTCAGGGGAGCAGAGGAAGCACCAGGCAGGTCCCCTAAGCCCTGCCCAGGGTGACAGGGGCTGCTGGAGCCAGCTCTGGAGCCCTCCTGCCCTACCCTGTGCCCCACACACGATGTGGATGCACAGAGCTGTCCCTGTGTCCCACCCGAGCCAGCAGCCCAGGGAGGCACTCACTGACCTGGGGCTGGAGCTGACAAATGGCCTTGGGACAGCCAGGTGCTCCCTGTTCCCCAGGCCCTGTCACCAAGAGGGACTCAAACCCGGGGAGCTTCTCCCTGAGCCTGCTCTTTCCCCAATTCCCCTCATCCCCAACAGTGATTCCTGCTGCCCCTGAGCGATTCCCCCACACCCTTGCCATGTCCAAGGTGACACCACAGCAAGAAAATACAACCTGGAGAGTTCCTGCAGCAAGCCACCCACAGTCCTGAGGGAAAACACTCACCTGGTGTCACAGCACACGTCACAGATGAGACGGCCACGATACCCAGAGTGCTGCCACACAATTTCAGAAAGATTTAACACACACACACACACACACACACACACACACACACACACACACACACACACACACACACACACACACACACACACACACACACACACACACACACACACACACACACAGTAACACCACCATGTCACTTCAGAAGGCCTCAAGGATCTGCCCTTTTTGTTCTCCAGCCCAGCCTTTCATCCCCTCATGTTCACACATCACACCTGTGTGCCCTCTGCTCCCTCTGTGCTTGCTCAGCACACCTGGGCCCTCCATGGCTCACAGCTGTCAGTGCTGCTCACCTGGGCCCTCCATGGCTGTCAGTGCTGCTCACCTGGGCCCTCCATGGCTCACAGCTGTCAGTGCTGCTCACCTGGGCCCTCCATGGCTGTCAGTGCTGCTCACCTGGGCCCTCCATGGCTCTCAGTGCTGCTCACCTGGGCCCTCCATGGCTGTCAGTGCTGTCAGTGCTGCTCACCTGGGCCCTCCATGGCTCTCAGTGCTGCTCACCTGGGCCCTCCATGGCTCTCAGTGCTGCTCACCTGTCCTGCACACCTGCATACCACTGGGGATGGGGCTCACCCCACTGCCCGTGTGCCTGCAGCCTGGCACAAACAAGCAGCACTCTGAAAGCAGCTGGGTTCCTGCACCTCCTTCCACACACACCTTTCTGCTCTGAACTAACCCTTCCACAGTGGGCAGCACGAGCAGCTCGTTCCCATTTCCAAAGCTTGTGGGATCTGAGCTTCTCCTGAAACTTCTCATCCAACAAGGGCTTGGAGCAAGCTGGGCTGGTGGAAGGAGTCCCTGCCTGGCGAGGGGGTGGAAGGAGATGAGCTTTGAGATCCCTTCCAGCCCAAACCATTCCTTGAGTCTGTGATTCTGTCTGGTTGGCCCAGGGAGGGACAGACCGACACACACAAGATTCATCTTCTCAGGAAAACACAGCTGGAAGAACAACACAATTAAATTGTTTACCTTTAGTTGGATCAAGGTGTTAATTCTTCCCAGCCTGAAGGGTTTTCTCCAGGGACACCTGTATTTGCTCAGCTAGTTTGCTATAAGACAGAGCTCTTGGAACTTACTTGAGAAGAGGGGCAAACATCTTGGCAGCAGCAACCCTTATTTTTTCTGAAAGATTTACTTTGGGGTCCCAGCACAATGGAGGGTGACAATAGGAGTGGCTGTCCAAGCTGGACGTGGAGCCAACCCCTCGGGGAGGGGAGCCCCAAACTCCTGCCTGGCCCAGCTCCATCCCAGGGGGAACAGGAGCTCTGTGCTGGCAGGGGACACTGGGTGTGAGGGACCAGGACTGCCCTGGGGCACAGCAGGAACAGGAGCCAGCTCACCCCAGGAGCCACAGGCAGAGCTCAGGGTCACCAGAGCCAGCTCCAGCGCTGAGCCCTCCCAGCTGCAGCATCCAGTGGCACAGAGACCGAGCAGCACCTCCTTCCCTTGGGCATTCACACCAATCTGGGATGTTCTGGGGAAGGGGGAGAGCTGTGGCCAGCCCTGGGCTCCCAGTGCTGCAGGCAGCAGGGTGACCCCTCTGCCTGGTGAGAGGAATAGCAAATTTGTCTTTCCAAACAAGCTGTGGGGCTGCTGGGAGATAAAACCAGCACTGGGAGATAAAAGAAACAATGGGAAGGATTCCACTGATTGATGAATGGGAAAAGATATTTGCTTTAATAAATAAACTTTAGGTTTGCTGATAAATGAAATTAGACCTTGAGAGATGAAAGAAACAATGGGAAGAAAAACCCCTAAATTCAGTAAGAATTAAAAAGTAAAAGGGAGGGTTATACTTATATATTAGAGAGTTATATAAATATTAGAGGGAAATCTTTGAGAAATCTTTGGTATCAGGTGTTTTGGGAAGTCTCAAGTACCTCAGAAATGGGGAAAGAGAGAAGGGAAATGTGGCTGGAAATTGGGATAAAAAGGAGGCTGCATCCTCCAATAATGTGAAAGACCCCAGGGGAATGCCCCATGGCCTCTGCCTTTATTGGAATAAAGCCAAAAAAGGACTCCTCTGTCTCCCTTTTGGACATAAACCTCTGGTGTTTGTGGATGAACTTTCCTACCACTGGTGACACTGCTGTGTCCCAAAGGCCACACGGGGACAGTGTGTTTAACACCCTTGTTTAACTCATGGGTGCACCCAGGACCTGCAGATCCCACACAGCCATGCACTGGTTGCTCCTCATGCCTATGACTCACAACTCCCCTGAAAAAATTCATCAAGCCTCAAGGATAACTCAGACTGAGACCCTGCAATTTCTTTTTCCATTATAAATGAGAAAGAAAAATAGCCTAAACATTTCACTCCTAATACTCAAAACTTTTTCCTCCAGTGCTTCACGCTGTTGCTGTCTGCCCTCCCCTCCCTGTGGTGCAGGAGTGTGACTAATCCTCCTCTTCCCCTGGCACTGGAACCTTGCAGGTATTTATAGAGTGTGATCGTGTTCTCTCCTGTGCCTTTCTTCCCTCTGCAGCTCTGGATGAGCCGGGCAGCAGCCCAGGCATCTCTCCCGTGCCTTGCCTTGCTCTGTGAGGCCGTGCTCGCTGCAGTGCAAGGCAGGAGAGGCTTTTCCTGCTGGAGAGGCCATGGCAGGGCTCCCAGGGGGCTCCCAGGGCTCCCAGAGGCTCTGCAGGGAGCTCCTGGTGGCCTGGCACCCACCTGGCCCAGGGCTGGCTCTGTGTGCTCTGGGTGTGCTCACAGCTGCCAGACCTGCCTGCTCCCCTAAATCAGCCAGTGCCATCACCTGCCCTGTGTCACAGCCAGTGTCACAGCCAGTGTCACAGCCAGTGCCATCACTGCCCTGTGTCACAGCCAGTGCCATCACCTGCCCTGTGTCACAGCCAGTGTCACAGCCAGTGTCACAGCCAGTGCCATCACCTGCCCTGTGTCAGCTCTGTGTCACAGCCAGTGCCATCACCTGCCCTGTGTCACAGCCAGTGTCACAGCCAGTGTCACAGCCAGTGCCATCACTGCCCTGTGTCAGCTCTGCCACAGCCAGTGTCACAGCCAGTGTCACAGCCAGTGCCATCACCTGCCCTGTGTCACAGCCAGTGTCACAGCCAGTGTCACAGCCAGTGCCATCACTGCCCTGTGTCACAGCCAGTGCCATCACCTGCCCTGTGTCAGCTCTGCCACAGCCAGTGCCATCACTGCCCTGTGTCACAGCCAGTGCCATCACCTGCCCTGTGTCAGCTCTGCCACAGCCAGTGCCATCACTGCCCTGTGTCACAGCCAGTGCCATCACTGCCCTGTGTCAGCTCTGCCACAGCCAGTGCCCTGCCAGTGCCATCACTGCCCTGTGTCACAGCCAGTGCCCTGCCAGTGCCATCACCTGCTCTGTGTCACAGCCAGTGCCCTGCCAGTGCCATCACCTGCTCTGTGTCACAGCCAGTGTCCTGCCAGTGCCATCACCTGCCATCTCATGTCACAGCCAGTGCTCTGCCCTGGGGCTGGGGCAGCAGAAAGGGAGCTGGGAGATGGATGTGGGGGCTAAGGAGATGAAGCTGAAACGCTTGTCCAGCAGTAGCTGGGGGCTCCTGAGCAGCAGGCAGGGCTGGCTGGCAGGGGAAGGGTGGTCTCAGTGCTCTGTCTCCCTCACTGAGCCCAGCAAAGCCAAGGTGCAGGTGCCAGGGACCAGAGCTGCCCCACAGGCTGGTAAACTCTGCCCTCCTGCAAACAGAGAGCCCCTCTCACACCGGCTGGGAATGGTCCTTGCCCTTGTGAGCAGGGCCAGGACAGGACTGGCTGGCCATAATCAACCTCTTCAGGGACTTTAACAGTGGGACAAGCAACTCCTATGGCCCCAAATGCTCCTGGGCTCTGGGAGGCCTCTGTGGGCCCCAGAGGAGGCACCAACTCCACGCAGCTCCAACCACCATTAGGGCTAGAGCCATCAGGTCTGTGAAACACAAGTTTCTCACTGGATTTCTTTCTTTCTCTTTAACCATGGCAAAATATGTTCCCTGGGGAAATTTGGGCTTTGCAAGTAGAAAAACAAAACACTAAATAGTGTTTTCATCTTGTTTTCTTTGTCTTTAATTTCTTTAGTTGTATAGATTGAAATGATGGGTCCCTGACTTCTCCACATCAGCTGCTCCTTGGAGGACCAGGGGAACTTGGTGGGGTTGGCTGGGTTCATCTCACTGGTCAAGGAAAGAGCCAGAGGTGTCACGGGAATTGGCTTTGAAGCCCTTGGAGGTAACACCAACCTGCAGAGAGGAGCAGTGTCCCTCCAGGCCTGCCAGCTTCTCTTGGTTGAAAGGAGAAGTTCAGAAGAGCAGGTGAAAACCAGGTGGGGTGAAACCCATTTCCTGCAGCCTCTGGGACCTGTCTGGTGTGTGGGCAGGGGACAAGTGAGAGACAGGTTCCATTTCTCCTCCTGTCCGAGGTCCCTCTGGGAAGGCCATTTTCTGTTTTCTTAATAAAAGCAGATAAAACAGAAGAGGAACATCTGCGGCTTCATTTTAGTCCTCATTTTTCTTCCCCTGGAATTATACTTAATAAGCATTTCATTTTCCACTTGCTATCTTTTATTTCAAATTTTACTGTTCCTGATCTGTCATTGTTGTTCGAAAGTCAAACTGTACCAAAAGCCCAATATTTTTCTGGGAAATGAGCTGCAGCTTTCCAGCCTGCCCTGAGCAGAGCACCCCAGCCCCAGTGCAGGGCAGGATCCCTCTCCCTGTGCATCCCTGGGATGGGGGAAGGTTTGCAGAGCTCTTCACTTCACCTTGGTCCTGCTGAGGAAGAGCTCAGTGGGCTCTGTGCTCAGGCAGGGGCTGCTGGAAGTCACCTTGTTCCTGATCCCACCTTGGAGTTTGCTGCTGGCCACGAACACAAATATCCCAGGTCAAACACTGCTGGTTCTGCTGCACAAGAATTCCCCTGCCTTAAAAATATCCTGATTTTACACCTGGATGCAGTGAGTTTGCACCATTATCCAAAACCTGAGAGACCCAGACACAGATGCTGCAATTCCTCATCCCATGGGACAGACTCACCCTGCAGATGAAACACTTCTGGGGGAGTTCACTGCATTCCTTCTTGCTCTTTGGGTTTTTAAAATTCCTGTTTGTTAGTTTGTTTTTTGCTCCAGCTCTTCCATTATGATCAAAACTTACCGGTAATGCAATAGCCCCTAATGACCTCAATTAGAGCTCTGGAGCCCTGGAGTCAGGTAGTTAATTACTCACAGGCTTTCCAGCACGCACCAGGGGCTGCCCTGGCTGGTCTGTGGGGAGCAGGAATGAAGCACTACCAGAGGGGGAGGTAAATTGCCCGCACCAGTCCCAGGACGGTGGAAGCTCTGCCCCTGCTTCTCCTGGGATGTGTGCCCACAGCCTGCTCTGACAGATGGCCCCGAGCTGCCTCCTCACCTGCAGAGAGCCCCAGCCCCTGAGGCTCCCTGGATCCAGCAGGGCTCTCAGAGCTCCCCATCCTGCACGCGCCTCTCCCAGCTCCTGAACTCCTGTCAGTTCCTGTCACCATGGGAAGCTCCCCCTGCACCTCCTGTCTGACACCTCAGGAGCCTCTTCTCTTCCACATCTCACCTCCAGAGCAGAATCTGCTCAGAACCTTCTCCAGCATTCCCTTCCCAAATCCTCTGGCCCTGACAGAGAACTCCTGTAGTGCAAGTTCAGCAAAGTTCCCAAACAGCAGGAGAGCCTCTAAAGCTGCATCCTACAGGAGGTTCCTCACCTCAAGACATTTCCTTTCAACATCACAGAAAGGAGACAAGATTTCTAACTACATAGGGAAAATCAGCATATTCCCAGGGAATGGGGTCGCCAAGCACTTTCGGGGAGTTCCTCAGGGCAGCACTTTTGGTTTAGGGTTTGCTGATTCTCCAAAGCCTGACGAGTCCTCCAGTGATCCCATCAGCCCTCTAAGGGTAAACTGGCTCTTCTCCCTTCAGGTCATTTGAAATCAAAGCTTTTATTAACAGAACCACAGAACCTTTTGGGTTAGGAAATACCTCTGAGATCACAGAGTGCAACATTTCAGTTTCTCTTGCAGCCGTTCCCTGCCAGGCAGCAGACAAGAGGTGTGAGCCCATGGTCTTGCCCGAATTTGGGGCGCTGAGGGTGAGGTGTGAGAGCCCCAGCATGGTCTGTTCTGAAGGCATTGCATTCCTCCCCCACAGCTGGAGCTCCTCCTCATGCCAGCTCCCTGTGCACACACCTCTGTCACCTCTGTCACCTTGGGGGTTTCTCCAGGCTGAGCACTTTTCCCACACTGAAGGAAAGCTCTGTGCTCACCCAGGGATTTTTTGTGTCCCCTGTGACAGCAGCCCAAGGTGAGCACTGTCTCTCAAGCAGCCTACTGGGTTATTTTCTCTTACCAAGGGGAAGAAACAAGACAAATGTCTTGGAAGGAGGGAAAAATGTACCGTGAAATTGCTGTAACTCGTGTCAAATCAACTAACCTTGCAAGGAGGAGTGAACTCCTCAGCAGCAGGAGACACTCAGCACACTCAGCCTCACCCAGGGCTCACACAAACAGGTAAATGCCCTGGGCTCTTCCCAGCCCCGAGGGTTCAGCATGCAGCTCTGCTCTCCTGCCCACTCACACACACCAACACCATGTCCTCACCTGCAGCCCTGCTCACAGAAGGTTCCAGGGGCTTCTGTCACCCCCAGCCCTGTGAGAGCTCTTTAAGGTGCCCAGTGCTGCTCACACCAGCTGCAGGGCACTGCAGGACCCAGCTGCTGCCTCCCTGCAGGCTGCAGGGGCTGGGGCAGCACAGCTGAGCTCCCTGGGCAGCTGCATGGGCAGGGAGGGGACAGCACAGGGGACAGGGAAGGGACAGGTACTCTGATCCAAAAGCTGTTTACCCAAAGCCACACAGGTGAGCTGTGAATCTCCTCCTGGGTTTCCTCACTGGAGCAGCTCTGAGGAAGGGCGGGTGGGTTGGCTGCAGGACAAACCATGGCATCTACAGCCAGCCCTTTGGAGCTGGGGTGCAGTGATGGGGATGCAGAGCACTCAGCCGTGGAACCCTGGGATGGTTTGCTCTCGTAGGAACCTCAAAGCTCATCCTGATGGGGATGCAGAGCACTCAGCTCTGGGATGGTTTGGTCTGGAAGGGACCTTAAAGTTCATCCTGTTCCACCCCTGCCACAGGCAGGGGCACCTTCCCCTGGGCTGAGCAAGGGACAGAAAGACATTCCAGTTGTCATCACGGTGCAGGTGATGCCTTTGGGGGATCCAATTAGAGCAGCAAGAGGAAAAAATAAAACACAGTGTTCAATAAAGGCTGCAACAGTTAATAAGGCGGAGGTGACACTTAGGGGGCTCCAGTTTAGGCAGCAGGAGGGAAAAAAATGAGCAAAGTGTTCAATAAAGACTACAACAGTAAAAGAAGATGAATTGAGAAATTCAAACCCCTTTGTGATTGATTTGACTGTTTATGTAAAATTCTCACGAACAGGACCACATGAACTCTGCGGAGTGGTGGCCCAGACCCCGTGTTTGCTCAAAACAAGAATTCACAGCCACGTTCCAAGTGGAGGCTCCCTCCCCACGAGGCTGTGGCTGCCCCGTATTTCCCTTGCTCTGATTAATCGAGGAGGATGGGATTTCCCAGGAGGCACCAGCCAGCCTTCGATGCACAGCTGAAAGCAAAACCTGATTATTTTGCAGAGGTGGAGTCCACTCCAGCACCTCTTTAGGCACCCTGGAGCTCTCTCAGGACCTGTCCTGAGCACTGGCTGGGTCCAGCTCAGCTCTGAGGCCCCAGAGCCCTCAGGCCATGCAGGGGCTCCCTGAGCTGCCCCTTGCTGTCTGTCTGGAGCTGGACTGGCCCCTGGGCACTTCCACCCCTCCTGCAGCCAGGGCAGCCCAGGTCCCTGGAGGCACAGCAGGGCTGATCCCCGAGCAGGGTGGGCTGCACACAGCCCTGCAGCTCAGGCAGCAGCACTGCAGGTGGGCCTGGCCCAAACTGTGTGCCTGCCTTCCTTTCCATTGTACCAGGAACAGGAGGCGAGGAGGGAAAACCCAGCAGCCTCTCAAGGCTTAACTCACAGCCCGTTAGCATCTGGAGCTGTTTAAGCTCCCATCCCAAAGTGCACTGCCACCCCCTTGGGGCAACAAAGAGACGCCTGAGTCTGGAGGTGTTAGAAAGATGAGCAATTTGATCCTCCTTTTGGAAGAAGCACCAAGAAACCTGTGCCATTCCTTTCCCCTCCAAAGCCAGCTGGCTGCACTTGTGTGTCAGAGCAGCCCTCGGAGCCATATGTCACCAGCAGAGGGGGAGGGCTGCAATAACTCTGCTCGGTGGGGACAGGTACCACAGACAGGCTTTGCCACTTGGATCCCATAAATCAGCCACAGCACAACTGCTCTCACTGCATCTTTCATGCAAACTGCTTTCCAGATGGATTTGCATAGAAAGAGAAAAATAGAGAGCCCCAGAATAATTTAAATTGGAAAAGCCCTCTAAGTTGGAAAAGACCACAGAGTCCAACCATTCCCCAGCACTGCCAGGGCCACCCCTGCCCCTGTCCCCAAGTGCCACACCCACAGGGCTGTGAAATCCCTGCAGGGATGGGGACTCCAGCCCTGCCCTTTCCATGGGGAATGTCCCCAGTGCCCACCCTGAGCTCCCCTGAGGCCGTTCCCTCTGCTCCTGTCCCTGTTCCCGGGGATAAGATCCCAAATCCCCCCGGCTGTGCCCTCCTGGCAGGAGCTGTGCAGAGCCACAAGGGCCCCCTGAGCTTGCAGGGGACACCTTGGAGGAAGGAGATGGATTCACATGAAGAGAGATGAGGCTTGAGAGTGACAGGACCTGGCCAGAGCAGTTCTGAGCTGGACAATATTTATCCAACACAACAGGACACAGGGAAGAGCTTTGCCCCATGAGGACAGTGGGGTTTGTTCTGTGTCTCTGGGGTCCCCATCCCCTCCGGCTCCTGCTGCAGGCAGCCACAGCCCAGAGCCCCAGCAGCTGCTGCCAGGGGCCAGAGCACAGGGCATGGGCAGGCTCTGGGGACAGCACAGACGTGGGGTGAGCAAGGATCCCACCCCCAGGGCAGGGACACCTGTGCCACTGCTGGGGGATGAAGGGCCCCAAGGACATCTGCAGCTGGGGCACCAGCTCACCACAGCCACAGAACAGTTTGGGTTGGAAGGGACCTTTAAAAGTTCATTTAATCAAAAATCCCAGTCACAGACTGGTTGGAATTGAAGGGAATTTTCCAAGAGCAGAGACGTCTTCCACCAGAGCAGGCTGCTCACAGCCCCACCCAGCCTCAGCCTGGATGCTTCCAGAGATGCTTGGCAACACCCACGAGGAGCACGGCCTCTCTCAGCACCCACCAAGCTCACTGCAGCTCAGCCAGAGCCAGCTGTGGCATCACCTGCTACCAGCCCAGGTCCTGCATGGCTCACGGGTGATTTAAATGTGATGTGACCTTCCTGCAGACTCCTTTTCCTTCCCTGTGGCACTCCCAGCTCCTCCTTGCCCAGGATGGATGGTGGCTCCCCCTCTGGAGCCCTCCTTGCCCTGTGTGAGGCGGCGCTGGGTCCTTTCCTGCAGCCCCACAGCCCTGCCCAGTCACACAGGCGGGGCTCTCCTCCCTGTCCCGCTGCAGGAGCAATCACCACCCCTGGTTCCAGCTCCCAGCAGCTCCTCAGGCGCCCCCTCCCAGCCAGGAGCTTCCAGGCTGCTTTCCCAGGAGAGCAGAGCCCAGCAGGGATGGGCCCAAGGCAGGGGCTGAGCTCTGCCAGCCCTCTCCTCTCAGCCAGGAGAGGCTCTGCTCCCCTGCCACCAGAGCGGATTCTGACAGAGGCTTTTGAAACAAGGGAGCTGTTCTGAGCTGAAGATTGACAGGAACAAGCTTGCCATAGTTTTGTTCCTTTTTATTTTTTCAGTGAAGTGTGTTCTTCTGAAAAAAAAAAAAAATTCTTCTATCAGGAGAACTACCTTTCAATTTGTCCTCTCTCACTTTCGGGTTGAGAAGAAAGAGGTCATTTATATTTTTTTTAAGGAAGGAAAAGGAATATAAAGTCCACTAGAGGGAAAAAGAAATCATGAATATCTTGGTAGCAGGGTATTTTTATCAAAAGGTGGCAAACTTTAGAGACATTAGAAGTCATGTTTTAAAATGACCAAGTGGAAAGTTATAAAAATGAACAAGTCTTGTGTGAAAATGATGAAGGGAATTTCAGGCACAATAGAAATCATCTGTGAAAATTGCCAGGAGAGCAGGGAAGACATTTCTGTCTCCAAAAGCAAAATAAAATGCTATTCACAGTAATTCATACTAATTATTAGCCTTAAGTAGTACTAATTTTTACCCAGCAATAATTACTATTTAAGGCTCCAGAGCTCTGGAAAAAATATTTTCTGGGTGGGGTAAGGTCCTTGCAGAGCAATCTGCACAGCATTAGTGGGCAGCCTGTTGAGGGAGAAGTTTTATTTCTCCTCTGCACCAACACGGACAGACATAAATATCACATTTCTGTTGATGCAAATAACGGATTGCTCCCGTCAAAACTGACAAAGCCATGCATTAAGGAGTTTCCCTCTCTCACACACACAGGTGCATTTTCAAGAGATTTCTTCTGCTTTTCCCCAGGATCTGAGTTCACAAACCAGGTGAAAATCTGCCAGAAACTCCCATGTTTGATGGGATCACTGCAGAACCCGTGGCAAACCCAGGCCAGGAACCCTGCAAGTGTTTGATGGGATCTGTGAGGAGCCAAACCCAGGAACCCTGCAAGCGTTTGATGGGATCTGTGAGGAACCAAACCCAGGAACCCTGCAAGTGTTTGATGGGATCTGTGAGGAACCAAACCCAGGAACCCTGCAAGTGTTTGATGGGATCTGTGAGGAGCCAAACCCAGGAACCCTGCAAGTGTTTGATGGGATCTGTGAGGAACCAAACCCAGGAACCCTGCAAGTGTTTGATGGGATCTGTGTTGCTCAGGCTGCTCACAGCTGTAGCCCTGTGTCCTTGTCAAATTAATTACACTCTTTATATGTACCTCTATCAGTGCTTCCTGGAGCCCTGATTTTCCATAAGGTCTTCCTGAAAGCTTCAGCACTGCCCTGTGAGTGGGATTTCTGTTCAGGTAAATACAGGGGACACTCCAGCAGCCATGAGCTTCCCCCAGTTCATGTCCCTTGTCCTCAGGGGTGGCACTGTGCTCCTGCTCTGTCCTCGCACTGCCATCAGTGTGGCTGCTGGGGGACAGCTCAGGGAGCTGATCTGGCTGGAAAGCAGCTGAGGATAATAAAAACACTGTTCAGTTCTGCAAGCTGCCTGCTCCGGGCCACGCTGTGCGCTTGTGCCAGCAGAAGCTGGGATCTCCATCCAGGCTGGCTGGTGGTGATACTGCCATCAGGAGAGCCCTGATCTCACCAGGAACTGCCTCCTGCAGCCAGGATCATCCCAAAATTGCCACAGGGGGACACATCAAAGGCGAGGAGCTCGCACTGCTGCCCACTGGGATGAAGCTGGGAATTGCCAGGCTCGTGCCTGCCCTCTCCAGCCCTGCACCCTGGATCCCTGCAGGGGATCCCAGGCACATCTCCATGTCCATCCACAACACAAACGTCCAAAAATACCTAGGGAGAAGGCTGAGGGTGCCCAGGAGCTTCTGCTGGGGTGGTGCTGTGCCTGCAGGGGTGAAAAGGTCCCCCTGGACCAGAAGGGCAAAGGGTGACCAGCAGCTGATGGCTTTGCTCCGGCGTGGAGCAGAGGTGACAAGTGTATCCCTAACACCTGTCCCCTATTCCCAGCGGCACTGCCGACAATGGGACTGGCCATTTGCTCCTTTCTCTAAGCCACTTTCTCTAGAGAAATCGATCAGCCCACCAGCCAGTCAATCAGGCAGTCAATCAATGAGGGAGCCAATCCGAGCCGCTTGGAAAACGGATCCTGCCGAGACCGGGACTCGCACCCGAGCCTCGAGAGCCTCAGGGAAAAGCTGCAGCCCTGGGGCAGCCTGAGCCCACCCAGCCCGGGCACAGCCCCTGCCCCGGGTTGGAGGAGCGGCCATCCCGGCCGTGCCGTGCCGTGCCGTGCCCCGGCACTCCCAGCCCCGGAGCGAACCGAGCCCTGCTGAACACGGCCGGGCCCTCCTGGGGGGTCGGATGTGCCCCCATCCCCACCTTTGGGACCTGGAAGGGTTGCTGCTGCTGACATCTAGTGACAGGAGAGCCGGCACGGGGAGTCACCTGGAGCTCCGGCAGAGCCTGCCCACGGCAGGAGAACCAGCCCGGTCCGGCCCGGGGCTCGGTCCTGCCCGGGTCTCTCTGTCCTGTCCAGGATCTCTCTGTTCTCCCCAGGAGCTCGGTCCTGCCCGGATCTCGGTTCTCCCCAGGAGCGGGGCTCCAGCGGGATCGAGTTCCGGGCGCCCCACGATGTCCCAGCCACTTTCAGTCCCCTCAAGACCTTTTCCTCCTGCAGTGGCACCCGAAGAGAACAGGCACATCCTATTCCCAGCCTCCCCACAGCCCTTCCTGGTCTATTTAAGCACGGGCTCAATGTTGGCTTTGGTGCCTCATCGGAGCACAGGGAGGGGACAGAATGCCCCAAGGGGAGGAGCCGCGGTGGCACCCGGGCATCCCCAGCCGCTGCCGGGGGCCGCAGCCCCTTCACCCCCGTTCCCTTCCTCCAGGGCCGCGGGAGCCCCGGGAATCGCGCAGGAGACGCGGCCGCTCCGGGCTGAGCGGAGGGAGGGAGGGTGCGAGCGGGATGCTCAAAGCACGGGAGCACTCGGGGACAGCGGCTGCCAGCCACGCCAGGGGACGAGGGCAGCCACAGGGGTGGGGGGAACCTCTGTGGCGCTCACTCCCCGCTCTCGGTGCAAGAACAAAGCGCTGAGCTGGGTTCGGGGGGCGTGAGGGAATCGCAGCCCGGAGCCCCGAGCGCAGCCCGGCGGACGCGCGGCTCGCTCGGGCTGTGACAGAGCGGTGACAGAGCTGGGGCTGCCAGCCCGCACACGCTGCCCCAAACCCCGGCACATCGGGGCATTCCCGGCGCCGTGCAGAACCTGCCTCCCCTGCAGCTGCAGCGCAGCCCCTCCGAGCCCTGTGCCCCGACAAGTGCTGAATGCGCGGGGCACATCTGGGCATCCCCGCGGCAGCAGGACCATCCGAAAGCACAGCAGCGAGCTCGGCTCCAGAGCAGAGGAGGCACCAGAAAGCCGATGGATGAGCACGGAGTGGAGGAGGAATGGTTCGGGCTGGAAAGGACCTTCCCGAGCATCTCGTTCCGACCCCCCTGACACGGGCAGCGACACCTTCCAGGAGCCCGGGCGGCTCCAAGCGCGTCCAGCCCGGTCTCGGTGCAGCCAGCCGGGCTCATCGCCGCTCCCGGAGCGCTGGGAAGCGGAGCCCCCTGCCCGGGGGTGCCCGCCATGCCCCCCAGGCGAGCCCGGCAGAAAGTTGTGCCCCGCTGGCCCGCGCCGCGCTACTCACCCAGGAGGATCAGGGTGCAGAAGCAGAGGATGCCCCTCATCCTCCCGCTGGGCTCGGCTCGGACCCCCGGCCCGGCCCGGCGCGGCTCGGCGCGGCTCGGCGGTGCCGGAGGATGCGCGGAGGGCTGGGCAGGGCGGAGGGAGGGGGGCGGCCCCGCGGCCCGGCCCGGCCCCCCCGGCCCGAGCGCTGCCCCGGCCCCGGCCCCGCTCCGGGCCCGGGTCATGCCCGCAGCCGCGCCGGGCCCCGCGGGCTGGCGGCCGCCCCCCGCGCCATGCTCCGCCGAGGGGCCGCCCCGGGCTGGCCGCTCTGCTTTTATGAGCGTGGATTAGTTAATTGTCCTTTCTTCTTATTACGATTTTTTTTCCTTTGTTTGTTTTTGTTTGTTATTTTTTCCCCTTGTGGTGTGTTTTTCTGTTTTGTTTTCTCCGCCTCTCTCAGCACGGAACTCGCGGCGGGCGCAGCTCCCCGTGCCCGAGCACCGGGGCAGCCTCGCCGCCTTCCCCGGGCCGCCCCCGCCCGCCGCGGCCCTGGGGAGGGGCTTGGGGCCCGGCCCCCGCTCCTCCTCCTCCTCCTCCTCCTCCTCCTCCTCCTCCTCTCCGTCCCCGCATCCCGGCCCCGGGCGGGGGTTCTCTCTCTCATCTCCTGCACCCGTGCCTTGGGCATGGCCCTTGCACCCTGCAAGCCCCGGGCTGCCTTCTGCCTCCCCGCTGCCCTCCTGGAGGGTCCCGGCATCTCTCCCCTCCTGCCAGCCCTCCCGTTCGGATGGAAGCACCGGCCTCACCGCCTTGGAGATGTGTCCTGCTCCCGGCTGCTGTTGGCAGTGACACTGCCCTGAACGCTCGGGCCACGTCCTAACCCCCTCCCGGCCGCGGCACCTTCCAAAATCCCCTGGCGCATGATGACCTCCCAGTTCTCCTCCAAAACCCTCTGTAAATTCGGGTGATGTGCTTCCATGACTTCCCGTCCGGCTTCCACACCTCCTTCACCCTGGTGCACTGCTCCCTCCCCACCATTCCCTGCTGCTTCCCCCAGCTCTGATCCCCACGGCCCAGCAAGTGACCCTGCATTAGGGAGCAGAGCCTGGCTCCTTAATCTTTGTGATGCTGAGTGAGCATCATTTCTCACTGCCTCCATTTCATGCATGGAGTACCTGAGACACAAAACCTGAAGTGACATCTTCAGGTTCCCCAGTAATGAACTGACCCATGGAGCAGGGACAGCTTCGTTCCTGAGCTGCACAGCCTCCCTTCCCTTCCCTTCCCTTCCCTTCCCTTCCCTTCCCTTCCCTTCCCTTCCCTTCCCTTCCCTTCCCTTCCCTTCCCTTCCCTTCCCTTCCCTTCCCTTCCCTTCCCTTCCCTTCCCTTCCCTTCCCTTCCCTTCCCTTCCCTGGCTCCCTGGATGATTCAGGGGATGACCAGGAAACTTTTTCCCCAGGCAGTGCTTTAGGATATTTGCAGAGAGAGCTTTTCCCACTGCTGGCTCAGATCTTTTCACTGAACAGGTATTTAAATGCTCTGGGAAGTTTTGGGTTTTTTTTCCGCTGGAGCTGTTCAGGGTTCTTAACTTGCATTTCCTTGTGGCATCACCTCATTAATCCTTCCTGCAAAGAACTGCACACTTTTATTTTTCAGGAGTAAAACAGAGAAGGGAAATAATTCATACAGCCATTTGTAGGTGTTATATATCAAACAGAAAAAGTCAAGAAAGTACTTTTTATTTTCTTTTTTCCTTTTTTTTCTTCCCACTTGGCAAATCAAAAGGAAAGTGTGGTCCTTGGCCTTCCTCCCTGGCCTTCCTCTCCCTTTGAAAGCTTCTACCATGTTCCAGTCTGGAACTATCCATTTAACAGGTTTCCTAGTCCTCTGCCAGAATTGAAAGGTTGTAAATACATGAATGTCTCTAGCAAGTGTATTTCACACCCAAAATGAGCATTTCCTGAGCTACTCAGTGGGGAAAAAGAAAGTGTTAATAAAGCCTCATTTGGAGTAAAAAACATTGCTCTGGAGCTGGGTTTTTGATTTCTTTAAGAACAGTATGATTATGTTTAAGCAAATTTCAAGCTGAAATTGCACTGAGCTGCAGTTGAAACATCAACTGGGAAACTGGGGAAATGATTGGATTTTTCTGCTTATTATTATTTTTAATTATTTTGCAGATTCTTTTTCAGTGTTCTATTTTTGAAGTGGCTGTTTGTCCAGGGGAAAAAAAAAATCACTGGAACATATGTGAATTTCAGTGGGATTTTTAACAAATTCAATACAAAATATTTTCCTAGGAAAATGTCTCTGCCTCCCTCAGGAATGAGGAATTCTGGTGCTCTTGGACCAAAGGGGTGCCCTGAGCCCCATCCCATCAAAGGGATGGGTTTAGCTCAGTCCCAACTCACATGAGAGAGCTGCCATGTGAGGACTTGCTCTCCCTGGCTCTGCCTTGTCCCTCTCTGAGGTCTGAGCAGCAGGAATCCTTCCTTTTGGTCATGAAATTCCTGCATCCCCACAGCTACAGCCAGAGGAGCAGCTGGAGGCTGCCTTGGTGTCACCCCTTGGGCTGAGGTTGGTCCTCCCCCTCCGGACAAGGGGAAGGAAGCTGCCAAGGAATCAGTGCAATGAAAGCATCGTTTCTTCCTGAATCTGAAGAGGAAATAAAAAAATGGGGGGTTTGGGGACGTGGAAAGCGCAGGCACAGACAACCCCCACCGGCCATCCCACCAGGGAGGCATTTCCTGCCTTCTGTAATTACTCGTGGGACAACCAGGACAGACAAGAGCTGCGCTGGGAAAAGCTGCCCAGAAAAGATCCTACAGACCCCGTGGGGAGAGAGGAACCATTGTTCCCTGCAGCCTCATTCATCAGAGCTGGCTCTCCCTCCTCGCTGGGTGCGTGTGGGGTGAGTGGGGGAAGCAAAGGCTCTCCTAACATATGTGAGGAGCAAAGGCACTCCTTCCATGGGTGAGGAGGAGCAAAGGCACTCCTTCCATGAGTGGGGAGGAGCAAAGGCACTCCTTCCATGGGTGAGGAGCAAAGGCACTCCTTCCATGGGTGAGGAGCAAAGGCACTCCTTCCATGAGAGGGGAGGAGCAAAGGCACTCCTTCCATGGGTGAGGAGCAAAGGCACTCCTTCCATGGGTGAGGAGTAAAGGGACTCCTTCCATGAGTGGGGAGGAGCAAAGGCACTCCTTCCATGGGTGGGGGGAAGCAAAACCATTTATTCTATGAGTGGGGGGAAGTAAAGCCATTTATTCCATTAGTGGGGGGAAGTAAAGCCATTTATTCCATGAGTGAAGGGAAGTAAAGCCATTTATTCCATGAGTGGGGTAAATAAAGCCATCTATTCCATGAATGGAGGGAAGTAAAGCCATCTATTCCATGAGTGGGAGGAAGCAAAGCCATTTATTCCATGAGTGAGGGAAGTAAAGCCATTTATTCCATGAGTGAGGGAAGTAAAGCATTTATTCCATGAGTGGGGGGAAGTAAAGCCATTTATTCCATGAGTGGGGGGAAGCAAAGCCATTTATTCCATGAGTGAAGGGAAGTAAAGCCATTTATTCCATGAGTGGGGTAAATAAAGCCATCTATTCCATGAATGGAGGGAAGCAAAGCCATTTATTCCATGAGTGGGGTAAATAAAGCCATTTATTCCATGAGTGGGAGGAAGCAAAGCCATTTATTCCATGAGTGAGGGAAGTAAAGCATTTATTCCATGAGTGAGGGAAGCAAAGCCATTTATTCCATGAGTGAGGGAAGTAAAGCCATTTATTCCATGAGTGGGGGGAAGTAAAGCTATTTATTCCATGAGTGAAGGGAAGTAAAGCCATTTATTCCATGAGTGGGGTAAATAAAGCCATCTATTCCATGAGTGGGAGGAAGCAAAGCCATTTATTCCATGAGTGAGGGAAGTAAAGCCATTTATTCCATGAGTGGAGGGAAGTAAAGCCATTTATTCCATGAGTGAGGGAAGTAAAGCATTTATTCCATGTGTGGAGGGAAGTAAAGCCATTTATTCCATGAGTGGGGGGAAGTAAAGCCATTTATTCCATGAGTGGAGGGAAGCAAAGCCATTTATTCCATGTGTGGGGGGAAGTAAAGCCATTTATTCCATGTGTGGGGGGAAGTAAAGCCATTTATTCCATGAGTGAAGGGAAATAAAGCCATTTATTCCATGATTGAAGGGAAGCAAAGGCACTCCTTCCAGCCCCCCAAAAGTCACCTGCTCCCTTTCTGTGCAAATGAGTCAAGGTATTGATCAGTCAGCTGGAAAAACACCCCATTGTTGCTCCTGTTAGACCTATCCCAAAAAGCTGCTCCCCAGAGCTCTAGACAACAGATTTAGCAAAGGCAGTGAAAGAAAGGATTGTTTGGGTAGGTCCGTGGAGAAATCACTGGGCAGAGAAAGCACAGAAAATATGCTGACTAAAAGAAATGCACTTGTGAGAGTGAAACTGGTCCCACTGGAAACCAAGGACAACTTTGGAGCGTGTCCTACAGTCAGGTTTGCTGTGCAGGACCCTGCCATGCACGGTCCCATGGCCAGAGATGGCCTCCAAGCACCAAACCAGCCCTGGGAGCGGGGCAGGAGAGCTGCAGCGCCCTTTGCATGGGTGGGGAGGTCCCTGCTGAGAGCAGCCACCCTCTCCTGAGCTGGAGAAGCTGCTGGGACCTGCATCCTCCTGCTGGGATGTGCATTCCCTGCTGGGACCTGCATCCCCCTGCTCCTGGGACCTGCATTCCCTGCTCCTGGGACCTGCATCCTCCTGCTGGGATGTGCATTCCCTGCTGGGACCTGCATTCCCTGCTGGGACCTGCATTCCCTGCTCCTGGGACCTGCATCCCCCTGCTCCTGGGACCTGCATCCTCCTGCTGGGATGTGCATTCCCTGCTGGGACCTGCATCCCCCTGCTCCTGGGACCTGCATCCTCCTGCTGGGATGTGCATTCCCTGCTCCTGGGACCTGCATCCCCCTGCTGGGATGTGCATTCCCTGCTGGGACCTGCATTCTCTGCTGGGACCCGCATCCCCCTGCTCCTGGGACCTGCATTCCCTGCTCCTGGGACCTGCATCCCCTGCTCCAGGGACCTGCATCCTCCTGCTGGGATGTGCATTCCCTGCTGGGACCTGCATCCTCCTGCTGAGATGTGCATTCCCTGCTGGGACCTGCATCCCCCTGCTCCTGGGACCTGCATCCCCCTGCTCCTGGGACCTGCATCCCCCTGCTCCTGGGACCTGCATCCCCCTGCTGGGACCTGCATTCCCTGCTCCTGGGACCTGCATCCCCCTGCTCCTGGGACCTGCATCCTCCTGCTGAGATGTGCATTACCTGCTGGGACCTGCATCCCCCTACTCCTGGGACCTGCATCCTCCTGCTGGGACCTGCATCCTCCTGCTGGGACCTGCATTCTCTGCTGGGACCTGCATCCCCCTGCTGGGATGTGCATTCCCTGCTCCTGGGACCTGCATCCTCCTGCTGGGATGTGCATTCCCTGCTCCTGGGACCTGCATCCTCCTGCTGGGATGTGCATTCCCTGCTGGGACCTGCATTCCCCTGCTGGGACCTGCATCCCCTGCTCCAGGGACCTGCATCCTCCTGCTGGGATGTGCATTCCCTGCTCCTGGGACCTGCATCCCCCTGCTGGGATGTGCATTCCCTGCTCCTGGGACCTGCATTCCCTGCTCCTGGGACCTGCATCCCCCTCCTCCTGCTGCTGCTCGGGCTCCAGCTCACCTGATCTGCAGCCTCTCTCTGGTTGTGGGGCTGCTCCTGATTGAAGGAGGGTCCTGGCTCTGGCCTTCAGCTGCTTGGGGAGTGCAGGAGCTGTGAACTGAAACCTGGGGGGTTGTGTTGAGGAGCTTTTCCTCTTGCTCCTCTTTATTGCTTGCGGATGTGTTCTTATGGGACCCTCTCATTGCTGAACTTCTGGAGCACTTCAGCCTCTGGAACTGGACTGGCAGGAGAGTAGGAGAGTTGCTTGTTAGCATTTAGGATCAAATGAAACCCCAGCAAACCCCAGTAACTGCAGCTGCTGTGAGACCTTTTCAGGAATATCTGCATTTTCCCAATGACCCTGGAGGGTCTCAGTACCTTTAGGGTGTGTAAACTCATTGCCAAGCAGGTTTGACTTGCCATGGCTTGCAATAATTTTGATGTTTCCAAAGGGAAAAGGGAACTGGAGTGATGTAATGACCCCAATCTCCCTGTGCTCTTTGTATATTCATTCAGGGGATACCCCAAAAGGAAACAAGGAAAGCTGGACAGACACTGTACAGAAATGAGGGAAGAATCATGGCTGATACCCAGTTCTGTGTTTGCCTTGGTGTCTGTAAGATCCCTCAGGAAAAAAATGAATCTGACAACTTTGCTTTCTGTAATGTGAACCACTGAGGAGGGTGGAAAAAGCAAAGTGCACTGAGAAAGAAAATATGCTGAGAAATGAGAATTGTAGATTCATGGAATGGTTTAGGGTGGCAGGGCCCTTAAAGCCCATCCTGTTCCACCCCTGACGCCTTCCACTGCCCCAGAGTGCTCCCAGCCCCGTCCAGCCTGGCCCTGAGCAACTGATTTGTTTCAGATTTGCCATAACAATTCTGGCTCCCAAGATGGAAATTAGGTTCTAATGAAAAACCTCCATGAAACGTAGCAGGAGCTGAACATCTCACAGAAGACCTCAAGAATGAGCAGAAACAGGATGAAATAGCCCAAAATCTGAAGTCACAAACCTGCAAGTGAAGTTTCCTTGCCAAGGGCCCTCCCTAAACCCTTTCTCTGCCGGATGGAATTCCCAGTGAGCCCTGGCAGGATGAACTGGCCATGGGCACATGGGGACTGGGGCAGCATTTCTGGTCACAGGGAAATGCTGGGGGCACCATGCCCAGCTGCAGGATGTGCTTCAAAGCACCTGAACCTCTGAAAAACCAAACAAGCCACGGCTGGAGGCTTCCTGCTCATCAGCCCTGGTGAGGTGGGGAGGAGGCAGCAATGTTTTGGGGCAGATCCCTGGGTTAGACAGACCCAACATGCTGTCCCTGCCGGGCTGTGACACCGTGTCTGGTCCAGCTCCAGCTCCTGAGACGGAACCACTTCTCCTAAGTCCACTTGAGATGTGCAAACAGCCCTGTCAACAGCAGCTCGCCAAGCTGGGTGGCTTTCTCTGGGCTGCAGTAGCCTTGGTAACTCTCAGGGAAAAAAATAACCTAATTTTCTCTTTCATCCATAAGCTGAACCCTTTAATTTGCTTTCAAGTGAATTAAACATAAGCCTCCATTTTTTTAATTCCTTTGTCCTAATTTAAAAGTACTGACATTTTTCAAAGGAGTTTTCTGGATTCCCCGTTTGCAGCTCATTGTTTTAGTATTTTTTTAAAATAAACCAGAGGCTGATTTTTTTATTGCTGAAATGCTTTCCTTCCCTCCTCCTTTTGTTAATAACAAGGGGATATTGTTCTCATTTCTAAACTTTCCCTGCTGACCTGGAGAGCAGCCTGTGTCCTGCTGCACTACCCAGGTGCCCGTGGCTCATAACTGAGCTTTGCCACCATTGTCCTGGGTGATGCAGGAGCATCCTTGGGCTCACAGAGTTCAGTGTCCCCAGTGCACCTTCCACCCTTCAATATCCAACAGCCAGCGACCCACAGTTCATCCCACGGGGTTATTGGAGGCACCAGGTGCTGGAGAGCAGCCCTGGTGTTATGAAAACAGTGACACAGCAGCACCAACCTGTTTGTGTTTCCAGAAACAGCAGCTGCTTGAACAACTTCCACCCTGAGATGTGGGCTCGGCGCCCTTGATCCTCTCTGAACAAGAGATTTCTCCTGCTCAGTGTTTGCACAGCATCAGCCACACCAAAACATCCTCTAAAACACAGCACAGAATGCAGCTGGGGCAAGGAATCACCTGCCCCTGCTGGGGGACCCTCGTGCAAAGCCTGAGCCTTTGCTCCCCACGCTTGTTTTCCTTTTGGGGTGCTCGGCATGGTGTGAGGCTGAGGGGAGCCCTGGGGGCTCTGTTTGTGCCTGCAGGGCGGCACTGGAACGTTCCCTGAGCTCTGCTGGAAGGACAGGGGGATGAAGGGCACCCATCAGGAGGTGACAGCCCTCCTCCACACAGCCTCACTCATTCCAGCACCCGGCTGTTTTTCAGTGCCTCATGACAAATCCCCATTTCCCCTCAGAATTATGGGCTGTATTTTGGTTTGCTTTCCGACCCTGGTAGCCTTCCAGCCTGCATTAAGTTATCTCAGAGCAGCTGATCTCCTGTCAGTGTTAATCTTGTGTCCTGGCGTGTGGGGAGGAGTGATGGGAAGTGTTTAGCACCAGACCCAATTCACAGCCTCTTCTGGCTTGGTCCAGCCAAGGTCACAGCCTGAGGCTTGCGCTCTGACAACGTTCCTGTCTGCCTGGAGACCCCCCTGCCTGCACTGAGGGCTGAGGAGACCACCCTGAAAGCAAAGGCTGCATAAAATAGAATTACACTTTTAAAAGCTGGGGAGCCCTCGGATGTACTCAGCTCAGGAACAGGACTGGTGTCAGCAGAAGTTACCTTGGATGTGGGGAGGAATGAAGCTGAAAGCAAATTTAAACTGTGGTTTCCTCATCCTTTTGCTGGGGTTTGGGAGGATTTCCATAAAAGCTTCTCCCTCATGTGTGTGGCCCAGTGTGGGGCCCAGCCTCAGCCTCCCTGTGCCCACCATGGGCACAGCCTCAGCTTCCCCATGCCCAGCATGGGCACAGCCTCACCCTCTCCGTGCCCACCATGGCCACAGCCTCTCCCTCCCCGTGCCCACCATGGGCACAGCCTCAGCCTCTCCATGCCCACCATGGGCACAGCCTCAGCCTCCCCGTGCCCACCATGGGCACAGCCTCAGCCTCCCAGTGCCCACCATGGGCACAGCCTCAGCCTCCCCGTGCCCACCATGGGCACAGCCTCAGCCTCCCCGTGCCCACCATGGCCTCAGCCTCCCCATGCCCACCATGGCCACAGCCTCTCCCTCCCCGTGCCCACCATGGGCACAGCCTCAGCCTCCCTGTGCCCACCATGGGCACAGCCTCAGCCTCCCTGTGCCCACCATGGGCACAGCCTCAGCCTCCCCATGCCCACCATGGGCACAGCCTCCCCGTGCCCACCATGGGCACAGCCTCAGCCTCCCTGTGCCCACCATGGGCACAGCCTCAGCCTCCCTGTGCCCACCATGGGCACAGCCTCTCCCTTCTGCAGGCTCTGTGCCCTCGCCATGCCCAGCCCTGCCCACGGTGCCTCCTGCCTGGGCTGGAACGATCAATGGAGTCAGAGCAGGCTGTGCTGGAACTGCTGGCAGGGCAGGGGTTAAAACTGACACTGAAGGAGCTGCCCCAGCCAGGAGCTCCTTCCATGAAGTGGGAAAATGGAGCTAAGAGGGAACCTGGAGTGACAGAATCCTTCAGGATGGAAAAATCCCTCTGAGCCCATGGAGCCCAACCATGCCCAGCACTGCCAGGGCCACCCCTGCCCCTGTCCCCAAGAGCCACATCCACAGGGCTGTGAAACCCCCAGGGATGGGCACTCCAAACCTCCCTGGGCACTTCCAATCCCTGACCCCCCTTCCCATGGGGAAATTCCTCCCAGTGCCCACCCTGAGCTCCCCTGAGGCCGTTCCCTCTGCTCCTGTCCCTGTTCCCTGGGATAAGATCCCAAATCCCCCTGGCTGTGCCCTCCTGGCAGGAGCTGTGCAGAGCCACAAGGGCCCCCTGAGCCTCCTTTGCTCCAGGCTGAGCCCCTGCCCAGCTCCTCAGGGACTCTGCAGCCCCTGCCCGGCTCCCTCAGGGACTCTGCAGCCCCTGCCCGGCTCCCTCAGGGACTCTGCAGCCCCTGCCCGGCTCCCTCAGGGATTCTGCAGCCCCTGCCCGGCTCCCTCAGGGACTCTGCAGCCCCTGCCCAGCTCCCTCAGCCTCTCCTGGGGCTCCAAACCCTTCCCCACATTCCCTGATTTCCACTGGCAGTAGCTCAAGTGCAGCCTCTCAGTGCAGAGGAGAGGAAGAAGAGCTGAGCATGGGACCTTTGATTTCCCTTCCATTTCCCTTTGATTTCCCTTTGGTTTCTGTTTCTCCTTTGCTCCTGAACCCATCTCAGTTGCCTGTTGTGAGGAATTGAACTTTAAAAGGAGAAATCAGCACGTTGTTTTTCAGTGAACATCTGTCCTTCATTCCCTGGTGGAAATTTTCTGTTGAAATGCTTACAAATAAGAAAGTTTTCTTTATAGACTTAGAAAATACCCTTTTAGAAGTAAAGTAAGGTTTCAGTCTCTTCTGGCAGCAATTAAGAATACAGGGTATTGTGCCTTTGAAAATTGAACCTCTTATTTAACTGTCTAAATAGAGATTTAATTTTCCTGCTTTTGGCACCTAAGCTTGAAAATTTTCTTCTTACAGATGAAAACAGAACATTATAGAAATTGAGTCTGTGGCATTTTTATTCTGCTTTGTGAGAGAGAAAAAAACCCGAGGAAGATAATTTATCAGTATTTGTACCTCTATTCTAACCCCTTTGAACCAAAATCCCTCATAAATGTCATCTCTGGATCACTCTGGGTGTACCAAAGGCTGATTTGAGTGCAGCCAGCCCATGGAAGTGCTGCCTGGGCTGTGTCCCTCAGCTCTCAGCAGAGCCGTGCAGCACATTCAGAGCAGTAAACAAGGAAAACCCTCTCAGATCAGCCAGTCCAGCCATCCCCATCCCCGCCAGGGCCACCAGTGCCCCTGAGCCCAGTGCCACATCCACAGGGCTGAGATCCCCCAGGGCTGTGATCCTGCAGGGCTGTGAGATCCCCCCAGGGCTGTGAGATCCCCCAGGGCTGTGATCCTGCAGGGCTGTGAGATCCCAGAGCTGTGATCCTGCAGGGCTGTGAGATCCCCCCAGGGCTGAGATCTCCCCAGGGCTGTGAGATCCCAGAGCTGTGATCCTGCAGGGCTGTGAGATCCCCCCAGGGCTGAGATCCCCCAGAGCTGTGAGATCCCAGAGCTGTGATCCTGCAGGGCTGTGAGATCCCACCAGGGCTGTGAGATCCCAGAGCTGTGATCCTGCAGGGCTGTGAGATCCCACCAGGGCTGTGAGATCCCAGGGCTGTGATCCTGCAGGGCTGTGAGATCCCCCAGGGCTGTGAGATCCCAGAGCTGTGATCCTGCAGGGCTGTGAGATCCCCCCAGGGCTGTGAGATCCCCCAGGGCTGTGATCCCCTAGGGCTGTGAGATCCCAGGGCTGTGATCCCCCAGGGCTGTGATCCTGCAGGGCTGTGAGATCCCCCCAGGGCTGAGATCCCCCAGAGCTGTGAGATCCCAGGGCTGTGATCCTGCAGGGCTGTGAGATCCCCCAGGGCTGTGAGATCCCAGAGCTGTGATCCTGCAGGGCTGTGAGATCCCCCCAGGGCTGTGAGATCCCAGAGCTGTGATCCTGCAGGGCTGTGAGATCCCCCCAGGGCTGTGATCCTGCAGGGCTGTGATCCTGCAGGGCTGTGAGATCCCCCCAGGGCTGTGATCCCCCCAGGGAGCTCAGAGGTCTCTTCCAAGCTCCCAGATTGTGAGAATTCCTCCTCCCCTGTGGTGTCCCCAGTCCTCTGGAGAAGGCTCTGACTCTTCCTCCAGATGTGCCTGAGCAGGTGCTGCTCTCCAGATGTGCCTGAGCAGGTGCTGCTCCCCAGGTGTGCCTGAGCAGGTGCTGGTCTCAGGGGGTCCTCAGACGCCCCTGGAGCTGGGTTAGAAAAGCAGGTGCAGGGAACACCGTGGTGTGAGCGCCTCTGCACCCCCAGCCTGTCACCCCCCGGCACCTCTCTCAGGGGAGAGGAGGATTCGGGCTCTGCTCTCATCACGGGTGCAGGCTGCAGGAGCAGCGGCCCCTCAGGGTCTGCTGCAGCAGTGGCTACAGGGTCTGCACGAGGGGGATCCCCCCCCAGCCAGGGCTTTGCTCTGGGGCTGGGGATGGGGCTGCGAGGGTGGCACGGTGGGGTACAGGAGCGGGGAGGGTGTCAGTGCCAGTGACAGTGCCAGTGACACAGTGACAGTGCCAGTGTCAGTGTCACAGTGCTAGTGCCAGTGACACAGTGCCAGTGTCAGTGTCTGTAACAGTGCCAGTGTCAGTGTCACAGTGCCAGTGCCAGTGTCACAGTGCCAGTGCCAGTGCCAGTGTCAGTGTCACAGTGCCAGTGTCAGTGTCACAGTGCCAGTGCCAGTGTCACAGTGCCAGTGCCAGTGTCTGTAACAGTGTCAGTGTCAGTGTTAATGACAGTGCCAGTGCCAGTGTCACAGTGTCAGTGCCAGTGTCACAGTGCCAGTGCCAGTGCCAGTGCCAGTGCCAGTGTCTGTGACAGTGTCAGTGTCACAGTGCCAGTGCCAGTGCCAGTGTCACAGTGCCAGTGTCTGTGCCAGTGCCAGTGTCACAGTGCCAGTGCCAGTGTCTGTGCCAGTGCCAGTGTCACAGTGCCAGTGGTGTTGGTCTCCAGGTGTGCCTGGCCAGGTGCTGGTCTCCAGGTGTGCCTGACCCTCCTTGGCAGTGGGGACAGCAGGGTTGGGGCTGCCTCTGTCACTACTCTCCCCAGCAGGGATGCGCTGCCGTCTCTGTGTGTGCTGGGTTTTATTCCTCAAGGCCGATTTCATGAAGGGAAATCCAGCACGGGAAAAGGAAATGCAAGGCCAGAGGGAAATGCCGGAGGGAGGGCGCTGGGAAGCGTTTCCGTGGTTTGGTTCACAGGACAGGGGCGCAATGGGGGCTGCCAGGACCCTGGAGTGGCCGGTGCCTCCTCCCAGCCCTTCCCTGGAGGGGAAAATCCTCCGGGGGATTTTCCGCCTGGAAAATCCTCCTGTCCCCAGAGCCAAGGCTCCCAGAGCGGCGCACCCCTGTAATTACCATAATCTGCTGTCGATTAGATCGGATAGCTCTGTTATCACTGTTAATAACAGCTAATTAGAGAGGCTGTCACGGGGAGCTCTGGGAGGGAAGGTTTGGTCCTTAACTTCCCGTGAAGGCTCTGTTTCCATCAGAGGGAGGGCACTCGGGGACTTCCAGCCCTGGCATGGAAATGGAAATGCTGCACGAGTTTCTCCCGAAAACTCCGGCAGGGTGGAAAACAGGAGCTGGGATGGAACATGCAGCAGGGTCCAGGCAGCCCTGGAGAGACACAGGGCAGGTGGAGGAGGAGGGGATGAGAAGGTGGAATAAAAGGGCCAAGAATTCTCTTTTCTTCACACAGCTGGAACAGCTGGAGCTGGGCCAGGGCAGCTCAGGGAAAGGTTCATCCCCAGAGGGTGCTGGCACTGCCCAGGCTCCCCAGGGAATGGACACAGCCCCGGGGCTGCCAGAGCTCCAGGAGCGTTGGGACAGAGCTCCAGGGATGCCCAGGTGGGATTCTGGGGGTCTGATCAGGGCCAGGGGTGGAAGGATGACTCTGGTGGGTCTCTCCCAGCTCAGGGTATTCCGTGGTTCTGTGCTAAGTACAAAACCCCCTTCACTTCTCAAAACATTCCTTGGGAGATGACAAAAGTTGCCACTGAGAAGTGAAGGATGACTTCCTTCCTTTTAATGTTTTAATAGTTTTAATAATGAGTTTAAGTTTTAATAATGAAACATGAAGACATTGCTCACAGTCATTTTAGGCCTTTTTATTTTTTTTCCTGATGGAAACCTGCTCAATTAAAAGGAAAAAAACCCCTCACATTTCCCTTTCCTAATCCTGTGATTTCCTCCATGGTTCAGAGAAACCAGAGCTGCTTTGTCTGGAGAGGAGAGCACTGGAAAGGAGCTGGCTGCTCATCCCATGCCCTGACGTGGGTGACTCTGCAATGGGAAAGCTCAGGAGCTCCCCTGAGTTCTGGTTTGGAGGTTCACTCTCTGCAGCAGGGGCAGGGATTAAGAGGAAGGATATGCTCAGAGGAAAAGGTGGCAAATAAATGCACCCTTGGATCCTTTTCCTCCATGTAAAAGTACATAATTAGGGTCTGTCACAGCTGTATGGGATGTGGCCCTCTCCTCTTACAAGCCATCAGAGAACTACAAGCAAGACTGCCAAAATAAAACTCCTTCCATGCTCTGAGCCCTGCAGAACCAGCTCCTTTGCTCCTGAGAAGCAAAACCCCTCCAGGACCCATCATGGGTGCTCAGTGACTGAAACTCCTCCTTATGAAACCTCAATTGCCCTGGCACTGCTTTCCAACACTGGATAAAACCCCAAATCTTTGTGGTGTCTCTTGTAATCAATTTGGTGAGGTGGTGGTGAGGAGCTGGCTGAGGTGGCCCCAGGTTCAGGGTGAATCTGGCCCAGTTTGGGTCAGGCTGCTGCCACTCCTGGGCTTTGGCATCTGGGCTCATTTGTGAGGCAAAAGAGGGGCTGGAACTAAAAGCTTCCTTAATGGATGCTCGGTACAAAAAGGGAAATGGTTGCGGTAAAGATGCCACAGGGGATGAGCTTCGGTTCTGTCCTTTAATCTTCCTCCTCTTCCCTGGCCCTTAAATCTGCCACAGCTGTCACCTGCAGGTGCCATTCTGCCTCTGGGCTGGAGGGGGAGCAGGGTCACATCCTGGAGGACATTTTGTAATGCCCAAAGCACTGGCCCAGGGCACCTCCCTTTGCCTTGGCACGCAGGGATTGACCCCCTTGGAGCTGTCACTGCCTGCCTCAGTTTCCCCAGCTGAAAAACGAGCAGTGCTCAGCAGAGGTGCCAGGGACCTGGGAATTGCTGGGGGTAAGAAATCACGACATGGACCTGCTTCTGCAGGAACACAAATACACGGTCTGGGCTCTTGTTTTTAAACCCTTTCCCTTCCCAGGGTTCGTGGTCCGTGCTGGATCTCTGGGGTGTGCCTGTCCTGGCACACACAGGGCTGGATCTCTGGGGTGTGCCTGCATTGGCACACACAGGGCTGGATCTCTGGGATGTGCCTGCATTGGCACACACAGGGCTGGATCTCTGGGGTGTGCCTGCATTGGCACACACAGGGCTGGATCTCTGGGATGTGCCTGTCCTGGCACACACAGGGCTGGATCTCTGGGATGTGCCTGCATTGGCACACACAGGGCTGGATCTCTGGGGTGTGCCTGTCCTGGCACACACAGGGCTGGATCTCTGGGATGTGCCTGTCCTGGCACACACAGGGCTGGATCTCTGGGATGTGCCTGCATTGGCACACACAGGGCTGGATCTCTGGGGTGTGCCTGCATTGGCACACACAGGGCTGGATCTCTGGGATGTGCCTGTCCTGGCACACACAGGGCTGGATCTCTGGGGTGTGCCTGTCCTGGCACACACAGGGCTGGATCTCTGGGGTGTGCCTGTCCTGGCACACACAGGGCTGGATCTCTGGGATGTGCCTGTCCTGGCACACACAGGGCTGGATCTCTGGGATGTGCCTACATTGGCACACACAGGGCTGGATCTCTGGGATGTGCCTGCATTGGCACACACAGGGCTGGATCTGTGGGATGTGCCTGCATTGGCACACACAGGGCTGGATCTCTGGGGTGTGCCTGCATTGGCACACACAGGGCTGGATCTCTGGGATGTGCCTGCATTGGCACACACAGGGCTGGATCTCTGGGGTGTGCCTGCATTGGCACACACAGGGCTGGATCTCTGGGATGTGCCTGTCCTGGCACACACAGGGCTGGATCTCTGGGGTGTGCCTGTCCTGGCACACACAGGGCTGGATCTCTGGGATGTGCCTGCATTGGCACACACAGGGCTGGATCTCTGGGGTGTGCCTGCATTGGCACACACAGGGCTGGATCTCTGGGATGTGCCTGCATTGGCACACACAGGGCTGGATCTCTGGGATGTGCCTGTCCTGGCACACACAGGGCTGGATCTCTGGGGTGTGCCTGTCCTGGCACACACAGGGCTGGATCTCTGGGATGTGCCTGCATTGGCACACACAGGGCTGGATCTCTGGGATGTGCCTGCATTGGCACACACAGGGCTGGATCTCTGGGATGTGCCTGTCCTGGCACACACAGGGCTGGATCTCTGGGATGTGCCTGTCCTGGCACACACAGGGCTGGATCTCTGGGGTGTGCCTGTCCTGGCACACACAGGGCTGGATCTGTGGGATGTGCCTGCATTGGCACACACAGGGCTGGATCTCTGGGGTGTGCCTGTCCTGGCACACACAGGGCTGGATCTCTGGGGTGTGCCTGCATTGGCACACACAGGGCTGGATCTCTGGGGTATGCCTGCATTGGCACACACAGGGCTGGATCTCTGGGGTGTGCCTGCCCTGGCACACACAGGGCTGGATCTCTGGGATGTGCCTGCATTGGCACACACAGGGCTGGATCTCTGGGATGTGCCTGTCCTGGCACACACAGGGCTGGATCTCTGGGATGTGCCTGCATTGGCACACACAGGGCTGGATCTCTGGGATGTGCCTGCATTGGCACACACAGGGCTGGATCTCTGGGATGTGCCTGCATTGGCACACACAGGGCTGGATCTCTGGGGTATGCCTGCATTGGCACACACAGGGCTGGATCTCTGGGGTGTGCCTGCATTGGCACACACAGGGCTGGATCTCTGGGGTGTGCCTGCATTGGCACACACAGGGCTGGATCTCTGGGATGTGCCTACATTGGCACACACAGGGCTGGATCTCTGGGGTGTGCCTGTCCTGGCACACACAGGGCTGGAACTCCAAACACGTCCCAGGCTGATTGCTGGGGCAGGCACTGAGGTTTCCCTCCAGTCAGAGGGGAGGCACAGGGGGTTTGGGGTTCAGCTCCTCTCATCCCAGGCTATGCCAGCACCTGCTCCCATGAGCTGTGTCAGCTCCTCTGGCTCTGAGGGGCAGCAGCTGAGAGCAGGCACCTGCCTGGAGACATCCACAGGCTGATCATGGGGCTGTCCTCAGGGTCTGCAATGGCAGCTGATCCCTGTGCTAGAGGCTGATCTCTGTGTTAGAGTCTGATCTCTGTGCTAGACCAGTGCCCATAACAAGTCACCAGCAGCAATATTTGGTGTCCAGGGCTGTTTGTCCCTCTCCTGCCAGGCAAACCCCCCTGCAGGAGCTGTTTTGGAGGTGTTTCACTGGTTCTGGTCTCAAAACACCAAGTCCTGCAAAAGTGAACAAGGCTGTTGTATGACCTGCCCACACAGGGCTAGGACAAAGCAGTGGCTTCCACAGGAATGGAGATTTCACAGAACCACAGAACAGTTTGGCTTGGGAGGGACCTCAAAGAGCACCTTGTTCCATGCATCCATGTTCCATGCATGTTCCATGCATCCATGTTCCATGCATCCTTGTTCCATCCTTATTCCACCCTTGTTCCATCCATGTTCCTTCCATGTTCCATCCATGTTCCATCCATGTTCCATCCATGTTCCACCCATGTTCCATCCTTGTTCCATCCTTGTTCCATCCTTGTTCTATCCTTGTTCTATCCTTGTTCCATCCATGTTCCATCCTTGGTCCATGCATGTTCCATGCATCCTTGTTCCATCCATGTTCCATCCTTGTTCCATCCATGTTCCATCCATGTTCCTTCCTTGTTCCATCCTTGTTCTATCCTTGTTCCATCCATGTTCCATCCATGGTCCATGCATGTTCCATGCATCCTTGTTCCATCCATGTTCCATCCTTGTTCCATCCATGTTCCATCCTTGTTCCATCCATGTTCCATCCATGTTCCATCCATGTTCCACCCATGTTCCATCCTTGTTCCATCCATGTTCCATTCATCCTTGTTCCAGGGAAGGTGTCCCTGCCACGGCAGGGATGGGGCTGGAGGATCTTTAAAGTCCCTTCCAACCCAAAATGTTCTATGATTCTGTGATCCCAGAAGTCCTGGAAGAAGCTCAGGTGGGTCCTTGGAGGGGGACAGCTGGGAGCTGTGGGGCCTGGAGGCCGTGCTGATGTGGGAAGGTGCCTCAGCAGCAGATGAGGAGCACTGCAAGCCCAACCAGGGCTGTGCTGGGAACAGATTCCTTTACTTGGGATGTGGTCAAAGGTTGGACTGGATCATCTTGGAGGTCCTTTGGAGCACTGCAAGCCCAGCCAGCCCTGTGCTGGGAACAGATTCCTTTACTTTGGACATGGTTGAAGGTTGGATGGATGATCTTGGAGGTCCTTTCCAGCCTCAGGGATTCTGTGATTCTCTCTAACCAGGCCTTGGGATGGTACAAACCAGCAGGAACTGAGTTCCATTCTCATTTGGATCATCTGCACCTGAGGTCCTGCTAGGACCAGGTCCCTGGCCCCAGTCTGACTCTGCTGTGCTGGGCCAGGGAGATGCTGGAGCCAAGCCACGAAACCAGCCCAGAGCCACAGCTGTGCACATTCTCCTGTCACACACCTGTCCCCCCTTCTGCTAACCAGCCCTGAAAAAACCCCAATTTCAAACAGAAACTCACTGCAGCAGCTGGATTTGTCCTGATGGAATGTTCTGGTGCCTTTGATGCTCTTTGAAGCATCATTGCAGGAGGGGAGGGAGGTGTTTCCAGCAGAATTCTGATCCAAGCTTCGAATCAAGTTACCTTTCAAAGAGCTCAGATCTTGCCTTGGATTAGGAGGAATTTGGATCTGCCCTTGGCAGCTGTCTCCACAATTTGGAGAATTCTGAGCCAGAAATTGGTATCGATTTCAAAGGGATTTTTCACACCTCTCCAGGGCCTTGATGTTGGTGTCATCCATTGGTTCATTATCTCAGAGGGTGTAAGAACAGCCCAGAGGAAGGTTTGAACTCAAACTTTTGAGACCACTTCCAAGTTTCCTAAGATATTCCAAGAGTTTGACCTCACCAGCCTTTAAGGTGGATATGGTTAGCAAGTGTTTTGTTCTTTCCTGAAAACAGAGATAAAATCAAAACGGAAGAGCTTCTGTTCTTTCAAGGATAAAAAAATATCAAACTTTCACTGAACCCAGCGTTTAGTGAGGTTTTCGCAAAAAAAGCTTCTCCAGGTTCAGTCTTCAATGAGCAATGTGAGTATTTTGAAAGGAAGCAGACACTTTCCACACACACCAAAAACAAAAAGAAAAAAAAAACCAAACAGGTAAACTGTTCCATTCCCCTCAAATCACTCTCACAAATGATATAATTGTAAATATTTTCACAGCTCTCCCCTGGATAGACTGTCATTTTTTACTCACTAAATCACTGTCAAAGAGAAATACTGCCAAGCTGCTTTGCTTAAGTGTTCACTGTCCAGGTTTCCCATGCTGAGTGCAGTGCTCAGGTGCCGCATGGGTGCCACAGCTGCTTCCATGCACACCCAGGAGCCCAGGTCACCGCAGAGCCTCCCCGTGCACAGAGCACTTCCCACGCCTGCCAAGCCCAAGCACAGGTGATGTTCACTGCTGACTTCCAAGCCAGGCTGGGATCTTGGGAATTGGGAATTCCTGGCTGGGAGGGTGGGCAGGGGCTGGGCTGGAGTGCCCAGAGCAGCTGTGGCTGCCCCTGGATCCCTGGCAGTGCCCAAGGCCAGGTTGGACACTGGGGCTGGAGCACCTGGGGCAGTGGGAGGTGTCCCTGCCATGGCAGGGGTGGAACAAGAGCATTTTTAAGTCCCTTCCAAGCCAAACCATGGTGTGATTCCTGACCCTGTGATCCCTCTGGCTGCAGCACACCCCTGCAGTGCCCTGTGTCCTCTCCTGGCGTGTGACTCACACTGTGACTCCTTCAGAGATCACTTCCCAGTTTATCAGAGGAGATTCTTCCATTTCATTAACCTGGACATTTCCTGAGTTTGTTTTTATTAAAGCCCCAGCATGCTGGACCTTGCTGTGTGCTCTCCAGTTGGTGTTTCCAATAACCACTCCAGAAGTGAAGGAGAGCATTATTGCCCAGCCCTTTATTCCCTCACATTTACTCTCACAGCTTTCAATTACACGTGGTGTGGCTTTCCCCCGGGGAAGCACTGGCGATGTCCTCAGCCTGCAGTGACAATGACGATCTGTCCCCTGCAGGTCGTGTCCCCTGGGCTGGGCACAGGCACAGCTCCCTGCCCCAGCACTCCATCAGGGCTGGGGATTTTCTGCCTGCTCCAGGCACAGCCAGGGATGGATCCACAGAACAGCTGCAGGTGTTTTCTCTCCCTGCTACTCCTAAAGATCCCTTTGTGCTTCAAAGGGAAGGGGCTCTGCTCTCCTCCCATGGCACCACTTAGCAGAGTCTGACAGGACAAGGGGGAGGCCTGCAGCTGCAGGGGGGGAGATTCAGGTGGGGTATTAGGGAGAGATTTCTCCCTGTGTGGGAAAGAGCCCTGGCACAGGTGCCCAGAGCAGCTGTGGCTGCCCCATCCCAGGCCAGGCTGGACACTGGGGCTGGAGCAGCCTGGGACAGTGGGGGTGTCCCTGCATGGCAGGAGTGGCACTGGATGGGATTTAGGGTCCCTTCCATCCCAAACCCTTCCATAATTCGATGACTCTCTGCTCTGGACTCTGGGCTAATTGTGGTTTTCATCAGGAACTCTGATTGCTCTGACAAGGATCTTCCTTCTGCCTAATTCTGCCTCTGGTTTTCCAGCCTTGTCCAGCTCCCTGCTCCAGTGGGAAAGGCAGGAGATGGGAAAGGCAGGAGATGGGGAAGGCAGATGATAGAAAAGGCAGGAGATGGGAAGGGCAGGAGATGGGAAAGGCAGATGATAGAAAAGGCAGGAGATGGGAAGGGCAGGAGATGGGAAAGGCAGGAGATGGGAAAAGGAGGAGATGGGAAAGGCAGATGATAGAAAAGGCAGGAGATGGGAAGGGCAGGAGATGGGAAAGGCAGATGATAGAAAAGGCAGGAGATGGGAAGGGCAGGAGGTGCCCCCTGTGCATCCCTGGCCCTGCTGTGGGAGCCCCTCTGCCCTGCAGTGCTGTTGAAGGTTTCCTACAGCAAACAAGTTGCTTGCCCTGAGTCTGCAGCAGTGCCAGCTGGCCCCAGATGACTCCCATCTCCTATTTATCTGATTTTATGCTGCCTGACCTCCATCTCCCTCCCCTCATTCCTGGAAACCAATAAATCAGGGCTCAGTGTTGCTTGTGCAGTGGGGGCCTGGGCCTGGTTCCCAGCTGGGGTCGGTGGCTGAGCATCCCCCAGCTCTGCTGGAGCCCAGGGTGAGCAGCAGCCCCTTCCCCCAGCTCCCTGCTCCTCTCTGGGAGCTGCAAAATGAAATGTTTGTGGAAAAGATGTCTCTCTTTTCCTCCCTCTCCGTGACAGACAATACAGAAGAGCAATTTCCCCAAAGTGTTCTCTAGAACAGCACAGAGTATGGATTGATATGTTTGCAATTTTTTTTGGTGGTGCAGCTGCCCAGAAATCAGGCTGAGAGCACGGGAGGGACTCTGCAGCTCACAGCCTTGGTGCAGGGAATTGTTCCCTGTTTAGCTCTCTTTCCTCCAAAGAGCCTCTTTTGCTCTGCTGTCCCTCTGGTCCTGCACAAGAAACTGTTTCCTTAACAGTGTTTCTTAGTCTGTAGTCTGGTTGATTTTTATTCCTTTTTTCTCTTTCTGTACCTGTAAAGTTCCTGTAAGTGGTGAGGGAAGGTGTGGAGTGTGGATCCAGTGCCAAGGTGAGAGACACAGAGCAGAGAACCCAAATGTGTGAGGAGAGGAAATCCCAGACTGTTCAAATTTCAGTGCTGACAGCCCCAGCAAGTGTCAGAGTCCACAAGGGAGATTCCCAGTAGGGAAGTTTTGCACTGGAAACCTTCTCTTTCCCCCTGTTGGTGGGGAGGTGTTTGCACCCTCCATCATCTCCAATGGCGGCGTGGCACCTTGGGCCTGCTCCAGCTCTAGGAAACCACCAGAGAATCCCAGGGTGCTTTGGGTTGGGAAGGGCCTCAGAGCCCCCCAGTGCCACCCTGCCATGGCAGGGACCCCTCCCACTGCCCCAGGTGCTCCCAGTGTCCAGCCTGGCCTTGGGCACTGCCAGGGATCCAGGGGCAGCCCCAGCTGCTCTGGGCACCTGTGCCAGGGCCTCACACCCTCCTGGGGACAATTCCCAATTCCCAGGATCCCATCCATCCCTGCCCTCTGGCAGTGGGAGCCATTCCCTGTGCCCTGCACTCCATCCCTTGCAAAAAAGCCTCTCTGCTTTGATGGGGCTGAAAATCAATGGTTCAGGAGTTGCTGGGAGAAGGAGGAAAGGGCAGAGCAGAAAGAGGCAGAAATGACCCCAAATCTTTGGAAACAGGAGTGGGGGTGTGTGGCTGTGGCAGCCTGGGGTGCACAACAGGGACACCCTGCAGGTCACAGGAATGTGCAAGGAAGGGGCTCCACAGCTGACACGGGGCCAGAATTCAAATGTTTTGGCTTTTTGTTTGAAGCAGTTGTTGAATGGGGCTGCCCAGCAGATCCTGGGCCAGCCCTGCAGGACAAGGGGCAGATCCCAGCAGGGAACAGAAACAAATCCACAGCTCCTGAGACAGGGGAGAGGCACACAGAGCCTGCTGGGCTGGGCTCATGGGAAAAGGGGATAGTGGGGTGGGATGGGATGGATGGGATGAGGTGGATGGGATAATGGCATGGTGTGACATGGCATGGGGTGGGATGGGATGCTATGGGATAATGGCATGGTGTGACATGGCATGGTGTGACATGACATGGGGTGGGATGGGATGCTATGGGATAATGGCATGGTGTGACATGGCATGGGGTGGCATGGATGGGGTGGGATGGGATGCTATGGGATAATGGCATGGTGTGACATGGCATGGGGTGGCATGGATGGGGTGGGATGGGATGCTATGGGATAATGGCATGGTGTGACATGGCATGGTGTGACATGACATGGGGTGGGATGGGATGCTATGGGATAATGGCATGGTGTGACATGGCATGGGGTGGGATGGGATGCTATGGGATAATGGCATGGTGTGACAGGGCATGGGGTGGCATGGATGGGGTGGGATGGGATGCTATGGGATAATGGCATGGTGTGACATGGCATGGTGTGACATGGCATGGGGTGGGATGGGATGCTATGGGATAATGGCATGGTGTGACATGGCATGGGGTGGCATGGATGGGGTGGGATGGGATGCTATGGGCAGGGATGATGCTCAGGGAGCTGATGTGAGCTGAGATTCCCCCCCAGTGCCTCTCCTGCTCTGGGAAGGGAGCAGGGTGGCCATGCCTGGAGCCCACTCCTTGCAGCCAGCCCGGGGCTCTGTCCTTCCCTCCCACAGCCAGCCCTGGCCCAGGGCTCTCTCCAGCCTGTCCATCTCCCAGCACAGAGTGGTTCCAGCTGCATCCCCAGCGGGTCTGAGACCTGCCAGCCTGCAGGAAACTGCTGAGAAGTTCAGGAGGAATTTGTTTTTTTTCTCACATCTTCATGTCTTCAATTGCTGTCTATAAGCACAGACTATTTATAATCAGGAGAAGGTACTCAGCCCACACCCCCAGGAGATGCAGCCTGGTTCAGAGCAAGGTTCAGAGCTCGTGAATAATTTTTTTTCAGGCCCCTGGTTTTACTGGAATCAATGAAAAACAACTGAAGTAAGTCAAGCTCAACTTTGCCCTCTTATTTCCGAGAAATGAAAAAAGGCTGGAAAAATGATCACTTGGGGTCAACCCAAAATATTTCTCTTTTCCTCCTAATTAATTTTTTTGCTTAATTTTGAAGTTTTTAAAAATAACTAGGTCCACTATGAGAGAAACTCCAGTTTCAGATGACAAATGGAAGCTGAAAGGTTTTGCTTTGAAAGTGCTCTGGTGTTTCTGATGTGAAACATAAGACAGGTTGAAAAGAAATATTTTGACATTTCACTTCCATCATCACCTTACTTTTATTTTCAGTTCAAACCATCAGCTACACTCAGCCCATATTCTCCAGTAACCCACAGCCCCCATCCCTCCACTTCTAACTGAATTCCCTCCTGGTGAAAAATGATCCACAGCTCTCTGCACAACGTTTGCTCCAAGCTGGTCAAAAATGGCTTTTAATTTCTGCTGCTGGATTTTACTGGTCACCAGCAGTGGCAAGGGCAGCCATAATCTCAGGGTTACAGCCATAATCTGGGGGCTACAGCCCAAAATGAGAGGCAGAAGGCTCTCACAAGGCCACAAGGGGATCCCAAATACATTATTTTGTGACACATGATATCTGCACACGAGCCCAGGTGTCAGAACTGAGCACATCCCTCCGGGTGCCCAGAGCTGCCAGGACCCCGCCGGGGGCCCAGAGACCCTGGCACAGCCCAGAGCACCTGGGGGTTTGATTGTGACCCCTGGAGCAAGTGACCAGCTCTGTATGAGGACATGAAAGTCACACGGGTTTGAATGGTGTAATAACAAAATGATCACAGGGTGAAAATGTAGATTTTAGGATTTTTGGTGTGGGGGTTATGGGGACAAGATGGAGGAATCTGGGCATGTCCAGCCTTTCCTCTTCTTGTTCTCCATTCTCTGCAGTGATGCTGGCACTTTGGGGTTGGTTTAGAGTAGAAGTGCACTGTCTAACACAGGTGATGGGTATTGGAATTCAGTGTCAATATGTTCTATGTAGTTTGTAGCATAAAAGGACAGCACCGCCCCGGGGGCGGTCACAGTGCCTGTGGCTGCCCTGCTGAGCAGATCTGGGCTGGGCAGAAAGAAAATTTTATAGATCAGAATTAATAAACAACCTCAGGAGCGAAAAGTGAAGAGTCCAGACTCGTTCTGCAGCCACGGGGGCCGGAGCAGAGACACCCTGCACATCTGGGGGCAGCAATCCACAACCAAAACCCGAGACCCGGGGGTGCAGCACATCACTGCCAGGGATTTGAGGCTGAAGGAGGATGCTGGGAGTCAGAATTCTCCAGCAGCAGAGGATCTCACCAGGAGCACTGGGATTTCCCACATGGAAGTGTGTCTCAGTTAGTCCTGGCCTTGCAACGCCCCCAGGTTTGCTCAGCTCTCGCTTTAAACGAGCTGTGATCAGTTAAAAGCTCTGCTCACTGCTTATTCAAAGAACAGCTAAATCTCCAGAGTCTGCTTCTCCCTTCTGGATTGCGTTTGGAAGACTGAAAATAAATCCAGTGCCAATGCTAAATATTTTCTGTCTGTGTTCCTGAGCTCAGATGAGTCTGACGGCTCTGGAAGCTGCAGGGAAAGAGCCAGAGCAGAAACCGTGGGGGGAATTGTCACCTCCGGAGGGAAAATATTCCTGCTGGTTTTCTTGTGATCTCAGACAAGTGTGGGACAAATGGGAGGGTTCCAGCACTGATCCTGCTGAAATCCAGCTGTAAGGACACAAGGAAACCTCTCACTCCCCCGAGAGGGTTTGAGCTCTGTACAGGAGGCACAGAAACTTGCATGAAGCAGGTTCCAGTTCACTTTAAAGGCTGGGATAGGATTCTCCTACCTGGGAGTGCATTCTCCAGATGGGTGGCTCCGAGTTAAAGCTGCTGGGCACAGGAGATGGAGCTTGCCCAGCAGTTCTCCTTCCATGGCTCATCCAGGACCAGCTCTCCCAGGCTGGCAGGCAGGCATTTGGTGTCACTCTGATTTTTAAAGATTTTCTAAGCCCCCTGAGGTTTACATTCTTGTAACGAACTTTCTCACACACTTTCAGTAAATAACTTGTTATTTGGCATTCTTTTATGCAAGAAGAGAAATTTGACAAACTGTTGGTTTGTACAGTGTAATTGAAGAAGTGGCACTGTCACCCTCAAACCTACTGTCACTTTTAGAAATCTATAAAAGTTAAAGTCAGAAAATAATTTCCCCCTTTTACCTTGAAAACAGCAGCATCTCCACATCATGTTATTTCATGTCTTATGGTGACACTTTGGAACTGTCCCACAGCATTTAACCCGGGTCAGTCTGTGCTGCACTGACTCTCTCTCCTGTCAGCATTTAACCCGGGTCAGTCTGTGCTGCACTGACTCTCTCTCCTGTCAGCATTTAACCCGGGACAGTCTGTGCTGCACTGACTCTCTCCTGTCAGCATTTAACCCGGGTCAGTCTGTGCTGGATTCTCCCATGTCAGCATTTAACCCGGGTCAGTCTGTGCTGGATTCTCCCATGTCAGCATTTAACCCGGGTCAGTCTGTGCTGGGCTCTCTCCTGTCAGCATTTAACCCAGGTCAGTCTGTGCTGGATTCTCCCATGTCAGCATTTAACCCGGGTCAGTCTGTGCTGGACTGACTCTCTCCTGTCAGCATTTAACCCAGGTCAGCCCGTGCTGGACTGACTCTCTCCTGTCAGCATTTAACCCGGGTCAGTCTGTGCTGCACTGACTCTCTCCTGTCAGCATTTAACCCGGGTCAGTCTGTGCTGCACTGACTCTCTTTCCTGTCAGCATTTAACTCGGGTCAGTCTGTGCTGCACTGACTCTCTCTCCTGTCAGCATTTAACCCAGGTCAGTCTGTGCTGGACTCTTTCCTGTCAGCATTTAACCCAGGTCAGTCTGTGCTGCACTGACTCTCTCCTGTCAGCATTTAACCCAGGTCAGTCTGTGCTGCACTGACTCTCTCTCCTGTCAGCATTTAACCCGGGTCAGTCTGTGCTGCACTGACTCTCTCTCCTGTCAGCATTTAACCCGGGTCAGTCTGTGCTGCACTGACTCTTTCCTGTCAGCATTTAACCCGGGTCAGTCTGTGCTGGACTCTCTCCTGTCAGCATTTAACCCGGGTCAGTCTGTGCTGGATTCTCCCATGTCAGCATTTAACCCAGGTCAGCCTGTGCTGCACTGACTCTCTCCTGTCAGCATTTAACCCAGGTCAGTCTGTGCTGCACTGACTCTCTCCTGTCAGCATTTAACCCAGGTCAGTCTGTGCTGCACTGACTCTCTCCTGTCAGCATTTAACCCGGGTCAGTCTGTGCTGCACTGACTCTCCCATGTCAGCATTTAACCCAGGTCAGCCCGTGCTGGACTGACTCTCTCCTGTCAGCATTTAACCCAGGTCAGTCTGTGCTGGACTGACTCTCTCCCGTCAATCCAGTCACTGGAGATGATGGAGCCAAACGTGGGACAGTGCCAGTGGGGGAAGGACATTCCTGCCCTTGCCAAGGAGCTCCCCCTGCCAGCCCTGCTGGGGGCTCCAGGAGTGCTCCTGGTGATCCAGGGCCCCTTCCAGCCCAGATAATTCCAGGATCCCTCAGTTTAGGGATGGGATTCTGTTGTCATTATATTGCAAAGGTTCTATTACATTACATTGCAAGGGTTCCATATTGCTAGAGTTTCGTACCTCCTTGATGTTTCTTGTAGGGAGCTCCTCTAAGCACTGACTCTTTCTTGTCCTCACAGCAGCCAACTGATTCCAGTTCCCACCAATCCACTCTTTTATAACACTCTTCTTATTGGCTACAGGTGTGGCCTGTTAACATCAGGCTTGCTCCTAATCTTTAGTAATTGGTCCAGCTGCAACTCTTTGGGGGATAAGATTACATTCTATACCATCTTCATTTACCCATACACTGTATCCCCCTACAGGATTCCATGGTCCCATCGCTGCCCAGGCAGTGCTGTCCCTGCACCACAGCTGTGTCCCCTGGCTGGGGACTGGGACTGACCTGCCCAGCAGCAGGAAATGCACCCAGGAATTTCTGCCCTCCTCTGACGCAGGGGTCAGGGGCAGGGACAGCCCCAAGGGTGCCCATCAGGCACAGGGTGAAATCCTTTCCTTTGCAGACAAGGATTGTCTCCTGAAGCCCAGAACAAATTGCTGCTCCTCTACTTAGACCCTTGTCTTGTTGGTGCCCCTGTTTTTGGGAGCTGCTGGACTCACAGGATGATGGAAGCATGGGATGGTTTGTGTGGGGAGAGACCCTAAAGATCATCGACCTCCAACCCCTCCCACTGCCCCAGGCTGCTCCCAGCCCCACCAAACCTGGCCTTGGGCACTGCCAGGGATCCAGGGGCAGCCACAGCAAATCTGGGCACCTGTGCCAGGGCCTGCCCACCCTCACAGCCAGGAATTTCTTCCTAATGTCCAATCTAAATCTACTCTCCGTAAGTTCAAAGCCATTCCCTGGGTCCTGTTCCTCTCCAGCTCTCCTGGAGCCCCTGCAGGCCCTGCCAGGGGCTCTGAGCTCTGCCTGGAGCCTTCCCTTCTCCAGGGAACATTCCCAGCTCTGCCAGAGCAGAGGGGCTCCCAATCCCATAATATGAACTGTGGTGTCCTGTTTTCAGGGTAACTCTGCCGTTCAGGATCCCACCCCAGACCCCACCTAAGCCAGTCAAGGAGAATTGCTTGATTCACATCAGTTGATAATCCCAACTGGTAACTAAAAGCAGAGGAAGGGGCAAAGTTCCATAAAACCAGAACTGGATGCCTGGAAAACCCATTAAACCCCCTCAAACTACAATGGATAATGAATCCTTAGTTGGCCATAATGTCTGCGTAACCCGGTGGGCAGCTGACATCACATTGATCTTCCAAATGTTACCTCTGGTCCCTTAAAACGCATTATCAGCACAGATTTGTGTTGCTGGAGAGCTGGAAGCACAAACACTGCAATAATTGAAGTCTTTATCAGTCGGGCAGTGGCAGGGAGCGGCAGCGCTGTCCATGCCCGCGACGGCCCCGAGATGCCCGGCTGGAGCAGCCCTGCCAGGCACCTGCACAGCGCGGCCCTTGCGCTGCTGCCAGTTCACTGAGGGCCGCGGCGGCTTTGTGGCCTTGCTGTGGTGCTGGGTTGGGTTTGTTCTCCTTCCCTCGGCGCTGGAAATTCATTACTCACAGGGGCGGGAGGTTAAATGGCGCTGCGTGCAGAGCGCGGTTTAGTTTGGGTTGCACAAGCTCCACAGAATTTCTGCCTAATGCTTTTGCATTCTCTCCTGCCCTCTCCTCCTCCTTTCCATTATTCCTGCCAGTCTCACAACTAACAAGCCTGATCTCGGTGCTTCCTGATCCCGCTCCCCCTCCCAGCCCTGCCTTTACAGTACTTTTCATTGTAAACCGGCTGAATAGAAAAGGTTCCGAGGCACAAAGGCTGGCAGGGATTTGCTTCCAGGCAGTGTGCCCCGAGGCACAGGTGTCTCTGTGTCCTTGGAACCTCTCCCATGCTCAGGAAATGTGGGCTCTCACAGTGCCCTGGCAGCCCTGCACCCACTGCTCTGCCCCACTCCGGGTTCATCACCAGCACTGCAGGGGTTAAGGGAGATGGGATCTCACCCCTGGTCCTCTTTCACAGGGGGTTAAGGGAGATGGGATCTCACCCCTGGTCCTCTTTCGCAGCAGAGCTGCTGCTCTTGGCTCTGGATTTGCATTCCTGTTCCTTTTTTCGTGAGCCTCACGGTGATGTTGGTGTGTCCTCCCTTCCTGTGCACCCTGTAATTATGTTCATTTGGATTCACATCATTCCAAGTCCTCAAAACTTAAAATATCTGTGATTTAAATGTCTGTTCACACCTCCATCCAAGTTAGCTGTCCACCCTGCATTCCTAATCCAGGGAGCAAAATGGAAATTCCAGGGATGGTTTATCCCATCCTGAATAAATTTCTGAACCAAACCAGGTGCCTCACACCCTGTTTGGCTCCATGGGGTACCAGAGGAGCCCAGGGCACTGCCTCTGCTGGAGCTGCCACCTTGCAGACCTGTGTGAATCACAAAATCCCACACTGGGGTGGGTGGGAGGGACCTCAGAGCCCCCCCAGTGCCCCCCTGCCATGGCAGGGACACCTCCCAGTGCCTGCCCAGGTGCTCCAGCCCCAATGTCCAGCCTGGCCTTGGGTTCCAGCAATGGGCCATCCGCAAATCCCTGTTGTTGTCCCCTCTCTGTGGTGATTTACACCAACCTCACCTCAGGCCATGGAGAGGACTCAGAGAAATCGGAGTTTTTGTTTTACAGCTGGAATAACTGTTTGGCATAAATTAACCTGGGTGACCACAAGCCATGGAAATTCCCCTTTGGAAAATGTTCTTGAGGAAGCAAAGTGGGGAGGGAGATGGATGTGAGAGCAGTTAGAGGCCAGCCACGCACTCCATCACGCCTAAAGGAATGAGCTGTCACAGGGATATATGGGGAGAGGGACACTGCTCAGTAAATTAGGGCCCTGACAGCCCTTGACTCCACTCCAAAGTGCTAATTGGAAAGCCTTCATCTCCTGCTGTCCCCAGAGCCTGTCTCCATCACAGCCTGCCCTCCCAGCTCAGCTCAGAGTGCCATCGCTGCTGCTCGGGCTTTTCTGGAGCAGCTCAGCAGTGGGGACAGGGGAAATAAGGTGTTTCCTTTGCTTCCCCACTGGAATGTGTTCCTTTGCTTCCCCACTGAAATGTGCTTTCCTTTGCTTCCCCACTGGAATGTGTTCCTTTACTTCCCTACTGGAATGTGCTTTCCTTTGCTTCCCCACTGAAATGCATTCCTTTGCTTCCCCACTGGAATGTGTTCCTTTGCTTCCCCACTGGAATGTGCTTTCCTTTGCTTCCCCACTGGAATGTGCTTTCCTTTGCTTCCCCACTGAAACGTGCTTTCCTTTGCTTCCCCACTGGAATGTGCTTTCCTTTGCTTCCCCACTGGAATGTGCTTTCCTTTGCTTCCCCACTGAAATGTGCTTTCCTTTGCTTCCCCACTGGAATGTGTTCCTTTGCTTCCCCACTGGAATGTGCTTTCCTTTGCTTCCCCATGGCTCTGCTGGGCCCTGCAGGGCTGGAGCCCCCCAGGAAAGGCTGGTCCCTCCTGTGTCCCAGCTCACAAGCTGTGCCCTGGGTCACACTGGAGACCTGCTGCTGGTGGCTGAGCTACCCCTGGGAGAGAGGCCCTGGCCTCATTACACCTGTGGCACAAACACTGAAACTTCACACTCTTAATTACAGCTCTAACTGATTCCACTGTTACTGATTAAGTACCAATTATGCAGATCTACTGCAGCCTGTGGCGTTGTCTATATCCAGCATCTGACAGCCCCAAATTGCTCCTGTTAACCATTAAGGTGAGATCTGAGATCCTGCTATGGGCAGGGCAGGCCTGACTTTCTCACAGTGGCTGCTTTGACTCTGATAGTTGGATCCATCTCACCTGGGTTCATGAAATCTGCTTGTTTCCTTTAGAGGACACTGGGATCTCTGACACACGGCGGGTGCAGCAATCCATCAGAGCTGGGCCTGGAGAGGTCATTACTGCTCCACTTACCCTTGGAGGGAGAGACACCACTTGCACTCTCTTCTCTGGGAGCCATGAAAACTTGGTAGTGTGCATTTTTATGTCATTTCATAATGGAAATGCACAGGTGCTCTGGAAAGGCTCTCCCTCCCCAGAGGTAAAATGTGATCACCTTGTCCAAAGCTGGCCAAGAAATGCAGACAAATCCTCTGCCTCTTCCAAGACAGCCCCAAGAGCTACAATTGCCTGAAGAAATTAGGAGTGCAGCCCTTCTCCATGACCCAGCAGCAACAACTGAAGAACATTTTCCTCTCAGTCCAGACCAATCTCATCTGCAGCTTTGAGCAATCTAAAGTTTTCTTACCAGGTCATTGTAATTCCATCATTTTGAAACACTTTCCCTGTGGCCTCTTAGAAAAATGAGCATTTTTGGTAACTCAGCATTCATCTAAATAAGAGAAAGAGAGATTTTCATGGCTGTGCAAGAGAGCAGAGGGGCAGTGCCATCCCAGTGGGATGGAGCACAGAACGGTTCCTGCAGGAGTGCAGAAAACATCCATTTACTGGGAGCTGCTCCACCCCAATGGGATGGGGCACAGAAAGTGTTGGGAAGGATGAAAGTTTGACAAGGAAGTCTCACAGATGTGTGTGCTTGGCAGAAAGAGTTTTGAATGGAGGAATAGAGATGGAAGCAAGTTTTGATATAGAAGAAAAGAATTGCTGAGCCAGCCTTGCTGGATAACCAAGGAGGCAAAGGGTGTGTGAGTTAGAAGGGGTTTTTATGGCTTAGAGCAAAGGATAAACCCACCCCAAACAAGAAGATGTTTTTACCAAGCACAAAGAGAGCACAGGCAAACAAGCCTGCTGATGTGGCAAGTAGAAAAAAGGTCTCAGAATTTTCCACTGCAAGAAAACTGAAAAACAACTTCTAGCTGAAACTGTGATGTACTGACTGTTAGTGATTGGAGAACAGTAACATGAATATGGTAATTATAGTAGTTATGATGGGCTAGAGATAAAAGTTAAGGTATGGAGTGGTTCTACTGTATTGAGATGCTCAGCAAAGAAAAGTATGGAGTGCAATGTAACCAAAAGAAAAGTATAGAATGCATTGTAACCTAAAGAAAAGTATATAATGCATTGTAACCAAAAGAAAAGTATAGAATGCACTGTAACCTAAACCAAAGGGTCTGCAGGGCTGCCTGCAGCTGGAGCTGACAGCTGTAGGCACAGCTCTGTCACCCATGACCCTGGACTGCGGTGACATCTTGGATGGAATAAACTGCATTTTGGATACAATAAACTGCATTTTGGATACAATAAACTGCATTTTGGATACAATAAACTGCATTTTGGAGAGCCCCTGGAGTCCCCCATCCCTCATTTCGGCTCCTGCACTGTGGGAGTGCAGAGAACACCCACTCACTGTGGGCTGCTCCAGGGGTTAACTGGGATGCAGCACAGAAAGGGCTCCTGCAGAGAACACCCACTCACTGTGGGCTGCTCCAGGGACAGCAGCTGGGTTAACTGGGGTGGATTCTGGGCTCTGAGGAGGGCAAACCCTGCCCAGGGAGCAGAGGGAGAGCATTGCTGCTGGGCGGGAGGGAGGGCTGGGAGGGGGCAGCTGGAGGCGCTGCAGAGGGCTCTGATCTCACAGCGCCTCACAGGGAGCCATTCTGCCCTGCTGCAACAAGCACCAAACCCCAGAATTGCCGGGCCCTGGAAACGGCCTCCAGGCGACAGCCACCATAAAATATACACCAGTCAGGCTAATAAATTAGAGATTATCAAGGAAGCCTCCAAAGGACTTACATGGCCTCTGTGGAGGTACTCCAGGTTTGCACCCTGGAGTAGAACTCCAGACCCAAACTCTGGGAAGCTGAGCCGTGCAGCGGCGCCCATCGCACACATCCCAGCACAGGGAAGGCGCCTCCTCTGACCAGGGAGCGCTGGGGCTGGGCCAGGGCAGCTCAGGCTGCAGATCAGGGAAGGCTCTTCCCCGAGGGGGCTGGCACTGCCAGGAAATGGGCACAGCCCCGGGGCTGCCAGAGCAGGGACTGGGGCTGGGTGTGATGATCCTGGGTCCCTTCCAGCCCAGACTGTTCTGTGATTCTCTGCAGACAGACCTCAGCCCAGAGCATCTGTGTCCTGTCACAGGTCTCCACTCAGCTTCCCAAGGACAGCAGCAGCTCAGAGCAGCAGCCCTGGCTGCCCCATGAGCTCTGCCATGCCAGCCCTGGGTCAGCACGCTGCCAAGCTGCTGTCAGCATGGGCTGCAGGGCTCTGGGAGCTGCACAGTGCTGGGCACTGCTGGGCACTGCTGGGCACTGCTGGGCATTGCTGGGCATTGCTGGGCACTGCTGGGCACTGCTGGGCATTGCTGGACACAGCTGGACACAGCTGGACATTGCTGGGCATTGCTGGGCACTGCTGGGGATTGCTGGGCACTGCTGGGCACTGCTGGGCATTGCTGGGCACTGCTGGACATTGCTGGGCATTGCTGGGCACTGCTGGACATTGCTGGGCATTGCTGGACACAGCTGGACATTGCTGGGCACTGCTGGGCACTGCTGGGCACTGCTGGGCATTGCTGGGGATTGCTGGGCACTGCTGGGCACAGCTGGGCACTGCTGGGCATTGCTGGGCACTGCTGGGGATTGCTGGGCATTGCTGGGCACTGCTGGGCACTGCTGGGGATTGCTGGGCATTGCTGGGCACTGCTGGGCACTGCTGGACACTGCTGGGCACTGCTGGGCATTGCTGGGCACTGCTGGGGATTGCTGGGCATTGCTGGGCATTGCTGGACATTGCTGGGGATTGCTGGGCATTGCTGGGCATTGCTGGACATTGCTGGACACTGCTGGGCACTGCTGGACATTGCTGGGCACTGCTGGACACTGCTGGACATTGCTGGGCATTGCTGGGCACTGCTGGGGATTGCTGGGCATTGCTGGGCACTGCTGGGCACTGCTGGACACTGCTGGGCACTGCTGGGCATTGCTGGGCACTGCTGGGGATTGCTGGGCATTGCTGGGCATTGCTGGACATTGCTGGACACTGCTGGGCACTGCTGGACATTGCTGGGCACTGCTGGACACTGCTGGACATTGCTGGGCATTGCTGGACATTGCTGAGCACTGCTGGACACTGCTGGACATTGCTGGGCACTGCTGGACACTGCTGGACATTGCTGGGCATTGCTGGGCATTGCTGGGCATTGCTGGACATTGCTGGGCACTGCTGGGCACTGCTGGGCATTGCTGGGCACTGCTGGACATTGCTGAGCACTGCTGGGGATTGCTGGGCATTGCTGGGCATTGCTGGGCATTGCTGGGCATTGCTGGAGAGTGGTGGGCATCACTGGGCACTGCTGAGCACTGCTGGACACTGCTGGACATTGCTGGACAGTGGTGGGCATCACTGGGCACTGCTGGGCACTGCTGGACACTGCTGGGCACTGCTGGGGATTGCTGGGCATTGCTGGGCATTGCTGGACACTGCTGGACATTGCTGGACAGTGGTGGGCATCACTGGGCACTGCTGGGCACTGCTGGACAGTGCTGGGCACTGCTGGACACTGCTGGACACTGCTGGGCACTGCTGGACATTGCTGGACACTGCTGGGCATTGCTGGGAACTGCTGGGCACTGCTGGGGATTGCTAGGCATTGCTGGGCACTGCTGGGCATTGCTGGGCACTGCTGGGCACTGCTGGACACTGCTGGGCATTGCTGGACACTGCTGGACATTGCTGGACAGTGCTGGACACTGCTGGCCATTGCTGGCCATTGCTGGGCACTGCTGGACATTGCTGGGCACTGCTGGGCACTGCTGGACATTGCTGGGCACTGCTGGACACTGCTGGACACTGCTGGGCATTGCTGGGCACTGCTGGACATTGCTGGACACTGCTGGGCATTGCTGGGCACTGCTGGACATTGCTGGACATTGCTGGACACTGCTGGACATTTCTGGACAGTGCTGGGCATCACTGGACACTGCTGGACATTGCTGGACAGTGCTGGACACTGCTGGACATTTCTGGACAGTGCTGGGCATCACTGGACACTGCTGGACATTTCTGGACACTGCTGGGCACTGCTGGACATTGCTGGACAGTGCTGGACACTGCTGGACACTGCTGGACATTGCTGGGCACTGCTGGACACTGCTGGGCAGCCCTTGGTGCTGAGCACAGCTCAGGAGGCTCCGGGGGCTGATGCCAGGCTCGTTCCCCTCCTGGAGCAGCCCTGCTGCTGCTGCTGCTGCTGCCCTGGGACACCACCCTGGCCCAGGGCTGCACCTGGCTGCTAATTACTGCCACAATTAGCCCGCGTTTCCTGGCTGCCTCTGCCCAGCCCTGCGGGGAGCAGCGGCTCTGCAGGCGCTGCTGGGGGCTCGGTGCAGCAAGGGACAGCCCTGGGCTCCAGGGGAGACACGGAGGAGAAACGAGCTGGGATGAGACCAAGGAAGGGGAGAGAAATCCCAAGAGCCTGGCACTGAGCACAGCCCTGCACTGACCACAGCCTGGCACTGAGCACAGCCTGGCACAGCCTGGCACTGAGCACAGCCTGGCACTGAGCACAGCCCTGCACTGACCACAGCCTGGCACTGAGCACAGCATTGATCTGACCACAGCCTGGCACTGAGCACAGCCCTGCACTGAGCACAGCCTGGCACTGAGCACAGCCCTGCACTGAGCACAGCCCTGCACTGAGCACAGCCCTGCACTGACCACAGCCTGGCACTGAGCACAGCATTGATCTGACCACAGCCTGGCACTGAGCACAGCCCTGCACTGAGCACAGCCTGGCACTGAGCACAGCCCTGCACTGAGCACAGCCCTGCACTGAGCACAGCCCTGCACTGACCACAGCCTGGCACTGAGCACAGCATTGATCTGACCACAGCCTGGCACTGAGCACAGCCCTGCACTGAGCACAGCCTGGCACTGAGCACAGCCCTGCACTGAGCACAGCCCTGCACTGAGCACAGCCTGGCACTGACCACAGCCCTGTACTGAGCACAGCCCTGCACTGACCACAGCCCTGCACTGAGCACAGCCTGGCACTGACCACAGCCCTGCACTGAGCACAGCCCTGCACTGACCACAGCATTGATCTGTCCACAGCCTGGCACTGAGCACAGCCTGGCACTGAGCACAGCCCTGCACTGACCACAGCCCTGCACTGACCACAGCCCTGCACTGAGCACAGCCTGGCACTGACCACAGCCTTGTAGTGACCACAGCCCTGTACTGACCACAGCCTTGGTCTGACCACAGCCTTGGTCTGACCACAGCCTTGGTTTGACCACAGCCTTGGTCATGGCTCCCAGGCTGTCCCTCAGGTCTCCTTAGTGACAGATCTGCTCTGAGGCCTCGTGTCCATTTCCTGGCTGTGCCCTGCAGCACATAAAGGGTTACTGTGCAGCCAGGGAGCTGTGATGGGGCAAGGGCAGACAGGGAAAGCATTAATCACAGGGAGAAATGTGAGGAATGTCACCCTCTGCAAAATCAAGCCCTTGTTACCAGTTTGAGAGACAACCCTTCTGGGGAGGGCTGGAGTTTGCTTCCTGCCCAGAGCTCCACCAAGGCAGCACCAGTGGCATGAGGGAAATGTACCTCTGTCCCTGGGCACTCACACAGCCCTGCGCCCCCCTGCCTGCCTGCCAGGGGCCCTGGGACCTGCAGGGATGTGGGGGCTCAAAAACAGGGTCACAGCAGGGCAGGGAGCGCACCAGCATGGTGGGAGGGCTGGAGATGTTTGCTCTGGGAGAGGAGAGGAGAGGAGAGGAGAGGAGAGGAGAGGAGAGGAGAGGAGAGGAGAGGAGAGGAGAGGAGAGGAGAGGAGAGGAGAGGAGAGAGAAGAGAAGAGAAGAGAAGAGAAGAGAAGAGAAGAGAAGAGAAGAGAAGAGAAGAGAAGAGAAGAGAAGAGAAGAGAAGAGAAGAGAAGAGAAGAGAAGAGAAGAGAAGAGAAGAGAAGAGAAGAGAAGAGAAGAGAAGAGAAGAGAAGAGAAGAGAAGAGAGGAGAGAGAAGAGAGAAGAGAAGAGAAGAGAAGAGAAGAGAAGAGAAGAGAAGAGAAGAGAAGAGAAGAGAAGAGAAGAGAAGAGAAGAGAAGAGAAGAGAAGAGAAGAGAAGAGAAGAGAAGAGAAGAGCAATGATGAGGAGCTTGGTGGGGTTGTGAGGCAGCTCTTATGGGAAGGAGCAGAGTTCCCAAGGGCCAGGAGGAAGGTCACATCAGTGATGCTCTTCTGAGTCAGTTCCAAAGCTTTCTGTTCCCTGAAATCCAAAATCCAACCAGGTCTCCGCTATTTGAGTTAGTTTAGTTCATGGTTAGATGGGAGCAGCCCTGCAATACAGCCACAAGGACCATGCAGGTGTCCTCATGTGAAAGAAGGACAACCCTGAACAGCTTCCAGGACCTTCAGAGGGTCCAGAATCACAGAATTGTTTGGGTGGGAGGGGTTTTTAAAGGCCATCCAGCTCAGCCCCCTGTCATGGGCAGGGACCACTCCCACTGAACCAGCCTGGCCTGGGCACTTGCAGGGATGGGGCAGCCTCTTGTTGTAAGAACAGAAATGACACAGTTTCCAGTGCATTCCACGTTCCACCCCAAATTCCAGTCACCTCTGTCCCACAGGTGCCAACATAAGCTCAGATCTGCTCCCCCTGAGTGCTGCAGCTCCTGCACCCCAGGGAGGGCTCTGGGATGGGCTCTGGGAAGGGCTGTGGGATGGGCTGTGGGAAGGGCTGTGGGATGGGATATTGGATGGGCTGTGGGATGGGATATGGGATGGGCTGTGGGAAGGGCTGTGGGATGGGCTGTGGGATGGGCTGTGGGATGGGCTGTGGGATGGGCTATGGGATGGGCTCCGGGATGGGCTGTGGGATGGGCTCTGGGATGGGCTGTGGGATGGGCTCTGGGATGGGCTCCGGGATGGGCTCCGGGATGGGCTCTGGGATGGGATATTGGATGGGCTATGGGATGGGCTCTGGGATGGGCTCCGGGATGGGCTCCGGGATGGGATATGGGATGGGCTGTGGGATGGGCTGTGGGATGGGCTGTGGGATGGGCTCCTGCTGCAGTGGCTGCTCCAGGTGTCCCTGCAGGAGGTTGAGGATGGACATCTGCAAGGGAAGCAGATGTCCCTCCACAGTGGGCTCGTGTTTCTGCCCTTTCCATGTGCTGGAAGCAGAAATCCATCCCCTGTGTGAGGTGAGGTGCTCAGTACCCTGGGTGGGCACAGAGCAGAGGTGGCTTGGGCTGGACAGGGCTGGGAGCACCCTGGGGCACCCGGGTGTCCCTGCCCATGGCAGGGGTGGACAGGAGGGTCCCTTCCAACCCAAACCATCCCATGGCTCCCTGCAGTGCTCCCATTCCTTGTCTGCACTCACCATCAGGTGGCAGAAGCAGCTCCTCACTCCCTGAGGTCCCTTTCCACAGCGAGGACAGGGAGGGATGCTGCATTTGCTGCTGGAAAGGTTTTTCCTGGTGGGAGCTTCACCAATTCCACAATTCCTATAAAACACAGGTTACAGCCCTGAGGATAAAGGTGTTGGAGAAGCCAAACGTGTCCCCTGGCTCCTTTGAGGCCACACAAGTCCCAGCTTGTAAACAAAGAAGTTGAGACACAGATTTTGGAATTGTGGAATGGTTTGGGTTGGAGGGACATCAGAGCCCCTCCAGTGCCACCCCTGCCATGGCAGGGACACCTCCCCCTGGCCCAGGGTGCCCCAGGGCCTGTCCAGCCTGGCCTGGAATGGTTCCAGGGTTCCATCCTCTCCTGTGCCTGTGATCCAAGGTCTTGGAGGGCTTTTCCCCACTGTGGACTTTGGTGCGGCCAACATTTGTTCTGGAACAGCAGAGACTTTGACAGCCCAACACACGAGGTCAGAAATGCAGCATTGTTCCCCTGTGGGCCTTGAGCCCCAGCCCCAGGCTGGCCATTTGGGCATTTATGCACCTTCCACACCTGGGACATCAGGGATGGCTTACCCAGGACAGTTCCCTTGGAATAACACCAACCTATGCGTGAAGCTGGCAGCAAAACGACCTTCAAGGACTGGAGAAGGCTGAGACACCAACATCTCCATCCCTGGGGGCTTCCAGGACCGGGTCTGATCCTGCAGCTGAGCCTGCTTTGGGCAGCAGGTTGGGCTGGGAGAGTCCTGAGGGCCCTTTCTGCAAATGACCCTCTGGGCTGGGAGCACAGACCCCTCCCCATTGCCCCTGGCCCAAGGCGCAGCTGTGAGCAGAGCCTGGAGAGCCTTTCCTGCCTTTCCCTGCCTCAGCTCCTCAACTGGGGACCTGCTGGGCAAGCAGGAACCTTCGAGGACCCATTGGCTTCTGGGCTGGGGGAGCTGGGGATGAGAACATTTCATTCTGCAGGACATTTTGTCTGGGGGCAGAAGCTGGTTTGGGTTGGGTTCCTTTTTCACCAGGAAAATCACTGCAGCTGGAAGAAGCATGCAGAGAAATGGGAAAGGGCTCCCCAAAGCTGGGGGATTATTTTTTTTCGGTGAATATTTTGCATCTTCAGTCCTTTATGAAAGAGATTTTCCATAAAAACCCGAGTGTGAAGTCAAAGGAACAAAGGCTTGTCTGCTCTGATTTATCCAAGTGGAAATGGGCTTGGAGCACTGCAAAACTGGCCAGTTTTTCTTGTGTGGTATTGCAAACATTTTGATATTTATTCTGTGTGGATTGTTTGTGATATTGGAGCACTTTAGTGAAATTACCATGCAAAAACATTGACTGTGTGAATTTTCAAATTGTGATGCTTTCCAACTGCACAGATCTTCTGCATTCAGTGACCCCAAATGGCCAAGAGCAGCTTTCACATCTCATTGGGAATCACAGTGATTCAGAACTGAGGAAAATTGATGAGAAAATTGATTTTAACAGAATTTCAGTGGAGAATAATCCAAAGAAGCATTCTCATTTTGCACTGGCATTCCCCTCTGGGTCTGCCAGCCTCTCTTGGAAGTGTTTGTTCCCAGGTTTGCTTTATGTGCTGCTCTTTTCACCTGCACAGAGGCTCGAGGGACAGCTGACATTCCCTTGTGCTGCCTGAGCTAAATCCCACCACCCTGAAGATCATTTTTTACCTTCTTCAATCCAAATGTTCTTCAATGCATTGATTTTCTGCACTTCATTCAAGAGGAGACCAAAATGTCAACAGCAGGGAAATTTTTCAGAAGGTGGAACTTCCTGCTTTTGAATCCTCATTAATGAACTTCCCCTTTTGTCTTCCTCCTCAGACCTGATGCAGTCACTGGAGCTGAAGGGGGAAACTCCTGCCAGTCCCATTGTGGTGGGTCCAAGGCTGAAATGGCCCCGGAGCCCATCCTAGTCCTGAGTTCCACCAGGCTGGGATCAGGGCAGGGTGTCAGAACTGAGCACATCCCTCCGGGTGCCCAGAGCTGCCAGGACCCCGCCGGGGGCCCAGAGACCCTGGCACAGCCCAGAGCACCTGGGGGTTTGATTGTGACCCCTGGAGCAAGTGACCAGCTCTGTATGAGGACATGAAAGTCACACGGGTTTGAATGGTGTAATAACAAAATGATCACAGGGTGAAAATGTAGATTTTAGGGTTTTTGGTGTGGGGGTTATGGGGACAAGATGGAGAAATCTGGGCATGTCCAGCCTTTCTTGTTCTTGTTCTCCATTCTCTGCAGTGGTGCTGGCACTTTGGGATTGGTCTAGAGTAGAAGTGCACTGTCTAACACAGGTGATGGGTATTGGAATTCAGTGTCAATATGTTCTATGTAGTTTGCAGTATAAAAGGACAGCACCGCCCCGGGGGCGGTCACAGTGCCTGTGGCTGCCCTGCTGAGCAGATCTGGGCTGGGCAGAAAGAAAATTTTGTAGATCAGAATTAATAAACAACCTCAAGAGCGAAAAGTGAAGAGTCCAAACTCGTTCTGCAGCCCTGAGGCCGAAGCAGAGACACCCTGCACATCTGGGGGCAGCAATCCACAACCAAAACCCCAGAGCTGGGGATTCTGAAGCCTGCAGAGAGCACCTGGACCTGTCCATTTTATCCTGGCTCAGCCCTGGCTCAGGTGCCTGGAGCAGCACCCAGATGCTCCCTGTGGGTTCCAGGGCTGCTCTCAGCCCCAGCCTGAGGCCAGGAGCTTCCCAGAACACGCTGGGAGCTGAGGATCCTGGAGAAATTTGTGTAAGCCTGGCTGCATTCCAGTAGGATCTGGGCTCCTGGGCTCCTCTGGCTCCCTTTGGAGGTTCCAGCTTTAACAAATTAATTCCAAACCAGCACTTAAAGCACACTGCACCCCACCCTCAGCAGGGGTCACAGGATGTCTGTCACTGCAGCAGCTGAGGGGCTGACCCAGGGACAATCTGCTTTGCTCCAGGGGAAAATTCCTTCCTGAGCATCTCAAACAGCCGAGCACTGGGCTTTAAATCCACCCAATTACCCGGGCACAGGGTCCCTCAGCACAGAGCAGCGTTGGGAAAATGCAGGGACAGCTGCCCGAGTCAGGATGGATCTCAGGAAGGCAGGGTGCAGAGCAGGCTCGTCAGGCTGGCTGCTGTGCTGCCTCGCTCCTGCCTTGGCTTTTGCACTTCCCAGCAGCTGCCTCTGTCCCCAGCAGGGCTGCAGGACAGGGATTTGGCCAGCCCGCCCTGCCTGTGTGACCAGCACGCCGTGCCCTCACTGCAATCTGCCATCCCGGGCTGATTGGGTAAATAAAGCCCTGGGAGCACCTGTGTGGGAACCCAGCACATCCCTCTGGCTGTCCAGGACGGCCAGGAGCCCTGCCAGGGGGCTCAGAGACCCTGGCACACAGCCCAGGGCACCTGGGGGTTTGATTGTGACCCCTGGAGCAAATTACCAACCTTGGATGAAGATCTGCAAGCCACAACAGTTTAGATAGAATAATAGTGAAGTTATCACGGGGTGGAAAAGTAGATTTTGGGGTTTTTGGTATGGGGGTTCAGGGGGCAAGATGGAGGGATCTGGGTGTGTCCAGCCTTTCTCCTTCTTCTTCTTGGCCTCCATCTTCTGCTGTGATGGTGGCACTTTGGATTGGTTTAGAGTAGAAGCTCACTGTCTAACACAGGTGATAGGCGTTGGAAAGTAATTGTAAACATTGTACATGTAGTTTTTATTATAAAGACATAACCCTGCCCTGGGGCAGGCAGAGTGCCTGGAACTGTCATGGTGGATGGACCTCGGCAGGGCAGGAGAAAATCTTTTACAGATAAGAAACAATAAACAGCCTTGAGACTGAGAAATGAAGAGCCCTGACTCATTCTCCAAGCACTGGGCTGGGAAAAGAGACTTTCCAACCTTTCTCAGGGTCACTGTGATAGCTAGAGATCCCAACACACCTGTGCCCAGGTGAGAATGGTGCTGCCTCCAAAGCCACCGTGGCAGCTGCCATTTGTGCTTTAATAAACCAGCAGCCTCGTGACTGAGCTTTATTAACGCTGCCCCAGCCTCCCTGTGTCGTTCTCAGAGCAGGCACTGGCCCCTCCTGCAGACCCTGCCTCAGAGCTGGAACAAGCAGCAGCTTTGGGGTGAATTCAGCAGGGCTTGGGCAAGTTTAATGCTCGCTCACAGCTGCTGCTTTAGAACAGCTCTCACTCAGAGGAGCTGCTGGCCTGAGCAGCTCTTATGCCAGGTTTAGGGATTAAATCCCCACCAGCCATGTCTCATGGACTCATCCCAGGAGAACCTGCTCCTGCATCACCAGAACTACAGAATCATCAGGGCTGGAAAAGCCCCGTGAGCTCCAGCGTTGGGACAGTGCCCAAAGCAGTGGTGGGGAAGCCCTGTCCCTGCAAGTGTCCAGACAACACGAGGAGGAGGTGCCAGAGGCAGGGCTGACCCCTTGGCACTGGGGGTTAGGGTTGGGCTTGATCTCAGGGCTTTTCCAGCCTGGATGGTTCTGATTCTCTGGTTGTCCCTGGCAGCCTCACCCCGGACTGATCCCTGTGCTGTGGGATCCCAGGTCTAACCTCTGCTTTGCCCATCTTCTCATCCTCTCCCTACTCCTGTCTGCCTTCTTTTTCTTTCTCTTTTTCTGGTGTTTTCTCTCATCTGCCCTTCAATTTTCCCCTCACCTTCCTGTTCCACATCTCATAAGGCTTTTGTCAGTAAATGGTGACTGCTCAGGTAACTAGCACAAAATGATGCTTTGGAGAAACATCTGAACTCGGTCTTAGGGACAGCAAAGAAGCTTCTGAGTATTCTAATTTACCCTTGAGCCATAAATAAAGAAGCCAGCAGATGCAAGAGCTGGTGTTTTCTTCATCAGGAGGCCCTGGAGGGACTGGAGGTCTGATCCCACCCCAGACAGGAAATGTGCTCATGTTATCCAGGCTCAGCCACACAGCTCCCCCTGCGCCTTTCCCTGAGTGATCCCATGGATCCAGGGCTAAAAAGGCACAGAGAGGAAAGGGGATGCTGAGGTGACAGGCCAGAAATGCACAGTTCCAGCTCCTGCAAGGTCCTCCTGGTGCAGGACGTGCCCACAGGGGAATGTGCCACATCTGCACATTTCTTATCAGCTCCTTGGCCTCTTGCTTGCCCTCCTCACCCTCTCCCAGTGGCCCTGGGGGATGTTTGTCACCCCTGGCCCAGATGGGGAGCTCTGGCTGTAGGATCCGTGCTGGGAGTACGGGGGGATCCAACACCGGGCACAGAGGGTGACAGCTCTGGTCCCGGAGGTTTGGGTGGCAGAATTGACAATGCCAGTGCCCAGCTGTGCCAAAGGAGCCCTGCAGGAGCTGTGGCTCTGATGGCAGGAAGGGTCATTAACAATTAACGGGCCCTGGCAGGTAATGAGCAGGATGGAGCCATGGTGGGGCCTGGTCCCTGTCCTGACACTGCCCATGCCCACATCTGTCCCTCTGACCTCCCTGTGCCCATCCACCCCTGTGCCCATCCATCCCTGTGCCCATCCATCCCTGTGTGCATCCATCCCTGTGCCCATCCATCCCTGTGCCCATCCATCCCTGTGTCCATCCCTGTGCCCATCCCTGTGCCCATCCATCCCTGTGCCCATCCCTGTGCCCATCCATCCCTGTGCCCATCCCTGTGTGCATCCATCCCTGTGCCCACACCCATCCCTGTGCCCATCCATCCCTGTGTCCATCCCTGTGCCCATCCCTGTGCCCATCCACCCCTGTGCCCATCCACCCCTGTGCCCATCCATCCCTGTGCCCACACCCATCCCGGTGCCCATCCCTGTGCCCATCCCTGTGTCCATCCCTGTGCCCATCCCTGTGCCCATCCACCCCTGTGCCCATCCATCCCTGTGTGCATCCACCCCTGTGCCCACACCCATCCCTGTGCCCATCCACCCCTGTGCCCATCCATCCCTGTGCCCATCCATCCCTGTGCCCATCCCTGTGCCCATCCCTGTGTCCATCCCTGTGCCCATCCATCCCTGTGCCCATCCCTGTGCCCATCCCTGTGCCCATCCATCCCTGTGCCCATCCATCCCTGTGTCCATCCCTGTGCCCATCCATCCCTGTGCCCATCCATCCCTGTGCCCATCCCTGTGTCCATCCCTGTGCCCATCCCTGTGCCCATCCATCCCTGTGCCCATCCATCCATGTGCCCATTCATCCCTGTGCCCATCCATCCCTGTGTCCATCCCTGTGCCCATCCATCCCTGTGCCCATCCATCCCTGTGCCCACACCCATCCCTGTGCCCACCCATCCCTGTGCCCATCCCTGTGCCCATCCATCCCTTTGTCCATCCCTGTGCCCATCCCTGTGTCCATCCCTGTGCCCATCCCTGTGCCCATCCATCCCTGTGCCCATCCCTGTGTCCACCCCTGTGCCCATCCATCCCTGTGTCCATCCCTGTGCCCACCCCTGTGCCCATCCATTCCTGTGCCCATCCCTGTGTCCATCCCTGTCCCCTCCCTGTTCCCACACCCATCCCTGTGCCCTCTCTCCCCTCCTGGCACTGCGGTTCCCCTCTGCCGAGCACGGACGGGGCTGGCCGCGCTCGGTCCCCCTGCTGGAGCTGTTAATTAGCGCTAATTGGGCGGCACCGGGGGCGCGCACCGTGGGCAGGAGGGGCGGGCACTCGAGGAAACTCCAGGCTTCTTTCTTCTTCCGCTTGGAAATGCAGAAATACGTGCGAGGGATGCGACTCCAGCAGGACGTTTTCTCAGGATGGAACCTTTATTCAAGCAATAAATAAATGAATACCAAACTCTCCTGGTGAGGCACTGAGCGGAGAGCCCGCGGTCAGAGGGGCAGATGGATGCTCTGTGTCCCATGGAGCAACAAGGAAACCTTTGGAGTGCCAAAGATGAGTGAGAATCTCTTAGATTAGACAGCACACACTTTTATTTAGCCCTCGGACTCACAGGACTGATTGCACCCCTCCAGCATTTAAGAGCTCTCTGTTTTGTCTTCTCCCCTGTCAATGTGTCATTTCACGTCCTGGGGAAGAACAAGAACGTTAGAGGTCTGGGTGGAAATGCCCTGGTTTGTGCACTGCCATTATTTTTACTGCCGTCACACAAGTGCTCTGACCTCCGGTGCCTCTCGGTTTCCCTGAGCAGTCCCAGATTTATGAGCTGTGAGTGGAAGTGTCCCTCCCTGAGCTCCGTTTGCAGCTCCAGGCGGCCGTGCTGTGATGGGCTGTGGAGTTCAGGGGCGCTCGGGGAGCTCCAGCACCTCTGGTGCTGTTGTGCTGAGAACTGTCCCGTGGTAACCCTCACAGCCCCAGGTGTGACTGGCACGGTGCCTGCTCACTGCAGAACCCAGAGCTCCTGCCATTTGTTTAAGGGATAATCTCGAGGTTCAGAGTGGCCCTGGGGATGCAGGAGCCTGGCAGGGGCAGCTCCAGAGCTGGGCCGCTCATCCCTCCCCTGGCACACGCAGGATATTCCAAACTGCATTTCCTCCTCTGGTGGCGGGACCTCGACAGGAGGGGGAATGATTGCAGAGGTGATGGGGAAATAGCTGAGACATAAAACTCCTTGTGTGAAACCCACCTACGACAGCAAAGACAAATTGCAAACCTGCCTGGAGAAGCAGGTTGGTTATTGATAAAGAGGCAAGAGGGGACTCCCAGAGACTGTGAACAGACACAGCACAAATCAACCCCCCAGTGCTGTGCTGCGGGGGAGGCTGGAGAATCCACTAACAAATTTGTAAAGTGGAAATTGCAGAATTTATGAAGTAGCGTGGAGTAAGTGATGGTCCCTTTCTAAAGAGAAAGGGAAAGTGCTGGGAAGGATCTGCTCCTGAGGGAAGGAACTCACTGCTCTCTGCTTTGGCCAGCTCAGCTCCTCTAGAAGATGCTCCTGCTTTTTCATCAGCTGTGGGAAGAATGATGGCATCCTGCACCCAGGGATGTGCAGTCCAGCCAAGATCAGGAATTCAGGATGACTGCAGAGTGGCACCTCCTTCCAGACTGCTGGAAGTAAAGAGAAGAAAAGACGCTCTAAAGCAAGGATTAAAAAGCAAATGACAAAAAAAAAAAAAAAAAAAAAGAAAAAAAAAAAGAAAGGAAAAAAAAAAGAAAGAAAAAAAAAAAGAAAACAAAGAGCAGTCATTGAAAAAGAAGAATGATTCTGGCAATTGTAACTGCAACTAATGGAACAAGTATTGAGCAAAATAAATTCCTAAACAGTGGATAAAGAAAGGGAGACCAACTCAAACCCACATATGCCCAAGTACATAAAGAGTAAATCTCAGCAGAGAAATTTGTTGCCTATTTTTAGCTGAAACTATTAGTGGATAAAGAGTTTCTGTTTGTATTTTATTAAAACCCTTACAGCCCCGCTCTCAGGATAAATTCAAATTGGTGTTGCTCGGCCAGGCTGCAATGGAGGGAAACTGGGGCGTGAAATGAAACTGGGGTTCAGCATCCCTGAGCCTTGCAGAGGCACAGAACAGCCCAGGGGACAGGAGGGGTGTGAGGGAGAGCAGGGACAGCAGGGATGAGTCCTGGCCTTCAGAGAAGGGCACATCCTCACAGGAATGAGCCAGGCTGCTGGGAAGGGAGAAACGGGGATCCAGCTCCTTTGGGTAACCCCTGCTGGAGCCCCTGGGACACTCCTGCTCCTTTCCCAGCCCTGAGGGAAGTCCTGCTGTCCCTGGGGAAAATCCTGCTGTCCCTGGGGAAAGCCAATCCTGCTGTCCCTGGGGAAAATCCTGCTGTCCCAGAGGGAAGGAAATCCTGCTGCTCCCCTCCATTCCCACCTTGCCCTGTCCCCTCCATTCTCCATTCCCACCTTGCTCTGTCCCCTTTATTCCCCATTCCCACCTTGCCCTGTCCCCTCCATTCCCCATTCCCACCTTGCCCTGTCCCCTCCATTCCCCATTCCCCACCTTGCCCTGTCCCCTCCATTCCCCATTCCCACCTTGCTCTGTCCCCTCCATTCTCCATTCCCCACCTTGCCCTGTCCCCTCCATTCCCCATTCCCACCTTGCCCTGTCCCCTCCATTCCCACCTTGCTCTGTCCCCTTTATTCCCCATTCCCACCTTGCCCTGTCCCCTCCATTCCCACCTTGCCCTGTCCCCTCCATTCCCCATTCCCACCTTGCCCTGTTCCCTCCATTCCCACCTTGCCTTGTCCCCTCCATTCTCCATTCCCCACCTTGCTCTGTCCCCTCCATTCCCCATTCCCCACCTTGCTCTGTCCCCTTTATTCCCCATTCCCACCTTGCTCTGTCCCCTCCATTCTCCATTCCCCACCTTGCTCTGTCCCCTTTATTCCCACCTTGCCCTGTCCCCTCCATTCCCACCTTGCCCTGTCCCCTCCATTCCCCATTCCCACCTTGCCCTGTCCCCTCCATTCTCCATTCCCACCTTGCCCTGTTCCCTCCATTCTCCATTCCCACCTTGCCCTGTCCCCTCCATTCTCCATTCCCCACCTTGCTCTGTCCCCTTTATTCCCACCTTGCCCTGTCCCCTCCATTCCCACCTTGCCCTGTCCCCTCCATTCCCCATTCCCACCTTGCTCTGTCCCCTTTATTCCCCATTCCCACCTTGCTCTGTCCCCTCCATTCTCCATTCCTCACCTTGCCCTGTCCCCTCCATTCCTCACCTTGCTCTGTCCCCTCCATTCCCCATTCCCACCTTGCCCTGTCCCCTCCATTCCCCATTCCCACCTTGCTCTGTCCCCTCCATTCTCCATTCCCACCTTGCCCTGTCCCCTCCATTCCTCACCTTGCTCTGTCCCCTTTATTCCCCATTCCCCACCTTGCCCTGTCCCCTCCATTCTCCATTCCCCACCTTGCCCTGTCCCCTCCATTCTCCATTCCCCACCTTGCTCTGTCCCCTTTATTCCCCATTCCCACCTTGCTCTGTCCCCTCCATTCCCACCTTGCTCTGTCCCCTTTATTCCCCATTCCCACCTTGCTCTGTCCCCTTTATTCCCCATTCCCACCTTGCCCTGTCCCCTCCATTCCCCATTCCCACCTTGCCCTGTCCCCTCCATTCCCCATTCCCACCTTGCCCTGTCCCCTCCATTCCCCATTCCCACCTTGCTCTGTCCCCTTTATTCCCCATTCCCACCTTGCTCTGTCCCCTTTATTCCCCATTCCCACCTTTCCCTGCTCCCCCTCAGCCTGCTGCCTCTCCTGAGCAGTTTTTCCCAGCAGTGAGGGAGCAGCAGTGCCACAGCTCTCCCTGGCACTCCATCCAGCAGGGATCCAGGATGGATGCATGGGGCACATGGAGAGATTAAAAGCAGAGGCTCCAAGTCAGAGACGTTTTAAAAATGTGTGTGCTCAAGTAAAGGACTTTTTAATGTTTTAATAACAAATATTACAAGATATTTTTCTCCATGCCCAGTGCCTGCTGAGCCATCATGCTGAGCCTGTATTTATGGCACTGTAAAGCACAATGAAGGCAGCAGCACTAGGAATACTAATAGCCTCCAGTTTATTACACTAAGGCTGAGTGCTTCATTTTAATTGCATGGAAACATTTAATTTGTTAGATGAGGTGTCATGTCGTTTTCCTCAGGCACCAGTAACTCATATCCACACTGGGACAATCGAACAATCTAAGGGAGGCTTTAAAAATAAATGGATTTTACTTATTTCTTACCTTGTTGGGGTGTGTGGGTGGCCAGACTCTTGGACCTTGCAGAGTTAAAATATTTTTGACTCTTTTGTAAGACTGGTTTGGGGTGACCCAGGCCAAAGGCACAAAGCATTTGATGTCCCCATCTCTCCACATGGCCCGAGGATGTCCCTGCCTGTCCCTGGTGCCTGCTGCTGTGAGCAGGGACCTTGGCTGCAGCCAGGGGAAGGCATTTTGGGGAGGGAAGGAAGGCAGGGTGGGATTCAGAGCTGCTCAGTGGGATGAAGCCCTGTGTGCTGGCTCTGCTGGGGTGGAGGTGATTTCTCCCCAGGGCTGCTGTGGGGCTGTGTTTGGGTTTTGCACACTGGGGTTTGTGTCACTGCTGAGCTCCCCCAGAGCCGAGGCCTTTCCTGCCCTGGGGGCCACTCTGGGGAGGGGACAGGGCCAGGACAGGGGACCCTGACTGACCCAGGGGATGTTCCAGACCTTGGGACATCATTGCCAGCAAATAAAGTGGGGGGAAGAAGGAGGAGGGGGAGCATTTGGAGTGATGGGGTTGGTCCCCCAGGTCCCCATGGGAAGGGCCCTGCTCTCCTGGACATCTGCCACTGGGAAGGGGGGACTGAATTCCTTGGTTTTCTTTGCCTGTGTGTGTGGTTTTGCTTTCCCTGTTGCTTTGTCTCAGCCTGCCAGTTCTCCAGCTTTCACCCTCCCGATCCTCCTGGTCCCTGGTGCGGAGTGGGGCAGGGGCTCTGAGGGGCTGGGTCACACCTGCACTCCCTGCCCTGCCTCCCCTCAGCCTGCCCAGCATCTTCTGAGCAGTTATTGTGGCAACAGCTGAGGAGAGACAGGGAAAGGAAACCCAGCTGAGCAGGAATGGGTTCCACAGAATCGGGGAATCATGGAATGGGCTGGGAGGGCCCTTAAATCCCACCCAGAGCCAGCCCTGCCATGGCAGGGACACCTCCCACTGTCCCAGGTGCTCCAGCCCCAGTGTCCAGCCTGGCCTTGGGCATTGCCAGGGATGCAGGGGCAGCCCCAGCTGCTCTGGGCAGCAGAGGAACAGTGACACTAAAGGACAGAGCTCAGTTAATGCTCCGAAGTGATGCCAGACTGGGACATGTCACAAAAATGGACATTTTATGAAAAGAATCCATTTAAGAAATAAAAAGGAGGGTTTCCAGTGTGTCCCATGAGGCAAATGGGCAGAGGAAGATGAAGGTTGTTTGGAACCAGCTGGTTCTGCCAAAGTAAGGCTGGCAGCTGCTTTCCTCTGCACACACACGTGCCCAAACAGGGGTGATGAGTGTGGGGGAGTGCCTGAGTCAGCACAGCCCCACTTGTGGTGTGTGAGGGCAGCTCCTCAGGCTGGGCTTTATCCTCACACTGACCCCCCGTGCTCATTTGTGCTCACTTGTGCTCATTTGTGCTCACTTGTGCTCACTTGTGCTCATTTGTGCTCACTTGTGCTGTGTCAGGGCTGCTCCTCAGCCCGGGTTCCATCCTCACACGCTGACCCCACCAGCTCAGTCACTGCTGTTAAAAATCTCCCTAATGGAGGGGGAAAGTGATGGCTCAGTGCACAGAGAGGTAAGGCTGCAAGGGCTCTGCAAAGCCACTGGTAAATACCTTATCACTGCAGGTTTGCAGGGAGATAGGAGTTATCTAAGATATGCTGCAGCTCGGCTCCCACTTTATGGGCTCAGTGCTGTCATGTCTGTGCTATGGAAGAATAATTCTCCCAGCAGGAATTACTCGGGAAGAGGAATATTATGCAGAAGAGGAGACTCTGCTGTCCTTAATATCCACATTATGGCCTTTGAGGCAGCGAGGAGCTGCCATGGCAATGAGCAAACAGAGCAGTGGCACACATGGGGGGAAGCCATGTGTTAGTGACAAATGTCCTGACAGATGCCAAGTCCCACCATGTCCAGTTTCTTTGGGCCTTTGGAAAGCCAGGACTGGGAGGGTGAGGCCCTGGCACAGGTGCCCAGAGCAGCTGGGGCTGCCCTGGATCCCTGGCAGTGCCCAAGGCCAGGCTGGACACTGGGGCTGGAGCACCTGGACAGTGGGAGGTGTCCCTGCCATGGCAGGGGTGGCACTGGGTGGGATTTAGGGTCCCTTCCATCCCAAACCATCCCATGACTCTGTGAGGAGTTGCCCATCACAAAAACCACGAGGCTGTGCTGCAAAAACAGGGGATGCAGAGCAAATTCTCATCCTGTGCTCACATTGCCTCAAGAGAAGACAGTCACTGGGAGGGGGGAGGGCTGATCTCCTGAGGATGGATTTGTGCACCACCAAAGGCATTGCAGTGAGAGCTGAGAAAGCTGAGAAGGGCTTTTCCATCAGGGGCAAACCTGTTCAGAAGTGCCAGTGACTGTTTCTGAGTGTGCATTTTCTGGGGTGCTCCTGGCTGCAGAGTGCAGAGCTGCACAGAGTGGCTGCCCCAGCCAGCACCAGGCTGGCCCAGGGCTGGGCTCTGGGTGGATTTGGAAGCTCAAACAGGCCCTGCATGAGGATGGCTGTGGGGTCCCAGGCACTGCTCCCACACCAGGAGGAACAGCTCACGTTGAGCTGTGCACAGATCCTGGGAACTCCAGTTTTGGAATTGCCCCAGAAACCCAATTTTAAGTTTCTCTTCTGACTCAAAGCATGACCTTTATGATGTCCCCTCTCTGCACCACTGGCTGAGGATCTCTCCCCCTGTCCTGCAGTGAGGTGAGCACAGGAGCTCCTGCAGGCACCAGAAATTCCTCTGTGCTGCCCAAGCAGGCCTGGCCAAGGGAAGGAAGGAGCTGGCACCCAGAGGCACCAGGGCTGGGGCTGGAGTCAGCTGCAGGGCACGTCACAATTACCTCTCCCGGGGGCCACAATCCCCAACCCTCAGCTCTGACCCTGCTCTCAGACTCCTGAAAGTAACAGAAAGGCCAAGAACATTCACAAGGTCGTCACTGAATAATTATGAATAATCAGCAACCCTGGGAAAATCACAGGTCACTGGCAGGGAACTGAGGAGCAGAAAGAGACAAAAAAAAAGTTGGAATTAAGTTGGAATTAATTATTTCCCAGACATTTATCACTACTTTAGTGTTGCCAAAAGGAATATCAGGTGATGAATTATTGTTCATGAACAGCACAGAAAAATCTCAGTAGCCAACAATTTTTAATTTCTACACCTATAGAGAGCTGTGACTCTGAGCAGTGACACACTAAATCCTTCACTGCTGCCATTGTTGTCCTGTTCCTTCTCCCCACTCGTGTTCCTGCTGTCCAGCTGCAGCTCCTGGGCTCTCTGGGATCTGATCTGGCTCCCCAGCTCAGCAGAAATCAGCAGTTTTCTGATCTCCACAGATGAGGGAACTTATTTAGCTTTCAGATGTTACATTTCCATCATGAAACAAAAGGATGCTCTGGAGCAAGCACTGCGTCCTGTCACTGCTGCTGTGCCAGGCTGAGTTTTGACCAGGGCAGGGTGTTGGACTGTGGGGTCATTCTGAGCAGAGCCCTCTCCCCCAGGCTCCTTGGACAGGAGGTTCCTTCCAGCTCCAGCTTCCTCCCACAGCAGCCCCAAGGAACCCCTCAGGTTCTTGAGGGCGTGCAGTGGTGCCAGGCACAGGGCACAGCATCCTCCTGTTATCCCAGTAAAGGGCACAGGATCCTCCTGTAATCCCAGGAGTGTGGCACAGCATCCTCCTGTTATCCCAGTAAATGGCACAGGATCCTCCTGCTATCCCAGTAAAGGGCACAGCATCCTCCTGTAATCCCAGTAAAGGGCACAGCATCCTCCTGTAATCCCAGTAAAGGGCACAGGATCCTCCTGTAATCCCAGTAAAGGGCACAGGATCCTCCTGTAATCCCAGGAGTGTGGTACAGCATCCTCCTGCTATCCCAGCAGTGTGGCAGCAGATCTCTCTGCCATCCCAAGGATGTGGCAGTAGATCTCTCTGCTATCCCAAGGATGTGGCAGTGGATCTCTCTGCCATCCCAAGGATGTGGCAGTAGATCTCTCTGCTATCCCAAGGATGTGGCAGTAGATCTCTCTGCCATCCCAAGGATGTGGCAGTGGATCTCTCTGCCATCCCAAGGATGTGGCAGTCGATCTCTCTGCTATCCAAGGATGTGGCAGTAGATCTCTCTGCTATCCAAGGATGTGGCAGTAGATCTCTCTGCCATCCCAAGGATGTGGCAGTAGATCTCTGCTATCCCAAGGATGTGACAGTAGATCTCTCTGCCATCCCAAGGATGTGACAGTCGATCTCTCTGCTATCCCAAGGATGTGGCAGTGGATCTCTCTGCTATCCAAGGATGTGGCAGTAGATCTCTCTGCTATCCAAGGATGTGGCAGTAGATCTCTCTGCTATCCCAGCAGTGTGGCAGTAGATCTCTCTGCTATCCAAGGATGTGGCAGTAGATCTCTCTGCTATCCAAGGATGTGGCAGTAGATCTCTCTGCTATCCCAAGGATGTGGCAGTGGATCTCTCTGCTATCCCAAGGATGTGGCAGTGGATCTCTCTGCTATCCAAGGATGTGGCAGTAGATCTCTCTGCTATCCAAGGATGTGGCAGTGGATCTCTCTGCTATCCCAAGGATGTGGCAGTCGATCTCTCTGCTATCCAAGGATGTGGCAGTAGATCTCTCTCTATCCCAGCAGTGTGGCAGTAGATCTCTCTGCTATCCAAGGATGTGGCAGTGGATCTCTCTGCTATCCCAGCAGTGTGGCAGTGGATCTCTCTGCTATCCCAGCAGTGTGGCAGTGGATCTCTCTGCCATCCCAAGGATGTGGCAGCAGATCTCTCTGCTATCCCAGCAGTGTGGCAGTGGATCTCTCTGCTATCCCAGCAGTGTGGCAGTAGATCTCTCTGCTATCCCAGCAGTGTGGCAGTGGATCTCTCTGCTATCCCAAGGATGTGGCAGTAGATCTCTCTGCTATCCAAGGATGTGGCTGTGGATCTCTCTGCCATCCCAAGGATGTGGCAGTAGATCTCTCTGCTGTCCCAGGCACGTGCAGCAGGCGAAGACACACAAGGTGTTCATCAGGAGCAGGAGTGCCAGGAAAGGGGGAATGGAGACCAAGTGAAGGAGGGGAGATTTCCATTGGACATTGGGCAGGAATTGTTCCCTGGCAGGGTGGGCAGGCCCTGGCACAGGTGCCCAGAGCAGCTGTGGCTGCCCCTGGATCGCTGGCAGTGCCCAAGGCCAGGTTGGACACTGGGGCTTGGAGCAGCCTGGGACAGTGGGAGGTGACCCTGCCATGGCAGGGGTGGCACTGGATTTGAGGTCCCTCCTGACCCAAACCATTCTGAGATTTGGTTTATGAAGCTCACTATGGGCATCTAATTTCATAACTCTTGACCAAACTAATTTGTACTTGTCCTCTTAGCAATTAATGAATTTATAATAGAAGAATAATTTGCCTCTTTATGCCAAAATCAGCATGTTCAGATGGGGGGGCGGGGAGGCTCTTTTTTCTGAGGGAAAGACAAAGGTTCTTTGTGCCTGATTTGAATTTCAGACAAACATTGAACAGATCACTTTGCTTTCCCAAACGCGCAGTGCAGGCTCTAAGAGCAGCTAAATTGCTATAAATTAAAGTTAAATGTCAAAAAGGCAAAGATGTGCAGGAATGCAGGAGACAATCTCGGTGCAATTGGGGTTGTTACCGAGCTGCTTTTATCCACTTTGCTTGCATAGACTTAAGTGCTCTTCCTGGAAAGGGGGACTTTTTTTTTCTTTCTATTTTTAAGCAAGTCCCAGCCCCCAGTTCCACTGAAATAGGATGTAATAATTTCTCATTTTCAAATATCATCAGGGAAAGAATTGTGATTGTCCACTCATAGTGCTTATCATTTCAGTGGAGTTTTGCAGCCTGTTCTTGGTGAAATGCCATCCCTTGGTTCTAGCAGGTATCAACCTGCTCAGTAAAAGAAATTAAGATGCCATTTCTACCTGTGCTGAGTCGTTGGCCTCTGTGGGAGGGGAGTAATGAAATCCCTGCTTCTCCTGGCACTTTCAAATAGAAAATATAAGGGGAAATGCAGTGTGGGCTGTGTGTGACAGATACGAAAACAAGGATCAGTGTTCCCACAGAAAGGAACGACTCCAGCAAGGCCAGGCTGCTCTGGGCCTCCTGCTGTCCCCAGCCCAGTGTCCCCAGCCAGCTCTGCAGGGTGGCAGAGCCCCAGCTGGCTGTGCACAGCCCCTGCCAGCCTCAGCTCCCAGGGCCGTGTCCCAGAGCTGCCCTGCCCTGCAGAGCCCACAGCCCCTGGCACCTTCTCACACCTGGGGCTCCCCTGGGGCCCTCTCAGGGAAGGGGCTCGCTCTGCAGCTCCGTACAGGAGCTGTGCAATGGGGGGAAAAGCAAAATCTACCCCAAAATCCATCTGTTTGCTCTGGGGGTCCTGCTTATTGTCTAACCTTGGGTGCCCTTCCTTCTGCGGCCATGGGACACCTTCAGCAGCCATGGGACACCTTCAGGAGCCATGGGACACCTTCTGCAGCCATGGGACACCTTCTGCAGCCATGGGACACCTTCTGCAGCCATGGGACACCTTCAGCAGCCATGGGACACCTTCTGCAGCAATGGGACACCTTCTGCAGCCATGGGACACCTTCAGCAGCCATGGGACACCTTCAGCCCACAGCCAGGAGAGGCACCACAGGGAAGAGGCTGCAGTTAGAGTAGGTCAGAGGAAGGAGATTTTTATTACAGGGATGCACAGGGTGCCCAGAGAAGCTGAGGCTGCCCCAGCCCTGCCAACATCCAAGGTCAGGCTGGGCTCTGAGCACCCTGGGCTGGTGGAAGGTGCCCCTGGCCATGGCAGGGGGTTGGACAGATGGCTTTTAAAGGTCCCTCCAACACAATCCAACCCAACACAACCCAATCCACTCCAATCCAACCCAACCCAACCCAATCCAATCCAATCCAATCCAATCCAATCCAATCCAACCTAACACAATCCAATCCAATCCAATCCAATCCAATCCAATCCAATCCAACCCAACACAACCCAATCCACTCCGATCCAACCCAACCCAACCCAACCCAATCCAACCCACTCCAATCCAATCCAATCCAATCCAATCCAATCCAATCCAATCCAATCCAACCCAATCCAATCCAATCCAATCCAACCCAACACAATCCAACCCAACCCAATCCAACCCAATCCAATCCAACCCAACCTGATCCAATCCAATCCAATCCAATCCAATCCAACCCAATCCAACCCAACCTGATCCAATCCAATCCAATCCAATCCAATCCAATCCAACCCAATCCAACCCAGCCGAACCCAACCCAACCCAACCCAACCCAACCCAATCCAACCCAATCCAATCCAATCCAATCCAATCCAATCCAACCCAATCCAACACAACCCAATCCAACCCAATCCAATCCAGTCCAATCCAATCCAATCCAATCCGACCCAACCCAACCCAACCCAATCCAATCCAATCCAATCCAATCCAACCCAACCTAACACAATCCAATCCAATCCAACCCAACACAATCCAACACAACCCAATCCAACCCAATCCAATCCAATCCAATCCAATCCAACCTAACACAATCCAATCCAATCCAATCCAACCCAACACAACCCAATCCAACCCAATCCAATCCAATCCAATCCAATCCAACCCAACCCAACCCAACACAACCCAATCCAACCCAACCCAACCCAACACAACCCAATCCAACCCAATCCAATCCAACCCAATCCAATCCAACCCAACCCAACCCAACACAACCCAATCCAACCCAATCCAATCCAACCCAATCCAATCCAACCCAATCCAATCCAATCCAACCCAACACAATCCAATCCAATCCAACCTAACACAACCCAATCCAACCCAATCCAATCCAATCCAATCCAACCTAACACAATCCAATCCAATCCAATCCAATCCAACCCAACACAATCCAACCCAACCCAACCCAATCCAATCCAATCCAATCCAATCCAATCCAATCCAATCCAATCCAACCCAACCCAACCCAACCCAATCCAATCCAATCCAACCCAATCCAATCCAATCCATTGCAGGATTCTCTGATTCTGCTGCACAGGGCAGGCCCTGGTGGTTCAGCATTCCTGCTCAGCAGGCCCAGATTCCCACAGCCCATGTCTCAGGAGATGCAGTCTCAGTGTTCTCCCATGCCTGTGCAGCACTGTTACCTGGGGGAGCTGGCACAGTTTGGGACAGCCAGCCATGGCCCTGGCACAGGGGTGCCAGGAGAGACCCAGCAGCTCTGTGGGTTCCTCCAGAGTCTGGAGGAGGATGAGAGGATGGAGGAGGATCAGGATGGAAGGTCCAGAAGGAACCCCTGTGAGGGATGGCTGAGGGCAGAGGAGACTGAGGGCAGAGGAGACTGAGGGCAGAGCTCAGCGGGGGCAGCTCTGACCTCTGGGACAGGGATGGGGACAGGGAATGCTGGAGCTGGGCCAGGGAGGGTCAGGCTGAGATCAGGGCAAGGTTCATCCCCAGAGGGTGCTGGCACTGCCCAGGCTGCCCAGGGAATGGGCACAGCCCCGGGGCTGCCAGAGCTCCATGAGCATTGGGACAGAGCTCCAGGGATTCCCAGGGTGGGATTTTGGGGGTCTGGGCAAGGCCTGGGTGGCACTGGATGGTCCCTGTGCGTCCCTCCCAGCTCAGGATACTCTGTGTTTCTATTGTTCTATGACCCAGAATGGATCACTGTGTTTCTTAGTCCTCAGCAAGTCCCAGATGATTTAAATGGCCCTTCTGACCACAAGATACAGGAAGCAGCACCCACGAGCCCTGGTTTTATCTAATATCTTGTATTTCTGGAGACTTGTTTCAGAATGCTGCCTCCAGGGCTGATGTTCTTCCTTCAGGAAAAGGTGGAGATGGAAGTGTGGTGGTTTTGGTTTTCCCATTGTGTGCCTCCACATGCCCTGGGCTGGCACAGCTCCCTGCACCAGCCCTGCCCGAGCTCTCTGCATCCCCAGGGACCTCAGACCCACCTGGGCAGAAGCCAAAGAGAAAACAATGCAGAGGAAATGTGCTCCTGTGCAGCAGCAGCAGGTTGATTTATGGCCCAGTCATCCATGACATGAAGGCTGACGAAGCTCAGGAATCACTGGTCTGAGAGTTTGGAGGCAGAGGAGAGGGGGACTGACAAAGCTCACAGAGACCCTGAGAGTGTGGAGAGGATGGGGGGGATTGCCCCCAGCTCACAGAGACCCCGAGAGTGTGGAGAGGATGGGGGGATTGCCCCCAGCTCACAGAGACCCTGAGAGTGTGGAGAGGATGGGGGGATTGCCCCCAGCTCACAGAGACCCCGAGAGTGTGGAGAGGATGGGGGGATTGCCCCCAGCTCACAGAGACCCCGAGAGTGTGGAGAGGATGGGGGGATTGCCCCCAGCTCACAGAGACCCCGAGAGTGTGGAGAGGATGGGGGGATTGCCCCCAGCTCACAGAGACCCCGAGAGTGTGGAGAGGATGGGGGGATTGCCCCCAGCTCACAGAGACACCAGCAGAGACAGGACCCTGCCTGGGGAGGCCCTGCAGGGCTGCTCCTGGCAGCTCTTCCCTCCTGCCCTGGCAGAGTGCTGTGCTGCTTTCAGCACCTTGAACCTTCCTGCTTTTCATTTCTGAATTTCCATTTCTGCATTTAACTGCTTCTTCCAGAAACAAAAATAAATACTGTTCCCCCTATACATACATATATATATATATATATATATATATATATATATAAATATATGCACTCACACACACATGTATGTTACACCTCATAAAATTCCAGAGAAGCCACCCGCAGGATTGATTGAAGCAGGCAATTTCGTAGCAAGCTGCAAAGTTCTTCCCTGAATCAGTGAGTCATGATGCCCTGTAAAGCACGCACTAAAACGTCATCATGACCTACTGCTATTATTTCTTCCTTAAATCTGCCGGTGAGAGGAGCAGGGCTGTGCGGAGGGAGGGCAGGAGGGCTGAGCTGGGTGCAGCACAGCCTGGGGCAGCACGGGCAGAGGGAGAGGAGGCTCTGCCTGGCTCACAGCCCCAGCTCGGGGCTCGGGGAGGAGGCAGCACATCTGTCTGGGGGGGCAGGAATGCCCAGGCCATTTGTTCACACTTCCAGGGACAGAACAGCTCCGATCTCAGCTGCCTTTGATGTTCAGCTCCTCATTGCTCTGGCTCAGAGAGGAGGTGGGGGTGAGCAGGACCTGCCCAGAGCCCCTGCTCAGGCCTGGCTGCTGCCACAGGCAAGGTGGGAATTGTGTCCCTGTGCCCCTCCCTGAGGTGAGAGCCCACCTGCAGAGCTGCCCCAGCCCTGGGGCCAACAGCAGGAGGACGTGGAGCTGCTGGAGAGAGCCCAGAGGAGGCCCCGGAGCTGCTGCAGGGCTGGAGCCCCTCTGCTCTGGAGCCAGGCTGGCAGAGCTGGGAATGCTCCCCTGGAGAAGGGAAGGCTCCAGGCAGAGCTCAGAGCCCCTGGCAGGGCCTGCAGGGGCTCCAGGAGAGCTGCAGAGGGGCTGGGGACAAGGCCTGCAGGGACAGGAGCCAGGGAATGGCTCCCACTGGGAAAGGGGAGATTGGGCTGGGATCTTGGCAAGGAATTCCTGCCTGGGCTGGAATTCCCAGATTTGCTGGGGCTGCCCCTGGATCCCTGGCAGTGCCCAAGGCCAGGTTGGACACTGAGGCTTGGATCCACCTGGGACAGTGGGAGGTGTCCCTGCCGTGGCAGGGATGGAATGAGGTGACTCTGAAGTCCTGCCCACCACAACCCATTCCACGATTCCATGGTTCAGACTAGGAAAGAGACAAGTGAGGGATCACCAATTCCCATCTAACCCTGCCCTCTGGGAAGCCCATGTCCCTCGTGCTGCCCTGCAGGCCCTTGGCCAAAGGCAGAGCCCCTTTCCTGCTGCCCCCTGGGATCAGCCCCCTCCCAGCTGGGTGTTCTGAATGGGCTCCAGCAGGGTCACACAGCTCCTGCCAGGGAGCCAGTGATGGTCCCAGGGCAGATCAGGGGGACCAGGGCAGCCCTGCTGTGGTGCCAGGGGATGCTTTGTGGGTGCACTCGCTGCTCCTGGCAGCTGCTGGGTCAGTTCCTGGGCTCTGCGGAGATTTTTCTGAGCAGACAGAGCACATTGAGAGGGACTGACACCACAGATGTGTGGAGAGATGCAGGAGCAGAGATGTCATTGAAAAGAGACACAAGGACATGGGGCCGGTGGAAGCCTTGTGGTATGGAAGATGAATAGCATCCAGACTATTTATTCTTTAACTTAATTTTTGGTGTCCAGATCCAGTTATTGACTTCCCAGCATGAGAGAGCAGATTGAAGCCCGTGACGTGCAGGTGCTCGTGGTGCTGTGAGTTAAACACGTCCGTGAGTCTTTGCAGGGCTAAAGGCTCCAGGAGCACTACAAATTTAGCCATACAGATAGAATCATTTAAAAAATTACTTTCAAATTTCCCCCCGCCCCCAAACTTAGAGGCTCTACTGGTTTGTTTGTCTTATTTTCGATCAAACTCTGGTTTTGTTGTCAGCATTGCTGAACGTCTTGGATTTCCTTTGATGGGATTGAAAAGCTGTTTCCGAAAGAAAAAAAAAAGACAGAAAAACTTTCCAATGCTGCCTTCTTTTTTTCCTGACTTAATTACACAGTAAACAAAGCAGATTTATTTCTGAGCACACCTGTATTATTTCTGAGGAGCTGTTGAGCATCTGTGAAATGAACAGATTGTCTCCTCTTTTTCAATAAAAAAGCCCCAAACCAGAGCAGGCAGGGCTGGAGGCTCCTCTGTGTCATCACCCACACGGCAGCAGCTCCTGTGTTCAGCTCCAGCAGCTCCTCAAACCCCTCTCCAGGGGCAGGAAAGGCACCAGGAGGCTGAGCAGGACGAGTCTGTGTCTCAGGGCTGTTCATTATGGCAGTCAGTGATTCTGACTGGAACCTGGAACGGGGCAGCTCGGGAGCGCGGGCAGCCTCTCTGCTCCCTAAGGGGGTCTGGAGATCAGTCCCAGATGCCAGGCTGGCTCAGGCTGCAGGGACCACAGCTGTCCCCTGGCGCCACCTCCCTGCTCCGGCAGGGCCAGCCCAGAGCCCAGGGCACAGCAGAGTGTCCGTGTGGCTCTGCAATGTCCCCAGGGAGGAGCCCCCGGAGCCTCCCTGGGCTCTGCTCAGGGCTGGCTCTGCCCAGGGCAGCAGCTCTGCCTCCTGGGCAGGGGCAGCTCCTGGGCTCAGGCCCTGCCCGTGGCTCTGGGGCACCCAGGGACACCCAGGGACAGCCAGGGACACATGGGGACATGTGGGGACCCCCAGAGAGACCCAGGGACACTCATGGACAGCCAGGGACAGCCAGGGACACATGGGGACATGTGGGGACCCCCAGAGAGACCCAGGGACACCCAGGGGCACCCAGGGACACCCAGGGACAGCCAGGGACACATGGGGACATGTGGGGACCCCCAGAGAGACCCAGGGACACCCAGGGACACCCAGGGACATATGGGGACATGTGGGGACCCCCAGAGAGACCCAGGGACACCCAGGGACACTCAGGGACACCCAGGGACATCCAGGGACACATGGGGACATGTGGGGATCCCCAGAGAGACCCAGGGACACTCAGGGACACCCAGGGACATCCAGGGACACAGGGGGACATGTGGGGACCCCCAGAGAGACCCAGGGACACCCAGGGACACTCAGGGACACCCAGGGACACATAGGGACATGTGGGGATCCCCAGAGAGACCCAGGGACACCCAGGGACCCATGGGGACAGCCTAGGACACTCAAGGACAGACAGGGACACATAGGGACATCCAGGGATATTCAGGGACATCCAGGAACACCCAGGGGCACCCAGGGACAGACAGGGACAGTCAAGGACAGAGAGGGACAGCCAGGGACATCCATGGACACCCAGGGGCACCCAGGGACAGACAGGGACAGTCAAGGACAGAGAGGGACAGCCAGGGACATCCATGGACACCCAGGGGCACCCAGGGACAGACGGGCACAGTCAAGGACAGCCAGGGCTGAGGCCCCTCTCAGCTGGGGTTCCTCTCCAGCTGAGCAGCCCCAGCTCCCTCAGCCTTTCCCTGATCACACAGAGGATGAACCCATGGGCTTCAGTAATAAAAAGGCTTTCTGCTGCCCAGCTGTGTGTTTTCATTAAGTCCAAATGAGTTTAATGCATTCACAGTTTAATATATTGAAGATGCTCCCTTTGGTTGAAATTATCAAATTATCAAAAGCTGCTGTCCAAGAGAAAGATGGGCAGCCAGACAGAGGGAGGAGCAGAGGCAGCCCAGCTGCCTGAGCTAAATGTCCTCAGAGCAGGGGCATGCTGCTGGACTTGGGCAGGATCCTTTGGGATCCACAGCCAGATCCCAAACTGCAGAGCAGGGACCCCACCTTCCCTGTGAGCTACATCAGCATCCACGTGGAATCACAGAATCATGGAATGGTTTGGGTGGAAGGAACCTTAAATCCCATCCAGTGCCACCCCTGCCATGGCAGGGACACCTCCACTGTCCCAGGTGCTCCAGTGTCCAGCCTGGCCGTGGGCACTGCCGGGCACAGGGAGAACATCCCTGATGAGATCCTTTCCTGCCATGGCAGGGACACCTCCCACTGCCCCAGGTGCTCCAGCCCCAGTGTCCAGCCTGGCCTGGGCACTGCCAGGCACAGAAAGAACATCCAATCCTCTCCAGCCCCTCACTGGCACTCATCAAACACAATCAGCTGTACACTTTGTCCAGCTGATGATGGAGCTCATCACAACGGGGATTTACAGCACAGGAGCTCTTTAGAGCGATGAATTTGTCCATCACTGTTGGGTCAAGTAATTTTTAACTTCTGCACCAGCACAAGCCTCTCCAGAGCTTTATTGTCCCTTCATCCCCATCAGAGCTGCTGATTATTGAGGAGAAGCACTTTACGTGGGCTGCTGCCAGGTCAGCCCGAGCAGTTTGCTCCTCCACAAAGGCAGGCTCGAGGGTGCAGCAGGATGAGGCAGAATCCTGCAAAGAGTTAAAGGACATGAAAGCCCTTCCAGCAGCAGCTTAGCGCACACAGGCAGAGCAATTGGGAGCGAGCACATTACTGCCTGAGTGAGTGACCCGGAACGTCATCATGACACATCACTATTGTTCCCTCACTGAATATTTCCTTTGGGAGCAAAATGAGTGAGGAACGAGCTCCCAAATGATTGCTAACAAGAAAAAAAAAAAAAAAAGAATTGGGGAAGGGGAGAATAAAAGGGAGAAAAGAGCCCAGAAAGGCTTCACAGGCTAAGAGCAAATTACTCTGCAATTCAGCGAGCGATTTCATGGACATGCTGCAGGGATAATGCATTCTGAGTGGCTAGAATTTCATTTAATTCCACTTCATTGTTGAGCATCTTTTCCAGTGGTTTTATGAGTGAACACTGTGTGCCCATTTTCCTTGTTCCTAATCTGGCTTTTTGACAGTCACACTGGATCTGCGTGTGCGTGTTTGTTTGTGCGACGCCTCTGCTGCCCTGAGACACGAGCACTGAAAGGAAAATGCTCACAAATGAACCTTAATTTTTCCACAATTACTGTTTAGGCTGGTGACTGAAGGTTTTTGTCTCTGCTGTGCTCCCAGGCTGTCAATCACTCATGGATCAATTAATTGATCCATCAATCCATTTTTCCACCTTGCAGAAATGCCTGCAGCTGCCTCCAATGAGGGGACACAAAGCTCTGGGAACCTCAGCTCGATGGCATTTGCACTGCTCCAGAAGGAGCTCTGGGACAGCCTGTGTGCAAACCAGGAGGATCTCTCTGCTTTCTGTAGCTTCCTCATGAAGCCACCAGAAACCTCAAGTACTCTGAGCAGATTGCCAGAGTTATTGAATGGTTTGTGTTGGAAAGGATCTTAAAAGCAAGAACACCTGTCTTTTTCCCCCTGCCATGGCAGGGACACCTCCCACTGTCCCAGGTGCTCCAGCCCCAATGTCCAGCCTGGCCTGGGACACTGCCAGGGATGCAGGGGCAGCCCCAGCTGCTCTGGGCACCTGTGCCAGGGCCTGCCCACCCTGCCAGGGAACCATTCCCAATTCCCAAGATCCCAGCCAGCCCTGCCCTCTGGCAGGGGGAGCCATTCCCTGTGCCCTGTCCCTCCAGGCCCTCGTAAGGAGTGTAATTTTCTGGACCAGTCCTGGACCATTTGTATCTGCCATAGTGCCACCAGCTGGAAACATCAAATTGTTCCATTTTTGCAGCCTTTTTGTTTTATTCTCTTCTCTTTCTGTGGTGGCTGGATCAACCTGGTTTCCTTGGCAATAGCAATGTGACAGCAAAATTGTCCCAAGTTATTTTTCTCTTGGATTAGTTCCATCCTTGGAAGGTCTTTTTCTCACAGAGAAGGACAGGGAGCTTCCTGGAACATGTTAATTCCAATTTGCTTCCCAAAAAGTCGGCTTTGGGAATTAAAGTGCCCCTCTTGCTTTGGCTGTGAGCTGTCCATGCTGGGGGAGTGGTGGCTGGAGGGGATTGGTGCCACCACAGGGCTGCTGTCCCTCCACGAGGGAGCGGCCACTGGGCCAGGACAGGGCTCAGATCTGCCTGGATGAGGCATTTCTCATGCAATTGGGGATAATTGAGTGTTTTCTTGTGCAGCCCCATCTGCCCGTGGCCACTGTTCTCTCCTGCTTTATAATTAGCTCTTGCACTGTTGCAAGGACTGATTTGTCATTCTGTCTTTGTGCCATCTCCAGCACAACAGAGCTCTGACACAAAGCACATCTCCATGTAAAACTACTATTTGCAGATCAAGTAAAAGGACAGCCTGACCTGAAATCCCATCTTGGCCCCTGTGGTAAAACGAAGGCAACAATTACAAATAAAAGGACAATAGAGGAAGAACAGAACTGGGAAGATGGTAATTAGCACAAATGAGAAGCTGTGAAATTCAAATAGTTTGCTCAGACAACTAAAGGCATTAAGGAAAGTCCCAGGAATAAAGAATTGTAGAGCATGTTAGGACCACAAGGGATCTCAGCAATGACATTTGGCTCTTTGGTGGGGGAGGAGAAGAAAGTAATAACCTGTTCTCCAGCCCTCAATATGTTCTCACCTTCCTCTCCCAGTTTTGAAATTAAAAGAAGATTTATTTGTATTTCGTGAACATGATTAGTAATAATTACCAAGGAAGATATTAAGAAAATACTGGGAATGAGTTTGTTTAAAAATTATTAGGTCATTTTAATGCACTTAAAACAGTGGCTGAGGGGGACTCTGCACAGGAATGCAGGAAACCCTGCCTGGCTCAACATGAGCTTTTACTGTGAGTAAATCTGCTCCTGGCCATGACAGGGACAGGAAGGATTTTACACAGACAGTTTCAAAGGCACCCGTGGAGAGTTAAAGAATGCAGACAGTGTTAGGGAATGGGGTTAAGGGGTCTTGGCAAGCAAGCAGAGCAGCAGAAATTCCACCGAGGGGCAGCAGCAAAGACATCGACAGAGACCCTGGAGAAAACCAGGAGGGAGCTGGAATTAGGAGAGGAGAAACATCTTCTGCTTCAATGAGAGACACCCGTGGGACTGAGATGAGCACACCAGCCAGTTGGCTGCTGTCAGCTCTGAAAATGAATTTGGGGAAGGATCAGAAGACAGTCCAAAAAAAAAAAAATGTGTAAGAAAAACTACTGGAGATCTGGAGACTTTCACATCCAATCTGCTTATAAAAGAAAGTTTATAAAAGAAAAAAAAAAAAAGAAGAAGATGGAGAGGTGACTAATTTGATTAAGGTGCGTAAGTACTTTCATAGGGAGAAAATTGTGGTTAGCAAAGTAGTCTTTAATCTTGTGGAGAAAGGAATATTTATGACTGGAAGTGGAATCCTGACATATTCAAATAGAAATAATTTTAACAGAGTGATGGACCAGGTGAAGGCAGTGCCATGGAAAGTGCTGCATCTCTCTGCTGCTGAATGCTTTCAAAACAGGACTGAATTTCTTCCTCTAAGAGCCACTTTTGATTTCAGCCTTTCAATCTGTTGCTAAGCAGGTAAATGCAGTAACAAATCAGAGGTCACAGGGAATGGTCAGCAGTGTCTGGGAGCCTGGGAGCAGCTGCATCACCAGCACAGTGCTCCAGGGCTTGGCTGTTTCAAGGGGTTCTGAGGTGTCAGGATGGGGTTCAGGGGTTCCTCTCCCAGCCACCCTCTGTGTGCCACATCCAGGAGCTTGGCCAGAGCAGGGGACATCTCAGCCAAGGGAATTGGATTGTTCAGCCTTGGGAAGGGAAGGCCTGGGGGGGATCCTATTGCAGCCTTCAGCACCTGCAGAGGAACCACCAGAGAGACACTTTGGGCAAGGGTGTGCAGTGACAGGACAGGGGGAATGGCTTCAGAGTGACAGAGGAAGCTTTAGATGGGATATGGAGCAGGAATTGTTCCCTGGGAGGGTGGGGAGGTGGCACAGGTGCCCAGAGCAGCTGGGGCTGCCCCTGCATCCCTGGCAGTGCCCAAGGCCAGGTTGGACACTGGGGCTGGAGCACCTGGGACAGTGGGAGGTGTCCCTGCCATGGCAGGGGTGGCACTGGGTGATATTTAAGGTCCCTTCCAACCCAAACCATTCTCTGATTCACTGATAAAAATCAACCAGACAAGCTGCACTGGGGAGTCTGGCCCACCTCACCCAGCATGGCATTTGTCCTTCCTGGGGTTTGGGGGACAGCCCAGGAGGATTTTGCCTCGATGAGATGGCTTTGCTGGAAGGGCACCCACTGGCAGCTTTCCCAGCACATAAATTCTGTGTCAGTGTGAGCACAGCTCTGCCCAGGGGCTGAGGCTCCCAGAGCTGCCACACACCAGGGTGGGCATGTGAAGGTCGTGAAGGGCAGAGGCAGAAGTGGAAAACTGCTCCAGCCCAGCTGGCAGAGTTTGGAGGAGATGTCCGAGCAGTGGCAGCCAGAGGACACTTGGTGTGCCTCCCTGCACTGCAGGGAGAGCCTGGGGAGCCCCAGGGCCCCTCAGAGACCTGCTGGGCCCAGCTGAGCCCTGGAGGCTGAACCCACACAGGGGGAGCCGAGCTGCCGGCTGGGAACTGGAGCTGCCTGCATCCACCATGTGAGTGTCATCTCACTGAAGCAGAAAATAGGAACGTGTTGAGCCATCACGTGGCCTCCTGCAAAGATTGAAGTGCTACCAGGGGTTTCTATTTGTGTGCATCTCCTCATTTCCTAATTATCATGTTTTCCCCCTGGTCCTTTCAGCAACAAATAAATAAATACCTAAATGTTCCCATGCCTGGAAAAAGAGCTGGAGCATCTCTTTAGCCCACAGCCCTTCTCTGGAATTCACAAGGCTCGGGCTGGCACCGGTGACCATGGTTTGAATTAAAAATATGTAGAAGGGAATTTAAAATCACTGGGCCAGATCATCAGCTGCTGCAAGTCAGCGAAGACCAGCTGAAGCCAACAGAACCACGATTATTTCCATTAAGCAGTGAGATCTGACTATGCAAAAGAAGCCATGCCCATCCTCAGTCATCCCTCCAAGCTCTCAGTATTTGCTGTCCTCTGCAGTAAGAGAGGTTAATTATCATCATCTGGAAGCACCGGAGTGAAATGAACTACAGGAGAATTTAGGAGCATGTCAGGAGCTGTAGCTCTGCTAGCACAGCATATTCTCCCCAGGAAAGGGAGGGATGGCTGCTCACCTGGGCCAGGGCAACTTGGGGTGCTCAAAGGGCTGGGAAAGATGCTGCAAGGAGCAGCCCCCCTCCATCCTGGGAAGGAGATCTGGGATCTGGATGGGCTGCTCCAGTTCTTTGGTCCCCTGTTTCTGAGTGATCACATTTCCCAGTGGGAGTGCCGAGCAGGGCACAGGCTATCTGAATTATTATCCAAGCAAACACTCTCATTCTCCAAATCTGGGACGTTTTCCAGCTTAATTAACATTAACATTTGTTTTCACTAAGCCGTCTGTCAGTGTGCCACCAGCAGCACTAAATATGAGCTCTGAGCACACACACGGGTAGGCAGCAGCTCAGGTGGAGCACGGAGCTTCATTCCCAGCTTTGTTCCTTACAAGGCTCGTGGTTCCTGGGCTCTGTAAATCATCCCCTCCTCGAGCTGCAGCAGCCTGTCCCTGGACAGCAGTGTCATTGGCAGCTAATGCCCAAACATCCTGGAACATCCTCGCCTCAGCTGCACCCGGGCACCAGCCCCAGCTGCCTCCTGCTGCTGATGCTGCCCAGAGAGGCAAGGCAAAAGGAAAATGCATTTCCAGGGGCTTTCTGTCCCAGTTCTCCTCCCAGATCTGTGCAAATGCAGATTTCTTGTATATCACAGAATCCTAGAATGGTTTGGGTTAGAAGGAGTTTCAAAGCCCCTCCAGTGCCACCCCTGCAATGGCAGGACACCTCCCACTGTCCCAGGGTGCTCCAAGCCCCATGTCCAACCTGGCCTTGGGCACTGCCAGGGATCCAGGGGCAGCCACAGCTGCCCCCACAGGCCTGCCCATCCTGTGCAGTGAATGCAAGAGAATAATTCTTCATCTTCTTGGGGTCTTTTTCTCTTTGGCCACCTTTGGTGACAATCAGTACTCAAAGGAAGGATGGTGAGACAGTGATTGAGTCCCCTGCAGAAGGGGGCTGAGATTGGCTGGGTGGAGAAACAGGGATACAAAGTGGGACAGGTCACAGCTGTGGAACGTGACACCTCAGGACTTCAGTGCTGACACAATCACACCCCCACCCTCAGAGCTGACACAGCTGAGCATCCTTTGGGCACTTTCCTGCATCCCCCTCGAGCAGCTTTAACCTTCTCTGACTGACACATCAATGCTGGCCTTACATCCTGGACAGCCTTCAAGGGTTGTGGCTGGATGAGCTCTGGGCAGCCTGGGGTAGTGGGAGGCGTTCCTGTGTCCCTGCCATGGCTCTGGGCAGCCTGGGGCACTGGAGGTGTCCCTGCCATGGCTCTGGGCAGCCTGGGGCACTGGAGGTGTCCCTGTCCCTGTCAGGGGCTGGAGCTGGATGGGCTTTCAGGTCCCTTCCGACCCAACCCATTCTGTGACTCTGTGCTTCTCTTTCTCCCCTGAAGCAGCTGCTCCTGGGGAAGCTGTATGAGACAAACTGGTTCTTCCTCATCTCTGAGCTTGCTCCATCTTCTCTTTGCTCTGTTTAAAAGCCCAATTCATTTCTTCTGTCCCCAGCAACAATCAGGGCCTTCAACAATCAGGGATCCAGGGGCAGCCACAGCTGCTCTGGGCACTCTGTGCCAGGGCCTCACACCCTCCCAAGGAACAATTCCCAGTTCCCAAGGTCCCATCCAGCCCTGCCCTCTGGCAGTGGAAGCCATTCCCTGTGTGCTGTCCCTCCAGGCCCTTGTCAGGAGTGTAATTTTCTGGCCCAGTTCTGGTGTGTGGCCTGAATGCTGGGCCTGTGCTGCTCCCTTCCCCTGACTCACTGACCCCAGCATGGCTCCTCCGAGCAGAGAGAACCTCCCAGGGACACTGCCAAGGCTTTGGCACGTGATTCCAAGGTCAGAGCTCCTCTGGCTCCTCAGAGTCACCCTCTCCCTTCAGCCTGAGCCCCCCATGTGGAAAAGGCCCCAGTGACTCGGTGCCATGCATGGCTGTGCCAGGAAAGGCAGAGGGAAGAGCTCAGGCCCAGCTGGGAGCATTGCTTGGGTGGTGTCACTCACCTGGGCCAGGTGAGTCACTCCCTGCCCAGGCTGGGAGCTCTGAGCTCCACGTGGAGGAGGAGGAGGAGGAGGAGGAGGAGGCGGCTCCTCCGAGGCTGTGCCTGGGGCTGGGCTGGGAGCGGAGCTGCCCCTCCATGCTCTGCTTGGCAACAGAAGGAAAGGTTGGCATGGCAACTTCTTCTGACGAGGGAAAGGTTGTTGGAAAGGGACTGAGATCAGCTGTTGTCTTGTCCACTGAGAGAGGGACAAGAAGGAGCACAGCTTAATTTGAATTAAAGAAGCCCCTGGGGCTGTGAGTGTTCGGCAGCCTGGGAGGGAGGAGTGGGCAGGACAAAGCTGCCAGGGCTGCTCCACATTCACTCAGCCCTGAGTGCTGAGCCTTGAGTGGGGCCTTGTCTGGATGCTATTTCAGCTTCAAGGGCTCCTCAGGACCTTGAGCTCTTCTATGTTTGCATCAATGCACCAGAATCTCTCAGTTCCCTGTTGTTGCCTGGCTGTGCCACGCTGCTGTCAGACGCCCTCAGATCCCTGCACTCACCCATCCTGCACCCTGCTCCAGCACCCTGCCGTGTCTCACTGCCCCGTTCCTGCCTTGTTCTTCAAATTCCCAAAGCACAACTCAGCCATTCCCAGTTTTCCCAGCTGAATCCACCTCATTCCAAGGAATCACAGAGTCACACACAGAGTCACACACGGAGTCACAGGGTCAGAGAATGATTTGGGTTGGAAGGGACCTTAGGGATCATCCAGTTCCAGCCCCCTCCATGTCCACCAGGTCAGGAGTTTACCAACTCCTAAACCAAACCAGGAGCCATCTCTCCTGCACCCAATCCTTCCTTCTGCCTCCTTCTGCTCCTACAGGACATCCTGCAATTTCTAACCTGAGCTGCACTGGCCGGCTGCTCTTGGAACATGAAATATTTCCACTTCACAGTTCCGAATTTGGGATTAGAAGTGGATCTTTGGGGCAAGATAAGAGATGACAGCTGAAGGGTCCCACCCTTAGTGAATACATACTAATAGATGGGATTCTTAGGGAATTTTTAGCTCTTATCCATCAGTTTGAAATCTCTGTGGGCTCTGAACCCACCTTGCCTCTGTCTTTCAGCTAAAATATCCAGACTGAACAGCAATTACCCAGAAAAAGAGGGATCATCTCCCTGCAGCTGCAGAGCACCCTTGGTGTTGAATGCATTCCAAATGAACACAAAGAAATGTGGAAAACGAGTCAGGGACACTCTGGGAACAGAATTCTCCCAGCACAGGCCTCCCCTGTGCTCTGTTCTGCAAGCTGAGCTCTGTTTGAAATGGAACCATCCCATTAATCTGGAGAACATCCTTAAACTGGGGGGTTAGGTGTGGGGTCCTTTGCTGCCCTTGGACACTCCATGTGTTCTCCTCGCCCATTTACCCCTGCTCTCAGTCCATGAGGGGCTCCTGGATGAGGCAGGGTCTCTGTGCTGGCTCTGGAGGCAGAATTCTCAGAGATCTCAGCCTGGCCCCAGGGGCAGCCACGAACAGAGAACAGCAGGCTTTGGAGTGAAACCCCTTAGGACACCCCCGTGGGGCAAGGAGGGACCTCAGACTGAAAACATCACACCAGAAGGAGAAATAGGAAAAGTAACCATGAAGAATTGCCCCTGGAGGTTTAGGCTTTAACAAGAACAAAGCTGGTAGCAGTTGTTTCCTGTAGGAACAAGAAAGGATCAGGATGGTGCTTGCTTTGGGTAAGGAGGGCAGAATTCATGGAACTGCACAATGCTCTGGGTTGAGAGCGACCTTGGAGATCATCTGGTTCCAACCCCTACCATTCCTATTCATTCTTTAACTTCCCCTTGTTAAAAAAAAAGGAAAACAAAACCCACAAAACCGCAAGGCAGAATCTCGATCTCCCCACAAAATAAATAATAGAAACAAGCAAACCTCAAACCTTTCTGATCCCAGCACAGAATCTCAGCCTGCTATAAACACTGCTGGATTTAAATATCAAGAATATTCAGTGCATCAACAACAAAATATAATCCATGTTATTTCATCTGACAATGCATAGAGGACGAAAATAGAAAGGCCCGCTCCATTAAGCTTTGCATCTCCAACTGCTCTGAAATTATAATCAACAGCTTCTTCAGGGCAAGGGGGGAGCAAAGGAAAGCAGAAGGAAAAAAAGTACACGGAAGGTTTTTTCTTTCCCATGGCACTTAGAAGAACACATTTCCAGCCCATTTCTGCCCCCCTGCATCAGGGCTTTGCTGAATTCTGGGGTCTTGACCAAACACTCTCGATTTGCAGCACTGCATGTGGAGCTGCAAGGAAGGGGCAGGAGCTGCAAGGCAGGGGCAGGAGCTACAAGGAAGGGGCAGGAGCTGCAAGGAAGGGGCAGGAGCTGCAGGGCAGGAGCTGCAAGGCAGGAGCAGGAGGTGCAGGGCAGGGGCAGGAGCTGCAAGGACAGGGCAGGAGCTGCAAGGACAGGGCAGGAGTTGCAAGGAAAGGGCAGGAGCTGCAGGGCAGGAGCTGCAAGGACAGGGCAGGAGTTGCAAGGAAGGGGCAGGAGCTGCAGGGCAGGAGATGCAAGGCAGGAGCAGGAGGTGCAGGGCAGGAGGTGCAGGGCAGGAGCTGCAGGGCAGGGACAGGAGCTGCAGGGCAGGAGCAGGAGGTGCAGGGCAGGGGCAGGAGCTGCAAGGACGGGGCAGGAGCTGCAGGGCAGGAGCTGCAAGGAAGGGGCAGGAGCTGCAGGGCAGGAGCTGCAGGGCAGGGGCAGGAGCTGCAAGGCAGGGGCAGGAGGTGCAGGGCAGGAGCTGCAGGGCAGGAGGTGCAAGGCAGGAGCTGCAGGGCAGGAGCTGCAGGGCAGGGGCAGGAGCTGCAGGGCAGGAGGTGCAGGGCAGGAGGTGCAGGGCAGGGGCAGGAGGTGCAGGGCAGGGGCAGGAGGTGCAGGGCAGGAGCTGCAGGGCAGGAGGTGCATGGCAGGAGCTGCAGGGCAGGGGCAGGAGCTGCAGGGCAGGAGCTGCAGGGCAGGAGGTGCATGGCAGGAGCTGCAGGGCAGGGGCAGGAGCTGCAGGGCAGGAGCAGGAGCCCAGCAGCAGCACCCAGAGCTCCTCTGATCCTCTGCCCCTGCTGTCCCAGCTCCCCGTGCCAGAGCAGCCCAAGGAGAGCCTGGGCTCAGTTCCACCCAGCCCCAGCCGTGGGTCACAAGGCTCAGAGTGGGAGGTTTAGGACAGGCTCAGGGTGCAGGGCCCTGACCTCCAGCCCTGGTCTCTGCACTGCCCCTCAGGTCTCTCCTCTCTCACTCTGAGGCCATGGCAAGATGTCATTTGTCCCTTTTGGTGGCTTTCCAGTGAGATTTTCCAGTATCACACAGAGTATTTCCATCTTCTTCTATTTTTTTTTTTTTTTTTTTAACTGGCCAGAAATGGTTGAGTCGCCATTTTAAAAGACAAAATTTTGTGGAAAATCAAAGCAATGAACCAACAAACAGAGAGTTTGCAATGACAATTTTATTCATTTTTCCTGGCATGATCTCATCCCTGGGATGTAGAAAGCAGGAGCTGACTTCTCTGAGCAAAGCAAACTAGAAAAGTTTAGAGAAATCAGTTGCTCCATGCTGCTTTCTTTGGAGCGTGTCTATAATCCCCAAACTCCTTCTCCAGGTTCCCCAGGTTCCCTGCAGCTACAGAATCTGAGTCCTGTTATTACTTTTTTTTTCCATCATTGATTTATGTAAATTAAATAGGAAGAAATACCAGCACTCCAGCCAAAAAGAGAAATGCCTCTTTTACAGGCTTAATATTTCACAGCGAATATTCATCCTTCCCTGTGAGCAACTTCTTTCTCGGCCTCTCACATTATACTTTTACCGATAGCATTAAATGCTGAATGTGGGCAATATCTTTGATATATGGACAATTTACAGCACACACAGAGAGCCTTGACAGGACTCTTTTTCCTTTCTTTATCATCTTGTTCATAAATTCCAGCTGCTCCAGGCAGGGGCTCAGGGCGTGAGTCTGGGTGTGACAGGGACCTGCAGAGCCCTCCTGGACACCCTGAGGCACCTGCCCTGTCACCTGGGGGTTGTTTGGGATTTTTGCAGTGCCCTCCTGAGTGCTCTCCTTTTTTGGGGCCGGGGATTAGGGGGGGGGAAGGTACTGGGGTGAATTCCTGCAGGAGCAGCCACACCAAAGGCTCCTCCAGCCCAGCTACAGCCAAAGGCTCCTGAGGCTGGTGACAAACAGCAGCTGCCACCTGGGGGAGGTTCTGAGGGGCTGGGGGACTTTGCTGTGCTCCAAGGACACCCCTGACAAGCTGCTGCTCCTTGTGCCACCAATCTGGGATGGCTCCAGTCCATTGCCAGCCCAGCCTGGCATGTCCCGTCCCCCTTCTCCCCATTTACACCCCATTTACACCCCAGGCCAGGTGCCAGACGTGCCCCTGTTTGTAGCTGCAGCAGAATGAGCAGAGCTGACAATTCCCTGCGGCACCAGCACAAGGAGAGCTGGGGCTCTGCCAGGCTGACAGGGGACAGGATGGGGCTGTGTCCCTGGGGGACCCCAGAGCGCCCAGCCAGGGCTGGAGGCGTCTCCACCATCCCACAGTGCCCAAAACGCTTGGACACAGAGCTGAGACTGACTCTGGGCTCTCTGCACTTAGGGGGGTGCTGGTGGAGCCCTCTTGGCCTGTCCCCTGCAGCTCCCCCAAATTCAGCACCGAGGGAGGGGAGCTTAACCTCCCTTGGGGTGAGAAGGGAGCGTGTCCAAGGCCTCTGCTCTGGAGGGGAAAAGCACCCAAAAAGAACAGAAATGGCTGAAAGCCAAGGAGGAGAGGGACTGATCAGTTATGAGTTTCTGTTGTGTGTTGTGAGGGGCCCCAGGATGAGGTGAGAGATAAGAATCTGACTCCAAGTTCTCAGAAGGCTGATTTATTATTATATGATACAATATATATTATATTATATTATATTATATTATATTATATTATATTATATTATATTATATTATATTGTATTATGTTAATATACTAAAACTATACTAAAGAAAAAGGAGACATCAGAAGGCTAGACAAGAAATGAATAATAAAAACTCCTGACTGACCAGAGAGTCTGACACAGCTGATGGTGATTGGACATTAATTAAAAACAATTCACATGCTGGGTAAACAATTCTCCAAATCACAGTCCAAAGCAGCAAAACATGGAGAAGCTGAGGCTTATCATCTTGCCAGGAGAAGAAATCCTGGTGAAGGGATTTTTCAGAAAATATCACAGTGACAAGTTTCCTCCTGCTCCTCCTCTTCCTCATTCTTCTTCTTCTTTATTTCTTGGGCTCTTGAGCAGCCTGGCCTTGTGGAAGGTGTCCCAGGGCAGGGGACTGAAAGCAGATGAGCTTTAAATCCCTTCCAGTCCACCCCATTCCGTGATTCTCTGATTCTCTGACTAAAACCCCTCCCCAGGGTGACAGTGGCAGCAGGACGAGCACGCAGAATTGCCACAAGGGGGGGGCTGGTGGTGATAGTATGGGGACAAAATGGTTCTGAAATCAGGGGATATTCAGGGGAGTTGGAAAGAAAGGTCGGGCCTGGTAGGCCCTGGGAAAATGTTGGGCTTTACTGGATCATACGAAACTGCACCTGTATAATCATTTAATGACTATGACAAATGATATGATTGTTAAATGTGATTATTGTTTGATAATTAGATATAATTATTGTTTAATTGTAACAGAAATCATGAGAAACGGTGTTTGGGGGTTTGATGGAGATTACAAAATCCATGCTTGGATGAGATCAATGCATACAATAGAACAATATAAGTGTAATAATTATTATGTAGTTATATAATGATAAGAGTATAAAAACATGTTCATCCCAAACTCATGGTGGGTCAGATTTGGGTGTGTACCCCAGACACCCAGAGCTTTTCAATAAAAGAACCAGCATAGAATCATTCTGTGCTTGTGTGTTCTGGAACACTGAGAGTGGGAATGAGAGCCCAGGGCTGAGTGCCCCTGGAAACACCTGGAATTGTGTTCTGGAGCAATGACAGTGGGAATGAGAGCCCAGGGCTGAGTGCCCCTGGAAACACCTGGAATTGTGTTCTGGGGCAATGACAGTGGGAATGAGAGCCCAGAGCTGAGTCCCATGGGTGCCCCTGGAAACACCTGGAATTGTGTTCTGGGGCAATGACAGTGGGAATGAGACCCCAGAGCTGAATCCTCCTGGAAACACCTGGAATTGTGTTCTGGAACACTGACAGTGGGAATGAGAGCCCAGAGCTGAGTCCCATGGGTGCCCTGGAAACACCTGGAATTGTGTTCTGGGGCAATGACAGTGGGAATGAGAGCCCAGAGCTGAATCCTCCTGGAAACACCTGGAATTGTGTTCTGGAACACTGACAGTGGGAATGAGAGCCCAGAGCTGAGTGCCCCTGGAAACACCTGGAATTGTGTTCTGGAGCAATGACAGTGGGAATGAGAGCCCAGAGCTGAGTCCCATGGGTGCCCTGGAAACACCTGGAATTGTGTTCTGGGGCAATGACAGTGGGAATGAGAGCCCAGAGCTGAATCCTCCTGGAAACACCTGGAATTGTGTTCTGGGGCAAGGACAGTGGGAATGAGAGCCCAGAGCTGAATCCTCCTGGAAACACCTGGAATTGTGTTCTGGAGCAATGACAGTGGGAATGAGACCCCAGAGCTGAGTCCCCTGGAAACACCTGGAACTGTGTTCTGGGGCAATGACAGTGGGAATGAGAGCCCAGAGCTGAGTCCCCCTGGAAACACCTGGAATTGTGTTCTGGGGCAATGACAGTGGGAATGAGAGCCCAGAGCTGAATCCTCCTGGAAACACCTGGAATTGTGTTCTGGGGCAATGACAGTGGGAATGAGAGCCCAGAGCTGAGTCCCCCTGGAAACACCTGGAATTGTGTTCTGGGGCAATGACAGTGGGAATGAGAGCCCAGAGCTGGCTGCCCCTGGAAACACCTGGAATTGTGTTCTGGGGCAATGACAGTGGGAATGAGAGCCCAGAGCTGAATCCTCCTGGAAACACCTGGAATTGTGTTCTGGAACACTGACAGTGGGAATGAGAGCCCAGAGCTGAGTCCCCTGGAAACACCTGGAACTGTGTTCTGGAATGTTCCCTGCTGCTCTGGAGATGCCCCCTCAGCTGGCAGTGTCCCAGCAGTGTCCCCCACACCCTCAGCAATGGTGCCACAGCTCCCCAGGCTGCTCCTGTGCCTGGAAAAGGCCCTGTCCTGTCTGTCCTGTCTGTCCTGTCCTGTCTGTCCTGTCCTGTCCTGTCCTGGATGAGGCAAACTCAGCTTCCATGGCCTGCCCATCTGGGCCACAGCTTTAGGTCACAGCCTGCTCCTGGAGGATCATTTCAGGAGACAGCACTACATGTGTTGGTGGTAAATTGTTTAGTGCTGAATTAATCTCACTCTTCATGCATCTGTAGTCATTTTGTGCAGGCTGTAAGCAGCATTTCTGTGCATAATTGTGTATTACCCCCTGGGGCCTGCTACAAACAGAGCTCCTGTTTAAAGCAGAGTTGTTAATCTACTTGCCTTTTTTTGTTTTTTCAAGTTACAGGTCAATGCACACCTGTTTTAAACATCTGTATAAAATTCCTGCAGCCTCCCCGTGCTCTCTGAAGACCTGGGCCCTGCCTGGCTGCTGGATCACAGCTCTGGAGCTGGTATGGATTAGGATAAACACAATGTCAACACTGGCATCCTTGGCACAGGCTTTCCCCCAGAACAATTGCCTGATGGCTCTGTGTGTAAAGCTCCTTGCACATGGCTGCTCCCAGGGATGGGCAATCTGCCCCAGCTGGGCCCAGAGCCCTCCTGTGCAGGTGAGACCCTCAGGAAAGGGAGCTGCACACTGTGCTGGTAAAGAGAATGCACTGGTGTCCAGCAGCCAGAATGGAGGGACTCACACTGAATGCTGGAGCTGCAGGAAAGAAGGAACTTTCCTCTCTTGTTCCCAGCCTGTGACCGTGTTCACAGGGGTCCCAGGATGAGGGAAGAGACGAGGATCTGACTCCATGGTTCAGAAGGCTGATTTATTATTTTATGATATATATTATATTAAAACTGTACTAAAAGAATAGAAGAAAGGATTTCATCAGAAGGCTGGCTAAGAATAGAATAGGAAAGAATGATAACAAAGGTTTGTGGCTCAGCTCTCTGTCTGAGCCAGCTGACTGTGATTGGCCATTAATTAGAAACAATTCTATGAGCCCAATCCCAGATGCACCTGTTGCATTCCACAGCAGCAGATAACCATTGCTTACATTTTGTTCCTGAGGCCTCTCAGCTTCTCAGGAGGAAAAATCCTAAGGAAAGGATTTTCCATAAAAGATGTCTGTGGTACCAGCCCCTGCAGGGTCCTTCAGGGTGCCCAGGGTCCATCACCTCATTTCCAACCTGAGCCTGAAGAGGGACCATCCTCTGAGAACTCTGCACTTTTCCACCAGAAATGAATGCTTGGTAGCCAAAAATCTGGGACATGCAGCATGGCAGATTGTGATGGAAATAACTCAGGTTTTCCCCCACTGTGTACCAAACCCAGAAGGGAATGTGTAACACCCTGGGCTTCCTTCTCTGGGACCAAACCCAGAAGGGAATGTGTAACACCCTGGCCTTCCTTCTCTGGGACCATGACTGGCCAGGCTGTTTCATCACCCACAGAGGGTCTCCCTGAGCTCCAGATCCTGTGCCAAAGCAGGCATGGACAAACACAATCACAAAATCACAGGATGTTTGGGCTGGAAGGGACCTTGGAGATCACCATGGGTAAGGATCCCTGCCCCTGTCCCAGGCTGCTCCAGCCCTGTCTGACCTGGCTTTGGGCACTCCAGGGATGCAGGGACAGCCACAGCTGCTCTGGGCAAAAGCCACAAAGCAGCCCTTGAATTTGTAACTTGTCCATCTGGTGCTCTCCATGATGCAGACACCTTTTAATGTTTCATTTACAGGAAAGGGATCCCTCAGCACAGACCTCCCTGGGCTGTAGACTGCACTTGGTGTCAGAGTCTCCTGGAGTTCACACATTTAACCCCAAAAGGGCAAATACAGAGCCTGTGACCACAGAGAATGCTGCCTCTCATTCTCGACCCTTCTCACAGCCCCACTGGTGCTCCTGTTTCCCCTCTCTCCTGCAGGCCTGTGCTCTGGCACGAGCCAGAGACACAAATTCATTCAGAGGCAAAAGACTTTAATTCCATTAGTGCTAAATCCCTGGTAGAGGCAAACCCAGCAGACAAAAGAGGAGCTGAGGATTGGCAAGTGGAGATCAGCCTTCGTGGTGACTCATGGGGCTCATGACAACACACCAGTGCACAATAAAATGTCACACCATGAAAAATCCTCATTGTCTGCCCATAAATCCTTCTCCCAGCTGGGCCGTCTCCCCATCTTCTGCCCTGCCAAAGGCCAGGAGCTGCTCAGGCTGGCTTGGAGAGGTCCCTGGGCAGTGTCACTTGAGGAAGGGAGCCAGCTCCCTCCCTGCTGGGGCCGGGTGCCATGGCCCCGGTGGCTCTGGGTGACATTTCTGTGGGGCTGGCACTCGGAGGGTCCCTCAGGGCAGAGGCCCAGCAGGGGCCTGGCTCCATGGTACAGCAGCAAGGAGAGCTCTGTGCCCACTGCCCCTGCTGGGCTCACAGCTCCTCCTGTGCTCCACGAGAGCAGGGAGCAGCTGAGCAGGAGCTCCCAGGCTGGAGTGCGCTGGCCTGGAGCACTGACAGGGCACAGGCACACAGGGGACACAGGGGACACAGGGGACAGGCACACAGGGCACACAGGGGACACAGGGGACAGGCACACAGGGGACACAGGGTACACAGGGGACAGGCACACAGGGGACACAGGGTACACAGGGCACAGGCACACAGGGGACACAGGGCACAGGCACACAGGGGACAGGCACACAGGGGACACAGGGAACACAGGCACACAGGGCACAGGCACACAGGGCACAGGCACACAGGGGACACAGGGGACACAGGGGACACAGGGGACACAGGGGACAGGCACACAGGGGACACAGGGGACACAGGGCACAGGCACACAGGGCACAGGCACACAGGGGACACAGGGCACAGGCACACAGGGGACACAGGGGACAGGCACACAGGGCATAGGCACACAGGGGACACAGGGGACACAGGGGACACAGGGGACACAGGGGACAGGCACACAGGGGACACAGGGCACAGGCACACAGGGGACACAGGGGACACAGGGGACACAGGGGACAGGCACACAGGGCACAGGCACACAGGGGACACAGGGGACACAGGGGACACAGGGGACAGGCACACAGGGCACAGGCACACAGGGGACACAGGGGACAGGCACACAGGGGACACAGGGGACACAGGGGACACAGGGGACACAGGGGACAGGCACACAGGGGACACAGGGCACAGGCACACAGGGGACACAGGGGACACAGGGGACACAGGGGACAGGCACACAGGGCACAGGCACACAGGGGACACAGGGGACACAGGGGACAGGCACACAGGGGACACAGGGGACACAGGGGACACAGGGGACAGGCACACAGGGGACACAGGGGACACAGGGCACAGGCACACAGGGCACAGGCACACAGGGGACACAGGGGACAGGCACACAGGGGACACAGGGCACAGGCACACAGGGGACACAGGGGACACAGGGCACAGGCACACAGGGGACACAGGGCACAGGCACACAGGGGACACAGGGGACACAGGGGACACAGGGCACAGGCACACAGGGGACACAGGGGACAGGCACACAGGGCACACAGGGGACACAGGGGACACAGGGCACAGGCACACAGGGGACAGGCACACAGGGGACACAGGGCACAGGCACACAGGGCACAGGCACACAGGGGACACAGGGGACACAGGGGACACAGGGGACACAGGGGACAGGCACACAGGGCACAGGCACACAGGGGACACAGGGGACACAGGCACACAGGGGACACAGGGGACAGGCACACAGGGGACACAGGGGACACAGGGGACACAGGGGACACAGGGGACACAGGGGACAGGCACACAGGGGACACAGGGCACAGGCACACAGGGCACAGGCACACAGGGGACACAGGGGACACAGGGGACACAGATGGGCCTCCCTGGGCTCCTCAGTGGGTGCTGCAGGACACAGGGTCCCTGTTCCCTGTCCAGCTGTGCTCCAGCCAGGCTCTTGGGAAGGGATGCTGAGACATCAGAGCTCTGCTGCTGCCTGCAGATGGCCTGGGATCAGCATTCCCTGGGATCAGCATTCCCTGGGATCAGATCAGCATTCCCTAGGATCAGCATCCCCTGGGATCAGCATTCCCTGGGGTCAGATCAGCATTCCCTGGGATCAGCATTCCCTGGGGTCAGCATTCCCTGGGATCAGATCAGCATTCCCTGGGGTCAGCATTCCCTGGGGTCAGATCAGCATTCCCTGGGATCAGCATTCCCTGGGGATCAGCATTCCCTGGGATCAGATCAGCATTCCCTGGGGTCAGCATTCCCTGGGGTCAGATCAGCATTCCCTGGGATCAGCATTCCCTGGGATCAGCATTCCCTGGGGTCAGATCAGCATTCCCTGGGGTCAGCATTCCCTGGGATCAGCATTCCCTGGGATCAAATCAGCATTCCCTGGGGATCAGCATCCCCTGGGATCAGCATTCCCTGGGGATCAGCATTCCCTGGGGTCAGATCAGCATTCCCTGGGATCAGATCAGCATTCCCTGGGGTCAGCATTCCCTGGGGTCAGATCAGCATTCCCTAGGATCAGCATTCCCTGGGGTCAGCATTCCCTGGGGTCAGATCAGCATTCCCTAGGATCAGCATTCCCTGGGGTCAGCATTCCCTGGGGTCAGATCAGCATTCCCTGGGGTCAGCATTCCCTGGGATCAAATCAGCATTCCCTGGGGTCAGCATTCCCTGGGGTCAGCATTCCCTGGGATCAAATCAGCATTCCCTGGGATCAGCATTCCCTGGGATCAGCATTCCCAGCACCTCAGCATGAACTGGAGCAGCTTCTCCATAGCCCCTCCTGAGGCACAGCAGGAACCAGGTTTGGGAACTGGTGCTCCTGGAGAAGGGAGGGGAAAAGGGTCTGGGAACATGGCCATTCCCGTCCTCAGAGCAAACAACAGGCCAGAGGTGAGAGGGACACTGTCACCTGGAGAGAGGGACACTGTCACCTGGAGAGAGGGACACTGCAGTGTGGTGAAAAGGGCGCTGTCACCTGGTGAGAACTGAGCTCCAAGTCCCCAGCAGAAGATGCCCTCAGCCCAGGGCTGCCCTCAGCCTGGTGCTGCCTGGCACAGCCACACTTCAGAGCACTCAGGGCTCTCTGACATGGCATCACCAGCCCAGTGGCTGTGCACCTGAGACAAAGCCACCTTCCTGCCTGCACAGACATGTGCTGGGACTGGCCAGGTGTCCCAGGCTGTGTCCCCACTCTGGCCAGGTGTCCCAGGCTGTGTCCCCACACAGGCCAGGTGTCCCAGGCTGTGTCCCCACACTGGCCAGGTGTCCCAGGTGGTGTCCCCAGGCTGGCCAGGTGTCCCAGGCTGTGTCCCCACACTGGCCAGGTGTCCCACGCTGTGTCCCCACTCTGGCCAGGTGTCCCAGACTGTGTTCCCACAATGGCCAGGTGTCCCAGGCTGTGTCCCCAGGCTGGCCAGGTGTCCCAGGCTGTGCCCCCACACTGGCCAGGTGTCCCAGGCTGTGTCCCCAGGCTGTGTCCCCACTCTGGCCAGGTGTCCCAGGCTGTGTCCCCACACTGGCCAGGTGTCCCAGGCTGTGTCCCCAGGCTGTGTCCCCACACTGGCCAGGTGTCCCAGGCTGTGTCCCCACTCTGGCCAGGTGTCCCAGGCTGTGTCCCCAGGCTGGCCAGGTGTCCCAGGCTGTGTCCCCAGGCTGGACAGAGGGACAGCTGCTCCCAGCCACAGCAGGAGCTGCTCTTGGCCGTGCAGGCTCCTCTGCAAGGGCTGGGAGAAAGCCAGGCTGGCAGCAGAGCCCTTCTCTCTGGGATCTGGGCACTGCCAGGGTGTTTGCCACGATCAAAGGAGCCTGTGTGCAGGGAAATCCTTTGGGATTGCTGCCTCCAGGCACCTGCAGGCAGCCAGATTCTGCTTCTCCCACTGAAATCACCCGAAGCTTTCTCACTGCCATGGGAGGAACCAGGCTCAGGCCATGGAAAACAAGTTTGTCCTTCGGATGATTTGAGCCTAAGTAAAAACTGCTATATTCCATCCCTGTGGGATGAGCAGCCCCAGCTCCAGCTGGGCTGCTGGAAGAGGTTGCATTTCCATTTAATGGAGAAACCATCCCAAAATAGTCCAGGGAACAAGTGGAGCATGGGGAAGTCCCATCTCAGCCCAGATGTTTCCCATGATCAGCCCTGCTGTGGCTGCCTGGTGGCATTCAGCTGCCCAGGAGCCTCCCAGCTCCTTGTGTTTGGATGAACATTTCCTTGCCCATCTGAGTGCCTGGTAGCCAGGAACGTGGGACGTGCAGCACTGAACATGAACAGCCCTCACCTGCTGCAAGCCCCATGCCCTAGTGAGGACACGTGTGACCTGCCCGGCTGTTTTGGGACAGGGCTCCCACAGACAGACCCAGAGGCCAGAGCTGAACAGAGCTGCTGCTTTTTTATTTCATCCACCAAATAAAACTCATGTTTTACAAGGGCTTCCCACAGAGGAAAAATCACCTGGTCTGTGTTGGATGGATCATTCCTGAAACCAGCCCTGGACCTTTCAGTCACACAGGGACTCAGGAGGGCATTTCCACCCCATTTAGGAGGGGTGCAGAAAACCTTTCGATTTATATGGCACAAGAATGAAATGTCTCGCTTTGTGCCCGCTCTTCATTCCATTTGTGACATGAAGAAGTGGCTTCACGGCGATTTCCATCTCAGGTGACATTTTTCTTTCCTGTGCACAAGGCAGGAGCCAAGAGGGATCTCCAGACTCTAAGGTGCATTGGGAGCTGACTCTGCTGAAGGATTTTGTCTCTCAAAATGCAAAAGGCTTTTCTTCCCTGCCTGGGCTGAGGATGCCCTGTGGGAATCAAGGGCTGATTGTGCTGTGGTGCAGTTTAGCCAAGGAACAAGGTCAAGGGCACAGAGAGGGCAGTGGGCAAAACAGCATCCAAAGGAATGTGTCCAGTGACCAAACACAGATTGTCAAAGGACGTGGCTTCCAGCAGAAGGCTGGGAAACGTGGTCATGAACTCAAAGCATCTTCATTTGGGAATTTAAGTGGGCTGAAATTCCCCAAGCCAAGCACTGGCATATCTGGGTTTCTGGGAATTGCTGGGATGAAGGAAAATTTGGAGGAGCAATGGTTCTGACCCAGTTTGCAAGAGAAAGCCAATGTTGGCAATTTCCCGGGGAGGGGAAGGAATTCTCCATTCTTTTGTGCTGAAAGGAACCTTGGCATTTCAGAATGGGTGCAGGATCCCTCAGGTACAGAACAGGGGGTCTGTAAGCACTGGCAGTGGAGGCTTGGAGCCTTTGTCCCCCAGGGCTGCCCTTCCTCCACTCCTTTTGTCATCCTGTCTCTGAAAATGCAGAGCCTGACTGCAGCTCCCAGCCAGCAGATCTTGTTATCCCTCTGTGCCACAAACTGAAGAGCTCTCTCACTTCACGTTAGTGTTCCTGAGCAGGTCCTTGCAGACAATGACAACTGCCCCTTCACCTTTGCTCACAGCACCAGCGGCACAGGTGTGCCCTCCCCTGCTGCTCTGTCCCCACCCACCCCTCTGGGGCTGCTGGGGCTCCAGGGAGCTGTGCCAGGCAAAGAGGGAGCTGAGCACAGCCAGGGCCCCAGCCCTGTGCCCCCGGTGTCCCCGGGCTGGTGCTGCTCCCTGGCACCAGCACACATTGCCTGGGCTCTGCTTCTCCTCACATTTGCTGTGAGATCCTCCACCATTCCTCTCCAAGGCCCACTAATCTCTCCCTTGCCCAAAATGGCACCTAAAACATCTCTCCTCTCCCTCTCCCTCTCCCCTCCTCTCCTTGTGATGAGGTTGATGCAGTGATTGCACAGGGATGGGAGGAGTTGATTCTATCTCATGGCAGGAGAGGTGGGCTAGAAGACCCCTTGGGTCCTAATTTGTGAGCTGGTGTGAGATTCCAGCCCTTAGGCAATACACAGATGGCAGGGAGCCCTGGGAAGGGGTAGAGACCTTCCCCTGGGACTGTGGAGAAGCCCTGACAGGTTTCTGTGCCACCCAGTGTGCCATGGAGTCATTTCTGACAGTCTGTCCTGACCTGGTGGCACAGCCTCTCCCTGTTCTCCGGCCCAAGCAGGCACAGGAGCTCCAGACAAGGCTTGCAGGTGCTCCTCTGCCCTGCTCCTCTCCTCCTGCTGCCAGGCAGGGCAGGGCAGGGCAGGCAGCACCCACTGGCACCTGACCCATCCTTCCAGAGGCCATGGAACACTGCAGGCACACAGGGAGTGGTGACTGCCAGTGGGGTGAGCCCCATCCCCAAAGGGTGCAGCTGTGCAGGACAGGTGAGCAGCACTGAGAGCCAAGGAGGGCCCAGGTGAGCAGCACTGAGAGCACTGACAGCCATGGAGGGCCCAGGTGAGCAGCACTGACAGCTGTGAGCCATGGAGGGCCCAGGTGAGCAGCACTGAGAGCCATGGAGGGCCCAGGTGAGCAGCACTGACAGCTGTGAGCCATGGAGGGCCCAGGTGAGCAGCACTGACAGCCATGGAGGGCCCAGGTGAGCAGCACTGAGAGCCATGGAGGGCCCAGGTGAGCAGCACTGAGAGCCATGGAGGGCCCAGGTGAGCAGCACTGAGAGCCATGGAGGGCCCAGGTGAGCAGCACTGACAGCTGTGAGCCATGGAGGGCCCAGGTGAGCAGCACTGACAGCCATGGAGGGCCCAGGTGAGCAGCACTGACAGCCATGGAGGGCCCAGGTGAGCAGCACTGACAGCTGTGAGCCATGGAGGGCCCAGGTGAGCAGCACTGACAGCCATGGAGGGCCCAGGTGAGCAGCACTGACAGCTGTGAGCCATGGAGGGCCCAGGTGTGCTGAGCAAGCACAGAGGGAGCAGAGGGCACACAGGTGTGATGTGTGAACATGAGGGGATGAAAGGCTGGGCTGGAGAACAAAAAGGGCAGATCCTTCACAGAACTCACAGAATCACCAGGTTGGAAGAGACCTTCAAATCATCAAGTCCAACCCAGCCCCAACCCCTCAGCTAAACCCTGGCCCCCAGTGCCACATCCAGGATTGTCAAACACACCCAGGCATGGGGACTCCACCACCTCCCTGGGCAGCCATTCCAGACCTTTCTCACCATTTCTGTAAAAACCTTTTCCCTGCTATCCAGCCTGGATTTCCCTTGGCACAGCTCGAGGCTGTGTGCTCTGGTTGTGTCAGCTCCTGCAGACAGAGCCCAGCCCCAGCTGAGCACAGGCACCTTTCAGGAGCTGTGCAGAGTGATGGGGGCACCCCTAAGTCTCCTTTTCTGCAGGCTGAGCACCCCCAGCTCCCTCAGGGGTTCCTCTCAGGGTTTGTGTTCCCAGCCCCTCTCCAGCCCCCTCTGGATGGGCTCAAACATCCCAAAGTCCTTCCCAACCCGAGGGGCCAGGGCTGGGCACAGCACTCCAGGTGTGCCCAGTGCAGGGGCAGAAGGAGCTCCCAGCTCATTCCTGAAGCCCCCTGAAGGGCACTGATGTTTCTGTGTGTGGGCTGAAGCTCTCTGATATTGTGTGGTGACACTCTGGGTGCCGGGGCCATCTCAGCTGTGACAGAACGTGATGAGAGCTGGGGCCAGAGGCTGCCAGAGAGCAAAGTGCTCCTGGGGGAGATGAAGCTGTTTCCCTTCCCATTGCAGCTGACAGCTGGAGCAGGGCCAGGCCAGCAGCTTGGTGCTGTGTCTGCATTCCAGGCAGGCTGTGACACACTCCAGCAGTGCCAGCTCTGCCCACAGGACAGGAGAAAGGTCCCTTTCAGTCCAAGGGAGGGTTGATCCCAGTGCACGGGGCTTGGTGGGAATGAAGGAAGGGAAAAGTGGTGCTTGGGAAAGAGGCTGCTTTGTGTCTGGGGCCGAGAGAAGCTGCAAAGGCAGCCTGTCAGCTTCAATGAGCTGCTTCATACGTAGGGAACTGTTTATGGCTCCTTCTAATTGCTGTAATATTCCTGCCACTGCCACAATGCTTTTTGAGCTGCTTCACTTGCTCTGACAAATCAGCTGCCAGGAGAAGAGAAAACAGTGAAGTAAATAATGTAAGCAATGAAGGGAAGGGTGACCCGTGCTGCTGCTCCCTCATCTCTGCTCTCTGCTGGCAGCAAGGTCCCAGTGCCACACGGGACTGGCCATCCCTGCAGGAACTGCCCCTGCGAGTGGCCACTGTGCTGGCTCCCTCCCGTGCAGGGCATCTCTGGGTTCATCACAGGATCACGGAACCACTGGGGCTGGAAAACACCTCCAAGGTCATTGAGTCCAACCTGTGACTGATCCCTGCCTTGTGAAACAGCCCAGAGCTCTGAGCGCCACATTCAGGTGCTCCTGGGACACCTCCAGGGCTGGGGACTGCAAAGCTCCCTGGGCAGCCCCTGCCAGTGCCCATTCCACCCCTTTCCACAGGAAATTCCTGCTGGAGTCCAAGCTGAACCTCCGCTGTGTCACAGACATCTTTTATGGAAAATCCTTTCCTTGGGATTCTTCCTCCTGAAAAGCTGAGAGGCCTCAGGAACCAAATGTAACCAATGGTTATCTGCTGCTGTGGAATGCAACAGGTGCATCTGGGATTGGCCCATGTTGGATGTTTGTAATTAATGGCCAATCACAGCCCAGCTGGCTCAGACAGAGAGCCGAGACACAAGCCTTTGTTATCATTCTTGGCTATTCTATTCTTAGCCAGCCTTCTGATGAAACCTTTTCTTCTATTATTTTAGTACAGTTTTAATGTAATATATATAATAAAATAATAAATCAGCCTTGTGAACCATGGAGTCAGATCCTCGTCCCTTCCCTCATCCTGGGACCCCTGTGAACACGGGCACACCCCTGGCCCAGCCTGGGGCCGTTCCCTCTGCTCCTGTCCCTGTTCCCTGGGATAAGATCCCAAATCCCCCCGGCTGTGCCCTCCTGGCAGGAGCTGTGCAGAGCCACAAGGGCCCCCTGAGCCTCCTTTGCTCCAGGCTGAGCCCCTGCCCGGCTCCCTCAGGGACTCTGCAGCCCCTGCCCGGCTCCCTCAGGGCCTCTGCAGCCCCTGCCCGGCTCCAGAGTCACCGTGAGCTCTCCCAGCTGTGCACTGTCCCTGGGACACAGGATGAGGTCCTGGGGAAAATAAACTCCTGTTCACTGCCAAAATCTACTTCCTAATTTATCAATGCTCAAAACAGAGTTTCTGAAAATCTGGGGGCTCATTTTAGATGTCCAAAGCTGTTTTTCCTCAGTTTGGAAATCCAAATTCCACAAACTTGTAGTTGATGGGCTCAGTGTCTTGGATTAGAAATCTCTGGGGCCTGGATGGAGGAAACGAAATTTCATGAAATTGAAATCTCCATGAAATGTCTGGCTGGGGGACTGATGTGTGTGACCCCTTCGCTGGGACAGCAGTGAGGCAGCAGATCACAGCAGCAGGAGGCCAGCTGCCCCATCGGCTTGGCTGCTGGTTTAACAGCACCACAAAATATTTCCAGTCCATGGTTGGACAGTTGGGAGACACAAAAGAACATCTTCCTTCTTCCCAACACCTGGAGATTGCTGGATGCTCAAGGGTACCACCCCGTCATCCTCACAAAGAAACTTTTCAGTCCCCAAACCTTTGAAGAAAATTGCAAATCCATTTCTTATTATTCAAGGTTGCAGAAAAGATTTGTTCTGTTGAGATTTGATGGGAAGAGCTCTCAGGAAGCACACGGGGCTCTCATCACTCCGACCACACCGACTGGAGAGTGAGGTGGGAGTAAAAAGCCTTTGAACTCCTGCTGCTAATTAGACTCGCTTGGCCTATTGTGCTTAACGAGGGCATTGTCTGCAAATCGCTGCCGGTGCCTTTTATCTGCAGCAAGGATAAAGAGCCTTTCTGGGGCACCGGTGGATGCTGGCACCTTCTGATGTCTCTGCAGACGGAACCCCGAGGGTTCGGCTGGACACAGCCTCGGGCACAGCACGGGGGCAGGAGGGACATCAGTAACCCCAAACGCTGGAATCCTTCCAGCATTCATTCCCTTTTGGAGCCAAGTGGAGCAGGAGTTGGGGCTGAGCCCTCGGGGAAATGGAGCTGAGGAAGCAGCTGCCTCCTCCTTTAAGGGCTCCGAGCTTCAGGGCTGTTGTCTCCAAAGGACATCGGGGCCAGGACCAGCGGTTCCCATTTCCCCTGCAAGTCCCAGCCTGTGGGGGAGCCCAGGAGAGGGAAACTGGGGCTCCCTGCCCTGAAACTGGGGTACCTGTGCCCTGTCCTGATCAGGGCTCCTGTGACTGCAGGAAACCAGGTGCTGTGACCCGTGCCAGGTGGTGGTGGCACTTCCAGGGCTCTGAGCTCCCCTTCAGCCCCATGGGGAATGAGGTTTGGGCTGCCCCAGCCTGAGACATGGAGCCTGCATGGCACCAGCTGAGCTGATCCTCCTGGCTCACCTGGTATCCAGCAGCAGGAGATGCCCATCCCCAGGTGCCCATCCCCTGGTGCACATCCCCAGGTGTGTTCTCCCCACATGCCCATCCTGAGGTGCCCATCCCCTGGTGCACATCCTCAGAGGCACATCCCAGGTGTGTTCTCCCCAGGTGCCCATCCCCAGGTGCCCATCCCCAGGTGTGTTCTCCCCAGGTGCCCATCTCCAGGGGCCCATCCCCATCCCCAGGTGTGTTCTCCCCAGGTGCCCATCCCGAGGTGCCCATCTCCAGGTGCCCATCCGCAGGTGTGTTCTCCCCAGGTGCCCATCCCCAGGTGCTCATCCCCAGGTGCCCATCCCCAGGTGTGTTCAGGACCATGCTGGTGGGATGAGGCACGGGAGTGCCCTGAGGAGAGCTGAGGGTGGGCATTGCTGATGGAACACGCTGGGAGTGCAGGCAGTGCGAGGTCAGAGGGGGAGCAGCACACATCCCCCAATTCCCATGGACAGAAACAGCCCCTGGGGCAGGGCATGGTGAGCATCCCAGAGCCCCCTGTCCCTGCCCAGAGGGCTGGGCCTGGCAGTGCCAGCCCCTGGCAGTGCCAGCCCTGGCACAAAGGGGTGATGAACATCCCAGAGCCCCCTGTCCCTGCCCAGAGAGGGCCAGCTCTGAGGTGAGCTGCTCCTTCCAGGCACAGCCCTGTCAGGCACAGAAGCAGCTGATGGCTCTGGGTGGCTCCTGTGCCTGCTGCTGCCACTCTGGGTGGGACAGGGACCTCCTGGCAGTCCCAGCCCCCAGGATGAGCAAAGGCAAAGCCCAAGGTGTCCGTGGTCTCTGCTGGTGCTGCAGGAAGAGAGGACCTGGGCATTCTGTTGTCTCTGCAATGCGGTTCCTGCTCTGGAAGTGAATCCCACCCTTCAGCTGGGCAAGCAGGGGGTGTGTCAAAACGTTTGAAAAGAGGGGAAAGGTCAGATGGAGGAAGTGAATGGTGCTTGTCTTTCTGAAAACACGGCTCAGTGGAGAATGAAGGGAAGGATTGTTGGGTGCCCGCGGCCCCAGGCACTGCATGGAGCGTGGCACAAACACTCCTTTGAATCCCAGACATGACCCGGGGGCCTCTCACCCTCTGCCCCACAGCACGGTGACACTTCAGGCCAGCGTGTGACATGGGATCCCTCTGTGACCCAGAGTGCTTGGTCACAGGAGCACAGGGACCTGGAACAGAGAACACCAACACAGAGCACAGGGACATGGAACAGAGAACACCAACACAGAGCACAGGGACATGGAACACAGGGACATGGAACAGAGAACACAAACACAGAGCACAGGGACATGGAACACAGGGACCTGGAACAGAGAACACCAACACAGAGCACAGGGACATGGAACACAGGGACATGGAACAGAGAACACCAACACAGAGCACAGGGACCTGGAACAGAGAACACCAACACGGAGCACAGGGACATGGAACACAGGGACATGGAACAGAGAACACAAACACACAGCACAGGGACATGGAACAGAGAACACCAACACGGAGCACAGGGACAGGGAACACAGGGACATGGAACAGAGAACACCAACACAGAGCACAGGGACATGGAACACAGGGACACAAACACAGAGCACAGGGACATGGAACACAGGAACACAAACACAGAACATAGGAATAGAACACAGAAACACAGAAACAGAGAGCACGGGGACATGGAACACAGGAACATGGAACAGAGAACACCAACACAGAGCACAGGGACATGGAACACAGGGACCTGGAACAGAGAACACCAACACAGAACACAGGGACATGGAACACAGGGACCTGGAACAGAGAACACCAACACAGAACACAGGGACATGGAACACAGGGACCTGGAACAGAGAACACCAACACAGAACACAGGGACATGGAACACAGGGACCTGGAACAGAGAACACCAACACAGAACACAGGGACATGGAACACAGGAACACAAACACAGAACATAGGAATAGAACACAGAAACACAGGAACAGAGAGCACAGGGACATGGAACAGAGAGCACAGGGACATGGAACAGAGAACAAAAACACAGAACACAAACACAGGAGCACAGGACACAAACACAGAATACAGGAACACAGGAACACAGAACACAAACACAGGAACACAGGGACATGGAGAACAGGATACAGAACACAGGAACAGAACACAGAAACAGAGAGTACAGAACATGGAACACAGGAACACAATACAGAAACACAGAACACAGGAACAGAACACAGAGCACAGGAACAGAACACAGAGCACAGGCGCACAGGAGCACAGAACACCCACCCAGCAGCACCCTGGGCTCCCTGTGAAGCCTCAGCTGCAGAGGCAGTGAGCCCTCGGGCACAGGGGAAATGCTTTGGCTGCAAACCTCCCCCAGGGCAGCACAGAGCTCCCCAGGATTATTATCACTGCCACGAATTCTTTTTACTCTCTCCATGAGGGGTGCTGAGATCAGGAGCAGTGTTCAGGTGTTCTTCCCTCCCCAAAGCCGGGGGGATCAGGCTGGGCTGGGCCAGGGCTGCAGCCCCAGCTGGAGCTCTGGGGGCTCTGCAGGGACCAAGGGTACCAGCAGTGATCTCCCTGTCCCCTTTCCTGTGGGACCCTTCCTGCAGCAGTGTGTCCTTTGGCAGGGGGATGTCAGCCCAGTTTGGGGCAGTGTGTGGGGACGTGAGCCCAGTTTGGGGCAGTGTGTCCCAGTTTGGGGCAGTGTGTCCCATCTGGGGCAGTGTGTCCCATTTGGGGCAGTGTGTGCTGTGTCCCAGGGGATGTGAGCCCAGTTTGGGGCAGTGTGTCCCAGTTTGGGGCAGTGTGTCCCATCTGGGGCAGTGTGTGCTTTGTCCCAGGGGATGTGAGCCCAGTTTGGGGCAGTGTGTGGGGACGTGAGCCCAGTTTGGGGCAGTGTGTCCCATCTGGGGCAGTGTGTGCTGTGTCCCAGGGATGTGAGCCCAGTTTGGGGCAGTGTGTCCCATTTGGGGCAGTGTGTCCCATCTGGGGCAGTGTGTCCCATTTGGGGCAGTGTGTGTTCCTTTGCAGGGGATTTGAGCACAGTTTGGGGCAGTGTGTCCCATTTGGGGCAGTGTGTCCCATTTGGGGCAGTGTGTGCTGTGTCCCAGGGGATGTGAGCCCAGTTTGGGGCAGTGTGTCCCATTTGGGGCAGTGTGTGTTCCTTTGCAGGGGATGTGAGCCCAGTTTGGGGCAGTGTGTCCCATTTGGGGCAGTGTGTGCTGTGTCCCAGGGATGTGAGCCCAGTTTGGGGCAGTGTGTCCCAGTTTGGGGCAGTGTGTCCCATTTGGGGCAGTGTGTGCTGTGTCCCAGGGATGTGAGCCCTGGCAGGGAGCAGGGAGACAATGAGCTGAGTGAAGCCTTTGGAGGGTGCATGGGGCTCCTGGCTGGGTGCTGGCTCTGAGCGCTCCTTGGGCTGTTCATGGGCTGTTCCTCATCCCTCGGGGATTTGCTCACTGAAAGGAATTGCTGGCAGCTCTCTCACCACACTTGTTTGTTAAACTAGGCTGAGCTGTAAATATTTACCTTCCTTTTTATTGCATCTGAGAACCTGCAGCTCTCTGTAGATGTGGGTGTTTGTCCATGAGAGCACAGCACATGCAGGGTGCTCTCAGCTCAGAGTGCAGTCCCTGGACGCTGGTGACCCTGGAATTGGGGCTTGATGGCTCAGCTCCCATTGAGAGCTCAGCAGATGGGCATGGCAGGGGGGCTGCACATCCCAGGGCAGGGCTGGAGGTGTCCCCAAGCCCCAGGGGACAAGGGGTGTGATGGTGCTCACAGGGGTCCCAGGATGAGGGAAGAGACGAGGATCTGACTCCATGGTTCAGAAGGCTGATTTATTATTTTATCATATATATTACATTAAAACTGTACTAAAAGAATAGAAGAAAGGATTTCATCAGAATGCTGGCTAAGAATAGAATAGGAAAGAATGATAACAAAGGTTCTGTCTCGGACAGAGAGTCTGAGCCAGCTGACTGTGATTGGCCATTAATCAGAAACAACCACATGAGCCCAATCCCAGATGCACCTGTTGCATTCCACAGCAGCAGATAACCATTGGGTACAGTTTGTTCCTGAGGCCTCTCAGCTTCTCAGGAGGAAAAATCCTAAAGAAAAGGATTTTCCTTAAAAGATGTCTGTGACACAGAGGTACCAAATTTAACTCACTGCTGAATCTGGAGGAGCTCAGCTGGTGCTGGGAGGTGAGGGATCTGTGTCCTGGCTGGGCACAGCATCCTGAGCCCTGTGCGAATGCCACTGCCTGTGGGGCTGTGACATGGACTCACAGTCATGGAATGCTTCTGCTTGGAAGGAGCCTAAATCCCCTCTGGTGCCAGCCCTGCCATGGCAGGGACACCTCCCACTGTCCCAGGTGTCCAGCCCCAGTGTCCAGCCTGGCCTTGGGCACTGCCAGGGATCCAGGGGCAGCCCCAGCAAATCTGGGAATTCCAGCCCAGGCAGGAATTCCTTGCCAAGATCCCAGCCCAATCTCCCCTTTCCCAGTGGGAGCCATTCCCTGGCTCCTGTCCCTGCAGGCCTTGTCCCCAGCCCCTCTGCAGCTCTCCTGGAGCCCCTGCAGGCACTCTGAGCATTCCCTGGATTTTTCCCTTCTCCAGGGGAACATTCCCAGCTCCCCCAGGCTGGCTCCAGCCCCGCAGCAGCTCTGGCCCCTCCTGATGCCGTGCTCTGCTGTTCATGAGCCCAGCTGTGATTTCCAAATTGACACTTTCCCCAGTCCCAGCCCCGAGGGCACCAATGTGGTGTGTGCAGCAATGGGCTGTTATGTGGGATTGTTGCAGGGGGCAGGAGAACAGGAGGAGGGTGGTTTTTTTTGGAAAAGCTCGCTGATGTTGGAACAAATCAGTGTCTTGATGCTCCCTCCCTGCTTTGCAAAGCGATTACTCTGCTTTAGAACCATTTGTTCTCCTTTGATTTGTCTCCAGCCTTGCTTTGGGGGGGAATTTTATGCAGTTTTACTGCCTCATATAACACTTATCGCTGGCAATCAATATTGATTTTAACATAATGTTTTGTTTTAAGACTCCTTTTGTTGTTTTGCATTCATTCTGCATGTTAATAAGGTTTATAAAATCCATGATATTTTCTACTTTCGTGAAATCTTATTGGGATAATTACCCTGCTCTGCTGACAGATCGTTGTGCCTGAGTTATACAGAGAACACACCACTGTTATCTGCATTTCTTTCATCTCGTGAGGGATGCTTTCCCACCTTGATGTGCAGTGTGTGTGAGCACAGAGTAAACACTGACAAACTGTTCCTGGTAACCTTATTTACTCTGTTCCTCCTGCACAGGGAACTCCCAATTGCCACCCAATCGGTGCTTCCAGCAGGGTGACCTTTGCTGGAAATGGGAAATCCAGCACATGAGAGAGACAATGGCCCAAAGAGCCTCGGGGCCGGGCGGGCACCCAGGGATGTGTGACCCACACCCAGCAGAGCACAGAGAGCTTTGCCCAGCTCTGGAGAGCCAGGGAAAGCCCTTCCCATGAAGGATCTGTCTGGGATGGTGTCCAGGAGTCCTTGATCCTTCTGCCTCCTGCAGTGCCTGGGACAGAGCACGGGATCCTCTCCTGCCTGGCTCAGGCAGAGTCTGGCTCCCAGTCCAGAGCTGTCCCTGCACGTTTGGAATCACAACATCAGCCAGAGTTATGGGGTGCCCCAGCCCTGGGATCACAGCATCAGCCAGAGTTATGGGGTGCCCCAGCCCTGGGATCACAACATCAGCCAGAGTTATGGGGTGCCCCAGCCCTGGGATCACAGCATCAGCCAGAGTTATGGGGTGCCCCAGCCCTGGGATCACAGCATCAGCCAGAGCTGTGGGGCGTCCCAGCCCTGGGATCACAGCATCAGCCAGAGCTGTGGGGTGTCCCAGCCCTGGGATCACAGCATCAGCTGCAGCTGTGGGGTGCCCCAGCCCTGGGATCACATCAGCCAGAGTTATGGGGTGCCCCAGCCCTGGGATCACAGCATCAGCCAGAGTTATGGGGTGCCCCAGCCCTGGGATCACAACATCAGCCAGAGTTATGGGGTGCCCCAGCCCTGGGATCACAACATCAGCCAGAGTTATGGGGCGCCCCAGCCCTGGGATCACAGCATCAGCCAGAGTTATGGGGTGCCCCAGCCCTGGGATCACAACATCAGCCAGAGTTATGGGGTGCCCCAGCCCTGGGATCACAGCATCAGCCAGAGTTATGGGGTGCCCCAGCCCTGGGATCACAACATCAGCTGCAGCTGTGGGGTGCCCCAGCCCTGGGATCACAACATCAGCCGGAGCTGTGGGGCGTCCCAGCCCTGGGATCACAACATCAACTGCAGCTGTGGGGTGCCCCAGCCCTGGGATCACAACATCAGCCGGAGCTGTGGGGTGCCCCAGCCCTGGGATCACAACATCAGCTGCAGCTGTGGGGTGCCCCAGCCCTGGGATCACAACATCAGCCGGAGCTGTGGGGTGCCCCAGCCCTGGGATCACAACATCAGCCGGAGCTGTGGGGTGCCCCAGCCCTGCAATCACAGCATCAGCCGGAGCTGTGGGGTGCCCCAGCCCTGCTCCGTGCCCCCTCTCTCCTCTGTGGGACCCCAGGCTGTTCCCCAGAGCTGGACATGAACAGTCCCCTCAATCTGCCTGCAGGGATGCTGAACCAGGACCCAGACCCTGGGCTGTTTGAGACCTGCATCAGGACCTCAAACCCATGGAGGGAAAGGGCAGGCTGGGACACCTGAGGTCCTCTCCAGCCCCAGCTTCTGTGGTCTGTGGCTCTGTGGTTCTGTGGTTCTGTGGTTTGTTCTGTGGCTCTGTGGTTGGTTCTGTGGTTGGCTCTGTGGTTCTGTGGCTCTGTGGTTGGTTCTGTGGTTTGTTCTGTGGCTCTGTGGTTGGTTCTGTGGTTGGCTCTGTGGTTCTGTGGCTCTGTGGTTGGCTCTGTGGCTCTGTGGTTGGCTCTGTGGCTCTGTGGTTGGTTCTGTGGTTGGTTCTGTGGTTTGTTCTGTGGCTCTGTGGTTGGTTCTGTGGTTGGCTCTGTGGTTCTGTGGCTCTGTGGTTGGTTCTGTGGTTGGCTCTGTGGTTGGCTCTGTGGTTCTGTGGCTCTGTGGTTGGTTCTGTGGCTCTGGGCATGGCAAGGAGCAGGGATCAGCCCATCCCAGCAGCTGGGCAGTCCCAGGATGGAGAACAAGAGGAGGACTGTGTGTGACAGCCTGAAGGCTGACCCTAATTAACATCATGGACAGAGAACTCCCTGGCTGCTCACTGTGACAGGATGGATTTGTCAAACTCTGAATTATTTCTTCCTTCTCTCCTTCCCTGGGGTAGGTGCCTCCAGCCAATCGTCTCCCTGTGAATCAGACTGCCAGAGCCAGTGCTCCTGGGAACCTCTCCTGCAAATGCAGAGCACAGAGAGATTTTACTTCTTTCTGATGTTGCCCTGCACCCCCTCCAAGCTGTCCCTGTGCTCAGTGACAGAGTGCACTGAACCCACAGACAGCTGTGGCTCCTGAGCTCCAGAGACACAGTGAGGCAGAAATGGGAGAGATAAAACTGTCCTGCTGTTGGATAATCCCCGGCAAACAGCACTTCCCTTAATCCTCCCAGGATGCTTTATTGTGTGCCTGGGCTTTAGCTGCTGTTCCAGGCATTTGCTCCTCAGTTATTAAGCACAGATCCCTGGGAAGTGCCTGGTGCTGCCCAAACAGCCCCGTGAGAGCAGCCCTGGCACCACACAGCCCTGGCACCACACAGATGGGTGAGGGCAGGGCTGGGCACCTCTCTGGGGCCAGCCTGGGCTCCCCTGCCACGGCTGCAGCTGCCTCTGCAGTGCTGGGCAGCACCAGCTGCAACAGGAGTGCAGCAAAGGGCATTGTGCAAGTTAATCCAGCTGGGAATGGGGCACAGCAGTGCCCACCAGGGTCACACCTGGGGCCAGCTCTGTTTGACACCTCTCAGGGGAGTCCAGGGCACCCTCAGTCCCTTTGGTCAGATGTGGATCTGGTCCTTGGGGACAAACCCTGGTGACAAACCCTGGTGGCAAACCCTGCTCCTTGGGTGCCAGACCCTAATCCTCGGTGACAAACCCTGGTGACAAACCCTGGTGGCAAACCCTGCCCCTTGGTGCCAGACCCTAATCCTTGGTGACAAACCCTGCTCCTTGGGGACAAACCCTGCCCCTTGGGGACAAACCCTAATCCTTGGGTGACAAACCCTGGTGACAAACCCTGGTGACAAACCCTGCCCCTTGGGTGCCAGCCCTGCTCCTTGGGTTCCAAACCCTGCTCCTTGGGTGCCAGACCCTGCTCCTTGGGTTCCAGACCCTGCTCCTTGGGTGCCAGACCCTGCTCCTTGTGACAAACCCTGCTCCTTGGGGACAAACCCTGGGGACAAACCCTGCTCCTTGGTGCCAGACCCTAATCCTTGGTGACAAACCCTGGGGACAAACGCTGGGGACAAACCCTGCTCCTTGGTGCCAGACCCTGCTCCTTGGGTGCCAGACCCTAATCCTTGGTGCCAGACCCTAATCCTTGGTGACAAACCCCACAGAGCACCTGGGCTTTAGGGCCTGCAGGTGACTCCTGCTGGTGATGTTTCCCAATCCACCAATTTTGGGTGGCTCAAAGGACAGGAGCTCACCAAGTTCTTCTTCAGTGGAGAGACAGAGCAGTCCAGAAGGTGCTGCTGCCCTGTCCCACAGAGCCAGATCCAGGGGGACCCTGACAGGCAGGAGAAAGGGGACAAGGAACCTCATGAAGGTCACCAAGGGGAGGTCAAAATGCCACCCATGGGGAGGAACAAGCTCTGGCACCAGAATGTGCCCTCCAGGCACCCAATGTGGCCTCTCCTGCAGCACTGGGAGCAGTTCAGCTCCCCAGGAGCAGACCCTGACCTCTGGGAGAACAGACAGGATCTGGAAACTCCCCAGGGTGAGGAGAGCTGGAGGCTGGCAGTGCTTCTCCAGGGTTTCCCTTTCTCCCTGGGACAGCGCAGGCAATTTCAGCCTCCTGGAAGGGGCTGCTGTTGGAGGGAGCCCACTGTGCCCGTGCTCACAGGGGTTCTTGGGTGAGGGAAGAGACCAGGATCTGACTCCATGTTTCAGAAGGCTGATTTATTATTTTATTATATATATTACATTAAAACTATACTAAAAGAATAGAAGAAAGGATTTCATCAGAAGGCTGGCTAAGAATAGAATAGCCAAGAATGATAATAAAGGCTTTTGGCTTGGACTCTCTGTCTGAGCCAGCTGACTGTGATTGGCCATTAATTACAAACAACCACATGAGCCCAATCCCAGATGCACCTGTTGCATTCCACAGCAGCAGATAACCATTGGTTACATTTGGTTCCTGAGGCCTCTCAGCTTCTCAGGAGGAAAAGTCCTAAGGAAAGGATTTTCCATAAAAGATGTCTGTGACAGCCCATGATTAGGGATCACTCGAGGCACTTCTCTGTGAGCTGGAGGGAAGCAGGATTGTGGAAAACACAGAACCACAGCGGCCCAAGAGCAGGCACCAGACAAATCCCATTCTCAACCCAACCCCACATCCCAGTGGAGGTCTGTCCCTGAGCCAGGAACTGAAACCATCCCCTCTACCCTTAGGAAGAAAATAAACAGAATTTAAAAAAGAGAATGTGCCAGTCTGTGTGTGCTAACCATGATTTCAACCTCTCCCCTCAGGCTGGAAAGTGCTGACATTTCTGGCTGTGTCCCAGCTGACCTGACCTTGCTGACATCCACCATCCCACAAAAACCCTCCTGCAGATCTCCACTGCTGACAGTGCCATAAAAAAGCCTGGAAGGGGAAGGAGGAGAGGGATGAGGAGGGAAGGGAAAGGAATGATTAAACAAAGCAGTAGCCAGGCACCCACATAAAAATCTATCTGGGTGATGAAGATGCAATAAATGTGGCACATCAGAGCTTCCCTATGAATGGTCGGGGTAAAATATATTTTTATAGATATGAAAGAGTAGTTTAAAAATTACTCTGGGCCCACCTCCCTCCCCCAACAAAAGAAGAAAAAATTGTCCGAAGTGTAGCAGGTTATTGATTTTTTATAAGTCAGGGACAAATTTATTGGAGAGAAAAGTTCATTATTTAGTAATCCCACAGCTCAATCTGCTCTGCTGGCCATTAACCCTCAGCAGTTGCCATGATAAACTCCCCGTGAACTCTCCGTGTGCTGCCTCAATGAGCTGCAGATGGATTTGCTGAGGGCTCCTGGCCCAGATTCACCGTGGTTCTGCTGACACAGGGCTCAGCTCCCGGGGCTCAGAGCAGTGTCCCAGCCCTGCCAAGCCCCCTCCATCCCCTCTGTGCCTCCCTCTGTGCTGGCTGAGAAACAGAGGCTGGGAGCCACTTGCAGGTGCATTAACTGCACCCACTCCATTTCCCCATGTGAAAAATGCATGTATTTTATGATTGGCTTTTCGCAAATATTCAAATGAATATGATATGTGTTGTGTTAGAAAGTAATGCTGTATTAATTCTCTTAAGTACTGTGTTAACTATAGTTTTAGGTTATAAAAATTGTTAAAATAGAAACTATGCTATGTAGGATATTTTTTTAAAGAAAGGACTCGCAGTGAGATAGCAGCCACAGGACACCTGAATCTTTCAGAGAAAGAGAATTTATTGCTCCATTATCAGCAGAAACGAACTTCTTCCCGCCTCGAAGGCGCTGTCAGGATTAGAAGGAAGAAGTTGACGATGACCAGACAGAATCCTGTGTTTGAATGGAATTGATGCATCATGGATGAGGTGTATGACTATGCAACAGGCTATTGCTTTTAAGGGTTAATCCTCTGTTAACGGGGGTCCTTTTTCAGGCTCGTGCTGCCCAGAAAAGGTAACTGGACGTCTGTAACTCTTTGTGTTTGTTGTCTCATATTGTCCTAATTCAAATTGTCCAAATTATTATTACTCTAATTGTATTACTATTTTTATAACCATTTTATTACTATTAAACTTTTAAAATTTTAAAAACAAGTGATTGGCGTTTTTCACACCCCACAATTCTTAATTGAATTGGTGTCAACAACTCCTGAAGTACAAATATGTGGGAAGAGGAGCTTTTCCACGATTCTCTTGGCATCACTGGTGCTTGGTGCCTTGTGATGCCATTGCATGGGTGAATCTCAGTGTGTGCAGCTCACACTGCTCAGTTACTCAGAACTTACACAGCAGTGCAAGGCTCTCCAAGGTGATGCTGCAGCTCACTGCAAGAGCCCCAGTATTTTCCTGACCCTCTTCTGTATTTCAAATAACATGGGAAATGCTGTGCCACGAGAGTCAGGGCAAAATAACATTAAGCACTACTTTTCTTAGCCAATGACATTTTCTATTCACCTTGCCCAGATGGAAAGCTCTGCTCTGGGGAAAGGTTTGCTGGGAACAAGGCACGGGAAGCAGAATTATAAAAAATCGTGCTGTGGAATCGTGAGGGGAGGCAAAATCTATTTGCCTTGTATGTGAAATCTATCTTGGTAAGTCATTTGATGGAGCAGATGAATTGCTCATTGGAGGCAGCTAGAAATACAGAGTGTGAAGGAAGGAAATAATTGAAACCAGCCCTTGCCAACAGTGAGGGGGAGGGAAATGGTGTGCTCAGGAAAGGCCCTGGTCATGTGGTGACTGCAGGCAGGTCACAAAGCACAGGGCAGGGCTGGCCAAGGAGCCATTGCTGCACTCACCCTTCCCTGTGACTCTGTAAATCAGGGCTCGTTCAGCATTCCCCTCCCAGGCACTGGTCCCAGCTGGGACTGATGGAGCAGAGCTGGGAACCAGCCCCAGAGAGCAGCAGACCCAGGTGGATGGGCAGATAAATGGTCATTCATTAATTGAGTCAGAACTGATGACTGAGGTGCAGGCTGTGGCAGGGGCAGGGCTCACACCAGGCTCTCACCATGGTGCCTGAGCAGTGTCATTCATTAATTAGTGCTGATGGACTTTGGGGTGCAGAGGGGCAGCACTCAGCATCCCTGAGGGGCAGGACAGCTGCACAGGAGCCCCTGAGCCCAGGTGGGAGCAGCAGAGCTCACTCCAGGGTGTTCCTGGGCTTGGCAGGCACCAGCAGCCACCCAAGGGTGGATGAGGTTATTCCTGTTATCCCCCCTCACAGCAGCCACCCAGGGATGGATGAGGTTATTCCTGTTATCCCACCTCACAGCAGCCACCCAGGGATGGATGAGGTTATTCCTGTTATCCCACCTCACAGCAGCCACCCAAGGCTCTGTGGATGAGGAGGTTATTCCTGTTATCCCACCTCACAGCAGCCACCCAGGGATGGATGAGGTTATTCCTGTTATCCCATCTCACAGCAGCCACCCAAGGGTGGATGAGGTTATTCCTGTTATCCCATCTCACAGCAGCCACCCAAGGGTGGATGAGGTTATTCCTGTTATCCCATCTCACAGCAGCCACCCAGGGATGGATGAGGTTATTCCTGTTATCCCATCTCACAGCAGCCACCCAAGGGTGGATGAGGTTATTCCTGTTATCCCATCTCACAGCAGCCACCCAAGGGTGGATGAGGTTATTCCTGTTATCCCACCTCACAGCAGCCACCCAAGGGTGGATGAGGTTATTCCTGTTATCCCACCTCACAGCAGCCACCCAGGGATGGATGAGGAGGTTATTCCTGTTATCCCCCCTCACAGCAGCCACCCAGGGATGGATGAGGAGGTTATTCCTGTTATCCCATCTCACAGCAGCCACCCAAGGGTGGATGAGGTTATTCCTGTTATCCCATCTCACAGCAGCCACCCAGGGATGGATGAGGTTATTCCTGTTATCCCATCTCACAGCAGCCACCCAGGGATGGATGAGGTTATTCCTGTTATCCCACCTCACAGCAGCCACCCAAGGGTGGATGAGGTTATTCCTGTTATCCCCCCTCACAGCAGCCACCCAAGGCTCTATGGATGAGGTTATTCCTGTTTTCCCACCTCCATGCACCCAGAGGATGAGCCACAGGGGAGAACTTACAGCCTGAGTGGATCACTCTGCTTGCAGGAATGAAAACTTACAGTCAGAAGGGACACCTTAGGCCTCGGGGGGCCAACCATAGGATCAGGAAGAGGTGAGGAATTTATTTTGTAAATAACATGGAGTGATAGAGTCCCAGAATGGTTTGGAAGGAGCCTTAGAGCACATCTGGTCCCTAAAAACCATGGGCAGGGACACCTGGCTCCAAGCCCTGTCCAACCTGGCCTTGAATGTGTCTTAAAAATGCATCATCTCCACCATCTCTGGAGACCCAGAGTTTAAAAGTCACATTTCTGAGGAGGTTCAGACATTTCCTCCCTGCACTAAGGAAGCAGGGATTTGGGGCAGGAAAGGTAAGAAATTCCCATTAATGGGGAATTTTCCAGCCTGGGGATTAGACTGGAATGTCACAACAAACAGAGACCTTGCAGGTCTGTCAGGTGAGCAGATCAAGAGGGTGTAAAAGCCCTTCTGTCCTCTCACCTTGCCTGGCTCATGACTGGTGTGGAGGGCAAGGGAACCCAAGAGGGCCAGAGGGAAACGCTGCCACCAAATAAAGCACCAACATCCAAATGGCCTCTGTCCTTTAATAAAGCATCTTGTCATGAGTGCAAACAAATCACTCCCCAGGGCCATGAACTGGCCTCCTGAACACCTGCCCAGAGGCCTCTCAGGTGTACAACCAGCAGGGCTCGGGGTTTGGAGGTAATTTATTTATGTGCTGCTGAATTCTGAGCCGTGTACAACAAAAGCCTGGGGGAAGAGTGAGTCTGAGCAGCTCTTTGAGCTCTCTCTGTGCCAGAATTCTGTGCTTCTGCTCAGGGCAGTGCTTCACACAGCCAGTACCCCCAGGGAGAGAGAGACCACAGAAACAGGGTGGGAAACAAGGCCACAGCCCAGCCTGATCCCTGGGGGCTACAGGGAGGGCAGGAGTGCCCTGGGGGGACACAGGGACAGGCGTGTCCCCTTCCTGCCCTGGGGTGTCCCAGCAGCCCCTTACAGCCTGGGATGGGATAATGGAATGAGATGGGGTAATGGGATAATGGGATGGGATGGGATAATGGGATGGGATGGGATAATGGGATGGGATGGGATGGGATGGGATGGGATAATGGGATGGGATGGGATAATGGGATGGGATAGTAGGATGGGATGGGATGGGATGGGATGGGATGGGATGGGATGGGATGGGATGGGATGGGATGGCATGGCATGGCATGGCATGGCATGGCATGGCATGGCATGGCATGGCATGGGGGACCTGATGCCTGCCTGAGAGCTGGTAAAAACCAAAGAGCTCTGAGCTGCAGCTGCTGTTTCAGCAAACTCCGAGGCAGAAGCAGCTAAAGCAAGGGGAGGAATTCAGTCTGGCTGCAAATGTGAGGAGCACTGGGACTGGATTTTCCTAAAAGCAGTGTTTTTTTCCTGGCAAAGCTCTTGGTTATGCCTCAGCCTCACCATGGACAGCTGATCTTTCCTCAGCACCAGCACAAGTCCCTCTCCAAAGGCTGGGATGGATCCTCATATCCAGGAGGCTCCGCAGCACCCTGGGCCGGCAGGGACAGCCTTTGACACCAGCGAGGTGTCAGAACTGAGCACATCCCTCTGGGTGCCCAGAGCTGCCAGGACCCCGCCGGGGGCTCAGAGACCCTGGCACAGCCCAGAGCACCTGGGGGTTTGATTGTGACCCCTGGAGCAAGTGACCAGCTCTGTATGAGGACATGAAAGTCACACGGGTTTGAATGGTGTAATAACAAAATGATCACAGGGTGAAAATGTAGATTTTAGGGTTTTTGGTGTGGGGGTTATGGGGACAAGATGGAGGAATCTGGGCATGTCCAGCTGTTCTTGTTCTCCATTCTCTGCAGTGGTGCTGGCACTTTGGGATTGGTTTAGAGTAGAAGTGCACTGTCTAACACAGGTGATGGGTATTGGAATTCAGTGTCAATATGTTCTGTGTAGTTTGTAGTATAAAAGGACAGCACCGCCCCAGGGGTGGTCACAGTGCCTGTGGCTGCCCTGCTGAGCAGATCTGGGCTGGGCAGAAAGAAAATTTTATAGATCAGAATTAATAAACAACCTCAAGAGCAAAAAGTGAAGAGTCCAGACTCGTTCTGCAGCCACAGGGGCCGGAGCAGAGACACCCTGCACATCTGGGGGCAGCAATCCACAACCAAAACCCGAGATGAGGTGACACTGGGCTGGCCCAGGGCCCCCGGCCTGCCCTGGCTCCACAAACTGACAGAGCTCTGCCAATCTGCAGAGACAGGCCAGGCCAGGAGTGAGCAGAGCTTTATCCAGGGCAGTTCCTCCCCTCACGCCAGGCCAGGAGTGAGCAGAGCTTTATCCAGGGCAGTTCCTCCCCTCACACCAGGCCAGGAGTGTGCAGAGCTTTATCCAGGGCAGTTCCTCCTCTCATGCCAGGCCAGGAGTGAGCAGAGCTTTATCCAGGGCAGTTCCTCCTCTCCTCATGCCAGGCCAGGAGTGAGCAGAGCTTTATCCAGGGCAGTTCCTCCCCTCACACCAGGCCAGGAGTGAGCAGAGCTTTATCCAGGGCAGTTCCTCCTCTCCTCACACCAGGCCAGGAGTGAGCAGAGCTTTATCCAGGGCAGTTCCTCCTCTCACACCAGGCCAGGAGTGAGCAGAGCTTTATCCAGGGCAGTTCCTCCTCTCCTCACACCAGGCCAGGAGTGAGCAGAGCTTTATCCAGGGCAGTTCCTCCTCTCCTCATGCCAGGCCAGGAGTGAGCAGAGCTTTATCCAGGGCAGTTCCTCCCCTCATGCCAGGCCAGGAGTGAGCAGAGCTTTATCCAGGGCAGTTCCTCCTCTCCTCACACCAGGCCAAGGTTGAGCAGAGCTTTATCCAGGGCAGTTCCTCCTCTCCTCACACCAGGCCAGGAGTGAGCAGAGCTTTATCCAGGGCAGTTCCTCTCCTCATGCCAGGCCAAGGTTGAGCAGAGCTTTATCCAGGGCAGTTCCTCCTCCCCTCACACCAGGCCAGGAGTGAGCAGAGCTTTATCCAGGGCAGTTCCTCCTCTCCTCACACCAGGCCAAGGTTGAGCAGAGCTTTATCCAGGGCAGTTCCTCCCCTCATGCCAGGCCAGCTCAGCTCCTCCTGTGCTGCCAGCCCTGCCTGCAGCTGTAGCTGTCCCCAGGAGAAAGGCAAATGTGTTAAATCCTCCCTCTGCTTCCAGGGGCAGGGAGGTGAAAAGGACTCCTGGAAGGTGCCCAGAATGAGGAAAGGGAACACAAAGCTGGTTTGGGGAGGGCTTGGGCTAAAGAGGCTTCAAAAGGAGAAATTTCTTTACCTTTAGGCCTTTTGGAAATAAAAAAAGTACACAGAACCCTTTTATGGGGTTGTTCAGTTTTTCAAATAAGTATCTGTTTGTCTCTTGGTCTTTTGGGCAGACTTTTGGATTTGTTTCACTTTTGAACTTGAGACTGTATCATCCAATAGCTGGAGTGGATCCTGGGCACGTTTTAGAGAGGAATAAGGCACATCATATCTTTACCTGAAGGAGACACTTGATCACCAATCACATTAATGTAGCAACACCTCAACATTTGCACAGCAAGGTGTGTCTTGGTTAAGCCAGGCCGAGAGCAGAGGTGAGGCCAGGGGACCTTTTCACTCCTTGCAGGCTCAGCCCCAGGGCCTGGGTGATGTTCAGCTCGGCTGGAGAACACATTCCCCCTGCCCAGGACACAATTCTGTGCTGGTGGAAGCCTTCACCAGCCTCCAGCTTGTTTCAGTTTTTAAGGAATAAACAAATGAGCACAGCTGTGTCTCACAGGAGCTGACTGGCAGCCTTTAAATCTCCTTCAGCGACAGCAAGGGAGCTGAGCTTAAATGGCACAAAGAGCCAAGGTTTGTGGCCCTTGCAAGACTTGTGATTTATTGCCCAGAGACACAGAAAAATACTTTTTTTCATCCCACCCCTTATTAAACTCCTCCATTGACTGCTCGTTAAATTTTGCCTGGGAATTGCTCAGAATAAACATTTAAATCCCCAACAGAATATTGAATAACTTCTTTCCAAGAAGCATAAATAAACCAGATCCAGGTCTGCAGCCATCTGTGTGCAGTCACAGAGTGTTTGTTCTTCGAGCCCTGGTCCTGTGAACTTCTCAATGTCATTTTTTTGGAGCTGCATCAGACATCAAAGCTCCTCCCGAAGGCGCCAGTGCTTGTGCAAAGTGGAGATGACAGAGATGGTTTGTGACTGATGGCCCTGCAGGGCAGGACAGGCTGTGGCTGGCAGGAAGGAGTTCATGGTCACTTGTGTCTGTTTATTGACAGAGGGGCACGGGGCCAGAGAACGCTGATCTCCAGGGCTGAGGGATTGTGGAGAGATGGAATTCGGTGTTTCCCTGCAGCTCCTACTCCAGACATCCCCCAGCTCTGCTCTTCAGCCTCCATCCAAGAGCTCCCATTCCCATCCAAGAGCTCCCATTCCCATCCAAGAGCTCCCATTTCCATAAAAGAGCTCCCATTCCCACCAAGCAGATCCCATTCCCACCAAACAGATCCCATTCCCACCAAGCAGATCCCATTCCCACCAAACAGATCCCATTCCCACCAAGCAGATCCCATTCCCACCAAACAGATCCCATTCCCACCAAGCAGATCCCATTCCCACCAAGAGCTCCCATTCCCACCAAGCAGATCCCATTCCCACCAAGCAGATCCCATTCCCGTGGCACCAAGACTCCCTGCCAAGGCCTCCACACAGCTTCCAGCAGGACACACGGACAGAGCACAGACATCCTCCAGGGACATGGCCCGGGCAGGAAGGGCCCAGGGCCAAGGGCAGAGCCTCCAGAAGCCCAGCAAGGGCTGACAGAGAAGGCTTGTGAGGAAATCCAGGGATGCAATCCCCTGGGTTATAATGGAGAGACTTTTATTCCTGGAAAACCTCAGCCCAGCTGTCCTGGGCAGGGGTGCAGTCCCCATCCTGAGGGGTCTCACAGCCCTGGGGATGTGGCACTGGGGGACAGGGGCAGTGGTGGCAGTGCTGGGGAGGGCTGGACTCGATCTCAGAGGGCTTTTCTTTGGTTATTATTGGTTATTATAGTTATTTTTATAGTTATTAATCACCTCAGTTGTTCTGTGTTTCTGTGACTCCAGAGAGCTCTTGGAGAAGGAGGCAGGAATGGGATGGTGCAGGAGCTCCCCCAGCAGTGCCCCTTGTCCCTGGGTGAGGTTCCCCTGTGCAGGGAGCAGTGAGCTGAGCATCTCTGCCTTTACTGGGACAGGGGAGGTGTCCCTGCCCAGGGCAGGGCTGGCACTGGATGGGCTTTGAGGTCCCTTCATTCCAAACCATCCTGTGATTCCATGATGGCTCTCCAGACTAGCCTGGTACTGCTGCAGAACAAAGAGTTAAACTGTAAAGGAACAACCTGGCACAGAAATGCATTGTATTGACTGTATTTGTATGGAATTGTATTGTACTGACTGTATTTGTATTGGCTGTATTTCTACTGACTGTATTTGTATGGGATTGCACAGGGGTACATTGTGGGCACTGGCTTTGCATCCACAACCTTTGAACAGGTCTTAGCCCATGAAGTGTCTCAAGAATCCCTTAAAGTGTCTTAAAATCCTGTGTCATGGCTGTCAGGGAAATGGAGAGGCTCTTCCTCCTCCTCCTCCTCCTCCTCAGCACTGGGGTCTGGCTGCTCCAGGCTGGGGCTCATCCCAGCCCTGGCACCCCTGCTGCTGACTGGGGGAGGAGATGGAGGGACTCTTCCTCCTCTTCTCCCTCCTCTTCCTCCTCCTCTTCCTCTTCTTCCTCTTCCTCTTCCTCCTCCTCTTCCTCTTCTTCCTCCTCCTCCTCCTCCTCCTCCTCCTCCTGCTCCTCCTCCATCCCAGCCCTGGCACCCCTGCTGCTGGCTGGGGTACAGAAACAGGGCTGGCTGCTGAGGCCAGCCTGGCAGAATCCACAGCTACAGCTGCGTGGTTTCCAGTGGACAATCTGGAAAGTTCTGTGACAAAACCTCGGCTATTTTTGATCCTCCTTTGCTGCTGTCAGCAGGCTGGCTCCGTGTGGGTGGGTGTTACAGAAAGGACAAAAATCACTCTGCTCTCCACACGGTTCTTAGCAGTTTGTGATTTTCTCTGGTTTATTTTAGTTTCTTTTTGACATATCAATGCTAGTTTATGGGGAAAAAAATGCAGAAAAATAAATATTTTCACCTTTCCATGACGTTTTTGGCTGCCTGCAGTGCTGGAGTTGGTGAGGACTGGGACTGACTGCTTTGCATGAAGGTGCAGAGGGAAAACTTCATCCTCCCCATCCCGCTGCAAGTGTCCCAAGGTGTGCACAAGGGACAGCCACGCTGCTGAGCCCCACCACCATCCACAGAGGTCTCCTGCTCTTGTCTGGTTGGCTGAAGGTGAGTTCAGGAAATTCCCTGCATTTGGAACGCTTCTGCACTTTGATCCTCATGAGCACACTGGCTTGGAAGGGATTTATAGGAGCAAGGCAACCCTAAGGAAATCCTTCAGGAACCTGTTCCAGGTTTCTGGGGCACTTCCAAACAAGGATTTCCATGTCAGTACCTTTAAGTTCCTGGAAGGCTGTTGAGGAAGGGAGTAGAAGGGAGTAATTTGAATTTTTACTCATGGCTAATTGTAGATGGAGTGAGCTGAGCTGAACAGAAGATGTTGAATGAAGATCATGGAGTGGTTTGGGTTGGAAAGGACCGTAAATCCCACCCAGTACCACCCTGCCATGGCAGGGACACCTCCCACTGTCCCAGGTGCTCCAGCCCCAGTGTCCAGCCTGGCCTTGGGCACTGCCAGGGATCCAGGGCAGCCCCAGCTGCTCTGGGCACCTGTGCCAGGGCCTGCCCACCCTCCCAGGGAGCAATTCCCAATTCCCAGTATCCCAGCCATCCCTGCCCTCTGGCTCTGGGAGCCATTCCCTGGCTCCTGGCACTACAGATTTGAGAGAGGGTGGCCTGGAAAAGACTGAGGATGAGGAGGGGTTTCACAGACCCATGGAAAATGAGTGTGGATAATCCAAACCCATCTCGTTTAGGGGGAAGATGCTCTGCTCTCCAGCTTCCAGAGATGGATTTCCTACCCTTTCTCCAAGACTTTTGCTCTACCCTCACCTTTGTCTACTCCAAAGCCCTGGAATAAGTGCAAACACTTTCCCAAGAACTCGTCTGCTTCTGTCAGCTCTGGCTCCAGCTCGGCCAAAGATGATGTGAGCAGCTTTCCTGGGGCTGGGCTGTCCCAGCCTCAGCTCCTCCTGCTGCATGGGATGGAGCAGCAAAGGGAAAACGCAACTGGGGAAGAGAAGGAAAGCTGTGGAGTATCTCCAAAGCTCAAAACTGATTTTAAAACTGTTTGGGTTTGAGTTCTGGGCACCCGTTCAGGATGGCTGTGCTCTTGTTTGGATGGGGTGGCCCCTCTGTGTTTGTTGGGATCAGTGCACTAATGAAGGCTTGAAGGGAAACTGGGAAAGCCTTTTATGCATCTAATGACACTTAATTTCCATAGTAAATGCCTGATGTTTAACGAGTGTCTCATTCTTCCCCAATTTACATATTTATCGTTAACTTTGGTGCCTGCTCCTGAGCAATTAGCCGTCTGTTTAAAAGGAGCCTGTGAACTCTCCAACCACAGGCTCATCCCAGAGATGGGGAAAAAACCCAAACAAACCTTGGGCACTTCTTTTAGAGAAACATTTGATTACAGGTTGTTGAAAGAAAGTTGGGGGGAAAAGGAGAAGGGGTTTGCATAATGAATAAAACACAAGGGAGGAAACACTGAGACAAAATGACATTGGGACTCAATGTGAGGGGAAATTGCCAGTTAGGAGAGGATTTGGCAGTGCCTCCGGGAGAGGTCCCACACTGCCCAGCCACTGCAACACCCGTTGGGATGTGCTGGAGTCGTGTCCATGCAGCTCTGTCCAAAACCAGCAAGGGCAGAAGCCCTGGAATTCAAGATCTTTGCTCATCAAAAGGCAGGGAAATGTCTGAGAGCAGGACAATGGCCCAGAGAAATCACCAGAGAAATCAGAGATGGGGTGTCACTGGCCACAGAGCCTGGCAGAAAATCATAGCATCAAACCTTCTTCTTTTGCTGTGAATAAATAAGAATGAAAATCAAGAGTTAAAACCAGGTGTAGAGGAAATGCTTTGGAGAGATGTTTGCTGAAACACAACCTGAGCACTGCTGCTGATGGCAGCACTGAGGAAAGGCCAGCTCTGTGCCTCGGAGGTTGAGTTCCAGGCAGATATTAACCAAGCCACTCGTTGTGCTGGCCCGTACCCTCAGTGCCAAACAGGATAATTGGGTGTTTAACCTTTATCTTGATCACATCAACTGCTCCTGCTCTTCTTTTTCTCGAGGTTTGCCTGTGGCTGAAGTCTGCAGAAAATGGCAAATTCAATTTGTATGCATGTGTGTAATGTTTGCATGTGCATTTAGGCCAGGGACCTGTCACCCAGCATCAGATCAGTGAATCAGGACCTCTGAACTGCTGCTATCAGCACTGGGATCAGGAATCAGAACCCTCTGAACTGCTGCTATCAGCACTGGGATCAGGAATCAGAGCCTCTGAACTGCTGCTATCAGCACTGATATCAGGAATCAGAGCCTCTGAACTGCTGCTATCAGCACTGATATCAGGAATCAGAATCTCTGAACTGCTGCTATCAGCACTGGGATCAGGAATCAGAGCCTCTGAACTGCTGTTATCAGCACTGGGATCAGGAATCAGAGCCTCTGAACTGCTGTTATCAGCATTGATTTCAGGAATCAGAATCTCTGAACTGCTGCTATCAGCACTGGGATCAGGAATCAGAGCCTCTGAACTGCTGCTATCAGCACTGGGATCAGGAATCAGAGCCTCTGAACTGCTGCTATCAGCACTGGGATCAGGAATCAGAGCCTCTGAACTGCTGCTATCAGCACTGGGATCAGGAATCAGAATCTCTGAACTGCTGCTGTCAGCACTGGGATCAGGAATCAGAATCTCTGAACTGCTGCTGTCAGCACTGGGATCAGGAATCAGAGCCTCTGAACTGCTGCTATCAGCATTGATATCAGCACTGATACCAGCAGGGGCAGCTGATGGAATCAGCATCTGGGCTGCTGCTATCAGCACTGCTATCAGCAGAGGCAGCTGATGGAATCAGAACCTCTGAACTCCTGTTATCAGCAGTGCTATCAGCACTGCTATCAGCACTGCTATCAGCAGAGGCAGCTGATGGAATCAGAGCCTCTGAACTCCTGTTATCAGCACTGCTATCAGCACTGCTATCAGCACTGCTATCAGCAGAGGCAGCTGATGGAATCAGAGCCTCTGAACTCCTGTTATCAGCACTGCTATCAGCACTGCTATCAGCAGAGGCAGCTGATGGAATCAGAACCTCTGAACTCCTGTTATCAGCACTGCTATCAGCACTGCTATCAGCAGAGGCAGCTGATGGAATCAGAGCCTCTGAACTCCTGTTATCAGCACTGCTATCAGCACTGCTATCAGCAGAGGCAGCTGATGGAATCAGAGCCTCTGAACTCCTGTTATCAGCACTGCTATCAGCACTGCTATCAGCAGAGGCAGCTGATGGAATCAGAGCCTCTGAACTCCTGTTATCAGCACTGCTATCAGCACTGCTATCAGCAGAGGCAGCTGATGGAATCAGAGCCTCTGAACTCCTGTTATCAGCACTGCTATCAGCACTGCTATCAGCAGAGGCAGCTGATGGAATCAGAGCCTCTGGACTCCTGTTATCAGCACTGCTATCAGCACTGCTATCAGCAGAGGCAGCTGCTGTAGCCCAGCTGAGCACAGCAGTGCCCATTCCTGGTGCTGCTCCCTGGCTGAGGCTGCTCCAGGTGCTAAGGTCCTGTCTGGATCCCTGCCATGGACCAAAGGGCTCTGAGAGGTTGGACACGGGACCCTTGGAGCCCTCCTGTTCCCAGGAGCAGGGCAGCTGTGGCTGTCACCTGGTGTTGGAGAGGAGCCGCTTGTTCATGTAGCACACAAAGGCACAGGTTTGCTCCCACCCCCTAATATAGAGTTTGATAAATAAATTGTGCCTGTCTGCAGCTGCTCAGTAATGGGCTGAACCCTGCTTAGTTCACCAGGGATGCCCACCTGCTGGCAAGGGCCTGGCTGCAGATATTGCCTGCAGTTTTTGTCTTTCAGGCTTTAGAATAGTTTACATAGGTGCAGGTAGAAGTGTCAGTCCTAGAATTCTTTCTCAGGGAAACAGGTTGTTTTTCACTGTTGTAGGATTCTATTTTCAGGAAAGGTTGACAGATTTCTCACAGGTGCAGTTGAGTCAAGTGAGATTCAGTCTGGGAGGCTTTTACAGACCTGCTGTTATCCCCCACAGGCAAGGAGCCCCTGCTGAGGGCCAGGGATCCCCCAAGGAGGATTTTGGCTTCTGGAGAATCCCCTTGGCCCCCGTGCCCAGCCTGTCCCTGGGGCAGGGTGTGACCCTGGGCAGGCTCAGGGACTGTGGATCCCAGCCCCTCTACTCTCCAGTGCTGGGGAAATCCTGCTCCTCCCAGGGCTCACTCACCAGCAGAGCTGGCACCACTGATCTGCACAGAGCTCAGTTACAGCAGCAGGAGCTCCTATATTCATTCCAACATCCACAGAAACATGGAACCAGACCATCCCAGAGTGGTTTGGGTTGCAATGGACTCCAAAACCATCTCATGGCACAGCCCAGAGCAGCTGGGGCTGTCCCTGGATCCCTGGCAGTGCCCAAGGCCAGGCTGGACCCTGGGGCTGGAGCAGCCTGGGACAGTGGGAGGTGTAGCCATGATATTTTATGAAAAATCCTTTCCTTAGGAATTTTTCCTCCTGAGAAGCTGAGAGGCCTCAGGAACAAAATGGAACCAATGGTTATCTGCTGCTGTGGAATGCAACAGGTGCATCTGGGATTGGCCTCATAGAATTGTTTCTGATTAATGGCCAATCACAGTCAGCTGGCTCAGAGAGAGTCCTAGACAGAGCCTTTGTTATTATTCTTTCCCATTCTATTCTTAGCCAGCCTTCTGATGAAATCCTTTCTTCTATTCTTTTAGTATAATTTTAATGTAATATATATCATAAAATAATAAATCAGCCTTCTGAACCATGGAGTCAGATCCTCGTCTCTTCCCTCATCCTGGGACCCCTGCAAACACCACCACAGGAGGTGTCCCTGCCATGGCAGGTGTCCTGGTTGGAGAGGAAGTGAGTTTTTTGGGATTATTATCAATAATAATCCCAAATTATTATAATCCCAACGCTGATTGTGCCAGTGTCAAACCATGACAGCAGGGGTGGCACTGGGTGGGCTCTGAGGTCCCTCCCATCCCATCCCATCCCATCCCATTATCCCATCCCATCCCATCCCATCCCATCCCATTATCCCATCCCATTATCCCATCCCACCCCATCCCATCCCATCCCATCCCATCCCATTATCCCATCCCATCCCATCCCATCCCATCCCATCCCATCCCATGGCTCTGTGATGAGAGCACAGCTCAGGGAGGGGACAGGAGCCTTTGCCTCAGTGAAGCTCCTGCAGTGACAGCACCACTCACATTTCCCAGACTTTTCAGTTTTCTGCATTCTGAGGTCTTTACTGGAGGCATTAAGTTGGTAGCTTCACAAAAAAAGAGAAGTTGAGGAAAGTACAAATGAGTTTTACCTTGATTTTAATGACTATAATTTTCTCTTGTAACGGTAATTTCAGTAATTAATGGCTGCATTCTTCTATTGTTGCAGTATTTGGAGATGACACAAAATGAGCAAGTGTTTTTGTGTCAGTGACAAAAGGAGAAGATTAGCTGGTGAATGCTGATAGGAAATGTTTGGTGGGAGGAATAAGCAAGGAAGGACTGATAACAAGTTTGGTGGCATTGTTTCTTTGCTGTATTATCTCTATTTCACTGCCAGGGAACTGCAGCAAGAACAATGATCTGATGGGAGGCTGCAAATGCCCTCCTCCTCCAAGGGGCTGGGTGGCTCCAGAGCCTGGCTGGACACGGGGACAGTCACGGCCAGAAAGTGCTGTAACAGCTGGAACTGTGCCACTGGGCTGCCTTAAGGGGTCTCAGGTCAAACCTTGGCTCTTCCCAGCTTTCACAGCAGATCAATCAAAGCCCTGTGCTGTGTTTGGTGAGGAGAACAGTCCCTTCTCTCCTGGTCCCATGGGAGGGCCCCAGAGAGGCTGTGCCCTCCTTGTGCTTTGACAAGTCTTGCTCAATGGGAATGTCAGCACAGGTGAATTTCTGGTGGTTTGTGGGGTTGTTTCGTTTAATTTCAAATGAAATCTCTGACATATTTCGATAGTAGGAGTAAGGATAGCAGCTAATAGCAGTTCTCATACGTGTCAGCTCCTGGGGTTCTGCCCAGAGATGCAGGAATGGTGTGTCCCGTGCATTTCCCAAGGGATGTATCTGGAATTCGTGGCGCTGTGAGGCCAGGGCTGGGCAGGGAGCTGTCCCTGGCCACTCTGCTCACACAGGACCCCAAGGGCTCTCTCTGCCCTTCAGAGTCTCCCTGAGGCCCTGGGGGTGAGCCCCCCGTGCACCCCGGGCTGGGCACGGCTGCTGCTCCCAGCCCACATCAGCTCCTCCCCAGGGAGCATCCCCAGGGAGCATCCCCAGGGAGCATCTGCAAGGGACATCTCCAGCTCCTCCCCAAGGAACATCCGCAGGGAACATCCCCAAGGAGCATCTGCAAGGAACATCTCCAGCTCCTCCCCAAGGAACATCCTCAAGGAACATCTCCAACTCATCTCCAGCTCCTCTCCTGAGCATCTCCTGACTTGGGCTCTGAGGACAGGGGTGCAATGAAACCCAGACTTCAGCTGCAGCCTTCACAGGAAAATAAACATTATTTCATACATTTCTGGTCCCAGGATGGAGCCACAGACTCACAGCCCCCTTTGGAAGCACAGTGAGGTTTGTTTTGTGTTTAATGTATTCACCTCTGCCTTGCACTGGGGGAGGTTGAGTTTCACCTTGTGACAGTCGGGATTTTCCCCCTGTTCTTCTTGCCAGCTGATTTCTATTTGCAAACCTCACAGAACCTCTGGGAACCTCCAGAACTTCTGGGTACCTCACAGAACCTCACAGAACCTCTGTGAACCTCACAGAACCTCTGGGAACCTCTGGGAACCTCACAGAACCTCTGTGAACCTCACAGAACCCCAGTGAGCATCACAGAATGTCATAGAACCCCTGTGAACCTCACAGAACCTCACAGAACCTCTGTGGACCTCACAGAACCTCACAGAACCTCTGTGAACCTCTGTGAACCCCACAGAACCTCACAGAACCTCTGTGGACCTCATAGAACCTCACAGAACCTCTGTGGACCTCATAGAACCTCATAGAACCTCTGTGAACCTCTGTGAACCTCACAGAACCTCACAGAACCTCTGTGGACCTCATAGAACCTCACAGAACCTCTGTGGACCTCCAGAGCCTCTGCAAACCTCACAGCAGCCCTGTGACCCTCACAGAAGCTCTGCCAGAGTAGGACCATGCCAGGGCTGGTTTAAACATCTGCCTCCCTCCCTTCTCTTGCCCAAGGCCTTTTAGAGGAGGTGTAAAATCATCCTGCACCCCTGGGTTGGAGCACAGAGCCCCAGGATCCAGCAGGAGAACCGGGGTGTGGCCCTGGGGAGGGCAAGGATGGGCAAAATCCTGGAGAAGGAGGGGACAAATCCCTCCTTCCACCATTCCAGAGCCACTTCCACCCCACAGTGGCCCAGCAGCTGCAGCTCCCCATGGCAGGCACGGCACAAAATGTGGGGCTGCAGCTCCAGCTTTTAAAAACCATTCTCCCACAAACAAAATATGGAAAAAACCCTAAATAATGCATTTGATTGTGAGTTGAGCCAAACCTGTAATAAACCCTTTGTTGTTTCAGCTTTTTCTAAAAATACAGGCTAATAGAGGTCAAATTTGAAATATCACTTCAAGCCTCCAAAAAGGAAGGATTTTGTGCTGAAATTAGAAATCAAAATCCATTTTACATCCTTCCCAAAAAAATTCCCAGCTTCGCTGTGTGCTTTTAACCAAAATGTTTTGCTAAGCCCAGCCAGGATGAACAAGCATTTCTGGTCAGCCTGAATAGATTTTATTCCTTTTCATCCAGGCAGATAAAATATTCTACCAAATGTATTCATTTATTTATTATGCATTTTGGCTGTAAATACAAATGCTGCTTTATGCCCACCAAAAAGCACAAGCTATCATTAAAAAAAAAAATGTTTATATTAACACTGGAAGTTGGGCGTAGTGCCTAGCAGAGAAAATAATGTCAATTACCCACACAAATAGCTTTCCAAATCTCCCAGTGCTGCTTTCTGCATGAGCAGCTCGATTCAGAGAAATTAGAGATGGGAAAAGATCTTATTAGAGAGTCTCATCTCCCTCTCTGCTCGCAGAGCTCTGTCCCCCACTGGGTGTTTTCCAGTTAGCTTTGCCCAGCCTGCATTTCAAATGATGGGGGTCTCTGGGGGAGCCTGGATATTTTCTTTCTTTTTTTTTTTTTTCCATACAAATATATCTTCATTAGCAAGCAGAAACAGCGAAATTCTGCTGTGAAAAACCCTGACTCGGAGTCAGGTGTGGGTAAAAAAGTCTCACCTGCAGTCAAGATGCAGAAACTGGGAGCCAGCAGAGCCTGGGCTTGGCTTTGCAGCCCCAAAGGCCTGGAGGTGATGTCCCCAGCAGTCCTGGGTGGCCTGGCAGGGCTGGGATGGACAGGGATGGACAGGGATGGACAGGGATAGACAGGGATGGACAGGGATGGACAGGGATGGACAGGGATGGACAGGGATGGACAGGGATAGACAGGGATGGACAGGGATGGACAGGGATGGACAGGGATGATCTCCCCAGCACCCCTGCGTGGCCTGGCAGGGACAGGGAAGGACAGGGATGGACAGGGATGGACAGGGATGGACAGGGATGGACAGGGATGATGTCCCCAGCAGTCCTGGGTGGCCTGGCAGGGACAGGGAAGGACAGGGATGGACAGGGATGGACAGGGATGGACAGGGATAGACAGGGATGGACAGGGATGGACAGGTCCATCCTCCATCCCTGGGCCGTCCTGTCCAGGCTCAGGTTCCATCCCTGGGCTTCTGTGTCCATGTCCAGCTGAGGGGTGCCGAGGGGAGAAGGGGGAATGTGTCACAGACATCTTTTATGGAAAATCCTTTCCTTAGGACTTTTCCTCCTGAGAAGCTGAGAGGCCTCAGGAACAAACTGTAACCAATGGTTATCTGCTGCTGTGGAATGCAACAGGTGCATCTGGGATTGGCCCATGTTGGATGTTTCTAATTAATGGCCAATCACAGTCAGCTGGCTCGGACTCTCTATCTGAGACACAAGCTTTTGTTATCATTCCTTTCTATTCTTAGCCAGCCTTCTGATGAAATCCTTTCTTCTACTTGTTAGTATGGTTTTAATGTAATATATATGATAAAATAATAAATCATCCTTCTGAAACATGGAGTCAGGTCCTCGTCTCTGCCCTCACCCCTGTGAACACGGGCACAGGAGTGTGCCAAAGCAGCTCCCTCCTCAGCCACCCCTGGAGTGCCTGTGCCAGCCCCAGCAGCTGGGACAGTGACTGTCACATCCCTCTAAAGGTCACAGCCAGCCAGCTGGGCTCCTCTATCACCTTATCAGCTCTTCCCTGAACCGGCTCAGGGAGAAGCTTCCATGGTGGATTAGAGCCAGCAGTGTGTTCCTGTGTGATAAGGACACTCCATGCTGGGGCTGAGCCTCTCTCTGCTCCCCTGTGCCCTGAGGGCTCCTGGGGGAGGCAGGGCCTTATCTGTGTGATCACAGGGCCTTATCTGTGTGATCACGGGGCCTTATCTGTGTGATCACGGGGCCTTATCTGTGTGATCACGGGGCCTTATCTGTGTGATCACAGGGCCTTATCTGTGTGATCACAGGGCCTTATCTGTGTGATCACGGGGCCTTATCTGTGTGATCACAGGGCCTTATCTGTGTGATCACAGGGCCTTATCTGTGTGATCACGGGGCCTTATCTGTGTGATCATGGGGCCTTATCTGTGTGACCACAGCACCTTATCTGTGTGATCACGGGGCCTTATCTGTGTGATCACAGGGCCTTATCTGTGTGATCACAGGGCCTTATCTGTGTGATCATGGGGCCTTATCTGTGGGATCATGGGGCCTTATCTGTGTGATCACAGGGCCTTATCTGTGTGATCATGGGGCCTTATCTGTGTGATCATGGGGCCTTATCTGTGGGATCATGGGGCCTTATCTGTGTGATCACAGCACTTTATCTGTGCAACCACAGCACCTTATCTGTGTGATCACAGCACCTTATCTGTGTCATCACAGGGCCTTATCTGTGTGATCATGGGGCCTTATCTGTGGGATCACAGCACCTTATCTGTGTGATCACAGGGCCTTATCTGTGTGACCACAGGGCCTTATCTGTGGGATCACAGCACCTTATCTGTCTGATCACAGGGCCTTATCTGTGGGATCATGGGGCCTTATCTGTGGGATCACAGGGCCTTATCTGTGTGATCATGGGGCCTTATCTGTGTGATCACAGGGCTCCTGGGGGAGGCAGCACCTTATCTATGTGATCACAGCACTTTATCTGTGGGACCACAGAGATCTGTGAGGCAGGACCTTATCTGCAGAGCCCTGGGGCTCCTTGGGGTCAGTGCAGAGGCCCAGGGCTGTTTGGGGTCACTGCAGAGCCCTGGGGCTCCTTGGGGTCAGTGCAGAGCCCTGCCTGGGTGTCAGGAGCTCCTTGGGGTCAGTGCAGAGCCCCGGGGCTGTTTGGGGTCACTGCAGAGCCCTGGGGCTGTTTGGGGTCACTGCACAGCCCTGCCTGGGGGTCAGGAGCTCCTTGGGGTCGGTGCAGAGGCCCGGGGCTCCTTGGGGTCAGTGCAGAGCCCTGGGGCTCCTTGGGGTCAGTGCAGAGCCCTGCCTGGGTGTCAGGAGCTCCTTGGGGTCAGTGCAGAGCCCTGGGGCTGTTTGGGGTCACTGCACAGCCCTGCCTGGGTGTCAGGAGCTCCTTGGGGTCACTGCACAGCCCTGCCTGGGGGTCAGGAGCTCCTTGGGTCGGTGCAGAGGCCCGGGGCTGTTTGGGGTCACTGCACAGCCCTGCCTGGGGGTCAGGAGCTCCTTGGGGTCGGTGCAGAGCCCTGCCTGAGTGTCAGGAGCTCCTTGGGTCAGTGCAGAGCCCTGGGGCTGTTTGGGGTCAGTGCACAGCCCTGCCTGGGGGTCAGGAGCTCCTTGGGTCAGTGCAGAGCCCTGGGGCTGTTTGGGGTCAGTGCACAGCCCTGCCTGGGTGTCAGGAGCTCCTTGGGGTCACTGCACAGCCCTGCCTGGGTGTCAGGAGCTCCTTGGGTCAGTGCACAGCCCTCCTGCAGTCGCAGCCCCACGAGCCTTGGGTGGCTCCATCAGCAGGGGCTCTGGGCTCACAGGGGCACACCTGGGCAGGTGTCACCACAGGGATATTGGAACCCCCAGGAGCTGGGGCAGCCCCTCAGCCCACAGGTGCCCTGCCCTGGCCCCAAGCCCTGCAGGACCCAGACCGTGTCCCCTCAGTGAGCACAGAGTGTCCCTTCACCCCGGGCTGGGTGAGCCAGGATCCAGCTTTGCTGGAGCCAGGGCAGCCTGAACAGCTCTTGTGCCTCAGAGACAGAACAAATGCAGCAGATCCAGCCCTGGCACCCATTCCAGGCTGCCTTTGTCACCTTCCTGCTGGGAAACCTGGGGGAATCAGCCCCTTCCTCTCCCCAGCACCTGCTGTGGCACAGACTCACCTGGGGGAGCCTCTGGGGGCTCTCCTGGAGCTGGAAGATGAGTCCCAGGCTCCTCAGAAACTCCAATTAATTTATGCTCCCCCCGAGGGAAGAGCTGTACAGAGACTCAGATTTGTGCAGGAATGGGATATTGCAGCCAGCTGCCCTGAGCTCCAGGGTGGCTCCTCCTCTAGAGGGTCATTGCTGTGCTCCCAAGTGTCCCCGAGTGTCCCATGGCCCTGTGACACCTGGCCAGGTGGAAGATGCAAATGTGTCATCTCCCACCCCCTGCTCATCTTTCCCTAACATCTCATTTATTTACCAGTGCTTTATTCCTCTCCAATTAATTCCTATCCCTCACTTGATTTCACTTTTTAATTCCCTTATTCCTTTTTTAATAACTTATAGTCTTGCTAAATGACCAAGGAACTCGGGGATAGGAGTATTATTTTTTTTTAATAATCCATTTTATTGCTGCTCCTCATTTCACATTCTCCTGCTGTACTGGCTCTCTGATGTAACCCAGGACTGGATTTTCCCATTTCCAGCCCCTGCTCACAGCCAAGATTCATAAATCTGAGAAGGAAAATGAAAATAGCAATAATAATAATGCTAATAACAGCAATAACAACAGCAAGAGTAGATGAAGCTGGAGCAGCCCGAGGGCAGGGGAGTGGCTGTGAACACCAGCACCGAGAGCTGAGGCTGGCCGTGGATTGATCCGGAGCTCTGTACGTGGAACATCCCCCGCAGCACTCTGGAGCACACTTCAGCCCTGACCGTGCACAGCTTCCGGGCACCCGAGCTCCTCTGCCCCGGGAGTGCCCGGCACCTGCGCCAGTGCCCACGGCTCTGCCAGGACGGGGAGAGGGGGATTGCATGGCACCACGTGGGGCACAGGATGTGGGGGCTTCAACAGCCAGCCTCACCCAGCCCTTCGTCATCCTCCTCCTCCTCCTCCTCCAGCCCTTCGTCATCATCCTCCTCCAGCTCCTCCAGCCTCACCCAGCCCTTCGTCATCATTCTCCTCCTCCTCCAGCCCTTCGTCATCATCCTCCTCCAGCTCCTCCAGCCCTTCATCTTCATCCTCCTCCTCCTCCAGCTCCTCCAGCCTCACCCAGCCCTTCGTCATCATCCTCCTCCTCCAGCCCTTCGTCATCATCCTCCTCCTCCTCCAGCCCTTCATCTACATCCTCCTCCTCATCCAGCCCTTCATCTTCATCCTCCTCCTCCTCCAGCTCCTCCAGCCTCATCCAACCCTTCGTCATCATCCTCCTCCTCCTCCAGCCCTTCATCTTCATCCTCCTCCTCCAGCCCTTCGTCATCCTCCTCCTCCAGCCCTTCATCTTCATCCTCCTCCTCCTCCAGCCCTTCGTCATCCTCCTCCTCCTCCTCCAGCCCTTCATCATCATCCTCCTCCTCCTCCAGCCCTTCATCTTCATCCTCCTTCTCATCCAGCCCTTCGTCATCATCCTCCTTCTCCTCCAGCCCTTCATCTTCATCCTCCTCCTCCTCCAGCTCCTCCATCCTCATCCAGCCCTTCATCTTCATCCTCCTCCTCATCCAGCTCCTCCATCCTCATCCAGCCCTTCATCTTCATCCTCCTCCTCCTCCAGCCCTTCATCTTCATCCTCCTCCTCCTCCAGCTCCTCCAGCCTCATCCAGCCCTTCATCTTCATCCTCCTCCTCATCCAGCCCTCCATCTTCATCCTCCTCCTCCTTCTCCAGCCCTTCATCCTCCTCCTCCTCCAGCTCTTCAAGCCTCATCCAGCTCTTCATCCTCCTCCTCATCCAACTCTTCCAGCCCTTCATCCTCCTCCAACACAGCAGCCAGGGCAGCTCTGGGGTGGCAGGAGGGCCAGGGCAGTGCCACAGTGTCCCTGTGCTGGCACTGCTGGGGGATCCCCAGGGCTGGGGCAGCTCTGGAGAGCTCTGGAGGGGCTGGAGCGTGGCCAGGGCAGGAACAGAGCTGGGAAAGGGCTGGAGAATCCCTGAGGGAGCTGGGCAGGGGCTGCAGAGTCCCTGAGGGAGCTGGGCAGGGGCTGCAGAGTCCCTGAGGGAGCCGGGCAGGGGCTGCAGAGTCCCTGAGGGAGCCGGGCAGGGGCTGCAGAAGCCCTGAGGGAGCCGGGCAGGGGCTGCAGAGTCCCTGAGGGAGCTGGGCAGGGGCTGCAGAGTCCCTGAGGGAGCCGGGCAGGGGCTGCAGAGTCCCTGAGGGAGCCGGGCAGGGGCTCAGCCTGGAGCAAAGGAGGCTCAGGGGGCCCTTGTGGCTCTGCACAGCTCCTGCCAGGAGGGCACAGCCGGGGGGGTCGGGCTCTGCTCCAGGGAACAGGGACAGGAGCAGAGGGAACGGCCTCAGGGTGGGCCAGGGGAGCTCAGGGTGGGCACTGGGAGGAATTTCCCCATGGAAAGGGGGGTCAGGGATTGGAAGTGCCAAGGGCAGGGTTGGAGTCCCCATCGCTGAGGGGTTTCACAGCCCTGTGGCTGTGGCACCTGGGGACACGGGCAGTGGTGGCCCCGGCAGTGCTGGGCATGGTTGGACTCCATGGGCTCAGAGGGCTTTTCCAGCCTCAGTGATTCCATGATTCTGTGCTCTGTGAAACATTTCCCAAATGTCTGCACTGCCCTCCAGGCGAGGGGACAAACCTCAGCACGGCAATGTCACCATCCCACAAACACTGAGACCCACTCGGGAGCTTTCTCCCTCCCAGCAGAGCACAGCACAGGCCCAGCTCAGCTCCTGCAGCTCTGCTGCCCTGGAACACCTCTGGCAGCAGCTCTGAGCGCCGCTGACCATTCATTCCCCTCTCCTTTGGAGGCTGCCAGCAGGGGCAGCACCTGGGTGGAAGGAGCCTGGGAACATTGCTGAGAGCACGGCAGCTTTTTATGGCTTCTATTACCATGGCCATTATTCTACTCAAACGTGGTTATTGGCTCATTAGTATTTAAATCAGCTGATTTCACAGGGAGAGATATTCCTCCTGCCAGAGCCACTCCAGCCCGGGGCTGTAACGGGGCCAGCTGATGCCATTTGTGTCCCCAGTTTGGGGTTTGAGTTTGGGGCTGTAACGGGGCCAGCTGATGCCATTTGTGTCCCCAGTTTGGGGTTTGAGTTTGGGGCTGTAATGGGGCCAGCTGATGGCATTTGTGGGTCCCAATCTGGGGTTTGAGTTTGGGGCTGTAACGGGGCCAGCTGATGGCATTTGTGTCCCCAGTCTGGGGCTGTAACGGGGCCAGCTGATGCCATTTGTGTCCCCAGTTTGGGGTTTGAGTTTGGGGCTGTAACGGGGCCAGCTGATGCCATTTGTGTCCCCAGTCTGGGGCTGTAACGGGGCCAGCTGATGCCATTTGTGTCCCCAGTTTGGGGTTTGAGTTTGGGGCTGTAATGGGGCCAGCTGATGCCATTTGTGTCCCCAACCTGGGGCTGTAATGGGGCCAGCTGATGGCATTTGTGGGTCCCAATCTGGGGTTAGAGTTTGGGGCTGTAATGGGGCCAGCTGATGCCATTTGTGTCCCCAGTTTGGGGTTTGAGTTTGGGGCTGTAATGGGGCCAGCTGATGGCATTTGTGGGTCCCAAGCTGAGGTTTGAGTTTGGGACTGTAACGGGGCCAGCTGATGGCATTTGTGTCCCCAACCTGGGGCTGTAATGGGGCCAGCTGATGGCATTTGTGGCCCCAGTCTGGGTTTTTGCCCACAGAGTGGCAGGGCAGGGCCGTGCCTGGGGGAGATTTGTGATTTGCAGGCACAGAGGGAGGGTTTGGAGCTGGGAATGAGCCGGGAGGGTGAGCTGTGGCCGGGCAGCCCTGGGGCAGCATCAGGAGCAGCAGGAGGAAGGCTCAGAGCAGCTCTTGGAGGATGGATAATGAGCCACAGGGCACAGGGCAGAGGGAGAGCTGGGGGTGTTTGGGCTGGGCACACACAAGGGGCTCCTTCTCTCGCTCCCTGCACCTCCACACCCTTTATTTAGACGCTTGATTTGGCCCTTTGTGAGGTGGAACAGCAGAATTACAGACTCACACTGGAGAGCTGCCTTGTGATTTTGCCACCCTTTGTGTGGGCTTAAGGGCTTTCAGGTCCTTAGCTCAGAAATGAGGATTGAGCCTGGGTTTTGTGCCTGCAGGCCGTTCCAGCCCCGGGCAGGCTCTGTTCCAGCCTGAGCACCTGGGGTCTGGCAGAGCTGCTTCCCTGTGCCCCCGGAGGGGGCTCTGATGGGAGGGTCAGCCTCTGTGGTTTATGGTGAGACCTTTGGGAAGGGGAACCCTGATGGGTCTGTCCCCATCCCTTCCCATCCCTTCCCTGAGCCCCTCTGGCAGGACCCCCTTTCTGCTCCCCCCTTGTTCTGTGGGACACATATGGCCGCAGGGGCTCCCCATCTCCAGGGCTGGAGATCCCAACAGAGTCTGGGGTTAGACCCAGTAAAGGCAGAGATGCTCAGCTTGCTGCTCCCTGCAGAGGGAACCCTCACCCAGGGACAAGGGGCACTGCTGGGGGATGTCCCTCGCCCTCCCATCACCCCTCCTTCTCCAAGAGGTCCCTGGAGTCACAGAAATACAGAAATATAGAAATATGTAAGTACAGAAATACAGAAATAGGCAAGTACAGAAATCCAGAAGTACAGCAATACAGAATCATTGGAAAGGCCCTCGAAGGTCGCTGAGTCCGGCCATCCCCCAGCAGTGCCGAGGCCACCACTGCCCCATGTCCCCAGGTGCCACATCTGCAGGTCTGGGGACGCCAGCCCTGCCCTGGGCAGCTGTGCCAGGCCGTGCTGGTGCGATAAGCACACACCAAATGTGATACCAGGGATTTGGATGTGCAGAATTGGGGCTCGGGGTGGTTTTGCTCTCCAGCAGGACCCTGGCTGTGGCTCTGTGGCTCTGTCACCAGCAGAGCCCTCCCTCTGCTGCGGCTGGAGGCACTTGGGGCTCAGGGAAGGGAGAGGCCACATCCCCTGAGCAGCCCCAGAGCTGAACCTCACTGCCCTGCACAGGACACACCTCTGCACCAGCCAAGAGGAAAACCAGCCCCATCCCAAGGCAAAGCAGCCATGGGTTCCCAGGCTGGAAACCTCTGCGTTTCCATAGGAAAGGCTCCTGCTCCTCCCGATTCCTCAGGATTCTATTTGCAGCCTTTTCTCTGCTCTGGGAAATAAGCTGTTCCATTTTAATTGGGAGAATTGCAGAAATAACTTGTTTAAATGCATTTTGGGCTCAGAATAAAACCCAAAGAATAGAACAAAATTATAAATGCAGCATCACCCCTGTCCCCCCTTTTCAAATCAGAAAGAATATAATTTCCGGATGCACAGTGATAGGATATTATTTTTTTCCTATCTCAGAGGAAAGGTTTCAGCTTGTTGCTTCCCTCCCCTCATTTTAACTGTACAGTAATCATCGCATTTTTGCTAAATTTTGAAACGGAGCAGCGCTGGAAAATGAAAAATCAAAACATTCCACATGACAAAATTATTACAATTGAACTACTGTGCCTGTTCAGAATAATTTTTACAATCAGCCCCAAAAAATGGGGGAAAAATCCCATAAGTGGCTTTTGATCAATGCCTGGAGAACTGGTTAGCTGAGAGCTTGGCTCTGGCCCAGTCTCCATTTTCAGCACTGTCAGCAGTTTGACTGAGCAACGTTCCGTGTGCTGGAGCAGCCCTCGTGCTCCGGGTCCAGGAAGGTTCTGGAAGGAACCTGCCCGGCTGCCCGTGCTGCTCATGGGGCCACTCCCTGCCCCCTTGCTGTTCTCACATTGTCTGGGGGACAAGAGCCTCCCGTCAGTGGGAGCCCTGTGAGGACAGCGGGTGTTGTATTGTGGGGACAGCGGGAACCGCGTGGGGACAGCGGGAACCGCGTGGGGACAGGGGGGACCGTGCGGGGACAGCGGGGACCCTGCAGGGACGGGGGGGACAGTGGGGACCACGTGGGGACCATGTGGGGACAGCGGGGACCCTGCAGGGACAGGGGGGACAGCGGGGACCATGTGGGGACAGTGGTACCCCTGTGGGGACAGCAGGGACAGTGGGGACAGTGGGAACTCTGGGTTCGGTTCCTGGCTTTGATTCCTGGGTTCGGTTCCCTGGGTTTGATTCCTGGGTTCGGTTCCCGAGTTTGGTTCCTGAGTTCCCCAGGTTTGGTTCCTTGGTTCTGTTCCAGCTTTGGTTCCCAGGTTTGATTCCCGGGTTTGGTTCCCAGCTTTGGTTCCCGGGTTTGATTCCCAGGTTTGGTTCCCAGGTTTGATTCCCGGGTTTGGTTCCCAGGTTTGGTTCCCGGGTTTGATTCCCAGGTTTGGTTCCCGGGTTTGATTCCCAGGTTTGATTCCCAGGTTCGGTTCCCCCGGTTTAGTTCCCGCGTTTGATTCATGGGTTCAGTTCCTCGTCCCATCCCTGAACTTGGCCTTTCCCCTGCTGCTCCAGGAGCCCTTTCCAAGCTCCTGTGTGCTGCACTCCCATTCTTGGGACGTGGAGGCAGGGCTGGGACAGCCAGGCCACACCCAGGACATCCAGGAGACACCCAGGACAGACCCAGGACAGACCCAGGACACACCCAGAACACACCCAGGACACCCCCAGGCCATCCAGGACATATCCAGGACACCCAGGACACCCCCAGGACACCCCCAGGCCATCCAGGACATATCCAGGACACCCAGAACACACCCAGGACACCCCCAGGCCATCCAGGACATATCCAGGACACCCAGAACACACCCAGGACACCCCCAGGCCATCCAGGACATATCCAGGACACCCCCAGGACACCCCCAGGCCATCCAGGCTGGAGCTGCCCAGCCCCGCTGACCCTCCCGGCCAGCCCAGGGCAGGGACACAGCCGGGGCTCGGATGGGTCACGGGAGGAGCACCCCAGGGACTGGGGACAGGTGGGGACAGCCCAGAGGGACGGGACGGAGCGCGGAGGGCCCGGAGGGGAAGGAGCTCGTTTGGCAACAGCAGCCTCTGATTGCCCCATTCCCGCGGAAGATAAAATGGGTAAAGTAATGGGTATTTACTCTTCTCCGCTCGTGTACACAACAAAATTGTGTTTCTGTTAATGGGAGCTCCGTGCTAATTGCCGTCATTAACGGAGTGAGGCTTTAAGCTGCTCCACATCTCTCTCCCACCCTGCGGGTGATGCGCCGCCTCTCCGCTCTGAGATCTCTCCCAAATCCCCTCCTTGGACAGGACCTGGGCCACCACCCTGCGTCACCGTCCCCAAAAGCCTTCCTGGCGTCCCCTCGCAGCCTTCGCAGCTCCGCGGGTGCGGGGGATGCGGGATCCATCCCGGGTGCGGGGGATGCGGGGGATGCGGGATCCATCCCGGGTGCGGGGGATGCAGGGATGCGGGATCCATCCCGGGTGCGGGGGATGCGGGAGCCCTCTCGGCTGCGGAGGGTGCGGGGGATGCAGGATCCATCCCGGGTGCGGGGGATGCGGGAGGCCTCCCCGCTGTGGAGGGTGCGGGGGATGCGAGAGCCTTCCCGGGTGCGGAGGGTGCGGGATCCTTCCCTGGTGTGGGATCCATCCCAGGTGCGGAGGGTGCAGGGGATGCAGGAGCCTTTCCAGGTGTAGCTCCGCGGTTTGGAGGGTGCGGAAGGTGCGGGAGCCCTCCCGGGTGCGGAAGGTGTGGGATCCATCCCGGGTTCAGAAGGTGTGGGATCCATCCCGGGTGCGGGGGATGCAGGATCCATCCCGGCTGTGGAGGGTGCGGGATCCATCCCGGGTTCAGAAGGTGCGGGGTCCATCCCGGGTGCGGAAGGTGTGGGATCCATCCCGGGTGCGGAAGGTGTGGGATCCATCCCGGGTGCGGAAGGTGCGGGGTCCATCCCGGGTTCAGAAGGTGTGGGATCCATCCCGGGTGCGGGATCCATCCCGGGTGCGGAAGGTGCGGGATCCATCCCGGGTGCGGAAGGTGTGGGATCCATCCCGGGTGCGGAAGGTGTGGGATCCATCCCGGGTGCGGGGGATGAGGGATCCATCCCGGGTGCGGAAGGTGCGGGATCCATCCCGGGTGCGGAAGGTGTGGGATCCATCCCGGGTGCGGAAGGTGCGGGATCCATCCCGGGTGCGGGAGCCCTCCCGGGCGCGGCTCCGCGGTGCGGCTGTGCCAGCGCGGCGGGCACGTCCTGCCAGCAGCATATGCCACAGCAGATGGCAGCGGCTGCAGCCAGCTCGGCAGAGATCCCTGCACAGCTCCCTGCCTGCACACACCCGGGATGGTGTGGGGACAGCAGGGACATGGAAGGGGACAAGGAGCAACAACGGAAAATGGGCTGAACTCTGAGTGCCTCCATTGTCCAGAACCTGCCCAGGCAGCTGGAGCGAGGCTGGGGCAGGGACGGACCTGGGCAGGGGCTGCAGAGTCCCTGAGGGAGCCGGGCAGGGGCTGCAGAATCCCTGAGGGAGCCGGGCAGGGGCTGCAGAATCCCTGAGGGAGCCGGGCAGGGGCTGCAGAGTCCCTGAGGGAGCCGGGCAGGGGCTGCAGAGTCCCTGAGGGAGCTGGGCAGGGGCTCAGCCTGGAGCAAAGGAGGCTCAGGGGGCCCTTGTGGCTCTGCACAGCTCCTGCCAGGGGGGGATTTGGGATCTTATCCCAGGGAACAGGGACAGGAGCAGAGGGAACGGCTCAGGGGAGCTCAGGGTGGGCACTGGGAGGAAGAGAGGGAGGCCTGGAGCCGAGCTGCCTCTGGCTCAGTGTGCACTGGGATCATTAACATTCTCCACCACCCGGGCAGAGGCTCGGCCGCTGATCTCACAATAGTTCAGCGCATCCAATTTACAATGCAATTACATTTTAATAAGCTGTGACCCCGGAGGTGGCACCTGGCACCTGCCAGCCGAGATGCAGCCCTGGCCCAGCCCAGGGGGGATGTGCTGCAGCTCGGAGGGGACAGTGCCTGGGTTTGTTTGTATGAAATACACCCTGTGCTGACACCCAGCCTGGCAGGGAGGTGACTCACCTTCCCCCAGCTCTAATACTCAGTCCTGGCCTTGTCAAGATGCTGCAGAGCCTTGGGAAGTGCTTTGGCTCCTCTCCCTCCAGCCTGGCAGGGAAATGAGCCTCCCTGGGATAAGGGAAAAGTGAGAAAAAGAGAAATGTTACCCAGCCTCATCTGTCCCTGCGCTGAGCTGGGCTGAGAGCAGCTCCAAGGGCCTTCACCCTTCACAGCTCTGAGTGCTGCAAGAATTAAAAAAGAAATAAAAAATCATCCATAATCCCCAATGACAAATTCCAGAGAGGGTCAGGTTCCTTTCTAAGGATGAACCGAGGGGTTTTATGATCACACTGCTTTATTACACACGGCTCCCTGCAGTGTCACATGCATCCTAAGAACCAATTTGCTGTGTAACTCGCTCTCTCCAGCAACATTAGGAGCAAAATAACTTCTAAATATCCTTTCACAGCCAGAACTGCTGCTTTTGTGGTAAACCTTTGCCTGGTGGCATTCAGGAACCTCATCCTCGCAGAAGGGCCAAGGCATCCAAGCAGTGCTGGGGAGGGAAGTGGGGTTTTGTGCTCTTTTCCTGGGAATAAAGGCTGAATGCCTCATTTATTCTGTGATGGGAACGTGCACTCTGAGCGTGCTGGCTGCAGCAAGGGTGGCATGAGGCTCCTGCTTGAGTTTTGACAAGTGACTTCCATCTGCAGAAGTGAAGAGTCTCTGGCTTAAAGGCAGGGAGCCCGTTGGTCCCCTTCCCTTTCCCCTTTTCCCTCCCCCTTCTTCTTTCTCCTTTTCCTTTTCCCCTCCCCCTTCCCCCCTTCCCCTTTCCCCCTTTCCCCTTTCTCCCTCTCCCCTTTCCCCCTTCCCCCTTCTCTCCTTTCCCTTTCCCCTTCCCCTTTGCCCCTTTCCCCTTTCCCCTCCCCCTTTCCCCCTTTCCCCCTTTCCCCTTTCTCCCTCTCCCCTTTCCCCTTTCCCCTTTCCCCCTTCTCTCCTTTCCCTTTCCCCTTTGCCCCTTTGCCCCTTTCCCCTCCCCCTTTCTCCCTTTCTCCCTTTCTCGCTTTCCCCCTTTCCCCTCTCCCCCTTTTCCCTTTCCCCCTTTCCCCTTTCCCTTTTGGATGTTTCCTCCCAAATTTGCCCCAAACCAGGACACTTCCCCTTCCCCAAGCGCTTCAGTGGAGCGAATTCCCTTCCTCTGGTGAGAAGTGATGGGAGCACGAGGAAAGGCCAGGGCAGGTGGGAGGCAGTGGGCGCTCATCCCAGTGACCTTTACTTCCACAGGGCAGCCCCACACGTGCAGCTTGGCTGTTGATTTTCCTCAGAGGGGCACAGTTGATGTATGGGGAAGGGGGATTTTCATCCTGGGGTCTCCTGAGCCAGGAGGGAGCTGTGGAGCAGTAACTCTGAGCCTGTAAGGATCCGTTTCACCTCCCTTTTGTATTCCCTCCCTTTGGCTTTATTTATTTGTTTTATCTCCAGTTTCCTTTCTTGCAGAGCTCTCAGCCTCCTCTTTCTTCCTTTTCTGCCTCCTTTTCTTATTCATGCCTTCAAAGACACCTTTGGCAGAGAGAGGAGACAATCCCATGGAAACTTCCTTCCTCTTTATTTGCAGGCTTGTTCAGAAAAGAGGGGGCAGTGGGGGAGAGAGAAACCACCCAGCATGCAAACCCCTGGCAAGCTGCTCCTGCTGCTTCTGGGCATTCCAGGGGAGCCTTATCTGGCCTTGCACACAAGGCAGGAGAGCCCAGGCCCTGTGGAGTGCAGTAAGGAACACAGAGCCTAATGGAAAAATCATTTGCTTGTAGCATTTAATTAAATATGTAAATTTATGAACGGCCCTGAAATCATCAAATTAAAAGGCAGAACTGTCATGAATTTAGATTCTGTTTCCTCCACGGGCTTTCCCTCCACCGTGCCCCACTGGCTCTGCCTTTGATCAGAGGTGACACCTGGGGACAGCTGAGCCTGTCCTGGGCTGTCCCCAGGTGTGACACACACACACACACACACACACACACACAGAGGCTGCTTTATTCCCTGCACATCCAGGGAATCAGCTCCTGGGAGCTCCCAGGAGAGGTGTTTGTGCTCTTTCCCTGCAGGGAGAGCAGGAGCAGGGACACACAGGGAGAGCAGGGACACACAGGCTGTCACCGTGTCACCCACAGCCTGTCCTGGGCTGTCCCCAGGTGTGACACAGCACAGGCTGCTTTATTCCCTGCACATCCAGGGAATGAGCTCCTTGGAGCTGGTGTCTGTGCCCTTTTCCTGCAGGGAGAGCAGGGACACACAGGCTGTCACCGTGTCACCCACAGCCTGGGTGGTGGCTGCAGGTCCCCAGAGATTGGGTACAACGCTGCCCTTGGCAGTTCCAGTGTCCCCAAACCTGCCCATCCGTGGTGTTTGCTGGGTCCCCAGGATGAAGGAGGAATTCAGAATCCGACTCTGTGTTTTAGAAGGCGAATTTTATGTACTTATATTATATGAGAGAATGCTACACTAAAACTATACTAAAGAACAGAGAAAGGATACTTACAGAAGGCTTAACGAGATACTAATGAAAAACCCATGACTCTCCAGAGTCCTGACACAGCCTGACCGTGACTGGTCATTAAGTAAAAACAATTCACATGTTGGATAGGCAATCTCCAAACCACATTCCAAAGCAGCCAAACACAGGAGCAGCAATCAGATAATTGTTGTTTTCATATACCTCTGAGGTTTCTCAGCTTCCCAGAAGAAATCCTGGTGAAGGGATTTTTCCAGAAAATGTGACAGTGACCCCCATCCGTGGTGCCATCCTGCCTCTGGAGGTCTGAATGGGGATTGTGGCACAGGGAGCCCTTCCCCAAGGCTGTGCCTGCTCACTGGGAATCTCTGGCCATCCCTCAGAGCCAGGTGAGGGGTGCCAGGGGGTGACCTGGTCACAGCCAGCTGAGGAATTTGGCCCTTTTGCTCTGCAGCTGGCCAGGCAGAGCCTGGAGCTGCTCCCCCTTCCCATGCCCAGCTCAGCTTTTGGGTTTGATGCCTGGGGTGAGCAATCCCCACTGTTCCGTGAGCCTGGCACAGTCCCAGCTGGTGCAGAGCACCAAAGGCTCTTTCCCAGCCCAAACCTCCCTTTTGTGTGTCCTCACCTGTGACTGGCCCCTGCCAGCCTGGCCTGGCTGTTCAGGTGGCAGAGCAGAGCTGCCTTTCCCAGCTCAGTGGGGTGAGTTCACCCTGTCCTGGAGGATCTGCAGGGACAGCAGAGCCCCACGGCAGCAGGAATGGGAACTGAGCTCCAGGGGAAAGAATAACACGGAGAAGGAGCAAACTGGGTAACAAAAGGTGGGTTTGGTGAGGAAAAGGCCGATGTGCTGGGGTTTGTACAAGCCAGCAGTGGGATGGAAGCTGCCCCCATCCATGCATGCCCATGGCTTTGTCCATCACAGCCAGCCTTGCAGAGCTGTGACCATTTTAGTGCCTTTTTACAGCAGTGCAGTCCCGGCTGGGGTGGCACCTGTGCCTGTCAGGTGGCCTCAGACACCCTGAGCCCCCACAGCAGGGCCACTGTGTGTGCACTGTGAGCTAGCAGTGAGGAGAATCCAGGATTTGGGCAGGTTCCTTTAAAACCCCTCAGTGTTTCCTTACAGCCCCTCAGTGAGTGAGTGCAAGACATCCCCACCACAGCCCCCTCAGCATCTCCAGCTCTGGGATGCAAAGCCAAGCCCAGACTGGGGGTGTCTGCTCTCCCAAGAGCAAAGCTGAGCCCACGGTTCACCTGTGTGCGTGGAAAAAGCTGGGTGGCTTCTGCTGGATGGCTTCTCCTCCATCCAGGCTGGGCTGGGTCTGCAGTGAGCAGCCCAGGAGGTGACACTCCATCCTGTTTGGCACTGGGGCACAGAGGTGTTGGAGCATCAGGGGTAGCATGGTCGGGATGGACAGAGACCAGAGATCTCTGCAGCCAGGGCTGGGAACTTGGGGTTATTGCAAAGGGCCTGGGGCAGGGGCCTTTTGGGATTTGGGGTTTATTGCAAAGGGCCTGGGGCAGGGGCCTTTTGGGATTTGGGGTTTATTGCACAGGGCCTGGGGGCAGGGGCCTTTTGGGATTTGGGGTTTATTGCAAAGGGCCTGGGGGCAGGGGCCTTTTGGAATTTGGGGTTCATTGCACAGGGCCTGGGGGCAGGGGCCTTTTGGGATTTGGGGTTTATTGCAAAGGGCCTGGGTGCAGGGCCCTGATGGGAGCTGCCAGGCACAGCTCAGAGCAGGCCTGAGAGAAGAGAGGGGAGAGAGGATGAGAGGGTGAGAGAGTAAGAGGGTAAGAGCATAAGGAAGTAAAAAAGGTAAGAGAGTAAAAAGGGTAAGAGAGTAAAAGGGTAAGAGAGTAAAAAGGGTAAGAGAGTAAAAGGGTAAGAGAGCGAGGTTCCCGTTACAACACCATAAATCTTCTTCTGTGTTGAATATTCTAATTCTCACTAACCAATCTAGTCCAAGATACAAATCCTATAGCATTTCTATACAGCCTATAAGAATCACTACCATCATTACTATCATTACCATGCTGTGTTACATTTTAAACCCTACAAACTCCTCTTTGGGCCCTTCTGCCAAGCTGTAGGGTCTGCTCTGAGCCTTGGGCCTGCCTGCAAGCAGAGGGTGTTGTTCCATCAAAAGGGGATCACCTTCAGCTGGCCATGCCATTGTTTTCCTGTTGTTCAGTAACTGAGGGATCTCAAAGCTCGCTTTCATTTCAATCTCACTCATAGTTTCCATATTCTCCAAATCTTTTGCCAGGCAATCACATTGACAAGGCTTTCCTGTTTCATCTTGCCCAACACAGAGGGAGCACAGCCCGAGGAAGGGACAGCCCTCACCCTCGCTCCCAGCTGGGAAGCAGAGATGCTCGAGTGGGTTCCTGGCTGCACAGGCACCCTGCAGTCCCCCTGCAGCTTGTTTGCACACCTGGCTGAGGCAGGGAGGAGAGCAGCGTCCTGGGCAGCCTGGGGACACATCCATCCTGCCCTGACACTCTGCAGAGCAGAGAGGGGAAGGGGCATCCTCTGCTCCTGTCCCTGCTCCTCCAGAGACACCAGCACAGCTCCAGCTGTGCAAATGAAATCCAAGAGACTTAATAACACTTTAATGCACGCTCTTAGCATTGAGGGCTGAGCTTTTCCCCTTCTTGCTTTCCCTTTGATGGTGATTAATGAAGGGGATGTCATTTGCTTGTACAGCTGCAGGCTGGGCCTTGGGAGAGGAATGGGAGGATGAGGGAGATTATTTTATCAGGGACTTGAAACAGGCCCAGAGCAGTACCAGGGCTGTGCTGGCTCCTGGGGAGCTCCCATCACTCATTGTCCAACCTGGCAGCCCTCTCAGCAGTGAGGGAGCCTCCACGGGATGAAGAGCCCTGCTGGGATGAAGGCTCAGTGCCCGTGATCCCAGCCTGGCCCGGGCTGTCTGGGGCAATGAGGAGAGCACAAAGCTGCTCAGGAGCATTGCCAGGTGGGCAGCTGTGCCCCCATGGTCTGGAGCCCTGGGAGAGAGGAGGGGCTGTGGTGGAGGTGGCTACAGGAGGTGGCTCAGAGCAGAGCAGAGCTCAGCACAGCCTGCGGGAGAGCCCAGAGGAGGCTCCAGGATGGACCCAGGGCTGGAGCAGCTCTGCTGGGAGGAAAGGCTGGCAGAGCTGGGATTGCTCACCTGGAGAGGAGAAGCTTTGGGGTGAGCTCAGTGTGGCCTGAAGGAGCCACAGGAAACGGGGAGAGGGACTTTGGACAAGGGCTTGGAGAGACAGGACAAGGGGGAAGGCTTCAAACTGAAAGAGAGTAGGGTTGGATGGGAAATAAAGAAAAAAATCTTTATTGTGAGGTAGGGGAGGCACAGGCTGCCCAGAGCTGTGGATGTCCCATCCTGGCAGGGTCCCAGGCCAGGCTGGACAGGGCTGGGAGCACCCTGGGATAGTGGAAGGTGTTCCTGCCATGGCAGGGGGTGGAACAAGAGCACCTTTAATGCCCCTCCCAACCCAAACCCCTCTGTGATTCTGTGATTCTGTGATTCCTTTGTCTCCAGGACAGCCAGCTTCCATTGCCCAAATTCTCCCCAGAGCTGCAAAGTCCCTGAGTCCTGACTGAATATCAGGAATAATTTCTTTATGGAAAGGGTGATCAGGCCCTGGCACAGGGCAGGGCTGGAGTGCCCATCCCTGAGGGATTTCACAGCCCTGTGGATGTGGCACTTGGGGACGTGGGGCACTGGTGGCCCTGGCAGTGCTGGGATGGTTGGACTGGATGATCTCAGAGGGCTTTTTCCAGCCTGAACCTTTCTGGGATTTCCCCAGGTCCCTGCTGTGTCCTGTCCCACAGAAGCACTTGTAGGGACTCCAGGGATGAGCAGGGTGCACTGGGTGGAATGTTGCAGTGGGAGAGACATTTTCCAGCCTTTCTGTGGAGAGCACAGCATCACAGAGGGGTTGCATTCACTGGTGACATGTCCAGAGGCTTTCATGCTGCATTAGCTCCTTTCTCACCTGCTGGGGATCCGGGTGACACCGCTCAGTGCTGCTGCTCTGCCAGGATGGAGCTGCTCTCACTCTCCTGCCAGGGCACAGCCCTACCTGGGCACCTTCCTGGCCATGGGCTTTCCTCAGGAGCTGCTCCTTCCCCATGGAAAGGGAAAGGCGGGCACTGGGAATGGACAGTGGGTATGAGGGAATGTGGAGATATATATATATATATAGATGGACAATGGGTGTAAGGGAATATGGAATATGTATATGTATATATATATATGGATGGAAATGGGCATCAGGGAATGTGGAGATATATATATATAAAATATATATATATGGATGGACAAAGGGTATAAGGGAATTTGGAGATATATATAATATATATATATGGATGAACAATGGGTATAAGGTAATGTGGATATATAAAAATATATATAAATATATAAATATATATATTTATATTATAAATATATAAATATATAAATATATAATATAAATATATATATAAATTATATATAAATGGATATATATAAATATATATATAAAATATATGTGGATGGACAATGGGTATAAGGGAATGTGGAGATATACATATATATATGGATGGACAGTGGGCATCAGGGAATGTGGAGATATATATTTATATCTGTATGGACAATGGGTATAAGGGAATTCCTGGATGTGCCCACAGCTGCTCCCCCCTGCATCACCCTGGCAGGACCAACCCACAGCTCCCAGGGCTGGGCTGGGCTCCAGCACCTTCCCAGGGCACCTGGGGGTCACTGCAGGGCCCCTGCCCTTTCCACGAGCCCCCTGAGCTCCTGCTTTGGTTGCCAAGCAGAAATGCTGAAGCCAGGCCTGGGGGAGCAGGCAGGGGGAGGATGGTGAGGGGCAGGGGCTGGGGGCACTCAGGGTGGCACCCACCAGGGCTGTTGGGGACGTCACGGAGTGCTCGCAGCCCCGGAGGGGCACACAGGGGCAGCTGAGCAGGGGGATGGAGGAGGCACTGAGGAAAGCCCTGGTTCAGCCAGATCCTCCTCCCCAAACCCCTGCCAGCCTTTGTCAGCTCCCCTCAGCCTTCAGAACAGCCTCATGTGAAAACAGCAAAGCTGGGACCAATCCTTCCCTCTTTCTACTCCTTGTGCAGAGCTGCCAAGGCTGCTGGGAGCTGCAGACCCTTCCCACAGAGAGAATAAGTGTGGTGTGTGCTGAAAGCAAGTCCTGCCTTGCAGGCTGGCTTTGTCCTAGCTAAGCTAAGCTTAACAGCTACTAAATGTTAGAACTGCTCCCCTGCAAGTTTTGGGAGACCAAGCACCACTTCTCCTCTGGGAACGGAGGCAATAAATGTCAAACCCTCCACAGTTCCCCAGCTGCTGAGGGGGTTTGCTGCCACACTCCTCCACCCTGCTTCTAACCCAGTTCTGAAGCCACCTGTTTTCAAGGTGGTCTCCTAATTCTGGAACATGAGCTACACTGGCTTACTAAAAAAATCACCTTTCTTTTACATCTTTCTCTCAAAAAAACCCACAAAAAACCCCCCAAAAAACTTTCACTGCTTCCAGCAAAGAGAAGGTGGCAGAGAGTTTCTAATTCTGTAATTCTGAAGCTGTCAGCTTCTTTGTTTCTGTGGCAGCTGGAGCAGGGCAGAGTGACAAGGATCTGGGAGTCGGTGTGGCTGAAAGCTGTGTCTGAGCCAGCACTTTTTACCTGGCTAATAATATTTCTAATTGGTTGGCTGTTATTAGAGGAAGGCAGAAAGAAAATCAGAAGGTTGAAAATCTTGTCTGGAGATTTTAGCGTTGCTGAGTGCCAAGCAATCTTCCATCATGGGGGGTTATTTTATTTCAGTTTAGTTTAGCTTACTTTATGGAGAGGAGAGAGGAGAGAGGAGAGGGGAGAGGGGAGAGGGGAGAGGGGAGAGGGGAGAGGAGAGGAGAGGAGAGGAGAGGAGAGGAGAGGAGAGGAGAGGAGAGGAGAGGAGAGGAGAGGAGAGGAGAGGAGAGGAGAGGAGAGGAGAGGAGAGGAGAGGAGAGGAGAGGAGAGGAGAGGAGAGGAGAGGAGAGGAGAGGAGAGGAGAGGAGAGGAGAGGAGAGGAGAGGAGAGGAGAGGAGAGGAGAGGAGAGGAGAGGAGAGGAGAGGAGAGGAGAGGAGAGGAGAGGAGAGGAGAGGAGAGGAGGAGCTGCTGGGTGACAATGGAAGGCGTTCCCTGTTTGGCTCCTTGCCCTCCTTTCCAGCATGCTGCTCCTGCCAGGCCAGGCTGGTTCAAAGGCCAGAGAAGGCTCTGATCCGAGCAGGATTCCCTGTCCAGCTGCAGGTAACTGTGCTATCACACAGGGGAACAGGGCCAGCGCTTCCCAGGTGGGTCGGGGAGGAAGGGAATCAAAGGGAGCTGTGCCAGTGGGGAGCCTGGCAGGCACAAAGGGCTCCCTTTGAAGGTATTTTGGGAGATCAAGGGCACCCGGGGGGCTGCACTCGTCAGCAGCAGAGCATCCTCTGTGTGCCCAGCTCTGCCCCGTGCCTCGCAGTGCTGCACACGGGCTGGGACAGTGACCTTGTCCCTGCCAGCCCTGTGACATTCGCTGAACACCTTCCAGAAGAAATGGCAGGACATCCTGTGGGAACTGCTGCTCCCTTCTGGAAGCCCCTCCCTCCCATCCCTGCTGCCTCTGCCTCCCGGCAGAAGGGGAGGCTGTGGTGAGCTGGAAATGAGTCCACAGAGCTGTGGGGGATGATCTGCAGGGCAGCACAGGCTCTTTGATGGGTGCAGCCGCCCCCAGAGCAGCTCTGGGTCAGCTCTCCACAGGCACAGGAAAGGTCCCTTCCCAAAGCCTGAGGCGAAGCAATTGAGGGATTCAAGCGTTTAAGAGATTTTCTAAAAGATTTTCACTTCGATTGACCTTTAAAAGGCCAATTCTGAGGCCTTTGTAGTTAAAGCTGATCAGTGGGGGACACTGTTAGGACTTATTTATTTTTCTTCTATTTTTTTTTTTTTCCCCCACGGTTTCCCAAAATGACTCTTCAAACTCCCCAGTCTCACATGAAGCACAGGGACAAAAGCAGTCAGGGACCCAGGAGCTGATGTTTGCACTCCAGGTGTTCCCCTCCATCCCCTCGGCCTCCACACACAGAGGATCCTGCCCAGGGTCCCTTTCCCTGTGACCCCAGCTCGCACCCAGCGCTGCTGGATCCAAGCCCTGGAGCACAGGGCTCGGGGTTCCCTGGGGCCAGGGCAGCTCAGGACGCGCCAGGAGTGCTGGCCTGGGGCTGTCATGGGATTTCCTGGGGTGGTGGCCCCTCCTCAGGGTAGAGGGGCTGCAGGGCAGGAACAGCTGGTGCCTCTGGCTGCAGGGTTCCAGGGATTTGTTCTGGCAGCACAATGAACTTCCTGACAGCTTCCCAAACCCTGCATCACCCTGGATAATCCGGCTAATTCCATATGGCAGGAGTTAGGGTACAGGAAAATAGGTAGTTATGGACTCCATCCATCCATCATCCATCCATCATCCATCCATCATCCATCCATCATCCATCCATCATCCATCCATCCATCCATCATCCATCCATCATCCATCCATCCATCATCCATCCATCCATCATCCATCCATCCATCCATCCATCCATCCATCCATCCATCCATCCATCCATCATCCATCCATCATCCATCATCCATCCATCCATCCATCCATCATCCATCCATCCATCCATCCATCATCCATCCATCCATCATCCATCATCCATCCATCATCCATCCATCATCCATCCATCCATCCATCCATCCATCCATCCATCCATCCATCCATCCATCCATCATCCATCCATCCATCCATCCATCCATCCATCCATCCATCCATCCATCCTCCATCCATCCATCCATCATCCATCCCTCATCCATCCATCCATCCTCCATCCATCCATCCATCCATCCATCCATCCATCCATCCATCATCCATCCATCCATCATCCATCCATCATCCATCATCCATCCATCCATCCATCCATCATCCATCCATCCATCCATCCATCATCCATCAGTGTGTCCATCCATCCATCCATCCATCCATCCATCCATCCATCCATCCATCCATCATCCATCCATCATCCATCCATCCATCAATCATCCATCCATCATCAATCCATCCCTCCATCCATCATCCATCCATCCATCCATCATCCATCATCAATCCATCCATCCATCCATCATCCATCATCCATCCATCCATCCATCATCCATCCATCCATCCATCCATCAATCATCCACCATCATCCATCATTCATCCATCATTCATCCATCATCCTTCCATCCATCCATCATCCATCCATCATCAATCCATCCATCATCCCTCATCCATCCATCATCCATCCATCCATCCATCCATCCATCATCCATCCATCATCCATCCGTCCATCCATCCATCATTCATCATCCATCCATCCATCCATCCATCCATCATCCATCCATCCATCCATCCATCCATCATCCATCCATCCATCATCAATCCATCCATCATCCCTCATCCATCCATCCCCCATCCATCCATCCATCCATCATCCATCCATCCATCCATCCATCCATCCATCCATCCATCCATCATCCATCCATCCATCATCCATCCATCCATCCATCCATCCATCCATCCATCCTTCCTTCCTTCCATCCATCCATCCATCCATCCATCCATCCATCCATCCATCCCTCCATCATCCATCCATCATCCATCCATCCATCATCCATCATCCATCCATCCATCCATCATCCATCCATCCATCCATCCATCATCCATCCATCCATCATCCATCCATCCATCATCCATCCATCATCCATCCATCCATCCATCCATCCATCCATCCATCCATCCATCCATCCATCCATCCATCCATCATCCATCCATCATCCATCCATCCATCCATCATCCATCCATCCATCCATCATCCATCCATCCATCCATCCATCATCCATCCATCCATCCATCCATCCATCCATCCATCCATCATCCATCCATCCATCCATCCATCCATCCATCCATCCATCATCCATCCATCCATCCATCCATCCATCCATCCATCCATCCATCCATCATCCATCCATCCATCCATCCATCCATCCATCCATCATCCATCCATCCATCCATCCATCCATCCATCCATCCATCATCCATCCATCCATCCATCATCCACCCATCATCCATCATCCATCCATCCATCCATCCATCCATCCATCCATCCATCCATCCCTCCACAAGAAGTTATATTCTGTGATAAACAGCCAGGGCCAGTGTGAGACCAGACCCTTCACCCTTCCCAGCAGGAATTGCTGGTTGTCCCAGGTTTCTGAGGGGATGGCTGCCCTGGTGACCTGCCCTGAGCTGCAGCACAGCCACATCTCCATCCTGTGCTCCGTGTGCTTCTGGGGCCTGGAAAAGCCCCCTGCACGTCCCTGCCAGCCCCTGGCACGTGCCAGGGCAGGAGCCATCAGGTTCCCGAGGGCAGCATCGCTCCTGTCCCTGCCCCTCACAGCTCTGCAGGGCTGGAACTCCGTGCAAGCAGCTCTGTGCTCCCTCTGCCCAGCCTGGCAGGGCTGTGGGCTTGGGGAGCCACAGGAGCTACCGGGCAGGGACATTGCTGAGCTTGGGGTGGCCAGGCCCAATTCCTGACCCAGGGCACACTGGGCAGGGACATTGCTGAGCTTGGGGTGGCCAGCTCCATTCCTGACCCAGGGCACACAGCCCGGGCTCTGGTGTCCCATGGCACTGTCTGGGTGACAGCCAGGCCCTGGTGTGGGGGAGGCTGCAGTGGGTGTCCCTGGGGCTGGCTGAGGGTCCCCGTTGTGCCTGTGTTTAATTTACCACTTCTGAGATTTCTTTTTATTGTCCCCCAGCTGCTCCCAGCTCTTTGGCATCCTTCACACCCTGCAGGAGGGGCCACGGACTGAGCTGCCCTCCCCAGGGCTCACACTCTGGGCCTTTGGGCAGCACCTGCTCCATCCCCCTTTCCCTCATGGAAAACTCTGGGAATGCTCAATCTCAGCCTTGGGGCAGCACCTGCTCCATCCCCCTTTCCCTCATGGAAAACCCTGAATCTCAATCCCATCCATCTCCTCCAAGAGTATCGTGGCCTTGTACATCACCCTCATACTGGTCAGCAGCGTCAGTGTGTGTGTTTATACCCAAATTAAAATTACGTCCAAATAGATATACATTAATATACATATTTATATGTAAAACTGAGAGGAAAGATTCCTTCCTTAGAGCCTGAAATGCTCCCAAAAGAGCTACTCCCATCCTGCTGATCTGCTTGTGTTGTGCCTCTGCTAATGAATTAAGGATTTTGTAAGCTGAAAGGGCAGAAGTGTTGCCACCAAGTAAATCACCTTATCTTCCCCAGCTGAGAGCACAGACAACAGGTGAGCTGTGGAAAATCATACAAAAGATGTATTGATTTCTCTTTTTTTAATTTCTTTTCCCACTTTCCCACCTCCCAGCTGGTGCCAAAGAGGAGATAAGAGCTGCCAGGACTTCTGAGGGGATGAGTCACCTTCTTTCAAGCCTCTGGGACTTGACTTTAAAAAATCAGTGAAAGAAAAGCCTCAGCCAAGAGAAAACAAGAATCAATGGGAGAAAAGGCTCCCCAGAGTGTGAGCTGGAGCTCAGGCAGTGAGGGGTCCGAGGGAGATGTGCTGGGGGAGCAGAGGGAACGGAGCAGTTCCATGTGCAGGGGTTAAAGCCTGGCTCTGTCCCAGGCTCCTGCTCCATCCTGGGCTCAGACGTCCCCTGCTCACCCCATGATCCTGAGTTTTGGCTGCCAGGAACAGCACCTGGCTGATTCCTGGCCTGGGTCGGATGGAAAATGTCCCCAAGGGGACACAGCTGTCCCAGCTGGAGCATCCCTGCCTGTGGGACAGCCTGCCCGTGGGTCAGGGTCCAGCAGGAGAGGTGACTGAGGAGCGTGGAGCTCGTGGCCCGTGCCAAGAGGGGCAGGCAGCTGTGGCAGGGCTGCTGGCACAGGGCAGGGAAGGACATTGGTGCCCTTGGTGCCCTTGGCTCCCTTTGCCTCTGTGTGTGTAAGTGTGGATGTGCTGACACTGCTCCGAGCTGGGACACTTGCACCCTTCCCAGGAGCTGTGCAGCACTGGCTGGGATCAGATGGGATCAGCCTGGATGGGATCAGATGGGATCAGCCTGGATGGGATCAGCCTGGATGGGATCAGATGGGACCAGCCTGCATGGGATCAGCCTGGATGGGATCAGATGGGATCAGCCTGGATGGGATCAGCCTGGATGGGATCAGATGGGACCAGCCTGCATGGGATCAGCCTTCCCGGGTGTCCCACCCTTCCCAGGAGCTGTGCAGCACTGGCTGGGATCAGATGGGATCAGCCTGGATGGGATCAGATGGAACCAGCCTGCATGGGATCAGCCTGGATGGGATCAGCCTGGATGGGATCAGCCTGGATGGGGTCAGATGGGATCAGCCTGCATGGGATCAGCCTGCATGGGATCAGATGGGACCAGCCTGCATGGGATCAGCCTTCCCGGGTGTCCCACCCTTCCCAGCAGCTGTGCAGCACTGCATGGGATCAGCCTGGATGGGATCAGCCTGGATGGGATCAGATGGGATCAGCCTGCATGGGATCAGCCTTCCCGGGTGTCCCACCCCTCCTAGGAGCCAGTGGATGGGATCAGGTGGGATCAGCCTCCCCAGGTGATCCCCAACAAGCTCGGTGCCTTCATCTCTCCTCGTGCAGGACGTGGCACCAGGAGTTCTCTGCCTGACTCCTCCTGAGCTGGGAGGGCCCCACGGGGCTCACCCAGGGCAGCTCCTGCCCTGCACAGCCAGCCCAGGCTGTCCCTGTGTTCCCTGCAGGGAGCACAGCCCCAGAGCCAGCAGCTTTAGGGGAGCCCCTGTGAGCTGGGAATCCTCTCCCACACAGCAGGGCCAGCATTCCAGGCTGTGCTGGCCTGGGAGACTCCAAAGCACAGAATGGAAACCCCTGAACAGAGGGACAGACACAGGGAAAGCTCTGCAGCTCCAGGGGCTGCTCCCATGCCCAGGTTCAGATCTAAATAAAATACACTGAGGCAGAGCCTCAATCACACATTTCCTAGCAGTGCTCATTATCACAGCATCAGAGTATGTCACAACCCATTAATTAACTAATCTTCCTGTCCTTTGAGTACATTATCCCTACTTACAAATGGAGATTTGAGGTTCAGAGAGATTAAAACCCAAAGTTTCCAGGAATGCTGATTGCTCTGTGCTGCACACGATGGGAGTGCTAAGCAAAGCACATCAGGGGTGCTGCCTCCTTCCCCTCTGTGGTACCAATTATTCTATTTCACATTTCTCCCCTTTTCCACTTTTCTTTCTGACCTTTTTTTTTTCCATTCACCTCTTTGCCTGCATTAGATCTCTTAGACAAACCTCCCCAACACCCCACATCCTCCTGGCACTTGTGGCCCTCAGGCTCCAGCTGGACCCTGGGATGTGGCAGGTCTGGGTGGTCCCAGGGCCACCAGGGGTCACATCTGTGACCTGTGGGCGACTTGCTGGGCTCTCACTGCTGCTGAGGCGCTTCTGTCTCTTCACAGGGCATCCCTCAGTCCTGGGTCAGACACCTCTGTTGGCTGCTTAAAGTCCTGTTGGCATTTAAAGCATCCCAGGATGCAGCAGGGAGAAGGGAAGGGGAGAAGCTGGCAGCCCTGTGTGTGCCAGAAGGGGCAGGAGAAGGGAAGGGGAGAAGGGTCAGGAGGAGCTGGCAGCCCTGTGTGCCAGAAGGGACAGGAGAGGGGTCAGGAGAAGGGTCAGGAGAAGGGAAGGGGAGAAGGGAAGGGGAGAAGCTGGCAGCCCTGTGTGCCAGAAGGGGCAGGAGAAGGGTCAGGAGAGGGATCAGGAGGAGCTGGCAGCCCGGTGTGTGCCAGAAGGGGCAGGAGAAGGGTCAGGAGAGGGGTCAGGAGAGGCTGGCAGCCCTGTGTGCCAGAAGGGTCAGGAGAGGGGTCAGGAGAAGGGTCAGGAGGAGCTGGCAGCCCTGTGTGTGCCAGCAGGGGCAGGAGAAGGGTCAGGAGAAGGGAAGGGGAGAAGCTGGCAGCCCTGTGTGCCAGCAGGGGCAGGAGAAGGGTCAGGAGGAGCTGGCAGCCCGGTGTGTGCCAGCAGGGGCAGGAGAAGGGAAGGGGAGAAGGGAAGGGGAGAAGCTGGCAGCCCTGTGTGTGCCAGCAGGGGCAGGAGAAGGGAAGGGGAGAAGGGAAGGGGAGAAGCTGGCAGCCCTGTGTGTGCCAGCAGGGGCAGGAGAAGGGTCAGGAGAAGGGAAGGGGAGAAGCTGGCAGCCCTGTGTGTGCCAGCAGGGCCAGGAGAAGGGGCAGGAGGAGCTGGCAGCCCGGTGTGTGCCAGCAGGGGCAGGAGAAGGGTCAGGAGAAGGGTCAGGAGGAGCTGGCAGCCCGGTGTGTGCCAGCAGGGGCAGGAGAAGGGTCAGGAGAAGGGTCAGGAGGAGCTGGCAGCCCGGTGTGTGCCAGCAGGGGCAGGAGAAGGGGCAGGAGAAGGGAAGGGGTGAAGCTGGCAGCCCGGTGTGTGCCAGCAGGGCAGCACAGGCCAGCCCAGTGCAGCCCTGCTGGGCCGGCTCTCACCGCTGCTCTGAGCCCCTGCCCCATCTCCAGTCTCCCCTCCGCTGCCCCTGGAGCATCTCCTCACATGTCGGGTGCTGGAGGCCAAACTCTCCCTCCCTGCAGAGCTCTGGGGAGCTGTGCCCACCCTAGGAAAAGCAGCCTGGGAGGTGGCAATGCCATGTCCCAGACAATGCCCAGAGGGCAGGGGGAGCCTCTCCATGTGAGCCTGTTTGCAGCGACCCCCTGCCCCGCCAAGAGCAGGGAAATGCCCAGAGCAGCCCCAGCCTGGGCTGTGAATGAGCCCCCAGGGGCTGCGTGCCAGCAGAGCTGCCCCAGGTATCCAAACACCCTGCCCAGGTGATTTTACATCCCAGGGAGGTGGTGTTATCCAACAGCAATCATCTGCTAAACACCTTCAATTGCCTATGAAATGGAGAAATTCCCAAATGGGAGTGCAATCTGGGAAGCACTTTCTGATGGATGTTTAATGGGAATATTGACTATCTGGGCTTTTCTGCCTAATCAGTGCAGTGGATTTATGTGAATGTTCATTGTTCAGCCCTCGGTGTCATCAGGCAGCTCTGCTTTGATTATGGTGATTGATTCTGCTCTGCTGCTGTCTGTAACAGCTTTGAGCTGATTCAATTCCCTCTCAGCTCCCTCCCCCAAAAATCACCTGCGCTTGGGACTTCATAGATTTTTCAGAAGAGCATGAAAGAAATCCATCAGGATCATTTTCTCCCAGCTGCTCGTCAGCCTGGCCCCTGAGCTTGGTGCACTCATTCCCACCTCAGCTGCAATAGGGGGGCTCAGAGGGGAATCCCTGCTCTGGAACCCCCCAGCTCAGTGCTGGAGAGCTGCTGCTCCACCTCAGCTGCAATAAGGGGGCTCAAAGGGGGATCCCTGCTCTGGAACCCCCCAGCTCGGTGCTGGAGAGCTGCTGCTCCACCAGCAGTGCCCTCCCTGCCCAAAGTGGGCACCTCGTCCTGCTCTGAGCTGCCTGGCCCCAGCTCCTGCCTCTCTCCCTTGTTACACTTCTGTCTGCAGGGCCAGAAATTCCCTCTCTGCCATCGATTTCTGCTCTCCACAAAGTCTCTCCTTAATCCTCTCTTTGTTGAGCTAAACACACCAAGATCCCTGAGCTTCTCTCAATAAGCAGGTTTCCAATCCTTTAAGCATTATCCTGGCTCTTCCCTTGGCAGTCACCTGTTGGTCCCAGCCTGGACACAGCCTGGACACAGCCTTCCTGCAGCTCTGCCAGGAGCAGGGGTGCTCCAGCTCCCTTCTCCACTCAAACATCCCTGTCCAGCCTCTCTTCTCCACTCAAACATCCCTGTCCAGCTCCCTTTTCTGCTCAAATATCCCTGTCCAGCTTCTTCTCCACTCAAACATCCCTGTCCAGCTCCCTTTTCAACTCAAACATCCCTGTCCAGCTCCCTTTTCAACTCAAACATCCCTGTCCAGCCTCCCTTTGTCACAGACATCTTCTATGGAAAATCCTTTCCTTAGGAATTTTTCCTCCTGAGAAGCTGAGAGGCCTCAGGAACAAAATGGAACCAATGGTTATCTGCTGCTGTGGAATGCAACAGGTGCATCTGGGATTGGCCTCATAGAATTGTTTCTGATTAATGGCCAATCACAGTCAGCTGGCTCAGACAGAGAGCTGAGCCACAAGCCTTTGTTATCATTCTTGGCTATTCTATTCTTAGCCAGCCTTCTGATGAAATCCTTTCTTCTATTCTTTTAGTATAGTTTTAATGTAATATATATCATAAAATAATAAATCACCCTTCTGAAACATGGAGTCAGATCCTTGTCTCTTCCCTCATCCTGGGACCCATGTGAACACCACCACACCTGCCCACACCCTCAGGGGTCTCAGACCCTCTGTGACAGTTCCTGCCCACACCCTCAGGGGTCTCACAGCCTCTGTGACAGTTCCTGCCCACACTCTCAGGGGTCTCACAGCCTCTGTGACAGTTCCTGCCCTATGGCTGCACTGCCTCAGGTCCCTCCCCACGCTGGGTGGGCTCTGGCCAGAGGAAATGGCCCCAGGTTGCACCAGGGATGGGTTAGGTTGGATATTAGAAAAGCTCCTTCCTGCAAAGGGCGGGCAGGGATTGGAGCAGGGTGTCCAGAGCTGGAGTCACCATCCCTGGAGGTGTCCCAGAGCCCGTGGATGTGGCACCTGGGCACGTGGGCAGTGGGGAACACGGTGAGTTCAGGGCTGGACTTGGGGGTCTCAAAGGTGGTTTCCCACCTTTAGGATTCATGGAGTGACAGGACAAGGGGATGGCTTTAAACTGGATAGGAGTAGGTGGGAAAAAAACCCTTTATTGTGAGGGTGAGGCCCTGGCACAGGTGCCCAGAGCAGCTGGGGCTGCCCCTGCATCCCTGGCAGTGCCCAAGGCCAGGCTGGACACTGTGGCTGGAGCACCTGGACAGTGGGAGGTGTCCCTGCCATGGCAGGGGTGGCACTGGAGGGGCTCTGAGGTCCTTTCCCACCCAACCCATTCCATGATTCCGTGATTCTCCATCTGCTGGGCCATCTAACGGCCTCTCCAGACCCAGAAATGTTTTAAGATGGGTCGGTGCCTCTAACCTGGATTCTCCCCTTTGGGCTTTACTCTCCGTGCAGCCCAGCCCAGCCCAGCAGTGACCCTGCAGTCCCAAAGCAGCTCTGGGTGCTGTGCAGATCCACGCTGTGGGTCCCACAGGAGCCTCTCCTCACAAAGCCCCATATCACAGGCAGGGGAGGAGGTGAATTCCTCATTTCCAGAGAGTCAGCGTGGCTGCACAGGACCCGTGTGCTGACACTGTCCCTGTCAGCCCAGGCTGGCACAGCCCCCAGGGAGTTCAGCCTCTTGCAGAAGCCATTTCCCTGCCAAGCCTGGCTCTGGCAGCAGTGCCAGCCCCCCTGAGCTGTCACACAGCAGATGAACCCCTGTCCCGCAGCGCTGCCAATGCCCCGCTCTGCTCTCCTGAGGCTGCCAGGGCTCTCAGTGCTTGGCACATTCGACACCTCCCTGTCTCCAGAGGAATGTGGGCCAGAGCCCCTCCATGGGTGGAGAGGAGAGGGGCAGTTTTTGGTGCAGAAATATCCCTTGTTGGATGGCCCAGCTGGACTGGGAATCTGGGCACCAGGGAATGGTTCAAACCCAGCCCTCAGCCTGGCTTTGAGCACAGTGACACACAGGGATGGTCCCAGGCTTCCAGCCACTGATCCTGCATGGAAACACGGAATCATGGAATGGTTGGGTGGGAAGGGACCTCAAATCCCACCCAGTGCCCCCCCTGCCATGGCAGGGACCCCTCCCACTGCCCCAGGTGCTCCAGTGTCCAGCCTGGCCTTGGGCACTGCCAGGGCTGGGAAATGTTCTGTACTTCCTCAGAACCCATGGCAGTCCAGCAGAATACAATGACCAGAATCCATCTTTGTACCACCTGGAACTTTGGTGCTCTTGTTTTCTTCTTGACTTCAAGAATCTCCAAGGTTTAAAGGAAAATCAGCTCCACAGTGAGGGCTCACAGATCGGGTTTTGGCACCTGAAGCTCAGCAATACCCTTTAAACTGCTGCAAACTCCTCCCAGCCTTGGAGGGACATCTGCACCCTCAGGAGAGATGGGAGATGAGCTCAGGCTGGGATCACTCAGCCTGGCTCCTTGAAATCTTTCCAGATGGACGTGTCCCTGCCCATGGATTGGGACTGGGAGGGGTTTGAGGTCCCTCCACTCTGTGGAATGTCCCTCAGCAGCTGGGGGGGTGCAAGGTGGGCTCAGCAGGGGGAACCTGCTCCAAAATCCCCCTCCCTGCTCAGACAGGACCCCTGCTCCTGCCTGTGCCTGGTGAGGAGTCAGGCAAATCCCCCCAGACAGAGAATTCTCCTCTCCTCAGTGGCTGGATTTGGGAAAGAGTTAAAAACCACAGCTCTGTCTCAGGCTGCTCATGTGATTTTTTAACAAGTTTTATCAGGCCAGAGATTTCAAAGAGCTCAGTTCCTGTTAGAAACACCAAAAAAAAAAAAGAGCCAGATTTGTTCCTGACCACAAGGCATCTGGCAAGTCCTGCTGTGACATGAAGAGCCAGACCTTCAAAGGGGCTGGTGGAGATCCAGCCCGTCCTCACCCCAGGGCTCCTCTCCCTTCATCCAACAGGAGGAAGCAGCCTCAGATCAGCGAGGTGTTCTGAGGCCAGATTCACAAACATCCCCTGCAATCCTTGTCAGAGGAGGAAGGAAAGGCAGATGAGAGATTTGGCTAGACAGATGGAGAGATTTTCCACTTCTCTGTTACAGCTCTTGCAGTGATGGCAAAAGGATTTTGCTCTGAGCAGGAAATACTGACAGAAATATTCCCCCCCAGCATTTTCCTTTGGGTTCTGGGAGATGCTGGCAGCACCAGGACAATGTCCCGACACACATCCAGCCCCTGGTGTCCCAGACCAGCAGTGTGCATGCATTTCCCAGCCCTATAAGGCTCCCCCTCCACGCCCTGTGCCTTCACTGTGCTGCCACCCAGCCCAGGGAGGTTTCTGCTGCTGGGACCTCCACGGGGACACTTTGGCCCCTTGTGGTGTCCTGACATGGCCAAGTCACCTGCAGGGCACAGCAAGGCAGCCCTTGGGCACCAGGAGATCATCCCACAGCGTGCCAGGCCTGCTCCCGTCCCTGAGTGCTGTGGCAGGAGGAAAGGACCCGTCCCACCAAGTGAAAATCGCCTTGCAAGGCCCCTGCTAAGCTGAGCTTGGGCTTGATGAAGTGCAGAAGAGTGACCAAAACCCACCCTGTGTCAGGGATCTGCTGATGAACTGTGATTTCACAAGTGAAAAACTGCTTTAATTCATTTTTAAAGAATTGCTGAGGATTTACACCAGAGCAGGCACAGGTGCCTGCAGCTCAGCATCCCAACACTGCAAGAGTTACCTGCAGCAACTTCTGACTGTGCAAAGCTGAAATCAGACCGTCCCAAAACCCTGACCCTCAGAGCCTGCCCAGCTGCCTGCAGGGCAAGCTTAGAGAGCATCTCTGGGATTGCCTGGATCCATTGATTCCTGCTTTTGTTCTGAAATTCCCCCCCTGGTGCTCTGCAACAGGGAGCAAATGGGCAGAGCAGTGTGGGATCAGCGGTGGAGCTTGCTGGGCTGTGCAGGGAGGGGATGCAGATTGCCCAGCCCGCCTGGCCAGAGCTGGCCTTTGCAGCCTGAGCTCTCTGCTGCTGCTGCTGCTGCTGCTGCTGCTGCTGCTGCTGCTTGTGGCAGGTTTGGTTCCAGCTGAGCACACGTGGAGGGTGTCACGATCCATCCTTCGGAACGGGGTTTGTGATGGTTCGTGGGTTGATCTCAGGGTGCAGAAAGAACCGACACGGCACAGGGGGTTTGCAGTGGTAATCAAAACAGATGCACCTTTATTGAATGACCACAGCAAAATGTGATAGAGGGATTGAGGGAGAGAAAAAGACAGAGAAAGAGAGAGAAAAGAGAGAGAGAAAGAGAGAGGGGATAGAGCTACCAAACGTAGAGACAAAGTCCTTTGGTCCAGTCCAGTCGAGGATCCGCCTGTTATGCTGGGGAGATCTCAAAATCTCTGGCTAACTCAGAGGTTTTTATTATGATAACTCTATTGGAAATTGTGAGGGGGGAAACAGATACAATAAGGAATAGATGTAACAGGTAGTCCATGCTCTCAGCAGTAAACGAGAGCCATTGTGTTCTTGGTCCAGCGGTCACAACCTGCAGGCAAACATCTCGCTTTGGTCAGCTTGCCTCCCCCACACACCTGCCCCGGGCTGGGGGTTCAGTCCCAGTCCTTGGGAGGAGCAGAGGGGCCTCTTCACATGGGGGTTTCAGTCCCAGTCCTTGGGAGGAGCAGAGGAGCCTTTTCACATGGGGGTTCCATGTCTCAGTCCTTGATGGAGGAGCAGAGGGGCCTTTTCACATGGGGGTTTCGTGTCTCAGTCCTTGGGAGGAGCAGAGGGGCCTTTTCACATGGGGGTTTCAGTCTCAGTCCTTGGGAGGAGCAGAGGGGCCTTTTCACATGGGGGTTCCATGTCTCAGTCCTTGGGAGGAGCAGAGGGGCCTTTTCACATGGGGGTTTCAGTCTCAGTCCTTGGGAGGAGCAGAGGAACCTTTTCACACGGGGGTTCCGTGTCTCAGTCCTTGATGGAGGAGCAGAGGGGCCTTTTCACATGGGGGTTTCGTGTCTCAGTCCTTGATGGAGCAGAGGGGCCTTTTCACATGGGGGTTTCGTGTCTCAGTTCTTGGGAGGAGCAGAGGGGCCTTTTCACACGGGGGTTTTGTGTCTCAGTCCTTGATGGAGAGGCTCCTCACATCTCAGTCTGTCTGTCACGGTGGTTGTAAAACAGGTGAGGGTCTGCTGGGGGACACCACCTGAACTCAGGAGAAGCCCAGCCAGGCCGAGAGGTGGGACAGCTCCCAAGGCTGTTGTTGCAAACAGGGCACGGTGCTCCCTTCTTTGGGCCCAGTGTAGCATACAGCAAACAACACCTGTGAACAATGGCTCGGCAACGCTCTCAGGTCTCAGGCACATGACTTTCTCCTTTGGAGCCAGAGATTTAAGACGGGGGGCTCTTCTCTTCAGTAGTCCCCAATGACGATGGTGAGGCAGATGAGGGGAAATTCGGACAGACTCTCACAGAGGGCAAAAGCAGAACCCTGTGGGGTTTGTAACCCTCCTGCTGGCACTGGCACAGCACTGCTCCTCTCCTGGCTCTGGAGGGTGTCAATGCCAAGCCCCAGGACTCGGTTTGGGCAGGTCTGAAATGGCTCCATCTCCTCTGTGCTGGCTGGGGGTCGGGAGCTGGGGGGTGCCAGGTGCTGGGATGGGGCTGTGGTGAGGTGGAGGAGCACAGGGACCCCGAGCAGAGGAGCTGTGGGTGTCCCTGCTCTGCCCAAACCCTGCCAGCAGCTGCTGTGGGAGCTGCATTTCCTCCCGATGCCTGTCACCCTCTGCCCCTGTGTCACTGGCACAGGGCTGTTCTGAGGGTGTTCTGCCATCCCTGCCTGCCAGGCCCTAAACCCTGCCTGCCTTGGGTTCTTCCACGCACTCTGCATCCCAAAGTGCTGCTCTCAAAGCTGCTGCTGCCTTTCTGCCCCCATTCCCTGTTTTCAGCTCATTCCAGCTCCCTGCAGCGTTTCAGGGCTGGGGCTGCCCTGAATCCCTGGCAGTGCCCAAGGCCAGGCTGGATGGGGCTGGAGCAGCCTGGGATGGTGGGAGGTGTTCCTGCCATGGCAGGGGTGGCACTGGGTGGGATCCAGCCCTTCCAACCCAAACCATTCTGGGATTCTGGGGTTCAACATCCAGCTCTGCACATCAGAGCAGCTGCCTGCTCTGCTAAACAGGGATAAGAGTTTTGCCAAAGCCTAGAGAATATTTCTGCTAAGCCTTCAGCATCCTGACACTCACACCACTGTTATTTATGCTGCAGAGTGGAAAGGCAGGCAGGATTTTAATGGAAACATCCTCTAATCCATCTGCATGAGCATTTCCAGCTCTGTATTACTGGGCAGCCCAGCTCTCCCTAGCACGGGCAGCCCAGCACTCAGCACCTCCCACGCCGAGGCTGAGAGCCAGGATAACTCTCCCAGATGGCCAAGTGCCAGGGAGGAGGGTGTTTGTAATGGGAGCAGAGAGGAAAAACTGCTCCTGTCAGAAGCAATCGGGCTGCCCTGCCCTTCCCCAGCAGGGCTGAGCAGCTCAGGTGAGCCCAGCATGAGGGGCTGGGGCTGCCCTGGCAGGAGAGACTCCAGCTGTGGGGTGTGAGGGGCCCAGAACGAGCTGAGAGGTGGGAATCTGACTCCAGGTTCTCAGAAGGCTGATATATTATTATATTATATTATATTATATTATATTATATTATATTATATTATATTATATTATATTATATTATATTATATTATATTATATTATATTATATTACATCATATCATATCACATCATATCACATCATATCACATCATATCATATTATATTACACCATATTATATTCTAAAACTATACTAAAGAAAGAGAAAGGATTCAGACAGAAGGCTTCCCAAGAATGAAGAATAAAAACTCGTGGCTGACTCAGCGAGTCCAGCCCAGCTGATGGTGATTGGTCATTAATTAAAAACAATTCCCATGGAGCCAGTCCAACATTCAGCTGTTGTAAACAAGGTCCAAGCCCCGTCCCAAAGCAGCAAACTCAGGAGCAGCAATCAGATCATTGTTGTTGGCATTCCCCGCTGAGGCTGCTCAGCTTCCCAGCAGCAAAATCCTGGGCAAAGAGGAATTTTCAGAAACTATCATGGTGACAACAGGCCTCCATCAGCAGGGACAGTGGGACAGCGGGACAGCGGGACAGAGGGACAGCAGGACAATGGGACAGTGGGACAGAGGGACAGCAGGACAATGGGACAGCGGGACAGCAGGACAGTGGGACAGTGGGACAGTGGGACAGCAGGACAGCGGGGCAGAGGGACAGCAGGACAGTGGGACAGTGGGACAGCGGGACAGAGGGACAGAGGGACAGCAGGACAGTGGGACAGCGGGACAGCAGGACAGTGGGACAGAGGGACAGCAGGACAATGGGACAGAGGGACAGCAGGACAGCGGGACAGCGGGACAGTGGGACAGTGGGACAATGGGACAGTGGGAGAGAGGGACAGCGGGACAGTGGGACAATGGGACAATGGGACAGTGGGACAGAGGGACAGTGGGACAGTGGGACAGTGGGACAGTGGGACAGCAGGACAGTGGGACAGTGGGACAGTGGGACAGTGGGACAGCAGGCCAGGGCCCAGCAGCTCTGGTGCTGCAGCAGGGTGAGGGAAGGGAGCTGCTTGGGATGCAGGGCTGCATTTCCAGCTGGGAACACCTGGGCCCAGGTGTGTGCTCCAGAGCAACCCAGGGGCTCTCCAGCCTGTGAGCACATCCCCAGGGGGTGTGAGCAGCGTCCATCCCTCCAAGGGCATCCAGTGACTCTCCCTGAGTTTCAGCCCAAGAAAGCTGCCCTGGCCCAGATCAGGTCCCAGCTCTGCCCAGCTCAGGGAATCTCTCAGAGAGCAGAGTCCCAGGGCCTGCTGAGAGAAGCAGCAATTTAACAAGTGTAGAAACACACTGAAAGGAAATGGGATAACCAGGAGATTTTGGAGAAGCAGGATGGGAGCCCTGCAGGGGGGAGCTTTCTTTGTGAGGAGGATTTGTGCCAGCAGCCAGGCAGGAGCCCAGCGTTCCACCCTGGACCAGCAGCCCTTGTCCTCCAGAGGTCTCCTGGAATGGACAAGGAGTCTCTTAAAATAACATTAGGGCAGCGACAGCAGCACCAATTTGCCTGATAAAGCCTTTCTCCTAATCCTGATGGGAGCTGACAATTGGTGTCATCCCGAGTTAGCAGCTCTGACTGCAGCCCCAGCCCTGCTGGGAGCTCTGAGCTCCTGGAGGGATTTTACTGCCTTGGAAGCTTGTGCAAAACACAGCAGCTCTGTTTGCCCAGCCTTGCTTTTCCCGGAGTCCCTGGCAGAAGAACTGGACAGGAATGGGCAGGAATTGTGCCCTGGCAGGGTGTGAGGCCCTGGCACAGGTGCCCAGAGCAGCTGGGGCTGCCCCTGCATCCCTGGCAGTGCCCAAGGTTGGACACTGGGGCTGGAGCACCTGGCACAGTGGGAGGTGTCCCTGCCATGGCAGGGGTGGGATTAAATTGCCTTGAGGGCCCTTGGCAGCCCAAACCCTTCGGTGGCTCTGTGGAAAGGCTGAGATCCTGTGCAGAGGCAGGTGCATGTGCACCACAGCGACACAGGGGGAGCCAGGGGGGCCCGGCCGTGCCAGGGAAGCCCCTGTGATGTGAACGGGGCCCTGCCGGCGCCCTCCTGCCCCCTGTGTGTGCCACAGCCCCGGTAACTGCAGGCGTTTCCAGCTCCCGAGCCCGTGGCTGAGCTCCCTCCCGGCTGCCACCGTCCCTTGGCAGGTGAAAAAGGCCCAGATTCACTCAGTGTGGACACAGGAGTGCTGCTCCCAGGGACACTCTGTCAGTGCCATTCCCTCTGCCTGCTCTGCCCCGCACGGAGCTGGGCGTGCAGCCTGCAGGCATCGTGCTCAGGGAGCTGCTGCTCTGCTCTCATTGGCCTTTATTGGCCTTTATTGGCTTTTATTGGCTTTTCTGGCTGTCCCTGGAGGTGTTACAGACAGACAGCAGCACAGGGAAGGGCCCTGCATGTGCCCACAGGCTGCAGCAGCAGCAGCAGCAGCAGAGTCTCTCACCTGTGCAGGCTTCCAGCCCAAAGGGCACCTGGGTGAAACCTCACAGGGCCCCTGGCGCAGGCACAGCCCCAGCGTGTGCCAGGGCATGGGGTGCCCTCCTCTGCCCGGGATGGGGGCACCAGGGCTCACCAGGGCTGCTCTGGGCACCAAACAGGGGAAGGGAAGGGAAGGGAAGGGAAGGGAAGGGAAGGGAAGGGAAGGGAAGGGAAGGGAAGGGAAGGGAAGGGAAGGGAAGGGAAGGGAAGGGAAGGGAAGGGAAGGGAAGGGAAGGGAAGGGAAGGGAAGGGAAGGGAAGGGAAGGGAAGGGAAGGGAAGGGAAGGGAAGGGAAGGGAAGGGAAGGGGGTGCTGTAGGAGTGACGCGGGTAGGATGGTGGGGATGGACAGAGAGCAGAGATCTCTGCAGCCAGGTCTGGAACTTGGGGTTCATTGCAGAGGGCCTGGGGGCAGGGCCCTGCTGGGAGCTGCCAGGCACAGCTCAGAGCAGGGCTGAGAGAAGTAAAGAGAGAGGGTGAGAGGATGAGAGGGAAAGAGAGTAAGGGAGTAAAAAGGGTAAGAGAGTAAAAGGGTAAGAGAGCGAGGTTCCCATTACAACACCATAAATCATCTTCTGTGTTGAATATTCTAATTCTCACTAACCAATCTAGTACAAGATACAAATCCTATAGCATTTCTATACAGCCTATAAGAATCACTACATTACCGTGCTGTGTTACATTTTAAACCCTACAAACTCCTCTTTGGGCCCTTCTGCCAAGCTGTAGGGTCTGCTCTGAGCCTTGGGCCTGCCTGCAAGCAGAGGGTGTTGTTCCATCAACCTTCAGCTGGCCATGCCATTGTTTTCCAGTTGTTCAGTAACTGAGGGATCTCAAAGCTTGCTTTCATTTCAGTCTCACTCACAGTTTCCATGTTCTCAAATCCTCCTGCCAGACAGTCACATTGACAAGGCTTTCCCGTTCCACCTTCCCCAGCCGGGTGCCACCCGTGCCACTCAGGGCAGGTGCTGGTGTCACCCTCCCCGAGGGGCAGGGGACCCTGCAGGGCTCCCTCGGCCTGTGCCCCTCTCTGGGCAGGAGGAGAAGCAGCATTGCTCCCTCACCCTCCTGGAGCCCCCTGTGCTGCTGAAAGTGCCCGCCTGGGCTTGTCCTCTGCTGCCATCCCAGCTCTGCCTCCCTCTGCCCAGCCCTCCTCCTCCTCCTCCTCCTCAGCAAACACCACCCAGGGCTCGTTTCTGCTGTGACAGTTTCAGCATTTTCCTGCCAATGCAGGCTGAAAAGTGACCAGCACGGCTTTAATTGTGCTGGTGGGCTGCTCTCACACAAAGGCAGAGATCTTTTCACAATGAGCCTCTAAAGGCTCTGTGGGAGGCACATGGGCTCTGCAAAGGGCACTTGAAGCTCAGAGCTCAGGGCGTAATTACGGTAACGGGGCAGCTGCTGGGTTTGCAGCCCTGCTGCCCAGAGACTCCTCCAGGCTCACTCTGGATGTCTGTGAATTGCCCCCAGTCCCTGCGGGGGATGCTGTGCAGGACAGGGGCTGTTCCTCACCAGGATAAGGGGATGCTGTGCAGGACAGGGGCTGTTCCTCACCAGGGCTCTGTGGATGCTGTGCAGGATGGGGCTGTTCCTCACCAGGATTAGGGGATGCTGTGCAGGACAGGGGCTGTTCCTCACCAGGATAAGGGGATGCTGTGCAGGACAGGGGCTGTTCCTCACCAGGATTAGGGGATGCTGTGCAGGATGGGGCTGTTCCTCACCAGGATAAGGGGATGCTGTGCAGGATGGGGTTGTTGCTCACCAGGATTAGGGGATGCTGTGCAGGATGGGGCTGTTCCTCACCAGGGCTCTGTGGATGCTGTGCAGGACAGGGGCTGTTCCTCACCAGGGCTCTGTGGATGCTGTGCAGGACAGGGGCTGTTCCTCACCAGGATTAGGGGATGCTGTGCAGGACAGGGGTTGTTGCTCACCAGGGCTCTGTGGATGCTGTGCAGGATGGGGTTGTTGTTCACCAGGATAAGGGGATGCTGTGCAGGATGGGGTTGTTCCTCACCAGGGCTCTGTGGATGCTGTGCAGGATGGGGTTGTTCCTCACCAGGATAAGGGGATGCTGTGCAGGATGGGGCTGTTCCTCACCAGGGCTCTGTGGATGCTGTGCAGGACAGGGGCTGTTCCTCACCAGGATTAGGGGATGCTGTGCAGGACAGGGGCTGTGGCTCACCAGGATAAGGGGATGCTGTGCAGGATGGGGTTGTTGCTCACCAGGGCTCTGTGGATGCTGTGCAGGACAGGGGTTGTTGCTCACCAGGATAAGGGGATGCTGTGCAGGATGGGGTTGTTCCTCACCAGGATAAGGGGATGCTGTGCAGGACAGGGGCTGTTCCTCACCAGGATTAGGGGATGCTGTGCAGGACAGGGGCTGTTCCTCACCAGGATTAGGGGATGCTGTGCAGGACAGGGGCTGTTCCTCACCAGGATTAGGGGATGCTGTGCAGGACAGGGGCTGTTCCTCACCAGGATAAGGGGATGCTGTGCAGGACAGGGGCTGTTCCTCACCAGGATTAGGGGATGCTGTGAAGGATGGGGTTGTTGCTCACCAGGGCTCTGTGGATGCTGTGCAGGACAGGGGCTGTTCCTCACCAGGATTAGGGGATGCTGTGCAGGACAGGGGCTGTTCCTCACCAGGATAAGGGGATGCTGTGCAGGACAGGGGTTGTTGCTCACCAGGGCTCTGTGGATGCTGTGCAGGACAGGGGCTGTTCCTCACCAGGATAAGGGGATGCTGTGCAGGATGGGGCTGTTCCTCACCAGGGCTCTGTGGATGCTGTGCAGGATGGGGTTGTTCCTCACCAGGGCTCTGTGGATGCTGTGCAGGATGGGGCTGTTCCTCACCAGGATAAGGGGATGCTGTGCAGGATGGGGCTGTTCCTCACCAGGATAAGGGGATGCTGTGCAGGATGGGGCTGTGGCTCACCAGGATAAGGGGATGCTGTGCAGGATGGGGCTGTTGTTCACCAGGATAAGGGGATGCTGTGCAGGATGGGGTTGTTGCTCACCAGGGCTCTGTGGATGCTGTGAAGGACAGGGGCTCTTCCTCACCAGGGCTCTGTGGATGCTGTTCTCTGCCTCCTGCTCTCATTAAGGCGTTGCTCTAATTGCAGGAACAAGTTATCACCACGTGTCCTCCTCAAACTGCACAAACGGGACGTGATGCTGCTCCATCTCCTGGTCTCCAAACTGGTATTTAGGGAGTGAAGCAGGGGTGCTCTCGAGTCTGAAAAGGTCTTTTCACTCAACAGGGCCCAAGCAGATCCTGTGCTGAGGAAATTGGTGCCACCAGCAATAACAAAAACACAAGTAAGAGCCACCATCCTCTCCCAAATCACCAGCTTAAGGTTAAAGGCTTCTTACAAAGACCCAGAGGGTGTGTTGCTCATCAGGCTGCTCCTATTTAAGTTGCTTGAGGCCTCACTTTTCAGCTTTCCTCCATAATTACAAGAGTTTTCACAAATTAATTACAGAGAGGGAAGGACCAAAAAAAAGGCTTAATCATGTTAAGTGCTGGAAGTGGTGCACCCACTGCTGAAATATTCCTGCTAAACTCTGCTGCCAGCTGAGGGCTCCTCTAAGGGTTTGGACAGAAGGAACTCATGCCCATGAATTATTTATTAAACATAAACATAAATTAAGCATACATTTAAACATAAATTCATGTCCAGCACAGCTTTTGGATCCCCCCTTTTCTGTGGGTGATCTCTGTCTTGTGGCAGAGACCTTTGCCCGTGTCCCATGTGCAAACACCAGCCCTGGATTTGGAAAAGTGTTTGTGGTCCTGGAACCTTCCCTGTTTTCACGAGCCCTGGACCCACCCCTGCCCTTTGAGGATGCCCCCTGCCCCTGGATCCATCCCTGCCTTTGGGGTTCCTGGCCCTGGATCCATCCCTGGGGCCAGAGCACACAGACCCCACAGCTTCCCTTCCCTTCCCTTCCCTTCCCTTCCCTTCCCTTCCCTTCCCTTCCCTTCCCTTCCCTTCCCTTCCCTTCCCTTCCCTTCCCTTCCCTTCCCTTCCCTTCCCTTCCCTTCCCAAACGTGGCACCGCTGCCAGCTGTCACACTGAGAGCAGGGCATCCCCAGGGCACAGCTGGAGCAGGACAAAAACCAAACAGAAATTGCAGCCAGCTGCTCTTTCCCTGGCAGGGGCACACAGCCATGGAACAGTCCCAGGGGCTGGGCTGGGTGTGCAGGGACAGGAACCACCAGCACAGGGGACAGGAACCACCAGGACAGGGGAGAGAAACCACCAGGACATGGGACAAGAACCACCAGCACAGGGGACAGGAACCACCAGGACAGGGGACAGGAACCACCAGCACAGGGGAGAGAAACCACCAGGACAGGGGAGAGAAACCACCAGGACAGGGGACAGGAACCACCAGCACAGGTGTCAGTCCCTGCCCACCCCTGGTGTCAGTCCCTGCCCATTACAGGTGTCAGTCCCTGCCCATCCCTGGTGTCAGTCCCCGCCCATCCCTGGTGTCAGTCCCTGCCCATTACAGGTGTCAGTCCCTGCCCATCCCTGGTGTCAGTCCCCGCCCATCCCTGGTGTCTCACAGGCCATCCCGCTCATTCCCTGGGAGCCTGCAGGGATCCATCAGGAAGGTAAATGGAGCCCCAGGGCCTGGGAATGGCTCTCCCAGCCCAGCCCAGGGCTGAGGCCACCCCAGTCCAGCCTGTCCCTGTCACCTGCAGGGCTGGGGGACACCGATGGTCACCACTGATGGCCACAGGGAGCTGTGGCACTGCTGGATTGGAGCTGCCTGCCAGGAGCCCAGAGCAAGCCCGGGCAGATCCCACTGCTCCCAACATTCCTGGTTCCAGGCCAGGAGAAAGCAGAGTCCAGGTGTCCATGCCCAGGTGTCCATGCCCAGGTGTCCCTGCATGGGTGTCCCTGCCCAGGTGTCTGTGCCCAGGTGTCCCTGCCCAGGTGTCCCTGCCCAGGTGTCTGTGCCCAGGTGTCCATGCCCAGGTGTCCCTGCCCAGGTGTCCCTGCCCAGGTGTCCGTGTCCAGGTGTCCCTGCATGGGTGTCCCTGCCCAGGTGTCTGTGCCCAGGTGTCCCTGCCCAGGTGTCCATGCCCAGGTGTCCCTGCCCAGGTGTCCCTGCCCAGGTGTCCCTGCCCAGGTGTCTCTGCCCAGGTGTCTGTGCCCAGGTATCTGTACCCAGGTGTCTCTGCATGGGTGTCCCTGCCCAGGTGTCCCTGCCCAGGTGTCTGTGCCCAGGTGTCCCTGCATGGGTGTCCCTGCCCAGGTGTCCCTGCCCAGGTGTCCATGCCCAGGTGTCCCTGCCCAGGTGTCCGTGCCCAGGTGTCTGTGCCCAGGTGTCCCTGCCCAGGTGTCCGTGCCCAGGTGTCCATGCCCAGGTGTCTGTGCCCAGGTGTCTGTGCCCAGGTGTCCCTGCCCAGTGCCCATGCCCAGGTGTCCCTGCCCAGGGCAGGGTGGGAGGTGATGATCTCTGAGGTCCCTTCCAGCCTAAACCTCTCTGGGATTTGTGATTTTCAGGCCATCCCCAGCCCCCCCAGCTCCCAGTGCTCTTCTCCTGAGCGGTTCAGACACCTCTGGAGAGCTTTTAAATGAGATTTATTTTCCCTTCAGATGAAGGCAGGATTGAGTATTGGAAGGAGAGGAGAAGGTTGGGAAGGAGCAAGGGGCACATCCCAACAAATCCCCGCTGGCTCTGGCTGTTATGTGGAATTGGGCTGCATCTGTCACATCTGATTAGATTGTGTTGTCCTTTTTTATCTCCCTGATCTATGCTATGATTCTTCTGGTTTTATGTGACATTTCCTTGGCAATAGAACTGCTTGGATTAGATATTCACAGTGTTTCCCTCACCATAAAATATCCAAATTGCAAAGGGTTATTTATTTGCACAGTTATGTTTTGCTTTGTCTTTTTGTTTATTTTTAATGTTGCTTTTTTATGATATTTTTCTGTGTGCTGGTGCTGCCTGTAAAGAGGATCTGTGTGGCTTTTTGCATTAAAAAATGTCAACGAGTTACATTTAGAGCAGGGCTACCAAGTTTGCACTTGGGCAAGGGCATATTGGGATCTGGTGTTCCAGGAACTGTCTCCTTTCTCTTGGCCTGGTGTCAGTAAATCCAGTAAATCCAGGGAGTCTTTCCAGAGAATCATGGCATGGTTTGGCTTTGAAGGGACCTTGACAATCCCCATGGGCAGGGACACCTTCCACTGGGACAGGAGACAGCCTGGCCTTGGGCACTGCCAGGGATGCAGGGGCACCCACGGCTGCTCTGGGCACCTGTGCCAGGGCCTGGGGGGTCAGAATGACCAGGGCAGGAAAAATCCCACCCAAAATGGGAATTGTCCACCCCTGACAGTGCTGCTGAGGGCCTGGGCTCCACTGGGACTTGTGAACAAATAGCTGGGAATAGTGACAGACTTGGAAAATTAGGGAATAGTGACAGAGAGACCAGGGGCTGGTGTTCATCAAACTATGGAATCTCCAGGGCTGGTGTTCATCAAACTATGGAATCTCCAGGGACTGGTGTTCATCAAACTATGAAATCTCCAGGGACTGGTGTTCTCCATCTGTGACACCTCCAGGGCTGCTGTTCTCCAAACACCAGTGATTTATCCATGGGCTGGTGTTCTCCAAGCTGTGATTTCTCTAGGAGCTGACGTTCTCCAAGCCGTGACACTTCCAGGGCTGGTGGAGGTGTCCCAGGTGTCACAGTTCTCCAAGCTGTGATTTCCCCACAGCTCCCCAGTTCTGGGCTGCTGGATCCCCAGGACATTCCCTGGTTTCACACAGTACCTTGCATGGCCATTTCCCAGCAGCACAGGCATCCCCTCCTCGTGCTCCCCATGTCCCCAGCACCACCCAGCGTGGCAGGGACAATCCCCAGGTGACAGTGGCCCAGCCTCTGGCCAGCTCTGTCGGTGGCTGTGACCCTGGAGCATGAGTGACACCCACTCCATCAGCTCAGACTGTCCCCACTGTGTGTCCCTGAGGTTCTCCTCTCCTCCAGTGTTTGTTTTGGTTCCCTGCAGGCTCCTCTGTCCCTGCCCACCTTCTGGAGGCTCTCACAGCCTGCCCACGAGGCCGGGCTGGGCAGGCTGGGCTGAGCAGCACAGCTGGGCTCTGGTGTCTGCGGGATCCCAGCTCCTGGGGGTGGTGGCTGGGAGAGCCCCCAGTCCCTTGACACGCTCTGCCTGAGTTAAACTCTGCTCCCAGAGGCCAAGGAGGATTCCATCCATCCCTGCCAGAGGGCTGGGAGTGGGGGATCTTGGGGTCCCTTGCAGCCCAAAGCACCCTGGGGTTCCCTGCGGGCTCTGGGGCTGCTGCTGAGCTCCCCATTCCCTCAGGGAGGAGCTGGGCTGCAGGAGCCCATGGGCCAGGACCCTCTGGTGACATCCCCTCCCTGTCCTGTGCCCAAGGCGGGCCAGAGGGGCTGCTGGGGATCAGAAGGGAAGGAAGCGGGGCAGAATGGCGGGAGCAGTGCCCCAGTGTCACAGACATCTTCTATGGAAAATCCTTTCCTTAGGATTCTTCCTCCTGAGAGGAACCTGAGAGGCCTAAGGACAAACTGTACCCAATGGTTATCTGCTGCTGTGGAATGCAACAGGTGCATCTGGGATTGGCCTCATGTGGTTGTTTCTAATTAATGGCCAATCACAGTCAGCTGGCTCAGACTCTCTGTCCAAGACACAAGCCTTTGTTATTCATTCCTTCATTTTCTATTCTTAGCCAGCCTTCTGATGAAACCTTTTCTTCTATTCTTTTAGTATAGTTTTAATATAATATATATGATAAAATAATAAATCAGCCTTGTGAAACGTGGAGTCAGATCCTCGTCTCTGCCCTCATCCTGGGACCCTGTGAGCACGGTCACAGCCCAGTGTCCCTCTCTGTCACAGCCCAGGTGCCAGCTCTGCCCTCTGGTGACCCTGGCAGGTCCCTCCAGGCCCCCCAGCCCACCATGGTGGGCACAGCTCTGTGCCAGCAGAACCCTTCCCATTTCACCCAGGACCAGCAGGGCTGACAGAGTTGGTTAAACACCAACTTGTGCCTGTGTGTGCATGTGCTCTGAAGATAAATATAATCCCTGGGACCCAGTGTCTCACAAACTTCTTTCTGGAGGCTGCTGATTACCCCACGGAGGTGAATCCGTGCTGGGGAATTAGCAATGGGCTGCTGGAGCATCCTGCCTCTGGCTGCTGAGGGAATTTTCCTGCTGAGGTACCGAGTGTTTGCCAAGCCAGACATCCAGCAGTGTTATCTTCGTGTGTGCAGGAGAACAATCCCAGCTCCCTCACCAGACCCTGCCCATGGACAGGAATGGCTGAAAGCTGAGCTGGTTGGGGCCTGGGATCAGGGCAGGGTGTCGGAACTGAGCACATCCCTCCGGGTGCCCAGAGCTGCCAGGACCCCGCCGGGGGCTCAGAGACCCTGGCACAGCCCAGAGCACCTGGGGGTTTGATTGTGACCCCTGGAGCAAGTGACCAGCTCTGTATGAGGACATGAAAGTCACACGGGTTTGAATGGTGTAATAACAAAATGATCACAGGGTGAAAATGTAGATTTTAGGGTTTTTGGTGTGGGGGTTATGGGGACAAGATGGAGGAATCTGGGCATGTCCAGCCTTTCTTCTTCTTGTTCTCCATTCTCTGCAGTGGTGCTGGCACTTTGGGGTTGGTTTAGAGTAGAAGTGCACTGTCTAACACAGGTGATGGGTATTGGAATTCAGTGTCAATATGTTCTATGTAGTTTGCAGTATAAAAGGACAACACCACTTTGGGGGCGGTCACAGTGCCTGTGGCTGCCCTGCTGAGCAGATCTGGGCTGGGCAGAAAGAAAATTTTATAGATCAGAATTAATAAACAACCTCAGGATCGAAAAGTGAAGAGTCCAAACTCATTCTGCAGCCACAGGGGCCGGAGCAGAGACACCCTGCACATCTGGGGGCAGCAATCCACAACCAAAACCCCAGAGCTGGGCAAGGATTTGCATCCCAGCTCAAGCACAAGACAGGAGTTAAACAAACCCCAGCAGGGATGGGCACAGCAGCTGCCCCAGGCTCGGGCCAGCCCTGCCCCTGCTCTTGTCCCAGGACACTGGGCCTGCAGCTCGGAGCTGGCACTGGGCACTGCACACCCTGGCAGGACAATGACAGCAGCAGCCAGGGCTGGTGGCAGCCCTGCAACACGAGGAGGGAGCCCCAGGCTCCTGTGGGACAAACCTGGGGGAGCAGGGCAGGAACCACGGCTGGGAGCAAAGGGCTGAGCCTGCAGTGATGGACTGGACAGGGACAGGGAGCTGGGACACAGAGACAGCCCTGGGGACAGGGACAGGGAGAGGGACAAGGACAGGGACAAGCACAGCAGGACAGCAGGGAGCTGGGGGCACACATAGCCAGCCCGAGGGGACAGGGACAGCCCCAGGCAACAGGGACAGCAGGGACAGGGACAGCAGGGACAGGGACAGCAGGGACAGCAGGGACAGGACAGCAGGGACAGGACAGCAGGGACAGGGACAGTAGGGACAGGGATAGCAGGGACAGGGACAGCAGGGACAGGAATAGCAGGGACAGGAATAGCAGGGACAGCAGGGACAGGGACAGCAGGGACAGGACAGCAGGGACAGGGACAGCAGGGACAGGACAGCAGGGACAGAGGAGCAGCAGGGCAGGGAAGGAGCTGCAGTGAATTTGGCAGGGCAGCACACCCGTGCAGTCAGGCCAGGGTGATGTCCTTTGTCATGAGCCTTTGTCATGAGCCTTTGTCATGCCCCGTGTTCCCACTCTGGGTGTCCCCAGGCTGTGGAAGGAGCAGGATCCAGCAGGATGTGCCAGCCTGAGCCAGGGCACACAGCAGGCCCTGCCAGCCCAGGGCTGAGGCAGCATTTGCATTTAGATGGGAACAGTTATGGACTCCAACAGCCTTTTGTCACCACAGCTGCTGCTCACAGCTGCTCCTTGGTGGGAAAAGGTCCCTTCTGGTGGTCACACCTTGTCCTTGGCTGTCTCCCCCCCTTCCTGGGAATTCAAGTGTGGGCTGGGGGTGCCACACAGCACAGACCCCCCGTGGAATTTCCCTTTCCTCACTCCAGTGTCGGCTCTGACAGATAGGGGGGGGGAGGCTCTGCCCCAGCCCCAGGAGCATTTCTGTGGGAGGGGGGGGCTCCAGGTGACCCAGGACAGGGCAGGGGCTGCACATCACCCACAGAGGGGCACAGCTTCCATGTGGAAGCTTTGGAGCCCTAAAGACAATAAAATCCCAGCCCTGCCATGGCAGGGACACCTCCCACTGCCCCAGGTGCTCCAGCCCCAGTGTCCAGCCTGGCCTTGGGCACTGCCAGGGATGCAGGGGCAGCCCCAGCTGCTCTGGGCTCCTGTGCCAGGGCCTGCCCACCCTCCCAGCCAGGAATTCCTGCCCAAAATCCCATCCATGCCTGCAGTGGGAGCCACTCCTGTCTCTCCAGGCCCTGTCCAAAGTCCTTCTCCAGACTTCCTGTGCCAATCCCCCCTGGAACCCTCTCCATGCAGGGACCCTGCAGGTCAGACCCCCCTGCACATCCCAAATCCCACATCTGCCTGTCAGGCAATGAGCCAAGGCCTCGACAAACACTCCCTGGAGCTGGGCAGGAGCCCAGTGAGCCTGGGAGCAGAACTCCCCCCATTCCTTGGAGCACATTCCAGCAGAGCCCAGCAGGAAAGGAGCCCCGTGCCTGCCCTGGGATGGGCACCTCTGCTGGGCGGCACTCTGCAGCTGCCTCTCCCCTGCAGTGCTTGGCACATGAAAGAAAACAAAACGATCACTTCAAATCAGAATTGCTCGGGGTGGAAAGGACCTCAAAGACTGAGAGCAACCATTCCCTGCCAGGACCCAGCCGCGCCTGGGGGTGAGCTCGGTGGCACTGGGACAGGGGGCACACAGAGACAGCCCCGGGAAGGGCAGCTCAGGCCTCCCCCTGATGTCAGCACGTCCCTGCCTGGGTGCCTGTGCCCTGGTGCCCCCTGACCCAGGTGGTGTCCAGGGGCTTCCAGCCAGCTCCGGCACTCCACAGGCCCCAGGGTCACTGTCCTCACCCCAAAACGGCCAACCCAGGGCAACTGAAAGGCTTTGTGCTGGATCACAGTGCCCTGGGGGAGGCCAAGGAGCCAGGAGGGGGGGAGGAACCACTGTCCACTCCTGGAGCTGGGGTGGGATAAGATCCAAGGGTGGGGTAAAAGCCAAGGGTGGGGTAAAAGCCAAGGGTGGGATAAAAGCTGGGGTGGGATAAAAGCTGGGGGGGGATAAAAGCCAAGGGTGGGGTAAAAGCTGGGGTGGGGTAAAAGCCAAGGGTGGGGTAAAAGCTGGGGTGGGGTAAAAGCCAAGGGTGGGGTAAAAACTGGGGTGGGATAAGATCCAAGGGTGGGGTAAAAGCTGGGGTGGGATAAAAGCCAAGGGTGGGATAAAAGCTGGGGTGGGGTAAAAGCCAAGGGTGGGGTAAAAGCTGGGGTGGGATAAGATCCAAGGGTGGGGTAAAAGCTGGGGTGGGGTAAAAGCCAAGGGTGGGATAAAAGCTGGGGTGGGATAAAAGCCAAGGGTGGGATAAAAGCCAAGGGTGGGGTAAAAGCTGGGGTGGGAGATGATCCAAGGGTGGGGTAAAAGCTGGGGTGGGGTAAAAGCCAAGGGTGGGGTAAAAGCTGGGGGGGGATAAAAGCTGGGGGGGGATAAAAGCTGGGGTGGGATAAGATCCAAGGGTGGGATAAGATCCAAGGGTGGGGTAAAAGCTGGGGTGGGAGATGATCCAAGGGTGGGGTAAAAGCCAAGAGTGGGGTAAAAGCTGGGGTGGGAGATGATCCAAGGGTGGGGTAAAAGCTGGGGTGGGGTAAAAGCCAAGAGTGGGGTAAAAGCTGGGGTGGGAGATGATCCAAGGGTGGGGTAAAAGCCAAGAGTGGGGTAAAAGAAGCCAAGCATCCCCCCAGGAGCTGAGCAGGAACACAGATCTGTGGTTCCCCCTGCAGGAAGTGCCCCCTGCCCCTTTGCAGATCCACTGCTGATTTGTTTACCAACCCAATTTTCAAACTAATATTAACCAGTATTAGGCCCTTGACAGGGATGGGTTTTTCCCCTTCAGTGGTGAAATTGGATGTGAATTTTGAATTTTCCGGTCAATTGAGCAAGATAAGCACTGGTGATGCAACAGGCCCTGGAACGTGTGTGTGTTTTATTCCATTTTTCCTTGAGGGATCTGTATCAGAATAGGCACAAGGAAAAGATGAAAAGAGTGGGAGATACTGTAAATTACAGGATCAGTCCTGGGGACTCTGAAATCCTTCCCAGGTTATTTTCCTTTGCATCCTGGGCTCATCCCAGGCTGATGTTCCTAAGCAGTGATGTTCCTGTCACTTCTGACCTGCCAGGTTTGAAGGCTGGAAGGAACAAGGGCCCAGACAGAGCTGGGAGGAGCAGAGTTAGCTGGGAACAGGACCCTTGCTCAGGAAAGGGCCGTGCTGGGATGGAAATTCCCATGAATTTCCCATGAAACCAGGAGTCCTGGCTCAGGTTCAGGAGTTCTGGGGCAATTCTGGAAATCCTGGATTTAGGAGGGGTCATGGCAAACCAGGAGCTCAGACCTGCCCTGGGGTAACCCAGAAAGATCCTCTCCAAAAATGAGCCTGTTTGGGCATGTCCATGGAGCCAGCCCCACGAAAGGAGCCCTCCAGGGAGCACTGGGGGATGTTCCAGTGACAAACCCCATCCACAGCCCCCGGAGCACGGGCCCCAGCAGCCCCTGCATGAGGATGAGGAGGATGAAGAAGGGGAGGTTTGGTCCTTCCCCAGCCCTGCAGAGCCCCAGCAGCCCAGCCCCACGGGACAATGCAGAGTGCTGAGCAGCAGGGGCTGGCCTGGCTCTGAGCAGGCTGTAAATCTGCATTTGGGCAATCAGAGTTTATTCCCCATATGTTCCTTCTCCTCACAGTGTGGTTTATGGGAGGGAGGATTTGCATCAGGGGCACCCTGGGGAGCAGCAGCAGGATGGGCACGAGCAGCAGGATGGGCACGAGCAGCAGGATGGGCACAGCTCTGCCAGAGCTCAGGGCTCCTCACCCTGTAAGAGCCTAAACGAGGGCTGTGGGACTCCAGGCTGCTCTCCAAAATGCAGTTTATTGTATCCAAGATGCAGTTTGTTGTATCCAAAATGCAGTTTGTTGTATCCAAGATGCAGTTTATTGTATCCAAAATGCAGTTTGTTGTATCCAAAATGCAGTTTATTGTATCCAAAATGCAGTTTGTTGTATCCAAAATGCAGTTTGTTGTATCCAAGGTGTTCCAGCAGCCCAGGGTCGGGGTGACAGAGCTGTGCCCACAGCTGTCAGCTCCAGCTGCAGGCAGCCCTGGAGCCCTTTGGTTTTGGTTACAGTGAATTCTATACTTTTCTTTGCCTAGCCTCTTCATACAGTAGAACCAATCCATACCTTAACTTTTATCTCTAGCCCATCATAACTACTATAATTACCATATTCATGTTACTGTTCTCCAATCACTCACAGTCAGTACATCACAGTTAAAGCTAGAAGTTGTTTTTCAGTTTTCTTGCAGTGGAAAATTCTGAGACCTTTTTTCTACTTGCCACATCAGCAGGCTTGTTTGCCTGTGCTCTCTTTGTGCTTGGTAAAAACATCTTCTTGTTTGGGGTGGGTTTATCCTTTGCTCTAAGCCATAAAAACCCCGTGTAACTAACAGACCCTTTGCCTCCTTGGTTATCCAGCAAGGCTGGCTCAGCAATTCTTTTCTTCTATATCAAAACTTGCTTTAATTTCTATTCCTTCATCAGACTCTACATTTAAAAATCTTTCTGCCAAGCACACACATCTGTGAGACATTCTTGTCAAACTATCATCCATCCCAACATCTCACCCTGCTCAGGGCTCCTCACCCTGCTCAGGGCTCCTCACCCTGCTCTGGGTTCCTCACCCTGCTCAGGCTCCTCACCCTGCTCTGGGCTCCTCACCCTGTTCAGGGCTCCTCACCCTGCTCAGGCTCAGCTCCTCACCCTGTTCTGGGCTCCTCACCCTGCTCAGGCTCCTCACCCTGCTCAGGGCTCCTCACCCTGCTCAGGCTCCTCACCCTGCTCAGGCTCCTCACCCTGCTCAGGCTCCTCACCCTGTTCAGGGCTCCTCACCCTGCTCTGGGTTCCTCACCCTGCTCAGGGCTCCTCACCCTGCTCAGGCTCCTCACCCTGCTCTGGGTTCCTCACCCTGCTCAGGCTCCTCACCCTGCTCAGGCTCCTCACCCTGCTCTGGGTTCCTCACCCTGCTCAGGCTCCTCACCCTGCTCTGGGCTCGTTTCTCCTCTCTGGGTTTCAGCTTCCAGCCCAGGGCTGAGTCAGGAGTGATGGCACTGACAGTGCAGCAAATTCCTCTCCTCCTCCCAGAGCAGTGACTGTCCCAGCCTGAGCAGGGCCTTGCAGGAGCTCTGCTTCCCAGGGAACGTCCAAGTGCTCCCCATCCACAGCTTTGGGATGTCCCCACAACAGACAGGGACTGGTTTCCTGTTTTTAACCAGACTTTTGATGCCCCCAGAACAGTTCTGACTGAAATGCTGCACTCAGGTTTCACATTTCTTTCTGTCCTTGTGACAGAATCAGGATTTCAGGATTTCCAGTCCCCCCAGTCCCCCCTGCCTCACTCTGGCCATCCAGGATAAACTCCCAGCTCATTTCCCCTCTTCCCTGCAAGGGTTAACCATAAATCACCTGTGAGCTCCAGGCTCTCGCTCCCAAAGCCCGTTCCAGGGACCTGTGCCTTGGAGCAGGTTTATGTGCCAGGGCTGCCAGGCTGTGCAGGGCACCCTGAGTCACAGGGGATGGATGCTGTGCTCCTGCAGGGCTGCCAGGGGAGATCCCTGAGCCAGGGGAGAGAGATCCCTGAGCCAGGGGAGATCCCTGAGCCAGGAGAGAGAGATCCCTGAGCCAGGAGAGAGAGATCCCTGAGCCAGGAGAGATCCCTGAGCCAGGGGAGATCCCTGAGCCAGGAGAGAGAGATCCCTGAGCCAGGAGAGATCCCTGAGCCAGGAGAGAGAGATCCCTGAGCCAGGAGAGAGAGATCCCTGAGCCAGGAGAGATCCCTGAGCCAGGGGAGAGAGATCCCTGCTCCAGGAGAGAGAGATCCCTGAGCCAGGAGAGATCCCTGAGCCAGGAGAGAGAGATCCCTGAGCCAGGAGAGAGAGATCCCTGAGCCAGGAGAGATCCCTGAGCCAGGAGAGAGAGATCCCTAAGCAAGGAGAGATCCCTGAGCCAGGAGAGAGAGATCCCTGCTCCAGGAGAGAGAGATCCCTGAGCCAGGAGAGAGAGATCCCTGAGCCAGGAGAGAGAGATCCCTGAGCCAGGGGAGATCCCTGAGCCAGGAGAGATCCTTGAGCCAGGAGAGAGAGATCCCTGAGCCAGGAGAGAGAGATCCCTGCTCCAGGATTGATCCCTGCTCCAGGATTGATCCCTGCTCCAGGAGGGATCCCTGCTCCAGGATTGATCCCTGTTCCAGGAGTGATCCCTGCTCCAGGAGTGATCCCTGCTCCAGGATTGGTCCCTGCTCCAGGATTGGTCCCTGCTCCAGGATTGATCCCTGCTCCAGGGGAGATCCCTGCTCCAGGATTGATCCCTGCTCCAGGAGTGATCCCTGCTCCAGGATTGATCCCTGCTCCAGGATTGATCCCTGCTCCAGGATTGGTCCCTGCTCCAGGATTGATCCCTGCTCCAGGATTGATCCCTGCTCCAGGAGGGATCCCTGCTCCAGGACTGATCCCTGCCCCGAGCCCGGCTGGAGCAGCCACACTCATTTCCCAGCTCCCAGGGGTGCCAGTGTTTTATGAAGCCCCAGACAAGGCTGACACCTCGGTGACAGAATGTAATTTCCCTAACCCAGTGTCTTGACACCCAAAATGAGGCTAAATTGCATTATTGTAGAGGAGCAGATGGGAATGCTGAACATTGGCCCAGGGGAAAGCTGAGACTGGTACAGCCCACGGTGCCACCTGGGGCTCCTGCTGGGCAGGGGAAGGGAAGGGAAGGGAAGGGAAGGGAAGGGAAGGGAAGGGAAGGGAAGGGAAGGGAAGGGAAGGGAAGGGAAGGGAAGGGAAGGGAAGGGAAGGGAAGGGAAGGGAAGGGAAGGGAAGGGAAGGGAAGGGAAGGGAAGGGAAGGGAAGGGAAGGGAAGGGAAGGGAAGGGAAGGGAAGGGAAGGGAAGGGAAGGGAAGGGAAGGGAAGGGAAGGACTTCCCACATCCAGCCCAGCTGCCCAGGCCAGCTCTGAGCCCACCAGGCTGCACTTGAGCACTGCTGAGCTCCAGAAGCTGGGAAAGCCCCTGAGTTTGCCCAGCCTGCCTCACATGTGCCCTGGAGCTGTGTGGAGCTGGCTCCAGCCAGGAGCAGTGGCAGTGCCATCCCAGGAGCAGTGACAGTGCCATCCCAGGGGCAGTGACAGTGCCATCCCAGGGGCAGTGCCAGTGCCATCCCAGGGGCAGTGACAGTGCCATCCCAGCGGCAGTGCCAGTGCCATCTGAGCAGCAGTGCCAGTGCCATCCCAGCAGCAGTGCCAGTGCCATCCCAGCGGCAGTGCCAGTGCCATCCCAGGGGCAGTGACAGTGCCATCCCAGCAGCAGTGACAGTGCCATCCCAGCGGCAGTGCCAGTGCCATCCCAGCAGCAGTGACAGTGCCATCCCAGCGGCAGTGCCAGTGCCATCCCAGGGGCAGTGACAGTGCCATCCCAGGGGCAGTGGCAGTGCCATCTGAGCAGCAGTGGCAGTGCCATCCCAGCAGCAGTGACAGTGCCATCCCAGGGGCAGTGACAGTGCCATCCCAGCAGCAGTGACAGTGCCATCCCAGCGGCAGTGCCAGTGCCATCCCAGCAGCAGTGACAGTGCCATCCCAGCAGCAGTGGCAGTGCCATCCCAGGGGCAGTGACAGTGCCATCCCAGCAGCAGTGCCAGTGCCATCCCATCGGCAGTGCCAGTGCCATCCCAGCAGCAGTGGCAGTGCCATCCCTGCTGGCACCCAGGAGTCCCCTGGGCAGTGACCCTGTCCCAGCTGGGTCTGCAGTGGCACTTTTTGGGATGCTTTCCCAGTGGTCCGTGTGCTTCTGGATCCTGGGCTCCACATGCAGCTGTCACATCCCCACTGTGGAGAGGATCACGCGTTTGGGTCTCTGAACACTCTCTTGTTCCATGTCCAAGGTTCCTCATCCCTGATCTGAAACACCACCAGCTGCAAGTCTCTGCACAAACAAACCACCCCAAAACTCTGGGCAATTTCTGTAAATGCAAACCCAAGTGCAAATCGGAGCAGATTGGGCAATTTCTGCACGCTCAGGAAGCAGAAACGCGAGGAGTTTTTAAGAAACAGTGGGGGAGAAAGCAATCAAAAGGACAACAACAACAACAACAAAAAAAGAGAAGAGATGTAGATGTGGGAAAAAAATGTGTGTGCTGGAAATGGCAGCGTTTAGCTGGAAAGGAACCCCCCAGGAGGGCAAACACACAGTGCTGAGAGAGGAGGGAAAGATGGGGAAGCAGCAAAAAGGCTGAGCTGGGGAAGAGCCTGAGAGCCAGGGAAGCAGCAGAGAGAGCACAAACCATCGTTAATTAGGGGAGCAAAGAGAAATAATGAGCAGCAAATTGCAGGAGGCTTTGGCAATGAGCAGCAGGAATGATCCTGCACAGGCAGGCTCGGGGAGAGCTTCTCCTGCAGGGAGCGGGGCCCAGGGGCTGGGCAGGACACCGGGGCACGGCGGGCACAGCTGGCACAGCTGGCACTGCTGATGGCACTGCTGCTGGCACAGCTGGCACTGCTGATGGCACTGCTGCTGGCACTGCTGGCACAGGTGTGTCACAGAGGGAACAGCTGGGGAACACCCAGAGGGTGACAAGGGTGGGTGGCAGAGGAACTGCAGTGCCAGGGATGCATTGCAGTCTGATAATGCTCTGAGGAAGGGAAGCGTGCATTTGACACGTTGGGAATTAGGAATTCCTGGCTGGGAGGGTGGGCAGGGGCTGGGCTGGCATTCCCAGAGCAGCTGGGGCTGCCCTGGATCCCTGGCAGTGCCCAGGGCCAGGTTGGACACTGGGGCTGGAGCACCCGGGACAGTGGGAGGTGTCCCTGCCGTGGATGGGTGGCACTGGGTGGGATCTCAGGACCTTTCCAGCCCAGCCACTCCAGGGTTCTGAATTCCAAGCACACCTGTGCCAGCTGGGGCAGCTCTGGGTGCTGCTCCCCACATCAGCCCAGCTGTGCCTGAGGCTGCTGCAGGATCGTGCTCTGCCCCTGCTGCCCCGGGGATCCCAGCCCGAGGCTGAGCCTGGCCTGCCCGCAAGGGACATGGGGCACAGGGGCTGCTCCTTCCCTTCCTGCCCCAAAAGGGAATGCCCAGCAAAGGGAATGCCCTGGCAGGGTAAGAGGGGCTGAGCACAGCTCCCTAGGGGGGTTAACCCAGGGCCCACCCTGGGGCATCCCCAGGGTCATCCAAGGGGCTGATTCCACTGCAGGTTTGGAATCAGGATTGGTCAGGTTGGAAAAGCCCCTCTGAGATCAGCCAGTCCAACCAGCCCCAGCACTGCCCAGGCACCACTGACCCTGTCCCCAGGTGCCACAGCCACAGGGCTGTGAAATCCCCCAGGAATGGGGACATGGAGCTGGACACAGGGCTGGACACAGGGATGGACAGAGATGGACACAGAGATGGACACAGGGATTGGACACACAGGGATGGACACAGAGATGGACACAGGGATGGACACAGGGATTGGACACAGGGATGGACACAGGGATGGACACAGAGATGGACACAGGGATGGACACAGAGATGGACACGGGGATGGACACAGGGATGGACACAGGGATTGGACACACAGGGATGGACACAGAGATGGACACAGAGATGGACAGAAATGGACACAGGGATGGACACAGGGATTGGACACACAGGGATGGACACAGAGATGGACACAGGGATTGGACACAGGGATGGACACAGGGATTGGACACACAGGGATGGACACAGAGATGGACACAGGGCTGGACACAGAGATGGACACAGGGATGGACACAGAGATGGACACAGAGATGGACACAGGGATGGACACAGGGCTGGACACAGAGATGGACACAGAGATGGACACAGGGATGGACACAGGGATGGACACAGAGATGGACACAGAGATGGACACAGGGATGGATACAGGGATGGACACAGGGCTGGACACAGAGATGGACACAGGGATGGACACAGGGCTGGACACAGAGATGGACACAGGGCTGGACACAGGGATGGACACAGGGATGGACACAGGGCTGGACACAGAGATGGACACAGGGATGGACACAGGGATGGACACAGGGCTGGACACAGAACTGGACACAGCACGGGACCAGCTGCTCCAGAGGGGCAGCTGGGATTTACAGGGGGAGGCAACAAATGACAGAGGGTTTTTAGCAGGGCTGGGCACAGAAATGACCTAAGGAGCCTAAATCTATCCTGAGGGTACATCTGGGCACCTGCATTGGTTTTTCCTTCACATTTCCAAGCCCTTTTTCCCAGCTCTCAGCAGTGCAGGCACAGGCCATGGAACAACCTTTAGCTCCCGCAGAGCTGAAGGAAAATAAACCAAACAAATCAAAGAGTTCTCTGGAAACCCATTGGGCTGGGACACAACTGAGTGAAATATTTATGACAGAGTTCCTCCATCAAAAGGGCAAGAGGGAAACATGAGCTGAAGCAGTGGGTAAGGAGCAGAGGAAGGATCTGTCAGTCTGGTGGAGCCAAACAGAATTTCAGATGCAAACACACTGGTGTTTGAAAAGAAACTTCTTGGTGTGATTTTGTTTGCTTGGGAGAGCTCTCCTATTTCATCTTTTCTTGTTCTTGTCCTTGGAATTATTGAAGTGCCCAGGACAGCTCTTGCAAGTCAAATATGAGTCCTATGCCTTTCACTTTCTCCCTCAAAGAAACCTTTTCACCATTTAAAAATGAGGGAATTCAACTCAGGCCCAACTGAAAACACATCTTATTGTCTGTGACTCTTGGCAAAACACAAAGCTTCCCATTTGAAGCTTATTTCTATTTTTTGTTGGTATTGTTCTGTGGGAACAGTGGAAACCCCACTTGTGCTTGTGAGCCCATGGGTGTGGGAAAGAATTCCTCCTGCAGAACCAGAGCATCCTCCCATGAGAGAGAGAACCCTCCCACGCTGGAGATCAGAGCCTGAACCTCTCGCCTGTGCCAGGTATTCACTGGTTGCCATCCTTTGTTTTACCTCCTTAGCTGACTTTTCTCCTGCTCCTCTCTCAGAGCTGCCATTCACTTCTCAGCTGAACATTTCATTCAGGAGCAATGGATTCTTTTTTGGGACAAATGGCTGTCACTGTCTCCTCCCAGCAGCAATTAAAGCTCTCAGCATCCCCGGTGATGAGCAGTTCGTGCTCTTGTCACGGGTAACGAGTTCTTCTGGGGAAGGAGCTGAATGAGAATCCACTGCCAGGAGCCAGAGCCAGCTCCTGCATCCTCCCCTCTGCCTCTGGGGGAGCATCTCCTGGAGCTTGGGGTGCAGGGACCTCACTCCTCACTGCCATTCCTGTTCAGCACCTCACTCCCATTCCTGTTCAGCTCCTCACTCCCATTCCCGTTCAGCTCCTCACTGCCATTCCTGTTCCGTTCCTCATTCCCATTCCTGTTCAGCTCCTCACTCCCATTCCCGTTCAGCTCCTCATTCCCATTCCCATTCAGCTCCTCACTGCCATTCCTGTTCCGTTCCTCACTCCCATTCCTGTTCAGTTCCTCATTCCCATTCCTGTTTCCATTCCTGTTCAGTTCCTCACTCTCATTCCCATTCAGCTCCTCGTTCCCCTTCCCATTCCCGTTCCCATTCCTGTTCTCATTACCGTTCCCATTCCCATTCCCATTCCCGTTCCTGTTCCCGTTCCCATTCCCGTCCCCATTCCCATTCCCGTTCCTGTTCCCGTTCCCATTCCCATTCCCATTCCCATTCCCGTCCCCATTCCCATTCCCGTTCCTGTTCCCATTCCCATTTCTGTTCCTGTTCCCGTTCCCATTCCCGTTCCCATTCCCATTCCCGTTCCCATTCCCGTTCCCATTCCCATTCCCATTCCCGTTCCCATTCCCATTCCTGTTCCCATTCCCGTTCCCATTCCCATTCCCGTTCTTGTTCCCATTCCTGTTCCCGTTCCCATCCCCATTCCCATTCCCATTCCCGTTCCCATTCCCATTCCCATTCCCGTTCCTGTTCCCGTTCCCGTTCCCATTCCTGTTCCCATTCCCATTCCCATTTCCGTTCCTGTTCCCATTCCCATTTCCGTTCCTGTTCCCGTTCCCGTTCCCGTTCCCATTCCCATTCCCGTTCCCATTCCCGTTCCCATTCCCATTCCCGTTCCCGTTCCCATTCCCATTCCCATTCCCATTCCCGTTCCCATTCCCGTTCCCATTCCCGTTCCCATTCCCGTTGGGTAGCAGGGACATTTGGGAGGGTGGGATTGTCCCCATGGCAGCTCCTGCCCTCAGCGAGGCTGTAGGGAGCTGATCTCCATCGCTGCACAGGGAAGGGCTTCACTGATACAACTTTGGGAGGGACTCGAGGTATAAAAGGCAGAACATCCATTTTGATCATCACATGGAGACTGAAGCCTTTGCTCCTGGTGCTGCATTATTTTCTTAATTCAGTCTTCTGTTGTATTTTTATAAGGTTTTAATAAAACTCCTAAATGTTCTGAAGGTGAGTGCCATTTCTCACAGGTGGAGCTGATGGAAGTTCTCCTGTCCCACAAGGGCTCGTCCCCATTCCCTGGGCCCCTCCCCAGGCTGGTGTCACACACCCCAGGCTGGTGTCACTCTTCTCCTTCCACAATCTGCCCCACAAGTTTCTCTCTGGGCCTCTCTAGGTGTCCTCCAGAGGTTCCTCACCAGACACAGACGCACTGTCAATTCCTGGGACTGGTGGTTTGCTGTGGATCTGATTTTTGAAGGCCACGTTTTCCTAAATCCATCCCGTGGTCCAGCTGTGCCCCCTTGTCAGACAGGTTCCCCTTCCCCCCTCCCTCAGGTACCAGCTGGGCCTCTGTCCCTTCTTCTGCCACTGTGGCACCCCAGGGAGGTGGGAAATGAAAGGAAATCCAGGCATATTCCCCATTTTTCCTCCTCAGTTTGATCCTGTCTGAGCTGCTGAGCTGCCATTTTCAAACACCCTGCATCACCAGGGGGAGCATCCAGCACCACATCCCGGCCCTCCAGGCCTGGGGGAGCAAACCCAGCACATTCCCTCCCTAAACCAGCCACGAGCTTCACAAACCATAAATCCCAAATCCCAAATCACAAATCCCAAATCAGAAATCACAAACCACAAATCCCAAATCACAAATCACAAATCCCAAATCCCAAATCACAAATCCCAAATCACAAATCCCAAGTCACAAATCCCAAATCACAAATCCCAAATCACAAATCCCAAATCTCAGATCCCAAATCACAAACCACAAATCCCAAGTCACAAATCCTCCTTCCCTCCCTTCTTGCCCCCTTCCTTGCCGTGCCTGTGCTCAGCCAGCCCAGACTGAGCAGTGCCCTGGCCAGGGACACTCTTTCAGTGCCCTTGGGCTGTCTGGAGTCTGAGCTGGAATCAGCAAGGGGCCAGGGGAGGAGGAGGAGGAGGAGGAGGAGGAGGAGGAGGAGGAGGAGGAGGAGGAGGAGGAGGAGGAGGAGGAGGAGGAAGGCTCAGGAAGTGGGGAAGAAGGGGAAGAAGGGAGAAGCGAGCAAAGCTTTGTGCACTAAAGTGGGCAACAGCTGCTGCTGGAAATAGGGATGGAAAGGAGCCAGCAGGAAGGATGGGCTGAGCTCTCTGGCCTTCCTTCCCATGTGGAGGGAGGAAGGAGCATTGGCTGAGGGGCTGGAAAAGAAAATTAAAGTCCAGGTGGTGAGGGCAGCCTGCAGCAGCCTGGCAAAGGTGGCACCTGGTCGTGCTGAGCTTCCTGAGGAAAACAAATATCTCTGCCCTCCTGAAACGCTGTTTGTTTGGGGGTGCCCTCCTGAAATGCTGTTTGGGGTGCTGGGGGAGAGGCTGGGATCCCCACACAGCCTGGAGCTGGGGGGATACAGGGCTGGATGCACTCGGGGTTTGGGCTCAGGGCTCTGTTTTCCACCCTGGCTGGAAATCTGTGCTGTGTCCATCACCTTCCTCACCCCTCCAGGCTGGGAATTTGTGCCCAGGCAGGTGGGGGTTCCTCAGGTGACACCATCCCACCTGCACACAGGGCTCCCCATCCCTGGCAGTGCCCCAGGCCAGGCTGGACGGGGCTTGGACAAACCTGGGACAGCAGGAGGTGTCCCTGCCATGGCAGGGGGGGGCACTGGGTGGGCTCTGAGGTCCCTTCCAAGCCCAACTTTGATTCCATGATGCCTGGGCAAGCTGGGATGGTGGCTCCTCGCCCCACCTGAGGGTGCAGGGGCTGAGCAGGGCCCCCTCACCTGCCTGCTCCTCCATGTCTCTGCTGGTTCCTTCCCCAGAGAGCCTGTCCCTCTTCCTGCAGCCCCAGCCTCTGTGGAAGGCGATTTCCTGCTGTACAGACAGCATTGCCCTGCCCACACCCCGGGGATCCCCTACTCCCAGCAAGGCAGAGCAGAACCCCAGCCTCTCCAGGTGATGGCATCGAGCTCCTGCCCCCCACTCAAAAAGGGACTTTGCTGAGCCTTTAGTGCATGGAACAGCTGCTGCTTCTCCACACCTCATCTGCTCAGAGATCATCCCTAGGATCCCATCCCTTGGGATGTACAAGGACAGCCAGGGACTGGGTTTGGGAAAGGCCCTGAGGGGCTGGAACAAGTCCAGGGCAGGGAGAGAGCTGGGCAGGGGCTGCAGAGTCCCTGAGGGAGCCGGGCAGGGGCTGCAGAGTCCCTGAGGGAGCCGGGCAGGGGCTGCAGAATCCCTGAGGGAGCCGGGCAGGGGCTGCAGAGTCCCTGAGGGAGCCGGGCAGGGGCTGCAGAGTCCCTGAGGGAGCCGGGCAGGGGCTGCAGAATCCCTAAGGGAGCTGGGCAGGGGCTGCAGAATCCCTGAGGGAGCCGGGCAGGGGCTCAGCCTGGAGCAAAGGAGGCTCAGGGGGCCCTTGTGGCTCTGCACAGCTCCTGCCAGGAGGGCACAGCCGGGGGGATTTGGGATCTTATCCCAGGGAACAGGGACAGGAGCAGAGGGAACGGCCTCAGGGGAGCTCAGGGTGGAATTTCCCCATGGGAAGGGGGGTCAGGAATTGGGAGTGCCCAGGGCAATGGGGGAGTCCCCATCCCTGAGGGATTTCAGAACCCTGGGGATGTGGCAGTGGCAGTGCTGGGGAAACACTGGGTTTGATGTTTGGCTCAGAGGGATTTCCCAACCAAACCAATTCCGTGTTTCTCTTTACTCTTCTCCTTCCACAATCTGCCCCACAAGTTTCTCTCTGGGCCTCTCTAGGTGTCCTCCAGAGGTTCCTCACCAGACACAGCTGCACTGTCAGTTCCTGGGACTAGTGGTTTGCTGTGGATCTGATTTTTAAAGGCCACGTTTTCCTAAATCCATCCCGTGGTCCAGCTGCACCCCCTTGTCACAGGTTCCCCTTCCCCCCCTCCCTCTGTCCTCTGTCCCCTCTTCTGCCACTGTGGCACCCCAGGGAGGTGGGAAATGAAAGGAAATCCAGGCATATTCCCCATTTTTCCTCCTCAGTTTGATCCTGTCTGAGTTGCTATTTTTCCATCATCCTGCATCACCAGAAGGAAATCAATTTTCCGGGGGTGAGACCTGGATTTCTCTGCTGTGTCCACTCTTTGTTCCACCCTCTCAGGAGAAGCCAAGGAGATTTCAGGGCTCTTCGTGGCTCCTTTCCTGCCCCATCCTGCCAGGGTGACTTCAGTTCTCACTCTGCAGCCCGAGGATCCGAGCTGTCACCAGTTAACGCCCTTTTCTCACACCTCCCTGGCTGCAGCGAAAGCAGGAACAGACACCGGGGGTTTGTTTCTCCTGCTCGAACAGAGAAACTCCCAGCTCAGCCCCGCCAAGCTGAGCAAATGGATCTGTTTTCCACAAAGGCAGCAGAAAAACTGGAATGCAACCATTGGGGAGACCCAGAGCAAGGACCAGCTTCAGTTCCACATCACACTGTCGCAGACATCTTTTATGGAAAATCCTTTCCTTGGGATTTTTCCTCCTGAGAAGCTGAGAGACCTCAGGAACAAAATGTAAGCAATGGTTATCTGCTGCTGTGGAATGCAACAGGTGCATCTGGGATTGGGCTCATAGACTTGTTTCTAATTAATGGCCAATCACAGCCCAGCTGGCTCAGACAGAGAGCCGAGCCACAAACCTTTGTTATCATTTTTTCCTATTCTATTCTTAGCCAGCCTTCTGATGAAATCCTTTCTTCTATTCTTTTAGTACAGTTTTAATGTAATATATATCATAAAATAATGAATCAGCCTTTTGAAACACGGAGTCAGATCCTCGTCCCTTCCCTATCCCGGGACCCCTGTGAACACCACCACACCACACCAGCTTCTTCCTCATGATAAACAAGAGTAGGGTGGCATTTACGGGGTGCTGTGGGTGCTCTGAGGGTCTCCATCCATGCAGGAAAACATTCCCAGCAGGAGAGGAGCCAGCAGCAGCCAGGAAGAGGCCTGGGGTGCAGAGGGAGCTGCTGGGTGCCCCAGGTGGGATGGGAGCACAGGAACCCTCCCGTGGAGAGGGAACAGAGCAGCCTGGGGGAGGAGGGGATGGGGATGGGAAATCCATGGCTTTGAGGAGGAGCAAACAGCTGTGGCAGGTGTGGGCTGGGCTGGGTGAACCTCTGGGGGTTAATGGGGCCTGGAGAGCTCCCACAGCTCTAACCCCCAGCAAGGGGGGCGATGCCCGCCAGACACAGCTGCTCCTCTCTGGATCAGGAGATCATGGCAAATCCTGACCTGCAGGGGACACACGGGACCATCAGCCCAGCTGCTGCCCAGGCCACCCCAAGAGCCCCACCCTGAGCCCCAAGCACGGCTCAGTGGAACCAGGGGGCTCTGGATGCAGCAGGAAATTCTCCTTTCCCTTCTGACCAAAGCTGGGGGTTTGTAAAGCATTCTCTCCTGGCTCTGGGATGGCCTCCAGAACCCTGCAGCACCCTGGGAAAGGGACCTGGTGCTGAGCTCTGCCTGAGCTCCACCCTGAGCTCCACCCTGAGCACCTTCTGCAGGGCCCTGAGCCTGCCCAGCTGGGCACACCTGGCTCAGGGATAAATCCCAGCAGGGCCCAGCTGGGCACACCTGGCTCGGGGATCACACCCAGCACCTGAGCCTGCCCAGCTGGGCACACCTGGCTCAGGGATCAATCCCAGCACCTGAGCCTGCCCAGCTGGGCACACCTGGCTCAGGGATCACACACAGCACCTGAGCCTGCCCAGCTGGGCACACCTGGCTCAGGGATCAATCCCAGCAGGGCCCAGCTGGGCACACCTGGCTCGGGGATCAATCCCAGCACCTGAGCCTGCCCAGCTGGGCACACCTGGCTCAGGGATCAATCCCAGCAGGGCCCAGCTGGGCACACCTGGCTCGGGGATCAATCTCAGCAGGGCCCAGCTGGGCACACCTGGCTCGGGGATCAATCCCAGCACCTGAGCCTGCCCAGCTGGGCACACCTGGCTCAGGGATCACACAAAGCACCTGAGCCTGCCCAGGTGGGCACACCTGGCTCGGGGATCAATCCCAGCACCTGAGCCTGCCCAGGTGGGCACACCTGGCTCTGGGATCAATCCCAGCAGGGCCCAGGTGGGCACACCTGGCTCAGGGATCAATCCCAGCACCTGAGCCTGCCCAGCTGGGCACACCTGGCTCAGGGATCACACCCAGCACCTGAGCCTGCCCAGCTGGGCACACCTGGCTCAGGGATCAATCCCAGCACCTGAGCCTGCCCAGCTGGGCACACCTGGCTCGGGGATCAATCCCAGCACCAGGCAATCCCAGCAGGGCTCACGGGTTCATTTCTGCCCCTGCCATGGCAGCAGGGATGGGCATCCTGGGCCAGGGGAGGGTGAGCAAGGCTCTGTGATTAAGTGATTGAACTGAGGGAAAACCTTCCTCTGGACCCATCCCAAAGCTGTACTTTTCCATTTGTCACTGGCAGATCATTGGAACAAAATAAACACATTTTGTTTACGTGGGTACTTCTTCCCATTTCAAATAAATACTTTTGTGTTTTAAGCTGAAGTGAAACAAGGGAAATATTGTTTCAAACAGAGACATCAAATGGTTTTTCTTGGGGGGAAAAGGTAAATTGAAGCTTTTCTCTTTCAAAATTGTCTGGCTTGGTTATTTCAACCCAAACAAGGGACTGAGATTGATATAAAACCACAGCATGTTGCAGGTGACCTGAAAGTGGATCTGCCAGTGTAAAAGTTCCAAGCGAAAATGTTTTCCTGCCTCCACAACAATTGATTCCTGAGCAGAATTAGGACTTACAGCCTGGGCCACACAGTTTAATCCACTCCCCCCAAACCCAGTGCAATCCTTTTGGAACACGACGGGGGAGGAGGAGAAGGGGGGCAGGGAAATCTGCAGGGGAGAGAAAGGAGCTGATACAGAAGGCTCTGGTATCCACTTAACTTGAAAATGAGAAAGAAAGCAGGTTGAGAACAGGACAATTAGAGCCTGAACATCACAGACCTTTCCAAAACGGAGAGACAGCAGGGGGAATTAATGGACAGAAATGCAACCCAGTAATTAATTGATAAATGGCATTAGAGAGTTTTCTAAAGAAGGAGAGGCCAACGTGACTTATCTTCCCCGAGGCAGGAGACAATTTCTCCCTCCTTTCACCTTGCAGATAAGGACAGAAGGGGGAATCTTCCCCTTGGAGGCTCAGGAGGAGTCTGGAAGGTGAAGACAAAGCAGAAGCAAAGGTCCCAGCAGCAGCACAGGGCAGCGAGGAGGAGCAGCTGAAGAACAGCCTGGAACCAGCCATGGGGTAATTCCTGCTGCAGGATGGGGCACAGGGGGAAAACAGGAGAGAGGCACTGCTGGGGCAGGGACGGGGATCACAGCCTGCAGGAGAGAGGCACCGGGGCTGGGCTCAGCTCCACGGGCACTGGGGCAGCTCTGCAGGGAGAGCACACCCTGTGCTGTGAGGAGCTGCCCTGAGCTGCCCTGGGCAAGGGATCCCCTGGACAATGGATCCCTCTGGAAAATGGATCCCCCTGGACAGGACAGTGGATCCCCTGGGCAATGGATCCTCTGCCCTGGGCAATGGATCCCCCTGGAAAATGGATCCCCTGGGCAATGGATCCCCCTGGACAGGACAGTGGATCCCCTGGGCAATGGATCCCCCTGGGCAATGGATCCCCCTGGGCAATGGATCCCCTTGACAGGGCAATGGATCCCCCTGGAAAATTGATGCCCTTGGGAATGGATCCCCCTGGTCAGGACAATAAATCCCCTGGGCAATAGATCGCCCTGGACAGGACAGTGGATCCCCTGGACAATGGGTCTCCTGGACAATGGATCCCTTGGACAATGGATCCCTTGGACAATGGATCTCCTGGGCAATGGATCCCCTGGACAGGGCAGAGGCCAGCTCTGGGTTCTCCTGCTGCCCCTGGCTGCCCCCAGGTGTCCCCTGTGCCCAGCCCAGGTGACAGAGCTGCTGTCAGCTCCTGAGCTGTCCCAGCAGTGCCTCTGGCCCCAGAGGCGCCCAGCAGTGCAGAAGTTATTTTTTCAAGGCTGGATAAGCACAATAATGGAGGCACTGCCCTGCCAGACCCTCACTGTTCCCAGCCACACTGGATCCCTGGGGCAGGAGCACAGGAATTCCAGACCAGAGTGTCACTGCTCCTGTCACAGCCAGGCACAGCCAGGGCTCAGCTCAGTCACCTGCTCCAGGTGTTTCGTGTCATCCCAAAGGTGAGCAGGACTCCTCCAGGTGACAAACTGCTCTGGGCAGCAGCTGTCCTCCATCTGCCAGGGCCTGCAGGGGCTCCAGGAGAGCTGGAGAGGGGCTGGGGACAAGGGACAGAGGGACAGGAGCCAGGGAATGGCTCCCACTGGGAAAGGGGAGATTGGGCTGGGATCTTGGCAAGGAATTCCTGGCTGGGCTGGAATTCCCAGATTTGCTGGGGCTGCCCCTGGATCCCTGGCAGTGCCCAAGGCCAGGTTGGACATTGGGGCTGGGAGCAGCCTGGGACAGTGGGAGGTGTCCCTGCCATGGCAGGGCTGGCACTAGATGGGATTTAGGGTCCCTTCCCTGATCCCAAACCATTCCATGATCCCATGGAAGGGGCAGGAGCAGCTGGATGTTTGGGACTGCCCAGGCTCTGCTGTGCAGGTCCTGCAGCAGATCCCAGGTGGGAACACCAGAGCTCCATCCATCCATCCATCCATCATCCATCCATCCATCCATCCATCATCCATCCATCATCCATCCATCCATCATCCATCCATCATCCATCCATCCATCATCCATCCATCCATCCATCATCCATCCATCCATCCATCCATCCATCCATCCATCCATCATCCATCCATCATCCATCCATCCATCCATCCATCCATCATCCATCCATCCATCCATCATCCATCCATCCATCATCCATCCATCCATCCATCATCCATCCATCCATCATCCATCCATCCATCCATCCATCCATCATCCATCCATCCATCATCCATCATCCATCCATCCATCATCCATCCATCCATCCATCCATCCATCCATCCATCCATCCATCCATCCATCATCCATCCATCCATCATCCATCATCCATCCATCATCCATCCATCCATCATCCATCCATCATCCATCCATCCATCCATCCATCCATCATCCATCCATCCATCATCCATCCATCCATCCATCCATCCATCATCCATCCATCCATCCATCCATCCATCCATCCATCCATCATCCATCCATCATCCATCCATCCATCCATCATCCATCCATCCATCCATCATCCATCCATCCATCCATCCATCCATCCATCCATCATCCATCCATCATCCATCCATCATCCATCCATCATCCATCATCCATCCATCCATCATCCATCCATCCATCATCCATCCATCATCCATCCATCCATCATCCATCCATCATCCGTCCATCCATCCATCCATCCATCCATCATCCATCCATCCATCATCCATCCATCATCCATCCATCCATCCATTCATCCATCCATCCATCATCCATCATCCATCCATCATCCATCCATCCATCCATCCATCCATCCATCCATCCATCATCCATCCATCCATCCATCCATCATCCATCCATCCATCCATCCATCCATCCATCCATCCATCCATCATCCATCCATCCATCCATCCATCCATCCATCCATCCATCATCCATCCATCATCCATCCATCATCCATCATCCATCCATCCATCATCCATCCATCATCCATCCATCCATCCATCCATCCCTCCATCCATCCCCACTCCAGGGCCCATTTCTGACCCAGGCAGGGACATTTCCTATCCCAGACAAGTCCATGGGGCTCAAGGCTTAGGGCAGGAGTTTCTGCAGCCATGGTGGGGCTGTCCCTGAGCCCTGTGCCTGTCCCTCCTGCCAGGCCTGCCCCAGCTCTGTTTGTTTTTACCCTCCCTGCCAGGCCTGTCCCAGCTCTGTTTGTTTTTACCCTCCCTGCCAGGCCTGTCCCAGCTCTTTGTTTGTTTTTACCCTCCCTGCCAGGCCTGCCCCAGCTCTGTTTGTTTTTACCCTCCCTGCCAGGCTGGGCTGGCTCCGAGCAGAGCCTCGGGACGATCAGCACTGCCTTTGGAGCCTTTCTGCTCCTTGTTCAAATTGATTTTCTTTTGCTCCTGCTCAGAAAGGGAAGGGAAGAAAAGCACACCACAAAACAAAACCCCAAAGAGCTCCAGCCAAGGGAACATCAAAGGAGCTGAGCTGTTTTTGCGCTGCTGTAGAAAAGGAAAACATGCACAAACTGCAGCAGTGATGATAATGGAGGGTTGGGAACAGAGCCCTGCAGAGGGCCTGACTCAGGCCTGGGATGTTTGCAACACAAAGGCTCCACATGTGCTGAACCCTCCTGGGAAAGGCTCTGCTGAGGAGCCTGGGAAGCCCTGCCAGGAGTGGTTTGGAGCCCGAAGAATGCCCAAGCTTTGTCTCACAGCCACAGCTCTCCTTCCTGCAAAGGGCAGCCAGGGGCACAAACCCAGCAGGACAGAGAAGAAAACAGCAGAAAAATCCCACCTGGATTTGTGTGACGGGCAGAAACTGAGGCTGCTCACCCATGGCTGGCTCTGGACTCACCAAGCCAAGCCAGCAGAGTGGCCTTTGGTCACCTCAGGTCACTGGAGAGCAGGTCCCTGCTGTGACACGTCCCTGGGTGACACCTGGACCCTGTCCTGTGAGTGGGAGCTGCTGGATTCACTCAGGCCTGACCATCCCAGGAAACCTTCTCAGCACAGGCCCTGAGGGAGCCCCAGCCCTGGAGACCTCCCTGGCCCTTCCACAGGTCCTGTCCTGCACTGTCACCTCTGCCCTGTGCCCCCTGCCCTGGAGACCCTCACTGCCACTGCCACTGCCACCTCTGTCCTGCACTGTCACCTCTGCCCTGTGCCCCCTGCCCTGGAGACCCTCCCTGGCCCTGCCACATGTCCTGTCCTGCTCTGTCACCTCTGCCCTGTGCCCCCTGTCCTACAGACCCTCACTGCCACTGCCACTGCCACCTCTGTCCTGCACTGTCACCTCTGTCCTGTGCCCCCTGTCCTACAGACCCTCCCTGGCCCTGCCACAGGTCCTGTCCTGCTCTGTCACCTCTGCCCTGTGCCCCCTGTCCTACAGACCCTCACTGCCACTGCCACTGCCACCTCTGTCCTGCACTGCCACCTCTGTCCTGCTCTGTCACCTCTGCCCTGTGCCCCCTGCCCTGGAGACCCTCACTGCCACTGCCACTGCCACCTCTGCCCTGCACTGTCACCTCTGCCCTGTGCCCCCTGTCCTACAGACCCTCACTGCCACTGCCACATGTCCTGTCCTGCACTGTCACCTCTGCCCTGTGCCCCCTGCCCTGGAGACCCTCACTGCCACTGCCACCTCTGCCCTGCACTGTCACCTCTGCCCTGTGCCCCCTGTCCTACAGACCCTCACTGCCACTGCCACATGTCCTGTCCTGCACTGTCACCTCTGCCCTGTGCCCCCTGCCCTGGAGACCCTCACTGCCACTGCCACCTCTGCCCTGCACTGTCACCTCTGCCCTGTGCCCCCTGTCCTACAGACCCTCACTGCCACTGCCACATGTCCTGTCCTGCACTGTCACCTCTGCCCTGTGCCCCCTGCCCTGGAGACCCTCACTGCCACTGCCACCTCTGCCCTGCACTGTCACCTCTGCCCTGTGCCCCCTGTCCTACAGACCCTCACTGCCACTGCCACTGCCACCTCTGTCCTGCACTGTCACCTCTGTCCTGCACTGTCACCTCTGCCCTGTCCCCCCTGTCCTACAGACCCTCACTGGCCCTGCCACACCTCCTGTCCTGCACTGTCACCTCAGCCCTGGAGACCCTCACTGTCACTGCCACTGCCACCTCTGCCCTGTCCTGCAGTGTCCCCTCTGCCCTGGAGACCCTCATTGCCACTGCCACAGGTCCTGTCCTGCAGTGTCCCCTCTGCACTGTCCCCTCTGCCCTGCTGTGAGTGGCATTGTTCTCCTGCTCCCCCTGCACACAGAGGAGCTGATGCAGAGAACTCGATCCCTGTAATTCCCTGTTTGTGCTCTGTAGTCCCATTTCTGACAGGCCCGTCCGGCTCTGAGGAGGGAGGTGCCAGCCCTGGATGGCAGGGATGGCTGGACAGAGCAATCCCTCCTGCCAAAGGAAGCTCAGCAGAGAGAGCAGGATGATGAATGGCCGAGTTCCCGCTGCAGGAGCCTCTTCATTAACTGCTCCACTGCCTTTTCCCTTCCCTCTTTGATTTTCCCTTTGGCTCTGAGCATGTCTGGCTGCCTGCAGCTCCGTGTGCCCAGGATGTGCTGTTCGGCCTGCCCGGGGCTGCTGCTCCTGCTCCAGGTGTCCATCCCCCTCATCTCCTCTCCTCCAGCCCAGGATGCTGCAGGAAGGGAGAAAAATAAAAGGGAAGAGAAAGGTAGAAAGGAAAAAAAAAAAAAAAAGAGATTAGAAAAGAAAAGGAATTGTTTAAAAATCATTGGGCAGCACCCTCAGGCACAGGGTGGAGGGGCTGTTGGAGTGTCCTGTGCAGGGCTGGATGATCCTGGTGCACCCAGCTCAGGACATTCTGTGGTTCACAGGTTACATCAGCACTGTCACCTTGTCCTGCACCCCGGGGGACAGAGCCTGCCCAGGCCAGGACACCACAGCAGAGGGGGCAGCCTGGGGCCCCTCGGAGCCGAGGAGGGAACGTGTCCTGAGATGGCTCCCCCAGAGTGCCCCAGGAAGGGCTCCTGTCACTGTCACAGTCCCTGAAAAATCCCCTCGCCAGGATTTCTGCTCCTGGGAAGCTGAGCAGCCTCAGAGGGGAATGCAAACAACAATTATCTGATTGCTGCTCCTGTGTTTGCTGCTTTGGGATGTGCTCTGGACATTGTTGACCAACTGGTCATTGTTTCATTGGTCTCACGTGAGTTGTTTTAACTTAATGACCAATCACAGACAGCTGTGTTGAGATTCTGGAGAGAATCACGAGTTCTTCATTAGTATCTTGTTAAGCCTTCTGTCTGTATCCTTTCTCTATTCTTTAGTATAGTTTTAGTACAGCATAATATAGCATAATATAATATAATATAATATAATATAATATAATATAATAATAAATTAGCCTTCTAAGGACATGGAGTCAGATTCACCTTTCCTCCCCATGACTGGGGACCCCAAAAATACCACAGGCTCCAGCTGCTGCAGCCCTGGGAGCCCCCAGGACCCCCTGTGTGTCCCCTCCATCACCTGTCCCTGCTCCTGTCCCTCCTCACCCCGGGCACACCCTGAGGAGCCCAAGGCTGTCACAGCTCCCTGGTGGGGGCCAGCACAGCTGGGACAGGACTGGAGACTCCATTTGGCATCTGAGGGGAGCCAGGGCCTGGAAAAGGGGAGCCAAGGTGTGGAGAGGGGAACCAAGGCAGGGAGACAGAGACAACACCTGCCTGAGGTCAGGAGATCCTGAACAGCTTCAGGGGTGGGTGACGGAGACCCCTGAATGGCCAGGGAGGTGCAGGCACAGAGTCATGGAATGGTTTGGGTGGAAGGGATCCTAAATCCCACCCAGTGCCAGCCCTGCCATGGCAGGGACACCTCCCACTGTCCCAGGTGGATCCAAGCCCCAGTGTCCAACCTGGCCTGGGGCACTGCCAGGGATCCAGGGGCAGCCCCAGCAAATCTGGGAATTCCAGCCCAGCCAGGAATTCCTTGCCAAGATCCCAGCCCAATCTCCCCTTTCCCAGTGGGAGCCATTCCCTGGCTCCTGTCCCTGCAGGCCTTGTCCCCAGCCCCTCTGCAGCTCTCCTGGAGCCCCTGCAGGCCCTGCCAGGGGCTCTGAGCTCTGCCTGGAGCCTTCCCTTCTCCAGGGGAGCATTCCCAGCCCTTCACCCATTCCACTGATGAAAGGAGAGGCCCGCAGGGAGAAGCTGAAGCTCATCAGGAGCGCTCAGCAGGTTCCTGCCCAGCTGATGATTTGAATGGGTTTGTAAATGACGGGGCAGGGGAGGAAGATGGAGAGAAGCTGCACTGGGGGACGTGATCCTGGCAATCAGAGGAGGCCGAGCAGAGGGTTCGTGGCCATCCCTGGCGATCCCCTGCCATCCGCTGCCATCCCCTACCGTCCCCTGCCGTCCCCTGCCATCCCCTGCCGTCCCCTGCCGTCCCCTGCCGTCCCCTGCCATCCGCTGCCATCTGCTGCCATCCTCTGCCATCTGCTGCCATCTAGCGCCGCCGGGCACCCAAACCCTCTCGGACCCCAAACCCGAGCCCTGCCGGGCCCTCGGGCCGTGTCCCACAGCGGGTGTGGCAGGGTGGACACACCCAGCTGCACACCTGGGCACAGCTGGGCCGGCAGGGAGCGTCGAGCCACAGCCCTGAACGGATCCTACATCCCTGCCTGAGGATGGGATGGGATAATGGGATGGGATAATGGGATGGGATAATGGGATGGGATAATGGGATGGGATAATGGGATGGGATAAGGGGATGGGATAAGGGGATGGGATAAGGGGATGGGATGATGGGATGGGATAATGGGATGGGATAATGGGGTGGGATAATGGGGTGGGATAATGGGATGGGATGGGATAAGGGGATGGGATAAGGGGATGGGAGGGGATGGGATAAGGGGATGGGATGGGATAATGGGATGGGATAATGGGATGGGATAATGGGATGGGATGGGATGATGGGATGGGATAAGGGGATGGGATGGGATAAGGGGATGGGATAAGGGGATGGGATGGGATAATGGGATGGGATAATGGGATGGGATAAGGGGATGGGATAAGGGGATGGGATAAGGGGATGGGATGGGCCCTGGGCCAGCCTCGCTGGGCAGCAGCCCTGAGGCACAAAGGGGCTCTGCCAACCCCTCCCCAGCCTCAAGAGCTCAGCCTGAGCCCCCTGACCCAGTGTGACAGTGTGACCCAGTGTGACCCAGTGTGACCCTGTGTGACAGTGTGACCCAGTGTGACCCAGTGTGACCCAGTGTGACAGTGTGACCCTGTGTGACCCAGTGTGACCCTGTGTGACCCAGTGTGACCCTGTGTGACCCAGTGTGGCCCAGTGTGACAGTGTGACCCTGTGTGACCCAGTGTGACCCAGTGTGACCCAGTGTGACCCAGTGTGACCCCGTGTGACCCTGTGTGGCCCAGTGAGACCCTGTGTGACCCAGTGTGACCCCAGTGTGGCCCAGTGTGACCCAGTGTGACCCAGTGTGACCCAGTGTGACCCAGTGTGGCCCAGTGCGGCCCAGTGCTGCACTGCTGGGGCAGCACAGGCAGTGTGGAGGGGGCCCTGCCCAGGGCCAGAGGAAGGGCCTGTGATGGCCAGGAGGGTGGCACTGGTGGGCCAGAGTCCAAGCCCAGGGACACTGATCTCGAGAGCAGCCCCAACCAACCCCCTTCCCTTCCAGCCCCCGTCCCTTCCATCCTCAGTGACACTGGTTTTCTGATTTTGTTATCAGACTAAGAGGTGTTGGATCCTTGATCCCAGCCACATATCCACGAACCACCAAAGATATGGGGGTACCAGGGATCACAGAGCCCCAGGATCACTGAGGCTGGAAAATCCCTCCAGGGTCACCGAGTCCAAGCTGTGCCCAATCCCCCCTTGTCCCCAGCCCAGAGCTCTGAGTGCCCTGTCCAGGCCTTCCTTGGACACCTCCAGGCATGGGAACTCCAAACCTCCCTGGGCAGCCCCTGCCAAGGCCTGAGCACCCTTTCCATGGGGAAATTCCTCCTGAGGATGTTTCAGGGAAGACCCAGGTGTGGGACCAGCAACTCCAGAACAGAGCCCAAGGGTAAGGACAGCTTGGGTTAAGGCAGCCTCACCCACAAGCTGGGGACAATGGGGACACTGGGGGCAATGGAGGCCCAGAGCAGCTGCCTGAGGGCTCTCCCTGAACCTACATCAAGGCTGGACACATCCCAAAAGGATTTTGCCCAGGTCAGATGGGATCTGAGAGGTCACACCCAGCTGGATCCCAGGTCACAGGGCGTGGGCAGAGCCCTGGAGATGCCCTGGTGCCTGAAGGCCCAGGGGACAGGGAGCAAGAAAAGAGCCAGAGGAGCCAGGGGACTTTTCCAAGTCTTTGTTGTCATCTCAGACCCTGATCGAGCCGCAGGTCAAGTCACAGGAAAGTGGCACCAACTGTGCAGGTCAACAGCACCTTGGACGGAGGGGTGGGAGCCCTCCAGAACGCCTTTGTCACACCTCACAACAGCCCTGTGAGGTAGGAAACACCCCCAGAGGGGCACTGAGGCACAGAGAGAGGCAGTGGCTTGGCCAGGGCAGGGACAAGGCCCTGGCACGGGCAGGAGTTCCCTGCTCTGGTTCCTGCTCGTGGCTCCTTCCCCTCGGAGCGTGAGCAGCTCCTGGAGCCTCTGCTGGGCTTGGCAGGAACAGGCAGCGTGGTGAGGGATCCTGAGCCCCTCAGGAGCACCCTGGGCAGCAGCTGCCACCGGCACTCGGGGCGTTCAGACGCTCCCAGACAGTTCCTCCTTGCAGGTGAGCCGGGATCGTCACCTGGACCTGCCTTCCTTGTGCAATGGGACAGGAGGTCGGGGGAGCCTGAGAACTTGGATCCTTCATGGAAATGTCCCAGCACTGCGTGGCCCAGCCCAAACTGGGCACCAGGATTCTGTCATGGCAAACGTGCCCCCGAGAGATGCCCAGTATGGAGCTGCAGGCTGGGGGCTGCAGGCCTGGAGGAGGAGGAGGAGGAGGAGGAGGAGGAGGAGGAGGAGGAGGAGGAGGTAGCTGCAAGGACATCACGCTGTCACCAGCATCTTCCATCGGTGGGGATGGTCACTGCCCCAGCCACCCCCTCCCAGCCCTTGTGCAATGTCCAGAGAAGTAAAGCTGGGAGGGAGATTGGCCAGGAAGCAGTGCCAAGAGCTGTGGTGGGATCTCCATCATGGACACCCCACCTCAACCAGCCCTGGTCCAGCCGTGGTACCAATGTCCCCTCTCCACCCCACCACTACAGTTTGTGTGCTGAATACAAATTCTGTCTTACAAAAATAGTCCTCTGGTATCAAAAGGGTGACTAAAACAAGAGGAACGGGAGAGCCCTGTGGCCACAGCAGTGCAAATCAGGAGAGCCAGCTCAGGAAGGGGGGTCAGGGATTGTCCCAGGTGTCCCAGATGTCCTGGGACTGTCACTTCTTTGAGGAGAAGGAGGTGGACTGGACTTTGATGGCTGGGACTGGCCTGGAGCAAGAGGAAAGAGGAAGGAGACAACAGGTTTGAGTGCAGGCACCAGACAGCCCCAGCCCCAGCAGCCCTTCCCCAGCTCAGGAATTCCTCCAGGGACACTGGCCCTGAGGCTGGCTGTCAGGAGCGGGTCCCCTGAGGTCCCCTGCCCCACACCCAGGGGAGGGAGCGGTGCAGGAGAGCTGGGAGCACCAGTGCCACTGTCAAGGACTTGGACTTTATCCCCCAGCTCCAAACAAACCCCACATACATCCTCACTCCCTGGGACACAGGTGCCCTGTTGGAGTGCCCAGAGGGACCATGTCCTGCTCATCCAGGAGCCCCTGGGAAGGTGGAGTGGTCCCCATTTCCCAGCCCAGCACAGGGGTCTGTAAATGTCCTTTACTCACCTTTGAGGTGGCATCGGTCTGCAGGGGGAAAGATGAGAGAGCATCAGCATCCATCCCTGCACTCCCTTATCCCCAACAGTCCTCATGCCCAGCATCCATCCCTGCACTGCCTCATCCCTGCACCCCTTCATCCCTGCACTGCCTCCTCCCCAGCATCCATCCCTGCACTGCCTCATTCCCAGCATCCATCCCTGCACTGCCTCATTCCCAGCATCCATCCCTGCTTCCCCTCATTCCCAGCATCCATCCCTGCACTGCCTCCTCCCCAGCATCCATCCCTGCACTCCCTTATCCCCAACAGTCCTCATGCCCAGCATCCATCCCTGCACTGCCTCATCCCTGCACCCCTTCATCCCTGCACTGCCTCCTCCCCAGCATCCATCCCTGCACTCCCTCATCCCTGCACTCCCTCATCCCTGCACTCCCTCATCCCCAGCATCCATCCCTGCTTCCCCTCATCCCCAGCATCCATCCCTGCACTGCCTCATCCCTGCACTGCCTCATCCCCAGCATCCATCCCTGCACTCCCTTATCCCCAACAGTCCTCATGCCCAGCATCCATCCCTGCTTCCCCTCATCCCCAGCATCCATCCCTGCTTCCCCTCATCCCCAGCATCCATCCCTGCTTCCCCTCATCCCCAGCGTCCATCCCTGCACTCCCTCATCCCCAGCATCCATCCCTGCACTGCCTCATCCCTGCACTGCCTCATCCCTGCACTGCCTCATCCCCAGCGTCTATTCCTGCACCCCTTCATCCCTGCACTGCCTCATCCCCAGCATCCATCCCTGCTTCCCCTCATCCCCAGCGTCCATCCCTGCACTCCCTCATCCCCAGCATCCATCCCTGCACTCCCTCATCCCTGCACTCCCTCATCCCTGCATTCCCTCATCCCTGCACTCCCTCATCCCTGCACTCCCTCATCCCCAGCATCCATCCCTGCTTTCCCTCATCCCCAGTGTCCATCCCTGCACTGCCTCATCCCCAGCATCCATCCCTGCTTCCCCTCATCCCCAGCATCCATCCCTGCTTTCCCTCATCCCCAGCATCCATCCCTGCACTGCCTCATCCCCAGCATCCATCCTTGCACCCCTTCATCCCCTGCACTGCCTCATCCCCAGCAGTCCCACAGCTCCCCCCAGGTCTGGGCACTCCCAAGGGGTGGCATTCCCTCCCTCCCTCCCTGGCACCTTCCAGCCCCACCCTGGTCACCCCTTGGCCGCCCCATGGAGCAGAGGGTGCAGCCCTTTGGGGTGTCCCTCCCAGGGGACCCCCGTGCCCCACAGCCAGAGCCCAGCTCTGGGGGACCCCCAGCTCCCCGCACTCACTTTGGCGGCCTCGTGGCGGGGCTGGAGGCGCTGGTGCCCGGCGGCCTGGGGCTGGTGGGGGGGACCATGACCAGCAGGGTCTGTCCGGGGCCAGGGGGCAGCTCCTTGGCCAGGACGGGGCTGCCCGGCAGCGGCCGGCGCGGGGCTCCGTGCTTGGGGACCACCTGGCATCAGAGCAGAGACAGAGCCCTTAGGGGCAGCCAGGGAGCCCTGCAGAGCTTGGGGACCACCTGGCATCAGAGCAGAGACAGAGCCCTTAGGGGGCAGCCAGGGAGCCCCACAGAGCTCCCTCCCCCTGCAGAGCTGAGATCCTTCAAAGCACAGAACAACACCCAAAAAGCCCTAAAGCACCCTCAGGTGTGATGGGTCTCCTGCAATGGCAGCACAGGTGCAGCCTCAGGGGGCTGAAACAGATCCTAAACAGAGCCCAGCCCCACCCAGACAGGGCCAGGAGCTCACCTGGGCCTGGGGGGACAGAGCTCACCTGTGGGGTCACCTGTGGGGTCACCCAGCAGAGCTCACCTATGTCTCCCTGAGCAGAGCTCATCTGTGGGGTCCCCAATGGGAGCTCACCTATGTCTCACCCAGCAGAACTCACCTGTGGGCTCCTGATGGGGCTGCAGGGCAGAGCTCACCTGTGGGGTCCCCAGTGGGATCTCACCTGTGGGGTCCCCAGTGGGATCTCACCTGTGGGGTCCCCAATGGGATCTCACCTGTGGGGTCCCCAGTGGGATCTCACCTGTGTCCCCCTGACCAGAGCTCACCTGTGGGGTCCCCAGTGGGATCTCACCTGTGGGGTCCCCAATGGGATCTCACCTGTGTCCCCCTGACCAGAGCTCACCTGTGGGGTCCCCAGTGGGATCTCACCTGTGGGGTCCCCAGTGGGATCTCACCTGTCGGGTCCCCAGTGGGATCTCACCTGTGGGCTCCTGACGGGGCTGCAGGGCAGGGGTTTCCTGGGTGGCAGGAGCTTGGCCTGGGGGGCGCCGGCCTTGGCGGGGCCCAGGGGGGATTTGGAGGCCGGGGGCGGGGGCCGGGCGGGTCTGGGGTCCCTGGGCCGGGGGGGGATGCTCAGGGGGGCCGGGCGCAGGGGGTGCACCACGTTGATGGGCTGGGAGCCGGGCTGGGCCGCGCCGGGCCGGGGCAGGAACGCGCTCCGAGGGCCCTGCGAGAGGGAGAGGAGGAGAAAAGCACAGAGAAACTCAGCTGGGGGAGCATCCTTGGGGCACCTGCTCCAGGTGCTCAACAGCAGCTGTGCCCCCGTGTCAGAACTGAGCACATCCCTCCGGGTGCCCAGAGCTGCCAGGACCCCGCCGGGGGCCCAGAGACCCTGGCACAGCCCAGAGCACCTGGGGGTTTGATTGTGACCCCTGGAGCAAGTGACCAGCTCTGTATGAGGACATGAAAGTCACACGGGTTTGAATGGTGTAATAACAAAATGATCACAGGGTGAAAATGTAGATTTTAGGATTTTTGGTGTGGGGGTTTTGGGGACAAGATGGAGGAATCTGGGCATGTCCAGCCTTTCCTCTTCTTCTTGTTCTCCATTCTCTGCAGTGATGCTGGCACTTTGGGATTGGTCTAGAGTAGAAGTGCACTGTCTAACACAGGTGATGGGTATTGGAATTCAGTGTCAATATGTTCTATGTAGTTTGCAGTATAAAAGGACAGCACCGCCCCGGGGGCGGTCACAGTGCCTGTGGCTGCCCTGCTGAGCAGATCTGGGCTGGGCAGAAAGAAAATTTTATAGATCAGAATTAATAAACAACCTCAAGAGCGAAAAGTGAAGAGCCCAGACTCGTTCTGCAGCCACAGGGGCCGGAGCAGAGACACCCTGCACATCTGGGGGCAGCAATCAACAATTAACACTGAGGCCTGGGCCCAGGGAGCTGCAGGAGGAGCTCTGGGGCACCTCCTGGGGCCAGCCCAGCCAAAAGCTGAGCGTGGTCAGTGCTGAACCTGGCAGTGGTGATGGATGGGTTTGATGGGCTTGGAGATGGACATTGGAGGGCATTTCCAGCCTTCCTGAGTCTGTGATTCTGGGTTTGCTCCTCACCAACCCCATGGGAGCACACAGGGATGAGAAAGTGATAGAGACCCAGAGCAGGGTCAGCTCTGCTGAATCCAGATTTCCAGCAGGGGGGAGACATCCAAAAAACTTGAATTCTTCCTAAATTCAGCCCTGCTGCCCAAAAAGCACCTATGCAGGTTCAAAGCTAAAAATTCACTGAAGTGTAGCACAGGATAAATAAAAGAACTTCTGGAACACAAGGGAATAGCCAAATGAAGGAATAACCAAACCTGCAGGAGCCAAGAGCAGTGACCCAAAAAGGAAGAACAGGACACCACAAATCAAACTACAAAGCCAAAGACCAGATTTGTTTGAATTTTGGGCTGATTAACATCAGAAAATACCCCCCTGCCCCCACCACAGGTTGTGATCATCCCTCACTCCCATCTATCCCTTTTCCATATGGGAAGTTTCCCAGTGGAGGCTCCTGGTGATCACCAGGGGAGTTTGAGCTCAACAAACTCAGTTTTAGGAGGGATGGGCACACCCGGCCATGGGCTCAGTGCAGACATGGGGCAGGACCAGCACAGGGCACCAGGGCTTGCCCAGCTCCCTGGAGCAGATGTGACATCCACAGGCTTCACATCCCAGCAGGGAATCAAACCTGGCAGCTGAGTTATCCCTGACCCTGGTGAGTCATCCCTGACCCTGGTGAGTTATCACTGACCTTAGAGGGGTGGCTGGAGGCTGAAATGTTCCTCAGGGTGAAAGCAGCTTTGGCATGGGCACTGCTCGACTTCCGACCCACAGACTTGTTCCTGCTGGGAATTTGGGACATGGCAAAATAAAGCAACCAGGGGAGCACCAGCTGCCCCAAAAACACTGCCCTGTCTCAGGTAACTCCTCATTAACAGCCAGCCCTCACTGCTGGGGAACAGGGATGGTCAGTGTGTGACAGAGAGCAGGGATGGTCAGTGTGTGACAGGGATGGTCAGACTGGGATGGGCAGCAGGGATGGTCAGTGTGTGACAGGGATGGTCAGTGTGTGACAGGGATGGTCAGACTGGGATGGGCAGCAGGGAAGGTCAGTGTTTGGAGCAGGGATGCTCAGTGTGTGATGGGCAGCCTACAAGGAATGAGAATTCTCCTTGATTCCAGGCCACCCCCACCCCTCCCTGGGACTGCCCAGAGGACAGGACACCCCTCCCTGTTCCTGTCCTGGGCTCAGGGAATTGCTGAGAGCCCTGGGTTTCCCAGGTCAGTCCGTGCAGCCCCCAGAGCAGCTCTCACACCTGCAGGGCTCTGGGTTTCCCAGGTCAGTCTGTGCAGCCCCCAGAGCAGCTCTCACACCTGCAGGGCTCTGGGTTTCCCAGCACAGTCCGTGCAGCCCCCAGAGCAGCTCTCACACCTGCAGGGCTCTGGGTTTCCCAGGTCAGTCTGTGCAGCCCCCAGAGCAGGTCTCACACCAGAGCAGGGCTCTGGGTTTCCCAGCACAGTCCGTGCAGCCCCCAGAGCAGCTCTCACACCTGCAGGGCTCTGGGTTTCCCAGGTCAGTCTGTGCAGCCCCCAGAGCAGCTCTCACACCTGCAGGGCTCTGGGTTTCCCAGCACAGTCCGTGCAGCCCCCAGAGCAGCTCTCACACCTGCAGGGCTCTGGGTTTCCCAGGTCAGTCTGTGCAGCCCCCAGAGCAGGTCTCACACCAGAGCAGGGCTCTGGGTTTCCCAGCACAGTCCGTGCAGCCCCCAGAGCAGCTCTCACACCTGCAGGGCTCTGGGTTTCCCGGCACAGTCCGTGCAGCCCCCAGAGCAGCTCTCACACTGCAGGGCTCTGGGTTTCCCAGCACAGTCCGTGCAGCCCCCAGAGCAGGTCTCTCACACTGCAGGGCTCTGGGTTTCTCAGGTCAGCCCCCAGAGCAGCTCTCACACTGCAGGGCTCTGGGTTTCCCAGCACAGTCTGTCCAGCCCCCAGAGCAGCTCTCTCACACTGCAGAGCCCTGGGTTTCCCAGGTCAGTCCGTGCAGCCCCCAGAGCAGCTGTCTCACACTGCAGGGCTCTGGGTTTCCCAGCACAGTCCGTGCAGCCCCCAGAGCAGCTCTCACACCGCAGCAGGGGCTGTGCACCCCCAGCTCCCCCAGCCCCTGCCAGGGAGGCTGGAACCAGCCCAGGCTGCCCTGGGTGCAGGGAGGGAAGGGTTGTGTGCCCACCCACCTGCAGGCGCCGTGGGCCCTGAGCCTGCTCTCCTGGATCCACCTGGCCAGCAGGGAGTTCTCCTGGCGGTACCAGTAGCAGATGCTGAGCGTCAGGGCGGGCAGCAGGAACAGCGAGATGACCACCAGGGCGATCAGGATGGACTTGTGGGCTGCCAGGGGAGCACAGGGGCCAGTCAGGGGCTGGGACAGCAGCAGCCCACGGCCCATTGCCCATTCCTGCTCAGCAGAGCTGGCACATCCCTGCTGCTGCCACCCCGGGAAGGGAACGGCCCCTCGATGGCCTCTGGTGGCAGCGGGTGCCACCAGCCAGCCAGAGCTGGGCACACGCCGTGGGGCTGCCTGCGTGTCACAGACAACTTCTATGGAAAAGCCTTTCCTTGGGATTTTTCCTCCCGAGAAGCTGAGAGGCCTCAGGAACAAAATGTAAGCAATGGTTATCTGCTGCTGTGGAATGCAACAGGTGCATCTGGGATTGGCCCATGCTGGATGTTTGTAATTAATGGCCAATCACAGTCAGCTGGCTTGGGCTCCCTGTCCCAGCCACAAGCCTTTGTTGTCATTCTTGGCTATTCCATTCTTAGCCAGCCTTCTGATGAAATCCTTTCTTCTATTCTTTTAGTATAGTTTTAATGTAATATATATCATAAAATAATATCAAAAAAATAATAAAATATATATCATGAAATAATAATATCATAAAAAATAAAATAATCAGCCTTCTGAAACATGGAGTCAGATCCTCGTCTCTTCCCCCATCCAAGAACCCCTGTGAACACCACCACACCTGCACAGGCCCCTCTGGGAGCCCCCAGCCCTCCCTGGCCCCACTGCAGCCCCAGAGCCCTCAGGGCACAGGGACAGTGTGACTGTGACTGACCTCTCTGCACAGGGACAGTGTGACTGTGACTGACCATGGCCCTGCACGGGGACAGTGTGACTGTGACTGACCATGGCTCTGCATGGGGACAGTGTGACACTGACTGACCATGGCCCTGCACAGGGACAGTGTGACTGTGACTGACCATGGCTCTGCACAGGACAATTGTGCCTCACTCACCGTGGCCCTGCACAGGGACACTGTGACACTGACTGACCTCTCTGCACAGGACAATTGTGCCTCACTCACCGTGGCCCTGCACAGGGACACTGTGACACTGACTGACCTCTCTGCACAGGACAATTGTGCCTCACTCACCGTGGCTCTGCACGGGGCCGCTGTCCACGCTGCCCCCCAGCCCCGGCTTCTCGCAGAATGGGGGGGCCCAGCCGGGCTCACAGTGACAGTTCTTGTTGCTGTTGCACACCTGGGGACACAGGACAGGGCTGGCATGTGTGCAATGGGGGTCCACAGGGCAGGAATGAACAGATGGTGACACAAGTCTGGGCTGAAGAAGCTTCAACCCTGACAGTGCTTCCCCTTGGACATCACAGAATCCTGGAATGGGTTGGGATCAGGGAAGGAGCTTAAATCCCACCCAGTGCCAGCCCTGCCATGGCAGGGACACCTCCCACTGTCCCAGGCTGCTCCAGCCCCAGTGTCCAACCTGGCCTTGGGCACTCCCAGGAATGCAGGGGCAGCCACAGCTGCTCTGGGAATTCCAGCCCAGCCCCTGCCCACCCTGCCAGGGAACAATTCCTGCCCCATATCCCATCTCCATCTCTTCTTTCAGTTTGAACCATTCCCCCTGCTCCTGTCCCTATCTGCCCATGTCAAAAGTCACTTCCCTCTTCTTTACGAGCCCCTTTTAGGGCTGGAAGGTGCCAGAAGGTCCCCCCAGAACCTGCTCATCTCCAGGCTGACCAACTCCAGCTCTGGAGCCTGAGCCATGCTGGGCAGAACAAGGGGTAGGTGTGGATGTCTCAGCTGCCACAAAAGGGTCAATCAGGTGTTTGATCTGTCACACCCAGAAGCCAGCAGTGCCTGCTGCCTCATCTGACAGAGCCCTGCACGCACAGAGCTCAGACCTGTGGAACCTTTCAGCTCTGGAGAGCAGCTTTCCTCCACTCCCTGAGCCAGTGCCCTGCCTTTCTGCTGTCCCACTTCTCCTTCCAGCTCTTCTCCTGCTCTCAGGGGGACCCCACGCCTGCTCCGAGCTCCAAACACTCTCCAGCTCAAACCAGACCCTGAGCCAAGCTTTGCAGATGGCCCTGACACCACAAACAGTCCTGTTCCTCTCGCTGGGACACGGCTGAGCAAAGGTCCCAGCCCCACTGGGACGGGTCTGAGAGGCACAAATCCACTGGGTCCCAGTGCCCACGCCTGTGGCAGAGCCTGGGGCTGGCTCCCTTCAGGTCCCATCCCTGTGGCAGAGCCTGGGGCTGGCTCCCTGCAGGTCCCATCTCCATGGCACACCCTGGGGCTGGCTCCCTGCAGGTCCCATCCCTGTGGCAGAGCCTGGGGCTGGCTCCCTGCCCTCCCCTGATGCCAGGGGCTCCCTGCAGGTGCCAGCAGGTCCCATCTCCATGGCACACCCTGGGGCTGGCTCTCTGCAGGTCCCATCTCTATGGCAGAGCCCGGGGCTGGCTCCCAGCCCTCCCCTGATGCCAGGGGCTCCCTGCAGGTGCCAGCAGGTCCCATCTCCATGGCACACCCTGGGGCTGGCTCCCTTCAGGTCCCATCTCCATGGCAGAGCCTGGGGCTGGCTCCCTTCAGGTCCCATCTCCATGGCACACCCTGGGGCTGGCTCCCTTCAGGTCCCATCTCCATGGCACACCCTGGGGCTGGCTCCCTGCAGGTCCCATCTCCATGGCACACCCTGGGGCTGGCTCCCTGCAGGTCCCATCTCCATGGCAGAGCCTGGGGCTGGCTCCCAGCCCTCCCCTGATGCCAGGGGCTCCCAGCAGAGCTCACCCCATGGCCATGGCAGCGGGACACACACTTCTCCAGCTCGAACAGGGACGCGTTCTGGCACCGCCGGTCCTTGCACACCTGGGGGGACACGCAAGAGGGGCTGGGGTCACACAGGGACGTGGACAGGGGACAGCTGGGGGGTCTCCAGAGGGTTGGAGGGCTGGAAAATGCAGGTGGTGAAATCACATGGTTCCAGCCAAGGGATCCCATTCCCTATCCAGAGCCCAGCCAGCAGCACTCCTACCCCCTCCACACACAGACCCTGCCAGCTCCCAGAGAAACCATTTCAATTTGGGCCCCAAACCAAGAGAAACCATTCCCATTTGGCCCCCAAACCAAGAGAAACCATTTCCATTTGGGCCCCAAACCAAGGGAAACCATTTCCCATTTGGGCCCCAAACCAAGAGAAACCATTTCCATTTGGGCCCCAAACCAAGGGCAACCATTTCCCATTTGGCCCCCAAACCAAGGGAAACCATTTCCCATTTGGGCCCCAAACCCAGGCACTGGCCAAAATAAACAATGCTGCATTTCAAAACTGGCCATATTTCCTCATGGAAATGTCACTGCTTTGGCCTTCCAGATGAAGATTTCACTGTTAAAATGCCAAGCAGGGAAGGCTGTGTGTCCACAGCCAGCCCTCTCTGGAACACATCCCTCCTGCCCTGTCCTCCAGCAGCCTCTGCCCTCTCTCAGCTCAACTGGCCCCCTCCAAAGCCCTTGCAAATGCAGGGGCTGCAGACAGCAGTGCCCAGTTAGCACTGGATTTGTCAGGTTGATTCCTGGCAGATTTCCTGTTTCCTCTGGGAAACCATCTCTTCATAGGAGGAATCCTCAATCAAATCTGGGGGCAAATTCCGCTGGGGTTGCTCCACTCTGAACCGATTTGGTGAAGAAGCTTGGAGGGCACAGAGAACAATTTGGTGGACAAAACAAAACTGAGCATCTGCTGATGCCCACAAATGCCCCCGGTGAGAAGAACCTAGTGGCCCACAAACACCTGGTGGCAGCAGTTGAGGTGACACAGAGACAACATCTACAGGTGTGGAAGGAACCACTGCAGGGCCTGGCTGTGACCCAGGGAATGGCCATGTGCAGCCTGGAGCTGGGTCAGAGCCCAGAGCAGGGGCCTGGAGCTGGGTCAGAGCCCTGGAGCTGGGTCAGAGCCCAGAGCAGGGGCCTGGAGCTGGGTCAGAGCCCTGGAGCTGGGTCAGAGCCCAGAGCAGGTGCCCCTCAGCAGTGCCAGGGCAGGAGGGGCACTCACCATGCCATCCCCGCACTTGGTGCCCGTCAGGACCAGCCCTGGGTCGGACAGGTCCTCCTGGTCGTCCTTGGCGCTGTAGACGAAGGTGCCCCTGCACTTGACCTCGCGGCCCTTGAGGCGGATGGTGGTGTCGATGGACACCGTGTTGGTGCCCTGCGGCTTCTTGGCAGAGCTCTGGCACTGGATCTTCCCACACATGGCATCCCTGCAGCGGGCACGGCCGGGGGGAGCTGGCACAGGCGGGCAGCAGCCCCCCAGCCCCACCATCCCACACCTGGGGGTCATGCCCATGGGTTTGTGGCCATGCTGGAGAGGGCCAGCGGGTTAAATCATGGACAGCACAGAAATGATGGAGGGAAACAGCCAGGACAGGGGAGGGGAGGCTCTGACATCCCTGGAGTCACTGGGAACACCAGAGAGCACAACTCCCTAAATGTGGCACTGGGAACAGAGAGCACAACTCCCTAAATGTGGCACTGGAAACACAGAGAGCACAACTCCCTAAATGTGGCACTGGGAACAGAGAGCACAACTCCCTAAATGTGGCACTGGGACACCAGAGAGCACAACTCCCTAAATGTGGCACTGGGACACCAGAGAGCACAACTCCCTAAATGTGGCACTGGGACACCAGAGAGCACAAACTCCATAAATGTGGCACTGGGAACAGAGAGCACAACTCCCTAAATGTGGCACTGGGAACAGAGAGCACAACTCCATAAATGTGGCACTGAGAACACCAGAGAGCACAACTCCCTAAATGTGGCACTGGGAACACAGAGTGCACAACTCCCTAAATGTGGCACTGGGAACAGAGAGCACAACTCCCTAAATGTGGCACTGGGACACCAGAGAGCACAACTCCCTAAATGTGGCACTGGGACACCAGAGAGCACAACTCCCTAAATGTGGCACTGAGAACACAGAGTGCACAACTCCCTAAATGTGGCACTGGGAACACAGAGTGCACAACTCCCTAAATGTGGCACTGGGACACCAGAGAGCACAACTCCCTAAATGTGGCACTGGGAACAGAGAGCACAACTCCCTAAATGTGGCACTGGGACACCAGAGAGCACAACTCCCTAAATGTGGCACTGAGAACAGAGAGCACAAACTCCCTAAATGTGGCACTGGGAACAGAGAGAGCACAACTCCCTAAATGTGGCACTGAGAACACAGAGTGCACAACTCCCTAAATGTGGCACTGGGAACAGAGAGCACAAACTCCCTAAATGTGGCACTGGGAACAGAGAGCACAACTCCCTAAATGTGGCACTGGGAACAGAGAGCACAACTCCCTAAATGTGGCACTGGGAACAGAGAGCACAACTCCCTAAATGTGGCACTGGGAACAAGAGCACAAACTCCCTAAATGTGGCACTGGGACACCAGAGAGCACAACTCCCTAAATGTGGCACTGGAAACAGAGAGCACAACTCCCTAAATGTGGCACTGGGAACAGAGAGCACAACTCCATAAATGTGGCACTGGGAACACAGAGAGCACAACTCCCTAAATGTGGCACTGGGACACCAGAGAGCACAACTCCCTAAATGTGGCACTGGGAACAGAGAGCACAACTCCCTAAATGTGGCACTGGGACACCAGAGAACACAACTCCCTAAATGTGGCACTGGGAACAGAGAGTGCACAACTCCCTAAATGTGGCACTGGGAACAGAGAGCACAACTCCCTAAATGTGGCACTGGGAACACAGAGAGCACAACTCCCTAAATGTGGCACTGGGAACAGAGAGCACAACTCCCTAAATGTGGCACTGGGACACCAGAGAGCACAACTCCCTAATGTGGCACTGGGACACCAGAGAGCACAACTCCCTAAATGTGGCACTGGGAACAGAGAGCACAACTCCATAAATGTGGCACTGGCTTTGATTTCCCAGCAGGCTGGGCTGGGAGCTGCTCGTGGTGGGACAGCAGAATCACAGGATTTGGGCTGGAAAAGAACTCCAGATCTCCAAGTGCCAGCTCCCAGCAGCGATGGGGACAGAGCCCAGGAGGACCTGGTGGCTTCCTGGGGTACAAAACAGGGCTGTCCCAAGGGCTGATTCCCGGGGGCAGGGCTGAGGTAGGGCCCTCCCAGTGGCATGGCAGGGGTGGTAGGGGTGGCAGAGGTGGCAGGGACAAATGTGGGCACGGGAGGGGACATTGGGCAGCCGGTGCCAACGCTGTCCCAAGGGCTGCTGCCTGTGGCAGGGCTGAGGCAGGGCCCTCCCAGTGGCGTGGCAGGGGTGGCAGGGGTGACAGGGGTGGCAGGGGTACAGGAGGGACACGGGGCAGCCGGTGCCAGCGCTGTGCCCACCTCTTGTCACACTTGACGTAGCGGCCCTGGCTGTCCTTGCCGCAGTTGCCGTAGGTGTTCCCTGCCATGTTCACGTCCTGGAAGCAGGCATCGGGGGCTGGCCACGCTCCTGCACACGGGGAGGAGAGCTCTGGGAAGCCAGGCACGGGCAGGGACCCGCAGCAGGAGCAGCACGTGGTGCTCAGGGAGAACACACTGGGGAAAGCTCTCCCAGAGCTGCTGCTGTGCTGCCAGGCCAGAGACAGGAGGGATGAACTTCCCCATTAGCTGGAGTCTTGAGGAGGGTTTTGGTCACAGAATGGTTTGGGTTGGAAGAGACCTTAAACCCACCCAGTTCCACCCAGGGCAGGGACACCGCCCACTGTCCCAGGTGCCCCAAGCCTCCATGTCCAACTTGGCTTTGCACATTCCAGGGATCCAGGGGCAGCCACGGCTGCTCTGGGCACCCCCCATCCCATTCCCAAGGATTTGGGGTTCAGAATTGTCCCCTGGCTGTTGGTGTGGCTGTGGCTGTGCCAGGGCCCCCATGCAGCCCCCGCAGCCCCCTGGGCATCCCCAGGCTCTGCTGCAGTGAGGGGAGGGACTGCCCTGGCCCCCAGAGCTGCACACACTGCTGCTGGTGGGTCATGGACACACCATTGCTGCAGGGAGGGACTGCCCTGGCCCCCAGAGCTGCACACACTGCTGCTGGTGGGTCATGCACATGAGAGATGGGACTGCCCTGGCCCCCAGAGCTGCACACACTGCTGCTGGTGGGTCATGCACACACCATTGCTGCAGGGAGGGACTGACCTGGCCCCCAGAGCTGCACACACTGCTGCTGGTGGGTCATGCACATGAGAGATGGGACTGCCCTGGCCCCCAGAGCTGCACACACTGCTGCTGGTGGGTCATGGACATGAGAGATGGGACTGCCCTGGCCCCCAGAGCTGCACACACTGCTGCTGGTGGGTCATGCACACACCATTGCTGCAGGGAGGGACTGACCTGGCCCCCAGAGCTGCACACACTGCTGCTGGTGGGTCATGCACATGCCGTTGCTGCAGTAGGCCTGGCCCTGGGCGCACGAGGAGCCGTCCAGCAGGTACACGTTGGGAGGGCAGTACGGGGACACTCCCGTGCAGAACTCGGGCAGGTCACAGGAGCCAGCGGCCTCCCGGCACGGTGTGCCAGCCACCTTCAGCTGGGGACACAGGGACAGGCTGGGGACAGGGGGCAGTGACATGGGGACACACACAGGGGACAGGGGGCAGTGACACAGGGACAGGCTGGGGACGGGGGCAGTGACAGGGGGACACACACAGGGGACAGGGGGCAGTGACACAGGGACAGGCTGGGGACAGGGGGTAGTGACAGGGGGACACACACAGGGGACAGGGGGCAGTGACACAGGGACAGGCTGGGGACAGGGGGCAGTGACATAGGGACACACACAGGACAGGGGGCAGTGACAGGGGGACAGGCTGGGGACATGGGGCAGTGACACGGGGACACACACAGGGGACAGGGGGCAGTGACAGGGGGACACACACAGGACAGGGGGCAGTGACACAGGGACAGGCTGGGGACACGGGGCAGTGACAGGCAGACACACACAGGGGACAGGGGGCAGTGACACAGGGACAGACTGGGGCACTGGGGGCAGTGACGGTGCCTCCTGGCACAGCTGGCACAGCTGGCAGCTCTAACACGTGACAGGTGCCCTGTGGGGCTGCTGGGGCTGTCAGGGCATGGGGACACTTCCTCAGCTGCACCTCAGCCACAGAGCTGCCTGAGGGATTCTGCTGGAGAGGGAGCTGGGAAAGGGCCTGGAGGGACAGGAGCCAGGGAATGGCTCCAGAGCCAGAGGGCAGGGCTGGATGGGAGATGGGGAATTGGGAATGGTTCCCTGGCAGGGTGGGCAGGCCCTGGCACAGGTGCCCAGAGCAGCTGGGGCTGCCCCTGGATGCCTGGCAGTGCCCAAGGCCAGGCTGGACACTGGGGCTGGAGCACCTGGGACAGTGGGAGGTGTCCCTGCCATGGCAGGGGTGGCACTGGGGGGCTCTGAGGTTCCTCGCAGCCCAGCCCATGCCAGGATTCCCCTGCAGACACAAGGTGCCGCATGAACCCTGCCCATGGGGCACAGGGAGCGTGTCCCTGTGGACAAACAGCTCAGGAGTCCCCAGGGAACGGCAGGGCTGGGTCTGCACCTCATCCCATGGCCACGGGGTGGGCAGGGGGCGGGCAGGGGGAGGCAGGGGATGGCACAGGGTGGCAGGGGGTGGCAGGGGGCGGGCAGGCTGGGTCTCACCTTGCAGCTGTGGCAGCAGTCGCCGTGGGCACACTGGGCCCCCTCCTTGAGCGTGCAGTTGTGAGCGTTGCAGCAGGGGTTGGTGCATTCCTGTGGGGAGCACAGCTCCATGGGCTGGGGCTCCATCCCTTCCCCAGCACTGCCCCCAGCCCCTGCCACACCCATCCCAGCAGTGCCCTGCTCATCCTGCAACGGGGAAACTGAGGCACAGAGGGCAGCAGGGAGAACTGGGCACTCGGGGGTAAGTTGGGACTGGGATAGATGGGTTCAGGAAGGTGGGGCTGGGAAAAGCCCTCGGGATGGAGGCCCTGTGGTGACAGCAAACCCCTCCCTTGGAAACGCCCTGTGCAGGAAATCCCTCAGCTGAGGAGGACCTCCTGTCCCTCCATGTCCCACAAGGGCCCCCTGTCCCTCCATGTCCCATGAGGGTCCCCTGTCCCTCCATGTCCCACGAGGGCCCCCTGTCCCTCCATGTCCCATGAGGGTCCCCTGTCCCTCCATGTCCCATGAGGGTCACTCTGTCCCTCCATGTCCCACGAGGGTCCCCTGTCCCTCCATGTCCCACGAGGGCCCCCTGTCCCTTCATGTCCCATGAGAGTCATTCTGTCCCTCCATGTCCCAGTAGGACCCCCTGTCCCCCCATGTCCCAGTAGGACCCCCTGTCCCCCCTGGTCCCACGAGGGCCCCCTGTCCCCCCGTGTCTCTGTAGGACCCCCATGTCCCACGAGGGCCCCCTGTACCTCCACCTCCCCGCAGTCACAGTCCTCTCCCTCCTCGCGGAAGCCGTTGCCACATTTCCGTGCCACCACCAGGTCCTTGGTGTCGGGCAGGTTGAAGAGGCACATTCCCCCTCCCTTCTGGAAGTAGCTCTCCAGCTGCCTCCTGCTGCAGGAGCTGAACACCCGGGGGAAGGGGTGTCTGGGAGACACAGGGGAGCAGGGCCAGAGGAGGGGGGAATGGTGAGAACTGGGAATTCAGCACATGGACAAACGCACAAACTGGCACAGACCCTCCCCAGAGCAGGTTCCCCATTGCCCAGTGAGCCACGAACACCTCCCACCCCAGCCAGACCAGCAGCCAGGGGACAGTTCTGAACCCCAAGTGCTCAGGAAGGGGATGGGGGGCAGGCAGAGCCTCTGTGCATCACCCCTGGGACATCAACCCCCCTGCACCCCGGGTGTGAGCCCCAGCCCAGCACTGCTGCAGTGTCACCTCTGCCCTGGGACAGCACAGACACCCCTGAGGCACAGCAAACCCCTTCCTGTGCTCACTGATGCCAGCCCAGCACTGCTGCAGGTGTTGAGGCAAAATAGAAATTTTCCAGGGTAGAAATCTATTTTGGTTTAGGTGAAATGTGCATTTTTGAGTTGAGTCTGTGGTTAGAAAACATAGCCATTTAGCCTGAGTGCAAAGCCTAGGCTCAGAGAAACTGCTTCAGAGAAGGACAGAGATAAGGGGTGGGGGAGACAGAAGGTGATAGAGAGAGACAGAGAGACTGCTGTGAGAGCAGGTCAACCTGACCTAGGAGTTCTTTCTGATAAAGAAGAACTATCGGGGAAAATGTCACACGAAATTCGTAAAAATGAGTATGTATGAACCTATTGTGAAATTGTGTGCATATGTATTTGAGAGGGGGATAAAAAGAGACCTGGAGTTCCCAGAGGTACCCATGTCATTTTAGGGGAACGATTCCCACATGTGTCCAGGGCTGTAATGAACACACAGGCTTTACAACTGTCACAAAGGTGTGGGGTTTTGATTATCTCCACAAAACATTGTCACCTCTGCCCTGGGACACCACAGACACCCCTGAGCCACAGCAAACCGCTTCCTGTGCTCATTGAAGCACACAGCAAACACCCACCTGGGCCGCTGAAATACAGCTCAGATGGGTGAACATCACTTAAAATTAAAGAAATACGGGAAAAAATACCAAAAAGGACCCAGAGAGCAGCAAAAAAATAAAATAGTCAGAACCTACAGTGTGTAAGGAAGTGAGGAACAGGACAAACATTCATTTTCTACAGAACCTCTGAGCAAGGGTCTTCTCTAATTTCACCGTTTGTGGGGGTTTCAGTGGTTTATGAAGAAGAAGGAAGCATTTCCTTCTTCTTTGAAACAGTTTCATTTCCCCTTAAAGCTGAAAAATATTTTCATAGCAGGACGTCTCATCCTCAAGATGACTCAGAGGACATTTTTTAAAAGTGGTTTTGAAATCTCTTGGGCTGGAGGGAAACCTGCAAGAGCCTGCAGGTTATGGAGGCTGAGCAAGCCAATGTACTCTACATGTATTTTTATATATATTCATATCCATGGCTGTGCAAACACAGCCAGAACTGTGCTTTTCCCCACCACACTCTGCCCAGGCTGAGGTTAAATCCTGTGGGATCAACACCAGCATCTGGCAGCCCTGAAACCACAAGTGGGGTCCCACTGTTCCTTCCTCATTGGAAGAGCAGGTGGGTTCAAACCCAGGCAATGAACGGCTGAATAAACCCTGCTTTTGCTCAGGGCAGGGACATCTGGGATGACACATCCTCAGGAGGGGGAAAATCCAGAGGGAGAAGGGCTGGAAAGGAAACTGCCACCAAGCACATGGATTGTGAATCCCACCAGTGCCACCCTGCCATGGCAGGGACACCTCCCACTGCCCCAGGTGGATCCCAGCCCCAGGGTCCAGCCTGGCCTTGGGCACTGCCAGGGATCCAGGGGCAGCCCCAGCAAATCTGGGCACCTGTGCCAGGGCCTGCCCACCCTGCCAGGGAACAATTCCCAAGATCCCAGCCATCCCTGCCCTCTGGCAGTGGGAGCCATTCCCTGGCTCCTGTCCCTGCAGGCCTTGTCCCCAGCCCCTCTGCAGCTCTCCTGGAGCCCCTGCAGGCCCTGCCAGGGCCTCTGAGCTCTGCCTGGAGCCTTCCCTTCTCCAGGGGAGCATTCCCAGCTCTGCCAGCCTGGCTCCAGAGCAGAGGTGACAGCATTCCCTGCCCACACACAGCACCACGGCCTGCTGGGGCTCTGGGGACACATCCCAGGGCATTGGGGACACATCCAGGGCACTGAGGACACATCCCAGGGCACTGGGGACACATCCAGGATACACCCAGGGCTCTGGGGGCACATCCCAGGGCATTGGGGACAATGCAGGGCTGTGGGGCCACGTCCCAGGGCCAGCAGCACTCACCCGGTGGCCGCGGCCATGACGCAGCCGCCCTGCTCGGGGGTGGCCTCGGTGCAGCAGCCCTGAGTGTCGTGCACCAGGCCGAAGTTGTGGCCGATCTCGTGGGCCATGGTGGCAGCGGCGCCGATGGGCTGCTCTGCATGGTCCTGCCGGGAGGGGACGTGTCACCAGGGCCAGCACCAAGGGACAGGGCCACCCACAGCCGGGAGTGGGGCTGGGCACAGGAGGGACCACTCAGCCCCACATGAGGAGGGGTTGGAGGAAGGTTCATGGAGGAGTGGTTGGAGGAGGGTTCATGGCACAGGTGGGGTTTGGGCTCCTGATTTTCCCTTGTGGGACTGGTGGGAAGCTCTTGGCTGGAGCCAGCTGCTCAAAACCCAGCGCAGATCCCAAAACCCAGAAATCTGGGTGCCCCCACCACCCTGCCTAAGGATCACAGGTCACCAAGGCCACCGTGACCACCCCATCACGCCCAGGGCCACCACCAGGAGGAGCAGAGGTGATCTGGGCAGAGGTGGTACCAGAAGCCCAGAGAGCAGAAGCAGGGACGAGCAGGGGCTCTCCAGCACGGGGGACAGGAGCAGCACAGGACATGCCAGCGCTGCTGCCAGCTGGGAGCTGGGGGTGGGAGACCTTTAGCAGCCCCTTCTCACCCCCTGTGCCCCTGGCCAGCACCTGAGGGGTCAGGAGCTACAGCATCACCCCTCACCTTCATACCGCACCCAGGTCAGAGCATCACCCCTCACCTTCACACTGCCCCCCAGGTCAGAGCATCACCCCTCACCTTCATACTGCACCCAGGTCAGAGCATCACCCCTCACCTTCACACTGCACCCAGGTCAGAGCATCACCCCTCACCTTCACACTGCCCCCCAGGTCAGAGCATCACCCCTCACCTTCATACTGCACCCAAGTCAGAGCATCACCCCTCACCTTCACACTGCCCCCCAGTCAGGAGCTACAGCATCACCCCTCACCTTCACACTGCCCCCCAGTCAGAGCATCACCCCTCACCTTCATACTGCACCCAGGTCAGAGCATCACCCCTCACCTTCATACTGCACCCAAGTCAGAGCATCACCCCTCACCTTCACACTGCCCCCCAGTCAGGAGCTACAGCATCACCCCTCACCTTCACACTGCCCCCCAGGTCAGAGCATCACCCCTCACCTTCACACTGCCCCCCAGGTCAGAGCATCACCCCTCACCTTCACACTGCCCCCCAGTCAGGAGCTACAGCATCACCCCTCACCTTCACACTGCCCCCCAGTCAGAGCATCACCCCTCACCTTCATACTGCACCCAGGTCAGAGCATCACCCCTCACCTTCATACTGCACCCAAGTCAGAGCATCACCCCTCACCTTCACACTGCCCCCCAGTCAGGAGCTACAGCATCACCCCTCACCTTCACACTGCCCCCCAGGTCAGAGCATCACCCCTCACCTTCACACTGCCCCCCAGTCAGGAGCTACAGCATCACCCCTCACCTTCATACTGCACCCAAGTCAGAGCATCACCCCTCACCTTCATACTGCACCCAGGTCAGAGCATCACCCCTCACCTTCAGTCTGCCCCCCAGGTCAGAGCATCACCCCTCACCTTCATACTGCACCCAAGTCAGAGCATCACCCCTCACCTTCATACTGCACCCAGGTCAGAGCATCACCCCTCACCTTCAGGCTGCACCCCAGGTTAGGAGCTACAGCATCACCCCTCACCTTCAGGCTGCACCCCAGGTTAGGAGCTACAGCATCACCCCTCACCTTCATACTGCACCCAGGTCAGAGCATCACCCCTCACCTTCATACTGCACCCCAGTCAGGAGCTACAGCATCACCCCTCACCTTCATACTGCACCCAGGTCAGAGCATCACCCCTCACCTTCATACTGCACCCCAGTCAGGAGCTACAGCATCACCCCTCACCTTCATACTGCACCCCAGTCAGAGCATCACCCCTCACCTTCAGGCTGCCCCCCAGCTCCACACCCAGCCTCAGAGGTGCTGGCCCAGCCTCAGGAGCTGCTCCTCCAGCCCCAGGGGGATCTCCCCCGGGCTGGGGTGGTGCAGGGACCCCCAGCCCCCCTTACCACGCTGACCCCTCCGGAGTTGTCGGCGCTGCACATGCCCTCCAGCGGGGCCATCCCGATGGTGGTGCCCCCGAAGGTCTTCCCTCTGCCGGGCAGGAGAACGGGGCCAGCTCAGTGCCAGGGGCCAGGAGTGCCCAGCGCCAGCCGGGAGCCCCCCAGCGCCCCCAGTGCCCCCAGCGCCCCCAGTGCCCCCCAGTGCCCCCAGTGCCCCCCAGTGCCCCCCAGCGCCCCCAGCCAGGCACCCACGTCAGCAGCTGGGCGTTGTCGTGCCTCCTGCGCGCCCTCAGGGATTTCTTCCACTGCAGGAAGGCCCAGAGCGTGGCGTTGGCGTCGCTGCTCACCGCGCACTGGTCCCGCTCCGTCCACACCTCCAGCCCGATCAGGGCCACCTTGATGTTCAGCAGCCTGTAAAACTGCAGCAGGGCACCGGTGGAGGGCGTGGGGCTGCAGTTCCCTGTACCCTCCCTCCCTGCTGTGGCATTACTGCGAGCAGCTCCTCGTGTTTCCCGCGGCTGTGTGACCCCAGAACACACCTGTCCCACACCTGCCTGCAAGCATGGGCTCCACAGGCACAGGAGCCAGCCAGGTGGCACGATGACATTCAGTGACAACACCTCAGCGTGTCCCTTCTTTGCCAAAGATGCCAGCACCGATCCCAGGCAGAGGCCGGTGAACACTTCCCTGCTGAGCTCAGCTCATGGGGGACAAAGCCCTTCCCACCATGTGCTCAGAGAGCTCCTGAACCCCTCCTCCATGGGTGGCCAAGCCCTGGCAGGGCAGCCCAGGAGAGGGGTGGAGTCCCCATCCCTGAAGGGATTTACAGTTATGTGCATGTGGCACTTGGGGACATGGTCAGTGCTGGCCTTGGCAGTGCTGGGGAATGACGGACTCAAAGGACTTAAAGACCCTTTCTGACCTTAACAGCTGCATAATGCTGTGATTCCTTGCCCTGGTGACAGAGGGACAGTCCCTGGGGCCACACGAGGGCCTGGCAGGTCCCTCACCTTGTCCACGTAGTTTGCGATCTCCACGATGCGCTGCTTGGTGTGGCCCAGGTTGCGGTTCTGGTTCCTGTACTGGAGAGAGGTGAGGATGGGGAAGGGTCACAGGCTCAGTCCAGGGTGGAGACAGAGAGGGACCCTGGCTTTCTGCCCCCAGCGCTCACCAGGGTGTGATCAGCAACGATGAAGAGCTCCATGTACTTCATGGTCCTCCAGGCATCCCTCCTGGCCTGCAGGCAGACACAGGGCTCAGCAAAGAGGGGCAGCCCTTGGCTCCGGGCACCCTCCAGACACCACAGAGCTGCTCAGGAGGGACAGCTGAGAGGGGAAACTGAGGCACAAGGTGACACAGAACGTTTGGGTGGCTCCAAACGACCTCACGTCATATCCCTCATGGTAGGATGCAGCACTGAGACCCGACCCAAGCATCCTCTGGGGTCTCCTGCCTAAATTCAAGCCACACAAGCCACCCACAGAGACCCTGTCACCCCCCCTGCCTGCACAGCTGCCCAGCTGCTGGGGGCATGGGAGCTGTCAGCAGTGCTGAGAGCCCCTCCCAGCCCTGTGCCTGTGCCCAGGCAGATCCCGTGTGGCTTTACCCGGCTGGATTCATCCGTGAGGATTCACCCAAGCGGCTTCAGCCCTGAGGATTTACCCGTGGGTGCCGTGGCTGGAAGAGCCGGGCCATGCCGGCCACGGTGCTGCCCAGGTGCTGGCCGTGCCCGCAGGTGCCCCCTGGCACAGGCAGGTGCTCTGCTCGCTGCAGGAGGTGGAGGCCGGGCTCGGGGGGCCCCAGGGGGCTCAGGTAGTAGCTGGTGTTGCTGCTCAGCACTATGAGGCCCCTGGAGATGGGAACAGCCCCGATGGCTCCTGTGGTGCTTCCCCCTGCGCCCCCCCAGCCCCTGAGGCCCCACAAACTCGTGGCACATCAGCCTGGTCTGCACCCAAGCTGGGAGCAGGGACAAGAACTGGGGATCTCTGCCCAAACAGCCCCAGGACAAATAAACCCTGGGCACCAAAACCTCCCCCCTACAGAGCACAGAGCAAAGCTCGGTCTGGGACAGCTGCTCTGGGGTGCAGGGACCTGCCCCTCCAGGGATAAAATTCCTGGGAATAAGCTCGTGCTGCCAGAAATGTGGTCCCTGCCCAGCCTGCCCAGTCCTGGGGCTGGGAGAAGGGTGGGAGAAGGGTGGGAGAATGAGGAAGGACAAGATGGGAGCCATGGGAAAATCAGCCCATGAAGCATTTGGTGCTGGGCTTGCAGGAGCATTGGTGCTGCTTGGGTGGTCCCAAAGGGGATCCCTGCAGAGAGAGGGAGCAGTGGATCCATCCCACCTTTGTCAGCTCCACAGCCCACCGACCCTGTGTTCTTTCAATCCTGATTTCCCCATACCCTTCTCCTTCCCTCCATTCCCTTCCTTCCCCCATTCCTTGTTCCTTCCCCCATTCCCTATTCCTTCCCCCATTCCCTGTTCCTTCCTCCATTCCTTGTTCCTTCCCCCATTCCCTGTTCCCCCATTCCCCATTCATTCCCCCATTCCATATTTCCCCATACCATATTCCCCCATTCCCTGTTCCCCCATTCCCCATTCCTCGTTTCCCATTCTCCACTTTCCATTCCCCCATTCCCCTTCCCCTATTCCCCATTCCTCATTCCTCATTCCCCCATACCGTATTCCCCATTCCCATTCCCCATTCCCCATTCCCATTCCCCATTCCCCATTCCCATTCCCCATACTGTATTCCCCATTCCCATTCCCATTCCCCATTCCCCATTCCTGTTCCCATTCCCATTCCCCCATACCATATTCCCCATTCCCATTCCCCATTCCCATTCCCATTCCCCCATACTGTATTCCCCATTCCCATTCCCATTCCCCCATACCGTATTCCCCATTCCCATTCCCCATTCCCATTCCCCATTCCCATTCCCCCATACCGTATTCCCCATTCCCATTCCCATTCCCATTCCCATTCCCCCATACCGTATTCCCCATTCCCATTCCCCATTCCTATTCCCATTCCCCCATTCCCATTCCCCATTCCCATTCCCCATTCCCATTCCCATTCCCGTTCCCGTTCCCATTCCCATTCCCATTCCCCCATACCGTATTCCCCATTCCCATTCCCCATTCCTATTTCCATTCCCCCATTCCCCTTCCCCATTCCCCATTCCCATTCCCATTCCCGTTCCTGTTCCCATTCCCATTCCCCCATACCGTATTCCCGAGCAGGTGCTGAGCACCACCCAGGATCCACGGTGGCCGCGGACGTGCCCGTGGTAGTGGCAGTGCTCCTGCAGAGCGACAGGGGGACCCTCCTCAGGGGCTGGGAGCAGCAGCCCACGGGCAGCTCTCAGAAAAGCTCCCCTTTTCCATCTCCCCTTTTCCATCTCCCCTTTTCCATCTCCCCTTTTCCATCTCCCCTTTTCCATCTCCCCTTTTCCATTTCCCTTCTCGTTTCCCAGCCAGGCGAGCTCTGTCTCCCGCACCGGGAATGGAAACGGGAGCGGGGACAGAGCCCGGGACAGAGCCCAGGACACAGCCTGGGACACAGCCTGGGACAGAGCCCAGGACACAGCCAGGGACACAGCCCGGGACACAGCCCGGGACACAGCCCGGGACACAGCCCGGGACAGAGCCCGGGACAGAGCCCAGGACAGAGCCCGGGACACAGCCCGGGACACAGCCCAGGACACAGCCCGGGACACAGCCCGGGACACAGCCCAGGACACAGCCAGGGACACAGCCAGGGACAGAGCCTGGGACACAGCCGGGACAGAGCCCAGGACACAGCCCAGGACACAGCCAGGGACACAGCCAGGGACAGAGCCCAGGACACAGCCCAGGACACAGCTGGGACACAGCCCGGGACAGAGCCCGGGACACAGCTGGGACACAGCCCGGGACACGGCCCTGCACCCGGCGCTGGAAGGGTGACAGAGGGCGGTGGGGCCATGGGGAGGGCCTGGCATTGCTGTGTTTGTGTCCCGGGGCCGGAGCCCAGCGCTGCCGCATTCCCTCTGCCGCCGGGAATCTGCCCCGCCCGCAGCGCTGGGCTCCAGCTCCGTCCGAACCCCGAAATTCAGAGAGGAGCGCCCCGAGCTCCGCACCCACCGTGTGGTTGGGGGTCACCGTCACGGGCTGGCCCTGCTCGCTGTAGTGCGTCTCCGTGTAGCCCGGAGCCAGCAGCCTGCGGGGACACAGTGGGGACACGGTGGGGACACAGCGGGGACACAGTGGGCACAGTGGGCAGCGGCTCCAGGGCTGCCGGCACAGCAACGCACCGAGCCCCCGAGCCTGGGCCCGCCCGGGCCATCCACACATCCCCTGAGCCCCCTGAACCATCCACACATCCCCTGAGCCCCCCTGAGCCCCCTGACCCATCCACACATCCCCTGAGCCCCCTGAGCCACCCACACATCCCCTGAGCCACCCACACATCCCCTGAGCCACCCTGAACCATCCACACATCCCCTGAGCCCCACTGAACCATCCACACATCCCCTGAGCCCCACTGAACCATCCACACATCCCCTGAGCCCCACTGAACCATCCACACATCCCCTGAGCCCCCTGAACCATCCACACATCCCCTGAGCCACCCTGAACCATCCACACATCCCCTGAGCCACCCTGAACCATCCACACATCCCCTGAGCCACCCTGAACCATCCACACATCCCCTGAGCCACCCTGAACCATCCACACATCCCCTGAGCCACCCTGAACCCCCTGAGCCATCCACACATCCCCTGAGCCACCCCCACATTCCCTGAACCCCCTGAGACACCCCCACATCCCCTGAGCCCCTGTCACGGCTGTGACCCCAAGCAGAGGCTGCCCATGGCCAGCAGGGACAGGGATGGCAGCAGGTACAGTCCAGTGTCCCTCTGTCCTCAGCAGGGACAGGGCTGCCCAAACGAGTGCCCAAACTGCCCTGGTCCAGGCATGACACATGCCATTATCCCATCCCATCCCATCCCATCCCATCCCATCCCATCCCATTATCCCATCCCATCCCATCCCATTATCCCATCCCATTATCCCATCCCATCCCATCCCATCCCATCCCATCCCATTATCCCATCCCATCCCACCCCATCCCATCCCATCCCATCCCACCCCATCCCATCCCATCCCATCCCATCCCATCCCATCCCATCCCATCCCATTATCCCATCCCATCCCATCCCATTATCCCATCCCATCCCACCCCATCCCACCCCATCCCATCCCATCCCATCCCATCCCATCCCATCCCATCCCATCCCATTATCCCATCCCATCCCACCCCATCCCATCCCATCCCATTATCCCATCCCATCCCACCCCATCCCATCCCATCCCATCCCACCCCACCCCATCCCATCCCACCCCATCCCATCCCATCCCATCCCATCCCATCCCATCCCATTATCCCATCCCATCCCATCCCTTCCAGCCACAGGAAAGAGCCAGAGCTGAGCTCACAGCTGGAGAGCACGTGGGGTGGGAGCTGGGGGAACACCAGGGTGGGCTGGAGTGACCCCAGGGGTGACAGGAGAGAGAAGAGAAGGAGGTGAAGAAGGAGATGACAAAGACAATGAAGATGAAAAAGATGAAGACAAAAAAGATGAAGAAGAAGATGAAGACGAAGAAAAGAAGAAGAAGAAGAAGAAGAAGAAGAAGGCGACAAAGACAAAGACAAAGAAGATGAAGAAAAGGAAAAATGAAAAGAAAAGGAAAAAAGAAAAAGAAAGAAAAAGAAAAAGAAAAAGAAAAAGAAAAAGAAAAAGAAAAAGAAAAAGAAAAAGAAAAAGAAAAAGAAAAAGAAAAAGAAAAAGAAAAAGAAAAAGAAAAAGAAAAAGAAAAAGAAAAAGAAAAAGAAAAAGAAAAAGAAAAAGAAAACCACAGGTTTTCCTGCATTGCCCAGATCTGTGTGACCTTGCCCAGATGCCAGGGTGATGGCTATCTGCTGGAAGCCTGCAGTCCCCTGGGGGTGGCAGGTCACCCCTAGGGATGGCAGGGTCACCCCTGCAGGGGCTCAGCCACCCAGAGAAGGACAAATGGGGCCAGGTTTTCCCCTGCTCTCAGTTTAGACTCAGTCTGGGGGTTTGGCCCTGTCCCAAAGGTTAAATTCTGCAGAGAAAAGAAAGCAGCCCTCCCAGAATAGCCCTCCCGCCTCTCCCTCTCTGCTTTCAGCCAGCCTGGCCCCAGAAGTGTCACCGTGGGCACGGCTGTGGCTTCCCACATCCTGTCCATGGGTGCCTGGCACCAGGGACTGCAGCCACAGCCCAGACAGCAGCCACGGCTCAGCCTGGCTCCTGCCAGGGACGGCCTGGCCAGCCTGGGGACACGGGGACGTGGGGACAGGGACGGGACAGCTGGGCTGAGGGCACGGGAATGGCAGATCCTCCTGCCATGGCCAGGGAAGGGGGCTGGGTTTGCACCCCAGCAGCAGCAGGAAGGGGATTCTGCAGGAGCAGCCACTCACGGCTGCTGGGGAGAGGCAGGGAAGGGGGCAGCTCTGCCCTGCCCAGCACGGGACACAAACCCACCCCTGGCAGTGTCCCCAGCCCTGAACAGGGCCTGGAGCAGCCTGGGCTGGTGGCAGGTGTCCCTGCCGTGGCAGGGGTGGCACTGCATCTTCAAGGTCCCTTCCAGCCCAAACCACCCTGGGGTTCTGCGGCTCTGTAAAATGCCACGAGGTCTCAGGCAGAGGGACAAGGAGGGCAGGGCAGGACAGACGGACACAAGTCCTGTCCGTGTCCCAGGGGAGGGGAGTGTCCTTGTCCCAGGCTGGGTGAGTGGCACAGGGCACAGGGGACAGGAGCTGCTGCCACCTGCATCCAAACTGACCCGGAGCAGGAGCCCAGAAGGAGGTGAGCAAGGTGGCAAAAGGAGCATCCCAGCCCAAATGGAGCCAAACTGGCCCGGAGCAGGAGCCCAGAAGGAGGTGAGCAAGGTGGCAAAAGGAGCATCCCAGCCCAAATGGAGCCACGCAGGGCCGTCCCCTCCCCTGCTGGCCACAACCCTGCCAGCCCAGGTGGGTCCTGGCAGGGTGCCCCGTGTCCCCTCCCCAGCCCCACACTCACTGGTTCCTCTCCAGCACCAGCACGAGCTCTTTGCCCTCAGCTGTCACAGCCACCTCTGCCCGGGCAGGTGCCACCACCTGCAAGGAAAGGAGGGATGGGCTCAGCAATGGTCCCTGTGCCCAGAACCTTCCTCTGCTCCCAGCTCCAGCTGCATCCCGGCCTCTCCTCCCGGGGTGTGCTCCGCCCTGGCACAGGGAAGGTGATGTCCCTGCACTCCCAGCCAGCAGGGATAATGGGGGAGTCACGGGAGGAAAATGGGGGATTCACAGTAGGGATAACAGGGGATTCCCAGGGGGTAATGGGGGATTCACAGTAGGGATAACAGGGGATTCCCAGGAGGATAACAGGGGATTCACAGGAGATTCAGGGGTGAGGCAGCAGATCCCAGCTCTGCTGGCAGCTCCCCCAGGGAAAGGCAGAACAGGATGGCCCCTGGGATGAGGAGCAGCACCAGGAGCACCCTGAGCAGGGTCTCTGAGGGCTCCATCCCAGCACGGCCCTGCCCCACTGCAGAGGCTGATCCAGGGAAGGACCCTCAGCCCTGGGAGGGTCGGTACCCTGGGGAGATGGAAATCACCACCAAGGCCCACCTGGGCACTGGATGAGGACCGTTAAAAATACCTCAGACCAGCAGGCAGAGAAAGGAAACAGTGACTCAGCTTCCCCAGGATGCCGGTGGCTTTACTCATTCTTTACTCATTCCCTCTCTTTGGAGGGCGTTAAACAGGAATCTGGCTCTGGAGCCAGCCCAGCTGTGTGTGACAGGACGGGCCAGAGCCCCACAGTGCTGCCCTTCCCTGTGTCCCCTCTCTGGGGACCCTGAAAGCATGGCCCTGCCTGCTGTCCATGGCCTGGACGGTCCCTGAGCTCTGAGGTGCCCCTCAGTCTGTCCCCATCCATGGGACACACAGGGAGCCCAGCGGGCTGCCAGCCCTCGGGCCCATCACCTGCCATGGCTGTGGGCCTGGCCAGCTCTTCCTGGCTCTGCAGGGAAAGGGGACAGAGGAAGGAGCCGTCCCTGGCCATGGAAGGAAAGGGGACAGAGGAAGGAGCCATCCCCAGCCCTGCAGGGAAAGGGGACAGAGGAAGGAGCCATCCCCAGCCCTGCAGGGAAAGGGGACAGAGGAAGGAGCCATCCCTGGATCTGGAGGGAAAGGGGACAGAGGAAGGAGCCATCCCCAGCCCTGCAGGGAAAGGGGACAGAGGAAGGAGCCGTCCCTGGGTCTGCAGGGAAAGGGGACAGAGGAAGGAGCCATTCCTGGCATGGAAGGAAAGGGGACAGAGGAGGAGCTGTCCCCAGCCCTGCAGGGAAAGGGGACAGAGGAAGGAGCCATTCCTGGCATGGAAGGAAAGGGGACAGAGGAGGAGCTGTCCCCAGCCCTGCAGGGAAAGGGGACAGAGGAAGGAACCGTCCCTGGGTCTGCAGGGAAAGGGGACAGAGGAAGGAGCCGTCCCTGGCCATGGAAGGAAAGGGGACAGAGGAGGAGCTGTCCCCAGCCCTGCAGGGAAAGGGGACAGAGGAGGAGCTGTCCCAGCAAGGCCCCAGCCCTGGCTGCCCTTGGCATCCCATCTCTGCAGTGGAACTCAAGGACCGCAGCAGGGAGGGGCAGAGCTGGCTGATTCAGGGCCCGGGATGAAGCAGAGGTTAAATCCTGTTCCCCAGTTCCTGTGGAGTTGGCTGTGCCGCTGCTCCTGCAGCCCAGCCCCCTGCCCTGGCTATGGGGGACACCAGGGGAGCCTGCCCTGAGCTCGGGACAGAGGGACAGAGGGACAGAGGGACAGAGGGACAGAGGGACAGAGCATGCGGGGTGCAGAGCAGCGGGGTGCCGGCATGCCGCCCCCGGGCTGGGGTTTTACTGCCGGGGGGCAGCTCCTGCACACCCACCCCGAGGGCAGCCCAGACAGCGCTCAGGCTGCCCGCGGGGGGCTGCGGCTCCGAGGAGCCCCCGGGGCAGGCTCAGAGGGCAGCGAGGGGCCGCTCCTGCCGGGCGGGATAAGGGGATGGAGCCGGGAGGGAGCCGGGATGGAGCCAGGAACGGGGATGGAGCCAGAATGGAGCTGGGATGGAGCTGGGAATGGGGATGGAGCCGGGATGTGGGGATGGAACAGAGATGCGGGAATAGAGCTGGGAGCAGGGATTGAGCCGGGAACAGGGATGGAGCTGGGAATGGGGTGATAGAGCTGGGATGGAGCTGGGATGCAGGGCTGGAGCCGGGAATGGGGCTGGAGCAGGGATGTGGCAATGGAGCCGGGAAAGGGGATGGAGCCGGGATGGAGATGGGAATGGGGATGGAGCTGGAATGGAGCCGGGAACGGGGATGGAGCCGGGAGCGGGGCTGGAGCGGGGAACGGGGCTGGAGCCAGGATACGGTGATAGAGCTGGGATGGAGCTGGGATGCAGGGCTGGAGCCAGAAGTGGGGCTGGTGCAGGGCTGGAGCTGGGAATGGGGATGGAGCCAGAAGTGGGGCTGGAGCAGGGATGCGGCAATGGAGCCAGGAACGGGGAAGGAGCCGGGATGGAGATGGGAATGGGGATGGAGCCGAGAGCGGGGCTGGAGCCGGGAGCGGGGCTGGAGCAGGGATGTGGTAATGGAGCCGGGAACGGGGATGGAGCCGGGAACGGGGCTGGAGCAGGGATGTGGTAATGGAGCCGGGAACGGGGATGGAGCCGGGAACGGGGCTGGAGCAGGGATGTGGCAATGGAGCCGGGAGCGGGGATGGAGCCGGGAGCGGGGCTGGAGCCGGGAACGGGGATGGAGCAGGGATGTGGCAATGGAGCCGGGAACGGGGATGGAGCCGGGAACGGGGATGGAGCAGGGATGTGGTAATGGAGCCGGGAGCGCGGCTGGAGCAGGGAGCGGCGCTGGAGCCGGGAGCGGGGCTGGAGCCGGGAACGGGGCTGGAGCCGGGAGCGGGGCTGGAGCCGGGAGCGGGGCTGGAGCCGGGAGCGCGGCTGGAGCTGCAGCCGGGCTGGCTGAGCCCCCCTCCGGCTCCGTGTGCCCAGCTCCAAGCAGGGCGAGCAGCCCCGGCGCTGGCAGAGCACGGGCCCACAGCGCAGGGAGGCGAGGCCCGGCCCCGGCACCTCCCGGCGGCTCCCCCGGCCCGGCCCGGCCCGGCCCGGCCGAGCCCCGGTGCCCGAAGCGAGCGCGCCCCGCCGGGCAGCGGCTCCATCCCCGCTCGGCGGCGCTGGGAACGGGCGGTATTTTTGGAACTCGATCTTGTACAAACATCGCTCTCTGGCCAAACATGGTCTGTACATTTTTCTCGCCGTTTCCCTCCTTTCCCCCGCCTCTTGCCCTCCCTTTTTCTCTCCCCGTCTCTGATCTCCCCAGCACCCGCTCCCTGCAGCCCTCTCCTCCTCCTCCTCCTCCCCCCAGGTCCCGGCCGGCTCATTCCCGGTTTAGAATTCCCCAGCAATTACTCCCTGCCTCGCCTCCAGAGCCGTTACTACCAAAATGTTCTTTCCCAGCTGCCGTCTTAAAGGGAACGTGCGTGTCCGGGTTATCCCGGCCCCGGCAGCTCCCATCCCATCTCCCAGGGGCTGGAGAACAAACGGCTGCCGTGGGACGCGTGTCCCCTCCCCGGCAGGGCATGCACCGCCAGCTCTCCTCCTCCCATGCCTCAGTTTCCTCTGGGAGCTCCTGGAGGGGCAGTGGGGAACAGGGAGGGATCCTGGTTCCAGCTGGGATGGGCCCAGCTCAGCTCCTGGAGGGATCAGCGCAGTGAGAACGGGGAATGTGGGCAGCACTGGAGCCCAGCAGCGGCTCCGAGGGCAGGCAGGGTGATGGCACTGATTGAACCCTGCCCCTGTGCCCCGGGCTGGCAGGGAGCTGCCCCGGGCTCCTGCCAGGACCTGCACGCTGGAAATGAGCCAGGAGCAGCTTCCTCCAGGCTCAGCTTCCTCCAGGTTCCAGTGTCATCCTGGATTCCAGCATCATCCTGGATTCCAGCATCATCCTGGCTCCAGCTTCCTCCAGGCTTCACCTTCCTCCAGGCTCAGCTTCCTCCAGGTTCCAGTATCATCCTGGATTCCAGCATCATCCTGGCTCCAGCTTCCTCCTGGCTCCAGCTTCCTCCAGGTTCCAGCATCATCCTGGATTCCAGCACCATTCCAAGGCCCAGCATCCTCCAGGGCTCCAGCATCATCCCATTCCCATTCCCCATTCCTGATTCCAATGTCAGCCTGGGCTGCAGCAACTTATCAGGCTTCAGCATCATCCCAAGGTCCAGCATCATCCTGGATTCCAGAACATTCCAGCATCATCCCAGGTTCCAATATCATCCCAGGCTCCAGCATCATCCTGGGCTCTGCCATTGTCTCAGGCTCCAGCATCATCCCAAACTCCAGCATAATCCTGTGTTCCAGCACTGTCCTGGGCTCCAGCACATTCCAAGCTCCAGCAACATCCCTAACTTCAGTATCATTCCAGAGTCCATTATCCTGGGCTCCAGCATCATCCCAGGCTCCAATATAATCCATGTTTCAGCATCACCCCAAGCTCCAGCACATTCCAAGTTCCAGCATCATTAGAGGCTCCAATGACCCCAGGCTCCAGCATCCTCACAGGCTCCAGCATCCTCCTGGGTCCTAACATCCTCACAGGTTCCCAGCATCCTCACAGGCTCCAGCATCCTCACAGGCTCCAGCATCCTCACAGGTCCCAGCATCCTCACAGGTTCCCAGCATCCTCACAGGCTCCAGCATCCTCCTGGGTCCCAGCATCCTCACAGGCTCCAGCATCCTCACAGGTTCCAGCATCCTCCTGGGTCCCAGCATCCTCACAGGCTCCAGCATCCTCACAGGTCCCAGCATCCTCACAGGCTCCAGCATCCTCACAGGCTCCAGCATCCTCCTGGGTCCCAGCATCCTCACAGGCTCCAGCATCCTCACAGGTTCCAGCATCCTCACAGGTTCCCAGCATCCTCACAGGTCCCAGCATCCTCACAGGCTCCCAGCATCCTCACAGATCCCAGCATCCTCACAGGCTCCAGCATCCTCCTGGGTCCCAGCATCCTCACAGGTCCCAGCATCCTCACAGGCTCCAGCATCCTCCTGGGTCCCAGCATCCTCACAGGCTCCAGCACCATCCAGGGCCCCTCCTGCTCCCTGATCTCCTTCTCCAGCCCCCATGAACAGAGTGCCCCAGTCCCCACAGGGCTGCAGGGAGCATCCCCTCTCAGCCCTGGCTGCAGGTGCAGTGGTGGCCCCTTTGCAGGCCATCCAGCCCAGGCAGTCGCCCAGGGGCTGGGAGGGGCTGGAATGATGGAATTGCAGCTGGGATGACTCTGCCTGGCCAGGCCCCAGCCTGTGACCAGCCCAGGGACCCTGCAGGCCCAGCTGGAGTCTGGTTTCACTTTCCACTCCATTGATGAGACAAACCCCAGGGCTCTTTGCAGAGGGCTGAGGGGGTTCAGCTGCTCTTCCCCATTTCCCCCAGCTCCCATCCTGACCATCCTCCCCACGCATCCTCCCCTGCCTCCATCCCTGCTGGGACTCCAGGAGCAGGCTCAGGGAGCACCGAGTTCCCTGGAAATCTCCCAGGCCAGGTCCCAGAGCTCAGCTCCCAGCCCAGCCATCTGCTCAGGCTGCTCCCCCAGGCCCTGAGCTCCCAGGGAAGCTCCCAGAGCCCGGATGTGACGGGGGAACAGGGATGGAGCCTACTGGGGATGCTCCAGGAGGATTTGCTGATGGGATCTGCAGCTGCTGGAGCAGCTGGGCTGCACCAGGGCCTCCCCAGGCAGCCGGTGCCAGCTCTGAGGCTTGAGGAGGTGCCAGCAGAGGCTTGAGGAACACAGCTCCCAAGGGATTGCATCACTTGGCCAACCCCAGCAGGATCCAGGGAGGAACCTCTTACACCCACTGCTCTCTGGAAAAGCATCCCTGGGAGCCAGGAACACCCCTGGGAGCCAGGAACACCCCTGGGAGCCAGGAACAACCCCTGGGAGTCAGGAACACCCCTGGGAATCAGGAGCATCCAGCCAGGAACACTGCTGGGAATCAGGAGAATTCCTGGGAGCCAGAAACATCCAGCCAGGAACACTGCTGGGAATCAGGAAGCAGGGCAGCCAGGCCCGGGGGCCAGGGCAGAGTTTGGGCTGGTTCAGAACAGAACTGGCAGGGTTTGCTCAGTGCAGCCACACTTCACACAGGGAGAAGGGGAAAAGAAGGGGGGGCAGCCCGATCCTCCCCTCCCCTCCTTCTCCCAGGGAAGAGTGCTGGGTACAGCCCCATTTCCATCTCTGGGTCCAGCTCCATTTCCATCTCTGGGTCCAGCTCCATTTCCATCACTGGGTCCAGCCCCATTTCCATCTCCGTGTCCAGTCCCATTTCCATCACTGGGTACAATCCCCATTTCCATCCCTGTGTCCAGCCCCATTTCCATCCCTGTGTCCAGCCCCAGTTCCATCTCTGGAGGGCTGGAAAAGCCCCTGGCAGCCCGGGCAGCCCTTGCCCCCATCCCGGGCAGGGCAGGAGGAGCAGCCCCCGGCAGGGATGGAGGATTCGGGGGTGCCCGGGCTGGAATGCAGCGCCCCATGGGCTGGGCTGCGCCTCCTGGCACGGCTGGCATCCCCGGTTATTTCCGGGATCTCTGCTGGAGGGCAGCTGGGACGGGGTGGGGACTGAACGGACTGAACTGATCCTACAGATGAGCGCCGGCAGCAGCGGGGGCTGTGCCCGTCCCCATCCCTGCCCCAAAGCCTCCCCTCCAGCCCCGCTCCCTCCCTCCCTCCCTGCCTGGCCGGGAACGGGAGCTCCTTGTTCAGCTCCTTGTCCAGCCCGGCCGGGTGCAGGAAACACCGCAGCCCCGAGCCCCAGAGCCCCTAAAATCCCCTGAAACCCCCGAAACCCCCCGGGTGCCCTTTGCACCCCCGGCACCACCGGGGCGCCCATGAATAGAGGAGCAGAAACAATCCTGCCCTGCCACGCGCTCCCCGGCTCAAGTGGCTTCAACTTAAATATAGACGGGGCTGGGGCTGCCACGGGAAGGGGACATTTCTGCAGGGAGGGGACATTTCTGCAGGGAGAGGACATTTCTGCAGGGAGAGGACATTTCTGCAGGGGGGGGATATTTCTGCAGGGGGGGATATTTCTCCAGGCCAGGGACATTTCTGCGAGGAGGAGACATTTCTCCAGGCCAGGGACATCTCTCCAGGCCAGGGACATCTCTCCAGGCCAGGGACATCTCTCCAGGCCGGGGACATCTCTCCAGGCCAGGGACATCTCTCCAGGCCGGGGACATCTCTCCAGGCCAGGGACATCTCTGCAGGCCGGGGACATCTCTGCAGGCCGAGCACAGCACCCACACGGGCTCTCGCAGCCTCGGCAGGAGCAGCCAGCCCCGGTTCCCCTGGAAGGGCCAGGGCAGCCCGAAGCCCCTCCCGAGCCCCGCTGGCTCCACCTTTGGCACCGAGGGCTCGCTCGGAGCGTCTCAGGCGAGGTGGCCCCGGAGGCCCCTCCCAGCAGGGCCCCGCTCCGGCCCCTCCCGGCTGCTGCAGCCCAGGGCAAGGGGCCGCGTCCTGGCCAGGGTGGCCACAGACGCCTCATGCAGGGACGTGGGGACAGCGGGGGCGGCAGGGAGGGGGTGACAGCCCTGGCAGGAGATGCCCTCTGCTCCCTGCAGGGCACTGCTCCCAAACCTGCTGCACTTCCCCTTGGCTGCGCCTCCCATCCCAGCCAAACCAGGAGCTGATGGATCACCTGGGCTCCTCCTGCCCCAAACCAGGAGCTGATGGATCACCTGAGCTCCTCCTATCCCAGCCAAACCAGGAGCTGATGGATCACCTGAGCTCCTCCTATCCCAAACCAGGAGCTGATGGATCACCTGGGCTCCTCCCATCCCAAACCAGGAGCTGATGGATCACCTGAGCTCCTCCCATCCCAGCCAAACCAGGAGCTGATGGATCACCTGGGCTCCTCCTGCCCCAAACCAGGAGCTGATGGATCACCTGAGCTCCTCCTGGCCCAAACCAGGAGCTGATGGATCACCTGAGCTCCTCCTATCCCAAACCAGGAGCTGATGGATCACCTGGGCTCCTCCCATCCCAAACCAGGAGCTGATGGATCACCTGAGCTCCTCCTGCCCCAAACCAGGAGCTGATGGATCACCTGAGCTCCTCCTGTCCCAAACCAGGAGCTGATGGATCACCTGAGCTCCTCCTGTCCCAAACCAGGAGCTGATGGATCACCTGAGCTCCTCCTGTCCCAAACCAGGAGCTGATGGATCACCTGGGCTCCTCCCATCCCAAACCAGGAGCTGATGGATCACCTGGGCTCCTCCTGTCCCAAACCAGGAGCTGATGGATCACCTGGGCTCCTCCCATCCCAAACCAGGAGCTGATGGATCACCTGGGCTCCTCCTGTCCCAAACCAGGAGCTGATGGATCACCTGAGCTCCTCCCATCCCAGCCAAACCAGGAGCTGATGGATCACCTGAGCTCCTCCTGGCCCAAACCAGGAGCTGATGGATCACCAGGAGCTGATGGATTACCTGAGCTCCTCCTGCCCCAAACCAGGAGCTGATGGATCACCTGAGCTCCTCCCATCCCAAACCAGGAGCTGCCAGGTCACCTCCAGCTCCTCCCTCTGAGCTCTCCAGCTCCCTTCCACTCACCCTGCAGCTCCTGGCCATCCTCCTCCTCCCCGGCACTTATTAACACCATGTTTAATTAACTCACTGCTGCCTCCCCTGCTTTCCTTGTTCATCACCCGAGGGTGGTGATGGATCCTGACACTCCCCAACCTGCTTCTCATGGATCCTGAAATTCCCCAGCCTGCCCATGGATCCTGAAATCCACACCCTGCCCATGGATCCTGAAATTCCCCAACCTGCCCATGGATCCTGAAATTCCCCAGCCTGCCCATGGATCCTGCAGCTCCACACCCTGCCCATGGATCCTGAAATCCACACCCTGCCCATGGATCCTGCAGCTCCACACCCTGCCCATGGATCCTGAAATTCCCTAACCTGCCCATGGATCCTGCAGCTCCACACCCTGCCCATGGATGCTGCAGCCCCAGGGCTCCATGGTGTCCCACCAGGAAGGCTGTGGGCAGAGGAGGAGGGAGGGAGGAGGGGTTTGGGAGCGCCCTTACCTGCTCCTGCAGGCTGACGGCTCTGCGGGCACGGCCCCCCAGCAGCCAGTGGGGGGTGACCCGCTCTCCGTGGGACAGTGGCCCTGGGGACAGGACAGGAGAGAGGACAAGAGCTGCTGAGCAGAGCCTGGGGGAGCTGCAGCTCTGCACAGCCCCAGCACAGGGACAGAGCTGAGCACCCACACCCAGAGCCTCCCTCCTCACGGGTGTTTCAGGGGATGGACCCAGCCGCAGGCCAGTGCCACCCCAGTGCCACCCCCAGTGCCACCCCCAGTGTCAGCCCCAGTGCCACCCCCAGTGCCACCCCCAGTGCCACCCCCAGTGCCACCCCCTCCCCAGCCCAGCCCCTCAGAGCTGGCCCAGCCTTAGTCCTGCAAGCTCCCAGGAGCTTTGCCCCCACCCACACCCCAGAACAGGGGCCCAAATCCCCCAAATCTGCCCCCTGGAGAAGCAGCTGGCAGGTGGGAGCTGTGGCTGCCCCTGCATCCCTGGAGAGCCCCAGGCCGGGCTGGACACTGGGAGCAGCCTGGGGCGGTGGGAGGTGTCCCTGCATGGCAGGGGTGGCACCGGAGGGGCTCTGAGGTCCCTCCCCACCCAAAGTGCCACATGGCCCTGTGGCTGGTGGGCACTGTGGCTCCGTCACCCCCAGTGCACGCTGCGCCCGGGGCTGGGCTGCAGCAGGAGCTGGGAGGGCCGTGGCTGTCAGGGTTGGTCTGAGCCATCCCAGCCCCCCCGGGCAGGCAGCACAAGCCATTCCTTGGCTCCATCCAAGGCAGACAGACTTTCTAAGATTATTTTTTTCCTAAACAATGTGGCTGGATTTGACTGCAGCGCAGGGAGCAGCCACTGATGACTTAAGCCCGGATGACAACAGAACAAAAAACGAAAATCTGAAGCTCCTGCAGAGAGGGGACGAGGCTGAACAAAAATGTCAAGGGTTGGGCCACCTTGCCAAGCCAAACGTTGTGAGGGAGAGCTTGGGTGGAATCATCTCGCCCAGCGAAGTTATTTACTCAGAGAGTGAAATAGCAGGGCTGAGGGCTCTCTGGTTTTATGGCTTGTTTTGGTTCCTCGTGCAGAGCTCCGGGGCTTTGGCTCGAGGGAAGATGAAGTTATTGGAAAGACAAAGGAAAAACAAAGGCGGAGCTGTGGGCTGGGAATTGCTGCCGGAGCTGGATGGGATCGGGTCACCCCGCCCGGCCACCTCTGTCCCCCGGGAGCGCCCGGCGCTATCGCCCGAGGCATTTAATCAGTGCCATTAAATATAGCCTGGAATCAGATTCCAGGAATAACTGCAGATAAGGGGTGGCACCGTCCCAGCTTCCTTCTCCTCACCTCCTCCCGAGGCGGCAGCCGGGCCCCCTCCACCCCGGCCTCGCAGGAGCCCATTGTCCGTGGGGAAACTGAGGCACGGGAGCAGCCCCGGCGGGGTTGGTGCCTCCCGTTTCAGAGCCAAGCAACAATCCCCTCTATTTTCAATTCCCCCCGGGAGCAGGGCAGGGAGCTGTGCCTGCCCGGCCCCAGCTCTCTCCCACGGCTGGGGAGAGGATGGGACACGAGGGGCTGGGCCGGGCCTCGGCCACGTCCCAAAAATCCCTCGGCTGGGAGATGTAAAGGATGAGATTTAAGTTACGATATTTTAAATTTCCCACTGTTTTGTTTGTAGCTTTTGCTGGGAATCTGAGAGGCTCGGAGCACGAGACGGGGCCTCTGAAATCCAACTCAAATAAACGCAAAGGCAGCACAGAAAGGGTTTCCCACACCCCCCTTCTCTGGATTTCCTGGAAAACACTCGCTCCCGGCCCTTTTAGGGAGCGTTGTGGGGAACGGCGCCGCTGTGGGGCTTGGGGTGTCGGCACCGCGAGCTGCGGGGCTGGGGGAGCCCCGGGGGAGCCCCGCAGAGCCCGATCCCAGCGGAGCAGGCAGCTTTCCCTTCCTTTCCCTTCTCCTCTCCATCCAAACACAGCTCTGGCCCCACCGCCCTCCCGCTCCCCTCCCAGCTGCTCTCTTGCAGTTGCTGGAAAACTTCTCAGCAGCAGCAGCAGCAGCCGAGATCCCGGCAAAGCTCGGAAGTGAAAAATGCAGTAACAAAAAATGTGCTCTGGGTAGAGGAACATCAGCCCTGACTTCTTGGAACGGCTGGGGAAGGAAATAGGGATGGGGAAGAGGCTACAGGGGGCCGAAGGGAAACGGGCAGCCCCTCTCCTCCTGCGGCTCCCGTTTAAAAAGCGATGGGAGCCTCGGGCAAAGTCTGGATTTCCTCACGGACCGAACGAGCCACGTTTCACGGCAGGACCCGCAGGGCAGCGCAGACCCCGAGCTCCCTCTGAGAGCCGGGGCTGGCTGGGGACGGGGGCTCTGAGATCACCGCCGCCCCGGGCTGAGAGCGGCCCCGTGCCCGTGCCCGGTGCCAGCCCGGTCCCTCCGCGGCCAGCGGGACCCGCGGGGCCGGGCCGGGAGCGCCGGGACTGGCCGGAGCCGCAGCGCAGGCTCTGGGGGCTCGCCGGGGGCAGCAAGAGCAGCCTGGAGCCCCCACCCCACCCCACCCCATCCTATCCCAATCCCAATCCCATCCCCAGCCCTATCCCACCCCTATCCCATCCCCATCCCATCCCCATCCCGATCCCACCCGGTCCCCCCCGGCCCCCAGCCCCCGTTACCTGCCGGCCCCGCCCGGCCCCGCGGGGGGAGCCCCAGCAGGACCCCCAGGAGGGCGAGGCGCAGCCCCCAGCCCGTGGCCGAGCCGCGGCGGGGCCCGGGGGGGCCCGGCCCGGCCATGTCGCCGCTCCCGGGCTGTCACCGCCCCGACTCGAGCCTCCGGCCCGACCTCCTCCTCCTCTTTATGCCGCCGGGTCCCTCCCCCGCCGCGCAGCCCCGAGCGCGGCCGGCCCGGCCGGGGGGCGGCGGGGAGGGGGCGGCTTTGTTCGCCCTTATTTATTGCTGTGTTTCTTGGCCCGGCCCGGCCGCTTAATGAGAACCAGACCCGCGGCTCGGCGGCTCCCAGGCTTCCCCCGCCCGCCGCGGCTCCATCCATCATTCATCATTCATCAGCCATCAGCCGTGAGCCATCGGTTCATCCATCATCCATCCATCCATCCATCCATCCATCCATCCATCCATCCATCCATCCATCATCTATCCATCCATCCATCCATCATCTATCCATCCATCATCCATCAGTGTGTCCATCCATCCATCATCCATCCATCCATCCATCATCCATCAGTGTGTCCATCCATCCATCATCCATCCATCCATCCATCCATCCATCCATCCATCCATCCATCATCCATCCATCCATCATTCATCATTCATCAGCCATCAGCCGTGAGCCATCGGTTCATCCATCATCCATCCATCCATCCATCCATCATCCATCAACAATCCTTCATCCATCATCCATCCATCCATCCATCATCCATCCATCATCCATCCATCATCCATCCATCCATCATCCATCCATCCATCCATCATCCATCCATCATCCATCCATCATCCATCATCCATCCATCCATCCATCCATCCATCCATCCATCCATCCATCCATCATCCATCCATCATCCATCAGTGTGTCCATCCATCCATCCATCCATCATCCATCCATCATCCATCCATCCATCATCCATCATCCATCCATCCATCCATCCATCCATCCATCCATCCATCCATCCATCCATCCATCCATCCATCCATCATCCATCCATCCATCATCCATCATCCATCCATCCATCCATCCATCCATCATCCATCCATCCATCCATCATCCATCCATCATCCATCCATCATCCATCATCCATCCATCCATCCATCCATCCATCCATCCATCCATCCATCCATCCATCCATCATCCATCATCCATCCATCATCCATCAGTGTGTCCATCCATCCATCCATCCATCATCCATCCATCATCCATCCATCCATCCATCCATCCATCCATCCATCCATCCATCATCCATCAATCATCCATCAGTGTGTCCATCCATCCATCCATCCATCATCCATCCATCATCCATCCATCCATCATCCATCATCCATCCATCCATCCATCCATCCATCCATCATCCATCCATCCATCATCCATCATCCATCCATCCATCCATCCATCCATCCATCCATCCATCATCCATCCATCCATCCATCCATCCATCCATCCATCATCCATCCATCATCCATCCATCATCCATCATCCATCCATCCATCCATCCATCCATCCATTCATCCATCCATCCATCCATCCATCCATCCATCCATCCATCCATCCATCCATCCATCCATCATCCATCCATCCATCATCCATCCATCCATCCATCCATCCATCCATCCATCCATCCATCCATCATCCATCCATCCATCATCCATCCATCCATCCATCCATCCATCCATCCATCCATCCATCATCCATCCATCCATCCATCCATCCATCTGTCATCCATCCATCCATCCATCCATCCATCCATCATCCATCACTTCTCCCCTCTCTCCTGCCCAAGGAAAGCCTGGGGGCTGCTTTCCCACAGCTGCCTGCACAAGGAGAAGGGGTAAAAGTGATTAAAGCAATTCAATAACTGCACATATCCCACCCCAGAGACAGCTCTCTGATGCTCAATCTGCTCCACATTGTTGTTATTGTTAATATTAATTATATTGATTATTAACATCAGTATTTTGTATTAATTAATATAAATGCTATTAATAAACATTTTTAATGCTATTAATAAAAATGCTATTAATTGTAGAATCACAGAGTGGTTTTGAGTGGAAGGGACCTCAAAGCCCACGCAGTGCCACCCCTGCCATGGCAGGGACACCTACCACTGTCCCAGGCTCTCCAGCCTGGCCTTGCACACTTCCAGGGATGGATTTTATTGACAGCATCCACCCAGATGCACCAGAGCAGGAGCAGGGAGTGTGGGGATGCGGGGATGCACACACTCCCAGCCCTTGGGGTGCCTCCCTGGGGCCAGCCTGCTCTCCCTGCCGCATTCGGGGCCAGGATTCATCAATAGCTATTAAAATCCCAATAGCAGTGTTTAGCTGTAGTAATTAAAGCTTTGCAAATGATTTTACCCTGAAAACGGGGACAGCTGCCAGCCCCCCTACCCAGAGTGCTCCGGGGACCTGTGGCCCAGGGGGACATCTGGGGACAGGAAGGCACAGGGGACCTCCCTGGGGTTTCCTGGCACAAAGGACAGACAGACAGAGCAGAGCTGTGGCAGCAGAGTCAGAGCCCTGCTGGCACCAAACACAGGGGGTGCTGGGAGGGGGCCCTGGGGTGCACCCTGCAGCTGCAAACATCTGCATGGAGGCGAGGGCTTCCCCATCAGCCTCCAGCCCTCCCCAGGAGGGTCAGCGGCACTGAGCTGCCCCTCCTGCCACCACGAGCCCTCCCCAGGCACCTCAGGGAGCCTTTGGGGAGAAACTCCTCCCTGGGAGGGGCTGAGGGCCTGCCACAAGTGCCCAGAGCAGCTGGGGCTGATCCAGTGCCCAGGGCCAGGCTGGACATGGGGCTGGAGCAGCCTGGGACAGTGGGAGGTATCCCTGCCATGGCAGAGGTGGCACTGGAGGGGATTCCATGGAGTTCTGCCTTTCCTGGGCCTCTCTGCACAGCCCCAGGCCCCCCTGAAGCTTCACCCCACCCTGCAGGTCCTGGGAGAGGACACATGAGCTCCAGGAGAGGACACATGAGAGGAGAAATGCTCCAAAACCCAGCCCTGCCAAGAGGGACTGTGGGAGCGTGGTGGGAACACGAGGGCATGGCTGGGGATCAGCAGCCTGGCACAGCCAGGGACAGACGGGGACACAAACAGGGCACAGACAGGGACACATCCCAGAAACAGACAGGGACAGACAGGACAGAAATAGGGACACATCCCAGGGCACAGACAGGGACAGACAGGGACAGATCCCAGGGCACAGACAGGGACAGATCCCAGGGCACAGCCAGGGACAGACAGGGACAGATCCCAGGGCACAGACAGGGACAGACAGGGACAGATCCCAGGGCACAGACAGGGACAGATCCCAGGGCACAGCCAGGGACAAACAGGGACAGATCCCAGGGCACAAATAGGACGGGTGTCCCCAGCAGAGCATGGCCTCGCTGCTCCTCCCTAGAGTGGGACATTTCTCCTCACTGCTCTCCCCTCAGCAGGGCAGCAGTGCCTCTGTTCCCCCAGGAATGTCCCAGGCTGTGAGACAGCCCTGCCCGGGCTGGCAGCAGCAGCTGGGGCTGCTGCAGAGTTATAAATGCCTTTTGTGGGCAGGAGCAGGCGCCGGCCCCATCCCCTGCCACCAGCACAGGCAGCAGCTGCACCCAGCCCGGGGCTGCAGTGAGGCCAGGGCAGCACGCAGGGAGTGCTGGGGACACCCAGGGATGGGGACACCCAGGGATGGGGACACCCAGAGCAGGGGACACCCAGGGATGGGGACACTCAGAGATGGGGTCACCCAGAGCTGGGGTCACCCAGAGATGGGGTCACCCAGAGCAGGGGACACCCAGAGATGGGGTCAGCCAGAGATGGGGACAGCCAGGGATGGGGACACCCAGAGCTGGGGACATCCAGGGATGGGGACACCCAGAGATGGGGACACCCAGAGCTGGGGACACCCAGGGATGGGGACACCCAGGGATGGGGACACCCAGAGCTGGGGACATCCAGGGATGGGGACACCCAGAGCTGGGGACATCCAGGGATGGGGACATCCAGGGATGGGGACACCCAGAGCTGGGGACATCCAGGGATGGGGACACCCAGGGATGGGGACATCCAGGGATGGGGACACCCAGAGCTGGGGACATCCAGGGATGGGGACATCCAGGGATGGGGACACCCAGGGATGGGGACACCCAGAGATGGGGACACCCAGGGATGGGGACACCCAGAGATGGGGTCACAGACAGGAGAGGCCCCGGGGCTGTGGCTGCAGGCTGCTCCCCCTCCCAGGCATCTCCTGTCCCCAGCCACAGCCTGAGGCTTCCTCAGCTCAAACTCCATCGCTCCTGGCCTGGCCCAGGTCCCTCTGCAAGGGACACCCTCAGGTGTGACAGTCCCAGAACCAGGGGATTGTTGGGGTGGGAAAAATCTCCAGGATCACCGAGTCCCAGCTGTGCCTGACCGCCGCCTGTCCCCAGCCCAGAGCTCTGAGTGCCACCTCCACACCTTACCCGGACTCCTCCCGAGATGGGGACTCCCCTGGGCAGCCCCTGCCAAGCACCTTTTCCATGAGGAAATTTCCCCAATATCCAACCAACCTCCCCTGGCCCGGCCTGAGGCCGTTCCCTCTGCTCCTGTCCCTGTTCCCTGGGATAAGATCCCAAATCCCCCTGGCTGTGCCCTCCTGGCAGGAGCTGTGCAGAGCCACAAGGGCCCCCTGAGCCTCCTTTGCTCCAGGCTGAGCCCCTGCCCAGCTCCCTCAGGGACTCTGCAGCCCCTGCCCGGCTCCCTCAGGGACTCTGCAGCCCCTGCCCGGCTCCCTCAGGGACTCTGCAGCCCCTGCCCGGCTCCCTCAGGGATTCTCCAGCCCTGTCCCAGCTCCTCAGGGATTGTCCAGCCCTGTCCCAGCTCTGTTCCTGCCCTGGCCATGTTCCCTTCTCCAGTCAAACACCTCTGTGCTGCTCACACAAACCTGGCAGAGCCAGATGGAGTCTCCCCAGAGCAGATGTGCCCCCAGTGCCATCGCAGGGACAGCTCACAGTGATGTCACACAACTCCTCAGCTGTGTCCTCTCCTCGGTCAGTCCCAGGGGCTCTTCCTTGGCCAGAGAAGGTCAGGGCTGGCTGCTCAGTGGATGAGTCAGGAGGGCTGGCAGGAGCCAGCCAGGACAATTCACGGGATGTTCTGAACCCATCTCAGACTGGGGAGCAGCACAGCCTGGGGGGAACACCTTGGCATCTCTCCAGCATTGGGAAGCTGGAAGGAGCCTCTTGGGAAGCAACAGGACAGCAGCACGTGGGCACAGGAACAAAGTCAGGCTGGGTTTGCAAAGCCCCTTCTCCCCAGGAAGGCAGGCTCTCCGCAGTGCCTCATCCCCCTGGAATCTGAGCTCCTTCCAGCAGCATTAATCAGCGCGGCTCCCATTTGTCACGCCGAGGTCGCTCACCCTCCCGCAGGGTCCCATTTGGCAGCAGAACTCACTTTATCTGCTGATGTAGGGAGAAAAACATTACTAAAAGCTTGACTTTCAAACCTTGCTCGTGTGAGAGCCGGGCCTTTCCCATTTCCAGCCAGATTCCTGCCCCAGGCTGAATTCCTGCCCCGGCCCAGGCTGACTGCAGCTGGCCCCAGGAGCAGCCAGGGGCTCAGAGAGGCAGCACAAAGGAAACAATATTTTAAAATCTGCTCCACTGGAATAAAGTGGGATCTGCACTAATGAGCAGCCACTCAGGAAGTCATGTCTTCCTCAGGGAATTGTTTCAAGATTTCAAGAAAAGTGAATTATAATCCAGGATGCACTCATGGAAAAAATGAGATGGACTTTGGGGAGGGCTGATATAAAGCCCATAATAATTCATAATCCATCTAATTACAGGTGCCAGTGCAGGGGTGGGCCTGCATGGTCTTTAAGGTCCCTGGCAATCCAAACCACCCTGGAATTCTGGAAGAGATTTCCTCACCTGCTTTAGCACAAATCCTTCATCTTCTCCTCTCCAAAGCCTTCCTGTGGTGCTCTCAGTGACAAAACAAATGGGCCAAGAGAAACCCTGGGAGGAGTCCCCAGCAGGCACCCAGGCTGGACAGGCCATGTCCTGGCAGAGGGACAGCAGCAGTGACTGCAATGTGGGAACTTCCTTTTCCAAGGAAATGGGGCACTTGAGCTGTGTTTCACATCAGCACTGCAAGGCATTTCCATGGAAACCCTTCCAGATCCCAGCAATGCCAGAGCGTGTCCCAGACACCCACCCAAGCCCCTCAGCCCCTGATGGGACAGGGGGTCTCCATGGGAGGGCTTCCAGAAACACCCAAACCTGCTGGAGAGGGGTTCCAGAAACATCCAAACCTGCTGGAGAGGGGTTCCAGAAACGCCCAAACCTGCTGGAGAGGGGTTCCAGAAACACCCAAACCTGCTGGAGAGGGCTTCCAGAAACACCCAAACCTGCTGGAGAGGGGTTCCAGAAACGCCCAAACCTGCTGGAGAGGGGTTCCAGAAACACCCAAACCTGCTGGAGAGGGGTTCTCCATGGGAAGGACCCCAAAAGCCCCCACAGGGCTGCCCCCACAGAGGAGGATCAGGACTGATTCCCTCGGGATGGAATTTACAGCACAAAGGAAGAAGGAGTGGAAATGGTCACAAAGGAAGAAATGGAAGGTGCTTCAGAAGGGAAAGAAGCCTCTCATTTTGAAATAAAGCACATTTCAAAGCAGAAAGTGGATTTTTGCACCTCTTTTCCATTTCCTCCTTTTCCATCTCATCCAGGAGGTTTCCCAGCTGCAGGTCAGGCTGTGGACACACATCTGTCCTACACAGCAATTCCTGGGGGTGCTGCTGATCAAAGAGCAGTTCTGAGTAACTGAAAACACAAATCTGCTCCAGCAGTGTTGACAAAAACCAGTCCTGCCCCAGTTCCCCTTGCAGAGCCCTGCAGGATTCACCCAGAAGTCTGTGTGCAGTGGATTTGGAGGGGATGACTCCACTCTGGAACAGCACAAGACAAGCACAATTTCCTGAGTGTTTGGAGAGCAGTTTGGTGTGCTGCAAGTTTGGTGTGCTGCAAATGTCAACAGCTCCTTCCCAGAGCTGCAAACACCGCAAGGGAGCTCTGCATGCACAGGAGCTGCACCCAGCTGAGGGCAGGGACAGCCCTGGAGCAGCTCAGGAGCATCCCCAGGGACACATCAGGGCAGGATGGATGGGAACACCCCCAGCAGCAGAGATTCCATCCCCCAAAGGTTTGTGCAGCCCTGCAGTCCCCATCCTTGGAGGGATTTCAGTGCCCTGTGTTTGTTTGTGGCACCTGGGGACACGGCTCAGGTGGCCCTGGCAGTGCTGGGGGAGCACTGGGCTGGATCTCAGAGGGGTTTTGGAGCACAAGGCCCTCCAGCTCCCTTCATCTCCTCACTGAAAGCCTAAAGGCACAAATAAGGAGCTGAGTGGCCTTGAACAAGCTCCAGGTGAGGCAGGAGCTCGTTGGGGCTCCAGCACCCCCAGTCTCCTCTCCCAGGGAACAAACCTGTCCTGTGTGTCTCAGGATCCATCAGAGAGCTCAGCCCCAGCACACTCAGCACCCTTGCTTCACACAAAGCTCATTTCCAGCCACAGTACAGAATTCCAGAGGCAAGGCAGCAATTCCATCCCTCCTGATCCCAAGGAAGTGGAAGGAGAAAATTGCAGCTCCAGGCCAGGTGGGACAGGGCAGGGGTGGCACTGGATTCCTTCATCCCAAAGCAGGCTGATGCTGTGATAAACAGGTAAAACTGGATTTTGGGAGGTGGGAAGGTCTGAGAAGAGGAGCCACAGTCTGAGCTGATTTATCCCACCCATGGGATGGTGCTGTCTGTAATCTGCACTTCAAGTTCCATTTCTGAGACCAGACCAGATCAGGGAATCTGGAATGGGTTGGGTTGGAAAGGACCTCAAATCCCACCCAGTGCCACCCCATCCATGGCAGGGACACCTCCCACTGCCCCAGGTGGACCCAAGCCCCAGTGTCCAACCTGGCCTGGGGCACTGCCAGGGATCCAGGGGCAGCCCCAGCAAATCTGGGAATTCCAGCCCAGCCAGGAATGCCTTGCCAAGATCCCAGCCCAATCTCCCCTTTCCCAGTGGGAGCCATTCCCTGGCTCCTGTCCCTCTGTCCCTTGTCCCCAGCCCCTCTGCAGCTCTCCTGGAGCCCCTGCAGGCCCTGCAGGGTCTCTCCAGAACCTTCCACCTCCAGGGGCACCCAGCCCTCCCAGCATGGGTGTTCCCTCCCAGCTGTTTTGAGCTCAATTGCCACAAACATCTGAGGCAGAGAGAGCATAGGAAGCCACAGCTCACACCCACTCTGTTTTCCTCAGATGTCTTTTCCTGTTTATCCATCCTATGAACTGAGACTTGAGCACTTCATAAACCTCCTCTCTGTCCTGCATCTTTTCAGTGGTGCTGGTGCAGGGCACAGCCAGGGACCCTGGCAGGACAAACCATCAAATAAAAAAGGGATTCTCCCAGGAAAGCCCTGAAAGCTCCCACCAGCACCAGAAGTGTCTCTGCTCAGCCCCTCCTGGTCCCTGCACAAACACAGCTGCAGCAGTTATTACAACTCAGCTGTTTTATTGAAGTACAAAACATAACAAGTGAATTTTCTACACTGAGACAGGAATTTTAAAAAATCTAAAAATCCTTGTTAAAACCCATAGAAAATAAATACATAAAACTGCTATTCCAATCAGGGAGTTATAAATATATTATGAACCAAGTTTTTCCAGACTCTGTTTCCTCTGGAAGTGCCTAACACCACTATAAAACCCCAGCTATTTATTTAAAACCCTGACACGCCCCCCAAATCCCTGATTCTTACGCAGGGCAGGACCAGTGAGCACAGAAGGGAGCCAAGAGCACAAAGTGGGGCTGCAGAAGCATTTAGAGCCTTCTCCCTGTGCCAGTGCTGTGTGTGCTCAGCTCAGGCTGGCTGAGGTCAGCTCCAGGACACCTTCTTCCCCAGGACATGGCTGGTGATCTTCTGAGGGAAAAACACAGGGACACGGGTGAGTTTAGTGCCTTGAGAATTAAAAATGCTGAGCACAGGTTCTCTGTGCTCTGAGGGAAAAACACAGGGACACGGGTGAGTTTAGTGCCTTGAGAATTTAAAATGCTGAGCACAGGTTCTCTGCACAGATTGCTCTGGAATCCCACAGGGGGAATACCCATGAGCTGCTGCTCCTTCCAGGAGCTCTCTCCCATTCACTGGGATCACAAACTCGCTCCCCCTCGTGGAGGAGCCTCGGTATTGGAACAAGTCTGCATCTGATAAACTCAGAGCATTCATTTCTGCTTCAGTGGGGCTGGGAGTTCTGATTGCTGCTGCCATCAGATCAGGGTCTGTCCCACTACAGAGTGCAAAATTCCAGGGCACTCCCTGTCCCCTGATCTGACTGGGATGATTTTCTGCTCTATTTGAAATTAAAAGCACAAAAGCAAAGGGCTGCTGGGACAGAGCATCAGCCCAGGTCCACGTGCACCCTGGGATAAAAATAACTTTGCTATCCTAACAAAGAGAAGTATTGAACAATTTCACAGGTTAAGAATGTCTGTGCACTCCAGCCCAGGGATTTTTATGGCTCCAGTTCCAGGTGGGCCCAGGTTGTTTCCCCCTCACTCAGTGCCAAGAAAACTTCACATTATTCTCTTTTCCCCTCAGTGAGCTGCCCCAAACTGTCCCAGAAATGCCTTGAGACCAGCTCTAATTTTTGGAGCCATTCCAGAGAATCTGTGGTTGGTTTTTAGGCACAATGAGCCTCACTCAGAAGCTGGTGCTCTCAGCCCATCCTCACCAAACCATTCCCTGATTTACAGCAGCTCTTCTGCACCAGCAGGGAGAACTAAAGCACTGCAATTATTTACTGCCATGAATCACCACCTCCCTTCCAATCAAACCCATATTTATGTGCTAAAGTTCTGATCCTATTTCCTCCCTGCTTCCAGCCCACTCTGCCACTCCAAGTCAGAGACTGCCAGAACTCATTAATTCCTCAAACTTTACTGTACCAGCATCTGGAATTCTCAGACCAGAGCAAAAAAATGTCCTGAAAATACCCTGCCCAAGGATAGCAACAAATTAAAGTCTTTCTAGTGGTAAATTCCCCAAATTAGAGTAGGAAGATGTTTTACAGAACACATTACAAGTGCTGACTTTGAAAATCCAATGACTGCTGTTGCCAACAAACAGCCAAGCCTATTACTCCAGCTCTGGAATACTCCAGGAGTTTAACACTAAAACTGGAGGGCAAGTTTAAGACCCAGAGTTTAAAGAAAAGGGCAGTTTTGGTTTCAGTGCCTGTCCATGCTCAGGGACACTGGTTTATCCCACAGCTTCCCAGCCAGGGGTCCTGGCTGAGCAGGGCCAGTGCTGGGCAAACAGAAACTGCTGGAAGCCTCAGAGGTAACCCTCCACCAGGACTGCAAGCTGCAGCCTGGATAAACTAAGGCTGACTCCAGGCTTTGTTAGGCATGGCTGGGGATTCCCTGAGCCAAACCCACAGCCAGGGCACAGGAGAGCAAACCCAGCTCTGGAAGGACACTCATCCTTCCTGGGATGTGCTCCAAGACCCCCCTGTTCCACCCCAGGCCCTGCACAAGCCCTTGTTTGTATCATGGCACCAGCACCACCTTCTGAGCCATTTTTCCATGGAATGGGAGGATTGCAGGAAAGGAAAGGTGTAGCAGAGCTTGGCTGATGAATGGAACACACCTGGGCACCCCCAGCACCTGGACTGCAGTGCCCTGGTTGTGAGGTGTGGCTGGGGGTGTGCATTCCTCCTGTCAGAGCTGGGGCAGGTATCTGCTGCTCATGGGGCAGTTTTCTTTATCTCTTCCACTGCCAATCCTCCCTCCAGGAGATCTCTTCTGTTCATGGACCATTAACTATTAATTATCTGCTGTTCATGGGCCATTAATTATCAGTTATCTTCTGTTAATGGGCCACTGAGTGTCCCTGCATGGCTGATCCAGTTCCATCATCCCATGGGGAGATGCTGCGCCCAGGGGAGGAGCCAAGCATTCCTACCTGGATCCAATCTGAGCTTTGGGACAGCACAGCAGCCTTTGCCCAGTGCATTGCCAGAGGAGCAGCTTCTGCTGCCCTGCATGGCCAGAGGGAGCCCAGGCCCATCTCCAGCAGCCCTGGAGCTGCAGAGGAAAACTCCCCCCTTGTGCAGGATCCCTGCTCCAGCAGAGCCACAGCTGGCACTGCAGGAGGGCTGAGCCCCCATGGGATGGGGCTGTGCCACCCCCTGACACACAGGGGACAGGGACTGCTCTGACCCTGGCAGGGGTTTGGTTTCTTTTTGTTTGTACCACTGCATTTGTATTTTTAATTTTCCTAGCAAAGAACTGTTATTCCTACTCCCATACCTTTTCCTGAGAGCCCCTTAATTTCAAAATTACAATAATTCAGAGGGAGGGGGTTTGCATTTTCCATTTCAGGGGAGGCTCCTGCCTTCCCCAGCAGACACCTGGCTTTTCAAACAGACACCCCTCAGCAGATCCCTGTGTCTGGGACTCCCTGAGGGAACGTGGCCCTCCAGAGGGGAGGAGTGTCACATACAGGTAAAACCTTATGAAAAAAACCCTTCTAAAATCAGGCCTCATTACTGTGAGATAAGAATTACAATAGTGAGAATCAGTTAGCAAAACAATCTATCCTTGTGAGAAGACAGTTCCCACCTGGGGGGAGGAAAGTTCTACCCCTGTGAAACATTCACTCCCCAGGAGACAAGAATGTGAACACAGCTGGAAAGAGAAAGGTTTGATGGACACCTACACCAGGCATTGCCAGCCACTGAGCTGAGTTTCACTGAACTGCTGACCAGTTAGCTCCAGGCATGGTGCCTTCTGATAACCATACAAATGAAATAAAATATATATTTATATAATAGAATACATAATATATATTATATTATTGTATTATATAATGTATTTAATTATATAAATATAAGTATATAATAGAAATATAATATATACTTTTTCTATTATATCTATATTATATATTTATATAAATATATTGAAATATATATTTTGTATCAATATATATTTGCAATATATAAAATATAATATATGTTATATAAATATGTAATATATATGTTTATTATAAAAATATATCTAGTAGATATAATTATTTATTAATAGAATATAATTAATTTTATATAATATTTTATATAATATATATTGTATAATATTATATGTATCTATATAAATATATATAAATATATATATATATAATAAATAAATAAAATTAATTATATATTAATATAATAAAATATGAGCTTTGTGAACAGAGATTTGGCTATTCTGCATGAAGAACAGGTGTCTTTGTCCATCTCCACGGTGCCAGGGGACACTCACAGTTTTGTAGAGCTGAGCCCTCAGGCGGTAGGAGCTGTACTCCTGCCTCCTCTGCTCCTCCTCCCTCTTCCTCCTCACCTCGGGGAGCTGCTCGTACATCCTAATGGGAGAGGAAAGGCAAAAACAGAGATTTGAAACTGCCTGACACTAAAAACCACAGCTGCTCTACACAAGGAGAAATATTAGAAAAGAGAAGCCCTATAAAATATGGTTTAGGCCCTGCTACTTTAGCTCAACTAGTAGCTAGCTTGCAAGTTCTTATGTGAAAAAATTAGACTGAGAATCAAGTTTGCATAACAACTTACTCCTGTAAAGAAAAAAGCAGTAACAAAAGATCTGCCCTATGAGAATTACAAAGAAAAATGTAAACACCTGAAGAAAAAAGCATTAACACATACACACACACAAGCACTTTCTAACCAATTATTGAGAGTTAAGAAGTTTACTAACCAATTAGAGTCAAATACATACATCTTTAAAACTGTATAAATGTAAGCTTTATTGATGTATATTTATTTCTATATTTATACTATTTTTATATTTATATATTTGCTTTACTTATTTATTTATTTATTTATTTATTTTAATGTGAGCTTTATTCTGCCTGCAGGAAGAAACTGAGTCCTGTCTGCTTTATTGCAACACACACCCTCTGCTTTATCCCCACATCCCTAAGGGCTGCTGGCCAAGCACATCCCTGACCAATGTGTTTGCAGTTTGCTGCTGTCCCACTGTGGAATCCACAGCAGCACTGAGCTGGGAATTCCTGCCCCTGCAATGGCTCTGCTACCCCTGGAACCCCTCTCCTGCCCCTGCAATGGCTCTGCTACCCCTGGAACTCCTCTCCTGCCCCTGCAATGGCTCTGCTACCCCTGGAAAGCCTCTCCTGCCCCTGCAATGGCTCTGCTACCCCTGGAACTCCTCTCCTGCCCCTGGAACGCCTCTCCTGCCCCTGCAATGGATCTCCTATCCCTGGAACCCCTCTCCTACCCCTGGAACTCCTCTCCTGCCCCTGCAATGGCTCTGCTACCCCTGGAACTCCTCTCCTGCCCTTGCAATGGCTCTGCTACCCCTGGAACTCCTCTCCTGCCCCTGGAACGCCTCTCCTGCCCCTGCAATGGATCTCCTATCCCTGGAACCCCTCTCCTACCCCTGGAACTCCTCTCCTGCCCCTGCAATGGCTCTGCTACCCCTGGAACTCCTCTCCTGCCCCTGCAATGGCTCTGCTACCCCTGGAACGCCTCTCCAGCCCCTGGAATGGATCTCCTATCCCTGGAACCCCTCTCCTGCCCCTGGAACTCCTCTCCTGCCCCTGCAATGGATCTCCTACCCCTGGAACGCCTCTCCAGCCCCTGCAATGGCTCTGCTACCCCTGGAACTCTCCTACTGCCCCTGGAACTGCCCCTCTCCTGCCCCAGCACCTCCCCAGAGCAGCACCTGTAGCTCTGCCCTGCCGTGGTGCCCCAGCTGGAGCTCAGTGTCCCCCATGTCCCTCCAGCCATGGCAGGGGTTCAGCACAGCAATCACCTCACTGAAGCTTTTCAGGCATTCCCAAAATTCCAGTGCTTTCAGTAGTGTTGCCCTGCTTTGTCTTCTCCTGTGCTGATGCCTCCCCAAGTTTTCCCTCAATCCTGGAATGGTTTGGGTTGGAAGGACCTCCAAGCCCATCCAGTGGCACCCCTGCCATGGGCAGGGACACCTTCCCCAGACACTCTAAGAATACTCTTAAATGCTAAAAGTCATTAAAATGTATCATGCAAAATCACTGAAGTCATTAAAAGTCACCAGGGGGTTTATTTTATACATTGTGTATTGCAGCAGGTGCTTGGTGGAATCACAGAGAAACCGAGGCTGGCAGAAACCTCTGGAGCCACCAAGCTGCTGCTCAAAGCAGGGTTAATTCCAAGGTGGACCAGGCTGCTCAGGCCTCATCCCACCAACCTGGGATTATTTCAGGCTCTGCCACCTCTGCTGGTCCTGGCCCAGCACTTCCCATCCCATTCACAGCAAAATTCAGCTGCAGTGAACTCCCATTTTTCACTATCCCTTCCCATGGCCCCTCTGCAGCACAGCTGCTCCAAGGGTAAATCCATGGGAGCGTGCTGGGCACTGCAGAGATGAATTACTGCAGTCAGAAATAACACAAACCCCGCCCTGAGGTGGTTTTTCCAAGAGTAAAAGTCTCTGCATTCCCTTGGGGTGATTATTTCTACAGAAAGCCTCTTCCTTTGGGGGAATGCTGCCTCCCTGCTGCCCCAGTTACCCACTTTGGTAAATAGTTTGTGAGCTTCCTCAGACGCTCGTGTCCCCCAGCTCACTCCCTCTCCACGTGGGACCCAGTCTGCTGTGGATGGCTGACACTGCAGCAGAATCCTAGGTTTAGCTACAGAAATAATTTCCAAAATTATTTTGTTTCTTGGAACTTCTAAGCAGAACATTTCTCCCTCTGATAAGGCACCTGCATTTTTCACTGAAAAAAGCTAAATTATTTGCACACCCAGTTCTATGACTGCAGACAGGATTCAGAGCTCTTCCCTACCCAGGGCACTGATCCACCTGAAATAAAATTCCCTGAACTTTACCTTTTAGATCTTTGAAACATTTCATGCTTGGGAATTGCTCTTCTTTTTTCTCTCATCAGGAAACCTGAATGGAAAATTTTGAGATAAGGGAACAATGAACGAGTTTGTTACTGCAACAATGTGAGTCCTTTATAAGTTTTATAGAAGTTCTTACAAAAAACACTCTTTACAAGATCTTACAGACAACAGGCTTAAATAACTGTAATGGCTTTAGGAGAAATACATAGTAAATAAATACACCCTGAAGCATAATGTGGGGTTCACGAAACCAAAGAATTCAAAGCAGAGCCCTGAGTACCTCGGTTGGACACCAGGTGATTTGAGTCTCTTCTCCTCCTGGCAGGCTGCACCAGCTGCTGGGCTGGCAGCAGCTGGTCCCTCTGGGCTGGCAGCAGCTGGTCCCTCTGGGCTGGCAGCAGTGCTTCCCTCTGGGATTTGTGCAGCCTCCTCTCCTCGCGGAGCAGCCGCAGGTGCCGCAGGCGCTGCCCCGAGCGCGAGATGAAATCGGGGCGGTGCAGGGCCAGCGCCTCCTGAGGGGACACAAACACACCAAGCTGGGGCTGGCAGCTGCAGGGGAGACCCAGAACACCCACCACCAACCCCAGAGCGTGGAAAAAATCCCCTCCCAATACTGGGTGTAAGATAAAACTCCCGTCCTTAACGCCAGCAGCCTCTGAGCCTCTGCTTTAACAACGTGGAAATAAACTGGCCAGAAAAAAAAAACCCAAAATAATAAGAAAGAATAATAAAAACTAATTCTGATCTCATACTATGTACACCTCAGTACTGTTTTTGCATAGAAACAAGTGTGATGGGATGTTCTGTCAGCTACATCCCCCTGGCTCCTGAAGCCAAGGGGTTCAATTGCTGTAATACCAGACCAAGTCAAGTACTGGGGCAGTAACTTGGGGCAGCATCCTGGGGAAAGCCAGAGTGCCAGGGCAAGCCAGGATGTGCCCCAGCAGTGCCTGGCTCAGGGTGCCTCACCTGCAGGGTGAGTTTGCCCAGGGGCTGCCCCAGCCCCCTGCCAGCCCCTGGGGGTGTCACTGCTCCCTGGCCCAGCCTGGGCTGCTCCTCCCGGTTCTTCTCCCTCAAGGGCTCTCTCCAGGGCTTTGTGCTGCTCCAGGGCTCAAACCAGGCTGGCCCAGGGCCAAGAGTGGCACTGCACTGGTTTTCTTTCCTTGATTCACATTCCAAGTCCTCTGCTGGGACGAGCCACGCAGTCCCTGTTAAAAGAGTACGGGAGAGAAAGAAGATTTGAGGCAATTCTGTGCCTGTTGTGCATCCCAATCCATGGTCCTTTATTCCTGCAGGAATGAGAGGACACAGCCAGGAGAGGTGATGCCAGCTGAGCCAAGGGGCATCCCAGCTCACAGTCAGGAGACAGAGCTGAGGGAAGAGGAGGGGAGCACTTGGAATGATGGTGCTTTGACCTCCCAAGTCACATCAGGCACAATGGAGCTCTCCTGGGGATGGGAAAGTGGGCAGGGGCCCTCCAGGATCCCTCCAGGGCCTACAGGGGGTTCCAAGGAGGCTGCAGAGGGACTGGGACAAAGGAAAAGAGTCTGAAGCTGAAGGAGGGCAGCTTTACACCAGATATGGGGAAGGAATTGTTCCCTGGGAGGGTGGGGAGAGACCGGCACAGGAATTCCCAGGGCATTCCCAGCTGGGGCTGCCCCTGGATCCCTGGCAGTGCCCCAGGCCAGGCTGGACACTGGGAGCAGCCTGGGCCAGTGGGAGGTGTCCCTGCCATGGCAGGGGTGGCTCTGGGTGGGCTTTAAGGTCCCTTCCCCCCCAACCCATTCCAGGATTCTCCAAGTGCAGAATGAGTTCCTTGTCTGGCTGTGCTCGTGTGGCTTTTCCTTGGCCTGTTATCCTGTCTCTATCCCAATCCAGTGGCTTCCCCACTCTCACCCTCCCATCCTGTCCCACATCCCTCAGAAGGGAAGGACCAGGGGTTCAACCACAGCAGTGCCCAGGTTTGCAGCTAAACCCAGCCAGGGCCAGCACTGCAGCAACCCCGCACTGCAGCTGAATTTCTGTAGGAAACACCTTGGGCAGGTTCAAGAGAATTCCTTCCCCAGCAAGCCTTTATTAAACTCCACTTCTGAAAAGCCCACAACTGTTCATTTTCCCTGTTTGCTTCCATGGAAAGAACAGTTATTTACCAGCAATCACACATTTTTAAGGAGCCTTTCTGCTGGCCTGAGCCCTGTGGCTCTTTATCCATGTTTTGGAAGATCAAATGCTTTCCATCTCCCAAATGCTCAAAAGATCATATGCTTTCCATCTCCCAAATGCTCAACGTGTCTCCAGGAATTCAGTTACTCACAGTTTACACACACAATGATGTGAATGAATACATCAGCTGAGATTCTGAGCAGATATTCTGAATTCTCTAAATTAAACCCTTATGAGAGAGAATGATCAGTCCCCACAACAACAACAGTGATGACTAAGGGAAATATTTTTAAACATTTAATTGTGACGTTATGAAGAGTGGCAGGAATTTAAGAGACAAAAAAAAAAAAAAAACAAACGTCAGGAGACTCCACCAGCAGCCTCAAAATGCAACTCTTAAAACCAATTCTTCCCAATTTTCACCCAAGTGCTCTGGAAAAAACTTCTGGGAAGCCTCAGGGCATGAGACATTAAGGACAAGTTGGTGACCAGCACTGAGAGTTCAACAGAACCTTTTGTGTCTCAGAAGTTCATGTTAAGCACCTACAGGATTGCCAGGTCTCCACCTTGTTTATTCCTCCCCACGAGTGCATTTCCTGCTGTAACAGCTGTTTCATGGCTGAAGCTGCCATCAGAAGCCAGCACTGCACTGCCCCGGCAGGGTTTGGCTGCAGTCCCATGAAATCCCAGCAGGAGGAGGCGGTGGCAGGGTCAGCTCTGTCTGTGGGGGCCCCTGACCTGCCAGGAGAGGGCAGTGGGAATGCCCTGGGGAGATGCACCTCGGGCTCTGGGCACCGCTCAGGGTGAGGAAGGAGCCTTCCCCCACGGTGCTCTGCAGCACTGGGGCAATTTATTCCAGTTCTGTCCTGCCCAATGCCTGTTGGCCTTCCCTGCCCCTTTCACCCTGTACGTTCATGTTCCAGAGAGTTCTCCCCTCCCTGTTACCCCATTGGTTTATGTAACCCTGCCCATCCACCCTGGCACCCCCTGTTGTGTGGAACCCTCTGAATCCTCCCCCCAGGGAAATCCCCAGGGATTGTTTTGCCTTGGAAGGATCTGCCATAGAGCTTCCCCACCTGGCTGCTGGAGAGGACTGAGCGCATGGTGCTGTGAGTGCTACTGCCAACCCACATCAGACTGCCTCCCCCATGGGCCAGCTGACCCTGCTCACCCCAATTACTCATCCCTCACTGCCCCTGCAGGTTGCTGCCCTCTGCCCACCCTGTGCCCTCAGGTCACTGACCCCATCCTTGAACCTGTGCACACCCCATGGTTTGGTCTCTGTCCCTGATCCTTTGGTGTGCTTTGGAATAAACCCTCACTGGAATGCATCATGCAAAGACCCTTCCTGTGCTTCCTCTGCTGAGCTATCTGTGCTCTGTGTGTGTGTGTGTGTGCATGGTCCTGAAATGCTGTTCTGGTGGCCTTACTCTGAGCAGCTTCTGAAGGAGACACCTGGAGGAAGGCTGCAGCATTTCTACCACCCTGCCATGCTGCAACACTGTCAGTCCCTTCCCCGTGTGCCACCCCTCAGACCTCTGGATCCCCGACTCCCTCCTCCTGTATTTATACACTGGAGCCTCCTTTGTGTTTGTCTCTGGCCCCTGGATGCCTTCAGCATTGTCTGAAATAAAGCACATTGGAACTCCATGCCTGGACCCCCCTGTGCCTTCACCCCCGAGCTGCTGTGTGTGTGTTGAGACGTGAGGTTAGGAATGAACTGAGGTTAGAAACCCATTCCAGATTTAGGTGAAGTGTGCTGCTTTGAACTGCTTAGTCTGTAGAGTTTATCCATTTGCTGTGCTTGTAAAAAAACCTGTGCTTGCAACAGCCTGCAGCTCACAAAGCTGCCTCAAACAAGGTGAAAAGAATGTGAACTTCCAAGCTAGAAGAAAATAAGAGGGGCCTCTTAGACCTTAAAACAAGATGCAAACCAAAACTAAGCTGCAGGAGATAGATGGACAACCAGAGAGCTCTCTACTGATCAGAACTAATTGTGATAAATAAATATGCACAAACCTATTGCAAAACTTAATGCATAGCAACAGGTTAAAGGACAAAAAGGAAGTTTAGACTCTCAAGAGCACCCATACCTTTAGAAATGATTCAGCTTGTACCAGTGCTGTAATAAACACAGCACTTTTCCACTGTAATTAGTTGAAGAGCTGTCTGTCCATGGATCAGTGTGTGTGCTGTGCTCTTGTGGCTCCTGCCCCTTGGCACAGGATGCTCAGGGGCAGGGTGTGTGCACCACCACCACAGGCTGTGACACAGCCCTGGCTGCCCCCAGCCCGGTCCTGGGTGTCCCCAGCCCTGTCCCAGGTGTATCTGGCCCTATTCCAGCTGTCCCCAGCCCTGTCCCCGCTGTCCCCAGCCCTGTCCCAGGTGTATCTGGCCCTGCCCTGGCTGTCCCCAGCCCTGTCCCAGCTGTCCCCAGCCCTGTCCCAGCTGTCCCCAGCCCTGTCCCAGGTGTCCCCAGCCCTGTCCCAGCTGTCCCCAGCCCCGTCCCAGGTGTCCCCAGCCCTGTCCCAGGTGTATCTGGCCCTGCCCTGGCTGTCCCCAGCCCTGTCCCAGCTGTCCCCAGCCCGGTCCCAGCTGTCCCCAGCCCGGTCCCAGGTGTATCTGGCCCTGTCCCAAGTGTCCCCAGCCCTGTCCCAGGTGTCCCCAGCCCTGTCCCAGCTGTCCCCAGCCCCGTCCCAGCTGTCCCCAGCCCTGTCCCAGGTGTATCTGGCCCTGTCCCAGCTGTCCCCAGCCCGGTCCTGGGTGTCCCCAGCCCTGTCCCAGGTGTATCTGGCCCTGTCCCAGCTGTCCCCAGCCCTGTCCCAGCTGTCCCCAGCCTGGTCCTGGGTGTCCCCAGCCCTGTCCCAGGTGTATCTGGCCCTGTCCCAGGTGTCCCCAGCCCTGTCCCAGCTGTCCCCAGCCCTGTCCCAGCTGTCCCCAGCCCTGTCCCAGGTGTATCTGGCCCTGTCCCAGGTGTCCCCAGCCCCGTCCCAGCTGTCCCCAGCCCTGTCCCAGCTGTCCCCAGCCCCGTCCCAGCTGTCCCCAGCCCTGTCCCAGGTGCTGACCTTGCTGGAGGCGCAGCCTGCTCCTCCTGCTCCGTGTGTCTGTCAGGATCCTGCCCGGCTGCTGCTGCCAGGCTGTGCCCTGGCCCTGCCCCGGGGGCTCCCACAGCTGCTGGCTGCTCCTGGGCGTGGGGAAGGTCACCCCAACGTCCCGGGTGTTCCTCTTGGTGGCGCTGCTGACGATCTCCAGGTCCCCTGGAATGGAAACCAAGCAGGGGCACCTCAGTCCCGTGTGCCAGGGCAGGGAATGACCCCACTCCAGCCAGGAGTGAAGAATCACCACATCCTTCACCCACCTCCAACAGTCCAAACCTTTCACATTTCTATTTTACACTTCCCCGAACCAAGGAGAGTTTCCAGTGGCTCAGGATTGTTACTGCATGATAATCTGAGGGAAACTAAAACCAAATACCCCAAGCAAAATATACATTTATCTGGGGGTGGGAATTCAACTGGAATTAACTCTGCCCTATGAAAATCCCTCCCTGATTCAATCTGCTTGCACACAAGCAGGAATAAATAAATAATTGCTGTATCTGATGAATAAACCAGGGCCATTACTCAATGTGATGATGGGGAGTTGGCGTGGAAATGAAAGCAATGAAGAAACTGCTAATTGCCACCAGAAAAAACCCAACTGCAGAACTGCACCAGGCCAGGAGCAGCTCGGGACTGAAATAGAATTTAACACCCAAAATATTCCCAGGAAGAACACGGAACACTGCAGTTGCCTTCTGAAATAGCATAAGCCTACAAAACCCATTCTGGGAGGAACAGATGTCTTGGGGAAAAAACAATAGATAAAAAAGGCAGCTCACCTTTGCCATTGAAATGGAGCAGAAGGTGAGGGTAAGAACCTTACAAGTGAGAAAATTGGTTTTTAAAGCAGCCCGAAAATGGCAATTAAACAGCTCACATTCACTGAACACATCACCCTTCCCTGACAGCAGCTGGAGTGAATTTGGAGGGTGCTGCCGGCACAGACCCATGCCCAGAACCCCCAGACTGTGGAGGACAGGTTCCAAAGCAGGAGAGGCAGGAGGAGCCCAGGGAGGGGTGGGATTCAGGGCCTCACCTGCCTGGATCCCTTTGTTCAGCATCCGTGCCCGTCTCTTGTGGCTCAGGGCACAGCTGGGTCCCCAGGAGCTGCTGCTGGCACAGGTGGAGTCTGAGAAGGGCATGGTGCTCTGCAGAAACAGGCAAGGGAACAGGAATTCCTGAAATTCCAACCAGAGCCAGCAAACAGGATTTAAACAGAAAGGAGCCATTGCTTTTCCCTCAGTGCACCTGGGTTCTGTTGCTGTTAATGCTGAGCCCAGGCTGATCTGTCCCCCTGCCCTCACAAAACCCAGCCCTGGCCCCACCCCATGCACTTCCAGCAGCCCAGTTTGGTACATTATTGAAAAGCACATTAGTTACATTACAAAAGCACATTATTTCTGTGGGAAGAGCTTGCTGGCATCAGTCAGGACAGCACTGGGCATCCTCCAACCCAGCTGGGGCTGTTCAGCTGAAGGGAGAGCTGCAGAGGGGGCTCCAGGAGAGCTGCAGAGGGACTGGGGACAAGGAGGGAGGGACAGCACACAGGGAATGGCTGCCAGTGCCAGAGGGCAGGCATGGATGGGATCCTGGGAACTGGGAATTGTTCCCTGGCAGGGTGGGCAGGCAACACCCTCTTAAAGCAGGGGAAGCTCCCTCACCCTGCGATCCTCAGCACAGAGTCCTGCAGGTGGGAGAAATTCAACTCCACAAATGCAAGAAACAGGAGGGACATGGAAGGAGCAGGGCTGAGGGCAGTGTCACACCTTCAGTGACACCAAGCCAGGTGTGAAAGCTGCAGGGCTGGACACAGCTGGCACATCACACATGGATTTCAGTTAATAAAGCCATTCAAAGCAGGAAGGCTGTCCCAAGCCTTGGCTCTGGGGGTTTTGTTATCACCAGTGAATGACCTGGCAGCACCTCCAGGCTCCCAGCACACCCTGACAGTGCTCACAGCTTCCCTGAGCTCCAGCTCTAATTACAGAACTGCAGTCAGGAACCTGGAAATTAACTGCTGTCCTGTGAGCAACCCCCAAGAGCAGCCCCCTTACTCCCTTTCACTGGAGCTCTATCACCCCAAACAAAACTTCAGCACTAGAAGGAGGCCATGGAAATGCAGAGGCCTCTTTATTCCCTTTCACTGGAGCTCTATCACCCCAAACAAAACTTCAGCACTAGGAGGAGGCCATGGAAATGCAGAGGCCTCTTTATTCCCTTTCACTGGAGCTCTATCACCCCAAACAAAACTTCAATGCTAGGAGGAGGCCATGGAAATGCAGAAGCCTCTTTATTCCCTTTCACTGGAGCTCTATCACCCCAAACAAAACTTCAGCACTAGAAGGAGGCCATTTTGGCTCTCATAAACCTGCTTTTCTTTCATTTCCTGTAACTATCCCAGCTCCAGGACAGGCACTGCACACATGCATGGATATGGATTCCCCTTCAGATAACAGAGCATGTGAACATTTGAATTGTGAACGTGTGACTCTGAATTATGTGCTTGGCAAAAACGTGTCAAAGCAGGGAGAAAAACCCCAAATCTGCCCTCTCCCTGCCCAGCAGCAGCCCCCCAGCCTGGGCAGTGCCAGGAACACTCCTGCTGGCATGGGGAGATCCTGGGAATATGCATTTCATGGGAATATGCTCTGGAGCTGCACATGCAGAAGGCTGGAGGCAGCTTTTGTGGAGCAGGGCTGACAGCGGACTCCCAAAGCTGAGCTCCAGATGCAGCATTCCCCCAGGGATTGGGGCAGGGATCTCTCTGGGAGCTGGGCTCCTGCTCAGAACCAGACATCTGCACTAAAAATACAAATAAATCTTGACTTCTCGTCAGCTAAACAGCCCAGAAGTGACCAAAATCGGAATTTTAAATTAAATTTGCTATTTTGCCATCTATCTTCTCTCACTCCTTATTTGAGGGGGGGCACGTGTGTCTTCAGATGGATTTTTTAAAAATAATATTTCATCAGCAGATAAAAAATGTGAATTTCTAAAGCCATGGGAGTTCAATGAGCCTTTAAAGGCTTTATTCCCCATAGCATTAATTCCATTTGTCATCTCACAGGTGATTTAACAGGTTAAAAAATCAGATTTGGGTTTAAGGTTCAATGGACCCTGAAAAAGTCATCTTGTGAAGGGAACATGGAATAAAATCATCTTCTGAATTCTACAACTGTGCCAGAAATGCTGGATCCTAATGCTGGTGTTCTGGTTAATAGTCCTAACATTGCATAGTTCAGAACAATTTTATTTTATCTTCAAATAAATGTTATGAATAAAAATATTAAATAATGTTTAATATTTTTATTAAATAAATAAATGAATGAATAATAATTATTATTAATAAAAATATTAACTAAAATATTTTAAACCATTCTTCACCTTCAAAAATATTGTTTCTTCCCCAGATTAATTTCGTTATTGGCATTATTTTTCATTATTTCATAATTCACTGGCTTATTTTACAAACAGACTTGGAGTTGTTTCTATAAAATAAAATAGCAATTTAAATTAAATCTGGTAGTAATGATGCCAGTTCCACTTTCATCTGGAAATACAAAAAAATGAAAGAGGTAATTCAATATTCCTCATTCGTTCTGTACTTTTCAACATTCCTCTGGATTACAGAACCCCTGAACTCTGTAATTCCTTACTAAAATCACCAAATCCAGGCTGAGTCCCAGTTAAGAACATTTCCATTTCTCCTGCCAAGGGCAACAGCCAAATTCACCTGAAGGAATTATTCCCTCCCCTTTCAAACAGCTGCACTGCAGAGCTCTCACCTGGAATTCTCAGCTCTTTAAAGAAAAAACCTCACAACCAGCCAGACAAAACAATTTACACATTTTTACAAGCCCATCAGCAGGGAAACTCCAATAATTGTATGGATCCTTGCCCAGGGATGTCCTGGCTGGAATTTCCATCAGATTTACAACCTCACTGAGCCTGCAGGTACCTGTTCCCAAGGATTGGGACAGCAGGGTCTGTTCCCAAGGGAATGGACACAAGGAGGGCACAGCCAGGTGCTGTGTGCCAGCCTGAGCTGCTGCCCTGGCTCTGCATGGATCCATCCCAAGGGAATGGACACAAGGAGGGCACAGCCAGGTGCTGTGTGCCAGCCTGAGCTGCTGCCCTGGCTCTGCATGGATCCATCCCAAGGGAATGGACACAAGGAGGGCACAGCCAGGTGCTGTGTGCCAGCCTGAGCTGCTGCCCTGGCTCTGCATGGATCCATCCCAAGGGAATGGACACAAGGAGGGCACAGCCAGGTGCTGTGTGCCAGCCTGAGCTGCTGCCCTGGCTCTGCATGGATCCATCCCAAGGGAATGGACACAGGGAGGGCACAGCCAGGTGCTGTGTGCCAGCCTGAGCTGCTGCCCTGGCTCTGCATGGATCCATCCCAAGGGAATGGACACAAGGAGGGCATAGCCAGGTGCTGTGTGCCAGCCTGAGCTGCTGCCCTGGCTCTGCATGGATCCATCCCAAGGGAATGGACACAAGGAGGGCATAGCCAGGTGCTGTGTGCCAGCCTGAGCTGCTGCCCTGGCTCTGCATGGATCCATCCCAAGGGAATGGACACAAGGAGGGCATAGCCAGGTGCTGTGTGCCAGCCTGAGCTGCTGCCCTGGCTCCTGTAGACCTCGGATGGGTCTGCCCCCATGGAAGGCAGAAGCTTCCCCTGCAAACCAGTGATTCCCAGTGATTGATTCCCAGTGATTGATTCCCAGAGATTCCCAATGATTCCCAGAGATTCCCAGTGACTCTCAGAGACTCCCAGTGATTCTCAGTGATTCTCAATGATTCCCAGTGATTCTCAGAGATTCCCAGAGGTTCTGAGTGACTCTCAGAGATCCCCAGTGACTCCCAGTGACTCTCAGTGATGCCCAAAGGTTCTCAGTGATTCTCAGTGATGCCCAGAGGTTCTGAGTGACTCTCAGAGACTCTCAGAGATCCCCAGTGATTCCCAGTGACTCTCAGTGATGCCCAGAGGTTCTCAGTGATTCTCAGAGATACCCAGTGGTTCCCAGAGATTCCCAGTGACTCTCAGAGATTCCCAGAGGTTCCCAGCTCACAGAGCTGGCAGCAGTGGGGGTTCCCATGGGGATGGGGCAGGGCTGTGCTCAGGGAGCTCTTACCTGGCTCTGCTGTCCCTTCCCGAGGCTCTGAGCAGCTCCCTGGGGACATCCTGCAGCCCCAGCTCCTCCACTCTGCTCCTGCCACTTCTCAGAGCGCCTCTTCTGCTGGCTGATGGCACGGTAGAGCCGGGCCAGCCTCGGGGACAGCTCTGGGGACAGCTCTGGGGCTGGGCTCGGAGTGCTTGGGGCCAGCCTGTGCTGCCCAAAGGCCCGGAGCAGCCTGGCCGTGTCGATGGTGGACAGGGACAGGGAGCTGCTGTCCCCAGAGGCAGGGGAGGTGTCCAGCCCTGTGCCCGTGTCCCACGCCGAGGTGCTGCAGGTGCTGCAGCTGCTGGGCTCTCTGCTCAGCCTGCTCTCTGAGGAGCTGTCAATGGGGATGCCCAGGTGCTGCTGCTCCTCCAGGATCCTGCCCAGGTGCTGCTGCTCCTCCAGGATCCTGCCCAGGTGCTGGATCACCTTCTGCCCCGGCCTGGCTGCCCTGAGCTCCCCTGGGCTGCTGCTGCCGCCATGGCTCACACGTGGCCTCTGTCCCACTCGTGCTCCCTTTGGCTCCGTGCTGCTCCCAGACCTGGCTTTTCCTGCCAGCCCAGTTTGTGGCTGTTCCCCTCCCCGCATTTCCTGCTCAGGAACCTTGTCCCCAGCAGCTGTGGGAGCCAGGGTGTGCCTGATGGGGTTCTGCAGGAGCCTGGCCAGCCGATCCAGGCGCTGCACGAGGCTCAGCTCTCCGTCCCTGCTCAGCTGCTGCTGCTGCCTGCCCTGGCGCTCCAGGAAGCTCAGCCACAGCTCGTCCAGGCCGCCCCTGGCGGGGCCCCGGTGCCGTGGTGCCTTCCCCACGCTGTCCTGCAGGTGAGCGGCCCGGCCCCGTGGGGCAGGCTGGGCGCCAGCAGCTCCCTGGTGCGGCCCCGTGCCAGCTGCCCCGCGCCCCAAGGATGCCCCGGCACTCAGCTCCTCGCTCCTGCTGTCATCAGCCTCTGCAGGGAGGGCAAAGAACTGCCCTGCTGTGCCCTGGGCGGCGTGTCCAGCCCCAGCCCTGGCCCTGCAGGGCTCCCGGGGATGCTGGCTGCAGCTCTGCCTGGTGGGCATGGCACAGGGCTCAGGGACACCACGGGAGGGCTCTGCGCGCTGAGAACCGCCTGGCAGCTCTGCAAGACACAAAACACGTGAATGTTTCACTGCTCTGCCCAAAGTGGAGGATTTTTATCCTACAACTCCCAAAACACCACAAAGGATTAAAAGCAGGATGACCAAGCTCGTTCCCAAACGCGGCGAACTTGGAGATCAGGTTTGAGCATTATTAAAATCACATAAACAAATGTTTTCTATCTCTTGCAACATGGAATCCAAGAGAATCTTATATCCAAGTGGATCTGTGGGGGGAATCTAGTTCTACCTCAGGGAACTGCCCTGAACTGAGCCTTTATTGGTCGTGGAAGGGACCCCAGGGCCCATCCAGTGCAACGGGCAGGGACAGCTCCCCTTACCCCAGGGTGCCCCCATTCCCACCCAGCCTGGACACTGCCAGGGATGGGGACGCCCTGGCCATCCATGAAACACACCCAGCACGAGCCAGGACCGCTCTCAAAAACAGCTTCGAAGTGATTTTTAATATAATGCAGAACCTGTCCAGGTTTAAAATGTGCCTTGTGTTTTTTGTAGGAAGGACTGGGCGCTTGGATCTCCTCCCTTCCCAGCACAGGGGCTGTGGTGGAACACAGAGATCACAGATGCTGCAGCCAGGCCCAGCCTCACTAACTCTGGAAGTGCAGGAATTTTTCTTCCCATACAAGGGCAATGTTTATAAACTTGTGTAAGAGGCTTCCTCCACATCCTCCTGACAAATGAGATCAGGCTTGGGAATGCCAGGCAGAACTTTGCTATTCCTGGCTTTTTAGAAAGTTACCAAGAAATGGAAGGAATGTAAACAGGCAAAAAATAAAAATAAGTTTGTATAGAAACTTTTTTTTTAAAAAAATACATAACTTGCATAATTTTAAGCTCTAGACAAGCTCTGTGGGTAGAGGTAATCTTTTATTAGATCATCTAAAAATATGGTTGAAGAAGTCAGGGAAGATTTAAGACATGCAAGTCTTTCTTCTGAAAGATTCTTTAAAGTTCCAGCTGCACTGGCTGCCTTCACAAAATATTCTTTCTCCTTACAGTTCTTTTCTTACCTGGGCCTTTAGACCATTATAGCAATAAAAAATGTTAGGAGATAATTTTATATTAACACTTTTGTTCCCCTCTCATTTTTATCCAGGTTATTGATGTGGCAGCCTTACATAATCATTGAAATTTTCCTGTGCAAATCAAAATTGTCTTCTGGAAACATCAAAATCTCTCCATTCTGAGAGGAAAAGCTTCAAAGAATAGAACCCAACCTCAAGCGAAAAATGAAAGTAATCAGATGGAAACCCTATCAACACATCAGGACAGGAACCATCAGGACAGCAGAGATGCAGCCACCCAGGAGTGGCCTGGCTGCAGCCACCTGTGTGCAAAACCCAGCATGAGGCACTCACAGGCAGAGTTTGTGCTGTGCAAAGTGTCCACGAGGATCATCTCAGCTGCTGCCACCAGAGCCAGCCAGGCACCCAGGGCTGGGCTCAGCCTGACCCACCTGGGGCAGCATCCTCAGCAAACAGAGCCTGGAGGGCAAACCTGAGCCTCCTCTGGGGCAGCTCCAGCCAGGGACAGGGACAGGGCAGGGACAGGGACAGGGCAAACCTGAGCTTCCTCTGGGGCAGCTCCAGGCAGGGACAGGGCAGGACAGGGCAGGGGCAGGGACAGAGCAAACCCTGAGCCTCCTCTGGGGCAGCTCCAGCCAGGGACAGGGACAGGGCAGGACAGGACAGGGACAGGACAAACCTGAGCTTCCTCTGGGACAGCTCCTCCAGCCAGGGACAGGGACAGGGCAAACCCTGAGCCTCCTCTGGGGCAGCTCCAGCCAGGGACAGGGACAGGGCAGGGACAGGGACAGGGACAGGGACAGGGCAAACCCTGAGCTTCCTCCAGGGCAGCTCCAGCCAGGCACGGACAGGGCAGGGACAGGGACAGGGACAGGAATAGGGCAGGGATGGGACAGGACAGGGACAGGAACAGGGATAGGGGAGGGATGGGACAGGACAGGGACAGGAACAGGGATAGGGCAGGGATGGGACAGGACAGGGACAGGGCAGGGATGGGACTGGACAGGGACAGGGACAGGGCAGGGACGGGACAGGACAGGGACAGGGCAGGGATGGGACTGGACAGGGACAGGGACAGGGACAGGGCAGGGACGGGACAGGACAGGGACAGGGCAGGGATAGGGACAGGGCAGGGACGGGACAGGACAGGGACAGGGCAGGGATGGGACAGGACAGGGACAGGAACAGGGATAGGGCAGGGATGGGACAGGACAGGGACAGGACAGGGACAGGGCAGGGACGGGACAGGACAGGGACAGGAACAGGGATAGGGCAGGGATGGGACAGGACAGGGACAGGACAGGGATGGGACAGGACAGGGACAGGGACAGGGACAGGGACAGGGACAGGGACAGGGACAGGGACAGGGACAGGGCAGGGATGGGACAGGACAGGACAGGGACAGGGACAGGGACAGCAGCACACTGAGCTGCAGCTCCAGGACACGCAGGGCACAGAGGAACCTGGTGTGACATCACAGGACAGCAGAGTGTCCCTGGGCAGGGACAGCCCCAGCCCAGCTCACAGAACTCACAGAACCCCTGGGTTGGAAGAGACCTTCAAGACCATGGAGTCCAACCCAGCCCCAACCCCTCCGCTAAACCCTGGCCCCCAGTGCCACATCCAGGGATGGGGACTCCACCACCTCCCTGGGCAGCCATTCCAGACCTTTCTCACCATTTCTGTAAAAACCTTTTCCCTGCTATCCAGCCTGGATTTCCCTTGGCACAGCTCGAGGCTGTGCCCTCTGGTTGTGTCAGTTCCTGCAGACAGAGCCCAGCCCCAGCTGAGCACAGGCACCTTTCAGGAGCTGTGCAGAGTGATGGGGGCACCCCTGAGTCTCCTTTTCTCCAGGCTGAGCACCCCCAGCTCCCTCAGGGGTTCCTCTCAGGGTTTGTGTTCCCAGCCCCTCTCCAGCCCCCTCTGGATGGGCTCAAACATCCCAAAGTCCTTCCCAAGCTGAGGGGCCAGGGCTGGGCACAGCACTCCAGGTGTGCCCAGTGCAGGGGCAGAAGGAGCTCCCTGCTCAGGGAATCCCAGCTGGCTGCAGCCACAGGGAATTCCTGACAATCCCTGGAGACACAGGAATGCCAAAAATACTGATGGCCAAGTTTTCCATGGAATCCTGGAATGGACTGTGTCCCTTCCTGTGGAGGGATCTGAAATCCCACCCGGTGCCACCCTTGCCATGGCAGGGACACCTCCCACTGTCCCAGGGTGCTCCCAGCCCTGTGCAGACTGGCCTGGGACACTCCAGGGATGCAGAGTCCAGAGCCTGCCAGGGAAACCTGGATTTTATCAGTCAGGGAGAAGCAGAAAGACAGGAAGAGGAAACAGAGTCAAATCCAGCATTTTCTGGCAGACCCAGCAGTGTCACCGGAACCACGGACCCCGAAATGTCAAATCTTTTGCTCTGACTTCCTCCACATGTATGAACACACAGAAGCAATTACAAAATTCAATCCACATTCTAATTACCTGAAGCCTGTCCCAGCGGTGTGCTGAGCTCCTCAGCCCAGGCCAGCTTAGGCCAGTGACCATGGGCTGTCCCCGTGTGCTGGGCAGCTGCCCTGGCTGCAGGGGGCTCAGCCCCCAGAGCCAGCACTCGGGCCAGGATCCCTGGGGCAGGAGCATCCTCGGAGCCTGCAGAGAGAGCAGCGTGAGTGCAACAGCAGCCAGGGACAGCAGACACACAAATGCCACAATGAACCAGCAATCAGGAGCCCTGGCAGCGCCCCAGGCCAGGCTGCATGGGGTTTGGAGCAGCCTGGCACGGTGGGAGGTGTCCCTGCCATGGCAGGGAGGAATGGGATGATCTTTAAAGTCCTTCCAACCCGACCATTCCATGACTCCCTGATCCTACCCCTGTCTCAGGGTTAGAAGCCTAGAACTGTCCCCACCAATTTCTCATCCCTGCCAACCCCACCTGGCTACATCCCATGGATTTCCTGCACTCAGTTCCCTCAGCTGCTCCCCCTGAGCTGAGCCCTGGGTGCAGCAGGGACTGGGAAAAACAAAATGTATTTTTCCATCCTGCTGTACATTTTCCTAGAACCTTGTGCTGCTTCATTTGCATAGTGAATTTTTATATATGGCATCATCATTTGTGCAAAACAACAGATTTGCATCACATTTGTTTCTCTCATGATTCCCCAGATAAACTTGAAAAAGGTCAAGAGCAGGGACACCTAAACCATGGCCAACACAATTTGTGGCTGCAGTGACTGATCTGGGCACTTCTGGCACTGTTGGATCAGCCTGGTCCAACAGCTGGAATTCAGGAACTGGACATCTCTAACATGAGTCTTGTCTACAGACCAAACTCTGGATGTTAAAAAGCTCTGAGTGAAACCAACCTGCAAATAAAACCTGTGATAACCTGTAATAAAAACCTGTGATAACCTGTAATAAACCCAGTGGTCCATTCTTTGCAGGAGAAGTGGCAGAGACCTGCAAGGATCCCAAGTGAGCAGTGATTCCCAGAGGAAAGCAAGGGATGCTCAGGCTGCAAACACTGAGTCCTGCTCCTTTTCAGTGCCAGAGTGGAGCAAGAGCCCCCTCCAGCCCAGAAAGGAGAGCAGAGCCTGCAGGCAGGAGCTGCCCACGTGGCTCACAGGTAATTCAGCCCAGAACACCCACCCAGCCTGGGCAGGGGTGCAGTACCTGAGTGGCAGCTGGCTGTGCTGGCCTCGGGCTCCACGCTGGCTCCTGCTCTCTGGAAAGGCACATAATACATGCCAGAGCTTCCTGAGGGCTTGTAGGGCAGCAGCAGGGGCTGGGCTGGGGGGACAAGGCAAACAGTGAGCAGGAGCCGGGCTGGAAACCCCTCATGCAGCAGGGCAGGGCCTGGGCAGGCTGCTCAGGGTGCTCCTGCTGCTAAAGCCTGAGGAACACCCTGTTCTTCAGCAACAGGGATTGCTATTTCATTAGCTACATTAAATTAATTGGATTTTTTTAATCCCCACCCACAGGTAGAAGGTTCCCATCCCTTACCTGGAAAAACAGCTTCTCCTATTCAATATTAAAATTGTGATCAGGGTGGCAAACGGTGACTTACAGAAACATCTCCTGTACCCACAGAGCTCCCAGCTGATCCCAGCTTGAGGGAATCACTTTAAAGGAGCAGGGATGTGTCCCTCAAGTCAATAAAAGCAACAACAGAGCCCCAGTACCAAACACCACTGGGGTGGAGAACCCTGTGAACATCCACATGCCCCTGCTGACAGATACCCCAAACCCTGCACTTTGCTGTTTTATTCTATTAAAAGCAGCAATGTGCACATTCCCCTCTGATTTTTTGGTGCTACCTTAAATAGAGAGTAAATCAGTAATCAGATCCAGCTCTCACTGAACTCCAAGTGAACCAAATCAAACCATCTACACACAAACACCAGAAAATATTCTCCAACCATAGTTGGACACTAAGGACTCAGTTCTAGAGAAACCTGAACTGAATCCCAACTGTTTCCACACAAACCCCTCCTGATGGGGCTGAAAAACCCAAGTTTAAGGGTTGGGTTTCCCCCCGATGTGAGCAACTTCAAATATCCCAATTATCTCAGGGATGTCGTTTCCACAGAAGAGCTGTGGTTGGTTTTGGGCTTTCACTTTGATCAGTAGCCTGACCTTGTGCAGACTCGAGGGCACAGACAGCTGTAAGACAGGGATTTGCTCACCAGGCTGCCTTGGGAAGGGGGGAATCTCCTTGTGGGGTGGAGCTGCAATCCCAGGAGCTCCGGGGGCGCTGGGGAGCGACGGCTGCAGGGCGGCACTTGCCCCCTCCTGGGGATCAACACAGATTTCTGCTGAGAGCGTGGCTTTGCTAGGACTTCCCGTGGTGATCTGGGTGGCAGCATCACAAGTCCTCCTGCCAGGTGCTGCAGGAGGGGCAGAGCTGGGGATGCCCCGTGTGAGCCGGGCTCCGGCCCTGCCCTGCAGCTCCTGCCCAGGGGAGGGCACCCGGCCGGGATCTGCTGGGGCCACAGGCTCAGCTGAGCTGGGAATGCCCTCAGCAGGAGGGGATTTAGGAACACCTCCCACTGAAGCTTCTGGAGCTGCTTGTAAAGTCTGAGCCTTCTCTGGAGGTTTGTCCCACACCTCGATCCTGCTCCCAGCACTGCTGGCACTGGGGTGACTGACCCTGGAGGAGAGGGTGATGTGCACACAGCTCAGGAATCTCCTCACCGGTGATGAGGGAGCCTCAGGCGTGGTGGACAAAGCCTCATCTGCAGGTGAAGGGTGAGCAGGACCCATGTGCTCCCTCACTGCCCCTTCTGGCATGGTGGACAAAGCCTCATCTGCAGGTGAAGGGCGAGCAGGACCCATGTGCTCCCTCACAGCCTCTTCTGGCACGGTGGACAAAGCCTCATCTGCAGGTGAAGGATGAGCAGGACCCATGTGCTCCCTCACAGCCTCTTCTGGCATGGTGGACAAAGCCTCATCTGCAGGTGAAGGGCGAGCAGGACCCATGTGCTCCCTCACTGCCTCTTCTGGCATGGTGGACAAAGCCTCATCTGCAGGTGAAGGGCGAGCAGGACCCATGTGCTCCCTCACTGCCTCTTCTGGCATGGTGGACAAAGCCTCATCTGCAGGTGAAGGGTGAGCAGGACCCATCTGCTCCCTCACAGCCTCTTCTGGCATGGTGGACAAAGCCTCATCTGCAGGTGAAGGGTGAGCAGGACCCATGTGCTCCCTCACAGCCTCTTCTGGAAGGAGAGGTGGCTCATCAGGGCTTTTCCTCCCCTGTGCCAACACCTCACTGGGGCCCTTCAGCCAAGCCCTTTGTGCAGCTGCTCCCGGGCTCTCCCGGAGCTGGGTGTGGCCAGGTGGGATCTCCTCCTGCTGGGACGGGCTCAGAGCGGAGGGTTCAAGGGACGCCTTCCTTTCCTGGCTGAGCTCCCTGGCTCTGTGTCTGTGCCCCACAGCTGCAGGCAGGAGCTGGGGCTGTCTGGCACTCAGGCTCTGTCCCTTCCCAGCCTGGACGCTGCCGGGCTGCTGGGCTGCTTCCTGAGGAGCTGCAGCCCTGGCAGCAGGGGCAGCCCCCCCAGTGCCAGCCAGCGCGGGGCAGGGGGCACAGCCCTGCCCGCCAGCTCTGTGCCAGGGCTCTGTGCCCAGCCCCTGCTCCCTGCTGGCCAGGCTGGGGCTGTGTGCCAGGCTCTGGGAGCACAGGCTGAGGGGGGAGCTCGGCCTGCCCAGCTCCAGGGCTGGCAGGGACAGCTCTCCAGGGGCAGGGGGGGCAGCTGCAGGGCTCCCTGCACGGGGGTCCTGTGCCAGAGGGGCACGGGGCGCTGCCCTGGCACTGGGGTGCCCCGTGGCTGCCTGCTGGGTGTGCACTTGTGGCTCAGCAGTGGTCCAGGGCTTCAGGGGCATCTCCTGTGCCTCAGCAGCACCCAAAGGTTTCAGCTGCACATCCTGTGGCTCAGCAGCACTGCAGGGCTTCAGCTGCATCTCCTGTGCCTCAGCAGTGTTCCAGGGCTTCAGGGGCATCTCCTGTGCAGCACTGCAGGGCTTCAGGGGCATCTCCTGTGGCTCAGCAGCACCCAAAGGTTTCAGCTGCACATCCTGTGGCTCAGCAGTGTTCCACAGCTTCAGGGGCATCTCCTGTGCCTCAGCAGTGTTCCAGGATTTCAGCTGCAAATCCTGCAGGTCAGCAACATTGCAGGGCTTCAGGGGCATCTCCTGTGGCTCAGCAGCACCCAAAGGTTTCAGCTGCATCTCCTGTGGCTCAGCAGCACTGCAGGACTTCAGCTGCATGTCCCGCAGATCAGCAGCACTGCAGGGCTTCAGCTGCACATCCTGCAGCTCAGCAGCACCCAAAGGTTTCAGCTGCATCTCCTGTGGCTCAGCAGTGTTCCAGGGCTTCAGCTGCACATCCTGCAGGTCAGCAGCATTGCAGGGCTTCAGCTGCACATCCTGCAGGTCAGCAGCATTGCAGGGTTTCAGCTGCACATCCTGTGGCTCAGCAGTGTTCCAGGGCTTCAGGTGCATGTCCTGCAGGTCAGCAGCATTGCAGGGTTTCAGCTGCACATCCTGTGGCTCAGCAGTGTTCCAGGGTTTCAGCTGCATGTCCTGCAGGTCAGCAGTGTTCCAGGGTTTCAGCTGCACATCCTGCAGATCAGCAGCACCCAATGGTTTCAGCTGCACATCCTGTGGCTCAGCAGTGTTCCAGGGTTTCAGCTGCACATCCTGTGGCTCAGCAGTGTTCCAGGGTTTCAGCTGCACATCCTGTGGCTCAGCAGTGTTCCAGGGCTTCAGCTGCACATCCTGCAGCTCAGCAGCACCCAAAGGTTTCAGCTGCATCTCCTGTGGCTCAGCAGTGTTCCAGGGCTTCAGCTGCACATCCTGTGGCTCAGCAGTGTTCCAGGGTTTCAGCTGCATGTCCTGCAGGTCAGCAGTGTTCCAGGGCTTCAGCTGCACGTCCTGCAGCTCAGCAGCAGCCCAAGGTTTCAGGTGCATGCGCTTCAGCAGGGAGGAATCCCAAGGATCAGCTCCAGGGAATGGTGCTGCTGGTGGGGAGCTGGGCTGGAGGAGCCCCCGAGTCCTGGAGAGCTGTCCAAGCCTGTCCCTGGGACACCTGGGAGCCTGCACAGCCTCCAGGTCCTGCCCCTGCTTCCTCAGGTACTCAGAAGCTGCTTCCAAACCACAGAGCCAGGGATCCTGAAAACCAGAGCACAGTACAGAGGTCATGTGGAAAACACCACACCTGGCCAAACCTGGACGGGAAAAGCCAAAAATGAGAGCTGTGACCAGCCCAGAGTTTGTCACCAGGAAAGGAGGGAGCCCAGCTGGCAAGGAACTAATTAAACTTTACCCTTTCTCAGTGCCAAGTCACCATTCCATTAATGGCAAAATTAATTTCTGATGTGTTTGCCCCATTAGAATTTGTAGGGAGTACAGCTCTTCCTTAAAGGGTTCCTAAAGGGTCTCAATTATTCTTCCATCAATTTTGGAAAGTCTAAGTTAATGGATTAAATATCAGCACTGTTACTGGCTCATACCACACACAACCAATGGCCCCTACCATTTAAAAACAAATTTAACAGATTTATGAAAGAGTAATTTGTTTTGAAGACATTCCTTTATCAGCAGCATCATAAAACTAAACGTATAAAATTAATATTACTTAATTAAAAGCTGTGATGATGTGGTTCTTTTCAAAACTGTGATGAATCCATTCTGCCCTTCAGTTCTTGTCCCAGTTTGGGGCAGGGTCAGGGCTGGGGAATGCTGGCAAGGGACAGGGCACAGACACAGTTCCATGGGGATCCCGTGGGTGTGGGGTCCAGGCCACCACCCTCCTGTGCACAGAACCCCCGAAGCGGCCTCAGGCTGCACCAGAGGACGTTTAGAAAGGATCTTAGGAAAAATCTCTGCCTGGAAAGGGTTAGCAGGCATTGGAACAGGGACCTGGTGGTGTCACCACCCCTGGAATTGCACAGAAATGTGAGGATGAGGCATGTGAGGACACTCTGGTGCTGAGCATGGTGGTGCTGGTTGTTGGTTGGACTCAATGATCCTGGAGGTTTTTTCCAGCCTGAATGATTCCATGATGCCAACCACCAACATAAATTTATTCATTCAAGTGTAACCCAAAATTCCAACACTTCCACTGAAGAGAGTAAATCTGAGATAAATGTGCTGCCATGGAGATGGGCCAGATAAGCTGAATTAGAGAAAAAAGACACAAAAATCTAGGTTATATTTACTTTTTCCTACTGATTGGGCCAACTGTGGAAGCAGCAGAATGTATTCCAGTCATGAAGCAACCACGGGTCCCTGGGTGATTATATCCCCATCAACCACTGGGAATTTGGCAACAAAAAGCAGTGGGAAACATTTTTGGTGTAAACCAAACATATAAACAAGTATTTCACAAGAGCCTTCCCAGCCTTTCTCCATCCCAGCTGTCCTGACAGCAGCAACTACTCCAGCAGGGCCTGGATCACCATCCCACTTTTCTATTCCTTCATGGGTTTTGAGGCAACAAATGGGATTATTTGGCCTTTCCTGCAGCCAGGAGGGCCTGTGGAAGGGCCCAGGGACAGGGAGCAGAGCTGAGCCAGCACAGGGATGATCCCAAACCTTCTCCTCCCTGCACCACGTGCCAGTTCAACGGCCTGAGGTAATCCAGAGCAACTCCCACCCGCGAGAGCAGGCACAGAAGTTGTGATAAACTCATCTTCCCAAGCCTTTCACATGTTTTATTGTGCCTGTTATGTGTCATCCTTCCAAAAAAGCTCCCTGTGCCATATGATCCACAGGAGCCTGCAGAGCAAATTTAGAGCTACAACTCCGTGAACTTCCTGGAGAAGTGAGAAAGCTCAAGGAGTGGAAAAGTACAGCAGGGAGTGGAGGAAAACACTGCACCAAGGGGGAAGGAACTCACAGGGCAGGGAACAGGGGGCACTGGCACCCTGAAATACAGGGGGGGGGTCAGCTCCTCAAATTAGGAGGAAAATCCTGAGGCTGAAGGTGCTGGAATTGTGTTTACATCCAACAGCAGCTCCAAACCTGCCATGGCAGGGACACCTCCCACTGCCCCAGGCTGCTCCCAGTGTCCAGCCTGGCCTTGGGCACTGCCAGGGATCCAGGGGCAGCCCCAGCAAATCTGGGAATTCCAGCCCAGGCAGGAATTCCTTGCCAAGATCCCAGCCCAATCTCCCCTTTCCCAGTGGGAGCCATTCCCTGGCTCCTGTCCCTGCAGGCCTTGTCCCCAGCCCCTCTCCAGCTCTCCTGGAGCCCCTGCAGGCCCTGCCAGGGGCTCTGAGCTCTGCCTGGAGCCTTCCCTTCTCCAGGGGAGCATTCCCAGCTCTGCCAGCCTGTCCATGTTGAGTATTCCAGGGGTTTTGAGCCCTCCAGAGCACTCGAGCTGGGTTTGCAGTCCCTGGGTTTGCTGTGCCCAGCCCAGGCCCCTCCTGTACCCTCTGCTCAGGCAGATGTGGGAAACCCACAGGAAAGATGGAAAATCTTCCCAAGTAAAACATCCCAGAGAACTTCCCCAGTGTCCTGCTCCTTCCTCTGCACACAGACTTAACACACTTCCCATGGCAAACAAGAAAAGGCCAAGAAAATCCAGTGGCACCTGAATTCCTGGAGCTGTGGCCACTGAAAGCGAGAGGCAGAGCCTGAACATTCCCAACGAACATCCCCCCAAAAACATCCCCCCCAAAGAACACCCCCCAAGGAACATCCCCCAAAGAACATCCCCCAAAGAACATCCCCCCCAAGGAACATCCCCCCCAAAGAACATCCTCCCAAAGAACACCCCCCAAAGAATATCCCCCCAAAGAACATCCCCCCCAAAGAACATCCCCAAGGAACATCCCCCAAAGAACATCCCCCAATGAACATCCCCCCCAATGAACATCCCCCCCAAAGAACATCCCCCCCAAAGAACATCCCCCCCAAAGAACATCCCCCAAAGAACATCCCCCCAAAGAACATCCCCCCCAAAGAACATCCCCCCCAAAGAACATCCCCCAAAGAACATCCCCCCAAAGAACATCCCCCCCAAAGAACATCCCCCCCAATGAACATCCCCCCAAAAAACATCCCCCCAAAAAACATCCCCCAAGGAACATCCCCCCCAATGAACATCCCCCAAAGAACATCCCCCCAAAGAACATCCCCCAAGGAACATCCCCCCCAATGAACATCCCCCAAAGAACATCCCCCCAAAAAACATCCCCCAAAGAACATCCCCCCCAAAGAACATCCCCCCCAAGGAACATCCCCCAAAGAACACCCCCCAAAGGAACATCCCCCAAAGAACATCCCCCCAAAGAACATCCCCCCAAAGAACATCCCCCCAAAGAACATCCCCCATGGAACATCCCCCCAAAGAACATCCCCCCCAAAGAACATTTTTTCCCCCCCAAAGAACATCCCCCCAAAGAACATCCCCCCCCATGGAACATCCCCCAAAGAACATCCCCTCCCAGCCTGCCCCACAGGCACTGCTCCAGACCCTGCTGCAGGAGTTGTTTGCTCGAGCTGTAGGAACAGTTTGTGTTTCTCAGCCTTAAAGGTTTAGGAGAAGGAAAAATGTCTTTTCCTAATCTTTGCTCCATTCTTTTTAAGTCCACACAAGGCACTTTGGCTCTAAAACTTCCCCCCTTATTGTACACAACTGTTCCCATTAAATTTACAGGAAAATAGTTTGCCTGGCTGTGCCTTTTTTCAGTGCAATAGTTTTGAACAATCTGTATTTTTCAGTGACAGTGTTTGTCTTGGAAGGAAAAGTACATTTATCTTAAGTACAATAAAAAAATCCTGTGACCTTCACTCTGCAAATTCAAACCTTTTTTATCTCAAATTAAAAACATTGCAGTGCCAAAGTATTTGAGATCAAAGCACAAGGTGCTGTGGTTAAACTAAAGCGATTTCTTGGAGCTTGGTTTGCAAAATTATGGTGAATTTCTTCTTACTCTAAATGGGGAGAAAACAAACCCCAGCTGACACTGAGTCACAGAAAGGTGAAATCCTTGGCTCCACACTGCACAGAGCTCCTTCCAGGAACAAAGCTGTGACCAACTAAAATCTAAAAGCTGGGGGGAAAAAGCTTTGATGCCTCTGGTTTTGTATTTGTGTTTTGTTTCTGTTTTTTTAAAAAATCTGAATTTTAAGAAATTTGAATTTCTAAAATATTAAATTATATTTATAATACTATTACATATAATATTATATAAATATATTATATATTTATATATAATATATACATTTTACATATTATTTAAAAGATATTATAGTATACTTATAATTTATTTATATAATAATTATTAATGAAATAGTCACTTTCTTTTCCCCCAGCTGCCCAGAGATTCCACCAGTCTGGGAATGCCTGGGAAGTTTGGCCTGATGGCTTTTGGGAGCTGCTGTGTCTCCTCCCAGCACTGCTGATCCAGAGAAGCTCTGAACACAGAGTACTCCTAAAGCACTGACTGTCACTCCTGCTAATGCAGGGCTTTTAATTAAAACAAACAAACCAACCCCTGCTGCTTTTCCTGGGAGGCAGGCAGGCTGCAGGAGAAAACGGGAAAATCAAGGGAAAAATAAAGAGGAAGCTCTTCCTAAAGCTCAGGGCACTTGTCTGAACCACCAGTCCCTAAAAACCTTGCCCTAATCACCCTGGAGACCAGAGCAGTGCCAGAAATGGCATTTAGAGTGAAAACAGAGGTAACACACTCTTGCTCAGACCAATTCCAGCCCAGACATGCATTTTATAATGAACTAGAAACACTCCACAGGAGATGCACCAACCATGGCAGCTCCAGGGCTCGTTCTCCCAGACAAACAGAGCTGCAGAGCCTGAACCTCCTCAGCCCCCCTGACGCAGCACAGACACCCCCAGGCTCCCACAGACACTTCCCAGCTCTCTGGAGAGCATCCTGTGACCAGCACTCCCTGGCTTCCCCACCTGCAGGAGCCTGGAGCAGCCTTTCCCTTCCCCTTCCCCTTTCCCTTTCCCTTTCCCTTTCCCTTCCCCTTCCCCTTCCCCTTCCCCTTTCCCTTTCCCTTTCCCTTTCCCTTTCCCTTTCCCTTTCCCTTTCCCTTTCCCTTTCCCTTTCCCTTTCCCTTCCCCTTTCCCTTTCCCTTTCCCTTTCCCTTCCCCTTTCCCTTTCCCTTTCCCTTCCCTTTCCCTTCCCCTTCCCCTTCCCCTTTCCCTTCCCCTTCCCCTTTCCCTTCCCCTTTCCCTTCCCCTTCCCCTTCCCCTTTCCCTTTCCCTTCCCTTCCCACAGACTCTCCCAGTGCTGAGGGTGCTCCCTGCACACCAGGAGGAGTTTCCCAGGCACCATCAGCACCTCCACGAACACTCTGTGCTAAGAATTCCTCCAGCCAACCCAGGACCAGGAGCTTTGGGCACTGTCCCACAGCAACACCAACTGTCCCCCCACACCTCTGTTTTTCACACCTACCTCAGGGACATCTGCAGCTGAGTGTCACCCCCATGGCCAAACCACCCCAAACTGCCTGGGAAAACCATAAAAAAGCCCTAAACCCCCCCAAGAGCAGGCGCAGCAGCGTTTCCCCAGAGCTGAGCTGGTTTGTACCTTGGCTGGTGCAGGTTCCCTGGTCCTTGGGAGCAGCTCTGCCTTGATTGCCTCCATCCTGAGCTGGGGCTCTTCATCCCAGTCTGCCCCACCCTCCTGGGACTGGCTGGCCAGCTTCATCTTCACCCAGGCTGCCAAAAACACAAAGCAGGAGAGCTTTCCTTTCCTGTTTCGTGTATGAGAACAGTTTTTAACTTCAAGTCAAAGCTGTGCATTTCTGGTTAGCCCAGCTGAGAGAACAAAGACCACACCAAATTCCAGAACTCCTGGAGTGACCAGGAACACAATGGCAAATGGCTCCTTGGATCATTTATTTGGGGAGATGGATCCAAGACTCTCCCCTGGTTCTGTCATCCTCACAGTCTCAGACACAAGTCAGAGCTCACTCACACAATCCTTTCTGACATTCCTGACTTAATACCTGTGTGGACAAAATAATTCCTTACAGTGATGGCAGGAAAAGAAGGTATTCAAACTGGAAAAGCCCAATTCTACCCAGTTTTATCACAGCACAGAAGATTCCCCAGTGTCCTGCTCCTTTCCCTGCCCACAGACTTAACACACTTCCCGTGGCAAACAAGAAAATACCAAGAAAATCCAGTGGCACCTGAATTCCTGGAGCTGTCACCTCTGGAAGGGAGAGGCAGAGCCTGAACATTGCCAAAGAACATCCCCCCAAGGAACATCCCCCCCAAAGAACATCCCCCAAGCTGCCCCACAGGCACTGCACCAGACCCTGCTGGAGTCAGGAGATCACTGGGAAATGTCCCCACTGAAGCCTGTCCCATTAAAGGGTCTCAGTGCACTGCACAATAATCTCCTTCTATTGTAAATCAAAGGTGAGAGAATGATGCATCTGACTCCATCATCAGAAGGCTAATTAATTACTTTATAATACTATCCTATGTACATTGTATCTAAACTGAGTCTGCCCTGCACTCACTGTTGCTCACAACTGCTCACCCTGCACTCATCTCTGATTCTCCCGTGACTGTCCCGTGACAGTCCCACACACACCTGGCCCTGACAGGCCAAGGGAGCAAAACATCCTCACTTTGGGTAAACCATCTCCACATTGCACTCTACTTTAGCACAACACAGGCACAGCAAGCGAGATAAGAATTGTGCTTTCCTTCTTCTCTGCTTGTCTCACAGCTTCTCTCCGTTCAGAGGGCTTGTGAATGCCACACCCTTCATCAGGAGCAGCCTCACCCCATCACTGCCACAGCCCCTGACACAAACCCACCCCAGGCTGTGCCCCTGACACAGCCAAACCCCCCGAGAGCCTTCCTCACCTGGGATCCTCCTCTCGTGCTCCTCAGTCACTGCCACAGCCCCTGACACAAACCCACCCCTGACACAGCCAAACCCACCGAGAGCCTTCCTCACCTGGGATCCTCCTCTCCCTCACCTGGGATCCTCCTCTCGTGCTCCTCGGTCACTGCCACAGCCCCTGACACAAACCCACCCGTGCCACACCAACCCCCCCGAGGTGTGCTCACCTCGGATCCTCCTCTCGTGCTCCTCGGCGCTCCTCAGGACGCGGCTGGCCGAGATCCCGGGGGCGGCGCTGCCCAGGAGGCTGCGGACACGGGCGGCCAGCGAGTCACCGCTGCTGCTGCTGCTGCTGCCCGCCGGGCTCAGGGCGGCCTCGGGAAGGCTCCGGGCAGCTGCAGCCCCGGGCAGGCCGCCCTGCACCGCCCCCGGGGCACTGCCCAGCTGCCGGGACTGCCCAGCCCTGCCCAGGAGGCTCCTGACCCGGGCACTGAGGGAATCCCCACTGCTGCTGTCCTCGCTGCCCTGTGTCCCTGCTGCCCTGCCAGCCTGGCCCCAGGAGCCCAGGGAGCCGCCCAGGCCAGCGGGGGCACTGCCCAGGGGCTCCAGGGAGGGAGGATGGCCCGGCTGTGGGGCTGTGCCAGTGCTCCGTGCCAGCCCCACATGGGCAGCCTGCAGGGGCACTGCCAGGGGCTCCAGGGAGGGAGGATGGCCCGGCTGTGGGGCTGTGCCAGTGCCCAGGAGGCTGCTGGCAGTGCTCCGTGCCAGCCCCGCACGGGCAGCCTGCAGGGGCACTGCCAGGGGCTCCAGGGAGGGAGGATGGCCCGGCTGTGGGGCTGTGCCAGTGCCCAGGAGGCTGCTGGCAGTGCTCCGTGCCAGCCCCACACGGGCAGCCTGGCTCCTGCCCACACTGCTGCTCCCTTCTGGCTCCCACCTCCCCGTGGATTTCCCTGCCCTTGGCTCCTGGGCCATTGCCCTCAGCCCTTCCCTGCGCTGGGAGCTGACAGCCAGAGGGTGTCCCCATGCCAGCTGGCAGCTGGCAGAATCCAGAGGGTGCATGCCCAGCTCCTGTGCCCGCACACCCCTCGGGGGCACAGCCTCATCCCACGACAGTGTCTCCTGCAGCTTTGGGATCCAGTCCTGGCCTAACCTGGCACCCTTGGGACCCCTGTCCCTCCCACCCAGCCCCGGGGGAGCCTCCCCAGGCTGCCTGCAGGAGGCTGTGGGGCCAGCAGCACGGCTCCAGCTGGCAGTGAGACCCTCTGCCTGTGCCAGGAGCTCCCGGAGCTCCTGCAGGGAGGGATTCCCCATCAGGGATTCCCTTTCCTGGCCCTGGCTGCTCTCACTTCCCACCCCGGAGCTCGAGGATGCCCTGTCCAATTCCATGTCATTCCCAAGCCCAGACAACGCCCCCAGAGCCCATCCCTGCTGGCTGCTGTCTGAGCTCCTGGACTCGGGGTCAGCAAGGGCACTCCGAGCCCTTCTCCCCCCGGCCTGGGGACCCCCGCCCGAGGAGCAGCTGGGCAGGTCCTGCCGTGCCCCAGCACGTCCAGGGGAGCCCTCTGTGCCACCCGGGGCACCCCCCTGCAGCTGGGGGCCTGGCACAGTGCCCTGGCTGGCTGGGGAGCCCCCAGAGAGCGCGGGGGAGCTGGCACCGAGCTCCCGGGGGGACAGCAGCTCCTGCTCCTGCTCCCAGCCCGCCCCGGAGCCCACGGAGAGGGACACGCTCAGAGGGGACACATCCGAGCCAAAGCTGGCCTGGGACATCTCGAAGGCTGGCAGCAATGCACCTGCAAAGGAACAGGACACAAATGAGTGTCTGGAGGCTCCAGGACACAGCAAACATCCCTTCCTGTGCTACAGGGCACACAAAGCAAGGGAAGAACTCAAATACTGGAAAATATTTCAGGTGCTGTCCTTAGGATGAGACTTGAACCAAGATTTACATGAGAATTGTCTCCTGAAAGAAATCTCAGGAGTACTTCAGATAAATATCAAACAAAATATAAACTTATCAGAGAATTATAGAATATCTAGAGTTGGATGGGATCACCCATCCTGCCCCTGGCCCTGCACAATCCCACCCTGTGCACCTGGGAGCAGTGTCCAAACCCTCCTGGAGCTCTGGCAGGGCTGGGTGTTACAAAACCACACTAATTTGGGTGATGATGATGATGGGTGGATGGATTTAGGAACAAATCTGGTCAGTTACAAAAACACTGACAGCATTTCATCACACCGAACATATCAAGAAATTCCAGAATGCCAAAGAAACCAATAATTATTCCTCTCCCAAGAAGGAAAGGTCTGCTCCCAGTCCTTCAGTCTCAAGATACAAACCATTTCCTTCTGCAGGACTCTTGGAAAAAGAGAAATAAAGGGAATAAAGGCCCTGTGTGCCTGGCAGCTGCCCCACAGCCACACTCCTGAACAGGGGCCAGCTTTGCAGAGGTTTGAACACTGCCCAGTGCCCAAATCTGCTGGCATGGCAAAAGATGGAGTGCCAGGAACCCCCTGAACCCCAGGGGAATGGGGTTTGTGCCTCCTCCTGGAACCCTGGGTACTGAGGGTTTCACACTTTCTGAGCTAGAAAGCACCGACTCTCAGGAAAACACTACACTTGGCCTGAGACCGTAGAGAAAGCTTCCAAAATTGCATGATAAAACTCAGATCATGAGGGTATAGCTTAAATAAATGTATGTAATGTCACAAAGTAGAAAACTTAGAATTTAAAGTTTTGTGTAAAATATAAAAATAGATAGTAAAGTTTTAGTAATTTATAGTAATTATAGTATTATTCAGTATTTAGTATACAGTATTATATAGTATTTAGTCATATATAAAACAAAAGTTTTATATATGTAAAACAGTAACTAATCCTTCTTCTTCACCCTCTTCATAAGTTTAAGTAATATTATGTAATTAAATTTAAAAGTCCAGGTTACAAAACAAAAACAATTAGTTATTAATAATACCTAACCAATAATAACTAACAAATAGTTATTAACTAACTAAAATTATAATTTTTTATACAATATATAACAATTATAGTAATATAATAACATATAGTTATGTAATAAAAATTCATATTATTAATAATATTAATTCTATAATAATATAATACAATAATATAATTCAATATAACATATATTAATATTATGCAATAATAGATAAAAAATATGATTCGTTATTAATAACCTAACCCAATAATTATTCGTTATTAACTAATTATAATTAGTTAATATATATATAACAATCCTAGTTATATAATAATAATATACAACATATATAATATAATATAATATAATATAATATAATATAATATAATATAATATAATATAATATAATATAATATAATATCTAACAATTATAATTAGTTATTAATAATAACCTCACCCAAGCAAAGAAACCCCAAACCCTCCCATCCCCCAGAGCCCCCATACCCTGAGCCTGTGGGGGGACCCTGTCCAGGGCCGTGGTGTCCAGGGGGGGCTGCAGGCTCCTGAGCCCCCAGGGGGAGAACTCCAGCTCCCGGAGGGGCCCGCGGGGCACAAACGGGGCCAGGATGGTGCCAGGGGACTGCTCGATGCCCAGGTTCCGCAGGTACACCTGGGAGGGAAACGGGGACCATCAGCACTGGGGGCAGGAGGGATCAGGAATGTCAGCGCTGAGGGATCAGGAACGATCAGCACTGAGGGATCAGAACAATCAGCACTGAGGGATCAGGAATGTCAGCACTGAGGGATCAGAACAATCAGCACTGAGGGATCAGGAATGTCAGCGCTGAGGGATCAGGAACGATCAGCACTGAGGGATCAGAACAATCAGCACTGAGGGATCAGAACAATCAGCACTGAGGGCAGGGATGGATCAGGAACAATCAGCACTCAGGACAGGGATGGATCAGGAACAATCAGCACTCAGGACAGGGATGGATCAGGAACAATCAGCACTGAGGGATCAGAACAATCAGCACTGAGGGATCAGGAACAATCAGCACTGAGGGCAGGAGGGATCAGGAACAATCAGCACTGAGGGATCAGGAGCAATCAGCACTGAGGGATCAGGAACAATCAGCACTCAGTTCAGGGATGGATCCTGAGCTCTCCTGGCACACTGGGCACTGCAGGAGTGGGCACTGCATTGCCCAGGGCAGCCTGAGCTCCCATCTTGCCGCTGGAAACTCCATCTCCACACAAACACAAAGGTTTGAGCTAAAAACACAAAGGTTTGGGTTCAAAGCCTTCTCCCTCCCCACTCAGCTGCTGCTCAGGAAACACTGGCAGGCTCAGGAATTCCAGGCAGCAGCAGGGAAGCTCCTCATTTTTTAGGACAAGTTTGGTCAAACCTTCCAGGCAAATAGTTGGGAGCACTTTTGTCAGAGCTGGTTTACACACAGACCTTGTATGCAGGAAAAAAACAGCCAAAACTTTCCTTGGCTTCATCACCTGTAGGGCAAATTAATTTCAACTCATCCACACTATGTCCTAAACTAGCCAGGAAAATGAAATAAATTACCTTACACATCACAGCCAGCTCCATTTCCTATGAATTTATCATAAACTTCTACATGAACAGCCAGATAAGTGACCTCATCTCCTTTACCTTCCAGGGATTTATGGGAGCAGCATTCCCCAGAACCAGGCTGGAGAGTGTGTAATTATAGCCAGGAACAGAAGTCATCTCTCTGTCTCATGAATTTCATTTCAAACACCCTCCCTCCAATATTTATATTTGTTTCACCACGGGTTTGCAGAGACAACAGAGTGAGAAGAGCTTCCAGAGCACATTCCCAAAGACCTGGTGATTATGGAGTCATCTTGTGAGAGGAGCAGCCTCTTACTCAGAGGATAATTACATGTTTGTCATTACCATAAATCTGCATCTCATTTGCTCCACCACTCCCAGCTATTAGTGCCCTGAAGGTGCTGCACAGGGCTCTCCCCCGGTTCCAGCCCCATCAGGAAAAACCTGGATCAGCTACACAGGACAGAAAGGAGGGAAGGCATGAAGAGGCTCTGAAGGTGAGGAACACATCAAGAATTCAGAACTGAGGCCTCAGAAACTGGAACACAGTGAAAAAACAGAGTGAGAAAATCACAGGAAAAAAAGAAATTTCATTTCCAAGGAGTCAGGTTGGGTTTGCTGCTCCTGCAGCTCTCCTCACTGAGCACCTGAGCCTGAAACCTCACATTTGGACAAGGAGAGCCTGATCTTTGAGAGAGCCACCAACTCCCCCTTCTCTCTCCTCCTGCTCCCCTGGTGTGGGATTAAGCCTTTTCTGACCCAGTGACGGGGTAACTGGGAGGTGCTTTCAAACTTTTATTCCAGTTTCAGTCTCACCAGAAGGGTGAGACAATACAGATGTTATAATTCACGCCATCACAATTAGAAGTTAATTATTTCATAATTACCATGCACTTTAAGTGTTTCTTGGTCTATCAGCTTTAGGCACACCATGCTGTACATGACTTAAAGACAATCATTCAGAATTACCCCTCGTGGGTCCCACTACAATGCACCTTTCACAGTTCTGTTTCTCCAAAGTATCCAGGCTTATTTGCAAAGTCATCCTTTAAAACTTGTTTCTGGTTCCATTTCTCTCTCAGCAATGTCTGTCCATTCCATGGCATTTCTAAAACAGCATTTCTTGTCTCAAGGTTTGCACACTTTGAGAATTCTCTACAAATCCATTTCCCACACCCTGACACTCACCTACCCCGAGAAAGACAAGAGGCCTTTCCCATGTCCAACCCTGTCTTTGTCTATGTTAAATATTACTAAAAGTTATTTTCCACCTCTATTTAAGATAGGCTGAACTGTGGCACAGCCCTGTGTAAAACCATGGCTTGTAGTGATTAGAACCTCTCCTAAAACAGCAGTGGGGGGAATGGAAAAGTGAAAAACAAACGGAAAGCTCTGAAAAAAACCATATAACTGAAAAAAATGGATAACTCTGGGAAAAGAAATGGTTAACCTAGGGAAAAAATGGAAAACTGGAAGCAGAGTTTGAATTAGGACCAAACTTACCGGGATCCTTTCTTCAATATTCAACTCTTCTTTCTTGGGAGTCTCCAGGGCTGCTCCAGGGGGAGTGGGGCTGTTCCCTCCTGCACTGGGGCAGGGCCTGGGCTCCACCAGGGCCCCCTGAGGCTCCTCAGGACCGACAGGAAAATTGAGACTCTCCAAGGGAACGGCTCCAGAGCTGTCCGTGATGCTGTGACCACTGAGAATACTGAGGCTGAGGGACTGATTTCCCTTCTCCTCACAGTCCTGGCGCTCCTCAGCTGGGGAGCTCCCATCCTTCGGAGGGAGCTGAGCAGCACTGGACACAAACACATCTGGGGCTGAGCTTCGCCTGGTGCTGCTCTGCACATCTCCAGCAGGGGATCCAGGCAGCACCTTCTGTGGGCTGGGGCTGTCGGAGCCCCCCAGAGCAGGACTCTGCTGCCCCTTTGCTGCTGGGCTCCTGCTGGACAGGTTCATGGTGCTGTCAGACTGGGACCTGCTCAGAGGGAGGGCAGGCAGCAGGTCACAGGGGGGGAAATGCACACTTCCCAGAGAGCCTGTGCCCCTGCAGGCACGAGCAGCACTGCCCTTGGCGTCTCCCAGGCTTTTCTGCGCTGCTGAAGCACAGCCTGAAGGCCTGGGAGGTGCACTGGAGGCTTTCCCTGCAGGGGGAGATGCACCTGGCACACGGGAGCTGCTGGCAGCAGGACCCTGCAGGTGCCAGGCTCCCACCTTCTCCAGGAAGCCCAGCGAGGGGAAGGACTGGATCCTGCCAGGGCAGGGAGATTCCAGCTGCAGGGACTCCCAACGCCCACAGGGCTCTGCCACAGCACTCTGGGGAGGGGGCTGCTCCCCAGGGACAGGGGACATCCCTGGGGCTTCTTCACTGGGACAGCAAGGAGAGGCCTGAAGCTCTGAGAGCATCACCAGGCCTCCACCAGGCCCTTCTGCCTTCCCAGCTGTCTTGAGGAACAGCCCTGGAGTGGACTGGAAGTTGGGATGAGGCAGGAGCAGGGAGAAGGAGCCCTCCCCGCCCAGGCTGAAGGAAGGGGAGATCTCCGTGGCTTTGTGTCCCCTCTGTATGGAGCAGTCCGAGGCAGTGAGCTCATCCCTGCTGCCTGCAGGCTCTGGGGAATGCCCAGGGCAGGGGGCAGCATCCTGGGGCTGGAGCAGGCTGGGTGTCCCAGCAGGGAGCAGCCCCTCTGTCCCCAGCCTCCCTGCTGGCTGCTGCTGGCCCAGGAGAGCTGCCTGCAGCCCCTGGGAGCCCCTGGGCTGCACCCCAGGCTCCTGCAGCCTCCCTCTGCCTGCCCCAGCAGCTGCTGCACAAAGAGCATCTTCAGCAGACGAGTTCCTGGCACGGCCTTTTCTCAGGCCAGCAGAGGAGTTATGTGACAAACCAAGCCCAGGCGCCTTCCTTCCCTTCTCCAGCTTCTCCAGGGCTCCTGCTCCACTCCCAGCCACTTTCACCTTTGCCTGCTGCACACCCCTGTCACTTTTCTCAGAGAATTTGGTCAGTGCAGTTGTGTAGGAGGAGTTTCCTGAGGAGGAGGAGGAGGATTCCTCCTGCCCTGGGGACTCCTTGTTCCCCTCTGAGAGCTCCGAGCCAGCAGCTGGGCCATCACTGTCCCGGGAGGAGTGACCACAGGAGTGACCACAGGGCTGTCCGTCCCTCGCAGCTGTGCTCCAGGGCTGCCCCAGCCCCTGTCCCAGCCCCTGCTCTGGAGCTGGCTGTGCTGGATGCCCCCTGCCCCAGGCTGGTGCTGGTGCCTCCTGCTCAGTGCCACTGTCCCCACTGTCCCCACTGTCCCCCTGGCTGCCCAGGGGCTCCCCAGGCTGGGGAGCAGCTCCAGGATCCTCCTGTGCCACGGGCTGGGGGCGCTGGGGTGGACTGGGCAGGGCTGGGCCCCTCAGGGATGCACTGCCATGGATGGGGGCAGGCTCTGAACGCTCCAGGGATGCTCCAGAAACATCCGGGACTCCTCTGCAAGGAAAGGGAACTCCTGAGCATTTCTTTTGTTTCAACTTTTCTGGTTTAAATCAGAGGCAAAAGAACATCAGTGACAACTGGAGGTTACCAATATTCACACAAATACCCATAAATGCAACCCCTAAGAGGCCAAAACCCAAAGGAGTGCAAAGAAATATCAAAAATCTCCTATAAAACAAAGGCTCAAAAGTAATATAATAATAACATCAACTTTTACTTAGTATGGCAATATTGTTCCACCTGTTTAGGACTGAAACATTTCTTACTGACAGGCTATTATTAGTTACATAAATAAATAAAATTAGCTAAGTAAAATATGGAACATGTACTTACATCTCAGCTTGCCTGTGATTTTTTAATATAAATCACCTACTTCAGTTCATGATATCAATTATTTTTTTAAAGGACATAAAAGCAGCCAGGTCTCAGATAAGCAAAAAATTCCTATAAAGTTCTAATACTCATATTGGGGATTGCTTAATTAATAGTTCCTTTATATTAAACACACTATCAGAGCCTAATAAATATTATTCCATGAAGCAGAGCACCTCAGAATGAAGGTGACAAAGCCTTTTACTGAAACAGCTCTTCCTTTATGCATTTAACCCCAAATTTGTACTGTAAATTACACATTTGGCTCCAGCATTGATGAAACACAACACTGTCCATGTATGTTTTACTCCTATAAATACAGAAACCTGATCTTTGTCCCCAAAATTTCATGAAGTTTATTCCAGAGTCTAAGAAGGCTCCAGAGATGTTGAAGAGGGTGGAGTTCCTCATTTTCCCATTCTCCCCAGGTACCTCAGCATGACCAGCTCAGAGGAGCCTGATCCTGCTTCTCCCTTGCTCAAACGCTCCTGAAGGCAGAACCCAGAGGTGCCTCCTCCCCACACAGCCCCAAACCCCCATTTCTGAGCCCAGAACCTGCCATTGCCCATTACCCAGTGCAGAACCAGCCCCAGGAGCCCCATCCCACCTGAGGGGCAGGAAATCCATCTGGGATCCCTGCAGGAACGTCTCAGCCCGGGCTGGGCTCAGCAGCAGAGGCAGGCAGGGGGAGAATCTGCTCTCCTGGACATCTGGGGGAGAGAAAACACCAACAGGGCACTGAGAGCTGGCAGCAAGCCTCACAGTCCCAAAGATCCCCAAAGATCCCTAAAGATATCAGCCTCACAGTCCCAAAGATCCCCAAAGATCCCTAAAGATATCAGCTTCACAGTCCCAAAGATCCCCAAAGATCCCTAAAGATATCAGCTTCACAGTCCCAAAGATCCCCAAAGATCCCCAAAGATCCCAGCCTCACAGTCCCAAAGATCCCCAAAGATCCCTAAAGATCCCAGCCTCACAGTCCCAAAGATCCCCAAAGATCCCCAAAGATCCCAGCCTCACAGTCCCAAAGATCCCCAAAGATCCCCAAAGATCCCAGCCTCACAGTCCCAAAGATCCCCAAAGATCCCTAAAGATCCCAGCTTTACAGTCCCAAAGATCCCCAAAGATCCCCAAAGATCCCAGCCTCACAGTCCCAAAGATCCCCAAAGATCCCAGCTTTACAGTCCCAAAGATCCCCAAAGATCCCCAAAGATCCCAGCCTCACAGTCCCAAAGATACCCAAAGATCCCCAAAGATCCCAGCCTCACAGTCCCAAAGATCCCCAAAGATCCCTAAAGATATCAGCTTCACAGTCCCAAAGATCCCCAAAGATCCCAGCCTCACAGTCCCAAAGATCCCCAAAGATCCCAGCCTCACATCCCCAAAGATCCCCAAAGATCCCAGCCTCACAGTCCCAAAGATCCCCAAAGATCCCAGCCTCACAGTCCCAAAGATCCCCAAAGATCCCTAAAGATATCAGCTTCACAGTCCCAAAGATCCCCAAAGATCCCAGCCTCACAGTCCCAAAGATCCCCAAAGATCCCTAAAGATATCAGCTTCACAGTCCCAAAGATCCCCAAAGATCCTCAAAGATCCCAGCTTCACAGTCCCAAAGATCCCCAAAGATCCCAGCCTCACAGTCCCAAAGATCCCCAAAGATCCCAGCCTCACAGTCCCAAAGATCCCCAAAGATCCCTAAAGATATCAGCTTCACAGTCCCAAAGATCCCCAAAGATCCTCAAAGATCCCAGCTTCACAGTCCCAAAGATCCCCAAAGATCCCAGCCTCACAGTCCCAAAGATCCCCAAAGATCCCAGCCTCACAGTCCCAAAGATACCCAAAGATCCCTAAAGATCCCAGCTTCACAGTCCCAAAGATCCCCAAAGATCCCAGCTTTACAGTCCCAAAGATCCCCAAAGATCCCAGCTTCACAGTCCCAAAGATACACAAAGATCCCTAAAGATCCCAGCCTCACAGTCCCAAAGATACCCAAAGATCCCTAAAGATCCCAGCTTCACAGTCCCAAAGATACACAAAGATCCCTAAAGATCCCAGCCTCACAGTCCCAAAGATCCCCAAAGATCCCCAAAGATCCCAGCCTCACATCCCCAAAGATCCCCAAAGATACCCAAAGATCCCAGCTTGACAGTCCCAAAGATACCTAAAGATCCCAGCCTCACATCCCCAAAGATCCCAGCCTCACAGTCCCAAAAATACCCAAAGATCCCAGCTGCACATTCCCAAAGATACCCAAAGATCCCAGCCCCACATCTCCAAAGACACCCAAAGATCCCAGCCTCACATCCCCAAAGATCCCCAAAGATCCCAGCCTCACAATCCCAAAGATCCCTAAAGATCCCAGCTGCACATTCCCAAAGGTACCCAAAGATCCCAGCTGCACAATCCCAAATATCTCAGCCTCACATCCTCAAGGACGCCATCCCCCCATCCCCAAAGACCCCAGCCCCACAATCCCAAAGACCCCAGCTGCACATCCCCAAAGATCCCACCCAGACCCCTGGAGCCCCCTCCCTTACAAAAACAAATGGAAATTGTTCATAGCATGAGAATAAAACAACTCTAATATATATGAAATGATCTGTGGGGTTTAGATGTAACTGTATGTTTGGGGGGGTTCTCCTTTTCTTAACTCTGAGTTGGTGTCAGACGTGTAAATAACTACAGACATGTCTGAGGGGTGCAAAACAATGCTCCCAGTATTCTAAACAGGGTTTTATTTTGAAAGGGAAAGAGCTATTTGTGGTCAAGGGAATGACTTCCTAACCCAGAAATGCCATTAATTTAATTTAGGCTCATTAGTTTCCAGCCACTCAGACAAGCCACAGTGTGCAGCACTTAGAGGAGCACAATCAAATCAGAAAAATGATCATTACACCAAAAACTCCAGTTTTCATTCCACCAGCTCCAGCCTGAGGCATCTCCACCCACTGCATCACCTGACCAGGGGCAGCCAACCACAAGGCAGCCTTGCTCATTAATTTTTAATTTACTGCTTCCAATTAACTTTTTTTAAATTACTTTAGAAGTCTAGGTAGTGAGAGGATAATTACCCAGCTAGAATAACTGAATTTGCAATACCAAATACGATTAAAATGCTTTTTTGGAAGCTTGGAGAAAGGCAATGAGATGTAGCTTAAAATCCAGGTGTAAGCAGCTATTCCTGAGCAGTGTGCCAGCAGGAGGAGCTCCAGAGGGCCCAGTCCAGAGCTGGATGGCAAAATGAATTCTGACACACGTGCAGGTGTGAACAAGGACAGGAGCAAAGGGCAGCACAGAGGGAGCAGAGCCAAGGAAGGAACGCAGGACCAAGGAACCACAGAATCACAGAATGATGAGGTTGGAAGAGACCTCTAAGATCATGGAGTCCAACCTGAGCCCTCGCACCTCAACCTGACTACAGCACCAAGTGCCATGGCCAGCCTTTTTTAAACACATCCAGAGATGGTGATTCCACCACCTCCCTGGGAAGAGCATCCCAGTACTTTTTATTCTTTTGGTGAAAAATTTGTTCCTAATATCCAACCTACACCTTCCCTGACACAGTTTGAGGCTGTGTCCTCTGGCTCTGCCAGAGACCGACCCCACCTGTCTGCAGCCTCCCTCCAGGAAGGTGTAGAGAGCAATAAGGGCACCCCTGAGCCTCCTCTGCTCCAGCCTGAGCACCCCCAGCTCCTCCAAATGTTCCTCAAAGCTCGCTTGGAACACAGCAGCTCCTCAGGGCTCTGCTCCACCAACAGCTCACCCCAAAGCAGGGTAGATGGGGCAGCCCCTGGGGGGGAACAGTGGGACTGGGGCAGGGATGGGATTGGGGCAGGGATGGGATTGGGCTGGGATGGGACTGGGATTGAGGCAGTGAGGGGATTGGGATTGAGGCAGGGATGGCATTGTGGCAGGGATGGGATTGGATTGAGGCAGGGATGGGATTGAGGCAGTGAGGGGATTAGGATTGGGGCAGGGATGGCATTGGGATTGAGGTAGGGATGGGACTGGGGCAGTGAGGGGATTAGGATTGGGGCAGGGATGGGATTGAGGCAGGGATGGCATTGGGATTGGGGCAGGGATGGGACTGGGGCAGTGAGGGGATTAGGATTGGGGCAGGGATGGCATTGAGGCAGGGATGGCATTGGGATTGAGGCAGGGATGGGACTGGGGCAGTGAGGGGACTGGGATTGGGGCAGGGATGGCATTGTGGCAGGGATGGGATTGGGGCAGGGATGGGATTGAGGCAGTAAGGGGATTGGATTGGGGCAGGGATGGCATTGTGGCAGGGATGGCACTGGGATTGAGGCAGGGATGGGATTGGGGCAGTGAGGGGACTGGGGGATTGGGGGATTGGGGCAGGGATGGCATTGTGGCAGGGATGGCATTGGGATTGAGGCAGGGATGGGACTAAGGCAGTGAGGGGACTGGGATTGGGGCAGGGATGGGATTGAGGCAGTAAGGGGATTGGATTGTGGCAGGGATGGGATTGGGGCAGTGAGGGGACTGGGATTGGGGCAGGGATGGGACTGGGGCAGTGAGGGGACTGGGGGATTGGGGGATTGGGGCAGGGATGGCATTGTGGCAGGGATGGCATTGTGGCAGGGATGGGACTGGGGCAGTGAGGGGACTGGGATTGGGGCAGGGATGGGATTGAGGCAGTAAGGGGATTGGATTGGGGCAGGGATGGGATTGTGGCAGGGATGGCATTGGGATTGTGGCAGGGATGGGACTGGGGCAGTGAGGGGACTGGGATTGGGGCAGGGATGGCATTGGGATTGTGACAGGGATGGGACTGGGGCAGTGAGGGGACTGGGGGATTTGGACAGTGACAGATCAAGAGATTGGAGCAGTGATGGGGTTGAGACAGTGACAGGACTCAATCACTCTGAATCCTGATTTAAGACCAGGAACAGGGGACTGAGCTGATCCCCTGCGATGGCCCTGACATTGCCCCCAACACCCAGAGAACAGAGGGTGTGTTCAGGGCTGGCACTGACCCAGCCTGATTGACATTCCCAGCTCCAGCAATGAACTGGGAGCACACAGCATTTCCAGGGCGCTTGGCCCACTCAGCACAGCTCACTTCAGGAATATTTCACTGTGGCACTTGGGAATACTGAGCAGATTAATTTGCATACAGAATTGCATTCAGCATGCAAACCAGGGTTTTTTAAGAAACATTAAGCAAGTTGGAATCTGAACTCTCTCAGCTCTGTTAGATGGACTTTTCCCCCTCCCAAATCTTGTTTTCTGTTTAACAAGGCATTAGTGAACAAATAATATTAATTGCAGTTACCAAATCAGACTTGTCAGCTCCCATCATGACACACTTCATGTGGCAGAACTGGCACCTTATTTTTAGTCATGCAAGAGAGGAGGAAAACAAGCTTTTCTGATTTCAGCTGAACTTCTCCACTTTGAATGAAAATGTATTCTCAACCTAAATTCAAAAGCAGGAGTGATTAAAGAAAACGTTTTTCCACACACACACACAAAAAAAAATCTGGGTGTGCTTTGGAAATGAAGAAACAAAGAGGACTAAGGGAGGGAGCAGAAAATAATTGGGAAACAAAGCTGTCAAAAGCAGATGTTGCTAATCTTTTGTGTACACAGATTAATAAAGTAAATGTGCATATACAGACACATACACACACCCCATAAATCACAACATTTGGCTGATAAATGAGTGCTTTCAGGCTCTATTATACCAACAAACACCTAAGTGCCACTCCACATTTGTTTTGAGAAGCTCCAAGAGCTGAGAAAGTGACTGAACATTCCCAGGGAACTCCAGAAACCCCAAATCCCCCCAGAGAAGCTCAAGGACCAGGCAGCGTTTGCCAAGCAACAAAAACCTCAGAGCACAGACCTTCAGCAGAGGCAGGGGAGGGAGGGGAGGTTTGGGATGCTCAGGATAGATCTGGGGCACCTTTGGGATGCTCAGGAGGGATCCTGGGGCAGGCACATTTGGGATGCCCAGGACAGCTCCTGGGGCAGGCACATTTGGGATGCCCAGGATGGATCCTGGGGCACATTTGGGATGCTCAGGGATCCTGAGGCACATTTGGGATGCTCAGGAGGGATCCTGGGGCCTATTTGGGATGCCCAGGAGGGATCCTGGGGTACATTTGGGATGCCCAGGATAGATCTGGGGCACATTTGGGATGCTCAGGATAGATCTGGGGCACATTTGGGATGCTCAGGGATCCTGGGGCACATTTGGGATGCTCAGGAGGGATCCTGGGGCAGGCACATTTGGGATGCTCAGGGATCCTGGGGCACATTTGGGATGCTCAGGAGGGATCCTGGGACACATTTGGGATGCCCAGGACAGCTCCTGGGGCACATTTGGGATGCTCAGGACAGCTCCTGGGGCACATTTGGGATGCTCAGGAGGGATCCTGGGGCACATTTGGGATGCTCAGGACAGTTCCTGGGGCAGGCACATTTGGGATGCTCAGGACAGTTCCTGGGGCAGGCACATTTGGGATGCCCAGGACAGCTCCCGGGGCCCATTTGGGATGCTCAGGATGGCTCGGGGGGCTGTGCTCAGCCAGGGCCAGGCCTGGAGCAGCAGCCCGGGCTGGGAGCAGGCAGTGACGTCCGTGCTGCTCTCCCTCAGCTCCTGCTGTCAATCTGGGATTTCTCCTGCTGCCACTCTGAAGGCCAAAAGGCTCCTGAGTGCAGCTCAGCCAGCAGGCAGAGCTGGGCCTGGACTCGCTCTCCCAGCCTGCTGACAAGTCTGAATGCCACAGTCAAGCTGCCATTTGGGGGATAAAAAGGGAAGGCAAAACAAAACCAAAGCCTGGGCTCTGTCAAGCTGTTCCCCAGAGCAGCAGGAGCACTGCAGTACAACTGTCACTGTCACTCCTCCCCTCCTGACACGGAAGCCAAGCACTTTGTGAGGAGGAGAAGAAGGAATCAGTGAGGATTGCAGCTCCCTTCCCTCTCAGCTCTGCCCTGTACCTGGGAATGCAGAGCACACCCAAAGCCTGCAGCCCATCTCCAGGGAGCAGCAGATCAAACAGCACACAGAGGCTCCTCACAGCTTTCAGCACATTGCAGGGCCTTCTGCCTGCTCCTTAATTCCAGCTGCACTGCAAACACAGAGCTGGACAAATATCAAGAAGTTCTCCTTGATTAAATGGCTTCCAGTTCTGCAAATAACAACATGAGGAAAAGGGCTGTAAAACACCTGAACCACAGGAATCCTGCCCAGAGCATGGGCAGGGACAAGGCATGGCCAGCCCTCCACGTCCTCCCACTTTGAGCTCTGTCCTGAACCTCACTTTGCTACCAAAATGGGATTGATTCCCTCTGCACCAACTCCCAGTGATGCACACACAGCTTGTAACCACCACACTGCCTGCAGACCCAGCTTGAGGCAGCCCAGGATGGCTTTGATTCCATGAGGAGAAAAACCCTTCAAAAACATCTCCCAGGTGGCTGCAATGCAGCAGATCACTGGTGCTGTGAGTGAACCCAGCCTGTGCTGTGCTCCCTCTCCCTTCTCCCCTCACTACCTGCCCTGGTCTGTGCAAAACAAACCTGTCAGGAGGTGCAAACAGGAACCTTTGGCACAAGAATTTACCAAGAGCCAATTAATCTTTGCAGTAAGTGTTACAGGAGACAGCAGGGACAGCCACCAGGGTGACACCCACAGTGACACCCAGGGTGACAGCCACGGTGGCAGGGACTGGGCCTCAGAGGGTTTGGGATGAACCAGAATCCACCCAAGATGTTCCTGCTCCTCCTGCAGGCTCCTTCACCAGGGATGGAGCAAAATCATCTCAAAAACTCATGGAAACCTCCAAGAGCTTTGCATTAAAAGAATAAAAGTCAAACTCATCAACCCCTCAAGAGCTGCTGCGAGGAAGTCCCCAAGGCAGTTTTAACTCCAGGCCCTGAGTGGTGTTTAACTCCCAAACAAACCCCAAAAAGCAGCTGCACACAGGCAAGGCAGGCTGGCACAGGGAATGGCAAACTGCACAGCTCAACAGCTCAAACTGCACAACTCCAACAGCTCAACCTGCACAGCTCAACAGCTCAAACTGCACAGCTCAACAGCTCAAACTGCACAACTCCAACAGCTCAAACTGCACAGCTCAACCTGCACAGCTCAAACAGCTCAAACTGCACAACTCAAACTGCACAGTTCAAACTGCACAGCTCAACCTGCACAGCTCAAACTGCACAGCTCAACCTGCACAGCTCAACCTGCACAGCTCAACCTGCACAGCTCAACAGCTCAACCTGCACAACTCCAACAGCTCAACCTGCACAGCTCAACAGCTCAACCTGCACAACTCCAACAGCTCAAACTGCACAGCTCAACCTGCACAGCTCAAACTGCACAGCTCAAACAGCTCAAACTGCACAACTCCAACAGCTCAAACAGCTCAAACTGCACAACTCAAACTGCACAGCTCAACAGCTCAAACTGCACAACTCCAACAGCTCAAACTGCACAGCTCAACCTGCACAACTCAAACTGCACACCTCAAACTGCACAGCTTAACCTGCACAGCCCAAACTGCACAACTCAAACTGCACAGCTCAACAGCTCAAACTGCACAACTCCAACAGCTCAACCTGCACAGCTCAACAGCTCAACCTGCACAACTCCAACAGCTCAAACTGCACAGCTCAACAGCTCAACCTGCACAACTCCAACAGCTCAACCTGCACAACTCCAACAGCTCAACCTGCACAGCTCAAACTGCACAACCCAAACTGCACAGCTCAACCTGCACAGCTCAACCTGCACAGCTCAAACTGCACTCAACTGTAAGCACAGAAGGGTTATTTTAAAATACCACAATTCTGTTTTCTGCCTCTCAGTAATTGTGTTTGTGAAGAAGCACCACTGGTGCAGGACAGGCACTAACTCAGGCACCCCTTGGCAAGGGCACTCACAAAGGGAACGTCCTCATGGCCAGGGGACTCCTGCTCTGCAGAGGGATCCTGCAAAATGAACCCCTGGGCTGAGAAACTGCACTGGAGGCTGGGTTTGACCAGGGTACTCTGGAAATGAATGGAAGCAGGGAAGCACAAAGGTGAAATATTAAATGCTGGAGTTTCTCAGGCCATCTGTGACTGACCTGCAGGGATGAGAAGCAGCAGAGACCTTGGCTGGAGTGGAGTGCAGCACTGCCAATCTCAGCAGCAGCAACAGGAACTGCACCCAAACCCGAGGGCAGCAATGAGGACTGGGACCATGGACTGGCTTGGGTGGAGGGGATTTTACAGATATTTCAGAGATATTCCATTCCTGTCCCTGCCATGGCCACCTTGCACTGGCCCCGGACACTGCCAGGGGTGGCAGCTGCACTCAGGCTCACCCTGAATTCCACAGGGAAGCAAAGCAAAGCTTTACCTGGCACAAAAGGAACCTGTTCATGTTAGGAGATCCAGGGAAGGCACACAAACCCTGCACCTCATCTTGAGGGGGGCTTTGGCAACAAAATCACCCCAAACACACTTTGTAAACCTCACGTCCCACTGAGGTAAGGTCAAATGCAGGCTGGGACTGAGTGAGCAGTAAAATACCCGTTGTGCAGCAATCCCTTTGGACATACCCAGGGGTGAGGCAGGGTCTGCAGCTCCAGAAGCTTCTGCTGAGGGCAGCAGCCCTTCCTCCAGCGTGGGCAGCTCCAACAGGCCCCTCCTGGCACAGCTCTGGCCCAGCTTGGTGTCCCAGGAGCAGCTGCTGCCCAGCTCTGCTGCCAGCCAGAACCAGGGCTCCTGGGGGGAGAAACACTGCTCATCATCATCATCATCATCATCATCATCATCATCATCATCATCATCATCATCCTCCCTGTGAGAACTGAGAGAAGCCAGCACTGATTCTGAAGGGCTCCTACACAAACCCTCAGCCTGGGTTGTGGCAGGACCAGGGGAGTCCTGGGAGTCTCCCAGCACTGCCCTGAGGAGCTGCTCTGCCTCTGGGGACACCCTCAGGGCTTACAGCTCCTTCCCACAGCCCTGCTGTGTGAGCCAGAGCTTTTGCACGAGCTGGAAATCCAGATTTTGATTCAGACCAGGCTGGTAAGGCTCAGCCTCTGGACACTGAGAGCGGAGGGAATTCTCAGAGCAATCCCACACTTGGCAGCACATCCAGCACATCCCCTGGGACTGCAGCACAGTGCAAGGGCTGCACTCCACACACACAGCACCTCCTGTTAATTGCAATCACCTAATTAACCCTCAGCCCAGGCCAGAGCAGCTCAGCATACACCCTGGCAGCAGCACCCCTTTCCTGAGGGATGGCTGGTCCAGGGATGGCTGGTCCAGGGACACCCCAGGGACACCCAGGGATGGCTGATCCCAGGGATGGCTGGTCCAGGGACAGCCCAGTGCTCCCAGGGACACCCCAGGGACAGCCCAGTGCTCCCAGGGACACCCCAGTGCTCCCAGGGACACCCCAGTGCTCCTGCACTCCTGGGTTCTGCTGCTGCAGCTCCTCCCTCCAAGCAGGGCAGGGGAAGTGCTGGCAATTGGCTAAAAGGGATAAAAACACAGATTATTGCTTTGCACTGCAGTGTGTGCTCAGTTGCCTCATGGGCAATGAAATACAAGAAATAATATATGAAATCTATCAAATACATGAAATATATGAAATACATGAAGTGCTCAGGCCGTCCCCAGCAGCAGAGGTTGGGCTGCAGCCCCTCATGCTTGGGGTGTTCCTACAGCCCATGCAGAGTGCCAGAGTGCCCTGGAGCAGGCAGGCTCCTTGCCCACCTCGGCCCCCAAACCCTGAGCATCACCACCACCACTGTGTGCAGAGCAGCCAGTCCCTCCTGGGCACCAGCCCTCCCTTCCCAACCATGTGAATCCAGGGAGTGCTCTGGATCAGCACCTGCACAGCAGCCAGTCCCTCCCGGGCACCAGCCCTCCCTTCCCAACCATGTGAATCCAGGGAGTGCTCTGGATCAGCACCTGCACAGCAGCCAGTCCCTCCCGGGCACCAGCCCTCCCTTCCCAACCATGTGAATCCAGGGAGTGCTCTGGATCAGCACCTGCACAGCAGCCAGTCCCTCCTGGGCACCAGCCCTCCCTTCCCAACCATGTGAATCCAGGGAGTGCTCTGGATCAGCACCCCTGAGCCACTGAGTCAGAGCACCACGGCACCCCGCGGTCCCTGAGGCTGGAGAAGCCCTCCTGTGCCCAATCCCCCTCGTCCCCAGCCCAGAGCTCTGGGTGCCGCCTCCAGCCCTTCCCTGGGCACCTCCAGGGATGGGGACTCCAGCAGACCCTCCAGCAAAGCCCATCCCCTCCTGGCCACTTCTCACCCAGGGGTTCTCCAGGCTGAGCTGTGCCTCCCCAAGGCCCAGGGGCAGCTCCCTGGATAAACCCCCCAGGAATGGCCCCTCCTGAGCAGGGGAACAATGCAGGGGAGCAATGCAGGGGCAGCAGCACACTCTGCTGCACTATTCCAGTTTAATCCCTGCTCCAGAGAGCACCCCTGAGGAGATCACCTGGGTGAGACATTGCCCCACATTAGCACTGGCTGTACCAGGGCACAGAACCAGGCAGCTGCAGGCAGGAGGAAGGATTTACTAAATGGGTGTAATCATCTCTGAGGGCTCCCACATCATTTAAATCAAATGAAGGAAATTTAACAACGTTTTTCTTCCTGAAATTCAATACATTGCCGCTAAATACATAAAGAGGGGTGAAGACAGAAATAAAGCTGAATTACAGCCACCCCCACAGCACACAGCACCATGAATTGGAGAGTTGGAGAAGCAGCTCTGAACCCATGCTGCAGTTCATGGGCAGAAATATGAACATTACTGGGTTTTGAAGTACCTTCAACATCCAGGTTAGCTCTCCTTGTGTTATTCTGCCCCACAGACCACTGAGAATATCCCACAACAGAATATGGGAGAAATAAAAACCCAGGGAGAAAGGGAAAGAGATCTCCCCAGACAGCTGATGGCAGCCAGCTGATCTGCCAGGCCATCACAAACACACCCTGGTTTCTGCCAACACCTGAGAGCAGCCCCAGCCCAGCCCTGCCAGCCCCACACGAGCCTGCAACACTGCAGGGACTGAGCCCAGCCCTGCCTGGGCAGCCCCAGCACCCCTTCTGGGCAGGGATCCTCCCCAACACCCAGCCCACAGCTCCCTGAGGCTGCTCCCTCCTGCCCTGGTGACTGTCACACGGGAGGGACACAGGAGGGACACCCCAGCACTCTGCTCTGCACTGGGGCATTGCTCATGCTCAGGCTGAACATGGCAGCAATTTACTCTGGGCAAGCTGCAGGGCTGGGGCTCTCCTGTAGGCCTCGGGAAGCCCAAGGATGGCTGCACAATAAAAAGCAGTTCAGAATTCACCCATCCCTGGTGGAGGTGCCTGGGTGGCAGGAGGGATGGAGGGGTTGGGTCTGGAGGCACTGCTGGCACCCCAGTCCTGGCTGAGAACGAGGCACGGGTCCAGCAGTTTGAGGGGCAGAGTTAATAATGCACAGATCAGGGCTGAACGGAGCTTCCCTGCCTGGCCTGGCTCTGCCCCGGCCCCCAGTGCAGTGAGAGCTCAGGGCCACTGGGAGTCAGCAGCCACCGCTGCAGGGCAGGGACAGGGACAGGGACAGGGACAAACAGGAACTCACCTGGAGCACCAGGGACTGATCCAGCTGGGAACCAGGGACTGATCCACCTGGGAACACCAGGGATTGATCCACCTGGAGCACCAGGGACTGATCCACCTGGGAACCAGGGACGGATCCACCTGGGAACACCAGGGACTGATCCACCTGGGAACACCAGGGACTGATCCACCTGGGAACCAGGGACTGAGCCACCTGGGAACACCAGGGACTGATCCACCTGGGAACCAGGGACTGATCCACCTGGGAACACCAGGGACTGATCCACCTGGGAACCAGGGACTGAGCCACCTGGGAACACCAGGGACTGATCCACCTGGGAACCAGGGACTGAGCCACCTGGGAACACCAGGGACTGAGCCACCTGGGAACCAGGGACTGAGCCACCTGGGAACACCAGGGACTGAGCCACCTGGGAACACCAGGGATCTGTCTGCAGAACCAGGGATCTGCCTGGAGCACCAGAGAGCCACCTGGGAACCAGAGATCCAGCTGGAGAACCAGGGATCTAGCTGGAGCACCAGGGATGGAGCCACCTGGGAACCAGGGATTTGTCTGCAGAACAAGGGATCCACTTGGGAATCAGGGATCTGCCTGGAGCACCAGGGATGGATCCAGCTGGAGCACCAGGGATGGATCCAGCTGGGAACACCAGGGATGGATCCAGCTGGAATAGCAGGGATGGATCCAGCTGGAGCACCAGGGATGGATCCAGCTGGGAACACCAGGGATGGATCCAGCTGGAATAGCAGGGATGGATCCAGCTGGAGCACCAGGGATGGATCCAGCTGGGAACACCAGGGATGGATCCAGCTGGAGCACCAGGGATGGATCCAGCTGGGAACACCAGGGATGGATGCAGCTGGGAACACCAGGGATGGATCCAGCTGGGAACACCAGGGATGGATGCAAGCGGGGAACACCAGGGATGGATCCAGCTGGAGCACCAGGGATGGATGCAGCTGGGAACACCAGGGATGGATCCAGCTGGAGCACCAGGGATGGATGCAGCTGCTCTGCCCCCTGGGATTACAGACCTTCAGTCTGCAGGTCCCACCCCTGAGCACCTCCAGGACCCCTCCTCTGCCTTCTCCAAGCCCTGCTGTGGCAGGGAAGCACCACTGACTGTGTCCTCCTCCTCCCAGCCCAGCCTCCTGCCCTGTGTGCCCAGCCCTGCCTGCCCCAGGGCTCCCCAGGCTCAGGCCACCCTCTGGCCTGTCCCTTGTGCTGGCAGCCCCAACAGGAGGGCATCCAGGGCCAAGGAGGGAATGGTTCCCTCCAGAGAGACCCAAACAGAACAGGATCCAGCTGGGGCCAAGGAGGGAATGGTTCCCTCAGAGCCCCAAACAGAACAGGATCCAGATGAGGCCAAGGAGGGAATGGTTCCCTCCAGAGAGACCCAAACAGAACAGGATCCCGCTGGGGCCAAGGAGGGAATGGTTCCCTCAGAGCCCCAAACAGGAGAGGATCCAGATGAGGCCAAGGAGGGAATGGTTCCCTCAGAACTCCAAACAGTAGGAAGCCTCATTCTGTGGGTTACAGAATTCCTCCCCCTGTTACACTCTAAAGCCCAGAACGCCTTTAAATTGCCACAAACTGGGCCATCACTCCCAGCCTCTCCCCAGTGAGCAGAAACTTCAAGAAGTGTTGAGCAGAAGTTTTTAAAGGCAGTTTGAACCCCAGTGCACTGCAGATCTGTGCTGGATTCTGCCACAAGGTGTGACACAGTGGCCCAGAGGCCAGGACAGGTGAGCAGGGCACAGCAGCACAGGTGACTCCTGCTTTGGATACCCCTGGGAAACTGCAGCCTGAAGCTCCCAAATCCCAGAGGTGATTCTCTGCAGTGAGCTGAAATCACCCCAGAAGGAGCAGAAGGACACAGCAGAGGTGTCAGGGCAGCAGGGCTCAGCTCCAGCTGGGACTGCCAGGGCTCACTGGGGTTGTCAGAGCAGCACTCACACCAGGGCAACACAAACACACAGGGAGCAGTGGCCATCAGGGAAGAGCAGCACCCAAAATGCACCAGACACACTGCCCTGGGCTCAGCAGAACCAGCTGACACCAGAAAAGGAGGGGAATTCACTGCTCCCCAACAGCACAGCCTGGAACCCAGCTGGCTGGGAACTGCCTGAACTGCACTCCCAGGAATGGTACTGCTGTTTACATGCACAGGAGAACAAAGTGCAGCATCCAGTCCTGCTGTCCCTCCTGAGAGCACCCAGGGAAGCTCCTGCTGCTGCTGCAGGGCTGATGGAAACTGCATTAAACCTCCACTGAGTGCCATACCCATCAGAAAGCCTTGCCTTTAGCATGTCCCAGTGACTGCCATGGCTGGTCCCATCCTTTGTTCCAGCTTCTGTTATTTCTCCTGGCCTTTAGCATGTCCCAGTGACTCCCATGGCTGTTCCCATCCTTTGCTCCACCTTTGTTATTTCTCCTGGCCTTTAGCATGTCCCAGTGATTCCCCATGGCTGTTCCCATCCTTTGCTCCACCTTTGTTATTTCTCCTGGCCTTTAGGATGTCCCAGTGATTCCCCATGGCTGTTCCCATCCTTTGTGCCAGCTTTTGTTATTTCTCCTGGCCTTTAGGATGTCCCAGTGACTCCCATGGCTGTTCCCATCCTTTGTTCCAGCTTTGTTATTTCTCCTGGTGACACTGAACCTGCACCAGCCTGTCCTTCCTCCAGGGAAGGTTTCCAGAAGTTGCCAAGGCATCTACCTCAGGTTTCCACGTGGCTGCTGCACCTCTCTCTGAGCTCTGGAGCTGTCACACCTCGGAATTTTCCCTCTGAGAACAGGGGGCAGTCACCACCAAGTGCCACAACCACACAAGTTCCTGCCCCACGCTCTCACAGGGTGCCAGCTCAGCAGGACACTGGTTCCTGCATGGCCCTGATGGGACAGCACTTGCAGGGATGTCCTCCCAGCCTGCAGCAGGGATGTGAGCACAGCTGAGTGCACAGAGCTGTGTGAGCCCTCCATGGAGAAAAGGAGGCTCCAGGGAGTCCTCCAGCACCTCCCAGTACCTAAAGGTGGCTTTTAAAAAAGAGGAACAACTTTTTATACTGGCAGATACTGGAAGGACAAGAGGGAAGTGCTTTAAATTAAAAGCTGAGGCATTTAGATGAGATTTTGGGACTAAATCCTTCCCCATCAGGTGAGGAGGCCCTGGCACAGCTGTGGCTGCCCCTGCACCCCTGGCAGTGCCCCAGGCCCGGTCAGAGGGGACCTGGAGCAGCCTGGGGCAGGGGGAGGTGTCCGTGCCATGGCAGGGTGGCACTGGGTGGGTTTGAAGGTCCCTTCCACCCAAACCATGCTGTAATTGCTGGGCTCAGCCCCTGTCCCTGAGTGCCCTGCAGGTCACGGCTCGGCAGCCGCACTCACCTGTCCCCGGGGCAGAACCAGCCCCGAGGGGAACAACGCATCTTTATCAGCCTGTAATCAGCACAATGACAGAGCACACAGCCTTCTCCTGGGAGAGCAGGGGCGCTCCGGAGCCGGTGGGACCCTTATCCCGGCAGAGAGCGGGGCACCGAGGGGCAGAGAGGGACCGGGGGCACCGAGGGGCAGAGAGGGACCGGGGACACCGAGGGGCAGAGAGGGACACCGAGGGACCGGGGGCACCGAGGGGCAGAGAGGGACCGGGGGCACCGAGGGGCAGAGAGGGACCGGGGGCACCGGCGGACCAGGTCGGGGTCGGGCCCTGCTGGGAGCCGGGAAGGGGCTCGGGCCAGCCGGGTCCCCCTTTCCGGCGGGGTGACCCCTTAAGAGCCCTTTCACGGGGCAAGAGGTGACACCGGCCGGCTGCCCCAGCCCCAGCAGCGTGAGGAGCCAGCGTGGCGCACGGACACGGGGACACACGGACACACATACACACACAGAGGGACACACACGGATACAGGGACACACACAGACACGGGGACACACGGACACACATAGGGAGGACACACAGACTCGCACACAACCGCTCCCGTCGGTGAGCGGCTGCTCCCGCCCGCCCGACCCCGTGCTCACCTGCTGCTGCTGCTCCTCCTCCTCCTCCTCCTGCTGCTGCTGGCCGTGCTCCATGGCGGCGGGCCGTGTCCGTGGGTCCCCCCCCCACACCGTGTCCGTGTGTCCGGCTGTCCCCGTGTCCCGCCCGGTCGTCAGGGACTCGCACCCGCCCCGCGAGCGCACGCGCCGGGACCGCCCCCTCCCCGCGCCGCCATTGGTCAGCGATGGGGGCGGGGCCGGGCCGCGAGCTTCCCTTCCCGCGCGGTGATTGGTGGGCGGGCAGCGGCGGGGCGGGGCTACGGGAGCGCGCGCGCGCGGGGGTTTTGGCGGGCAGCGGAAGTGCCCGGATAGAGGCGGGGGCGGGGCCGGGGCCGGGGCCGGCAGTGAGGGACCGTGAGGGACCGTGAGGGACCGTGAGGCCGGAGCGGGCTGGGCTGGGCCGGGCCGGACAGAGCTGCCAGCGGAACCGACACCTTCCGCTGCCCGGGGAGCTCCGCCCAGCTCGGCCGGGTCACTGCCAGGGATCCGGGGGTGGCCGCCGCCGGTAACGTGTGCCAGGAAAGCTCCCCCGTAATGTCCGGTCCAACAGGATCACAGCATCGCTGGGCTGCAAAAGCCCTCCCAGACCATCCAGTCCCAGCTGTGCCCGATGTCCCCTTGTCCCCAGCCCAGAGCTCCGAGTGCCACCTCCAGCCCTTCCCGGGACACCTCCCGGGATGGGCACTCCAGGCTTCCCCGGGCAGCCCTGCCAATGTCCAGTCACCCCTCCTGTGAATAAAACCTTCCTGGTGTTTGTCCCCTTGTCCGAACTCTGCCCTCTGGCAATGGAAGCCATTCCCTGTGTCCTGTCCCTTGTCCCAGTCCCTCTCCAGCTCTCCCGGAGCCCCTCGGTGGTGGATCCCACTGAAATCAGGCATTCTGAGGCAGTCCTGTGTGAGCAGGAAATGAGTGGGATTGTCCTACATGGGAATTCCATTCAACTCGCTCCCAAGCTCTCCAGCAGGACTGGGGGTCTCTGGTGGTCTGTCAGGAACCATTCCCCAGCTGGGTTGAAAGGACAGACTCAAAGTCTGGGCAGGGTGAGAACATGAGATGGACCTGTCCATGGACACCTTTAGATCTGCGCGTCAGTCCTCATGGCTCCCTCATCCATGAAATCCTCCATACTTCCTCATCCATGAAATCCTCCATACTTCCTGATCCATGAAATCCTCCATACTTCCTCATCCATGAAATCCTCTTCCTCATCCATTAAATCCTCCATGGCTCCCTCATCCATGAAATCCTCCTTGGCTCCCTGATCACTGCCATCCTTCATGGCTCCCTGATCCATTAAATCCTCCATACTTCCTGATCCCTGAAATCCTCCATGGTTTCCTGATCCCTGAAATCCTGTATCACTTCCTGATCCATTAAATCCTCCATAGCTTCCCATTCCCTGTCATCCTCCATGGCTTCCTGATCCATCAAATCCTCCATACTTCCCATTCCCTGCCATCCTCCCCGGCTTCCCTCCAGGTGCCCTGCGGGAGGGAGGGAGGAGCTCTGCCTTCCCCTGACACAGCCGCCCCCTGATCCAGTGGGAGATGTCCCTGCCCATGACAAGGGGGTTGAGGCTGGCTGGTTTTTAGGGTCCCTTCCATCCCAGCCCATGACAAGGGGGCTGGGGCTGGCTGGTTTTTAGGGTCCCTTCCATCCCAGCCCATGACAAGGGGGCTGGGGCTGGCTGGTTTTTAGGGTCCCTTCCATCCCAGCCCATGACAAGGGGGCTGGGGCTGGCTGGTTTTTAGGGTCCCTTCCATCCCAGCCCATGACAAGGGGGCTGGGGCTGGCTGGTTTTTAGGGTCCCTTCCATCCCAGCCCATGACAAGGGGGCTGGGGCTGGCTGGTTTTTAGGGTCCCTTCCATCCCAGCCCATGACAAGGGGGTTGGGGCTGGCTGGTTTTTAGGTCCCTTCCATCCCAGCCCATGACAAGGGGGTTGAGGCTGGCTGGTTTTCCATCCCTTCCATCCCTGCCCATGACAAGGGGGTTGAGGCTGGATGGTTTTTAGGGTCCCTTCCATCCCAGCCCATGACAAGAGGGTTTGAGCTGGATGGTTTTTAGGTCCCTTCCATCCCTGCCCATGACAAGGGGGTTGAGGCTGGATGGTTTTTAGGGTCCCTTCCATCCCAGCCCATGACAAGGGGGTTGGGGCTGGCTGGTTTTTAGGGTCCCTTCCATCCCAGCCCATGACAAGAGGGTTTGAGCTGGATGGTTTTTAGGTCCCTTCCATCCCAGCCCATGACAAGGGGGTTGGGGCTGGCTGGTTTTCCATCCCTGCCCATGCCATGACTCCCTGACTCTGTGATAAGCTCTCCCTGAGGCATCCAGGCACTGGTTAACACTCTGTGTTTCAGCTGGGGCCAGCAAGGGCACAGGAGGAATTTCCCATTAAAAGCAGGAGTTATTTCCCATGGCTTTTGGCTCCCCTGAGCTGCGGGGCAGGGACAGGAGCCCCCGGCCATGCAGGTTCCAGTGGCAGCCCCTCAGTCCCTGTGTCCCCATCCCAGCAGTTAAAGGTATCAGCAGTGGAGCCAGCTGTGCACAGCTCTGTGCCCAGCCAATAAATAACTGCACCCTCCACGAGCAGGGAAGCTGCAGGACTGGAAGATCGAGATGCTCCCAGAGCATTTCCTTCTCCTGAGTTCTTTATTCTGCTGGGAGCAGCTCTCTGCCCGGTATCCAGCAGAACATCTCCCAAAAGGCAGCGTCTGCACTGGCTCTGCAGTGACTTGGGGGGTTGTTTTTCAGCACCAGATAAATGTGAATGCTCAAATGCAGCTAGGCAAACATTCCTTAAAATAATTAAGATGCTGACAAGAAAATGCAGCCTGACATTCAGAGCCATCTCCTGCTGCAAACGCAGTTAAATGTGCTGGGCTCAGCCCGTCCCAGTGCTCGTTTGTGCACATCCCTAAACCATCCCCTCGGAGCAGGGAACAGCAGCCGTGGGGTGCCTGCCTGGGGGAGCAGAGGCAGCAGCCACGCAGCAAACCCCGCTGGAAGGGGCGGCGATTCCTCCCTTCACCCCCCTGGCAGCCCGAGGAACCCGGCTCGGCTCCAGGGCCGGCTCCCCCTCGCTGCCGAGCGCGCTGTGGTGCTGAGAACAGCTCCGAGAGGCACCTGCGAGGAGCCTGCCGCTTCTGGAGGGCTCCTCTCGTCACGCCAGCCCCAAATTCTGTCACTGCCTTTATTTTTAGCAGAGCGATTCACAGGCAGGGAGGGGAGGAGGAAGGCTTGGCTGAGTGTTTATCGCTCGCACATCACACAGGAAGCTGTTCACATTTTTATTAATTGACTAACAATATCCAGAGACTTACTCAGGCTCAGATGGAATCTGCTCCAATCCTTTCCAGCGAAATGTCACTTGAAATGAAAATGGCAGAGGAATTTTTAGAAAGGCCATTGCTGGGGGAGATTCTTGGAGAGAGAAGAACCTGCCTTCCCTCAAAACTCTGTCAGCCTCAGGGGTTTTAAAGGTGACATGTAATATATTAAAATACAGGGATTGATTAATGTGCTAATTGCAGGGGAGAATATAAAATACAATCGTGACTTCAGATACCTTGGAGAAGAGGAATGTTTGAACATCAGGCTCTGGCTGGTGCCAGTGACACGTTAATTGCCAAGTTTTCAACGTGAGGATTTCTGTGCTCCAAGGTGGTTGGAAGCTCATCATTACTGGGATCTGATCAACAGGATTCCTCAGCTGCTCTGGAAAACAAATCTCAGCTGCTTTAGTGCCTGTGTATTTCTGTATCAGGTACCTTAGGAACACTGACACCTGACTGAGCCTTTTCCCTGGTTTGTGATTGCAAAAATGGAGATGGTTCCATGGCAGAGGTCCAGGTGATCTCTACATCAGCTCCCGTTAAAAATGGAGAGGAGGAGGCAAGGGAGGGAAGGTCAGGTGTGTCAGAAGGGTGGGCAGCAGGAGCCAGCTGGCACGGCAGAGTGATGGGCAGGTGATTCAGTCAGCGAGGCCAGGGGAGTTCCCAGCAGCAGGAGGAGCTGGGCTGGCTGTGATCTGTGCCAGCGAAGCAGCTCAGGCTGGGGCTGCAGGACACGAAACCAGGAATCAGGAGAGGAGGCTGATGACAGGCTGAGCTCCTGAGCACAGCGCAGGCTCGGGGAGAAACAGGGAGAAAAAGGGAATGGAAGCATGAATGGGGGCTGTGCTCTGTGCTGGGAATGGGGGGAAACATGAATGGAGAGCTGTGCTGGGAATGAGGGACACAGGAATGGGGGACACAGGAATGGGGGCTGTGCTCTGTGCTGGGAATGGTGGGAAACATGAATGGAGAGCTGTGCTGGGAATGGGGGACACAGGAATGGGGAGGACACAGGAATGGGAGCCGTGCTCCATGCTGGGAGCAGTGGGACACAGGAATGGGGAGGATACAGGAATGGGAGCCGTGCTCCATGCTGGGAGCAGTGGGACACAGGAATGGGGAGGATACAGGAATGGGAGCCGAGCTCCATGCTGGGAGCAGTGGGACATAGGAATGGGGAGGACACAGGAATGGGAGCTGTGCTCCATGCTGGGAGCAGTGGGACACAGGAATGGGGAGGACACAGGAATGGGAGCTGTGCTCCATGATGGGAGCAGTGGGACACAGGAATGGGGGCACACAGGAATGGGGAGGACACAGGAATGGGAGCTGGGCTCCATGCTGGGAGCAGTGGGACACAGGAATGGGAGCTGTGCTCCATGATGGGAGCAGTGGGACACAGGAATGGGGGCACACAGGAATGGGAGCTGTGCTCCATGATGGGAGCAGTGGGACACAGGAATGGGGGCACACAGGAATGGGAGCCGTGCTCCATGCTGGGAGCAGTGGGACACAGGAATGGGGAGGACACAGGAATGGGAGCCATGCTCCATGCTGGGAGCAGTGGGACACAGGAATGGGGAGGACACAGGAATGGGAGCTGTGCTCCATGATGGGAGCAGTGGGACACAGGAATGGGAGCCGTGCTCCATGCTGGGAGCAGTGGGACACAGGAATGGGGAGGACACAGGAATGGGGAGGACACAGGAATGGGAGCTGTGCTCCATGCTGGGAGCAGTGGGACACAGGAATGGGAGCTGTGCTCCATGATGGGAGCAGTGGGACACAGGAATGGGAGCCGTGCTCCATGCTGGGAGCAGTGGGACACAGGAATGGGGAGGACACAGGAATGGGGAGGACACAGGAATGGGAGCCGTGCTCCATGCTGGGAGCAGTGGGACACAGGAATGGGGAGGACACAGGAATGGGAGCTGTGCTCCATGCTGGGAGCAGTGGGACACTGTAGCACAGGGCATCCCCGGCTGGGAGAGCATTCCAGCCAGGCTGGGAGCTGGTCCTGCTCCTGGCTGCCTGCATCAGCACCAGCAAAGTGCCCTGATCACTGCAATCCAGAGGCTGCAGGGTTTATTGGCGGATTCCAGCTCAATCAGATTGAGGGATAAATGGGATCTGGGCTTAGCTGAGGTTTCTGAGCTGAAAAGAGCAAATCAGGATTAAACCAGGAAAACAGATTAATGGGATAGACTGATCTGAGGGGCCTGGGCTCAGCAGCCCTCCAGCAAGGCTCACACTGGGGTATTGAAGGGGCAATGGCATCTGTGTCCATAGCAGGGGATAGGATCATGGAAAGATTTGGAGTGGAAAACTCCTTAAAAACCACCCAGTGCCACTCCTGCCATGGCAGGGACACCTCCCACTGTCCCAGGCTGCTCCAAGCCCTCTCCAGCCTGGCCTTGGGCACTGCCAGGGATCCAGGACAGCCACAGCTGCTCTGGGCACCCTGTGCCAGGGCCCCTGTGCCATGGGGAAAGTGACACAGGAAGGTGCAGCCTGTGAGGGGACATGGCTCCTTCCAGTGAGCCCAGAGGGTGCCCAGGAAAATCCCCCACCTGCTTTAGATACCCTGGTGAGATGCCCAAAATGAGGGTAACTACACCCAGCTCTTGGGAACCTGGATCTAGAGAAAACTTGGGATTCCTTCCTGTGAATGGTGCCTGAATTGTTTAAAATTTCATTCTTTGTGCAGTGATGAGAGCCCTGCATTGGCAAGGGCTGGACCTGGGGGGAAAACACCCTCCAGGAGAGGCTGGGGATAAGCAGAGCCTAAGAGAGGGAGCAGGAGGGCACATCCCAAATGAATCTTCACCCTGAGAGGCTGGGGATAAACAGGAGCCTAAGAGAGGGAGCAGGAGGGCACATCCCCAATGAATCTTCACCCTGAGGGGAGTGGGGATAAACAGGACCCTAAGAGAGGGGAGCAGGAGGGCACATCCCAAATGAAGCTTCACTCTGAGGGGAGTGGGGATAAACAGGACCCTAAGAGAAGGAGCAGGAGGGCACATCCCAAATGAAGCTTCACCCTGAGAGGCTGGGGATAAACAGGACCCTAAGAGAGGGAGCAGGAGGGCACATCCCAAATGAATCTTCACCCTGAGGGGAGTGGGGATAAACAGGAGCCTAAGAGGGGGAGCAGGAGGGCACATCCCAAATGAATCTTCACTCTGAGAGGCTGGGGATAAACAGGACCCTAAGAGAGGGAGCAGGAGGGCACATCCCCAATGAAGCTTCACTCTGAGAGGCTGGGGATAAACAGGACCCTAAGAGGGGGAGCAGGAGGGCCCATCCCCAATGAAGCTTCACTCTGAGAGCCTAAGAGGGGGAGCAGGAGGGCACATCCCCAATGAATCTTCACCCTGAGGGGAGTGGGGATAAACAGGACCCTAAGAGAGGGGAGCAGGAGGGCCCATCCCCAATGAATCTTCACCCTGAGGGGAGTGGGGATAAACAGGACCCTAAGAGGGGGAGCAGGAGGGCACATCCCCAATGAAGCTTCACCCTGAGGTCCAGCAGGCTCCAGGTGCAGTCTGGGCTGTGGAAGTGTCAGCTGGGATGGGTGAAGGAGCTCCAGAGCCTTCCTGGGTACTGCTGAGCCCCAATTCCAGACTAAAGGGGAGCACTGGAGCTCCTCCAGTGAGCCAGCGTGGGCTGGGAGCTGCTCTGAAATGTCCTGGCCTGATATCCAGCCCTGCCAGTGCCACGGGCACAGCTTCAGGATGGGTGTCTTGACTCACATCTTATGCAACCCCTCTCCTCCCCAGGAAGTGAGAAGGAACCCATTAAATCTGCCCACACAGCGTCTCTAATGCCTGAGCTGGAAGTGGTGGGAATTATGATGGATATATGGAGCCCTTCCCCAGGTTTTCAGGCAAATCAGGGGAAAGTTCCTTCAAAAAATGTTCAGCTAATTATGGATTTTCCAGCTGCGATAATGTTTGAAGGTCTAAGTCTTTAATTAAATCAGAGGTTTACGAGTGAACATTCCTGGTAGGAGTCTGTAGGGAGTAGCCTTTGAATTGGTAAATCAGCTCCTGAATAAACCACTTGTCAAGCTGAAACGCTACGTTCCCTGAGTTCTGTGCTAAGTTTAAACAAGAAAATAACTGAATTTCATGGAGATGAAAAATGGCAGTGCTGGGAACTGGAGATTTGCACTCACCCTCAGGTGCAGTGCAGCTCCTGCAGAACATTTTCTGTCTGTGCCACCCCACCAGCTGCTGCTGCTGCTCCAGCAGTGGAATCATTTGTGCTCCATCAGCCCCTGCTCCCTGTGCTGCCCCAGCTGCCACAGCCACAGCCCCTGGCAGGGTGGGCAGGCCCTGGCACAGGTGCCCAGAGCAGCTGGGGCTGCCCTGGATCCCTGGCAGTGCCCAAGGCCAGGCTGGATGGAGCTTGGAGCAGCCTGGGAGGTGTCCCTGCCATGGCAGGGGTGGCTCTGGATGGTGTTTGAGGTCTCTTCCAACCCAAATCATTCCATAATTCTTTGACTGTACTGGAGCATGTTAGGCACTTCAAATTCAGATGTGCCAGGACTAGCCCAGGTGCTCACTCTGACCCCCCTGATCCAGCCTGCAGCAGCATCAGGGCTCTGGGCTGGGCCTGGGCAAGCCATGGCACCTGTTTTCTATCTCTTTTATAGCTCTTCTATGCCTATTTTATATCTCTTTTACATCTGGTTTATACCTGTTTTATAGCTCTTTTATACCTGTTTTCTATCTCATTTATTGTTTAGTGCCTGAAACACTGCCAAGTGTTCATTTTCCAGCGTGTTCCTCACTCACAGCCTGGCAGGCTGCCTGTCCCACCTGTGCCCTGCCCTGGTGGCACTCAGGGACCAGAGCTGCAGAGCACACCTTGGGCTGTGCTCCCTGAGACCCCTGGCAGATCCCAGGCTGCTCCCTGTCCTCCCTGTCCATGAGGGCCCCATGGCCAGCGTGGCCCTGTGCTCAGCCATGTCCCCTCTCCCTGTGACTCCCTGTCCTTGTCCAGTGTCCCAGCCCACCCCTGGAATTCTGCTCCATGTCCCGTGCAGAGACCATGGCTGGGCTGGAGCACGGAGTTATGGAAAGTTCAGCTCCCTCAGCACAGACTAATCTGAGCCCAGCTGTGTGAGCTCTCTCTGTAATCTGTGGGGGAAAATCAGAGTCTTTTAGGGCATGAGTCAGCTAATCTGTTTTAGTCTCTATTTTGGGAGGAGATGAAGCATGTCCTCAAATTTGCTGTTCTTCTCTGTTGACTTCAAAGGGAGCCCAACGTGACTTGCTGGAATGGAGGTGTCTGTGCAAGGCAAGTCTATCTTTGGGCAGATGGATCTCAATGAAGGGGAAGGGTGACTTCATCCATCATCCATGCATTCTTTTGAGGGATCCACTCACTTCCAAGCTCTGCTACCTGCCTGAGGCACTGCTCACTCCTTGGGGTCCCTTTCTTTGCTCTGCTTCTTGCCAAGGACAGGATCTTGCCTACAGCTCCCAAGGATGTGTGGACAGTGTGTGTGGTGACCCTTCCCTGCCTCTGGAGCTCCCCTGGCTCCCCTCCTCTCCTCCTGATGCAGTTTCCTGGTGCTCCCACCCTTTCCTCAGGCACTCACACTGTCTCCTTGGCTCTCCCTTTCGCCCCTGCCCTGCCCCACACCCCATCCAGGACTGAGAATTTCTCCTCACAGTCACACTCGGGTTCCCTCACGACCAAAGCCCTCCACCCTGACCCCCACCTGACACCCTCATTCCTGCCCCATCCCCTCCAGGGGCCCTGAGCACACAGAACCATTGCTGCCCCACACTGAGGAGTGCCAGGCCTTGGCAGATCCACCTGCACCAGGCTGCTCAGGACTGTGTCCATGAAGGTCTCAATACCTCCAAGGATGGACAGGCCAAGCCTGTGCAGGATTCTTCCAGTGCCCATCCCTTCCAAGAGATACGGGATGCTCATTCCAGAGTCCCTTGTGAAAGTTAAATGGATAAAAGGTTAAAAAGTTAAATCCCAAAACCAGTGCTTCATCCTCACCTTCCCTGGGTCAATTCCAGAGGTTACACTGACCTTGAAGTCTTGTCCTTCTCTGGAATCTTCCTTTTTCTCAAGTGCCTCCTTAGGGCAGACGCCTTCAGTGTGGGTTTGGAGGATTTCCTCTCCCCTTCATGAGCTGGAAGAGAACTGGACCTGCCCTGGCTGTGTGTGCTGGGACCCAGAGCCCCTGCTCAGGCCTGGCTGCTGCCAAAGGCAAGGTGGGAATTGTGTCCCTGTGCCCCTCCCTGAGGTGAGAGCCCACCTGCAGAGCTGCCCCAGCCCTGGGGCCAACAGCAGGAGGACGTGGAGCTGCTGGAGAGAGCCCAGAGGAGGCCCCGGAGCTGCTGCAGGGCTGGAGCCCCTCTGCTCTGGAGCCAGGCTGGCAGAGCTGGGAATGCTCCCCTGGAGAAGGGAAGGCTCCAGGCAGAGCTCAGAGCCCCTGGCAGGGCCTGCAGGGGCTCCAGGAGAGCTGGAGAGGGGCTGGGGACAAGGCCTGCAGGGACAGGAGCCAGGGAATGGCTCCCACTGGGAAAGGGGAGATTGGGCTGGGATCTTGGCAAGGAATTCCGGGCTGGGCTGGAATTCCCAGATTTGCTGGGGCTGCCTCTGGATCCCTGGCAGTGCCCAAGGCCAGGCTGGACACTGGGAGCAGCCTGGCATGGTGGCAGGCTGGCAGAGCGCTGCAAGGGTCCCTGGGGTCCCTGCCACCAGCCCTTCCCTGCTTCCCCAGCTCAGCTCTGCTCCCCCCATTCCTCGGAGCTGCTCCAGCCCCTCCTGCCCTCCCCTGTCCCTGCTGTGCTGCCATTCCTGCAGGAGCCCTGGGGAGCAGAGCTGCTGCCCTCGCTGGCCCCTCCTGCTCCATCTGTCCAGCCCCATCTGCTCTGCCCTGGACCTCTCTCAGACACAAACTGTGCTTTTGGTTCTGCTCCTGGACCTCAGACACAAACTGTGCTTTTGGTTCTGCTCCTGGACCTCAGACACAAACTGTGCTTTTGGTTCTGCTCCTGGATCTCAGACACAAACTGTGCTTTTGGTTCTGCTCCTGGACCTCAGACACAAACTGTGCTTTTGGTTCTGCTCCTGGATCTCAGACACAAACTGTGCTTTTGGTTCTGCTCCTGGACCTCAGACACAAACTGTGCTTTTTGCTCTGCTCCTCAGACCTCTCTCAGACACAAACTGTGCTTTTGGTTCTGCTCCTGGATCTCAGACACAAACTGTGCTTTTGGTTCTGCTCCTGGACCTCAGACACAAACTGTGCTTTTGGTTCTGCTCCTCAGACCTCTCTCAGACACAAACTGTGCTTTTTGCTCTGCTCCTCAGACCTCTCTCAGACACAAACTGTGCTTTTGGTTCTGGCTCTGAGCAGGCAGAGCTGCAGCCTGGCCTGGCCAGGAGCTAACAGGCACCTTCATGAGGAAATCCAGGAAATAAACCTTTATTTTATAGCATTGCTACAGAAATAAGAGTTCCTTTCATAGAATCTGTACCACTGGGGGCCTGCATGAGAAAAGAGAAGCCCTGAATTAGTCCAGGACCTGAGCTCCCCAAATCCTCCCCAGGGTAACGAGTGACTGCCTCAGCTTTAAGCATCTGATCATGCTGAAACTGCTGAAGTTATAATTATAAACCTCCAAAGTAAGAGCAATAACATGCAACTGGAGCTCATTTTCAGACTTGGCAGAGAAAAGGCTGTAACCAGACTGAGCAATTTTAATTTAGGTAAATTAAGGGTTTAAATTTAGCCTGGTAACTAAAATCCCACAAATCACAAACCATCGCCCTGTGTTAATTGCATGAGCATCCTCTCATCATTTCTTGCTTTCTGACCAGTCAGAAAATCCTCATCCCAGTATTAGTCATGCCCTGGGTATCTGGGAACTTGTAATATTTTACATTGTGTTTCTTTCTTTCTTTCTTCAAGGAAAGGCTTTTTATTGCTTTACTATTAAAGTACAGTACAGGACTATTTTGGGACAGAAACCTTTAAAATTAACTGAATTTTTATACTTCGTAAAAATGAGACCTGCCTGAGGAACTATTCAATGTTCATTCTTCAATTTAGTACTGAGTACCTGATGCAGTAAAAGATTTTGCTCCTAATCATATTAATGAAGTTGCTTATTTTAGGAGCCCAGGCTGCCAAGCAGGTTATCTATTTCAGTCTGTGACTGCATCATCAATTAACAGAGCAATTAAAGCAAACGTGGAGCCAATAACAAATGTGTGAAGGGTTCCACAGCTGGGTGCCTGGGCAGGGGGCAATGCTGGGAGAGCAGCAGAGTTCCAGAAGGGATTCAGAGGAACCACTTGTCCCATTTGGTCATTCCCAGTGCAGGAAGGAAGGAAATGGCATTTCCTTGCACAGAGGTTAGAACTGGGAGATGTTTTCTACATGGACTATTTATTTTATTCCTTATTGAAGGGGTAATGACTTTAAACTGAAAGAGGTAAGGTTTAGATGGGATATTGGGAAGGAATTCCTCCTGTGAGGGTGCAAAGCCCTGGCACAGGTGCCCAGAGCAGCTGGGGCTGCCCCTGCATCCCTGGCAGTGCCCAAGGCCAGGCTGGACCCTGGGGCTGGAGCACCTGGGACATGGGAGGTGTCCCTGCCATGGCAGGGGTGGCACTGGGGAGCTCTGAGGTCCTTCCCAGCCCAAACCATTCCAGGATTCCATATTTATGGGATATGTATTCCAGAAATATTTCACACTTTGGATACAGATTAACTCCAGAGAAATCCAATAAATTTGGATAATAAAATAATAAAAATAATAATAAAATCAATATTTATGTCTTGTGGCTGTAAAAGTCCCAGCCAGCAGCAGAGTGCTGAGCACTGTCCAAGGGGAGGAGGAGGGTTTGTTATCCAGTTGTCCACCAAAGCCTGGGACAGGGAGCAGTTCTGGGACGGGGACAGCCACCTCTGCAGGGGCTTTGGCTCTTCAAGAGTCCTGGGGAGCTTGGCTTCACCACCAACCAACCCTCAGGGAGCAGCTTCCTCTGCAGTTCCACCGTGGGAGCCACTGGGAGCTCTCCCTGATCATTGCATCAGGGAATGGCCTGGCTGGGAGGGACCTCAGAGCCCCCCAGTGCCACCCCTGCCACGGCAGGGACACCTCCCATGTCCCAGGTGCTCCAGCCCCAGGGTCCAGCCTGGCCTTGGGCACTGCCAGGGATGCAGGGGCAGCCCCAGCTGCTCTGGGCACCTGTGCCAGGGCCTCCCACCCTGCCAGGGAACCATTCCTGATTCCCCATATCCCATATCCCTGCCCTCTGGCAGTTCACCCTCACAAATCCCACCCCAGCTCTCCTTGCAGAGCCCCCTGGGCACTGCAGGGCTCTCCTGGAGCTCAGAGCCCAGAGCAGGGAGCCTGAGCTGTGCTGCTCCTGCCCCCAGGGCAGCACCCAGCAGCACCCCTCAGCAGCTCCAGTGAGCCTCCAACATCTCCAGAAGATAGGAGAGGAAACCATCCTCATCCAGCACAGCAGTTCCCAGCTGTAATGATGGAATTGCTAATGGGGAATGGGGAATGCTCCCATGGCAGGTTCCTCCTCACAGCCCCAGTTCCCTGGAGCTCTGCAGAGCCCAGAGCCAGCAGGGCAGGGTGAAGTGGTCTCCAGATCTCAGCCATCGTGTTCTGAGCCCTTCCTGCCCCTGCCAGGCTCAGCCATCGTGTTCTGAGCCCCTCCTGCCCATGCCAGGCTCAGCCATCGTGTTCTGAGCAATTCCTGCCCCTGCCAGGCTCAGCCATCGTGTTCTGAGCCCTTCCTGCCCATGCCAGGCTCAGCCATCGTGTTCTGAGCAATTCCTGCCCCTGCCAGGCTCAGCCATCGTGTTCTGAGCCCCTCCTGCCCCTGCCAGGCTCAGCCATCGTGTTCTGAGCCCTTCCTGCCCCTGCCAGGCTCAGCCATCGTATTCTGAACCATTCCTGCCCCTGCCAGGCTCAGCCATCGTGTTCTGAGCCCTTCCTGCCCCTGCCAGGCTCAGCCATCGTGTTCTGAGCAATTCCTGCCCCTGCCAGGCTCAGCCATCGTGTTCTGAGCAATTCCTGCCCATGCCAGGCTCAGCCATCGTGTTCTGAGCCCTTCCTGCCCATGCCAGGCTCAGCCATCGTGTTCTGAGCCCTTCCTGCCCATGCCAGGCTCAGCCATCGTGTTCTGAGCAATTCCTGCCCCTGCCAGGCTCAGCCATCGTGTTCTGAGCCCCTCCTGCCCATGCCAGGCTCAGCCATCGTGTTCTGAGCCCCTCCTGCCCCTGCCAGGCTCAGCCATCGTGTTCTGAACCATTCCTGCCCATGCCAGGCTCAGCCATCGTGTTCTGAGCCCTTCCTGCCCATGCCAGGCTCATCCATCGTGTTCTGAGCCCTTCCTGCCCATGCCAGGCTCAGCCATCGTGTTCTGAACCATTCCTGCCCATCTCACACCCCGGATGATCCCAGAGTTCTCCACCCCAGGCTCTGTGGAAGAGCTCAGTTACTCACCTGTGCCACTGAGGGGTGATGAACACTCCTGGCACTCCGTGCTGGGCTGCCAGCCTCGAGCTGGAGGGTGAGAAAAGAAAGATGAGAGGAAAGGAAATGTGAGATGATTGATAAAAATATAATTCCCTGATAATTCCATCTGTCAGACTAATAACTCACTCATAATGTTTTTTTAATAATAACAACTCCTGCTTACAGAACAGCTCCTGTGTGTGCTTTTGGAGTGGTTTGTATCAATTAGAGCCCAAAGCAGCCGTGTGAGGCAGGTGGGAATTCACATCCCCCCTCCCTGCCGCCACTGCTGCACTGCACAGGCAGGGCTGGCTGCAGGTGAAATGCAGATTGTTGTGAGCAGGGCAGCCCCTGGCCCCCTGGCAGGGACCTGGAGAGGGGTTTGGGATCCAGGAACCAGATCCAGCAGGAGGGAGGGTTTGGGATCCAGGAACCAGATCCAGCAGGAGGGAGGGTTTGGGATCCCCCTGCAGGAATCAGATCCAGCAGGAGGGAGGGTTTGGGATCCCCCTGCAGGAACCAGATCCAGCAGGAGAGAGGGTTTGGGATCCCCCTGCAGGAACCAGATCCAGCAGGAGGGAGGGTTTGGGATCCTCCTGCAGGAATCAGATCCAGCAGGAGAGAGGGTTTGGGATCCCCCTGCAGGAATCAGATCCAGCAGGAGGGAGGGTTTGGGATCCCCCTGCAGGAACCAGATCCAGCAGGAGGGAGGGTTTGGGATCCCCCTGCAGGAACCAGATCCAGCAGGAGAGAGGGTTTGGGATCCAGGAATCAGATCCAGCAGGAGAGAGGGTTTGGGATCCCCCTGCAGGAATCAGATCCAGCAGGAGAGAGGGTTTGGGATCCCCCTGCAGGAACCAGATCCAGCAGGAGGGAGGGTTTGGGATCCCCCTGCAGGAATCAGATCCAGCAGGAGGGAGGGTTTGGGATCCCCCTGCAGGAATCAGATCCATCAGTCCTGGGGTGAGCCTTGGCCCTGGGTACCCCGGGCACAGCTGTGGTCACTGCTGGGATGGTCACAGCACAGCTGTCCCCACCCTGCTGCCCCACCATTGTTACCACCATTAGCACCATTATCTTAATCTCTGAAGTTGTTGTTGGATCAGGCCATGGTCTAACAAAGAGAAGCTCCCCCTTGGGCATCAGGGTGCACAAGCACAGCTCCACATCCCTGGGCCCAAGCTGAAGCCAAGCAGGCACACAGGGTGACCCCCCTGCCACACGGGGCTGTCCCTGCTGATGGCTCTGAGCTCCCACAGGGGCAGTGGGAGCATCCACAGCCCCTGAGCTGGCTAAACTGGGCCCTGGACTGGCTAAACTGGGCCCTGGACTGGCTATACTGGGAGCTTCCCTTTGCTGGGCTCCTTTTGCCCCACCTGAGCAAATCAGGCTCATGTGGGACACAGACAGAGCCCGTGTGCATCAGCACAGAACTTCATCTCCTGATTTAAAATCGAATTTTCATTGCCCTCTGCAGGTGCTGCTGCTGAGCCAAACGCCCTCAGGGAGTCCTTCCAGGTCCTTCTCCAGGTCCAGCTGCAAAGACAAAATGCAGCCCCAGCTGGGAGGGGTCACACAGTGATGCACAGGGCAGCTCCTGGTTTGCACCCCTAAAGCCAGGCCCAGATCTACACCCCTAAAGCCAGGCCCAGATCTACACCCCTAAAGCCAGGCCCAGATCTACACCCCAAAGCCAGGCCCAGATCTGCAGCCCTAAAGCCAGGCCCAGATCTGCAGCCCCAAAGCCAGGCCCAGGTCCCATCTCTGTCCATCCCCACCTCAGCCCATTCCCTGCTGAGTCACCTTGGCTGTGCTGCCCCAACCTTTCTGTGCTCTCCCTTTGATACAGAAACCAACCCAAAATGGGGATTGGTTCCAAAAGTGCATTTCATTGCCCTCCTGCCTGTTCCAGTCCCAGGCTGGCACTTCCCACACCCTGGCAGAGCTGTCAGCAGCAACCTGAGGTGGGCACTTGTGTCTGGGAGGTCCTTCTGAGTGTGGGGGTGTGAACGACACCTGGCAGGTGTCAGACATCATCCATCCTCATCTGGGCTGCCTCAGGGTCTGTCCGTCCGTCCATCTGTCATCCATCTGTCATCCATCCATCCATCCATCCATCCATCCATCCATCCGTCCATCATCCATCATCCATCCCTCATCCATCCATCATCCATCCATCCATCCATCCATCCATCATCCATCCATCCATCATCCATCCATCATCCATCCCTCATCCATCCATCCATCCATCCATCCATCATCCATCCATCCATCATCCATCCATCATCCATCCATCATCCATCCTCCATCCATCCATCCATCCATCCATCCATCCATCCATCCATCCATCCATCCATCCATCCATCCATCATCCATCCATCCATCCATCCATCATCCATCCATCATCCATCCATCCATCCATCCATCCCTCCATCCATCCATCATCCATCCATCCCTCCATCATCCATCCATCATCCATCCACCATCATCCATCCATCCATCCATCCATCCATCCATCCATCCATCCATCCATCCATCCATCCGTCCATCCATCATCCATCCCTCATCCATCCATCCATCCATCCATCCATCCATCCATCCATCCATCCATCCATCCATCCATCCATCCATCCACCATCATCCATCCTCCATCCATCCATCCATCCATCCATCCATCCTCCATCCATCCATCCCCATCCCCTGGGCTGTCTCAGGGTCCCTGAGCTCAGCTCCCTGGGCAGCCAGGCTCAGGTGGCTGCACATCCATCCCTCAGCTGCTCACACTCCACATCTGACAGGAATAAATTCCTGGGAGCCTTGGGCAGCTTCAGCCACGGGGCCATGAGGATGAGGAGGAGTCCAGAGGGAGCCCCTGTGAGGGATGGCTGAGGACAGCTCAGTGGGGACAGCTCTGACCTCCGGGACAGGGAATGCTGGAGCTGTTCCAGGGCAGGTTTAGGTTGGATCTCAGGAAAGGTTCATCCCCAGAGGGTGCTGGCACTGCCCAGGGAATGGGCACAGCCCCGGGGCTGCCAGAGCTCCAGGAGCCTTGGGACAGAGCTCCAGGGATGCCCAGGGTGGGATTGTTGGGGTGTCTGGGCAGGGCAGGGGTGGCACCGGATGGTCCCTGTGGGTCCCTCCAAAATTTCTATAATTTTATAACCAATATAATATAATATAATATAATATAATATAATATAATATAATATAATATAATATAATTTCTCTAATTTTACAACCCAAATGTTGTGAATGTCCCAAGCATGGGAAGATTTTTGTGGAGTCTGTTCCTGAGAGCCCTGGGAGGCGCCAGGGGAGCCAATGAGAGCTGCAGCTCTGCAGGACCTCAGACCCCCCTGGTCTCCCCAGCACTGCCCTGCTCTCTCCCCTGCCCATCCCCACCTGCCTGGGCTGACACCCTCCCCTCTCCCAGACCATGCTTGATGTGAGGAGCTGCCCTTCCACCCCCCTGTCCTTCTCAGCCCCTCTTTGCCCCCGTTGCCCTTTCCCTGTGGGTTCCCATTCCCCGAGGTGCCCAGGATGTGCCAGCCCCACCTGAGATCCCTGGCAGAGACTGCAGGGCCAGCTCTGAGTCGCGGCTCTGGCTCAGCACAGCTCCAGCACCACGGCACTGCTGGGCTCAGGCACAGCAGGAACTGCAGGAGCTCTGTCCCCCCAGGTGCCTTTGCCATTTTTGGCCATGGGATCCCCCAGGATGTGCCTGTGGGAATCAGCTCTGCTGGCCCGGGTGCTGTGGGTGTGTGGGACCTTTCAGCACCTCTGTCAGCAGGTTTCTGTGCCTTCCCTCAGCTGAGCTGTTTGTCATCCACCCTGCTGGGGTTTTGAAGCTCCCTGTGACCCAAATTTGGGCTTTTCTATAGCAGAACAAAGCCCAGGCCTGGAAGGACCTGGAACACCTGAATTGCCTGGCAAGAAGTCCCTGCCTGTCTGCCTCTGGGTCCTTTCTGCTGCACTGGAGCTGAGCCAAAGGGTCACAATGCCCAAGGGACAGGGCAGGGAGCAGGGCAGCTGCACAGAGCACACAGGGGATGTGCCCTTCAGAGAGCCCCAGGAAGGCTGGGTGGGAAGGGACCCTAAATCCCACCCAGAGCCACCCCTGCCATGGCAGGGACACCTCCCACTGTCCCAGGTGTCCAGCCTGGCCTTGGGCACTGCCAGGGATCCAGGGGCAGCCCCAGCAAATCTGGGAATTCCAGCCCAGCCAGGAATTCCTTGCCAAGATCCCAGCCCAATCTCCCCTTTCCCAGTGGGAGCCATTCCCTGGCTCCTGTCCCTGCAGGCCTTGTCCCCAGCCCCTCTCCAGCTCTCCTGGAGCCCCTGCAGGCCCTGAAGAGTCCCAGTCCTGCTGGCAGAGAAGGGAAATGTTTCCAGTGATGTTTCCTGGATGTGAGGCTGATTTGTTGTGCCCTGCATGGACAGCCTGATGCTGGCTCCTCCTGCTCCAGCTGCTCATTAAGGCATCCTGGCTTTTCCCTTTTCCAACACTTTTTCTTTCCACCTGCTCAGAACTTTTGCCAAACTGGAATTCTTTGGCCAAGTATTTTCTGGGACAAATGTTCTTCTTCACCTGAGATTTTGTGTCAAGTTTCTGGTAAGACAGTTCTGTGGTTTTTCAGGAATGAAAGGAGGAAATGAACGTTGTTTTGCCAAATTAGAAAATGTTTTGGAGTGCTCTCAAATGTGGAGACGCTTATCCCAGGAAAATCCACCTGACCAGCTTTGGAAAATCTGGCTTTTCTCCTTGTTCAGCTGGTGCAGTGCCAGGTGTCCCTGGCCATGCAGGGTTTAGGATGGGATGGGCTCCAAGGTCCCTTCCAGCCCAAGGCAGCCCATTGCTCCCCAGTACTGAGTGTGAAGATGCTGTGACAATGCACAGCACACACAGAGCACCAAGGGCTCTGAACAGCTCTGGGGAGTCACAGCCCCAGCCTGGCTCCCAGGGATGCTAACCCAGCACAGCCCCAGCCTGGCTCCCAGGGATGCTAACCCAGCACAGCCCCAGGCAATCACAGCCCCAGCCTGGCTCCCAGGGATGCTAACCCAGCACAGCTCCAGCCTGGCTCCCAGGGATGCTAACCCAGCACATCCAGCCCCATGAGTCAGCTCCTCGCTGTCAGAGGGCTCCGGGGCCTGCCTTGGCCCTGGGATTCTGTGGAAATGGGAAGGCATTCCCTGTTTTCCATGATCTTAACCGTGACAAAGGGGAAGTGAAACCTGGCAGGCAGGAGCCTGACACTTGGAAAGCAGCCCAGCATTTCATGGAGCACCCAGAGAAGCAGCAAACATCACTCATCACCTCATTCCCGAGTGCAGGGAGAGCTGCAATCACCAGCAGAAATGATGTGTGCCCTCTGATGTCACTGCTTCAAAGCCTTGCACCATGGGAAGGTCACAGCAGTGCCAGAAAATGTGACCTCATTTCACCTCCTGCACATCGGGCACGTGTCTTCCCTGGAAATCCTCGAGCTTCCAGAGCTGCCTGGGCTTTACAGCTGCCACTATCAGTGTTTGAAGGTGAAGTCTAAAAACAGGGGGGAAAAAAGAAGAAAATGCCATGTGGAGGTTAAAATAGAAAATATTTAAATGTTCTGTACCAGAAGGGGTTGTTTCAGAGCTAAGAGTAAATAGTCATGAGCACATTCAGACCCTGAGGACACAGGGATTATGCCTTGACAAAGCAGGAAATTCAGGAAATGGGTATTTCCTGAGAAATCAGCTTTATTTCTTCCACTGGGAGAAGAGGAAAGGAGCATTTCCCCCAGTCAGTCCCTGAGGAAACACAGCTGTGCACAGCACCAAACGTCTGTGTGGGGGGAGTCAGAGGCAGGGCAGGGTCATCCCAGGCGGTCAGGGCTGGGTGGTGTTGGGCATCATCCAGTCCAGGTCCAGCCAAGTCCCTTTCACCCCACAGTCTCTGTAAAACACTTCTCCACACCACTGAATTAAATCTCACTGTTCCTCTGCACCAGGGCATCAAAAAACCCTCCTGGGCTCAGCCCAGAGCAGCTGGGGCTGCCCCTGGATCCCTGGAATGTCCCAGGCCAGGCTGGACACTGGGGCTGGAGCACCCTGGGACAGTGGGAGGTGTCCCTGCCATGGCAGGGGTGACACTGGGTGGGATTTAGGGTCCCTCCAACCCAAGCCACTCCAGGATTCCCTCCCAAAGCTCTCATGGGAGGTGTCTGGAGCCTCAGCCAGCGGGGCTGGATAACCCAGGGCTCTGGAGCACTCCCCTGATTGCATCTCCAGAAGTGGCCAGGTGGAGTGGGAATGTCCAGCCAGGTCCTTTCCCTGTTCCACCAGATCCTTTCCTGGAGTGAGGATGTTCCACCAGGTCCTTTCCCTTTGGAGTGAGGGTGTCCAACCAGGTGTAGCCATGATATTTTCTGAAAAATCCCTTTGCCAGGATTTTTCTCCTGGGAAGCTGAGAAGCCTCAGAGGAAAGGAAAAACAATAATTACCTGCTGCTGTGGAGTGCAACAGGGGCATCTGGGATTGGCCTCATGGGGTTGCTTCTAATTAATGGCCAATCACAGTCAGCTGGCTCAGACTGTCTGGTCAGTCACAAGACTTTATTATCATTCCATTCTCTTTCTATTCTTAGCCAGCCTTCTGATGAAATCCTTTCTTCTATTCTTTTAGTATCGTTTTAATATAATATATATCATACAATAATAAATCAGCCTTCTGAAACATGGAGTCAGATCCTCATCCTGGGGCCCCTGTGAATGAACACCACCACAACCAGGTCCCTTCCCCCGGGGGCCAAGGCAGGATCCAGGTGTGGGACAATCCTGATTTCCTCAGCAGAGCCCTGGGCTGGCTCCTGCCCTGCTGGGGAGGGGGACCCCAGGCCCCTGGGCAGTGAGGGATTGCACTGGAGCTGCCATCCCTGCAGGAGAAGCTGCCATCCCTGCAGGAGAGGCTGCCATCCCAGGAGCCATTCCCAGTGCAATGGGACACTCCAGGGTGGCACTGAGCTGGCTGGATGTGCCCAGGAGCCTGGCACCCCCCAGCTCCCAGGGATGGGCAGGGCCTGGCCAGGATTCCCTGGATCTGGAGTGGGATGGAGCCAGAGCGTGGGAGGGACTCGAGGCAGCACTTCCAGAGGATTTCCCAGGTAAATGAAGCCTCTCTTTGGCACTGAGCCTAACCCAGATTCTGGGAATCACAGCAGCCAGGGCTGAGGGTGAGCGCTGCTCCCAGACCTGAGAGCAGAAACATTTCAAAAATGGGAAATAAAATTCTTTTCTTTGTGTGCAGACCCAGCAATCTGGGAGTCACCCTTGTGTTACCTGAGCACTTTGGGTCCCCAGCTCTGACTGAATCCCCATTTCTGGGTATTTTCCTGTCTGTAAGGGAGGGAAATGGTTGTTTTTCACAGAGAATCATTGATTTGGTGATTTTTCCCCGGGCAGGGGTTTAAAGGACCAGCACTAAAAAAGGTGATCAAGCTTCAGAAGTGTCTCCCCTCAGGAACACCGCCTTTTATTGTTATTTATCTATTGCCCCAGAATTCCTTGAAGCAGACTCAGCTCCTTCTCCTGTTTATTTTTAGTTGTGAACTGGAGCAGGGAAGGAGGAACCAGCGTGAGCTGAGCTGCACCTGCCATCCCCGGCTGTCACATCACCCCAGCCCCTGCCTGTGCCCTGCCTGCATCCAGCAGCACGCCCAGGGACCACGTCCTGCTTTCCTCAGGACAGCAGTGGCACAAGGGAGCTCAGAGAAGGAACTTCACAGCATCAACAGGCTCCAGCACTGCCCTGGAACCAGCACCAGCTCCTCCTGCCCCGGCTTTCTGCAGAGACACTCAGTGCTCCCTGCTAATGCTGTTCATTGGTGTTTGGCAGAGGGCAGTGAGGCCAGGCCCTGCTCTGTCCCTCTGGGGTGACCCAGGAGCCCCCCTGAAATCCTTGTGAGCCCAGAGTCCCCCTGGAGCCACCCAGCAGAGCCCTGGGCACAGGAGCAATTCCTTCTCTGTTGGGGAAGATGAAACAGGAAAGCCTTAGAAATTATAAATATAAATCATTATCAATATGATTGCCTAGCAAAAGATCTTGAGAATATAGAAACTATAAGTGAGATTGAAATGAAAGCAAGCTTTGAGATCCCTCAGTTACTGAACAACTGGAAAACAATGGTGTGGCCACTGAAGGTGATCCCCTTTTGATGGAACAATACCCTCTGCTTGCAGACAGGCCCAAGGGTCAGAGCAGACCCTGCCAGCTTGGCAGAAGGGGCCCAAAGAGGAGTTTGTAGGGTTTAAAATGTAGTACAGTGTGGTGATGTAGTGATTCTTATAGGCTGTATGGAAATGCTGTAGGATTTGTATCTTGGACTAGATTGGTTAGTGAGAATTAGAATATTCAACACAGAAGATTCATTGTATTGTAACGGGAACCTCACACTCTTACCTCTTGTCTCTTAGCTCTTGCCTTTTATGCTCTTACCCTTTTACTCTCTTATGCTTTTACTCTCTCACCCTCTCATCCTCTCTCCCCTCTCTTCTCTCGGGCCTCATCTGAGCTGTGTCTGGCAGCTCCCAGCAGGGCCCTGCACCCAGGCCCTGTGCAATAAACCCCAAATCCCAAAAGGCCCCTGCACCCAGGCCCTTTGCAATAAACCCCAAATCCCAAAAGGCCCCTGCACCCAGGCCCTTTGCAATAAACCCCAAATCCCAAAAGGCCCCTGCACCCAGGCCCTTTGCAATAAACCCCAAGTTCCACAACCTGGCTGCAGAGATCTCTGGTCTCTGTCAGTCCCAACCGTGCAACCCCGTCAATCCTACACTTCTCCCTCCTGGAGATTGGATCCGGGCTTGGAGCTCCAGGTCTGCCCAGAGAAGAGAGTCCTGGAGGGCACCCGGGGGCAAACCTGGTGCTGTGCCACGGTCTGGAGACCCAGCAGGGGCTGAGGGAGCCGGGCAGGGGCTGCAGAGTCCCTGAGGGAGCCGGGCAGGGGCTGCAGAGTCCCTGAGGGAGCCGGGCAGGGGCTGCAGAGTCCCTGAGGGAGCCGGGCAGGGGCTCAGCCTGGAGCAAAGGAGGCTCAGGGGGCCCTTGTGGCTCTGCACAGCTCCTGCCAGGAGGGCACAGCCGGGGGGATTTGGGATCTTATCCCAGGGAACAGGGACAGGAGCAGAGGGAACGGCCTCAGGGGAGCTCAGGGTGGGCACTGGGAGGAATTTCCCCATGGGAAGGGGGGTCAGGCACTGGAAGTGCCCAGGGCAGGGCTGGTGTCCCCATCCCTGGGGGTTTCACAGCCCTGTGGCTGTGGCACTTGGGGACACGGGCATTGGTGGCCCCGGCAGGGCTGGGGATGGACTCCACATCCTTGGGGGCTTTTCCAACAGGAACATTCCTGAGATTCGAGCCCCAAAGCCCCGAGGGTGCTCAGTGTGTGACCCAGCAGGAGGAGCTGGAGCTGCCCAGGGCCATCTCCGTGTCCCAGCCCCGCAGGGATGGATCAGGTCCTGGACCAGGGTCCATCACTCCGAGTCCAGACCCTGCCACCTTCCTCACCCCAGGGCACTGGGGGTGAAAAATGCCCTCTGGCATTTGCACTTCTGGCTGGTGCTTTTCCTCTCTCCCCCAGGCTTGGGCAGCCCAGAGGAGCGAGAGGGGAAATTCTGCTCCTCTCATGGCTGAGCTGCAGAACAGATTTAATTTGTGTTCATTTACATCCCACACTCCAGCTCAGAGGTTTCCTAATTACACTCCAAAACAGCTCATTTGAGGAGTTCCACGAGTGTCCCTGCACTCCCAACCTCTGGCATGAATATCGTGGAGTTTTGTTAATGTAATTAATGCCAAAAACCAGGACTGCTCTCATTTCCCTCCTGGCTCCTGGAGCTGAGTCAGGACCACAGCACTGCAGCCACCAGCAGCAGTCAGGGCTGGCTGGATGGAGCTGCCTGGCTCAGCAGCTTCAGACCTGGAGCAGGAATGGATGGCACAGGGCTGCCCTCAGAGCCTGACGGGTTTATTGCACTGAGAGCAGAGTTAATCAATCTCCCTGCTGCTCTGATTAATGATTCTGGAGAGCTCTCTCCACATTCCTGGAAGCTTTCCTGAAAAGGAGCAATGAGCTGGTCAGGGAAGCAAATCACTCTGACTAATGAAAAGCTGTTGGATAAATCCATTTCAGAGCAGGGCTGGGCCAGGTGTGTGTGCCCTCCTGGTGATCCTGAGGGGGCCATGGACACCACGGGAAACGGTGCTTGGAGAAGCACCCGGGGCTGCAGGGAGCCTGGGATGAACTGCATGGAGTTCATTAACTGCATGGCATTAATTAATTAACTGCATGGGATCAATTAACTACAACCTCTGCAACACCCCAGGCCACCTCACTGGGTGCACAAACACAGAATCCCAGAATTATTTCTGTTGGAAAAGCCCTTCCAGGTTCACTGAGTCCAGTTCTCCTTCCAGCCCTGCCAGGGCCACCCCTGCCCCTGTCCCCAAGTGCCACAGCCACAGGGCTGTGAAACCCCCAGGGATGGGCACTCCAAACCTCCCTGGGCACTTCCAATCCCTGATCCCCCCTTCCCATGGGGAAATTCCTCCCAGTGCCCACCCTGAGCTCCCCTGAGGCCGTTCCCTCTGCTCCTGTCCCTGTTCCCTGGGATAAGATCCCAAATCCCCCCGGCTGTGCCCTCCTGGCAGGAGCTGTGCAGAGCCACAAGGGCCCCCTGAGCCTCCTTTGCTCCAGGCTGAGCCCCTGCCCGGCTCCCTCAGGGACTCTGCAGCCCCTGCCCGGCTCCCTCAGGGACTCTGCAGCCCCTGCCCGGCTCCCTCAGGGACTCTGCAGCCCCTGCCCGGCTCCCTCAGGGATTCTCCAGCCCTTTCCCACCTCCCTCAGGGATTCCCCAGCCCTTTCCCGGCTCCCTCAGGGATTCTCCAGCCCTTTCCCAGCTCCCTCAGGGATTCTCCAGCCCTTTCCCAGCTCCCTCAGGGACTCTGCAGCCCCTGCCCAGCTCCCTCAGGGATTCTCCAGCCCTTTCCCAGCTCCCTCAGGGATTCTCCAGCCCTTTCCCAGCTCCCTCAGGGATTCTCCAGCCCTTTCCCAGCTCTGTTCCTGCCCTGGCCACGCTCCAGCCCCTCTGGGGCTCTCCCCAGCCCTGGAGGTGCCCCGGCAGTGCCAGCACAGGGACACTGTGGCACTGCCCTGGCCCTGCTGCCACCCCAGAGCTGGCACAGCCCAGGGGTCTCTTGCCCACCTGGGCACACCTGGGCTGGTGTCCAGGTGCTGGCACAGCAGCACAGGGCTCTGCCCAGCCCCGGGAGCCGCAGGGATGCTGTGCCAGCCTGCAGGAGCGGGCACACCCCGCTCGAGTCTCTGCAGAGCTCCCTGCCCGTCCCAGGGCAGCCTCAGTTCCCAGTAATGCCCCTGGGCACTGGGAACCGGGTGTGGCTGCCGCGGCAGGGAGGGGACAAAGCCACCCGGGGCCTTTTTCCTGTCCCGGGGGGGGCAAAGGGCTCCTCCCTGCCGGGCCAGCTCAGCCCTGGTGCCCTGGGCCTGCCAGGGGCTGGTCCCGATGGCCCCTGAAGGAACACCAGGATCTGATTGTGGGGCTGGGTTTGCACCTCATTGGGTGGGGTCCCTGCACACCTCAGTGTCCCCAACACACCTCATTGTCCCCTCACACCTGTACCATCCCTGAACACCTCAGTGTCCCCTCACACCTGTACCATCCCTGAACACCTCATTGTCCCCAACACACCTGTACCATCCCTGAACACCTCAGTGTCCCCTCACACCTGTACCATCCCTGAACACCTCAGTGTCCCCTCACACCTGTACCATCCCTGAACACCTCAGTGTCCCCTCACACCTGTACCATCCCTGAACACCTCAGTGTCCCCACACACCTCATTGTCCCCAACACACCTGTACCATCCCTGAACACCTCAGTGTTCCCTCACACCTGTACCATCCCTGAACACCTCAGTGTCCCCAACACACCTCATTGTCCCCCACACACCTGTACCATCCCTGAACACCTCAGTGTCCCCAACACACCTCATTGTCCCCCACACACCTGTACCATCCCTGAACACCTCAGTGTCCCCAACACACCTCAGTGTCCCCTCACACCTGTACCATCCCTGAACACCTCAGTGTCCCCTCACACCAGTACCATCCCTGAACACCTCAGTGTCCCCAACACACCTGGGCCATCCCAGCACTTCCCACCTCCTCTCCTGGCAGCCCCAAGAGGGCCTCCAAGCCCCTGTCTGTCCTAAAAGGTCTGCCCCTAATAGCCCTGCCCCTAATAGCCCAGCCCTAATAGCCCTGCCCCTAATAGCCCTGCCCCGCCGGGTCCCTGCCCCTAAAGCCCAGCCCTAATAGCCCTGCCCTAGTAGCCCTGCCCCTAATAGCCCTGCCCCTAATAGCCCAGCCCTAATAGCCCTGCCCCTAAAGCCCAGCCCCTAATAGCCCTGCCCTAGTAGCCCTGCCCCTAATAGCCCTGCCCCTAAAAGCCCAGCCCTAATAGCCCAGCCCCTAATAGCCCAGCCCCTAATAGCCCAGCCCCTAATAGCCCAGCCCTAGTAGCCCTGCCCCTAATAGCCCTGCCCCTAATAGCCCTGCCCCTAATAGCCCTGCCCCGCCGGGTCCCTGCCCCGCCGGGTCCCTGCCCCTAAAGCCCTGCCCAGCCCTCATGGTTTGCACTCCCCGTGGGCTTTGGGGTGCCTGCAGCTGATTAAGAGCCTAACGATGCCCAGGGCTCATTGGGGAGCTTTAGCTGAAAACTAAAAAATTGAAGTTCAGTGTTTTGCTCCGGGCCTTTTCTAAATAAAGCAGTCCAGTGATTTGGTTTAAAACATGGTTTATTTAAAAATATGCACAATTTGTTTAGAGGTGATTAAAACCAGCATGAGATAAATGAAGAAAAACCTATTTGGGGCTCAATGAATCATTTCATTCAATCTGAAAGACGTGGAAATGTTTGCAGCTTCCCAGCCATTCTATCGGGGCACACCAGCTCTTAGGATAAAAGGTGGTTTCAGAAAGAGGTTGGGCAAATGGTCCCCTCCAATTTCTGGCTTTGCTGGAGCCAGATCCTGTTCCTGGGAGCCCTGGCCTGGCGCTGTGCTCACCCTGGGCCTGGTTAATGCTCCTGCTGGGTGCAAAACCACACAAAACCCGCTGGGGTTGGGGAAGGAGGGAACAGGAACCCCGCTCCTGTGCCTCTGCTGCTGCCAGAGCCAGCTGTGCCCCATCTGGGGGGGATTGGGCTATTGGGGGCAGCAGGGACCATTCCTGACTGCTGCCTATTTGTAGGAGCTGTGCCAAGCTGCTCTGCCATCCCTGTACTCAGTGGCACCCCAGAACTGCAGGCAGCAGCCACATTTCAGGGGTTTTACCCCAAAATCAGCAGCGTGGGGTGAAAAGGAGGGATGCAGGAGAAGGAATCTGTGGCTTGGAGGGGCAGGGAGAGCTGTGGTGGCCAGCAGAGCACCCAGAGCAACCCAAAACCAGCAGGGACATAACCATCCACCCTGGCCTGGACTCTGAAACTCCAGCCTCTGGCCAGGAATTAAAAACAAAGAGCCCCTTTGGCAGGGTTTCACAGAGCCTCACGTGCTGCTGGATCTGCTGAGGCTGCCCTGCCACGGACACAGGCCTGAGGAAAACCCTCCCTGGAGAGGGATCCCCCCTTTGGAAAATCCTCCCTGGAGAAGGATCCCCCCCTGGAAACCCTCCCCGGAGAAGGATCCCCTGAAAACCCTCCCTGGATATGGATCCCCTGGAAACCCTCCCTGGAGAAGGATCCCCTGAAAACCCTCCCTGGATATGGATCCATCTGGAAACCCTCCCTGGAGAAAAATCCCCTTGGAAAACCCTCCCTGGAGAAGGATCCCCTGGAAATCCTCCCTGGAGATGGATCCCTCTGGAAACCCTCCCTGGAGAAGGATCCCTCTGGAAACCCTCGCTAGAGAAGGATCCCCTGAAAACCCTACCTGGAGAAGGATCCCTTGGAAATCCTCCCTGGAGAAAGATCCCCTTGGAAAACCCTCCCTGGAGAAGGATCCCCTGGAAATCCTCCCTGGAGATGGATCCCCCCTTGGAAAACCCTCCCTGGAGAAGAGTTTGGAGCATCCCCTGCCCTGCCCGGGGCTGGGGGCAGCAGGAGGGGCCGTGGGTCCCTGGGCAGGTTCCAGGGTGGTTCCTGAGCCTCTGGAGCCTCCATCCTCTGCAGCAGCAGGAGCAGAGCTGGGCCTGGGCCCGTTTCCATGGCAATGCTGAGCTCTGCCTTCTTCTGGAAGTTTTCCTGGCAGGGGAGATGGATGGAGCAGGAGAGGGAGGGCAGGGGGATGAGATTCACGCTCCAGAGGGGTGCATGGGATCTTGGGAATAAGGAATTGTTCCCTGGGAGGGTGGGCAGGGGCTGGGCTGGAATTCCCAGAGCATTCCCAGCTGTAGCTGCCCCCGGATCCATGGCCAGGTTGGACACTGGGGCTTGGACCCACCTGAGCTCATGGGAGGTGTCCCTGCCCCTCTGGATGGGCTTTAATGTCCCTTCCCACCCAAACCACCCTGGGATTCCCTGCTCCAGTGTCCCTGAGCTCCCTGTGCCCATCCCAGCAGGAATCCCTGCTTGTGCCTGGGAATCCATGGCCAGCTCCCAGAGCCTGGCATGCTCCTTCCCTCTGCGCCCTGAGCCCTGGCAGAGGGAGCTCTGGGCTGGCCCCTGAGGCCTTTGGGCTCTGGGGCTGCCTTTGCTGTGGCCCTGCTGCGGGTGGCACCAAGGGGAGCTGGGAAGGGAATTCCCGGCTTGGGTGCAGCACCCAAACAGCAGCTGCTGGGCCCCGGGTGCTGCAGGAGCCTCTGGGCGCCCTCCCCTGCCCCTGCCCCTCGTGCGTGGGGGGAATCAGCAGCATTTCCCTCTAAAATACCTTTAAAATAAAATAAAATTCCCTTAAAATCCCATGGGCTGCTCCACAGAGCACAGACTCCAAGGGATGCTGTTTCACGAGGGATGGACACGCTGGGGAGCTGGGAGGGGCTGGGCCTTGAGTGTTTCCCTCAGCTTCCAGGGCCAAAATCCACTCTGGGGTTCCAGAAGCACCTTCTGGAGTATTGAGGACCAGCAGCTCAGAGCCCACAGGGCTTGTGCTGTCCTGGGAGAAGCCTTGGAAGGGCTCAGTGTCCCAGCACTGGGCATTTCCCAGCCCTGCCCAGCAGCACAGGGGCTCTGGTGCCCACGAGGAGGGCACTGAGGGCACTGGGTACCCAGCACTGGGCATTTCCCAGCCCTGCCCAGCAGCACAGGGGCTCTGGTGCCCACGAGGAGGGCACTGAGGGCACTGAGGGCACTGAGCACCCAGCACACACCCATGGCTCTGAACCTGCAGGCGTGGAAACACTGGGAATGCTCCAAAGGCACAGAAACAGGGATTTCTTCACAGCCAAGTCTTGCATCATCCCCCAGCACAGGAAATGGAGAGGGTTCCAAGAGGAATCAGTGGGAAAATCCCCTGGGGAGCTGGATGTGGGGCACAGGGTGCTGCAGAGGCACCTGAGCCGGGCACACTCAGAGCCTGGGGCACACACCTGGGCTTTGCACCTTTCCCCAGCTGCCTGTGGGCTCTGGGCACCCAGCCCTGGTTTGCTGCCAAGGCAGCAGTGCCATGAGCCAACCCTCAGCCCATCCCTCTGGAAAAATGAATTCCAGCCTCACATCAGCGCTGCCCATCTCTGCCCTTGCCCCTCCCTGGGGCTCCTGTTCCACAGGGAAGAGCCATTCCCAGAGCTCCCCCAGCTCCTCTCTGGCTGGGGCAGGGCAGGAGGAAGAGGATGGTTCTCCTCCTTTCCATGGCAGCTTCTCCCCCAAACAGGGCTGGGAGTGCTGGAGAACCAACCCCTGCCAGTGATGGGGCAGGGCCAGGCCAGGGCTCCAGAGATGAGAACCAGGGGGGAAAGCAGCCAGAGCCAGGACCTGAGCCTGGGTTTCTGTGCTCTAACCCCGGCTGGGAGCAGGGATGGGAGCTGGGAGGCTGCTGGGAAGGAGCTGCCCAGACTGGGGAACTGGGACTGGGAGGGAAGGAGGCGCCTGGGCCATTGCACTGGGCTGGTGGCAGCACAAAGGTGACCCAGCAGGGCCAGCAGGAGCGGTGAGGAGCTGGCCAGGAAGGAGCTGGGGGCGGGCAGGAGCTCAGGGTGAGGAGCTGGGGGCAGGCAGGAGCCCAGGGTGAGGAACTGGAGGTGCCCAGAAGCCCAGGGTGAGGAGCCCAGTGCTGGAGCCCAGGATGGCCAGGCAGGAGCCCAGGGTGAGGAACTGGAGGTGGGCAGGAGTCCAGGGTGGGCAGAGACCCAGGGCAGGAGCCCAGGGCAGGGAGCTGGGGCTGGGCAGGAGCTGAAGGCAGGCAGGAACCCAGGGTGAGGATCTGGCCAGGCAGGAGCCCAGGGCGGGCAGGAGGCCAGGGCAGGGAGCTGAGGGTGGGCAGGAGCTCAGGGCAGGGAACTGGAGGTGGCAGGGGCCCAGGGTGGGGAGCTGGGGGTGGCAGGAGCCCAGGGCAGGGAGCTGAGGGTGGCAGGAGCCCAGGGCAGGGAGCTGAGGGCAGGCAGGAGCCCAGGGCAGGAAACTGGAGGTGGCAGGGGCTCAGGGCAGGGAGGTGAGGGTGGCAGGAGCCCAGGGCAGGAGCCCAGGGTGAGGAACTGGAGGTGGCAGGAGCCCAGGGCAGGGAGGTGAGGGTGGCAGGGGCCCAGGGCAGGAGCCCAGGGCAGGGAGGTGAGGGTGGCAGGAGCCCAGGGCAGGAGTCCAGGGCAGGGAGGTGAGGGTGGCAGGAGCCCAGGGCAGGAGTCCAGGGCAGGAGCCCAGGGCAGGGGCCCAGTTGCAGCCGGGGCAGATCCGGTGTCCGGACCAGGGGAGCCCTCGGAGCATTCAGGGGGCGCTGGAGCCGCCCGAGCCCCCCGAGAGCCCCGAGCCCCCCGGGCCCATGTGGGGCACGGCCAGCCCTGCTTGGGGGCGCTCTGCTGCCCCGAGGATGCTCCCGGCTCTCAGGGGAGCCCAAAGCCCTCTGCCCGGCTGGGCCTGGGCTGGCGCTGCCCCACGGAGCCCAGGGAGTCTCCAGACACAAAGACCCCTTGGAAAGGCTCCTGCAGAGTCTCCGGGGCCGGGGAGAGACCCCAAAGAGAGCCCCAAAAGCGGGGCAGCACCGGGCGGCGGGGGCAGCTGGACGCGGATCACGGATCACGGATTTCCTCCCGCTCCTGGTGACGACAGAATTCCCCCCAGGAGGGCAATCCCGCCTCCTCGGCAGCCAGGAGCCCCTTCTGGCCCGGGGGATGCGGTGCCAGCGCCTGCTCCGGGCTTGGCTCGGCCGCGGTCACGCTGCCATTACCTCATGAGTGCTGTCACCTGCACACACACGGTTCACTCCAAACCGCCCCGGTCTGGCACATAAAAACAGGACAGAAGAGCTTTCAAATGGAAATCTCTGCTCCTATCGGGGTTAAAGGATGAAGGCATTCATCCAGGGGAGGTGGGACATGAGGCAGGACCTCCGCAGCCACTCCTGCACAGGTTTATAACCCACACAACGCTGGTTTTCTCCCCGGGGAGCTGAACCATTGCCACTGTTTCAGGACCAGCCCTGAGGGTGAGGGGAGGTTTGTGAGAGCATGGCTGTGGCAGGGAGGCTCCCGCGGCGCTGTCCCAAAGGAGGGACAGTGTTTTCCACGTCTGGGAGGGAAGGGGAGCTGAGCTGTCCCAGGGTGCGCGTGGCAGAGATCCTGCACATGCTCTGGCTGACACCCCTGACAGCAAAATGGGCACAGCCAAATAGCCCAGAGTGACCAAGGCCTGGTGGCCCCAGTGATGCAGCCAGGGAGAGGCTGGGCTTGTCTTCAGTGCCACAGGGGAATATTTCCAGCCTGGCCACCATCCTGCAGATTCCAGGGTCACTGAGCGCTGCAGGGTGAAATTTTGCCTTTGATTTACTGAAACCCAGGGTCTGGCCATTGCCCTGGGCTCCCCTCATCTCCTGTGAGGAGACAAACGGGGAATAATGGGAGACAAACAGGGAATAATGGGAGAAAAACAGGGAATAATGGGATGCCACAGAACATTTCCACACTCTGGGCACTCTGGGCACCCAGCAGCTCAAGTGACCTGGGTGCTCTATGAACAGGGATTTACACCTCTATGAACAGGGGTTTACACCCCAAATATTTATCTGAACATCCTCCACAGCAGGTGTGGGCCCAGCAGCCAAAATGCCCCTCCTGTGAGGAGACAAACAGGGAACAATGGGAGACAAACAGGGAGTAATGGGAGACAAACAGGGAGTAATGGGATGCCACGGAACATTTCCACGCTCTGGGCACTGCCTGCACCTCTGCATCCCCTCTTTTATTCGCAGCCCGACCCTCAGGGCTCATTCCCTGAGTGCCCAGGGCGTTGTTGCCTCCTTGCCCCTGTGCCAGGGCTCTGGGTGCGTTTGCAGAGGCAGCAGCTGTCCCAGTGAGGGGAGGTGCTGTGAGACACCAATCCCGGGGATCTGCCCAAGGTGAGGCTGTGACTCATCCTGGAGCCAGGAATAGCTCGGGATCGGGGCTGTCACCTGCTGCTGCCAGCTGGGCACGGCCCTGGGCACGAGCACAGCACATCTGGGACACAGCCCCAGCCCATCTGGGGCATACCTGGCCTGCCAGCCGGGCTGTAAGCACTTGGAGGCAGGGAAACAGGAATTTAGGGAGGGGTCTCCTCCTCTATTCCAGCCCCTTGCATGCACAGCCCCCCTCCTGCACACCCAGCTCACCTGAGCTGTTGGGTGCTCTATGAACAGGGGTTTGTACCCTCTGTGTGCTCTATGAACAGGGGTTTGTACCCTCTGTGTGTTCTGTGAACAGGGGTTTGCACCTCTGTGTGCTCTATGAACAGGGGTTTGTACCTCTGTGTGCTCTGTGAACAAGGGTTTGCACGTCTGTGTGTTCTGTGAACAGGGGTTACACCTGAGCTGCTGTGTGCTCTATGAACAGGGGTTTGCATCCCTCTGTGTGCTCTATGAACAGGGGTTTGCACCTCTGTGTGCTCAATGAACATGGGTTTGCACCTCTGTGTGCTCTATGAACATGGGTTTGCACGTCTGTGTGCTCTATGAACAGGGGTTTGTACCCTCTGTGTGTTCTGTGAACAGGGGTTACACCTGAGCTGCTGTGTGTTCTATGAACAGGGGTTTGCATCCCTCTGTGTGCTCTTTGAACAAATATGAACCCCAAATATTTGCCTGAACATCCTTCACAGCGGGTTTGGGCCCAGCAGCCAAAATGCCCCGAGCAAACCTTCCATCCCCAGCCCAGCCATGCTGGAGGCTGGTGACAATCCCCTGCCCAGAGCATCCCTGCCTGGCCAGGCTCACCTGAAGATGATCCCTGCCTGTTCAGCATCAGCTGGAGATCCCTGCCTGTCCAGGCTCACCTGGAGATCCCTGCTTGTCCAGGCTCACCTGGAGATCCCTGCCCATCCAGGATCACCTGGAGATCCCTGCTTGTCCAGGCTCACCTGGAGATCCCTGCTTGTCCAGGCTCACCTGGAGATCCCTGCCCATCCAGGATCACCTGGAGATCCCTGCCCATCCAGGATCACCTGGAGATCCCTGCCTGTCCAGGGTCAGCTCCAGATCAGTGCTGGAGCTCTGGGAGCAGCCCAGCAGGGCGGGCAGCATGGCCCAGGCTGGCAGAGCCTTCACCCCAGCACGGGCTGAGGATGCTCGGGGTGGAGGCGCTGCCAGGATCCCTCCAATCCCGCTGAGCCCGCTCGGAAAGCTCCCCCTGGACACGGTGGGCTTGGCAGGAGGATGGATCTGCCTTTCCCAGCCCAGCTGGGCAGCTTCTCCTGTACCTGCTTCTCCTGTCCCTGCTCCTCTGTGCCTGCTCTGTGCCAGCTCCAAGCCAGGGTCTGCAATGGATGAGCTCCGGCAGGCTGTGCCTGCTCCTCTGTGCCTGCTCCTCCTGAGCCTGTTCCTCTGTCCCTGCTCTCTCTCCTGTGCCTGCTCCTCCTGAGCCTGTTCCTCTGTCCCTGCTCTCTCTCCTGTGCCTGCTCCTCCTGAGCCTGTTCCTCTGTCCCTGCTCCTCTGTCCCTGCTCCTCTGTCCCTGCTCTCCTGTGCCTGCTCCTCTGTCCCTGCTCCTCTGTCCCTGCTCTCCTGTGCCTTTTCCTCTGTGCCTGCTCCTCTGTCCCTGCTCCTCTGTGCCTGCTCCTCTGTCCCTGCTCCTCTGTCCCTGCTCTGTGCCAGCTCCAAGCCAGGGGCTGCAATGGATGAGCTCCGGCAGGCTGTCCCTGCTCCTCTGTCCCTGCTCCTTCTGTCCCTGCTCTCCTGTCCCTGCTCCTCCTGAGCCTGTTCCTCTGTCCCTGCTCCTCTGTGTCTGCTCCTCTGTCCCTGTTCCTCTGTCCCTTCTCCTCTGTCCCTGCTCCTCTGTCCCTGCCCTCCTGTCCCTGCTCCTCTGTCCCTGCTCTCCTGTCCCTCCCTGCTCCTCCGGGCCGCTCGGATGCCGCAGGAGGAGCCGGCATCCCCTCCCGCTCCCATCCAACAGCCGCCGCATGCCGGCAGAGAGCATCCAAAATCCGGCCGGGAGAGGAGGGGAGGGCAAGGCAGGGGGGAGGAAGAGCAAACCCGGCACCTTTGGCGCTTCTAGAAGGAGCAAGAGCAACAAAAGCCATTCACGGGGAAAAAATAGCGCGGGGAGAAGGAGAGCCTGGGGAGATGCAAATCCGGGAGAGCAGCAGCCAGCCCACGGTGGGACAGGAGCCAAGGCTGCGGAGCAAGGGCCGGAGCCGCGGGGATGCCCCCAAAGGCCGGGGGGAGCCAAGGCTGCGATCCTGGGCTCGTTCTGCACACCCGGGGCTGGCACACGCGTGTGCACACCCGCGGCTGCGGGAGGGGATGCTGGGCACACGCGCGCACCGAGCGGCAGAGATTTGTTAAAAATATCGCGATTATTAGTTAAAAAGAGAGAAGGAAGGGGGGGAAAAATGAAAAACAGAGCGAGAGAAAAGGGGGAGGGGAGCAGGGAAGGGGGAGGGAAGGGCATCGCGTCACGGGAGAGATTTCCTTATTGGGACTCCCTAGCCTACATCCTGAGTCCATATATGGGCATTTACGTCACGGCAGCCTCACTGGGGACTCCAGAAATGGCTGCGGCGGAAGGTCGGAGCAGCCCCGCTCCCGCTATAAAGGGGGCGGCGGGGAGGGAGCGCCGGGTGTCCGCTCGGGCTGCGCCGCCGCCGCCGCCGGGCCCTGCCTGCGCCCCCCGCCCGGGCCCTGCCCCCGCAGCGCCCCCGCAGCGCCCGGGCCCCCCGCCCCAGCACCCCCCGCCCCCCTCAGCATCACCTGCAGGGTCCCCGGCACCTGCCCCGGGCACCCCTCGCACCGGCCCGGGCTCGCCGAGCGTGGCCCGGCTCATCCCCGAGCATCCCCGGGATCGGGGCGGGCGCCCCGAGCGCTCCCAGCTCATCCCGGGCTCGCCCCGAGCATCCCCGGGCTCGCCTGCAGCGTCTCCCGCCTCGCCCCTGAGCATCCAGCGGCTCTCCCCGAGCATTCCCCGGCTCATCCCGGGCTCCTCCCGGCTCTCCCCGAGCATCCTCGGCTCGTCCCAGCCCGGCCCCCCCGCTCCGGCCGCGTCTCCAGGGAAGATGCTCAACGTTATGGATTTCTCCTGCCCGGATCCGCTTTACTCCAAGTACGAGGAGAGCTGCGAGATGAAAACCGGAGACCTGCAGGGCTTGGGGCAGCCCGAGCAGCAACTTCTGGCAGAGGCCGATTTCCTTGGAGGTAAGGGCGGGCGGGAGCCGGGCAGGGATGAGGGACCCCGCTGGGAATGATCGCCGCATGCAGGAGCCGGGAACCTGCCCCTCCTCCGCCCTCAGCCCTGCCTGGGGGTGCAGCGGCCCCGCGAGCTCAGGGCGGGGGTCCTGAGGGTCCCGGGGGGGAGGGGGGCGAGCCCAGGGCTCCCTGAGCGGTTTCGGGGACGGAGACCTCGGAGTGACGCAAGAGCTCCCGCTGCTCCCGCATCCCGCCCCCGGCCCCGCATGCCTGCAGCCCTCTCACCGCCGTCCCCTCTGTTCCCCAGGTGAGCTGCTGGGTGTCCCCGGCAGCGGCGGGGCCGTGGATTACTCCCTGCTGGGCAGCCAGCCCTCCCCTTCCCTCAGCTACACCGGCAGCTTCTTCATCAAGGCGGTACCGGAGCACCCGCAGGACCAGGAATCCCTCTTCAACCTGATGTCGGGCATCCTGGGCATCTCCCCCTTCGCCTCCTCCGAGGGCCACCAGAGGCACCTGGACGCTCTTTACCCCTGTGCCGAGGTGGCTCCGAGCCAGCTGGACCTGTACCCGTCGTGCCAGCCCGAGATGAGCGGGTCCAGCCCGGCCCCGTTCCCGGAGCCGGGCTACGGCGCCTTCCCCGCGGCCGAGGGCGCTCAGCCCCTGCCGGGAAACACCTCCCAGTGCTTCTTCCAGCCCAAGCTCCTGGACAGCAAGCAGGACATCAAGCTGTCCTCCGCCTCCCCGCCCCTGGACAAGTTCAAAGGCGCCTGTGCCCAGTGGGAGCCGCTCTCCCAGCAGCACCAGGCCTACCTGCCCGCCGCCTTCCCCTCTCCCGAGGGCTTCCCGGCCCCCGAGAGCAGCCAGGGGCTGTTCCCCGCGCTGGGCTCCAAGATGGAGAGCGTCTTGTCCGTCAGCTGCCAGCCGGAGCTCGGCAGCCTGGCAGAGGACGCCGCCTGCTTCGGAGCCCATCTGGGCTTCGGCTGCGAGCCAGAGAACTTCCCGGCCCGCGGGGACTTCGCCGACAGCAAGATCCACGCCCTGCCCACGCCGCTAATGCCGGACTTCGACGCCTCCTTGGCCCAGCCCGAGGTGCTGCCGGGCCTGCTGGGCTCGGCCGAGCTGCTCCATCCTCACCCGTCTCCCTCCGTGCCGCCCCCGGAGTTCCTGGGCCCGGCCCCGCCGCTGCCCTCGCTGCTGCCCCCCGGCCCTGCCGCGCTGGCCGAGCCCAAGAAGAAGGCTCGGCGCAGCAAGTGCTCCTCCAAGTGCTTCTGCCCCAAGCCCCACGAGAAGGCGTTCGCCTGCCCGGTGGAGAACTGCGTCCGCAGCTTCGCCCGCTCCGACGAGCTCAACCGGCACCTGCGCATCCACACGGGCCACAAGCCCTTCCAGTGCCGCATCTGCCTGCGCAACTTCAGCCGCAGCGACCACCTCACCACGCACATCCGCACGCACACGGGCGAGAAGCCCTTCTCGTGCGACACCTGCGGCCGCCGCTTCGCCCGCTCGGACGAGAAGAAGCGGCACAGCAAGGTGCACCTCAAGCAGAAGGCGCGGAGCGAGGAGAAGCTCAAGGGCTTGGGTTTCTTCTCGGTGGGGCTCTCGTTCGGCCCGCTCTGAGCGCGGCCCGAGCGCGGCCAGCGGCGTTGCCGAGGTGCCCGAGCTCTCACCGAGAGCCGGGATGGGCCGGGGGTCCCTCCCGGGCGGCCCCAGAGAGGCGGCGGCGGAGCCGGGCCGGGCCCAGGGCGGCCCGCGGGAGGCGAGGCGGAGCTCCCGGCGGGGACGGCAGCGGAGCCGCCCCGGAGCGCGGCACTGAGCCATCCCACAGCCCCTGTTCCGAGGAGGGCAACGGGGAGCCCCTGTACAGACGGACAGACGGACAGAGATCGCCACCGACGGGGTGCGTTGGACACTCGGCGCTGGGAGCGCCCCGCTGGGATTTCTTTCCCCAGGGCAGCGCTTCCCAGGATGTTCCTGCCTGGAGATTTCCCGGCCGGCACGGTCGGGGCTGCGGCTGCTCCCGTCCTTTCTCCCCAGGGAGAGAGAACCCGCCGGGCTCTGGCAAACGGTGCTAACAGGCCCTTGGGAAAGGTGATTTCAGTACTATTATTATTATTATTATTATTATTATTATTATTATTATTATGTTTGTAAAAAGAAAAGGCCTCTATCAGGAATATTTCAAATTTGTGTCTATTTTTCTAATTAAAGATTCGAGCTGATCCAAGCCCTCGCTGGGGTTGCTCTCTGCCTTTCCATCCTGTATTTCCGTTGGGTTTTTGACCTCTGCTGCTGCTGCTGCATTTTGGGAAAAAACCTGGTGCTTCCATAATTAGCAAGGAGAAAAAAAAATCCATCAGTGCAGAGAGCTCCTGAGCGTCCCCAGACCGCAGGTGGGGCTCATCCCGGGAGGAGGGCTCCGTCCCGGGCCAGAGCAGGGATCCCTGCTCCCTGGGCTGCGTCTCCCTCCAGACACAGGACGTGGCTCTGGGATGTTCTGATGGGGCTGGTCCTGGAGGAATCTGCTCCTCTCCCCTGGGGCCCCCAAAGGCCAGCCCAGAGCCCCCATTCCGGGATCCTGGCTCCCAGTGGGATGTGGATGTCCCACACTTCACCCTCAGGGAATGGGATGAGGTCCCCGTTCCCCATTTCCAGCCTGGCCCAGCCCCAGGGTTGGAGAGATCCAGGCAGGCAGGATGGGGAGCCCTGCACAAGGAGAGGCTGTTTGTCCCTCCCTTTTGGGATTGTAGATGGTCGAGGGATGCTGGTTCCCCTCTCCGGGAATGGCACAGGAGACGCTGCTGCAGCCAGGAATGTCCCTCCCATGAAGAACCTCCCTCCTGTGGTGGTTAAAAATCAGTCACAATCCCGAAATCCCACAATCCCGCCCTTCCAGGGGAGGTGCTCGATGGGGCACGCCGAGCTTTGGTTAATCTCGTTCATCGGGAGAAGGTGCGGTGGGATGGAGGCAGCGGGGCCAGGGCCATTGTCATGGATGCTCAGGTGATTTAGGGGCGATGCTCCTTTGCTGGCAGAGGGAGGGGAGGGGCACAGCTGCGAGCTGCTCTTTCCTTTTCTGATGGATTTTGTCCCCTCCAGCAGCCCTGGAGGGGGGATCTGCCCCCCAGCCATATCATGAAGGAGACAGGGGTAACCCTGTTTTATTCCCTCATGCCCCTCATCCCTTTGTCTGCATGTGGGCTGCAGCATTCCGGGGCTAACACATGTAATCCCGGAAAATCCAGGGTCCCAGGCATCCCAGAAAATCCAGTGTCCCAGGTGTCCCAGAAAATCCAGGGTCCCAGTAATCCCAGCAGAACCCAGGGTCCCAGGTGTCCCAGGTAAAACCCAGGGTCCCAGGTGTCCCAGCAGAATCTGAGCTTCCATGGGCTGTGGAGGCCCTGTGGAGCTGGGGGGAAGCTGGGCAGGCCATGGTGGGGTTGGTGGCAGAGATGGGATGTGGGAAGGGGCCAGGAGGAAACCTGACTGAGGGGGATATCTCGAATTTCCCCTCAGATGTATCCCTAAGTTCTCACACCCCAATAGCACCCAAGGGTGCTGGTGGCCCTCGGGTGAGCCCTCCCAGGGTGTGGGAGCCCAGTCCTGAGCCAGGACCACTCCAAGGGGTGCAGGTGACCCCAAACACCTGGGAAAACCTTTTCTGGGGGGGCAGCGCAGCTTTATGGTCAATAAGGGGCCCAGGTTTCCTTTGGGAGGGGCTGGGCTGGGCCCTCTCTGGGGATGCAGGATCCTGCTGGGCAGCAGAGCCGAGCTCTCCCTGCACCTCTGGCCATCAATGATGCACGAGGCCTTGATTAATACCCTCAGGAGAACATCCATAATTGATGGGAGCCTGGAGCCCTGCAGAGGCACCGCTCCAGCCTTGGCCCTCTGCTCCTCTGGCAGCGCCGCCAGGGAGGTGGGAGGGATGGGGCACAGCCCAGAGCCATTCCAGAGCCTCCCCAGAGCCTCCCCAGAGCCACCCCACACACCCCAGAGCCACCCCACACACCCCAGAGCCACCCCACACACCCCAGAGCCATTCCAGAGCCTCCCCAGAGCCTCCCCAGAGCCGCCCCACACACCCCAGAGCCACCCCACACACCCCACAACCACCCCACACACCCCAGAGCCACCCCAGAGCCACCCCACACACCCCAGAGCTATTCCAGAGCCACCCCAGAGCCACCCCAGAGCCACCCCACACACCCAGAGCCACCCCACAGCCACCCCAGAGCCACCCCACACACCCAGAGCCACCCCATACACCTCAGAGCCACCCCACACACCCCAGAGCCACCCCAGAGCCACCCCACACACCCCAGAGCCACCCCACACACCCCAGAGCCATTCCAGAGCCACCCCAGAGCCACCCCACACACCCAGAGCCACCCCAGAGCCACCCCATACACCCCAGAGCCACCCCACACACCCCAGAGCCACCCCAGAGCCACCCCATACACCCCAGAGCCACCCCACACACCCCAGAGCCACCCCATACACCTCAGAGCCACCCCACAGCCTCTGGGGCAGGTGCTCTGGGCTGGGCTGGCACTGGGCACACGTGCGGGGGGACAGCAGCAGTGTCACCTTGGGTCCCAGGGGATGGGGACACCCTCCTGCCCCTGTGTCAGCAGCACCCTGGGCCTGGCATTGCCATCCCCTGTGCCCACCCCGTGCCCACCTCAGAGAAGGAACATGGCAGTGCTGGATGCCTTTGGCACAGGCACCAGGCCGTGAGGGGCTCAGGAGCTGGATCAGGACCAAGCCAGGCTTAAACCAGAGCGCTCAGGGACCAGCTGGGCATGGAGCCAAAAGGGGATGCTCAGGACTGAGCCAGGACCAAGGCAGGGATTAACCAGGGCAGCCTTGGAGCAGAGCGGGACCAAGCTGGGAACCAGCCCAGGGTGACCCCAGGGTGGCTGGACTGGGACCAGAGCAGGGGCTTGGGGACCACCCAGGGACCAAACTGGGGCATTCAGGGACCAGAGCAGGACCAAGCTGGAAACCAGCCCAGGGTACGCAGAGACTGGACCAGGACCAAGGCAAGGACCAAGCCAGGATGGTCAGGGACACAGTCAGGACCAAGGCAGAATACTCAGGGACTCAATGGGGATCAAGCCAGGGATGAGGACAGGATGATCAGGGACTGTCCTGGCACCAAGCCCGTGTCCTGGCACCTGTGCCCAGCCTGGGATGGGGCAGGAGCAGTGCAGGTGCCCAGGCTGGGCCCCAAACCAGTGCTGCAATCCCAGGAGGATGCCCCAGGGGATCCCAGCTGGGGGTGCCAGGGGCGGGGGGCACAGGGGATCCCTGGGCTGCCAGGGGCGATGGGCACAGGGGATCCAGGGGCTGCCAGGGGCGATGGGCACAGGGGATCCCTGGGCTGCCAGGGGCGATGGGCACAGGGGATCCAGGGCCTGCCAGGGGCGGGGGGCACAGGGGATCCAGGGGCTGCCAGGGGCGGGGGGCACAGGGGATCCCTGGGCTGCCAGGGGCGATGGGCACAGGGGATCCAGGGCCTGCCAGGGGCGATGGGCACAGGGGATCCAGGGGCTGCCAGGGGCGATGGGCACAGGGGATCCCAGCTGGGGCTGCCAGGGGCGGTGGGCACAGGGGATCCAGGGGCTGCCAGGGGCGGGGGGCACAGGGGGATCCCAGCTGGGGCTGCCAGGGGCGGTGGGCACAGGGGATCCAGGGCCTGCCAGGGGCGGGGGGCACAGGGGATCCAGGGGCTGCCAGGGGCGGGGGGCACAGGGGATCCAGGGCCTGCCAGGGGCAATGGGCACAGGGGATCCAGGGGCTGCCAGGGGCGGGGGGCACAGGGGATCCAGGGGCTGCCAGGGGCGGGGGGCACAGGGGGATCCCAGCTGGGGCTGCCAGGGGCGATGGGCACAGGGGATCCAGGGGCTGCCAGGGGCGATGGGCACAGGGGATCCAGGGGCTGCCAGGGGCAATGGGCACAGGGGATCCAGGGGCTGCCAGGGGCGGGGGGCACAGGGGTCCGGGCCGGGGGCTGCCATGGCAGCCGGGCCCGCCGTGTTCGTGGGGAGACAGGCAGAGGGAGCTGTGCGGGAGGAACCGGCAGCGAGCAGCCCCGGCTCCGGCTGCAGGGGAGGAGGCGGCTGCCGGCGCTCGCCCTCCGCCTCCCTCCGTCCCTGCATCCTCGCTCGCCGTGCTGAGCCCCCAGCGCCCCGGGGACCCGCCATCCCCAGGGTGCCCAGAACCCTCCCAGCACCCCGCCGGGGCCTTCAGCCTCGGCTTCCTTCCTCCTCCTCCTCCTCCGCGTCCTCCTCCTCCCCCCCACCCCGCAGCCACCACCCTCCCTCCCTCCTTCCCTCCCTCCTTCCCCGGGGCCTGCCTGGCATGGAGCTGCTGGCCGCGGGGAGCATCCCCGGTGCCCCGCATCCCCGTGGCCGCATCCCCCGTGCCCCGCATCCCCCCGCCCCGGCGCAGCGCTGAGCCGCCCGCAGCCGCCTCCTTTGTGCGGCGGAGCGGCTGTGCGGGCTCCGGCCCCCACCCCGCAGCCCCCGGCTCGGGGCTGGCCCGCGGGCGAGCGGGAGAGGTGCTGCCCTGGCCGGAGCAGCCCAGCGCCGGAGGTCGGCGGCCAGAAGCAGGTACGGGGCGGCAGGGGATGGGATGGAGCGGCGATGGTGCCCTGGGAGGCGGCGGCTCGTCCCCAGGATGCTCCTCACCCGGGCCCCCGGGAGCAGCGGGACGCGGCGGGGACAAAGCCGCTGCCAGGCTGTGAGGACGGACCCGCCGCTCCCTGCTCCAGGGGCTGGGGGGGCAAAAAAACCATCCGGATTTTCATGCCCACCTCCCCGGGCCCTCTGTGCCTCAGCCCCTCGCCCACCGCGGTGCTCCCACCCTGCTGGAGCGCGGGGAGGGATGGGGACCGGCGGCACGGGCAGCGTCCTCCATCCAGCCCGGCATCTCCATCCATCCAGCCCGGCATCATCATCCACCCCGGCATCCCCCTCCATCCACCCCAGCATCCCCCTCCATCCACCCCGGCATCGCTCTCCATCCACCCCGGCATCCCCCTCCATCCATCCCGGCATCGCCCCGCTCCCGCAGCAGCCCCACACCTCTCCTGTCCATCCCCTCCCTCTCCAGCCAGGCAGGGAGCTGCCTGCCGGTGGTAATTCGGGGCTGGGTGGGCAGAGGAGCGTTGAACAATGCCCGGGAAGGCAGGCAGGCTCCATGATGGAGGGCAGGTAGCAGCCCGGGGATGCTGCAATCCCGGCGGCGTTTCCCGGCTCCGGATGCCCGTGGGGTTTATTAGCGTGCTAACGACTGCACGAACCATCCCCTCAAATCCCGGCCGTTGCCGTGGAGATGGGAGCGAGGCGAGGTTTGCGGCCGGGGTAGGACCTGCCCAGCCCCAGGAGCGCTTCCCGATCCACCCGGGCCGGTGCCGCCGTGGATTTCGGCCGGGAGATTCGGGCTGAGGCTGCTCGGGTGCCCCGGGAGAGGCGGGCAGGGACCCGGGCCCGCGGCAGCACGGCACCATTCCCCGTCCCTGCGCTGGAAAAGCGCTTTCTCATCCCCCGGAGCTGCCGGCCGTGCTTTGTGCTCGCCGCGGTTCGGGTTCCGGCCGGGCCGGGCCGGTGCTCGGGGCCCGGCTGGGCTTGATGTGGGAGGGTGTGTTTGGTGACGGCCCCAAAACGCAGCCAAGCGGGTCACACACCCTCCCGGCTCATCCCGGGTTTATTTCTGGCGTGGATTTCTCGCCTTTGCTGATTTTTGCCTTAAAAAATGGTTTCCCAGCCTCGTGGCCTGGTTGCTCCTCTGAGGGGATGCTGAGCCACCAGGGATGCTGCCCTGGGACCAGCAGGGGTGGATGGAGGTTCTGTGCCAGTTCAGGGCTCACCAACTGGTGGTTGTGGGATGCAGGAGGGCCCTGAGGGCTTTTAGGGTGGTGGGATATATCCCCCTTTGTGGGATATTGCAGAGGGATGAGCAGGGGTTGCTGCCACCCACGGGTGCCCTGGGTGTTCTGGGGTAAAAGCATCACAGTTTTCATGTTCAAATGACAAATGAATGAAAAATGAAAGTATTGTGCCCTGGGGTGTGTTTGTGCCTCCAGGCTGGAGGGGACCTCAGCAGCCTCCTGGGGTGGATTTTCACTGGCTTGTCCCCTTTCACAGGGGTGGGTTCTCCCCATTGATGTCGTGTGGAGGATTTTGTGAGTGGGGGGTGAACCAGGTCTCACAGGGACCTTCACCCACCAGGCAGGAGAGGCCACCATGTCCCCTGCATCAGACAGCCCAGGGATGGGTGAGAACTCTAGGGGATGGATCCCATTCCAGGCTCCATGGGCTGATCCAGCAGGAGAGGGTTGGCCTTCTCTTGGGGAAGGGGGATCCCAACTCCTGCTCCTGGCGTTGGACAAGGGGCCCTTGGGGACCCCTGATGCTGCAGGGGCTCATTGGGCGGTTGTTGGGCAAGAGAGCCAAAGGGTCACCCCTGCCACCTCCTGTGACAAGCTGGGGGTGGATGGAGTGAGATTCCCATGAGTTGTGCACCTTCCTGGGGCTGGTTGCCCCAGAACAGGTTGTGAACCTTCACAAGGGCTGGGAGGCCTTCCCAGCAGTTATGGATCTTCCCAAGGGTTTGTAGAACCACAGGATCATTCAGGCTGGAAAGGCTGGAAAACCCTCTAAGATCATTCAGGTCAGGAGCTGTGGAACTTCCCAAGGGCTGTGGAGCTTCCCAAAAGCTGTGGAGCTTCCCAAAAGGGCTGTGGAACTTCCCAAAAGGGCTGTGGAGTTCCTCAAAAGCTGTGGGTCTTCATAAGGGTTGTGGAACTTCCCAATGGCTCCGGATCTTCCCAGGGCTCTGCACATTCCCAGGGGTTCTGCACATTCCCAGGGCTCTGCGCCCTCTTTAGCACCGTGTGCCCTCCCAAGGGATGCACGTGGGTGGGAGGAACACGGGAGGCTGGGATGGAGGCACAGGGGGCACCCAGAGGAAGGACCAAGGAGGGATTTTTGGGGACCCCCAGCCCGGTATCACTGACCCCCATCTCTTCCAGCGCCCGGCACCGCTCGATGCTGACTCTCTCCCCGGAGTGCCGCGTCCCCCCGTCCCCACGCCATGTCCCGGCGGAGCTGCCGGCCCTGTCCCTCGGCCGGGGGCTGCCCGGCCGGCCCCGCGTGTCCCCGCAGCCCCAGGCCATGAGCGGGCCCCGGCGGCGGGGAGCAGAGCTGCGGGATGGCCTCGCTGGACCTGCCCTACCGCTGCCCGCGCTGCGGCGAGCACAAGCGCTTCCGCAGCCTGTCCTCGCTGCGCGCCCACCTGGAGTACAACCACACCTACGAGACCCTCTACGTGCTCTCCAAGACCAACAGCATCTGCGACGCCGCCGTCTTCCCGCTGGCCGCCGACGCGGCCCTGCTGGCCCCGGCCGCCCGCAGGGACTACTTTGAGAGCACCTCCTTCCAGGGCAAGGATCAGCGCTTCTCCTGCGACCTGGTCCCCGCCGACGAGCTGGAGCCGGTGCCGCCGTCGTCGCCGTCGCCCCGCTATGTGCACGAGATCGAGATCCCGCTGAGCGAGATCTTCACCCGCGGCAAGGCCGTGGCGCCCGCGCCCGGCCCGCCCGCCGCCGCCGACGCGGCCTACGAGGAGGGCCTGGCCCGCCTCAAGATCCGCGCCTTCGAGAAGCTGGAGGTGGACAAGAGGCTGGAGAAGCTGACGGAGGAGGTGGAGCAGAAGATCGCCTCGCAGGTGGGCCGGCTGCAGGTGGAGCTGGACCGCAAGAGCTCGGAGCTGGAGAAGGCCAAGCAGGAGAGCCTGCGGCTGAGCCGGGAGAAGCAGGAGCTGGAGGACCGGGCCTCGGAGCTGTCCCGCCAGGTGGACGTCAGCGTGGAGATGCTGGCCTCCCTCAAGCAGGACCTGGTGCAGAAGGAGCAGGAGCTCACCCGGAAGCAGCAGTGAGTGCTTTGTCCCTGTCCCCACCACGGGGTGGGAGGAAAGGGGCGCCTGGCAGTGAGTCCTGGAGAATCTGGGGCTGCTCCATCCCTGGAGGGGTTCAAGGCCAGGTTGGACAGGGTTTGGAGCAGTGGGGAATAGTGGAAGGTGTCCCTGGCCCATGGTAGGGTTGGAATGAGATGAGCTTTGAGGTCTCTTCCAATCCAAACAATTCCCTAAGTTCAGAGGAGCCCAATACCACCACCCCAGGGCCAGGGCTCAGGCCCAGCCCCTTGGTGATGCCCATCAGCATCCTCCCTGATCAGGTTCTGCATCTTCTCCCACCCACTCAGTGTCCACACAGACCTGGGCCCCTCCATGGCTGGGTATGCTGAGCCAGACCTTGTCCCAGGGCCACCAGTGCTCCCAGGACATGGCCAGGCTGGGGATCAGCGAGCCACAGGCTCGTTTGGGCTGAGGGAACCTTGAATCCCACCTCGTTCCCACCCCCTGCCACGGCCGTGCCAAATTCCAGGTTTTTCTCCCAGAGGGAGGGTGGGGCAGCCCGAGCAGTGCCAGCTCCATTTGCTGCTCAGCCTGTGGCACTGCCACCCTCATTTCCACCCCAGGTTTCCCACCCCAAGGCTGCTCCTGAGCTTCCCTCCAGTCCAGCACCGGGTCATTCTGCCCCTTGGTGCTGTCCAAGGCAACCAGACCTCGCTCCTCAGGAGCTGGAGCAAATCTGGAGAGGCCCAAATCAGTGAGGAGTTTGTGGGGGCAGGCACAGCTGTGCTGGGCTGGCAGCACTGATGGGATTCCTGAAGGAATTGCTTTGATTCCCATCATCCTCTGCACGTTTGTGAATGACTTTGACTCCAGAATAATGACCTGGCTCAGGAGCAGAGCTCCCAGGATGGGGGGACGGCCTGGGCGAGGAGCGGGGTCACCTGGGGCTGGGTAAGGACACCTCCAGGTTTGGGGACATGTCTGTGGGACAGGCACTGAGGGGTTTGGGGGCTGCCTCGTGGGTGCTGTCCAGGGACATCCTGGGGATGAGTGGTGAGGGAATTAAGGACACCAGCGTGGATGAGTCTGGAGCAGGGCCTGGAGACAGCTAGACAGGGTAAATAGAGGGTCAAATGCCTCTTGGTGGAACCTGGACAATGTTACCACCTAAAACCCTGGGTTTATGCCCCAAAACTACCTCCTGGACCTCCCATTCCTCAGAGAAACCCTCCTGCCCCTCAACTGTCCCCAGCAGCCCCCAAGGTCCTCCATCCCAAGGGACAAAATCCCTTGTGAGGCTGCAGGAGAGCATGGGAAGTGCTGGTGGTGGGAGGAGGTTTTCTCCTGGATGTGAGGAAGTCATCAGAAATCATTTTAATCAGTAAAGCCTTCTCTGAAAACGCTGTGGGGACATTTCCCAGCCCTGCCAGCTCCCAGACACCATGAAGCCATTGTCCTCCTGGGAAACCTTTGGCTCTGGGCTCCCTTTTCTCTGCCAGGAGTGTTTTTCCACCCAGTCCATGGGAATGAGAGAGACACAGGTGATAACCATCGGCATCACCTTACAGCTGCTGCCCAGCTCCACATTTGCCTTCCAAATCCCCTGGGGCCCCTTCCAGGATCCTTCCCAGAGCACCCCCAGAGCTCCCAGGCTCTGCCTGCAAGCGGCAGGCTGGGGAGGAATTGATCGATAGTTAATTGGTGATTAATTGGTAATTGATAGCCAGCAGTGGGAATTGTGTCACTGAAGAGCTGCCCCCTCCTTTCCCTTTGTGCTTCTGGGCAGATCATTGTGTCCAGGTGTCTGGGGTCAGCTGTGTGTGATCAGGTTTGGTGTCCAGGTGTGCACAGTCAGGGCTCTGGGGTCACCTCTGTGTGATCAGGTGTCCAAGGCCAGCTGTGTGCTTGGGTTTCTGTGCTCAGGTGTGCCCAGGTGTGCCTGTCCAAGGCCAGGTGTGTGTGCTGGGGTTTCTGTGCTCAGGTGTGCCCAGGTGTGCCTGTCCAAGGCCAGGTGTGTGTGCTTGGGTTTCTGTGCTCAGGTGTGAGCTAGGTGTGCCTGGTCAGGTGTGTGTGTTTGGGTTTCTGTGCTCAGGTGTGAGCTAGGTGTGCCTGGTCAGGTGTGTGTGCTTGGGTTTCTGTGCTCAGGTGTGCCCAGGTGTGCCTGTCCAAGGCCAGGTGTGTGTGCTGGGGTTTCTGTGCTCAGGTGTGCCCAGGTGTGCCTGTCCAAGGCCAGGTGTGTGTGCTGGGGTTTCTCTGCTCAGGTTGGTGTGCCCAGGTGTGCCTGGTCCAGTGTCCGAGGTCAGGTGTGCCCCAGACAGGTGTGCAGAGCTGGGTTTGTGCCTTTTCAGGGCTTCCTGGATGCTGAGGGGAGGTGTGAGCAGCTCTGTGGGGGTGTGTGCACCACCAGCAGTGCAGCTGTGAGCAGCTGTGCCTGGGCTGTGTTCACATGGGTGCTTATGGGGTCGTGGCATGGTTGGGTGGGAAGGGACCCTAAATCCCACCCAGTGCCACCCCTGCCATGGCAGGGACACCTCCCACTGCCCCAGGGAGCTCCAGCCCCAGTGTCCAGCCTGGCCTTGGGCACTGCCAGGGATCCAGGGGCAGCCACAGCTGCTCCGGGCACCTGTGCCAGAGTGTGTGTGCCAGTCCACGTGTGCCTGGCTGTGTCTGTGTGTGTGCCTGGCTGGGTGTGCCACGCTGAGTGCTGGCTTTGTGCTCTCCTGGGGCTGTGCTCTGGCTTGTGCTCTCCTGGGGCACTCAGGTGTGCAGGACAGGGCACTCTGTATGTGTGTGTGTGTGTGTGTGGGCATGCCTGTCCATGTGTGCCTGGCTGTGTCTGTGTGTGTGCCACGCTGTGTGTGTGCCTGGTTCTATGTGTGTGCCACGCTGAGTGCTGGCTTTGTGCTCTCCTGGGGGGCAGGACAGGGCACTCTGTGTGTGTGTGTGTGTGTATGCCTGTCCATGTGTGCCTGGTTCTGTGTGTGTGCCACGCTGAGTGCTGGCTTTGTGCTCTCCTGGGGCACTCAGGGGTGCAGGACAGGGCACTCTGTGTGTGTGTATGTGTGTATGCCTGTCCATGTGTGCCTGGTTCTATGTGTGTGCCACGCTGAGTGCTGGCTTTGTGCTCTCCTGGGGCACTCAGGGGTGCAGGACAGGGCACTCTGTGTGTGTGTGTGTGTGTGTGTATGTGTGTATGCCTGTCCATGTGTGCCTGGTTCTGTGTGTGTGCCACGCTGAGTGCTGGATTTGTGCTCTCCTGGGGGGCAGGACAGGGCACTCTGTGTGTGTGTGTGTGTGTGTGTGTGTACCTGGTGCACACCTGGGTGTTCCTGGAGCACATCCATGTGCAGGGGTGTGATGGCCACGTGTGTTTGGGCCGTGTGGCCTCACGGGTGTGTCTGTGCCTGTGCCCCCGTGTGCCTCCCTGGTTTTGGGGAGCAAATGAGGACAGTGGGTGTTTGTGCTGGGTGGGGTCAGCTGGGGTCACGGAGCTGCTGTCACACAGTTTGGGGGAAACAGCCGTGCTGCAGGCTCACAGCTCCCGAGCACCTGCTAATTAATGTGTTAATGAGGGAGCCGGGGCCCTGCGACCACCGGGCTGAGCAGGGTTTAAGGGTGCCACTGCCATCCTCCTCCCTCACCCTGTCACACCATCATCATCCTCTTCCCTCTGCTCCATCGTGCTCAGGAGCTGATTCCAGTCCTGGGAGTGACGGATGAGGTGCTGGGGATGTCACCTCACCCCCAAAACAACAACACCCCCTGCATGCTGGGAGCATCCCTCCATCCCTGTCCTGCCCCAGCCCAGCCCAGGGGCACAGACCCGGACCAGGCTGGGGATGGAACAGCCCAGGTGCGCCCAGGTGTGCTCAGGTGTGCCCCAGCTGCACACAGGGCTGCAGGCACTGAGCAGGGTGGGGATGGAACAGCCCAGGTGTGCCCAGGTGTGCCCAGGTGTGCCCAGGTGTGCTCAGGTGTGCCCCAGCTGCACACAGGGCTGCAGGCACTGAGCAGGGTGGGGATGGAACAGCCCAGGTGTGCCCAGGTGTGCCCAGGTGTGTCCCAGCTGCGCACTGGGCTGCAGGCACTGAGTGGGGCGGGGATTGAACAGCCCAGGTGTGCCCAGGTGTGCTCAGATGTGCCCAGGTGTGCCCAGGTGTGCCCCAGCTGCACACAGGGCTGCAGGCACTGAGCAGGGTGGGGATGGAACAGCCCAGGTGTGCCCAGGTGTGCTCAGGTGTGCTCAAGTGTGCTCAGGTGTGTCCCAGCTGCACACAGGGCTGGAGGAGCTGAGCGGGGCAGGGATGGAACAGCCCAGGTGTGCCCAGGTGTGTCCCAGCTGCACACAGAGCAGGAGGGGCTGAGCGGGGTGGGGATGGAACAGCCCAGGTGTGCTCAGGTGTGCTCAGGTGTGCTCAGGAGTGTCCCAGCTGCACACAGGGCTGCAGGCACTGAGCGGGGTGGGGATGGAACAGCCCAGCTGTGCCCAGGTGTGCTCAGGTGTGCCCAGGTGTGCTCAGGTGTGCCCCAGCTGCACACAGGGCTGCAGGCACTGAGCGGGGCAGGGATGGAACAGCCCAGGTGTGCCCAGGTGTGCCCAGGTGTGCCCAGGTGTGCCCAGGTGTGCTCAGGTGTGGTCCCAGCTGCACACTGGGCTGCAGGCACTGAGCGGGGCAGGGATGGAACAGCCCAGGTGTGCCCAGGTGTGCTCAGGTGTGCCCCAGCTGCACACAGGGCTGCAGGCACTGAGTGGGGCGGGGATGGAACAGCCCAGATGTGCTCAGGTGTGCTCAGGTGTGCCCAGGTGTGCTCAGGTGTGCCCAGGTGTGCCCAGGTGTGCCCCAGCTGCACACAGGGCTGCAGGCACTGAGCGGGTTGGGGATGGAATAGCCCAGGTGTGCCCAGGTGTGCCCCAGCTGCACACTGGGCTGCAGGCACTGAGCGGGGTGGGGATGGAACAGCCCAGGTGTGCTCAGGTGTGCCCAGGTGTGCCCAGGTGTGCTCAGGTGTGCCCAGGTGTGCCCAGGTGTGCCCCAGCTGCACACAGGGCTGCAGGCACTGAGCGGGGTGGGGATGAAGGCGCGGGGACGCGCGGACAGCCCGGGTGTCCCTGTGGCAGGGAGGTGCTGCAGATCGATCAGTTCCTGAAGGAGACGGCGGCGCGGGAGGCCAACGCCAAGGTGCGGCTGCAGCACTTCATCGAGGAGCTGCTGGACCGCGCCGACCGCGCCGAGAAGCAGCTGCAGATCATCAGCAGCAGCTGCGGCACCACCCCCAACGGCAGCCTGGGCCGCTGCGGCACCCCGGCCACCAAGGCCATCGCCCGAGCGGGACCTCTGCGGGCACAGGCACGGCACGGCCTCGGCAGCGCGCCCGGGATTCGGGAATCAGCCCGGGGGATTCGGGAATCAGCCCGGGGGCTTCGGGAATCAGCCCGGGGGATTCGGGAATCAGCCCGGGGCTTCGGGAATCAGCCCAGGGCTTGGGGAGAGCGTCCGGGGCTTCGGGAATCAGTCCGGGGGATTCGGGAATCAGCCCGGGGGATTCGGGAATCAGCCCGGGGGATTCGGGAATGCGCCCGGGGGATTCGGGAATCAGTCCGGGGGCTTTGGGAATCAGCCCAGGGGCTTCGGGAATCAGCCCGGGGGCTTCGGGAATCAGCCCGGGGGATTCGGGAATGCGCCCGGGGGATTCGGGAATCAGTCCGGGGGCTTTGGGAATCAGCCCAGGGGCTTCGGGAATCAGCCCGGGGGCTTCGGGAATCAGCCCGGGGGATTCGGGAATCAGCCCGGGGGATTCGGGAATCAGCCCGGGGCTTCGGGAATCAGCCCGGGGCTTCGGCAGTGCGCCCGGGGGCTTTGAGAATGTGCCATGGGCCTCGGGAATGAGCCCGAGGCTTCGGGAATGAGCCCGGGGGGCTTCGGGAGCTTGCCCGGGGTTTGGGAGCGCGCCCGGGGCATCGGGGATCAGCCCGGGGGATTCGGGAGCGCGCTTGGGGGGTGCCTCGGGAATTCACCCTCTGCTTCGGGAATTCACCTTCTGCTTCGGGAATGCACCCGGGGGGCTTCGGGAATGTGCCCGGGGCTTCGGGAATCCACCCTCGGGAATGAGCCCGGGGCTTCAGGAGCGCGCCCGGGACTTTGGGAATGTGCCCGGGGGGGCTTCGGGAATTCCCCCTCTGCTTCGGGAGCTCACTCTCTGCTTCGGGAATGTGCCTGGGGCTTCCATAACGCAACCCTGGCCTCAGGAGTGCGCCCCTGGGTCTCCTGTGCCGGGCCCAAGCGGGGCTCTGTAGGGACCCCATCCCCTTCCCGTGGGGAATGGATAATCCCGGGGGTCCCAAAGAGAAGCTGTTTCCCGTGGGTCGGTGTTCCCGTGGCGCTGGGGGAGGGGGGCCCCCAAAGGCAGCTGGCACCGGTGGGCGAGCGGGGTGCCCTCCCTCGCTGGGAGTGCCACGTTGGCCCCTCTTGTCCCCTGTCCCCGCAGAGAGAGCGGCACCCGGGCCCGGCGGTGGCCGTGCACGGTCCCTACGGCGGCGTGGCCAACCAGCGCTCCTCCTCCAGCACCGGGTGAGTGCCCAGCCCCACCCTCCGGGATTGCAACGGCGTTGAAACGGGATTGTAACTGGATTTTAACAGGATTTTAGGGATTGTAACTGGATTTTAACAGGATTTTAACGGGATTTTAACGGGATGGTGGGTAGGGGTGCACGCCCGGCGAGCCCTGAGCTGGGACATCCCCTACTGGAATAATTGCCAATATAGCCGGACGGGACGTGCCTGAGCTTGTCTGGCCACTGCTGCCTGACCAAATAGCAGCACTGTGGTGTTTCACCCCATAGACACTTTTGGCTGCCTGGGTGTGTGGTGTTTCACCCCACAGACACTTTTGGCTGCCTGGGTGTGTGGTGTTTCACCCCACAGACACTTTTGCCTGCCTGGGTGTGTGGTGTTTCACCCCAGGGACACTTTTGGCTGGCTGGGTGTGTGGTGTTTCACCCCACAGACACTTTTGCCTGCCTGGGTGTGTGGTGTTTCACCCCACAGACACTTTTGCCTGCCTGGGTGTGTGGTGTTTCACCCCACAGACACTTTTGCCTGCCTGGGTGTGTGGTGTTTCACCCCACAGACACTTTTGGCTGGCTGGGTGTGTGGTGTTTCACCCCACAGACACTTTTGCCTGCCTGGGTGCTGCAGCTGGGCACATGGAGACAAGTCCAGGCCTGCAGGAGCTCTGGTGGTGCTGGGATGGAGCTTCCCCCCATAACAGGGGCTGCTCCTGGGGTTTCCCTCTGTGGAGAAGCTTTGAGGCGATGGTGAAGGAAAGGAGTTGGTTCTGATGGAGGGTTTGGATCCAGAGCTTTATTCTGGCCCTCAGGCCTCTGAATGCAGCACCAGCTCCCACAGAACTCCCTGAGCCCGTGGCTGCTGCTCCTTTGAACCCCGGGGAGAGGGGAGGGAAGGGGCAGGGAGCCACCAAGCAGGGACACAGAAGGAGATCTCAAGGGACAAAGGACACCTGGATGGCCCAATGCCCCCCAGGGGTAGGGAGCATCTTTTGAATTCTGCCAATCACTCTGGAATGCCAGGACTGACAGACAGTGCTCGGCAGGGGCCAGGGAGGGGAAAGGAGAGGTGACTGACACACCTGGGGAAGGAATGTTCAGGGAGAAACCCGGGGTGTCTGAGACAAACCCCAACATCCCAGCACAGCAATCCCGGGGTGTCTGAGACAAACCCCAACATCCCAGCACAACAATCCCGGGGTGTCTGAGACAAACCCCGACATCCCAACACAGCAATCCTGGGGTGTCTGAGACAAACCCCGACATCCCAGCACAACAATCCTGGGGTATCTGAGACAAACCCCGACATCCCAGCACAACAATCCCGGGGTGTCTGAGACAAACCCCTACATCCCAGCACAACAATCCCGGGGTATCTGGGGCAAACCCCAACATCCCAGCACAACAATCCCGGGGTGTCTGAGGCAAACCCTGACATCACAGCACAACAATCCCGGGGTATCTGGGGCAAATCCCGACATCCCAGCACAACAATCCCGTCCGCAGGGCCTCGAGCCGGGCCAAGGCGGTGTCGCAGAGCTCGGGCTGCTACGACAGCGACAGCGCGGAGCCGTGTCCCACGGATGACACGGCCGAGGGCCCCCCGTACCCGGCCCGGGAGGCGCGGGGCTCGGGGCTGCGGCGCCAGGCCATCCAGAACTGGCACCGCCGGCCCTACCGCAACAGCACCGAGGGCGAGGAGGGCGACGTGTCCGACGTGGGCTCCCGCACCACCGAGTCCGAGGCCGAGGCCTGGGAGCCCGAGGGACCGGGATCTGCCCTGGCCCGACCGCCTGGTGGCTGCCGCCTGACTGGTGAGAGCAAAGAGGGTCCTGGGGCCGGGAGGGGACGGGAGAGAGAGCACAGGGGGTGTTTGGGGCTGGGAGGTGAAGGGGGTGAGAGCACTGAGGGTCCTGGGGCTGGGAGGTGAAGGAGGTGAGAGCACTGAGGGTCCTGGGGCTGGGAGGTGAAGGGGGTGAGAGCACTGAGGGTGTTTGGGGCCGGGAGGTGAAGGGGGTGAGAGCACACGGGGTCTTTGGGGCTGGGAGGTGAAGGAGATGAGAGCACTGAGGGTCCTGGGGCTGGGAGGTGAAGGCTGGGGCAGCTGAAGCCGTGGCACAGGGATGGAGCTTCCCCCAGCCGGGGATGGAGCCTCCCTGACCCGCTGCTCTCCCCAGTGGCCACGGACGCTGTGTGTCCCGCGGGCAGGCCCGAGGGGGCCGGGGGCAAGGTGTGCCGGCTGGAGCGGGGCAGCCCTGGCCACTGCAGCGAGGTGATCAGCCCCGAGATCCTCAAGATGAGGGCGGCTCTCTTCTGCATCTTCACCTACCTGGACACCAAGACCCTGCTGCGCGCGGCCGAGGTGTGCAAGGACTGGAAGTTCGTGGCCCGGCACCCGGCCGTGTGGACGCGGGTGCTGCTGGAGAATGCCAGGGTCTCCTCCAAGGTACTGGGGAGGGGGTGGCACCACCTGGGGCACGGCCTTTCTTCCAGAAGGGTAAAGCTGGGTGAGCATCTCCCTGGTGGCTGGGATGGTTGTGCCATTGCGGTCACGGGGGACACAGGTGGGTGCTTGCTCTGGTGCTGGAGGTGTTGCAGTGAATGCTGGAGGACAGGAGCTCACACCAGCGCAGGCTTGCATGTGCTTTTGTGGTCACGCCCATGAATTTGTGGTCATACCCATGGTTTTGTGGTCACACCCATGAGTTTGTGGTCACACCCATGAGTTTGTGGTCACACCCATGGTTTTGTGGTCACGCCCATGAGTTTGTGGTCATGCCCATGAATTTGTGGTCATGCCCATGAATTTGTGGCACATGCTCTGCCATGGCCTCGTGTGTGCATCTCCACCCGTTTCTGCCACGTGTGTGCACAGCCAGGGGTGGGTGGTGTGGGACGTGCTGGGGTGTCCCTGGGAGTGACTGCCACCCCTGTGCCCCAGTTCCTGGCCATGCTGTCCCAGTGGTGCACCCAGATGCATTCCCTCACCCTCCAAAACTTGAAGCCGCGCCAGCGGGGCAAGAAGGAGAGCAAGGAGGATTACATGAAGAGCACACGGTGAGTCCCTGTGTCCCTCTGTCCCTGTGTCCCCCTGTCCTTGGGTCCCCCTGTCCCCATGTCCCCGTGTCCCCTGTCCCCGTGTCCTCTGTCCCCAGGTCCCCCTGTCCCCGTGTCCTCTGTCCCCGTGTCCCCCTGTCTGTGTGTCCCCATGTCCCCTGTCCCTGTGTCTCCTGTCCCCATGTCCCCCTGTCTCTGTGTCCCTCTGTCCCTCTGTCCCTGTGTCCCCTATCTCTGTGTCCCCCTGTCTCTGTGTCCCCATGTCCCCTGTCCCTGTGTCTCCTGTCCCCGTGTCCCCCTGTCTCTGTGTCCCCGTGTCCTCTGTCCCCGTGTCCCCCTGTCTCTGTGTCCCCGTGTCCTCTGTCCCCGTGTCACCCTGTCTCTGTGTCCCCATGTCCCCTGTCCCTGTGTCTCCTGTCCCTGTGTCCCCTGTCCCCGTGTCCCCCTATCTCTGTGTCCCCATGTCCCCCTGTCCCCGTGTTCCCTGTCCCCTTGTCTCTGTGTCCCCCTGTCCCTGTGTCCCTGTGTCCCCCTGTCCCCATGTCCCCTGTCCCTGTGTCTCCTGTCCCCCTGTCCCCGTGTCCCCTGTCCCCGTGTCCCCCTATCTCTGTGTCCCCGTGTCCCGTGTCCCCGTGTCCCGTGTCCCCCTGTCCCTGTGTCCCCCTGTCCCCGTGTCCCCCTGTCCCTGTGTCCCCCTGTCCCCCTGTCCCCTTGTCTCTGTGTCCCCCTGTCCCTGTGTCCCCGTGTCCCCTGTCCCCGTGTCCCCCTGTCCCTGTGTCCCCCTCCCACAGCTGGAGCTGCTGCTCCTCAGGGCCGCTGCTGCAGCTCCCTGAGCCCCAACATTTCCACGACAAATCTGCTGTGGGATTGGGGTGTCCTGGAGCCAGGGGTGCCCGTGGGCCGTGTCCCCCTCCTGGGCGGGTCACAGGCAGGGTGGGCAGGGCTCCTGTGCCCGATGCTGGCTCTGTGCTGGCAGGGGCTGCCTGGAAGCGGGGCTGGAGTCGCTGCTGAAGGCCACGGGCAGCAACCTGCTGATCCTGCGCATCTCGCACTGCCCCAACGTGCTGACCGACCGCTCGCTCTGGCTGGCCAGCTGCTACTGCCGCGCCCTGCAGGCCGTCACCTACCGGTGAGCATGGCCCCGTGCCACCACAGAGTGGGACAGGGCTGGGGACACCATGGGGATGGGGTGGGGGCACCAGGGGGATGGGGCTGGGGGCACCAGGGGGATGGGGCTGGGGACACAATGGGGACAGGGCTGGGGACACCATGGGGATGGGGCTGGGGACACCAGGGGACAGGGCTGGGAGCACCAGGGGACAGGGATGGGGACACCAGGGGACAGGGCTGGGAACACCCATGGGGATGGGGCTGGGGGCACCAGGGGATGGGGCTGGGGACACCATGGGGATGGGGCTGGGGACACCATGGGGACAGGGATGGGAGCACCATGGGGATGGGGCTGGGGGCACCATGGGGATGGGGCTGGGGACACCCATGGGGATGGGGCTGGGGACGCCAGGGGGATGGGGCTGGGGACACCATGGGGATGGGGCTGGGAGCACCAGGGGACAGGGCTGGGGACACCATGGGGCTGGGGCTGGGGACACCATGGGGACAGGGATGGGAGCACCATGGGGATGGGGCGGGGGGCACCAGGGGGACAGGGATGGGAACACCATGGGGATGGGGCTGGGGACACCCATGGGGATGGGGCTGGGGACACCAGGGGACAGGGATGGGGACACCAGGGGACAGGGCTGGGGACACCATGGGGACAGGGATGGGAACACCCATGGGGATGGGGCTGGGGACACAATGGGGACAGGGATGGGAACACCATGGGGATGGGGCTGGGGACACCATGGGGACAGGGCTGGGAACACCCATGGGGATGGGGCTGGGAACGCTGGGGGACAGGGATGGGGACACCAGGGGACAGGGCTGGGGACACCACAGGGTGTGCTGAGATCACCCCTGTTCCCTGGCAGAGCACAGGGACAGGGCTGGGGACACCATGGGATGTGGTGCAGGGATCACCCCCACTCCCTGGCAGAGCATAGCCCACCTGCCCAGCTGCAAGGACCTGCCTGTCCATGGCAGCCCCAGGGTCCCCAGGGTCCCCAGTGTCCCCAGTGGCAGCTGTCCCTGCAGCTCCCATCCCTCCAGGCTGCTCCCATGCAGGTGTTTCACTTCCAGCTCCATTCCCACCACCCCATTACTGATCTCATCCTGGCTGGATGGGCCGGGGGCCTGGCAAGGAGGCACCACTTTGTGGCAGAGGAGGGTGAGGAGGAGGTGCCCAGTGGGGTCCCACCTGGCTGTCCCCCCTGATGAAGGATCCTAGTGGAGAGAAGAGGCTCGGGGTCCCTCTCTCCTGGGAGGGAGGAGCGGCTCTGCCCAGGGAGAGCTAAGATTCAGCTTGGACACCTTGCCTGAGGTCAAGGACACAGGACTCACAATGACCCTGGAGGAGGTCACAGGTCCTGGAGGGCATCACTGGCCACTCCTTAGTTTTGGCCACCTGTGGAGACAGGATTGGCCTTCCCTCCAGCCTCCTGGCCCTGCTGCACCTGCAGACAACCACCTCAGCCTTGGTGTCTGTTCCACCTGCTCCTCATGCAGCCAGGACAGAGAATCCTCCAGGTGGGAAAGCACATCCAGCCACTCCCCTGGTGTGGCCCCAGGAGCTCAGAGCTGGCTCTGACCCACACCACGAGACAGGAGACAGCCCAGAGCTGCCAGGTTGGACTCCAGGGCTGCTCCTTTGGCTGTTCCCAGGGCAGCAGAGTGAGCCTGAGCTCTCCTGGCACATCCTGAGCCGTGCCTGTGACTCACGCTCTGATTAACCTGCTGCTCTTGGCACCCTGCTCCAGCACTGAGGTGTGAGGCACTCCAGATAACACCCAGCCTTATTTTTAGTTCTGAAGTGGGACATTTAGACTTGGGAAGCACAGCCTCGGTCCCTGGGAGGTTCCTGGTGTGGTGGCACAGCCTGGGGACTGTTTGGGCTGGTGGCAGCAGGGTGGTGCTCTCTGGCACCTCTCCCCAGAGCTGGGCTCCACCCCAGCTCACGACCAACCCACACCTGCCCCAGTGCTGCCCAGGACCCAGGGGGCCCCTCCTGGTACCTCCAAGGACACCAAGGAGGAGCCACAGCAAACCCCTGCAGGGACATTTGGCCGAGAGCCACCTACAGCCACGGTGGCACAGCCACAGAGCAGGGACAGAGGCCACGGAGCAGCCCCTGCCCCTGGCTGGGGGGTCCTTCCAGGCCTGGCACTGTCCCCATCCCAGCCAGGAGGTGGCAAGGGACAGCAACGCCGTGTGACTGCAGGGACGGGGACAGGCTCTGTCCCTGCAGGGACACACGGCCTGGCAGCCCCAGCCAGTCACTTGTCACCTTGCATGTGGAAGGTGCACCTCCAGAACCTTCCATGTTCAACCTCCCCATCGCTGCTGCCCCTCTTCACCTCCAGAACCTTCCATGTTCAGCCTCCCCTTCCTCCCTGCTGCCCGTCTTCCCCTCCAGAACCTTCCATGTTCAACCTCCCCATCGCTGCTGCCCCTCTTCACCTCCAGAACCTTCCATGTTCAACCTCTCCATCCCTGCTACCCCTCTTCCCCTCCAGAACCTTCCATGTTCAACCTCTCCATCCCTGCTACCCCTCTTCACCTCCAGAACCTTCCATGTTCAACCTCTCCATCCCTGCTGCCCCTCTTCCCCTCCAGAACCTTCCATGTTCAACCTCCCCTTCCTCCCTGCTGCCCCTCTCCCCCCCTCCTGCCCTGCACCATTCCAGGTGGGAATGCTCCAGCCCTCCTGCACAGGGTCCTGCTGGGCTGGCTGCTCCAGGCAGCTCCTGGGCTGTAAATAATGCCCAGACTGGCACCCCTGGGTGCTCCTGGGCTGTAAATAATGCCCAGACTGGCACCCCTGATGCTCCTGGGCTGTAAATAATGCCCAGACTGGCACCCCTGATGCTCCTGGGCTGTAAATAATGCCCAGACTGGCACCCCTGGGTGCTCCTGGGCTGTAAATAATGCCCAGACTGGCACCCCTGGGTGCTCCTGGGCTGTAAATAATGCCCAGACTGGCACCCCTGGGTGCTCCTGGGGGATGCAGCCCCAGCCCAGGGGTGGCACTGCCGCTGCTGGGGCCACCACGTGTCCCCTGTGTTGTTGCAGGAGCTCCACGGACCCCGTGGGCCATGAAGTGATCTGGGCCCTGGGCGCAGGCTGCAGGGACATCATCTCCCTGCAGGTCGCACCTCTGCATCCCTGGTAAGGCCTGGGAATGGGCTGGGTGGGGAGGGAGCCACCCAGTGCCACCCCTGCCATGGCAGGGACACCTCTCCCTGTCCCAGGGTGCCCCAAGGCACTCCAGCCTGGCCTTGGGCACTGCCAGGGGGGCACTTGGGTTAGAAGGAGACCATGCTGAGTGTGAGGGGCACCACTGAGCTGGAAAGGTTCTGCCAGAACCTGCTTTGCTCAGGGGATGAGGAGCAGTCCTGGAGCCCAGGCCGTGCTTCAGGAGCTCGTTCCATCCCTCCCTGTGCAAACTGGGAGTGCTGGGTGTCTGCACCTCCCTGCTGAGCTGGAGTGTTCCAGGGAGGCTGCTGACATCCAGATGAGAGGGATCTGTGCTGGGCTTGGTGGCACTGAGCATCAAAGGCCTGGCTGAGCTCTCCCTGCTCAGCAGCAGCAGCAGCAGCAGCAGCCCTGGAGGGCCTGGCTGTTGTTGAGAGGGTGACACTGCTGGGGGGGCACAGCAGCTGCTCTCAGTTTGGGAAAGCATTTTGGGGAGATGCTGCTGGAGCCTCATCTGCACCCCACAGTGTCTGGGTGCTCAGGAGCTGATGGCTCACACAGCAGGACACAGCTCTGTGCCTCAGGACAGTCCCTGGGCACTGTGCATGGCCGTGTCACCCCCAGGGGATGTCACCCCCAGGGGATGTCAGTGCTCAGGGGATGTCACCCCCAGGGGATGTCACCCCCAGAGGATGTCACCCCCAGGAGATGTCACCCCCAGAGCATGTCAGTGCTCAGGGGATGTCACCCCCAGAGGATGTCACCCCCAGAGGATGTCAGTGCTCAGGGGATGCCACATCCAGGGGATGTCACCCCCAGGGGATGTCACCCCCAGAGGATGTCAGTGCTCAGGGGATGTCACCCCCAGAGGATGTCACCCCCAGGGGATGTCACCCCCAGGGGATGTCACCCCCAGAGGATGTCACCCTCAGTGGATGTCAGTGCTCAGGGGATGTCACCCCCAGGGGATGCCACATCCAGGGGATGTCACCCCCAGGAGATGTCACCCCCAGGAGATGTCACCCCTAGAGGATGTCACCCCCAGGAGATGTCACCCCTAGAGGATGTCACCCCCAGGGGATGTCAGTGCTCAGGGGATGTCAGGGCTCAGGGGATGTCACCCCCAGAGGATGTCACCCCCAGGAGATGCCACATCCAGGGGATGTCAGGGCTCAGGGGATGTCACCCCCCAGGGGATGTCAGTGCTCAGGGGATGTCACCCCCAGGGGATGTCAGTGCTCAGGGGATGTCACCCCCAGGGGATGTCACCCCCAGGGGATGTCACCCCCAGGGGATGTCAGTGCTCAGGGGATGTCAGTGCTCAGGAGATGTCACCCCCAGGGGATGTCAGGGCTCAGGGGATGTCACCCCCAGAGGATGTCACCCCCAGGAGATGTCATCCCCAGAGGATGTCACCCCCAGGAGATGCCACATCCAGGGGATGTCAGGGCTCAGGGGATGTCACCCCCAGAGGATGTCACCCCCAGGGGATGTCACCCCCAGGAGATGTCACCCCCAGGGGATGCCACATCCAGGGGATGTCAGGGCTCAGGGGATGTCACCCCCCAGGGGATGTGACCCCCGGGTGTCACAGCCTGGTGGCTCCTGTGTGCCCTGGGGGAGCAGCACATGGCATGTGGCTTCTCCACCTGAGCCAGAGCCCAGGCCCTGCTGCTGCTTTGATCCCTGCAAGCAACAGAGTTCAGGGCCTGATTTGGGTGTCCAAGGGTGGAATCACAGAACCCTGGAATGGGTTGGAAGAAACCTTAAACACCACCCAGTGCCACCCCTGCCATGGCAGGGACACCTCTCCCTGTGCCAGGGTGCCCCAGTGTCCAGCCCAGGCACTGCCAGGGCTCCAGGGGCAGCCCCAGGTGCTCTGGGCAAGGTTTGGGTGCTGGGCACACGGAGCTGCCCTGTCCCAATGCCACCACAGCCCGGGCAGCGCCCACGTGGGGACACCCAGGGTGACCCCCGGGTGCTGGGGCGGGAGAGCTCTGGGTGCAGCCCCTCCGGGCAGTGCCTGGGGGCGGCCGTGCCACCCCAGCTGTTGTCCCTGTGTCCCCAGCCAGCAGCCCACCCGCTTCAGCAACCGCTGCCTGCAGATGATCGGGCGCTGCTGGCCCCACCTGCGCGCGCTCGGCGTCGGCGGCGCCGGCTGCGGCCTGCAGGGACTGGCCTCCCTAGGTAGGACTGATGGGACCATGGGTCACTGGGGTAGGGAGGGGCTCTGGGGTCACCAACACACCCTGTGCCCCAGGCCCAGCACTCGGGATCATGGGTCACTGGGGTAGGGACGGGCTCTGGGGTCACCAACACACCCTGTGCCCCAGGCCCAGCACTCAGGATCATGGGTCACTGGGGTAGGGAGGGAGCTGTGGGGTCACCAACACACCCTGTGCCCCAGGCCCAGCACTCAGGATCATGGGTCACTGGGGTAGGGACGGGCTCTGGGCCATCAACACACCCTGTGCCCAATGCTCAGCCTGTCCCCAGCCCAGGGAACTCAGGATCATGGGTCACAGAATGGGTCACTGGGCTGGGGAGGGGCTCTGGGGTCACCAACACACCCTGTCCCCAGCCCAGCACTCGGGATCATGGGCCACTGGGGTAGGGACGGGCTCTGGGCCATCAACCCACCCTGTGCCCCATGCTCAGCCTGTCCCCAGCCCAGCACTCAGGATCACGGGTCACACAATGGGTCACTGGTCTGGGGAGGGGCTCTGGGGCCACCAACCCACCCTGTGCCCCAGGCCCAGCCTGTCCCCAGCCCAGCACTCAGGATCACGGGTCACAGAATGGGTCACTGGGCTTGGAAAAGGTCTCTGGACCACCACCCCCCCCCATGCCCAATGCCCACCGTGTCACCAGCCCAGGGCACCTCCAGGCGTTCTCTGGACACCACAGGGACTCCAGCCCTCCCCAGGCACCACCACCCCCTCCTGCTCTGCAGGGACAAGGACAGGGCCCTTGCTGTGGGCAGGGAGGTGCTCCCTGGGGTCTCTGTGCAGAAGCCCACCCAGCCCAAGCCCCGTGGGTGCTCCTGGTGCCCCCAGCCCCTGTCCCCTCCCCGTGGCGCTGACGATGGCTGTGTCCCCCAGCCCGGAACTGCATGAGGCTGCAGGTGCTGGAGCTGGACCACGTGGCCGAGATCAACCAGGAGGTGGCAGCTGAGGTGTGCCGGGAGGGGCTCAAGGGGCTGGAGATGCTGGTGCTCACCTCCACGCCGGTGACCCCCAAGGCCCTGCTGCACTTCAACAGTGAGTACTGGGACGTGCTGGGAGCTCTGGGCATCCAGCATCCCCCACCAGGGATGGGCCAGGGGGAGCTGATCTTGCCTTGGGCCACGGGGAGGGCGGAGACGCTCCCTCCATGGCCCCAGGGTAACCAATCCCAATGTTTGTGACACACTTGAGTCCTTGGCTGAAGGCATTGGCCAGGGCAGGAGGTGCAGAGCCCCAGGAGGGCCCGTCCTGGAGGCCACAGCTCGGGTGGCCATGGCTGCAATGCTGGAGCCCACCCCTGTGGGTGGCAGAGGCAAGGGGGCCCAGGGGAGAGGGAGGACACCAGTTTGGGATGGTGTGGTGGTGTGAGGTCCTCAGGACGAGGTGAGAGATGAGAATTTGACTCCATGTTCTCAGAAGGCTGATTTATTATTTTATATGATATGATTAATATAATATAATATAATATAATATAATATAATATAATATAATATAATATAATATAATATAATATAATATAATATAACATTATATTATATTATATTATACTACATTATTACATTATTATATTATATTATATTATATTATATTATATTATACTACATTATTACATTATTATATTATATTATATTATATTATATTATATTATATTATTACATTATTACATTATTACATTATATTATATTATATTATATTATATTATATTATATTATATTATATTATATTATATTATATTATATTATATTATATTATATTATATTATATTATATGCTAAAACTCTACTAAAGAAATAGAAAGGATACATCAGAAGGCTAGACAAGAATGAATAATAAAATCTTGTGGCTGACCAGAGAGTCCCACACAGCTGGACTGGGATTGGTCATTAAGTCAACACAATTCACATGGAACCAATCAAAGGTGCACCTGTTGGTGAGCAGCCTCCAGAGCACATTCCAAGCAATCAGATAATTATTATTATTTGCATTTCGTTTCTGAGGCCTCTCAGCTTCTCAGGAGAGAAATCCTGGGCAAAGAAGGCAATGATAGTGACAGGGCAGGGCAGCCAGGAGCCATCTCACAGCCCATGGTCCCCTGGCCAGGCCTCCTCCATCCTCAGGGAGAGGAGTCCCCACACACAGGGGGCCTTGGGGAGCTCAGGGTGGGCTCTGGGCTCCCTGCTGGCCCAGGGGAGGAGATCCAGGTGCTGTCTGTGCCCCCAGGTGTGTGCAGGAACCTCAAGTCCATCGTGGTGCAGGTGGGCATTGTGGACTACTTCAAGGAGCCCCACAGCCCCGAGGCCAGGAAGATGTTTGAAGAAATGGTGAACAAACTGCAGGTAAAGGAGCCAGTCCCAGCTCACAGGTGGCACCAGTGACAGGGGCAGAAATGTCCCCCTCTCCCTCCCTCACCCCATGCCCTTCCCATGGCAGGGATTTGAGGTGTTCCTCTCTCTCCCTCCCTTGTTCTGTGTCCTTCCCATGGCAGGGATTCTTCTCTTCTTCCCTTGTCCCTTTCTTCCCCATGGCAATTTTAGAGAATTGACAAATTCATGGAGAATTTGGGGCATTCCCCAGTCCCCCCCTCACCCCATGGCAGGATTTAGGGCATTCCCCTGTCCCCCCTCACCCCATAGCAGGATGTGGGGCATTCCCCTGTCCCCCCTCACCCCATGGCAGGATTTGGGGGGTTCCCCTCTTCCTCACCCCATGGCAGGATTTGGGGCGTTCCCCTGTCCCCCCTCACCCCATGGCAGGATTTGGGGCATTCCCCTGTCCCTCCCTCACCCCATGGCAGGATTTGGGGCATTCCCCTCTTCCTCACCCCATGGCAGGATTTGGGGCATTCCCCTGTCCCCCCTCACCCCATGGCAGGTTTTGGGGGGTTCCCTGTCCCTCCCTCACCCCATAGCAGGATTTGGGGCGTTCCCTTTCCCCCCTCACCCCATGGCAGGATTTGGGGGATTCCCTGTCCCCCCTCACCCCATGGCAGGATGTGGGGCATTCCCTGTCCCCCCTCACCCCATGGCAGGATTTGGGGGATTCCCTGTCCCCCCTCACCCCATGGCAGGATTTGGGGCGTTCCCCTGTCCCCCCTCACCCCATGGCAGGATGTGGGGCATTCCCTGTCCCCCCTCACCCCATGGCAGGATTTGGGACATTCCCTGTCCCCCCTCACCCCATGGCAGGATTTGGGGCGTTCCCTTTCCCCCCTCACCCCATGGCAGGATGTGGGGCATTCCCCTGTCCCCCCTCACCCCATGGCAGGATTTGGGGGGTTCCTTTCCCCTCCCCATGGAGCAGGGGCCCTGCTGGCTGCCCCCAGCCCCGCTGTCTGCTCCTCCTGTTGCAGGCCCTGAGGAAAAGACCCGGCTTCTCCAAGATTTTACACATCAAGGTGGAAGGAGGCTGTTAGCCCTTCAGGGAGCCCAAAGCACATTCCCTGCTCTGCCCTGACGGGGACCCCCGGCTCGGGCACCAGGAACCCCAATCTCGCAGCCTTTGGGGCCATCCCAGGTGACAAGGTGCTACTCAAGGACAAGTTTTGGCTGTCCCCAGAGGCAGGGCCGTGCTCTTTGCCAGGAGGAGGAGGAGGAGGATGGCTTTGCAGCCCTGCAGCTGCTCCTCACCGAGGCTCCGTGCCTGGGGACGGATGTTCTGCTGAACTCTGCTTTGGGGATCCCTGACCCCGCTCTGGGGCTCTTGGCTGGGCTGGCCACTGCAGCCCCGGGGTGCTGGACCTGGGCTGGGAAGGGGCTGCTCCTCCCCCAGCGTTCCACAGGGTTTCTGCTCCTTTTCATGTGGGATTTGGCAGGGGCCACCCAGAGCCAGGGAATGCTCCCAGGAACCAGCACAGCTCAGCGCAGGCCAGGAGCAGAGCTGCACCTCGGGGAGCCACGGGACACCAGGAGAGATGGGTGCTCCTCCAGAGGCCTCCAGCCTCGCTTCCTGTCCTCCAAACCCTCCTGCCAAGGCAATAAACCATCTCCAGATCCTCACCCACCAGGAAACAGGGCTCACACTCCTGTGCCCGCCATCCCCAGAGTCCATCCGGGGTCAGTTGTCACATGTGGAGAGAGAGACTGTCACAGGACACCCACCTTTGCCTTCCTGAGCGGCCTGAAGGAGAAGCCCTGGCCAGAATATCCTGAAATGATCCTGGGAACAGCACCAACCAACAGCCCTGGCTGGTCCTTATCTACAGCCACCATTTTCTAAATCTGATTTTTCTTCTGAGTTTCCTCAGCCTGCAAGGACATCATCATCCCCAAAAGATCCTTTCTCCATGGGAAAGGGCTTTGGAAAGGCATCCAGCAGGGCCAGGCATCTCCATCCTCCACCCTGGGGAGAAGGTACCAGGAGGTGGCCCTGGGACTGGGGACAGCACCAGAGCACTGCCAGCAGTGGGGACAGCCCAGCCTTACCCACAGCCACAGCCCCTGTCCTTGGACCCGGCGGGCTGAGCGGAGAGGAAGCGACTGGGACAGTGGATCTGGGGCTTTTCCCTCCTCTCTGGAGCAGCCCTGCAGGTTTTGGTGCCTGCTGGCCAGCCTGGCTGGGAGGGGACAGCTCCCAGAGCCCAGCCCCCACATGGAGGAGCCTCCCCCGAGGGGGGACCGGCTGCAGACCCAGCACCACGTCCCTCACCCATGGCACAAGAGCTGCTGACCTCAGCTGGGGCTGCCACCCAGCCCCTGGGGATCCCCAGAGCACAGCAAATCACCCCCAAATGGCCGAGGCTGCCGGGGCTGGAGGCAGCTCGAGACCCTTCAGCCTCCCTCCCTCCTGCCTGCTCTGAAGCAGGGTGGGTTCTGTGGCCACAGCCCCGTGGGAAGCAGCCCTGCTCCCCCTCCCATGCAGCTTTCCAGGAGAAGGCTGCTCCTGAATGCACAAGATGCGGGAGCCCAAAAACGCCTGCGAGAAGCTCCTGCACCTCCCAGGTCCCACGGACGAGCTCCTGACTCCCTGCCATGCCCACCGTGGGTTCACCTGCACCCTGGGCAGCCTGGCACACTCCTAACCCAGGGGCAGGAGGAGCAAGGGGTGCCCCCAGCAGCAAAAACCACCCAGCAGAGCTACAGCCCCCAGGGACCAGCTGGGGCAGGAGCATGGCCCAGTGGAGATGGCAGCACCACAGCGCAGGGACTCGTGGAATTCCCTTAAAAACAAAAACAAAACAAAGTACCTATTTATTTCTATAAAGAGAAGAAGGAAAATTATATACTCAGCATGTTTATACACTCTATGCTTAAAGACTCTCGTGGCCCAGAGGGGTGCCCAAGCCTGGAGGTGGCTGCTCCGGGTGTGCCTGGAGCCTCTCCTGGCTCCTGGGAGGGCAAGGATGAGGAGATGGAGAGAGGGGAGGTGTGAGGACTCTCAGAGAAGCCTTCTGTGCCAGAAGAAGGGGTCAGTGGCTGTGTATGTGGTGGCATTGGTGACCCTGTGACATCCCCGTCCCTGTGCTGCCCCCGGAGCTTTGGAGGCACGGCAGGACCTGGATTCCTGGTGCATCCCCAGGAGCCTCTCCTGGATTCCTGGTGCATCCCCAGGAGCCTCTCCTGGATTCCTGGTGCATCCCCAGGAGCCTCTCCTGGATTCCTGGTGCATCCCCAGGAGCCTCTCCTGGATTCCTGGTGCATCCCCAGGAGCCTCTCCTGGATTCCTGGTGCATCCCCAGGAGCCTCTCCTGGATTCCTGGTGCATCCCCAGGAGCCTCTCCTGGATTCCTGGTGCATCCCCAGGAGCCTCTCCTGGATTCCTGGTGCATCCCCAGGAGCCTCTCCTGGATTCCTGGTGCATCCCCAGGAGCCTCTCCTGGATTCCTGGTGCATCCCCAGGAGCAGATCAAACCCTCACCTCTCCTCGGGGCATTCCTGTAAAACCCAGCTCAGCAAAGCCACGTTTTTACACAAATCCTCTGATGACACAAGACCTTGAGCGGGTTCAAGGATGAGAAGATGGAAAGTGGGGGTTTCTCCCTGTTTGGCTTGGGCTTGAATGGATCCCTTCCTCCTCCTCCTCCTCCTCCTCGGCTGGGGATGAAGGCGGCTGGCACAGTGACAGGAGCGGTGGGAAGGAGGGCCCTCCTGGTGGCTCCTAATTGCCCAGCTCGTTAATGAGCTCATTAAGGGCTCTGAAATGTCAGACGGATCCTGCCCCTGCCGCTTCCCCTGCCCTGTCCCGCAGGGATGTGGCCCCCCAAGGCCCCATCCCCACGGGAGGCTCCGGCCACGCTGGCCCTGGATTCACCCTGGATTCACCCCTGGGTTCACCCTGGGTTCACCCCTGGATCCACCCCTGGGTTCACCCTGGATTCACCCCTGGATCCACCCCTGGATCCACCCCTGGAGTCACCCCTGGATCCACCCCTGGAGTCACCCCTGGATCCACCCCTGGAGTCACCCCTGGAGTCACCCCTGGATCCACCCCTGGAGTCACCCCTGGATCCACCCCTGGAGTCACCCCTGGAGTCACCCCTGGAGTCACCCCTGGATCCACCCCTGGAGTCACCCCTGGAGTCACCCCTGGAGTCACCCCTGGAGTCACCCCTGGATCCACCCCTGGAGTCACCCCTGGAGTCACCCCTGGATCCACCCCTGGAGTCACCCCTGGAGTCACCCCTGGAGTCACCCCTGGGTTCACCCCTGGATCCACCCCTGGATCCACCCCTGGGTTCACCCCTGGGTTCACCCCTGGAGTCACCCCTGGATCCACCCCTGGAGTCACCCCTGGATTCACCCCTGGATTCACCCTGGATTCACCCCTGGATCCACCCCTGGAGTCACCCCTGGAGTCACCCCTGGATCCACCCCTGGAGTCACCCCTGGATTCACCGGAGCCTCAGCGCCATTTTCTCTGGAAGTGATGGGAACACCCAGAAATGCCGAATTTCCTGGGAAAGCCGTCAAGGCACACAGCACGTTCAGCTCAGCCCCGATGAGAAGTGCCAGAGGGGCTCTGCGATGACAATCCCACTAAAATCCAGGGATCCAGGGACAGGATTGGGGTCACAGCCGTGGCCAGAGCTGGCAGGGGCTGGATGGACGGTGGTTCTGAGTCTGGCTCCTGCAGGGCCAGTTCTGGGGAGATTTATTCCTTTTCTACTGCTTTTCCCAAAGTTTCCCCTGTCTGACATTGCCAGCATTCCCCTTCCCCTGAGTTTGGGCGCTGGCCAAGGATTTCAAGAGGAACAACATCACCAAAGGCAGCTCGGGGGGGGGGCAAAGCCACCCCAAATCCCTGGGTTTGTGTCCCCCTGGGTTGGATTTCCTGCTCCCCATCACTCCCAGCCCCAGGGATGCTCTGGGAACCAGGGGCCTCCTCCTGCCTTGTCCCTGTGCCTTGGGGCTCCAGGGTGTCAGGGACTGGGGGAAAAGGGACCCCCAGGCTGGCTCTGCCCCACCAGGGTTTTAAACTTCTCGTGTCTGGATCCCCCAAAAGAGCCTGGATTTAGGGAAAACATAACAAAAACACACCCAGGAGAACTGTTGGCAATGGCTCCTGAAGTGGTGAACAGATATTTTCCTTCAGCTTTTAGGGGAGGCCCCAGCCCAGGAGCTGGAGCATTGCTTCAGCCTCATTTTGGGGTGACAGACAAACAGCAGGTTGGGGTGGAGCAAAAGCATTTGGGAATTGGTGCCAAATGAGAAAGTGCTTTAAAAGGGAAAAACTCCCAGGGAGCAGGGAGATGTTGGGAAGCAGAGATGGTTTGTTGTGAAGCATTGCAGGGTATTGTGAGGTGGTGATGGACCTTCCCCATCAGCGGGAGGCAAAATAATCCCTGGGGAGGGTGGGAGAGCACTGAGGGAAAGCTGCTGCAGCAGCGAGGAGGGAAAACTGCCCAAAAGCAAGGGAAAAAAAGGGATTTTCTAATGCAGCCTCAGGATTGAGCCCGTGGAGGGCAACGAGGCAGGTTGGGGCCGGGGACAAGTGGGTGCAATGGTGTGGGGCAGTTTTTGGGAAGCGAGGGGGTGATGCACAGTTGCTTCGAGATAATCAGAGGAGATAATCAGTGCAGAGAATATAGAAATCAGGAACTGGAATCATTCCCTGCAGCCCTGGATGGCAGCGGTGTACAGCGACCTCCCCTCCCCAGAGCTTCCCGTGGCCTCCCTCCCTCCCAAGTTATTTTTTTAACTCTCTATAAATTTAGGTCTATTTTAGTCTTTCTGCAGCGATGTGCCAGTGTCTGGAGAACCAAACATCCCTTCCTGCCCCCACCCCGTGGTCCCTGGATGCTAAACCGGGCGTGGTGTGAATGAGCCGGAGCAGGGCTGGGAGGGCAGGGCAGGGCAGGGCTGGGGAGCAGCGCCAGCTCCGGCCGCAGCCCGCGGGTTTAGCACTTTGGTTGGAACTCTCACCTGTAGACGCACTTTGATGTTGTTGCTTTGAAACTTTGGCAAGTGTAAACAATGTGTATTTAAAGAATTACAGAGAAACGACCCCCAGCCAAGCGTGTAAAGAGCTATTTTATGACTCGGTGTTGAATAAAGACTCTGGAGATCGAGCTGGGTTTTCACTCTCCCGGGGAGCACACTGGACCCACACCAGTGACACCAGTTGCAGTTTGGGGCTGCAGGTCCATGGGCTGCACTTGTCTGGCATCATGGGGCACGGGGACAGAGTGGGACACAGGGACCAAGTGGGACAGCACAGGGCAGGCCCTGGCACAGCGGCGCTGGGGCTGCCCCTGGAGCCCTGGCAGTGCCCAAGGCCAGGTCAGACACTGGGGCTGGGAGCAGCCTGGGACAGGTGACCCTGGATGATCTCCATGATCCCTTCTAACCCAAACCATCCCATGATTCTGTATTTCTTTCACTGTCCTCCTCTAACACCTGTAACCCACCAGACCCAAGTCGCCCCATGTTCTCCCAGCACCATTTTCCTGTCTGATTCCCCCCAAATGCCTGGATCCATCCTTGGAGTCCCCTGGAGCTGTCACACAGCTGCTGCCCTGAACCTTCTGCCATGAAGCAAAGTGGGAAATGGAAATGCCCCATTGAGCAGAGCCAATTAAAATGTCACTGAGCAGTATCTGAGAGCTCCAAGCACACACAGAGGTGCTCCATCCTAGAAGCACTTCTGGCATGAGCCTGGAGTGTGCGCTGCTCTGCAGCACAGCACCTGCTTTGAAACAAGGCCAGAACCAGCCTGAAAAACCGACCAAGGCCAAACCCAGCCAGTTCATTTCTAACCCCAGTCCTGAGGCCTGCCCATGTGGAATGAAGCAGAGAACAAGAGCACAATCCTAACTGCCACTGAGACGGACTCATTTTATTGTGCTGGAGCCTGGCTTCAAACTGCCCAGCAGAACAAAACACAAACCAGTATAAATAGGCCCCAGAGCCTCCCTGTGCTGGCTCCAGCCCAGGGGAGGGAAGGGTCTGGAAGAAGGAATGCTCCTGGGGAGGGGTCCCCAAGGAGGGAAGGGTCTGGTGGAGGGAAGGGTCTGGAGGAGGGAATGCTCCTGGGGAGGGAAGGCTCTCGAGGGAATGCCCAGGCCAGTGAGGCAGCGCCAGGCAGGGCAGGGCAGCTCCAGGGCTGTGGCTGCCAGTGCCAGGAGCTGCCCGTGACCGCCAGGAGCTGCCCGTGACTGCCAGGAGCTGCCCGTGACTGCCAGGAGCTGCCTGTGACTGCCCCCAGCCCGGGGCTGGCAGCCTGGGACAGGGGAAGGAGCAGCTGCCGATCCCAGTGGGTTTCCAGGGGCTCTCAGTGGCTGTGGGGCTGTCGGCCCTGGCCAGGGAAGGAGCAGCTGCTGTTCCCCAGGTTTCCAGGGGCTCTCAGTGGCTGTGGGGCTGTCGGCCCTGGCCAGGGCAGGAGCAGCTGCTGCTCCCCAGCTTTCCAGGGGCTCTCAGTGGCTGTGGGGCTGCCAGCCTGGGGCAGGAGCAGCTGCTGCTCCCCCAGGGGCTCTCAGTGGCTGTGGGGCTGCCAGCCTGGGGCAGGAGCCGCTGCTGTTCCCAGTGGGTTTCCAGGGGCTCTCAGTGGCTGTGGGGCTGCCAGCCTGGGGCAGGAGCAGCTGCTGTTCCCCCAGGGGCTCTCAGTGGCTGTGGGGCTGCCAGCCCGGGGCAGGAGCAGCTGCTGTTCCCCCAGGGGCTCTCAGTGGCTGTGGGGCTGCCAGCCCGGGGCAGGAGCAGCTGCTGTTCCCCCAGGGGCTCTCAGTGGTTGTGGGGCCGGGCGCGGGCTCGGCCGCGGGCCCCGGCAGCCCCGGCAGGCTCCACGCTGGAGCGCGGGTTGCGGATGGTCTCGTCCACGGACACGATGAGGCACGCGGCCTCCGAGGCGGCCGTCAGCGCGTTGATGCGCACCACGGCCGGCTCCCACACGCACGCCTGGAAATTGTCTGCAATGTCCTCGTTGGTCACGTCCACGCCGTACCACATCCCGCCCTGGGGACAGACAGAGGGACAGATCAGTGCCACAGCCTGCTGAGGGACAGACAGAGGGACAGATCAGTGCCACATCACACCCTGGGGACAGACAGAGGGACAGATCAGTGCCACAGCCTGCTGAGGGACAGACAGAGGGACAGATCAGTGCCATAGCCTGCTGAGGGACAGACAGAGGGACAGATCAGTGCCACAGCCCGCCCTGGGGACGGACAGAGGGACAGATCAGTGCCACAGCCCGCCCTGGGGACGGACAGAGGGACAGATCAGTGCCACAGCCTGCTGAGGGACAGACAGAGGGACAGATCAGTGCCATAGCCTGCTCTGAGGGACAGACAGAGGGACAGATCAGTGCCACAGCCTGCTGAGGGACAGACAGAGGGACAGATCAGTGCCATAGCCTGCTCTGAGGGACAAACAGAGGGACAGGGATCAGTGCCACATCCTGCCCTGAGGGACAGAGGGACAGATCAGTGCCACAGCCTGCTGAGGGACAGGGATCAGTGCCATATCCTGCCCTGAAGGACAGAGGGACACAGGGAGCAGTGTGCCATCCCACTCTGAGGGGACAGAGGGGACAAAGGGGACAGGGATTGGTCACGGGGCTGGGTGGGACTTGGGGAAAGCCGGGGAGGGAAGGCCAGGCAAAGGTGAAGGGAGAGGCTGGAGCCTCCCTCACATTCTGCTGTGAAGGAAAACACAAAAAATCCAAGCTGAGCAGCCTTTGCTTTCAGCCACCAGTGCCAGCAGTGCCTCATGAAGAGGAGGCCCCTGCCAGTTTAGGATCACTGAGGCTGGAAAAGCCCCCCCAGTCCATCCAGTCCAAGCTGTGCCCCATCCCCACCTTGCCACCAGCCCAGAGCCCTGAGTGCCACCTCCAGGGATGGGGAGCCCAACCCTCCCTGGGCAGCCCTGCCATGAAGCTGCAGGAGCCTCCCAGGCCTGGCTCCCCTCTGCTGCTGCCTCTCTGCCTGGCCCTGCACCCTCATTTTGGGGCACACCCTGAGCCCCACCACCGGCAGCAGGGTGAAACTGCTGGGAGTGGCAGAACCCAAGGGGCAACCTCCAAGCCCTGGAGTTGGGATCTCCACAAGACCAGCACTCAAGACCTTCAGCCTGCAGCTCCTGTGTAAAATGCTCAGCTCAGCCAGCTCCTGCACTCTTCTTCCTTTAATGTTTAACACAGCAGCTCCTTCCTGACAAATGATGAGTTTTTAAGGAGCAAATCAGAACGCCCAGCTCAGGAAGTCACCTGACAGCGGGGATCAAAGGGAAATCAGGTCCTTTCCATTTATAGCCACCTGTGCCAGGCCCACACATGATGTGAAACAAACACAGTGCTTAATCAAAGGGGACACGGCTCCAAAACAGGCTCAGCTGAGCTACACCAGCTCTGACAGGCTCCAGGAGGGAACTGGGGACAAAGGAACCACACACACACTGCCTCTGGGATGCCCGGGTGTCTGGGGTTCAAAGATGCAGCTGAGGGTGTGTATTCTATTACCACCTGTCAGAGCTGGGGCAGGTTTCTGCTGTTCATTGGGCAGTTTCTTTTATCTCTTCCACAATCAATTCTCCCTCCGGGAAATATCTGCTGTTAATGGGCCATTAATTATCAGTTATCTTCTGTTAATGGGCCAGTGAGTGTCCCTGCAGGGCTGATCCAATCCCAGCATCCCAGGGGGAGATGCTGCGCCCAGGGGAGGAGCCAAGCATTCCTACCTGGATCCAATCTGAGCTTTGGGACAGCACAGCAGCCTTTGCCCAGTGCATTGCCAGAGGAGCAGCTTCTGCTGCCCTGCATGGCCAGAGGGAGCCCAGGCCCATCTGCAGCAGCCCTGGAGCTGCAGAGGAAAACTCCCCCCTTGTGCAGGATCCCTGCTCCAGCAGAGCCACAGCTGGCACTGCAGGAGGGCTGAGCCCCCATGGGATGGGGCTGTGCCACCCCCTGACACACAGGGGACAGGGCCTGCTCTGACCCTGGCAGGGGTTTGTTTGTACCACTGCATTTGTATTCTTAATTTTCCTAGCAAAGAACTGTTATTCCTATTGCCATACCGTTGCCTGAGAGCCCCTTAATTTCAAAACTACAGTAATTCAGAGGGAGGGGGTTTGCAATTTCCATTTCAGAGAGGCTCCTGCCTTCCCCAGCAGCCCGGGCCGTACCTGGGCGTGCTTGGCGCGCAGCTTGTTGAGGATGTTGGTGGCGTCGAAGCCGGCGTTGTCACACAGCTGCCGGGGGATGATCTCCAGGGCCTTGGCGTAGGCGCCGATCAGCAGCTGCTGCTTGCCCGGGATGGTGCGCGAGTAATCCCGCAGGAACTTGGAGAGCTCCATCTCGATGGCGCCGCCGCCCGCCACCACCGAGTCGTTCTGCAGGGAGGGACGGGCACAGCACAGGGGCTGTCAGCTGCTGCAGCCCTGCAGGCACAGCAATGCACAGCCCATGGCAGTGCACGGCCCTGCAGGCACAGCAATGCACAGCCCATGGCAATGCACAGCCCTGCAGGCACAACAATGCACAGCCCATGGCAATGCACAGCCCATGGCAATGCACAGCCCTGCAGGCTCCCAGCAATGCACAGCCCTGCACGCACAGCAATGCACAGCCCTGCAGGCACAGCAATGCACAGCCCATGGCAATGCACAGCCCTGCAGGCACAGCAATGCACAGCCCATGGCAATGCACAGCCCTGCAGGCACAGCAATGCACAGCCCTACAGGCACAGCAATGCACAGCCCTACAGGCACAGCAATGCACAGCCCATGGCAATGCACAGCAATGCACAGCCCTGCAGGCACAGCAATGCACAGCCCTGCAGGCTCCCAGCAATGCACAGCCCATGGCAGTGCACAGCCCTGCAGCCACAGCAATGCACAGCCCATGGCAGTGCACAGCAATGCACAGCCCATGGCAGTGCACAGCCCTGCAGGCACAGCAATGCACAGCCCTGCAGGCTCCCAGCAATGCACAGCCCTGCAGGCTCCCAGCAATGCACAGCCCATGGCAATGCACGGCCCTGCAGGCACAGCAATGCACAGTCCATGGCAATGCACAGCCCTGCAGGCACAGCAATGCACAGCCCATGGCAATGCACAGCCCTGCAGGCACAGCAATGCACAGCCCTGCAGGCTCCAGGCAATGCACAGCCCATGGCAATGCACAGCAATGCACAGCCCTGCAGGCACAGCAATGCACAGCCCTGCAGGCTCCAGGCAATGCACAGCCCATGGCAATGCACAGCAATGCACAGCCCTGCAGGCACAGCAATGCACAGCCCATGGCAATGCACAGCAATGCACAGCCCTGCAGGCACAGCAATGCACAGCCCATGGCAATGCACAGCAATGCACGGCCCTGCAGGCACAGCAATGCACAGCCCATGGCAATGCACAGCCCATGGCAATGCACAGCAATGCACAGCCCTGCAGGCACAGCAATGCACAGCCCATGGCAATGCACAGCAATGCACAGCCCTGCAGGCACAGCAATGCACAGCCCATGGCAATGCACAGCAATGCACAGCCCTGCAGGCACAGCAATGCACAGCCCATGGCAATGCACAGCAATGCACGGCCCTGCAGGCACAGCAATGCACAGCCCATGGCAATGCACAGCCCATGGCAATGCACAGCAATGCACAGCCCTGCAGGCACAGCAATGCACAGCCCATGGCAATGCACAGCAATGCACAGCCCTGCAGGCACAGCAATGCACAGCCCATGGCAATGCACAGCAATGCACGGCCCTGCAGGCTCCCAGCAATGCACAGCCCATGGCAATGCACAGCCCTGCAGGCTCCCAGCAATGCACAGCCCTGCAGGCACAGCAATGCACAGCCCTGCAGGCACAGCAATGCACAGCCCATGGCAATGCACAGCAATGCACAGCCCATGGCAATGCACAGCCCTGCAGGCACAGCAATGCACAGCCCTGCAGGCTCCCAGCAATGCACAGCCCATGGCAATGCACAGCCCATGGCAATGCACAGCCCTGCAGGCACAGCAATGCACAGCCCATGGCAATGCACAGCCCATGGCAATGCACAGCCCTGCAGGCACAGCAATGCACAGCCCTGCCAGCCCATGGCAATGCACAGCCCTGGTGCTGCTGTCCCTGGGACTGTCTGCCAGCAGCAGCAGGGACACACCAAGAATCTCCAGTGGCAGCTCCAGCAGCTCAGCCCAGCTGTGCACAGGACAAAGGGGGGTTTGGGGACACTACACCCAAAGGGAGGGATGGCAGCTCACTCCCAACTCGGGCTAGGGAAGCTTCCTCACTCTCATGAAGTGTCCAAAACTAAAGCTATTGGCAGCAGCACCTTGCAGCTCAGTTCTGCTGCTTTTCCAGGAGACAGATCAGGATGTTCTTTCTAGAAGCAACAGCTCCAAAACTCCTGACATGCTTCTCCCCAGCCCCTCAGGACATGCAGCCTCAGAGCTTTTAACCACAAGCCCTTCCTACAGCAACACGTTTTTGTGTAACCCAGAGCTTGGAAGGATCAAACTCACATCCACAGAGGCCTTGGATTTCTCCTGGTGCCCCCAGCCTGCCCTCAGAGCCACGGGACTGTCGTGCCCCCAGACTGGGCACCAAGAGAGGGGCTCTATGGGCACGGACACACACGTGCCATCAATCTGCTGTTCCATCTCCTGAAGCTCCACCCAGCACAGAGCAGTTCCCTTTAGGGTGGAGGATGGAGCCAGCACGAGGCACAGCTGCACAGAAGTGCAGGCAGAACCCAGGCGTGCCTGGAGAGCAGCTGCAAACGCCGCCAGAGCCACCTGAGCCAGCCAAGGAACTGCACTCCAGAGACTCCATGGGATGTGCTCACTGTGCAGAGGCCTGAGCCAAGCCCTGGTGGGGGTGTGTGTGTGTGGGAGGTGTGCAGCAGCTCTGGCTGTACAGGGCAGTGCCAGGCTCACCTTGATGGCCCTCCTGACGATCATGATGGCGTCGTGCAGGGAGCGCTCGGTCTCCTCCATGAACTGCTCGGCGCCCCCGCGCAGGATGATGGTGCACGTCTTGGCCTTGGGGCAGCCCGTGAACAAGTTGTACCTGCCACAGGGAGGGTTGGGCATGGAGAAGCTGCTGCTGGACAGGCAGGGTGGGACAGAGGCAGCCCTGCAGCCCCGTCCCTCTCACAGCCCCAAGGGGCCAAGGAGGACAGGGCCAGGGAACACAGAAGTGACGTTCCAGACAATGCAGGACCATCCGTTCTCTCCTCCCTGCTGCCAGGGACTCACACTGAACGGGGGCTCCCAGTCTGCACTTGGCAGGAGCACAGAGGGCAGCAGCCAGCCCCAAACAGGACTGGAAGGGCCCCAGTGTACCATCCCCAGCTTCTCCTGCACTGACAGGGAAGGTCAAGCTGGAACGTCACAGAAGTGCCACAATCAACCCCAAAATGTGGTGGTTTTCCATTACAAATGCAACAGTACCACTGTGCTTTCTACAAGGCACTGCAGAATAAACGTGTTTTTCAAAGCTTTTACAAGAGGTAGGATCTCAATGAAATCTTGCTCGTGGCCCCTCCCCCAGCCTCAAAAAGCAGCTTCTGGCTACAGTAAAATATACATTTTATAACAACCTTGTTTTCATCTCAACAGCTTGAGAGACGTTGACCCTGCCAATGCTTTGACCCCAACTTTTGCACCTGCTATGAGAGGGCTTGCAAAGCACCACAGGTTTGCAGCTGGTGTTTTTACCTCTCTCCCCCAATCTGGGTCTCTTCAAAGAGCTCACAGCGGCCCAGCACATCATCCGACAGGGCATTGACACTGGTCTGGATGGATCCCCCACAGGCCTGCAGGGAATGGGCACAAACACAGCATTACCACTGCTGACAACCCACACCAACCTCCCAGCAGGCTCCACTCTCCAGCCCAGATGTTGAGCTGGTGCAAACCCATCCTGCAGATTCAGGAAAACCCTTCTCCCTCCCTCCCCTCTCATGGACGCAGGCCAACCCTCAACAGCAAAATAAATTTAAGCAGCTTCAAGGTGCTGACTCACAGGCTCCAGAGTCCAGGAGATACACAAAGAAAGCTCAGGAAAAACCCACTCATGATGGAACAGGGAAGAACTCAGGAAAATGAATCTCTAGTGATGCACTGATCAGATCTTTGTATATAACACCAGGCTGTCGGGGTGTGAGTGCTCACCCCACGAGGAACAGCCTTGTCCTTTCAAACCCCCGTGAGGAGCAGCGAGAGCAGTTTGGGAACGCCCAGCCTGGGGTGCCAGAACTTTCCAAAGGCTTTCCTCAGGCCAGGGGAGCTCACCATCATGGTCCTCTTGAGATCCTCCTCGGGGACACGGCCGGCACAGAACATGTCCCTGTCTGCGAAGTACTGCGTGGCCACGTCCCCAATGGGCAGCTTGGACAGCACCACCTTGGCTCCTGACTTGTGGATCTTGTCCAGTTTGTCATACAGGATGTTCCACTCTGCATCCACAATGGCCTGGTAGTCCTGGAGGACAGGGGGACAGGTGTTCCTGTGCCAGGGGATGCCCCACGTGCAGCCCTGGCACAGGGTCACGAGGTCCCTGCCCCATGGCACTGCCCAATGGCTGCTGCAACCCCAGGAGCTCCTGCAGCTCTCCAGGCACTGCTGGATCAGCGGGCCCTGCCAGGCCCAAGGCAATGACCCCAGAGCTGGTGGCTCAGCACAGCTGGGGCACAGGGACAGCTCACCAACGTGTCCTGACCCTGCTGTGCTCCCCAGTCTGCTGGACCCCCATTCCACAGGGCAGCACAGCCCACCAGGTGATTCCAAAGGTGAAGGGTGAGCAGGAGGCAAACTCATTTATCATGGAATGGTTTGGGTGGGAAGGGACCTTTTAAAGGTCATCCAGTGCCACCCTATCCATGGGCATGGACACCTCCCACTGTCCCAGGTGGATCCAAGCCCCAGTGTCCAACCTGGCCTTGGGCACTGCCAGGGATCCAGGGGCAGCCCCAGCAAATCTGGGAATTCCAGCCCAGCCAGGAATTCCTTGCCAAGATCCCAGCCCAATCTCCCCTTTCCCAGTGGGAGCCATTCCCTGGCTCCTGTCCCTGCAGGCCTTGTCCCCAGCCCCTCTGCAGCTCTCCTGGAGCCCCTGCAGGCACTCTGAGCATTCCCTGGAGTTTCCCTTCTCCAGGGGAGCATTCCCAGCTCTGCCAGCCTGGCTCCAGCCCTCCCATCTCATGCCTCCCCAGGGGATGAGCAGCCCCAGGTGTGAGAGAAGGAGCAAGCAGGCCAGGGGAGCTCTCACCTCCACAGTGTTGACTCTGACCTCGGCGTTGTCCTTCTCAGCCTTGAGCTCCAGCTCCACGTTGAGCAGGGCGATTTTGGGGGACTGGTACTTCTTGGGCTGCATCTCAAACCCAGCATAGGAGAAGGTTTTCTTAAAGGCAACTCCAGCCACCAGCTGTGAGTCCTGGAACACAGGGATTTGCCTCAGTCTCAGCTCCCAAGGCTTCCTGCACAGGGTTAATAACAACTCCCACAGGACACCCCCTGCTTCCAGAGGCCTCATTTACAAAAAGCCTTCCCTGCACTGTCTCCTTTGATTAACCCACTTTTAGAGGAAATAAGCAGCAAGCATTTCTTTCAGCTCACAAAAGCAGATTCCTCTCTACCTCTCCAAACTCCACAGCCAAAAACTCCTCAAACAACTTGAAGATCAAGGAATGGAGCCATCAGTTCTCTCCCTGAACTCTTTCCCATTCCTCCCCTTTGAACTTTTGGATATTTCTCATCCATAGCCCCACTGGGGGCTGGTTTTTGCTCTGGGTTGTCTTACCAAGCTCCATCACCACCTCCTGGATTTTCTGCAGCAGGACAGCCCTGTCCAATACCATTCCCTGGCATGAGCTCCTCAATTTCTGGGTGAAGAAATCAGGATCTGAATCTCCCTCTCCATAGGAGCTGTCCCATAGCCAGGATCAATCCAGGTGCAGTTCCAGACACAACAGGTTCTCCAGCACTGAGGCATAAACCACACATCCCAGTGGTTTATGGTTCAGCATGAAGCTGAACTAAATCAGCTTCATGAGATTTGCCTTGCATTTTTCCCAACCCAGTAATCCTACCCACAACCAGGACTTTTGGATCCAGAAGGAACAAAGACTTCCCAGAAAAAAAATAATTATTTGTGGAGAGATAAATGGAATTTTATCAGTACCAACTTTTCCTGCAGTGAAGTGAAGAGTGTATTTAGCTCAAAAACCAGAAACTCTACCTATGGAAAAGAAATCCTGCTGAGCCTCCTCCTCACACCAACAGCTCTGTTCCACTTTGGGAATTCCCCAACAAGCAATGACAAGCCAGGCTGCACTTCTGCTGGAGCCAAGGCCCCACCAGAGCTGGATCCCTGTGTCCCACCCCTTCAGGAAGGCTCCAGCACTTACTTCTAGAGCTCCTCCTTGCACCTTCTTTATCCCGATCATCTTGAGCTGCAGCAAGTCATCCAACATCATCACAGCATCTACAACCATCTTGGAGAAAAACTCCTTGCTCTGGGAGATGAGCTTGGAGCTCAGGGCTGTGGCTGCACACTTTTCCAGGAGACTCCTCTGCTCACTGCAGGAAGGGAAGGAAAGGAAAAACAAAGGTTTGGTCACCTGCCAGACCTTTTCATGAGCCGTATGTGGCTTTGTTAATCACAGCTTTGGCTGGAAAATACCTTTAAAATCATTCAGTCCAGCACTGCCAAGGCCACCACTGCCCCATGTCCCCAAGTGCCACAGCCACAGGGCTGTGAAATTCCTGCAGGGATGGGGACTCCAGCCCTGCCCTTTCCATGTAGGAATGTCCCCAGTGCCCACCCTGAGCTCCCCTGAGGCCGTTCCCTCTGCTCCTGTCCCTGTTCCCTGGGATAAGATCCCAAATCCCCCCGGCTGTGCCCTCCTGGCAGGAGCTGTGCAGAGCCACAAGGGCCCCCTGAGCCTCCTTTGCTCCAGGCTGAGCCCCTGCCCGGCTCCCTCAGGGACTCTGCAGCCCCTGCCCGGCTCCCTCAGGGACTCTGCAGCCCCTGCCCGGCTCCCTCAGGGACTCTGCAGCCCCTGCCCGGCTCCCTCAGGGACTCTGCAGCCCCTGCCCGGCTCCCTCAGGGACTCTGCAGCCCCTGCCCGGCTCCCTCAGGGACTCTGCAGCCCCTGCCCGGCTCCCTCAGGGACTCTGCAGCCCCTGCCCAGCTCCCTCAGGGACTCTGCAGCCCCTGCCCAGCTGTGTCCCTGCCCTGGCCACGCTCCAGCCCCTCAGGCTCTGTCTTGTCATGAGAGGCACAAAATCCTCTCTGACAGAGGCAAAGATCAGCTCCCTCCTGTCCATGGGGAGAACAAGGCACAAATCCCAGACTGACAAATCCCAGAGCTCGAGCATCAGCCCAGCACTGACAAAGCTGACTGACTTTCATGCACCTAAAATCAGAAAAAAGCAGGTGCTTTCCTTCATCACAAGGCAGGAAGATGTTCCTGAAAGCCTCTAAAGGCAGGGTTCACATTCCCTGAAGTACTAACTCAGGTAATACATGTGCAGCAGTGGGTGACACACAGACAGCAGGGAGATGTGGATCCAGCTGCCAGGCTCTGTCCCCCACGGGAACCACTCTATTTCCCATCACAGGACCACATTTGGGGTGGTTTTTTTCCAGAATTTTTTAAGAATTTGGTTTGGACAACCCATTTTGGTTTATTCAAGATGCTTATGGAGTTGAAATATTTCTAATTAACCGCAGGTATCAGTAAGGTCAAGTGGACAAGAGCTTAAAATCCAGGGAGAAAAGGAAGTCCAGTATTCTCAGCTCAGTTGAAGGGATCACTGCTATGAGCTATCAACCCTGCTGTGTGACAGTGAAAGGGGATCTGATCCTCAGGGAATGCTGAGATTGAACACTACCACTGACTGCAGCAAGAGCTCCAAGACTCCACTGCTGTAAAAAAGAAATCAGGCCACTTATTTTGGTGCCCAGCTTCTTCCATGAGCACTGGGAGGCACTGCCCTACATCATCCCTGGAGCCAAGTGGGAGCACAGCACTGCCCCTGCAGGAGCAGGAAATTCCAGGGAAACTGGGAATAACCCCAGCGTGGGGCTGCAGCTCCAGGTGCCAGGAAATGTCAGCCAGAGGCACAGATCCAGGAGCACCCTCACAGCAGGCAGCTGGAGCCCAGAACACAACCAGGTCACCTCCGAGGCAAACTTACTCTTTATCCTCCTTCTTCACAGAGACAGCGATGTCTTTGATCTTGTTCACAGCCTGGCAAAAAGGCAACAGCTGGATTAATCATTTATGCTCCAACCTCTCTCTTTGTGTTTTATCTTTTGTTCTCTGCACCAACGTCACTGAAGCTCCAAGTGTTTAATTATTCCACCCCTGCCAGTGCAGTAATTCCACGGAACACACCAATATCTGGGGAGTGGGAGGAGGCTCAGAGCTGCTCTGCTGCTTCTGCTTGCAGCAGAGACCCTGGGAATCAAACAGCTATTGAGGAGTGAACCTCCAAAAATCAACTTAACGGGACCAACAGCCGCCAGGAGACACACGGGTTACTAAGAAGCAGCAGAGAACAGGAGGAGCAGGAGAATGGGAAATGAGTTTTTACATTCATTCCTTGGGAGAAAACCCAAAGGAAGTGAGGGCACTGCAGAGGCACAGACTGCTGCCAGCAGGCCTGGCACAGAGAGGCAGAGCTGCTGGCAGGGGCAGCAGGAGATGGCTGCTGGCACTCCCCAGGCCCATTCCCAGCGGGCTGTCCCTGGCAGGGTGTCCCTGGCCCCGGGCAGGCCCAGCTGTCCCCAGGGAGCCGTGTCCCTGTGCCTCACCAGCTGCGTGGCCGTGCGGAAGGCGCGGATGATGATCTGGGGATGGAGCCCCTCCTCCACGTAGGGCTTCACCTGCTTCAGGAACTCAGCTGCCAGCAGGGTCACAGACGTGGTGCCATCACCCACCTGCAGGGACAGGGGACGCTGTGTCACCCCCACGCTGTGTCACCCCCACGCTGCAGACACCCCCTGAGAGCAGCTGCAAAACCACTCCAGAGCTTCCAGGGAAACCAGAGCTCAGGATTTTCTCTGCTTACAGATTTGTGGCTGAATTCCTCAGTGATTCAGAGTGGTCTGGGTGGGAAGGTGTAGCCATGATATTTTCTGAAAAATCCTTTCCTTAGGATTTTTCCTCCTGAGAAGCTGAGAGGCCTCAGGAACAAACTGTAACCAATGGTTATCTGCTGCTGTGGAATGCAACAGGTGCATCTGGGATTGGCCTCATAGAATTGTTTCTAATTAATGGCCAATCACAGTCAGCTGGCTCAGACTCTCTGTCCTAGACAGAGCCTTTGTTATCATTCTTTCCTATTCTATTCTTAGCCAGCCTTCTGATGAAATCCTTTCTTCTATTCTTTCAGTACAGTTTTAATGTAATATATATAATAAAATAATAAATCAGCCTTCTGAAACATGGAGTCAGATCCTCGTCTCTTCCCTCATCCTCAGACCTGTCACAGACATCTTTCATGAAAAATCCTTTCTTAGGATTTTTCCTTGTGAGAAGCTGCAGTTTCAGCAACCAAAAGTAAACAATGGTTATCTGCTGCTGTGGAATGCAACAGGTAGAGCCGTGATTGGTCTCCTGTGGATGTTTGGATTCACTGACCACTCATGGCAGAGCTGGCTCTTGCTCTCTGTCTGAGACACAGATCTTTGTTATTCATTCTTGTCTATTCTTAGCTTAGCTAGCTTCTGAAGAAACCTTTTCCTTTCTATTTCTTTTTAGTATAGTCTTAATGTAACATATAGCATAAAATAATAAATCAAGCCTTCTGATCATGGAGTCAACATTCTCATCTCTTCTTCATCCTGAAAACCCCTGTGACCATGGTCACACAGACCCCTGCGAACAGGGTCACAGGAAGGGACCTCAAAGCCCATCCAGTGCCACTCTCTGCCATGGGCAGGGACACCTTTCATCATCCCAGACTGCTCCCAGCCCCAGTGTCCAACCTGGCCTTGGGCACTGCCAGGGATCCAGGGGCAGCCCCAGCAAATCTGGGAATTGCAGCCCAGGCAGGAATTCCTTGCCAAGATCCCAGCCCAATCTCCCCTTTCCCAGTGGGAGCCATTCCCTGGCTCCTGTCCCTGCAGGCCTTGTCCCCAGCCCCTCTGCAGCTCTCCTGGAGCCCCTGCAGGCGCTCTGAGCATTCCCTGGATTTTCCCTTCTCCAGGGGAGCATTCCCAGCTCTGCCAGCCTGGCTCCAGAGCAGGCAGAACAAGCCCCAGCACTCCCAGAGCAATTCCCAGAGCTACCACTGAGCCAGGGCAGCAGTGGCACTCAGGCTGCTCCCTGTTCACCCCCAGGCAGAGCCAGGCTCCCCTCCCACCTCGGCATCCTGGGACTTGGCGATGTCCACCAAGGTCTTGGCGGCCGGGTGGACCACGTCCAGCAGCTTCAGGATGGTGGCCCCGTCGTTGGAGATGGTGGCTTTGCCTGGGGTCATGGAGAAAAGGAAGTTAAAGGCAGCTTTACAGCAGCAGGGGCAAGCCCTGTCTCTGGGGGCTCTCAGGAGATCCCAGCAGGTTCCTCTGCTCCACCTGAACCGAGTCCTGTCAGCCCATTCGTGGAGCAGGTTCAGTGAAGTCAGCCTGAGCACAGAACAACTTTCCACACCAACAAAGGTTTGGAATTCATTTCCCTCTTCTCAAAGGCCTCCCCAGACAGATAAAACCATATTCTAGTCTGAGACTCTCATGAACAAAGAGCCTAGAAATCATATTACTTATCACAGGAGAAATTTAAATCCAATTATCCCTTTGAGCAAGGATTTATTACAGTTCCTATCTGTAAAAACTATTGAAAGGCAATGCTAAGCCTTTTCACTCCACCCTTCAGCAACAAAAATAATAAATAATGAGTTTGGTGACTGGTGACTTCATACAAGGCTTTTCAGAGTGAGGGCAAAGCTCATCTCTTAAATCACACTTCAAAAAAAAAGATTAAAAATCAACCCAGCAACATCCACTGACCTCACACTCAGCCACAACTGCTGAGTAACTCCACAGGTACCATGAGCCTCATTTAAAAATAGAGATGACCAAAAATACCTGAAGAGAGGTTCAAGCCTCTCTGCTTCTCCTGTCTGGCACAGACTTACACTGAATCCAAGTGATGCCTCAGGTTTAGCTTTTCTATTTTTCAAATTCTGTGCTGCTTTAGTGTGTGGGTCTGGGCTTCACATTATGGGATGGTGAGCTCTGTGCACAGAGCAGGGAGACAAAACAATTCCTGCTCCAGCTGGGCACCAAGGACAAATGACCCAAATCTCAGCCCCAAGAGCATAAATGTGGGTTGAAGAGAGAAAAACCAGCAGGGTGGGACTGCATGGGCTAAAGCTGGGATGGGACAATGAACTGCAAGATGCAAATGGAGCAGAACTGATCCAAGGGAGAGACCCTGTGAGCAGTTGTGCATTTTGGGACCATTTTGGTCCATCTTGGGTTCATTTTGGGACCATTTTGGTTCACCTTGGGTGCAGCCCTGTCTGGGCTCTTGTGCTGCCCAAGGTGCATCCATTGAGGTCTTTTAATAAATCCCTGCTTTATTCTGTAACTCTGTCTGGTCCCTGTCCTAGGGCAGCCTTCCCAAGGCACCACATCCCCCTGACTCTGCATCTCCCCAGGGGAGCAATCAGGGAATCCTCAGGCTGCACTGGCAATCCTCCTGCCTCCTACAGGGGACACCAAGAGTGACAGGCTCACTCTGCTGTGAGAGCCGAGCCTGGCAGGGGCTGCGGCTGCTGGGGCTGCCCCAGCTGGGTTTGGCTGCCCCAAATGGCCGGGCTGGGCTCAGTGCTGCCCCAGCTGGCCAGGCTGGGCTCAGGGCTGCCCCACATGGGTCTGGCTGCCCCAGATGGCCCAGCCAGGCTCAGCGCTGCCCCAGCTGGGTTTGGTTACCCCAGATGGCCCAGCCAGGCTCAGTGCTCCCCCAACGGCCCAGCCGGGCTCAGTGCTGCCCCAGATGGCCCAGCCAGACTCAGCGCTGCTCCAGATGGCCCAGCTGGGTTTGGCTGCCCCAGATGGCCCAGCCAGGCTCAGTGCTCCCCCGATGCCCCAGCCGGGCTCAGTGCTGCCCCAGCTGGGTTTGGCTGCCCCAGATGGCCCAGCCAGGCTCAGCGCTGCCCCAGCTGGGTTTGGTTGCCCCAGACGGCCCAGCCAGGCTCAGTGCTGCCCAGCAATCAGAGCATACCCACCCCGGTCATCCACGATGAGCTTGTCCATGCCGCGCGGGCCCAGCGTGGTGCGCACGGCCTCGGCGATCACCTGGCAGGCGTTGATGTTGCTGACCAGCTGCGGGATGCCCTGCGAGGTGTCCGTGCCCTCCTTCAGCAGGATAACCGGTGTTGGCTGCAGGGGGAGCACAGCACAGCTGTCAGCCCCACCCCAAGGGCCCGCAGAGAGCTCCTGACAGCCCACAAGGCACCAGTGTGCAGGAACAAGGCCAAAAATACAGACCCGGTGTAATTCCTCTGCCCCACACCACCCTGCTGCTTTCCACTGCTCCCACAGCACTGGGAATTCACACAACTGCTCCACCACAGGCTCAGGGACACACAGGGACTGTCCCAAAAATAACGGGGATTCCTTGGGGCAGAAGGTCCTGATCTGATGCTGGCCTGGAGGAGACAGAGCGTGCAGGAACTACAGACACACTGAGGAACCAAACAAGTCTGGGTGGTGGAAGCACCAGAGCAGCTGTGGCTGCCCCTGGATCCCTGGCAGTGCCCAAGGCCAGGCTGGACATTGATACTTGGAGCAGCCTGGACAGTGGGAGGGGTCTCTGCCATGGCAGGGGTGGCACTGGATGGGATTTAAGGTCCCTTCCAACCCAAACGATCCCATGAATGCTGCAACCATCTCACAGGCAGAGCCCAGGCAAAGCCCAAACACTGCCCAAATTTGGGATGCACTGGCTCAGAACAGCTGCCAGCAGGCACAGAGCAGAAGTGAACTGTGCTTGGTGCACTGAGGGGGCACAGGCACAAGAAAGGGAGCCACTGCAGAGGGTTCGGTGATGGGCACAAAGGACATCCTTGGGCTCTGGAGCATCCCTCCTATGAGGAGCTGGGCCTGCTTAGGCTGCAGAAGGGAAGGCTAAGAGGGACCCCATCAATCCATACACATCTCTCCGAGGCGGTGCCAAGAGGTTGGTGCCAGACTTTCTGGTGATGCCCAGTAACAGGACGTAAAATAAAATACAAGTGAGGTGAACCTCAACACGAGGAAGAACTTCTTGCCATGGAGGGTGACAGAGCCCTGGGACAGCTGCCCAGGGAGGGCCTGGAGTGTCCCCCCCAGAGACATCCCAAACCCACCCGGGCACGCCCCTGTGTCACCTGCTCCAGGTGACCCTGCTGGGCAGGGGTTAGAGCTGAGTGATCTCCAGCCCTGACTATCCTGTGATCCCTAAAACCCAGAAAGATTCTGTGGAATAAACCGCACAGCTTTCCTCCACACCCAGCAGAGCAGGAATTCCAAGGGAAAAGGACCCGTTTGTCCCCAGGGGAACCAGGCTGGACACACCTCCCGCATCACCGCGGGGCTGGAGCCGGAGGGGGCGCGGGGCTGCGGGGACCAGGACCAGGCCGGGGGGAGGCTCTGGAGCGGGATGGAGCTCGGGGCTGCCCGCTCCCGTCCCCTGCAGCCAGCGCAGCCCGGCTCCGGCTCCGGCTCCAGCGGGCGCGGCACTGCCCGGGTACCGCCAGGCCTGCGCGCCGGGGCGGCTCCATCCGCGCGGCCCGGCCCGCAGCGACCCCGCCACAGCCGCTCCCTGGGGCCCGGCGGGAGCCCCCGGCCCGGGCAGGGCGGCGGGACGCGGGGACAGCGGCGGATGGTGGCGGATGGCGGCGGATGGCGCGGGTCACTCACCATCATCGCGGCGGCTGCTCACTCCCGGCCCCCCACAATGCACTGCGCACGCCCAGAACCTTCCCGGGGGCGGGCCGGGCGTGGGAGCACAATTTGGCAGAGAGGGAAGAGGGCGCGCAGCGTGCGGAAATGCCATGGAGCACTATTTGGCAGCGAACGCCGCGGTGACAGCGAGCTGCCCGCGCGTGATTGATGGCGGCGTAGACCAATAGAAAGGAGGGCGCTAAGCTCATCCGCCAATGGAGAGCGCGGGGCGGACCGGTGGGCGGGGCGTGGCGCAGCCATGCTGCTCTGGCTCTGGCTCTGGCTCTGCGTCTGCTGCTGGCCGGCCTGCGGTGAGTGAGGGACGGAGGGAGGCACGGAGCGGGGACAGCACCCGGGCCGGGCCGCCACCACCCGGATCCCGCTCCCGGACCGCGCACACACCCCAGGCATCCCGGCCCGGCCGCCTCCCCGCTCGGCGCACCGCGATCCCGGTGTATATCCCCTCCCGGCAGCCCGGCCCCGTTGCGGTTCCCCTGGTGTGTCTGCGTCCCGGTGTATTTCCACTCCTGTGTCTGTGTCCCGGTGTATTTCCCCTTCCGTGTCTGTGTCCCGGTGTATTTCCACTCCTGTGTCTGTGTCCCGGTGTATTTCCACTCCTGTGTCTGTATCCCGGTGTATTTCCCCTGCCGTGTCTGTGTCCCGGTGTATTTCCCCTGCCGTGTCTGTATCCCGGTGTATTTCCACTCCTGTGTCCCGGTGTATTTCCACTCCTGTGTCTGTGTCCCGGTGTATTTCCACTCCTGTGTCTGTATCCCGGTGTATTTCCCCTGCCGGCAGCCCGGCCCCATTGCGGTTTCTCTCCTGTACCCGTATTGGGGAACGGGGACATTTCCCCTCGCTGCGCCCCCACACCATTGCTTTTTTCCTCCCACATCCCAATCCGAGTGCATTTCCCCTCCTGCATCCCACCGTGGGTGCTTTTCCCCTCCTGCATCCCACCGTGGGTGCATTTCCCCTCCTGCATCCCCATCCTGGTGCGATTCCCTCGGTGCAGCTCCCCATCCTGGTTGCATTTCCCCACCCAGCACCCCAATCCAGCAGCATTTCCTCTTGCTGGGGTCTGAGCCCCTTGGATTTCCCCTCTGATCCTGGTCCATTTCTCATCACTGCACCCCAGCTCCACTGCATTTCCTGTTGCATCCTGACCCAAGTGCATTTTCCCTCCCATTTGTGATCCTGGTGGGTTTTCCCTGTGTTCCCCTCTGTCTGGGTGCCTATCACCCCTCTCCCCTCCATGGTCCAGCAGCATTTTCCCCTTGAGCACCCCAGTCCCTGTGCTTTTCTTGCCCCCATTCCCTCTCAGCCCCTGGGAACTCCCCCATCTGCCCTTGGAACACCCCAAAACCTTTGGGGCATTTTGGGTCCTGGGCCAGGATTTGGCATTGCTGGAGGGCCTGTTCTCTCCCCCATGGTTCAGGAGTGATAACTGGGACTTTCCCCCTTTTTTCAAGGATTTTGCCTTTAGTTTCCCTTGCCTCAGCTCTGTCCTTTCACCCCCAGGATTACGCATCCATGAGTATTTGTACTTCCAAGTGCTGAGCCCCGGAGACATCCGCTACATCTTCACTGCCACCCCAGCCAAGGATTTTGGCGGCGTGTTTGTAAGTATTAAAAACTGAATTTGCCCCTTTGGCTCCCTCCATCCCAATACTGCTCCTTGGTGGGACTCAGTGATTTGGGGTTTTGGTTAAAATGGAGTTCATTGCTCTTCCACAAGCATCCTTGGCCTCAACAGGATTCCAGAGGTGGGGATTGCCCCTGGGGCTGGCTCTGAGTGTCCCTGAACCTGGGAGCCCAGAATCCCCCCAAAGCAGCTCCCAGAGGGATGAGCAGGGTGTGGGGTGGGCAGGGTGGGGAGGGGGAGCAGCTCCATCCCCCGGCTCACCCCTCCTGTCTCCTCGGAGAACACAAGGTACGACCAGATCCACCTGGTGCCCGCGGATCCTCCAGAGGCCTGTGGAGAGCTCAACAATGGGGTCTTCATCCAGGACCAGATCGCCTTGGTGGAGAGGGGGTAGGTCTGGCATCATGGCACCTCCTGGGGGACCCTGCTGGGCAGGAGGGGAGACCTGGCCACATCTCCCCGTCACCTCCAGATTCATCCTGTGGCTTCCCCCACATAGATAAACCAGGAAAATGCAAGGGTGTTCCTACCCTGGAGAATTGCATCTTGTGTTTTTTAGCCTGTGGCAAGGTAGAAAAAATGCTGTCAGGGTTCAGATTGAAAGAGAGTAGATTTAGATTAGACAGTGGCAAAGAACTCTTCTCTGTGAGTGGTGAGGTCCTGGCACAGGTTGCCCAAAGAAATTCTGGATGCTTCATATCCGTGGAGGTGTCAAAGGCCAGGCTGGACACTGGGGCTTGGAGCAGCCTGGGACAGTGGAAGGTGTCCCTGCCATGGCAGGGATGGAACTGGATGAGCTTTAAGATCTCTTCCAACCCAAACCATTCCAAGATTTTATTTCTTTTTTTTTTTTAGGAGTGTGGGTGGCTTGTGCCTAAAATACAGACTCAAAGGAGCAGGGTTTGGAGGAGGTGTGGAATCAGGGAGAGAATCCCTAGTTTGGCTGTCTCCAGGCCAGCTCTGGCAGGTGCAGGCTCTGGAGCCACCTCTAGCCACCCCAAGTAGGTGACAGCGTGGTCCCTCTGTGCCACAGGGGCTGCTCGTTCCTGTCCAAGACACGAGTGATCCAGGAGCACGGCGGGCGGGCCGTCATCATCGCCGACAACGCCTACGACAACGACAGCTTCTACATCGAGATGATCCAGGACAGCTCCCGGCGCACGGCCGACATCCCCGCGCTCTTCCTGCTGGGCAGGGACGGGTACGTGACACGGTGGGACAGAGGGACGGGTACGTGACACGGTGGGACAGCTCTCCCTGCTGGGCAGGGACGGGTGTGCGACAGGGTGGGACAGCTCTTTGTGCTGGGCAGGGATGGGTACGTGACACGGTGGGACAGCTCTTTGTGTTGGGCAGGGATGGGTATGTGACACGGTGGGACAGCTCTTTGTGCTGGGCAGGGATGGGTACGTGACACGGTGGGACAGCTCTTTGTGTTGGGCAGGGATGGGTATGTGACACGGTGGGACAGCTCTTTGTGCTGGGCAGGCATGGGTGTGTGCCCAGCTGCCTTCCCGGGTGGGACAGCTCACAAACAAGTGACAGCCTTGTCCCGCACAGCAGGGAGGTTCAGTTCTGTTCATTTAGGGTGTTCAAGGGAAAGGGGAAAATGCTGCTGGACCATGGAGGGGAGAGGGGTGATAGGCACCCAGACCGAGGGGAACACAGGGGAAACCCACCAGGATCACAAATGGGAGGGAAAATGCACTTGGATTAGGCTGCAGCAGGAAATGCAGTGGAGCTGGGGTGCAGTGATGGGAAATGGACCTGGATCAGAGGGGAAATCCAAGGGGCTCAGACCCCAGCAAGAGGAAATGCTGAAATTTAATCATGAATCGAGCTGGGTTCAGTCCTGGTTACTGGGCAGAGTTGGAGCTGGGTTGTGGTCTGTGCTGGGCTCTGGCTGCACCCTCCCAGCCCTGGCAGCTTGGGGACAGCTGTCACCCTTCCATCCCCCCAGGTACATGATCAGGCGCTCCCTGGAGCAGCACGGGCTCCCCTGGGCCGTCATCTCCATTCCTGTCAACGTCACCAGCATTCCCACCTACGAGATGATGCAGCCCCCCTGGACCTTCTGGTAGCAGCAGAAGGCTCTGGTGGATCAAGGACTTCCTGGGGCATCCCAGGGTCTTGCCCTAAGGACCAGGTTTGAGGAAAGAATCCCAACGTGCTCCAGAGATCCTGCTGGACTCGGCCACAGGGAGATCTTTCTGCTGGCACTGGTGTGTGGCCAAGGGCAAACACCAATGCCAGGGGGAACCTTGAGCCTGGCACCGAGCTGGGACTGTGTGGGAGGGAGGAGGTGAGGGCCCAGAGCACTTCCCTGGAAACATTTGACCTTGTGCTGCTGATTTGGAGGGATGCAGGACTGGCAGGGATGGGGGGGAGAGCGATACAGGCTTGGTCTGTACCAGGAGGGCTCACCTGATGTCTGTATATTTTTGTCTGAGCTAATGAAGTCTGAGTAAGTTTTGGAAAAAGGGAAGTTTCTCTTTTATTTCTAGCAGTCAGCAGATAAAGGGACAAATCTCATCCTCAATTTTTTTCCTAGTACAATTCTCCAAGTACCTCCTGCAGCTGGGGCAGGGCTCAGTCAGAGCCTCATGGGACAGCACAGCCTCCAGCAGGGGTGGGCTAGTCACAAATCCACTTGCACAGGTGTCTGTTCCCTGAGCCCCGTGTCCTCACAGGACCAGCCCCTGGCTCACAGCCCTCTCTGCACCCAGCAATACAAAGCACAGGGGTCCCAGCTGTCACCAGTCTTGGTTTATTAGGAACACTGAAGGGGATGTGGCCTGGGATGGCTGGGAACAAGCAGCAGGAGGCAGGGCTGGTGGTGATGGCAGTGCCACAGGTGTGCCACCCTCGGTCCCACAGTCCAGCTGCCATGGACACAGCAGCAGGAACACAGCTCCCCAAAATCCATGGAGGGAGGAAATAATCCTGGGTGCATCCGTGACCTGCTGCCTCTCTGTCACTTGGAGCCACTGTCCCTCCAGCCACATGGTCTGCACACATGGACACTGCTGCATGGTGTGGCCTTGAGGGTGGCAGCATGGGATGGATGACAAGGGGACATCCAGGGGGGCCACTCTGCACTGGCACATCTCCATGTGGGAGCACTGGGTGCAGGGAAACACTCAGCACATGCTGCATCCCCGGGCACATCCTCGTCCCACGGCCAGCTGAAGGGAGGGACAACTCCCTCCCTACAAAACCCAAAATGTCTTCTGGGTTTGGGATGACACCCAGCCCTCGTGAGCTCCTGCAGTCATTGCCTGGGGCTCTGTGTCACAGGAGGGATGGGCCGAGCTGGGAAGGAGGTGTCTGTAGGGTCAGCTCTGCTCCCCCTGCTGGACTCGAGCTCTGGGCCACCCTCCAAGGCATCCCCTGCGAGATGCTGCTGCCCCTCACTGCCGGCCAAGGCATGGGATGGAGGATATACAAGGGCCCCAGCTCCATAGTGTGTAGATAGTGCTAATATAGACATTAAATAGTACCCTCGTGCACAGACACACGGACACACACACACACACGTTCCCCTCGTCCCTGCAGGTGGGAAGGACAAGCTCCTCCACATCCACAGCCTGCACAGACACAGCAGAGCCACCTCACGGGTGACCAGCTGGTATCCCAGGGGCTGGCTGGATCCCACTCCCCTCCAGCCTCCCCTGCAAGCACCAGTCAGCCCCAGCAGGAACTGGGATGTGCTGGAGGGCCACTGGCTCACAGCTTGTCCTCGCAGGGAGGACGAGGGCAGCCTGACACACACACACACAGGCACAGGGACAACACGGACAGGCAGGAGCAGGGCCTGCCTCCGTGGCTGCCCCGCTCCGGCACCACACAACACAACCCTGTTCTAAATTAAAGCTGCTGCCTCTTGGAGGAGCCTCCAGGCCCTTCCCGTCCCATCCCATCCCTTCCCTGTCCTCGGGCCCGGGACCAGGATCACACATCAGTCATCTCATCCTCCAGCTCAGCATCGTCAGTCTCTCCTTCGCCCTCCTCCTCCTCGTCCGACGTCACGTCGGCGTCGTCGGCTTGCGCGAGGCACTTGGGACACGAGCAGGTAAACAAGTAGTTCTCCCTGGCAGGTGGGCAGGCAGGAGACAGAGGCATGGTGTGCACAAGCTACACTGCCACACTGCTGCTGCCCAGGGTGGGGGAGAGAACAGCCAGGAAGGGGCTCAACGTGTCAGAGCCAGAGCAGCCTGGGGGTTCCATCCTGCTGGCTCAGGCAGGGTAAAGGTACTGTGGGTGGAGTGGGGGATTTCTCAGCCCCACAGGGGTGATGGGACAGGGGGACAGTGACCCAGCAGGAACCTCTACCCTTGAGGGACAGACAAGGAAAAGGAAGGGTCTGCAGGTGTAAGCCTGCAGAGAGAGGGGGGAACCCAAATCCTACAACACATTACACGGAGCTCGAAGCACCAGAAGCACCTCGTCCTGCACACACCCCCAGCCCACTGAAGTTCACACCCAGCCCTGGGGTGGGGATGCTGCCCTGATGGGTGTTTGGGGTGTCAGGGGGTGTGGGGTCCCCCCAGGTAGCCCCTACCTGAGTATCTTGTTGCGGCTGTGTCTGCTCCGCTCCCTCTGACAGCAGTCTAAGTAACTGATGCAGATTTCCTGGCAGCAAACAGAAATGGGCTGGGCTCAGAATCGCTCCCCACGATCCCAAAGCAGCAGCAGTTCTCCCAGTCCCTCTCAGAATCAGGCAGAAACAGGGGGTGTGGCAGCTCCTACATGGGATGGGGATTGAATTCCTCTGCCAAGATGATGCAGGACACAGGAGGTTTTGGGGCTGGGGTCCATGGAGGATGTAGGGGACACAGGGATGATGCCAAGGTGTGATATCACCTCAGGTCCACCCAGGCCCTGCTGTCTCACCTCTCCTGCTTCGATGTCCTCCAGAGCAGTGAGATGCAGGAGGAAGTTGTTTTCTGGGAAGGATGTCTCAGCATTGGGGATGCAGCTGTGGTTACCTACAGGCAATACAATCTCTGCTAAATGCCTCAGTGGCTCCTGGAACCACACCACATCTGAGTGCATCCAAGGCAGGGCTGGCCATTCCACAGCTGGGCAAAGTGCCAGGGAACACCGAGAGCAGTACTCATCCCATCCCAGAGATGGCAAGCACAAACCCCTTTCTCCAGAGAAAGAGGTGAGCCAGCCTAGCACAGGACATTTCCCTCGCAGTCCTCGTGTTACTTACAGCAGCTCTGCAGCACATAGAGCCCTGATCCCTCGCAGTTGAGGAACTCTCCCGACTCTGCAGCACAGACAGAGGGGTTAGAGCTCTGCACGGTCCCTTCCAGCTCTTCCACACACAAGCACAAAGGAATGTCCACCCACATGGAACACCCACAGCCAGCAGGGCCTGGCTGCTGCAGGGGGGTTTCCCAAGAGCCTTTCCCTCCCACTGGGAGGGGATGGAGGACAAAGATCCCTGTCCCAAAGCTGCCTGCCCTGTTCCTGCCCTCCCAGAGGCTCACCCTTCTCAATGTCCTTGTAGAGCTGGTCGATGAAGGCATCCAGCTCCTCCCGCTGCAGCACGGGCAGCTCCAGAGCATCGCACGCGTGCACCCACTGGCTCAGGGAGCTGGGGGAACAGGGGACATGGCACAGTGCCACAGGGCTTGGGGAGCAGGGACACAGTGCCACAGGGCTTGGGGAGCAGGGACACAGGGCATGGGGAACAGTGACACAGTGCCACAGGGCATGGGGAACAGTGACACAGTGCCACAGGGCTTGGGGAACAGGGGACATGGCACAGGGCTTGGGGAGCAGTGGCACAGTGCCACAGGGCTTGGGGAGCAGTGGCACAGTGCCACAGGGCTTGGGGAACAGGGGACACAGTGCCACAGGGCTTGGGGAACAGGGGACATGGCACAGTGCCACAGGGCTTGGGGAGCAGTGCCACGGGGCATGGGGAACAGTGACACAGTGCCACAGAGCTTGGGGAGCAGGGGACATGGCACAGTGCCACAGGGCTTGGGGAGCAGTGGGGCAGTGACACAGTGCCTGGGGAGCAGTGGGACACTGTCACAGGACTTGGGGAGCAGTGGGACAGTGTCACAGTGCCACAGTGCCTGGGGAGCAGTGGGACAGTGTCACAGTGCCACAGGGCTTGGGGAGCAGTGGGACACTGTCACACTGTCACAGTGCCTGGGGAGCAGTGGGACAGTGTCACAGTGCCACAGGGCTTGGGGAGCAATGGGACACTATCACAGTGCCACGGTGCCTGGGGAGCAGTGGGACAGTGTCACAGTACCACAGTACTGTCAGAAACAGCAGAACATTTCTACAGTCCCACAATGCTCTCAGCACACAGTGGGACTTTACAGAGGAGATCCAAGGCGGCTCTGAGCAGCCAAGGTCTGGCAGAGGGATGTGAACGGGTTGGACACAGCCAAGATGAAGTTTTTCCAATCTGCCCCTCTCTCCCCATGTCTAAACCCAGCCATTGACATTGCACATCTGCACTGCCTGGCAAGGAGCACCCACAAAGCCCCATTACCTGGTTCCTATGCCTTGGCCATTGGTCCCGACGAGGGCAAAGAGGGATCGAAAGCCTTCTGGGGTGAACCACTGCAGAAGGGACAGACAAAGCAACTGAGGAGCCTGCGGGAGCACCTCGCTCTGCAATGCTTCAGGGAGCTTTGGGGGAAGCAAGGAACCAGCAGAGTCCCAGGGGAGCCCTGGCCAACACTCCTGGGCTGTCTGGGAGGCAGAGCCACTCACCCTGCTGAGATATTCATCATAAAGAGCCTCAGTGAAGAGCAGGCGCAGCAGCTCCAGCTGGCCCTGGCAGGACACAGAGCACGGTCAGGGTGGGGGTGCTGGGGGTGCCAGCCCTGGGCTGAGGCTGAGCTCAGAAGGCTCCAGAAGGATTCAGGCTCCCCAGCCTGCCCTGCATGGCTGGAAGCTGCTGCCCTCAGAGCCGTGAAATCCACCCCTTTAGCAGCAAAAGCCACCCACTCAGCAGCTAAATATCACACTGTCCCAGCCCACAGCAGGAACATCTCCCCCACAGGAAGGAGCAGCATATCCCATGAAAGCATCACAAGGCCAAAACCCTCTAAGCAACCACTTCCTCACTGTCAGGGCCCTCCATTTTAGCCTGGAGTTTCCAGTATTTCCTATCCCTGTGTAATGAGGCTTTTTCACCTGTGGGCTCACAGACACAGGCAGGAGAAGGAAGGCTCCAGGATTGAAGAGCTGCTGGGTCTTACCTTAAATTTGTCCCCCAGCAGTTTGTGCACAATCTCCTCTTCTTCATTTGCTGTCTTGTTGCAGAACTGGGAGAAGGCCTTGATCCACCACTCCTTATCTTTAGCCTGACAAAAGAATCAAGCAGAGGCATTGCACCAACACCACTTTCCTCCCCAGCCCAGGGAGAGGGAGGATTGTCACAATAAATGCTGAGAAAGCCAGGCCAAGGCATCAGAGCCTTGGGAATAACATCCACAATGGGATAACAAAACCACCCACCGTACCTGTTTGATGGTGGCAACCATCCTGGCCATCAGCATGATGCTGGATGTCTCTGGGGGGTAATGCATGTTTCTGTGGGATTAAAATGGAGAAGAGATGAGCAGATCAGGGCTGGCATGGGAATGAGAAGCTGGAGAGAGGCAGAAACAGCTGCCATAGGTGTGGTCAGGCCTGCACTGATCCAGCACACCAAAGTGCTCAGTGCAGCATTGCTGTGTGGGGACCCAGGGGAGAGAAACCTGCACCCACCTTCCTGCTCCATGCATACAAACAATCCCCCTCCATCCTGCTCACTCTGCTGGGGCTTGGGACCAGATTTCAGTCAGGGATGTTGCTTATCCCCTTGGGAACCATTTTTTTTTGAAAGCAGGGACAGAAATGGGCCCATGGGATGCTACAAGGAGGATCTCCCAGAGGCTGGGGATCTGCAGGAGCACCATAAAACTGCAGGAGTGAGGGATGTGCATAGCTCAGAGCTTTGTAGCTCTTTAGCGGGAGAAAGATAAGGAGTGCTCAGCTGTGTGTCCAAACCCTTGGGCTGCCAACATCACAACACCCAACCAGGAAAAAGAGCTGGGCAGTGTCCCAGGGCCACCCCCACCCTCCAGCCACCTTGTGCAGGGATGCACAGCGAGGAGCCAGCCCAGGAGAGCCACCTCCCTTGCCCGTGGAGCCACAGGCAGGTGAGGCCCTACCTCCATGCCTCCTGCAGCTTGTTGAGGGGGTGCGTGGGGTCGTCCCGGGACGGGCCGAGGCACAGGACCTGGTGGTACTGCTCCAGAGCTGCCTGCCTGCACTCTGCACTGCAGTACGTCACCTGGAGCGAGGGGACAGCACTGGCATTGTGGCAGCGGGAAAGGGGCTCCCAGATCCAGCTGAGCCAGCTGTGCCCCTCCCTGACCAGCAGAGCCCTGGCTCTTGGGCCCATGGCACAGAAAGGCAGACAGCACAAGAGCCCAGCTGGATGGGAAGGACTCAAGGATGCCAAGGAGAGCACGGTGCCTCCCGGCAGCCCCGTACCTGGCAGCGGGGACACTGCTGGTGCAGGTCCTTCCTGATGCTGCACTGCTCCGGGTGAGGCAGCACCAGGGAGCTCTTCCCCAGCAGGCGCTGGGCGTTCTCCTCCGCCGTCTCCAGCGCCCGCAGGCAGTGATCACAGGCTGTGGGGGACAGGAGGGGTGGGTGGAGGGATGGATGGAGGGATGGATACATGGATGGATGGATGGATGGATGGATGGATGGATGGATGGATGGATGGATGGATGGATGGATGCCACAGGAAAGCCTTCGGAAAACAAAGGGACCAGAACCCAGGGCAAAGCAACACAACCAGTACTAACACCAGAGAGGAAAAAGGGGATGGGGCTTGGAACAACCTGAGTTAGGGCAAGGTGTCCCTCCGCATGCTAGGGATGGAATATGATCTTTAAGGCCCCTTCCAACCCAACCCATTCCAAGGTTCTATGGTGGCACATTCCTCCGGAGCTGATGGAAGTCACCATTCCTCAGACGACACCCGAACTTGTCAACAGTTTAGTGCAAAGGCAGAAAAGGCAGCAGGGCCGCGTTTATAGAGGCACCAAGACAAACCCAAACCCTTCCTTCCCTTGGTACCCCTGCGGCCCCGCGGTCACCCCACCGGGACAGGAGACAGGGATGGGGACACGCCACCAGCGCCGGCCGCTCACCTCGGTAGTTGTACAGGGCATTCCAGAGAAACTGGGATGACACCACCGGCCTCTCCACGAAGACTGTTTCCCCTTTGCGGATGTTTCTGGTGGCGAACAAGCCCTTTCCCTGCCGAGGGACAACCGCGGGTCAGGGACGCGCCCGAAGCCGAGTCATACCGGGGAGCTGAGCTGAGGGAATCCCTCCATGCCCTCCATCCCCGCGGGCTTTTACTCGCTGTGCCCCCAGGCTGGGCGGGAAGGGAGGGACCCTCACGGAGGGCACCCCGCGGGCTGCTCACCTTGGCGCTGCTGATGAACCGCGCCTCCGCCGCAGCCCCGGCGTGTGGCCCCGCCGCGGCCGCCATCTTCGGGCGGCGACTTCCCCGCCCTGACCCGCCGGGCAGCGCCTCTTCCTCTTCCTCCTCCTCCTCCTCCTCTTCCTCCTCCTCCTCCGCCCCCTGCGCCCCTCAGGGGTCCGCGCTCGCCATCGCCCCCCTCAGCCGCGGGGCGCGGGGCCGGCGGCCATGTTGGCCCCCCCCTTCCCCAGCCCCCGGCCAGCGTCTGAAAACAGCGCCAAAACAGCCCAAAACAGCGCCAAAACACCCCAAAACGGGGCCGGGGCGCTGCCGCTGCCACCCCAAATCGTACAGGAGTTTGCTGACTCTCCCTAGTCAGTTAATATTATTGAATGGTAGAGGAATAGCCGTCACAGCCCTGTCAGGCACAAGTTGCCCCCTCACCTTGAAGTCTCCCCTCGGGGAGAGAGGAGGCATCGCCCACTGCCCTGCGCTCCCAAAACTGGCCCGACTTTCCCCAAAAAAGCCTTCAAAACACGCTACTGTGGCCACTCTGCCCTGGCTACCTCCTGCTTGGCGGTCTGCAAAGCCTTAAAGCCCGAGGAAACGCGTGTTTGGTTGTATTTACTGATTTACAGCGCCGCGGCTCAGCCCCGCTCCTCGCTGGCCAGGCGGCGGGAGCGGGGTTGGGAGTTCGGGACGATTGCGTGTTCGCGGCTTTGGGCAGTGATTTGGTGTCACTAGATGTCACTGTCGGCTCGTGGCGGGGACGCGACACCGGGTGACAAGGCGGGAGCTGCCACCTCCATGCCCTGGCCAGCAGCTGCAGCATGGTCTCAGGACTGGCCACTGCTCCGGCCACCCGGCCAGGGGACAGGGGACAAACAGGCTGCCAGGGCCACGTCCCCTGGCCGTGCTGTGGGATCCCAGGCCAGTGGGGCCAGCACCGGCTGTGCTCCATCACACTGTGCCCATGGCAGGAACCACAAGGACGAGGCACAGGTGAGGCAATGCTGCTGTCACTCACCATTACATCCTCAGCGATTCATGCAATATTTATGTGGGAAAAACCCTCTAAGACCAATGTTCCCTGGCACTGCCAAGGCCACGGCTCAGCCATGTCCCCAAGTGCCACATCCACAGGGCTTTTAGATCCCTCCAGGGATGGGGTTTCCACCACTGCAGCTGTGCCAGGGCTGCACATCCCTTCCTGTGAATGAATTTTCCCCAACATCCAATATAAACCTCCCCTGTCACAACCTGAGGCTGTTCCCTCAAAGATTACTTCATGGAAAGGGGTGGAATGGGCACTGGCAAGGGCTGCCCAAGGAGGTTTGGAATCCCCATCCCTGGAGGTGTACAAGGAAGGCCTGGACAGGGCACTCAGAGCTCTGGGCTGGGGACAAGGTGGGGATCAAGCACAGCTTGGACTCGGTGACCCTGGAGGGATTTTCCAGCCTCAGTGATCCTGGGATTCCTCTGCTCCTGTCCCTGTTCCCTGGGATAAGATCCCAAATCCCCCCAGCTGTGCCCTCCTGGCAGGAGCTGTGCAGAGCCACAAGGGCCCCCTGAGCCTCCTTTGCTCCAGGCTGAGCCCCTGCCCAGCTCCCTCAGGGACTCTGCAGCCCCTGCCCGGCTCCCTCAGGGACTCTGCAGCCCCTGCCCGGCTCCCTCAGGGACTCTGCAGCCCCTGCCCAGCTCTGTTCCTGCCCAGGCCATGCTCCTCAGGCTGGCAGAGAAGGAGCCACAGGGAAGGTTTGGCCACATCCACCTGCAGACACAGGTTCTTGTTGTCCAGGAGGCTGAGCACCCCATACTCACCCGGCATGACTGCTCTTACTGAAAATGTGGTTTTATCTCGGCAGGAACCAGCCCAGAGGCAGTAACCCCCTTCATCTACTTTGATATGGGGTAATCAATCAACTGAAAAAAAGATCTTTCATATATATTTTGTCCAAAATAGTTTATTAAGAAAAAAACCCTCAAACTCTTTTGAGAAAGATGAAAATATATTTGGTTGTTTTGGGTTTTTTTGTTGCTAATTTCAGTTGAAAATTAAAGTGAGCACTTGGAAATTTTTCCATCTGTTTTTTGTTTTTACACTCATTCCATCTCCTTTTAAAATTAACTCTATTTTAATCAAGAGAAAAAGCAAATAAATAAGTGACACATATTAAGGCAAAAAAAAAAAAAAAGGTATTTCTATAAATAACAATGTAAGAGTAAAGTGATGTACAGTGTTCTAGGTCAGAAAGAGACAGAATAAATTATCCTGAGCTGATGGGCCGTGGTCACTGCCGTAGGAAGGCAAGGTGACAGCCTGAGTCCTTAGTCCTGGCCCCCCAAAGCCCTCCCTACCCCCAAAAATCCAGCTGTTAACCGCATTGGGCTGCTCCAGATGTGCTGGGAGCGCTCCAGGTGCTGTGTCCCAGGGCACCTGCAGGGATAATGAGGAGAGAACAGAGCAGCTGCCTGTGTCTGGGCCACAGTGGCACATCTGGCCGCGGGGCAGGGGGTGTCTGGTGCAGCAGCTGAGCTCTTGGAGCTGGGTTTTTACTGCAGCCTCCAGCCCTGCACCTCGGGCAGCCCCGGGGCTGGCTCCCTACAACAGCAGCACACACACACACACACACACATACACACACACACAGCCTGGGCAAGGACAGCAGTGCTGGGGACACACGCTGCTGGGGCTGCATCCATGGGGAGCCGTGGAAAAGGCACAGGTACAGCAAGGCACTGACACAGGAGGCACTTCTGCTCCAGGGCAGGGGCAGGCCCTGCTCCTCGCATCCAGGAGTCTGAGCGTGGCTGCAAAGGGCTTCCCTGTTTGGGGTATTGTGGTTGTGATTGATCCAAACATCAAACATGGGAGTCAAGCTGAGAGGAAGAAGTGACCAGGGAGATTCTCCTCCTTCCCCCTTGGAGGACACGGCCACACATAGTATGAGTGAGCCTGGTTTGAAATGCCCGTGTGCTCAGAGCCATCAGAGACAGCATCCCATTGCCTGCCCAGCACCAGAGACTCTCTGATTGTCATCCCAGCACCAGAGACACCCTCTGATTGTCATCCCAGCACCAGAGAAACCAGCAGATTGTCACCCCAACATCAGAATCACCCTCTGATTGTCACCCCAACATCAGAATCACCCTCTGATTGTCACCCCAACATCAGAGTCACCCTCTGATTGTCACCCCAGTATCTGTCACTCTGATTCTCACCCCAGCACCAGAGACACCCTGATTGTCACCTCAGGCTCTCTGCTGGAAACTCTTTGTGTGTCCTGGTGCTTCATGAGCAAACAGGAGATCACCTGCCATCGAGTGATGATGAAGCCCCTGGAATTACAGCACCTGGCAACCGAACAGCAGCCAGAGAAATTCGGGGGGTTCCTTCCAGCCAGCTGCAGTTTAGTCCTGTGGCTCCGGCTCTCAGATCAGTCTCACTTGGACCAAAGCAGCCCAGACACATCCCCAGGCACCAAACACCAGCCCAGTCTCCTGGGCTGTTCAAAGCTCCACGTCCACGGGGTCCTCCTCGTGGTCCTTGCTGTCGGTGGAGTCGGCGCTCGCAGGCTGGATCACCCCGAACTGAGACAGCTTTGCTGCCTTCTGCTCCATGCTCTGCTTCCTCCACTTGATCCTCCGGTTCTGGAACCACACTTTGACCTGGATGGGAATGGCACAACAACTTATCCAAGGGCTCCAGGAGCCCTTTTCCAACTCATGTGTTTCTGAGGTTGGTATCCCCAAAAAGCAGAGAGCCTTAAATTGGGGGTGTGCATTATTCCCTCAAGGGAATAGTGAGTGAGAACAGGAGGAGGTGAAACTACAGAGGGCAGAGCAGTGATGGGAAAGGATCAGGGGACAGCAGCTGCACTGAGAAGGCTCTGGCCAGGGAAGTGAAGGAAGCAGCTCCCTAAGGAGCCCCTGAACCCATCCCCAGGACTGCGGTTGCCACAGGGCATGATGAGACCCCTGATAATTATCCATTGTCCCCCCAGAACTGGCCTTGTTTTGCTCTCCCTTTTTCCCAGCTGAATTTAGATCCCACTGTGGAAGATCACCTGGCTCCTTCTTTCCACACTAAAGAAGCAGCTTACTGTGGGAGGAGCAGGAACTCACAGGGCAGAGCAGGGAAATAATTACATATATCCAGTGTCATAAAAGGACACTTGAAACAGTCTCCAGAGGATCGTGACAATGCACACACAGCAACCAACCCAGCTTGAACTCCAAAGCACAGCAGGGTTGTGCTCCTGAATGCTCATTGTTCCACTTCATGGATTCAGAAATCTTATCCAGGAACCATCCAAGCTCCAGGCACATCTCTCCAATGTCACCTGGCAGCAGGGTGTCCCACAGGTCCCTTTGCACCGGGTCCTCCTCCCCACACGTTTCCCAGTGGGAAGGTCAGCACAGAGCACCCCAGGATCAGTGCCACAGCTCAGCTCCCCCGTCCCTTACCTGGGTCTCTGTGAGATGCAGGGTTGCAGCCAGGTCCACTCTCTCTGTGCCCACCATGTACTGCTGCTTGAGGAACTCCTGCTCCAGCCGCTCCAGCTGCTCTGGCTTGAAGACTGTGCGCACTCTCTTCATCTTGCAGGGCCCCCCCGACCTCCAAGGCCCAGCAGGACCCAGCGGGGTGGTCCCAACACAGTGAGACAACTCCAGACCTGCAAGAAAGCAGCAAAAATTGAAGGGGTCTGCACTAAAGGAGCTGGGAGAAGGTAGCACCAAACCCAGCATGGATGTCCCTGCCCTGTCCCTACCCAGATATTCTCATCCAGACTCCTTTTCCCATGAAAAGCTGGGGTAGAAGAACTTCTGAGAGCCTGTTCTATGGTTTTACTCTCAGGGTACACCAAGGACAGTCCTGGACATGCAGCCAGACCCAAAGAAATCAGCACTCAGTGAGGTGGGCAGGATTTGACCTTCACTTGCACAGCACCTTTATAACAGGATAATACATTGCATACAGAGCTGCAGAACACAAAAATCCCACCTCTGTCTCAAAAACCCCCAAAACACAAATGTTGAAAGTTTGGGGGAGTTGACCCCAGACTGGCCCCTGGTTTTCCCCTTCCCTTGGCACACGGGCTCAGTGTGCAGGATCCAGCTCTCATGCAGGACCACATCCTGCACCTCTGCTCCCCATAAGGTTCCCAGGGGTGCTGATGATTTAGCAGGACTAACAAGTGTATCTGACCTGTCTGGTCTCCAGCTGTGGCCTGAGGATAGCCGTAATTAGCATAAATTAACATACAATCCAACACCAGCACTGCCACTGGCACCTGGCTGAGAGCAGGTCTCGCCTTCCCCAGCCCTCATCCTCCCTGCTCCAGCTGATGTCCCTGCTCACTGCAGGGCAGGTCCTTGAAAATCCCTTGCCAGCCCAGTCACCGTGATTCCACACCAGGTGATTGCACTGCAGCGCTCCTCCAGGGCTCCCAGCACAGCCTGAAGGGTTTAGGAGCCATAGGAGCCACGGAAGGCCAGCACTGACAGCACCACGGCTTCTCCAGCACCAGATTCACTTTAACATAACCCACTGATTACAGCCAGTGGGGTTTTCCCTGTGGAAAGCACCGAACAGCACTGGCAGGATCAGAACATGAATGGTCCCCATCTCTGCTGTTCCAAATATTGTGGCAAGCCAGGTTTCTCCAGCTTTTATGGAAATACTGCACATAATGATCCCCATTCACACCTGCTACTTATCTCTCCTTTAATGACTGATCTTGTCACGTTCTCCAGGCACAAACCTGCACCTTGACCTACTTCTTTTCATTAATTTGGTGCAAGTTCTGCGTGTGTTTAAGGATTTGTGGGACGGAGACCTGACAGCTTAACAGCCGTAATTGCACTTTAAACTATTTTCATCATTAAAATCTTTTCACCCATCACTTTTTGTTTCTATTTTAACACTGGAATAATAGCAAGTGTAATTTCCAACATGAAACGCTGAGTGGAAATCTCTCTGCAAATTGTTTAACGGTGTTTTCATAACTGGATGTTTGATATAATACAAAGATTAACACAATTCTGCAGATGCTGTCTCGTGAAAGAAATAATATCTTGAATAGTTGTGCTAAGTACTTAATAAGAGATCAGCAAATACTTTTAGTGTCTGAATATTGTAGCATCAGGATCAAACCTGGAGTTCTTTATACACAGGGAAACCTGGCTGCAGGTTTTGCCTGGACAACAGCAAGATCATGCTCTGAATGCTAAAAAGGAATACTTTAAGAAAAATACTCTGAATAGAGATACTTTGTTAAAATCACTTGGTCGTTGTCCTTATAAAGTTCCAGTGAAATAGATCCTGACAGATCAGGCAGTATCATCCATTACCACGATGCAAATTTTACCCACAGATCAACAAAAACCATTTTCCTTAGATAATTCTGCACTAAAAACATGCAGTTTTGAGGGCCAAGTGCTGCAAAACACTTGGCAGTTTCACTTCTGTGAGTGAAAAATTGCAGGGAAAGCAAAATTAGAGAGGGATGAGGGCAAATTTGGGAGAAGAGGGACTCACACAGCAGCAGAAGTGAAGAAATTAATTTTGGGAGCGAGGCTTTGGGAAATTACAGCAGGTTTTTGATTAAAACTCTGGCAGTGAAGTGCCTTCCTGCTATGTGAAAGGAGAAATAAATGCCAATGTGTGTAAAGTCACCCGTAAAGTCTCATGGAATCCCAGACTGCTTTGGGTTGGAAAGCTACTTAAAGATCATCTGGTTCCTCCTCCGACACCTTCCACTAGCCCAGGCACTGCAATAGTGGTTTTAGCTCTGCCCTTTACTGTTAAACCTATTCCAAGTTTCTGGCTCCATCTCAAATGCAAACAGTGGGTTTGGATCTGCACCAGGTTCTGGGCTGGGGTCTGAATTATGGATTAGTAAAATCCCGCAGCATCTTTAGGAATCAACCACAGGCTCTTTCTTTGTCAAACTGTTCAGAGCCATCAGGTGTGTTAGAAACTGCCTCGCAAAATAAACAAATAAACAAATAAACAGAAAACCCCGCATAAACCGTTCGGTTTTGGCCTCGCTATATCCATCACCTACAGAGGGGAAAAAAAACTCCAAGGAAAGTTTTCCCTCTGCCTCGTCCCTGTCCCGCAGCCCAACGCTTCAGCTCGAGGCCGCTCCAGAGGCTGCAGGGATGAAACCACAGCGGCAGCGGGGATCCAGGTGTTTTGGGGTGACCCCACCCCGTTATTTCCCCGCTCGGATGCCCACCGAGCGCCCGGCGCTCCTGTCCCGCATCCCGTCCCGGAGCATGGCATCCCCGCCTGCCGCTCCTGTCCCGCATCCCGTCCGGGTGCGCGGCATCCCCGCCTGCCGCTCCTGTCCCACATCCCCGCCCGGCGCTCCTGTCCCATATCCCGTCCCGGAGCGCGGCATCCCCGCCCGGCGCTCCTGTCCCGCATCCCCGCCTGCCGCTCCTGTCCCGCAGCCCTTCCCGAAGCGCGGCATCCCCGCCTGCCGCTCCTGTTCCGCAGCCCTTCCCGGAGCGCGGCATCCCCTCCCGGCTCTCCTGTCCCGCATCCCCGCCTGCCGCTCCTGTCCCATATCCCTTCCCGGAGCGCGGCATCCCCGCCCGGCGCTCCTGTCCCACATCCCTGCCTGCCGCTCCTGTCCCATATCCCTTCCCGGAGCGCGGCATCCCCTCCCGGCTCTCCTGTCCCGCATCCCGTCCCGGTGCGCGCCATCCCCGCTGCGCACCCCGGCCCCGCTCCCGCCCACGAACCCCACTCACCTGCACCGGGCCAGGGCCAGGGCCAGCCCCACGCTGCGGGCAGCGGCCCCAGCCCCGTTGCTGCGGCCGGGGCCGGCCCGGCTGCGGGTCCCGCCGCGGGCCAGCGCGGGGCCGGCGGCGCGGGGCTCACGGGGGCGGCGGGGCCGCGGCGCGGCGGCTCCCGGGCCAGCAGCGCTTCGATGTGGAACGAGGTCTTGGAGGGCGGCGGCCCGGGCCGGGGGCACGCCGGGGTCTGCAGCATGGCCGGGACGGTGCGGCCGCCGCCGCCCCGGCCGCTTATATGGAGGGCGGGGGCCGGGGACAGCCGTGCTGCTATGCAAAGTGGCGGCGGGGGGGCGGCGGGGGCTGCACACACCCCGCTGGCCGCCAGTAACACCACTGCCGACACCCCTGCTTCCCCACCGACACCCCTGCTTCCCTCCCAGTACCACTGCCGACACCCCTGCTTCCCCACCGACACCCCTGCTTCCCTCCCAATACCACTGCCGACACCCCTGCTTCCCTACCGACACCCCTGCTTCCCTCCCAACACCACTGCCGACACCCCTGCTTCCCTACCGACACCACTGCCGACACCCCTGCTTCCCTCCCAACACCACTGCCGACACCCCTGCTTCCCCACCGACACCCCTGCTTCCCTCCCAGTACCACTGCCGACACCCCTGCTTCCCTCCCAGTACCACTGCCGACACCCCTGCTTCCCCACCGACACCCCTGCTTCCCCACGGACGCCCCACCGACGCCCCAGTTTCCACACAGACGCCTCTTCCTCCCCAGCGACATTCCCATGCAAACCCTCCTTACACTCAAGCTCCTCCATGGACACCCCTCCTTCCACACCAGCACCTCCACGGTGAGCCCTGCTTCCACAGTGAGAGCCCCACAGATCCCCTGTTCCCACAGACAGCCCCACAGTCACCCCACATTCCATGGCAGCACTCCCACAGATACTGCTCCTTCTGCCCTGACACCCCTCTTTCCGCGCTGTCACCTCCAGTGTCACCTGCCCTGCCCACAGACCACGGCACTGGCACTCCCTCCTTCCCCAAGGATGCCCCATGGATAATAGTTCCTTCCTCATGGACCCCAAACCAACACCTGTTCCTTCCTCAGACATCCAGAACAGAACCTAAACCCCTTCCCAATGGACACCTCACACCAGCACCAATCCCTTCCCCATGGACACCCACAGGGACACAAACAATCCCTCAGTGCCATTCCCAAACATATCCCTCAGTGCCATTCCCAAACATATCCCTCAGTGCCATTCCCAAACAATCTCTCAGTCCTATTCCCAAACAATCCCTCAGTGCCATTCCCAAACAATCCCTCAGTGCCATTCCCAAACAATCTCTCAGTGCCATTCCCAAACAATCCCTCAGTGCCATTCCCAAACAACCCCTCAGTGCCATTCCCAAACAATCCCTCAGTGCCATTCCCAAACTCCCCCTGAGATCCCCAGGCCTCACAGGAGCCCCCACACCATCTCCTGGTCACACTCCTCAGGGCACAGCCTATGGACCCCAGGCTGTGCCAGCACATCACATTGTGCCCCTGTGCCAAGGGAATGTGTCTGTACCTGTCCGGGTGTGTGGGAAAATCCGGGATACAGGACAAGCACCTCAGGAGCTCACACAGCATCCGAGGTGACCGTGTCCTGGGAATGGAACTGGTGCCATCCCTGCGTGATGCCCTCGGAGCTGGGCACAGCCACATGGCTGATGGGGAGCTGTGGATGGCACAGACACCCCTCCCAGGTGGGATTCCTGCTCAAATCCCACCAGATTCTTACTGGAAATTCACTCTGGTGTGTACAAACACAGAGGAGCCCCGGAGTCTCCAGGTTAATAAACACAGAGCAAAAATCCCCTGTGGTTTAATAACCTGGCATTAGCCATCCCTGCATGCACAGGCTCACGGGCCATATCCAGTAAATCCTGCCTTAAACAGGCATTCATGCCATTTAAAGTTTCTTTTCCCTGCACAATGCATAGAAATAATTACAAACATCTCTGTATTTTTGAGCATTTCAAAGCAGATGAGAATACACAGGCAGGATTATCCTGCTCATGAGGAAGCACCCTGGTGATGGCTACAAGGATCCTCAGGGAGGAGGATGCCCACAGGAGACAAAAGAGTCCCTGAAGTTTGCCTTTAAAACACGTTTTTTCCTGCCTTTTAGCATCCTGTCTTCCCCAGCAGCTTCCAAATAAGTGAATAAATACAGCTGCTGCTTTATTGCTCCTTATCCAAACAGGCAGCTCTGATCCTGCTGCCGTGGAGCCACGGCCTTAATTGGAATCACACGTTCAAAGCTGGGCGAGTGCTGAAGCCTCTCCCAAAAAAAGTCACCTTGGGAACAAAAAACATCCTCAGAGATTCACAGCTCCTGGCTTTGCTGGCACAGAGGATGCGCTTGGATTGAACATGGGTGTCATTAGATGAGGTTTGGGGTTATTAAAAGGTTATTAAATCAATTCATGATTTTTGCTGTTTATAAGTCCTGACTGGTGCTGTGATTCCCAGGGAAAGCAGTGTCAGAGCTGCTGCTGTAATTAAAGGATCTGTGTTGGAGTTGGGATGGGTGAGCTGCTGGCAGGGCAGGGACACTGATGGATCCCCCTGGCAGAATGGGTGGACAGACAGATGGACAGGGAGCTGCTGGGATGGACAGGGAGCTGATGGGATGGACAGGAAGCCACTGGGATGGACAGGGAGCCAGAGGGATGGACAGGGAGCTGCTGGGATGGACAGGGAGCCGCAGGGATGGACAGGGAGCCAGAGGGATGGACAGGGAGCCAGAGGGATGGACAGGGAGCCGCAGGGATGGACAGGGAGCTGTTGGGATGGACAGGGAACTGCAGGGATGGACAGGGAGCCAGAGGGATGGACAGGGAACCACAGGGATGGACAGGGAGATGCAGGGATGGACAGGGAGCCAGAGGGATGGACAGGGAACCACAGGGATGGACAGGGAGCTACAGGGATGGACAGGGAGCCACAGGGATGGACAGGGAGCTACAGGGATGGACGGGGAGCCACAGGGATGGACAGGGAGCCACAGGGATGGACAGGGAACTGATGGGATGGACAGGGAGCCACAGGGATGGACAGGGAGCCACAGGGATGGACAGGGACCTGCTGGGATGGACAGGGAGCCGCAGGGATGGACAGGGAGCTGCAGGGATGGACAGGGAGACTCTGGGATGGACAGGGAGCCGCAGGGATGGACAGGGAGATGATAGGATGGACAGGGAGCTGCTGGGATGGACAGGGAGATGCAGGGATGGACAGGGAGCCACAGGGATGGACAGGGAGCTGCAAGGATGGACAGGGAGCTGCAGGGATGGACAGGGAGACTCTGGGATGGACAGGGAGCTGCAAGGATGGACAGGGAGCCAGAGGGATGGACAGGGAACCACAGGGATGGACAGGGAGCCGCAGGGATGGACAGGGAGCTACAGGGATGGACAGGGAGCCAGAGGGATGGACAGGGAGCCGCAGGGATGGACAGGGAGCTGCTGGGATGGACAGGGAGCCACAGGGATGGACAGGGAGCCACAGGGATGGACAGGGAGCCGCAGGGATGGACAGGGAGCCAGAGGGATGGACAGGGAGCCACAGGGATGGACAGGGAGCTGATGGGATGGACAGGGAGCTGCAGGGATGGACAGGGAGCTGCAGGGATGGACCGAGGGATGCACCAGCAGCCAAAGCCCAGCTGACCTTTCCCTTCCCTCCTCAGGCCTGGCCACAGCCGGTGCCTAATGACGTGTCCTGTTTCCCATTAGTGCTGTGTGCTCAGCTAATGCATTTTGGTGGGAAAGCTGGAAATTTTCACCCGCTGGTAATGACTTGGGAAATGTAGCACCCAGCAGCCAGGCAGGGCGGGGGGCTCTGGCCAGGACCCCCCACCTCCCCTGCTCACACCTGCTCCAAGCACCGGCCCCAGACCCTCCAGAGAGGGAACATGAAAGGCTGGGATCTGATCCTCTTTGGTTTTCTGGTGGTGGTTATTTTATTTATTTTATTTTATTCACTTTATTCTATTCATTATATTTTATTCCTGTTTTGTTTTTCAAGAGTGTAGAAAATAAAAGGGGAAGGAGGGGGAATCTCTTAGGGGGAGTTTCTTAGAGAAGGGGTAAAAAAAATCCCAACAACAAAACAACAACCCAAAAAGCCCCCCAAAAAGCCCCCAGCCCTTTGTAAACATCCCCCCTGAGCAAAGGGAAGGAGGTGAAAAGCATTTCCTGATAACTCCATTAAAGAATGAGGCTGCATTAACATTCCAAGTCCCTCGACAAGAGATGAAAGTGGGGAACTCAGTTCAGCCTCTCCTGCTCCAGATGTTATTATGGGCTCCCTGAAAGGTTTTTTTATTTCTTTTTTTGCAAAGAGACAAAGATGTTGCCTACTTCAAACGGGGCTAATTGATGCTAATGACTATCAGATAGAGGGGGGGCCCTTTTTCCCCCTGCCAAGGGGAAAGAGAGAGCGCATTTTACAATCCCCCCATAGAAAACGCCCCACTCTTCAATCCAGGTTGGTGCTTTAGGGATTTTTGTTCCTCCCTGGCTGCTGCTTTCTCTCCTCCTCCTCCTCCTCATTCCCCCCCTCCCCGCTTCATCTTTTCTGTCCCCCTTCTTCTGGGCACCCCGCAGCTCTCACTTGTTTGCCCATGAGAAATTTCACACCTCGCCTCTCGGTGAGGAGAGCCCGGCTCCATTTCCATCCCTGTCCCAGCCCCAAACCCATCCCAGCGGGGCGAGAGGGGCGGCGGAAATTTCCCCAAACGCGCAGCAAGCACACGCGAAAACGTGACGGGGATTTGGTGCATCCGTAATCCCAGGCGTGAGTGCTCCTGGCAGCGGGAAACAGCGCCGGGAGCCGGGAGGGAGCGATCATCGATCATCGGGAGGGAGAAATCATCGGGAGGGAGCGATCAGCGGGAGGGAGAGATCATCAGGAGCACCCCTGCAGTCAGGGGAGGATGGATCCCAGCTCCCTGCAATCAGGGAGAGAGGGATCCCAGGATCCTGGTGTCCCTGCAGTCAGGGGAGGATGGATCCCAGCTGCCTGCAATCAGGGAGAGGAAGGATCCCAGGATCCTGGTGTCCCTGCAGTCAGGGGAGGATGGATCCCAGCTCCCTGCAATCAGGGAGGGAGGATGGATCCCAGGATCCTGGTGTCCCTGCAGTCAGGGAGAGAGGATGGATCCCAGACTCCCTGTGCTCCTGCAGTCAGGGGAGGATGGATCCCATGCTCCCTGCAGTCAGGGAGAGACGATGGATCCCAGGATCCTGGTGTCCCTGCAATCAGGGGAGAATGGATCCCAGGCTCTCTGCAATCAGGGAGAGAGGATGGATCCCAGGCTCTCTGTGCTCCTGCAGTCAGGGGAGGATGGATCCCAGGCTCCTGGTGTCCCTGCAATCAGGGAGAGAGGATGGATCCCAGGCTCCTGGTGTCCCTGCAATCAGGGGAGAATGGATCCCAGGCTCCCTGCAATCAGGGAGAGAGGGATCCCAGGTTCATGCAGTCAGGGAGAGAGGATGGATCCCAGGCTCCTGCAGTCAGGGGAGGATGAATCCCTGGTTCCTGGTGTCCCTGCAATCAGGGGAGGATGGACCCCAGGCTCCCTGCAATCAGGGAGAGAGGATGGATCCCAGCTCCCTGCAATCAGGGAGAGAGGATGGATCCCAGGATCCTGGTGTCCCTGTAGTCAGGGGAGCCTGGGATCCCATGCTCCCTGCAATCAGGGGAGAATGGATCCCAGGCTCCCTGCAATCAGGGAGAGAGGATGGATCCCAGGCTCCTGGTGCTGCTGAGCCAGGAGGATGCTCCTGCTCATTGGAATAAATGGCCCAGCACCAACAAGCTGAGGGGGCTGAAATCCTGAGCTCATGTCTTTTAATGAAAATTGCCTTAGAAATGGGATTCTGAGCACCAGGTTTTGGCCTTAGGTCAGATTTTTGCAGAGGTTTCTCCTGTGCTAATCCAAAGGGACAGTAAATGATAATCCATGAACCAGCAATGGGAAATTAGGAATGTTCTCAGCCCCATGGCTCCTTGAGCTGGTGCTTTGCCCCTTTCCAAACCAGATCCCACTGAATCCTCTAGGAGAGGGGAATGGGGATCCCTCTCTGCAGTGGGAAGAGGAGCACAGGTTTTATCCAAGGAGGATGACAGATGTGTTCCTATTCCTCCAGGATAATGCCTAGAAGAGGTAACTTCTTCTGGCTCACAGCAATAGTTGTGGGTGCTCTGTGCACTGGGAGCACCTGGAGGTGAGTGCCAAGGAGCCCCCCTGCCTCAGCTCTGTCCCCCTCCTCTGACAGGGAGCCAAGGAGCCCCCTTGCCTCAGCTCTGTCCCCCTCCTCTGACAGGGAGCCAAGGAGCCCCCTTGCCTCAGCTCTGTCCCCCTCAGGCAGGCCCTGGGGAGCTGCAGACTGCAGAGCTGGAGTTGTCTGCTCCTGGTGAATCCTGTCTCTCCCTTTGCAAGAGGATCCAAGTCTCCTTCTGGATCCTCAGCCCCTCACAGGGTCCCACCAACAGCCCCAGACTGGGCGAGGACAGGAGCAAGGGGAGCCTGGGGTCCAGGTGACAAGGGCAAGGCCACCCCCCAAGGACCCTGCCAGAGCCAGGTGTCCGTAGAGCATGGGATGGACAGGACAATCTGGGGACATGCCAGTGTCACAGGACAATCTGGGGACATGCCAGTGTCACAGGACAAATTGGGGACATGCCAGTGTCACAGGACAATCTGGGGACATGCCAGTGTCACAGGTCATCCCAAACGCCGGCCTGGAGAGGAGTTCCTGCCTGTTCTCTCCATCCTTGTCACCTCATTTTGTCTCCTGCCTGTCAAACCCCCCCAAGCTGACTCAACATGTCCCAGGCCAGGCTGGATGGGGTTTGGGGCAGCCTGGGACGGTGGCACGTGTCCCTGCCATGGCAGGGGTGGAACGAGATGGTCCCCAAGGTCCCCTCCAGGCCCAGGCATTCCGCGATTCTGTGTCCATGCAATGGGAGATTCCCTGCAGCCCCCAAGGGCCGGGTTTGTGCTGGGGGAGGCAGAGGACAGCAGCCCCCAGCCCAGACAGCCAATACACACCCGGGCCGCCCCTCAGACACCGCTGCCCGGCCTCATTGTCAGGTTAATTTGGGATAATGGCCTGCAAAGCACCTCAGCCCCATCCAGCCTCATTAGCACTTGATAATATCGAGCATCCTGAGGAATTAGGGCTTTTCCCCCTCCTCCCCGGCCGGGGCTGATTCATCACCCCGGCACCCGGGCATGTCCAGGCAGGAGCCGCGGGCAGCCCCCGGAGCCAGGGGCCAGCACCGCATTCTGCCTTTCCTGGGGAGAAAGCCCCGACCCCAGCGGGCTCCTGCCCGCGTCTCGCGCTCCTCGGTGCACATCTGGCCCCGTAACTCACTCAGCCAGATGTGCAGTGAGGGAGCGGGACGTGCTGTACCCCGCCCTCGCCCGGCGGCTCCCCGGGGTCCCTTCCCGAAACCGCGTGAGTTGTGTGCACGGTCTGGTCGGGCTGGATGACCCTTAAAAGTCTCTTCCGAGCCTAGAATTCCGTGATTCCACGGAGCTACATCCAGCTGAGAGCAAAGCCTGGGAGAACGCCCAAAAATCAATTAACACTCAGAACGCTCCGTGCTCCTCCCTCACGCACAGCCCCAAGCCCCTGCTCACAGGGGCTGCAATTCCAGGTGTCCAGAGCATCCCAAACCTGCGCATTTAAAATTAATTGGGAATTATCAACAAACTAATCATCGAGGCAGCGCTGGGCCGGGCCTGAGTGCGCCATCAGCCCGCTGCTCCCTTCAATTATCTTTTTTTTCCCACATTGTTCTCCCCTAATGAGGAGACTAATGACCAAAGGATGGTTCATAAGTGGTTCCCAGACTCTCCTTGCCCAGGGCAAACACCGTCCACAATAGGATCACAAATTGTAGGGAGAAGCCCCGGCTGATCACATCAGAAACGGTGCAGGGATTTATCTCTCGGCCTTAACAATAACAGTATGTTCTTAATCGCCACTCCAAAGGGACAACTGGCGGGGGATCTGCCCGGCCTCATCATTAAAAGCTGGCAGCATCTTTGCTAGCGCTGCCCCTTTGTTCATCTTTCATTATTCCAATGCTCCGGCCCCGTTAATTCCTCTCCATCTTATTAAATCAATAGAGATGGAGCGGGGGGAGGACGGGGCCGATGCGGGCTCGGATCCGGCTCCGCTCCCCGCGGGCTGGGAGCGGGGTCACCCCCGCCGGGGCTCTGCTCCTGCGGGGGGAAACTGAGGCACGGCAGCCTCACGGCCGAAACCAACCCCAGGACGAGGTTTTAGCAGGGCTGGGAAGCGAAATCTGCCCGCCAGTCCCACACCTTCGTCAGGAGCCCCGCATTCATCCCACGGCATCAGGGCTCACTTATTTAACGATTTAATCCGTTGTTGCAATAAAATCAAACGGATGTTATGCAAAGGTGGTGCCAAGGTCACCCAAATGCATTCCACGGCAGCAGACATCGCTTGATGGAATGATTCATTCAGCTTTTACAATAAAGTCACACCAGGCAGGGGGGTCTGGTGCCAGGTTCCCCCCAGGAAATCCTGGCTCATCCATGCTGGGATGGCAGTGCCACCGGGAAACAGGTTTTGGTTTGGTTGGTTGGTTTGGGTTTGTTTTTTTTTTGCCACAAACCGTTTGCAAAGAGGGAGGTGGTGAAATTTCCTTTTTTTAAATTTTTTTTTTATTTTAAAAATTCTTTTCTCTTTTTCATAACAGCTCATTTAACCAGAACTGGTTTAAAGCCAGGATTTTTAAACTCGAAGGTTTTGGTCAGTGCAATGCTCAGTCCACAAAGGGGAATGAATCCTCGGTTTACCGGTTCCCCTGCTGCATTTCCAGGCAGGCCACTCCAATTCATCCTTATTTTCATGTATCCAGGAGAGTTTAATTTAAATTGTGATGCCTTTGCTCCCTGTACAAGGCAGCTTGGGGTAAATTCATCCCAGACAGTCTGGAAAATAGGGGCTGTAGTGGGATTTCCTCCCATTGCTCATGATGTCTCTTTTATATTCCCACTGGAGCCGGGCAGAGCCGCCCAGCAGCCTCGGGAAACTCATTTGATGTTTCACTCGGGAATTAGCGGGGAGGGAGAGGCAGGGGAAGTGCTCCCTGACCATTTAACGAGATTACACGAGGGGATGGAGCCCGGAGCACGCACGGCCGCCCCCGGCCCGGCTCGGGCTTTGCCTTGACCCCCGCCCGCGGCTCCCGGTCCCCCCCGGCAGCCGGGCCCGGCTCGGGACGCGCCAATGCCGCCGAGGGACCCCCTCCAAAGGGGGAACGGCGCTGCCAGCGCGGCAGGGGACGCGCCAGGAGCCGGCAGAGCAGCCGGGGCACAGCACGGGGGTCCCGTCCTGCAAACACCGACCGCTCCGTGTGCACAGCGCGACCCTCCCGGCAGGAACGGGGGCACCCCGAGAGCCCGAGGCTCGGCTCCGCCTGGTTATCCTCTCTGCAATCTCCCCAGCCCGGTCCCATCCCAGTTAGCCAGGCCGTTTGCACCTCTTCAGCAGCGCCCTGCATTCATCGCCATCATCCCCGTCCACCTGTCCCACTGCAATCCCTCGGGAAAAGCTCCGGAAAACGCCTCTCCCTGGTCAGCCTCACTCACCCCCATGACCGTGCTCACAGGGGTTCTTGGATGGGGGAAGAGACGAGGACCTGACTCCATGGTTCAGAAGGCTTGATTTATTATTTTATGATATATATTACATTAAAACTGTACTGAAAGAATAGAAGAAAGGATTTCATCAGAAGGCTGGCTAAGAATAGAATAGGAAAGAATGATAACAAAGGTTTGTGTCTGAGACAGAGAGTCCGAGCCAGCTGGGCTGTGATTGGCCATTAATCAGAAACAATTCTATGAGGCCAATCCCAGATGCACCTGTTGCATTCCACAGCAGCAGATAACCATTGGTTACAGTTTGTTCCTGAGGCCTCTCAGCTTCTCAGGAGGAAGAATCCTAAGGAAAGGCTTTTCCATAGAAGATGTCTGTGACAGAGCCCTGCCTGTCTGGCTGCGATCCCTCGGGAAACGCCTCTCCCTGATCCATCACCCACCCCTGCCGGCCCCACTGCCGAGAGGAGATTTGCCGGGAAGGGCTCAGCGCTGCATCTTTGGCAGATAGCCTTTATCCCCTTAATAAAGCTGCTTAATTCTCACTTCCTTTTAATTATCTGTCGCTGAAAGCCACCTCGGGTTTTGCAGACAGGTGAAAAACCAGCGTCTTTCTGAGAGCCATGGACGGGGAAGGGACTGGCAGGGTCTTTGGGATGTGGGGGGATTTGGGTAAGGACACACAGCTCTTATTCTTTCTTCATTCTTCCTCTTTATACACAGATTTCTGGGGGATGAGAGGACCAAGGCTGTGCCCCAAGAGGGTCGATGCAGCCCGAGACCTTCCCAAGCATCTCTCTCCTTATTTTCCACAGTGCCAAATCAGTGCCCGGACTTGATCCCAACCCTCGTGCTCCGGTGGAGCTGCCAGGAGCTGGGCTGAGCTGCCGACAGCAGGGTTGGAGAGGAAGGAAACTGCATTCCCACCCCCTGCCCAGCCTGGCAGGGCTCAGCAGGACAGAAAATGGTGAATCCAGCTTTTCTGCTGGCCATCAAATCCACCCCATAGCGGGGGCAGACCTGGGGCTTGGCTCTCCTCGTCCCCTGCTTTGTCCAGCGCAGTCCCTTCCCCACCCCTAGGAACCTGCAAAGGCGTCAGTCGCTGGCCAGAGGCAGACAAGGGACGGCATTCCCCGTGACTCAGCTGTCCCGAGGGGACAGAGCCCTCCCGAGCCCTCAGGGGTTATCACCCCCCACGACAAAAACCCTCCCGCTCAAATCCCGAGGTGCCAGAGGAATGTGATTTAATCCGTCTCATACACAAGTACATTTTAAAAACCCGACCAAGCCCAGCGGTTTTAATTAAATCATTCCCGGCTCGGCCATTCCCCGCAGCGGGGGCCGAGCCGGGCAGACCCTGCGGGAGCATCCCCGGAGCGGGGGCGGCTCCCCCGCTGCTCCCGGGAGGAGCCGGGTCCCGAGCCCCGCCAGCTCCCGGGGGATTAACGGTGCCCCGAGAACAACGAGAGCGCCGCAATCGGCTCAGCCCCCGGCCGGGCGGGATTGAAACAGCCCCGAGAGCGCTCTTGTCTCGGGGCCGATTGTAATGAGCCACCGGCATGCGAGATTAGCGCCTTAAACCCGCGCCCAGCCCGCGCTCCCGGCAGACATGTGAAGACATTAGCGCAGTTTGGGCTCTTTGAGATGTGCCGGCTAATCCCTGCAAGGGCCGGACAAAGGGCAGCTTCCGTCACAGGTCCCCTCTCCTTGTGCTGTCCCCCTCTCCCTGTGCTGTCCCTCTGTCCTTGTGCTGTCCCTCTGTCCTGGCACTGTCCCCCTCTCCCTGTGCTGTCCCTCTGTCCTTGTGCTGTCCCTCTGTCCTGGCACTGTCCCCCTCTCCCTGTGCTGTCCCTCTGTCCTTGCGCTGTCCCTTTCTTGCGCTGTCCGTCTGTCCTTGTGCTGTCCCCCTCTCCCTGTGCTGTCCCTCTGTCCTTGCACTGTCCCCCTCTCCCTGTGCTGTCCCTCTGTCCTTGCACTGTCCCTTTCTTGCACTGTCCCTCTGTCCTGGCACTGTCCCTCTCTCCCTGTATCACCCCCCTCGCACACTCCCCCTCTCCTTGCACTGCCCCTTCCTATGTTGTCCTCTTCTCCTGCAGCATCCCCGTTTCCAGGCGTCATTCCCCTTCCCTGTGCACCATCCCCTTCTCCTGATATTGTCCTTTCTCCCTGCACCGTCCCCTTTTCTCCCCTGTTGGAGCTCAGTGCATCCCTCTGGGTGTCCAGAGCTGCTGGGACCCCGCCAGGGGGCTCAGAGACCCTGGCACACAGCCCAGAGCACCTGGGGATTTGATTGTGACCCCTGGAGCAAATTGCCAGCTTTGTATGAAGACCTGAAAGCCACAGAAGTTTAAGTAGTGTAATAATAAAATTATCACAGGGTGAAAAAGTAGATTTTGGGGTTTTTAGAATAGGGGTTTTGGGGACAAGATGGAGGGACTTGGGCGTGTCCAGCCTTTCTTCTTCTCTACCTCCATCTTCTGCTGTGATGGTGGCACTTTGGGATTGCTCTGGAGTAGAAGCTCACAGTCTAACACAGGTGACAGGTATTGGGAAGTAATTGCAAACATGTTATAGGTAGTTTGTAGTATAAAAAGATAACCCTGCCCTGGGGGCAGGCAGCGTGCCTGGAACTGTCCTGCTGGATGGACCTCGGCAGGGCAGGACAAAAATTGTTATAGGTAAGATACAATAAACAACCTTGAGACTGAGAAATGGAGAGCCCTGACTCCTTCAAACGTGCGGCTGGAACAGAGCCTGTACTTGTATCTGGGGGCTGCCATAAAGTGCAGCCTCCCGAGACTCCCCCACATCCTCCCCTCTCCCCACATCATCCCCTGCTCCTTGCCCTGCTCCCTTCTCTCTGCACCATCTCCTGGACTGCCCCCCTGTCCTTGCCCCACGTTTCACACCTGCCCAAACAAATCCTGCACCCGAGGCTCTTCCTCCCCCAGCTCCAGAGCCAGACAGGGACAAAGCTCAGCTGCAGGAGCTGGCACTGCCCAGCTGAGCACCCCGTGTCCCCTCTGGCACACCCCAGGCTCTCCCTTGCTTTGCACCCTTCAAGGACCTGCCCAGCCTCCTGTGGGTCCCCCCTTTGGATCATCCCCTGCTCAGTGTGCACCCCAAAACTGCTGGATTTGAAAGCTCCCCCTCTGCCTAAGCAGAGCCAAGCAATGAAAATCAAAGCCTGGCTAATCCTTGCCCAGCTGATTTGTCACCCCAGGAGCCCAGGTCACAGAGCTCCCTCCAGCTCTGTCTCCAGGTGCATTTCCCTGCTGTCCTGGCTCTACATCCTGGAGAGGAAGGCAGCACTGGCATTTATGAGCTGTGGGCAGAGCAGGGTGTTGTGGTGAACAGATCCTCTCCAGGATTCAGGGGCTCTGTGAAGCTCCTGAGCTGGGAGATCTCCAGGCTCCCAGCACCTCTGGGATGAGCTGAGGCTGCAGTGGCTCCCACTCCCCCAGGAAGAAGCCCTGCAGGATGGGGGCTATTCCTGCAAAGATGAGCCCAAGAGTTGCATAAATAATTCATTTCACCCCCAAGCCCCAGGGGTGCCCCGTATATCCTGTATATATTGGATATTGCCAGCTGTGATACACCCATAATACACACAAAAGGCCTGGGGTGGCTCAGCAGCTCTGTCACAGTCTGTGCAGGGGACAAGGACGTGTCCTCCTGGCTGTCCCCTGACTCTGCTGGGCTGTCCTTGTTCTCCTCCTGGTGGCTCTGTGAGCCTGGGCTCCTCTCTGGGGTGCCCAAACCTGTTCTGGCCAGTTTGGCTTGCTGCTCTTCCGGGCTCTGTTTCCTCCATTGATCCTGCGGTTTTTGGAGCCAGACTTTCACCTGGGATCGCAGAATCATGGAATTGTTGGGTGTGGAAAGGTCACTGAGTGCAGCCATGAACCCAGCCCCACCACCTTCCCCGCTGACCGTGTCCCCAGGTGCCACCCTCGTGTGTTTGAGCACCTCCAGGGACGGAGATTGCACCAATTCCCCCTTGGGAAAGGGCCAAGCTTGGCTCTCCAGCCTGGCTGCTCCCCGGGCACCTGGGCTCAGGCAGTGTCCAGTCTGTCCCTGCCGAGATGGAAAACTGCTCCCTGCGTGCCAGGAGCTGCAGCTGCCCGTGCAGGAGGAGCCCAGCCTGAAGAGGGACACAAGTTCCCGGCTCTGGGACAGCCACGTCGTGCCTCAGTTTCCCCACCTGTGACCCACCACCCTTTTAACTGAAACTCTGTGCAATCAGCACCACGGGGCTCTGTGCCAGGCTGAGGGACACATCCCAGATCCCTGAGGGACACATCCCAATGTCCCAGTTCCCCAAGGGACATGGCCCAGTGTCCCAGCTCCCTGAGGGACACATCCCAATGTCCCAGCTCACTGAGGGACTCATCCCAGCTCCTTTAGGGACACATCCCAGTGTCCCAGCTCCTTTAGGGACACATCCCAGTGTCCCAGCTCACTGAGGGACACATCCCAGCTCCCTGAGGGACACATCCCAGCTCCTTTAGGGACACATCCCAGTGTCCCAGCTCACTGAGGGACACATCCCAGCTCTCTGGGGACACATCCCAGCTCCTTTAGGGACACATCCCAGTGTCCCAGCTCCCTGGGGACACATCCCAGCTCCTTTAGGGACACATCCCAATGTCCCAGCTCCCTGGGGACACATCCCAGCTCCTTTAGGGACACATCCCAGTGTCCCAGCTCCTTGAGGGACACATCCCAATGTCCCAGCTCCCTGAGGGACACATCCCAGTGTCCCAGCTCCCTGGGGACACATCCCAGCTCCTTTAGGGACACATCCCAATGTCCCAGCTCCCTGAGGGACACATCTCAGCTCCCCAAGGGACACATCCCAATGTCCCAGCTCCCTGGGGACACATCCCAGCTCCTTTAGGGACACATCCCAATGTCCCAGCTCCCTGGGGACACATCCCAGCTCCTTTAGGGACACATCCCAATGTCCCAGCTCCCTGGGGACACATCCCAGCTCCTTTAGGGACACATCCCAATGTCCCAGCTCCCTGGGGACACATCCCAGCTCCTTTAGGGACACATCCTAGTGTCCCAGCTCCCTGGGGACACATCCCAGCTCCTTTAGGGACACATCCCAATGTCCCAGCTCCCTGGGGACATATCCCAGCTCCTTTAGGGACACATCCCAGTGTCCCAGCTCCCTGGGGACACATCCCAGCTCCTTTAGGGACACATCCCAATGTCCCAGCTCCCTGGGGACACATCCCAGCTCCTTTAGGGACACATCCCAATGTCCCAGCTCCCTGGGGACACATCCCAGCTCCTTTAGGGACACATCCCAGTGTCCCAGCTCCCTGGGGACACATCCCAGCTCCCCTGGAGCTGCCAGTGGCACAGGAGGCGGACGGAGGCATCGAGGCGGGGCTCGCCTGCTCCGGGCTGAGCTGCAGGTTCGGGGCCAGCAGGCAGCGCTCCTGCCCCACCAGGCACTGCTGCTCCAGCCCTGCCAGCTGCTCGCTGCTCAAGAGGGTCCGGGCTCGCTTGGCTTTGCCAGGCTTGGCTTTGAGCAGGGGGAAGCAGCGCTCGGAGATCAGGAAGCCTGGAGTGACGCAGAGAGGGGGCAGGGTGGAGAGGAGCCCTTGCAGGGGTCCCCTCTGGAGTGTCCTGGGCCCTTCTTTCCTGGACAGGCAGAAGGAATCTTCCCAGTGGAGGTGTCCCCTTTGAAGAGGTTGTTTTCCAGAGGGCCCCGCATTTCCTGAGGATCTCCCGGGAGAGGTGGACACAGGTCCCTCATGGAAAACATCCCTTTGAGGGAATTTCCTATGTAGAGATGGAAGGAGCTCCTCCACACTTGGAGATGTCCCTTTTGGGGGTGTCCCAAGAGAGATGGGCATGGATTCTCCTGGAAGAGATCCCTCTCCTTGGAGAGGTGAAAGCGGATCCCCATTGCAGATGGCCCCACAGGAGAGGTGGATTCAGGCCCGTTTGGAGCCATTCCCGTGGGAGAGGAGGGCAGGACCCTCCCTGGAAGAACTCCCCTTGAGAGGGGTCCCTGAGGGGCAGGCAAGGGTCCCCCTGTGGGTATGGAGGGGGGTCCCCATTTGGGGGTATTCCCGCTGGAGAGGGGGCTGGGGATCCTTTGGAAGAGATCCCGTTTGGAGAGGGGGCCCAAGGTCCCCCTTGGAGTGCTGGGAGGGGGTCCCCGTTTGGGGGTGTCCCTGGGGAGGAAGGTCCCCGTTTAGGGGTGTCCCTGGGGAGGAAGGTCCCCGTTTGGGGGTGTCCCTGGGGAGGAAGGTCCCCGTTTGGGGGTGTCCCCCGGCAGAGGAGGATGCGGGTCCCCGTTTGGGGGTCTCCCCTTGGGAGCAGGGCTGGCTCCTCATCGCGGGGTGTCCCCGAGGGAGAAGGACGCACATGCTCGGGGCGGGCCGGGGTCCCCGTTTGGGGGTGTCCGGGACCAGCGGCGCTCCCGGGGCGCTTCTCTGGGGGTTCGGTTCCTGTAGCAGCCCAGGCCGGGGGCTCCCCGCAGGCGGGGGCTCGGAGCGGCGCCGGTGCCGGGGGCGGTGGTGAAGGAGCGGCCGGGGGGCGCTGGGGCGGCGCGGCCGGGCCGGGGGCAGCGCCGGGGCCCCTTTACAGCGCCCGGGGCACCGGGGCGGGACCGCGGCAGCGCCCCTGCCCCGCCCGCCCCGCTCCGGGCCCGCTCCTCGGCCCCTGCCCGCCCGGGATGTCCCCTCGCCCTGCCCGCGGCCCCCGCAGCGCGTCCCCTCCAGCCCCCCGAGCCTCAGCGGGGAGGTCCCACCGCGGTGTCCCCGGATCTCCTCGGCAATGTCACCACCCCATGTCCCCCTGCCCTTGACTGGGTGTCTCCCCGTGTCACCTTACCCTGATGGGAATTTACCCCCCCGTGTCCCCTGTCCCCATTTGAGATGCTGTCCTACGTCCCCCTGCCCTCGGCTGGGTGCCCCCCCGTGTCCCCCGGCCCCCCATTGCGATGTCCCCCCGTGTCCCCCCACCCCTGGGGCAGAGACCCCCCGTGTCCTCCCACAGGGTGACACTGGCCCTGAATTGCTCAGTGGGACCACACAGGAACCCAGGGTCACCCCAAGGCCACCAAATTCCCAGGGCAGGGACTTGGGGTCCCCCTTGGCCCCCTGAGCTCTGCACACCCCCCCCCAGCTGATTTTTGGGGGTCAGCACAGCCCGGGCCAGCGAGGGGATGTGCCGGGGCTCTCCCTGCACCCCCCGGCTCGGCTGATGGGATTCAGATGGTCATTAGGGGCTGAGATTCCTGAAAACCCCGCAGCTTGTCCTAATGAGCTGGGAAAAGTCACACCTCGGCCGTCACCGCCTCCCGGGGCTCGGGGCTTTATTGGGGAGGAAATGGGGCAGGGGGAGCCGGCCCGGGGCCACATCTGCACCGCAGCAGCCGCAGCAGCCACAGCAGCCACAGCAGCCCCTTGTCCGGCCTTCCCGAGGGACAAACCCCAACTGCTCCGGGCTGGGAACAAACCCCGAACTGGGAACAAACCCCGAACTGGGAACAGCCATGAACTGGGAACAAACCCCGAACTGGGAACAAACCCCAACTGCTCCGGGCTGGGAACAAACCCCGAACTGGGAACAGCCATGAACTGGGAACAAACCCCAAACTGGGAACAAACCCCAAACTGCTCTGGGCTGGGAACAAACCCTGAACAGGTCCGGGCTGGGAACAGCCCCAGGCATCGCTGGAAAAGTCATCAGGGGCTGTGCCCTGGCCAGGGCAGCCTCTGCTCTGCTCTGGGACCCCCAGAGCCACGGTGCTGGGGCACCCCCACCCGGGGGCTGCGGGGGGAACCTCCCCAGGAGGGTCTGTACCCCAAAAACCCAAATTATCCCCAAAATCCTGCGGATGGCACCGCATTCATTCCCTGGAGCAGCACAGGGACCCCTCCCACCAGCCCTGCCACTGCCCTGGGGCAGATAAAGGCCCTGGGGAGGGGGCACAGATGAGAGGGGGGCAGGTTTGGGGTTCCTGAGCCTTAATGAGAGCCTTGGGAAGATAAAAAGGCAGGAGGCCCTTGTGGGCCCGGCTGTGTTTGGAGAGGAGGTGCTTTCCCTTTTTTATTCCCTTTTTCCTCTGCCCTGTTTGATGGAGCTCAGCAAACACCCCTGGAGCCCCCACAGAGCTGGGTGGTCCTGGGATGGGGGTGCTCGGGGTCCCTGAGCTCAGTGGGGCACTGGTGGCACCTGTGGGGTTGGGATCCAGGTGATGTGGGGACAAAATGGGGATCCTGGGACCCAGTGGGGTTTGGGGTCCCCGTGCTCTGGGGCTGAATGGGGGCACTGGTGTCCCAAACTGGTGTTTGGGGTCCATGGGAATGGGATCCCAGTGATGCTTGGGATCCCAGTGAAACGGAGACAGAGGTACCCAGCAGTTTTTTGGTTCAGTTCTTTCCCAGGTAGGAGAATCCTGTCCTGGAGAGAGGGAAGGGAGGTGTCAGAAATCTGGGGGTGCTGCTGTGCAGACAAGGAGCAGGGAGAGCTGGAACCGGGGTCACTGCCCACGAAGCCAGGGTCTCCTCAGGATCCAGGAGTGGGACGTGAACCCAGGGACGGCTCCTGCCTGATTCGGAGGATTAATTGCTGAAGTCTCCTGAGCTAATTGGTGACAAAGGTGCTCATTAGCCCTGGGTGGGGTGGGCACTGCAGAGGGGTCCCTGGGCAGGCTCAGGGTGATCCCAGAGCCCCAGGACCCGCCTGGGCTCTGTGTCCATGCCCTGTCCTGCAGCGTCCCTCTGTCCATTGCCCATTGTCCGTCTGTCCATGTGTCCATCCCAGCTCTTGGAGCCCTTCCCCAACAAAACCCCTTTGATCCGAGTGCCAGCCCTGCACTGTGGGGCCAGGGACACCCCCAGACTGGGGGAAAAGGGACATTTTCTACCAATTCAGCTGAAATTACTGGAAAAAAGGGAAGTGTTTGGATACCCACTGCCATCAAGTGGCTGAGCAGGGTCCAGACCTGACCCCAGCCCTTTGTGGGATCATTTTATCATAGTTCCACATCTGGCCCCAAGAAAATCCTCTCTTTTTCCAGTTATTAAGGGTCTCCCACCTGCATTTGGGATGCAGAGCAAAGCCCTCCTTAAGCATCCTAAGATATGCAGCTCCACTTCTTCTCTCCAAAGACCTGACCCAGCTCCAGAGAGGTTTTCCCAAGCAGGACTTGGATGTGCACAGGTCACCCTGGCTGTTTGAGGGTAGAAATGCAGGAAAAATAAAGGAAAAAAAAAAATTTTTAAACCCTGGTAGATTTGCCTGACCTGAGAAACTCTTTGCACAGGAGATTTTGGAAGTTGGGAGCTCCAACAGAAGAATTTCTGCAAATAATGGCATCCATAGCTGAATGATATGGGATTGAATGTGCCCCAAATCCCAAACTGGGGGTCCTGCAGCAGAGCTGGGTGCTGGGAGGGGACCCTTGGGACTGGGACAGGTCCCCCCAGGCTGGGTTTGATCACCCCAGGAATGGGATGGATCCTTCAGGAACTGAGGCAGCAGAACAGGGTATGTGATGGTCAAAGCTCTTTCCCTGCACCTGAAGGAAAATGAGTTTGATTTTTTTCTCCACAGTCTTCCTCATTTCTGTTCTGGGGCTTTTGGAACTGTGGGGGTTCCTGGGGTTCCTGCCCTGCCCTTCCCACTGTGCTTTGGTCCTGCTCCCTACCCAAACTCCTTTGGATGCTGGTGGTGCCATAGGAGCCACTTCCAGAAAAAAAAAATAAAAACCAAAACTCTTTTTGGGGCATCTGGGTCTGATTCCCAAGGGCTCCGGAAGTGCTGAGCATCTCTGAGCCACAGGGATCCAGGGACCCCAGGGAGCAGGGATCCCAGTTATGGGACATCCCAGTCAGTGACAATCCCAGTCAGTGACAATCCCAGTGAGCAGGGTTCCCAGTCAGTGACAATCCCAGTCAGTGACAATCCCAGTGAGCAGGGTTCCCAGTCAGTGACAATCCCAGTGAGCAGGGTTCCCAGTTAGTGACAATCCCAGCTGGCACAGCTGCTGTCAGCTGCCAGCTCCCACCACCAGCCACCCCAATTAACAGGCTGCTAATTGCTGGGGATGCTGGTCAGGGCCCATCCCAGTGAGTGCATCCAGAGACCCCGGTACCGGGATCCCGGAGAATCCCGGCTGGGAGGGGCCGCAGGGCAGGGTCCCAAAGCAGGGCCCCGGTGGGGTTCCAGTGGGGTCCGGTGAGGTTCCAGTGGGGTCCCGGAAGGCCCCGGAAGGTCCCGGCGGGGTCTCCCTGGAGCCGTTCCCTCCGTGACCGCCAGAGGGCGATCTCAGACCGCTCTGGGCCCCGGCGGCACCGGGAGGGGACAGAGGGATGGGGACAGTGACAGGGACAGTGACAGGGACAGGGACAGGGACATGGGACAGAGGGATGGGGACAGAGGCATGGGGACAGTGACAGGGACAGCGACATGGGGACAGTGACAGGGACAGTGACATGGGACAGTGACATGGGACAGAGGGGTGGGGACAGTGACAGGGACAGTGACAGGGACAGTGTCAGGGACAGAGGGATGGGGACAGAGGCATGGGGACAGTGACAGGGACAGCGACATGGGGACAGTGACAGGGACAGTGACATGGGACAGTGACATGGGACAGTGACATGGGACAGCGGGATGGGACAGCGACATGGGACAGAGAGATGGGGGCAGAGGGATGGGGACAGTGACATGGGACAGGGACAGAGGGATGGGGACAGTCACATGGGACAGTGACGTGGGACAGTGGGCTGGGGACAGTGACATGGGGACAGTGGAATAGAGACAGCAGGATGGGACAGTGGGATGGGGACAGTGGGCTGGGACACGCCCGGGTGGGACACACCAGGAGGGGACAGTGGGGTGGGACACCCTGTGCTGTCACAGTGGGCTGGGACACGCCAGGAGGGACACGCCAGGTGGGACAGCCGGTGCCAGGAGGTTTTTCCCAGGGTGTTCATCACAGGGGTTTATCCCCAGGGACAAAGGGGGGCTCTGAGCTGTCCCCTCTCTGTGCTTTGGTGCCACTGACCCACACGGGCTCTGGCTGACCTTTGGGTGTCCATGTGGGACATGTCCCCCCACCCCGAGGCACAGCAGCGATGGGGACCGTGGCAAGGGGGACATTTGTCCTTCACGTGCTGAGTTTGGGACAGCAGGACCAAAGTCCTCTGCCTTCCCCCTGGAGCCCGCTCCGGGGCTTTGCAGCATCCCCAGGGCCTCCGTCCCCTCGGTGGGTCCCCCTTCTGTCACCACCTGCCCCCAGACGTGGGGGGGGTCAGCGCCCCTCCATCTGCCAGCGGGAATGTCACCCGCGGTGTCATTGCCAAATCCAGAGGCGCCCGCGGAATTGATGGCGCCGGATTTCCACCGCCGAGTGTCAACAAGGCTGCGTGGCCTCCCGGGCCCCCCTTAATCCCGCACACAATTGCAGTTTGCTGTGCAAACAGCGCGGGGGGCTTTGCATGACAAGCGCGTCCTTCGGGGGGGCGCCGGGGCCGGGATCGGACCCCGGCATCGCTCACGGGGATTGAGGCCCGGGAGCGCCGCCGGCACCGGGGGGCTGCTGTCCCCACCCTGCCGTCCATGGATTGACTCCTGGGAAGGGCAACAACGGCCCGAGAGTGATGCTCTGAATGCCGGCCGGAGATCAAACGGAGCGAATTTTCCGTGTGGGACCCGCGGGATAAAGCCCAGAGCGGCGATTCTGCCCCCTGGAAGGGCGGGTGAAGGGGACAGGGGGGCAAGGAGGAGGGAGAGGGCAGGGAGGAGCCTCCAGCCCTCCCCGCTCCGCCAAACAATCAGAATAAAAGCAAATTATTTCTCCCATTTCCCTTGCCGAGATGAGCGATAAAGTGTCCATCCCCAAAAGCGCCTGATAACGCTTTAATTTCACTGCCAGCCCTAAAAATGCCATTTCTACGCAAAGCAGGGCCCGCTCTCCTCCCCGGCTGGCTTTTGATAAATGTTGGGGGATTTTTCCTCCCCTTTTTTGCCCATTCCCGGTGTGCTCGGCACAGGGGAAATGCCCCCGGAGCTACGAGCGCCGCACAATAAAGCAAAATCATATTTTAGTCAAAATAGGCAGACGGCGCTCGCAGCCAACTTTCAAATTAGCATTTTGAGGGCAAATATGCAGCAATTTGAGATAATGAGGCCTGATTATTCAATCCAATGAATGTTAAATAGGCAGCGAGGGCGCCCGAGCCTTATCTCCCCCGCTTTCCATTTATGTGACTTTAGTTTAGTTTTAATCGTTTCCCATTTGAACTCTTTATTTGTCTTGGCTCAGGCCCCTTCCCCCGCGGCTCCCCTCAGCTCCCTCCCTCCATTCCCGGGCACCCCTGCACTGCCAGCTGGGAATTCTGCACTGCCAGCCCCTTCCCAATGGATGGGAACAAGTGTTGCTGCTTCTATTCCAAGGAATTGGGGCTGGGGGGCTTTGGGTGTTGCTGTCGGTCCTGGTCCGTGTGTCTGGGTTCGGGGGTGTTTTGATGGTTTGGGAATATTTGCAGGGATGTGCATCCTTGGGAAGAGATGTCATGGAACCGTGGAGTGTTCTGAGTTGGAAGGGAACAAAAAGCTCCTCCAGTTCCATGGCAGGGACACCTCCCACTGTCCCAGGCTGCTCCAGCTCAGTGTCCAACCTGGCCTTGGGCACTGCCAGGGATCCAGGGGCAGCCCCAGCAAATCTGGGAATTCCAGCCCAGGCAGGAATTCCTTGCCAAGATCCCAGCCCAATCTCCCCTTTCCCAGTGGGAGCCATTCCCTGGCTCCTGTCCCTGCAGGCCTTGTCCCCAGCCCCTCTGCAGCTCTCCTGGAGCCCCTGCAGGCCCTGCCAGGGGCTCTGAGCTCTGCCTGGAGCCTTCCCTTCTCCAGGGGAGCATTCCCAGCTCTGCCAGCCTGGCTCCAGAGCAGAGGGGCTCCAGCCCTGCAGCAGCTCCGGGGCCTCCTCTGGGCTCTCTCCAGCAGCTCCACGTCCTCCTGCTGTTGGCCCCAGGGCTGGGGCAGCTCTGCAGGTGGGCTCTCACCTCAGGGAGGGGCACAGGGACACAATTCCCACCTTGCCTGTGGCAGCAGCCAGGGCTGGAGGGGTTTGGGTTGTTTCCAGCCTCTCCCACCTTCGAGGTGCTGCATTCCCAGCTCTGGCTCTTCCTTCACCCCTTCCCTTCCCTGCAGGGCTGGGGCTGCTCTCACTCCCACCACACAACGGATCCAAACACCCAATGAGCCCTGGGAATGGGATCCCAGCCTTGGGAATGGGATTTGAGCCCTGGGAATGGGATCCCAGCCTTGGGAATGGGATCCCAGCTTTGGGAATGGGATCTGAGTCCTGGGAATGGGATCTGAACCCTGGGAATGGGATTTCAGCCTTGGAGGATGGGATCCCAGCCTTGGAAATGGGGTTCCAGCATTGGGAATGGATCCCAGCTCTGGCAATGGGATCTGAGCCCTGGGAATGGGATCCCAGCGTTTCCAAGCAAAGCCTGGCTCAGCATCCCCAATCCCATCCCCAATCTGATCCCCAATCCCAATCCCAATCCCAATCCCAATCCCAATCCCAATCTCATCCCCAATCCCAATCCCATCCCCAATCCCATCCCCATCCCCAATCCCATCCCCAGTCCCAATCCCAATCCCATTGTGCAGTTCCTACTGTTCCTGCAGCACTTTCCTTGTCTCCCATAAAAATCCCATTTCTCTGCAGCCCCAACAAGAAGTTTCTCCCATCCCCAGGGAGGGGCAGCTCCAGGGTGGGCAGCTCCTGGGGTGAGCAGCTGCTGCTCCCTTTGGGATGGAGAGAAGGATTTTGGACCAAAAGTATGGAAAAAGAGGAAAAAAGTCATTGTATTGGTGTTGTTTTCCAGCTTCTCCCTGGGATGGGAGCTGGGTTTGTTGGGAGTTCAGTCCTTTAGGAGAGCATCAGGGTGAGCTGGGGGAAGGAGATTCCATGGAGCAGGAGGAGGAGGAAGAAAAAATTAATTAAATCAAAAATTGAAGGAAAGGTTAAAGTTGATGGAGAAACTAAAGGCAAATAATTAAATTACTCAAAAATTGAAGGAATGGTTAAAGTTGAAGGAGAAATGAAAGGAAAAAATTCAATTAAAATTGATGGGGAAAAAAAATGAAATTACGGCAGAAATTAAAGCCAAAGCAAAAATTGATGTTAAAACAAAAATTTAATGTGAAGGAAAATTCAAAGGAAAAAAATAACTAAAGTTGGAGCAAGAATTAAAGGAAAATTTCACTCAGCCCAGGCTCGCTGAGGATGCTGCAAAGGATCCCTGTGTTCCCTTTGATTCCAGAGTGGAATAAAAAATACAGAAATTGATTTAGGGGTAATTAAAAACCCTCCTTATGCATTGAATGCAAAGGTGAGCATGAAATCAAAGAGATGAATAAATACGAGATAAATAAATAGGAGCAGGGCAGGGAAGGTGAAGGGAGATGGAAAAAAATCCCAATTATGGAGGTAAAAGATGGGAAGTGGCGGAGAGACGGAGATGTGCTGAGAGTAGAGATAATCAGAGCATAAAAAACTGGGGAAAAACAATCAAAAGAAAGGAAAATCAAAAGCAGATGCTGAGGAGGGATAAGGGGCAGCCAGGGGAGCAGGAGCAGGCCCTGGACTGGAGGGATAATTGGATTTGAGTTCATCTCGGGGTGATAAGCAGTTCCTGGGGAGGGTTTTATTCTCTATGAAGCAAATTTTAATGGGGGATTTGAATATGGCCGGGGCAGCACACCCCAAAGGGAAAATACGGGATCTTCTGCAGCTCTCGGGTTTGCCTGGGGGCTTTTTGGGGTGAAATGGGGCTCCTCCTGCACTGGGCGGCTTCAGCCCCACCAGCTGCATTTGGGGTGAGCAGGGACCCCAAAGGGAAGGGAAGGGACATGGGAAGGGACACGGGAGTCACGGAATGATGGGGCTGGAAGGGAAGGGACACGGGAATCATGGAGTGATGGGTTTGGAAAGGACCTCAGAGCCCACCTGCTGTCCCCAAAAGGAAGGAAAGGGACACAGGAATCACGGAATGATGGGGTTGGAAAGGACCTCAGAGCCCACCTGCTGTCCCCAAAAGGAAGGAAAGGGACACAGGAATCATGGAGTGATGGGGTTGGAAAGGACCTCAGAGCACGCTTGGTGTCCCCTCTCAGTGTCCCCTCTCAGTGTCCCCTCTCAGTGCCCCTGTTCCTGTTCCGGCTCGGTGTTGCCTCTCAATGTCCCCTCTCAATGTCCCCACTCAGTGTCCCCTCTCAGTGTCCCCACTCAGTGTCCCTGCTTGGTGTCCCTGCTCAGTGTCCCCACTCAGTGTCCCTGCTTGGTGTCCCCCTCCCCTCTCAATGTCCCCTCTCAGTGTCCCCATTCAGTGTCCCCTCTCAGTGTCCCCACTCAGTGTCCCTGCTTGGTATCCCCCTCCCCTCTCAGTGCCCCCACTCAGTGTCCCCTCTCTTGCTGTCCTCTCTCGGTGTCCCCACTCAGTGTCCCCTCTCGGTGTCCCCTCTCGGTGTCCCCTCTCGGTGTCCCCTCCCTCTCGGTGTCCCGGCTGGTGTCCCCGCGCTGGAGCGGAACGGGCGCGCCGGGAGCAGTGGCAGCGGTGGCCGATGGCAGCGATAGGGCAGGGCTGGCACGGCCCCGCTGCCCCGGCCGCCCCTTATCGCGGCGGGATCGGGATCGGGATCGGGATCGCCGCCCCGCTGGCCTGACCTTGCCCCGGGCACGGAACGGCGGCGGGGCCGAGCTGGGGGTTCAACGGGACATTAGGGACACGGAGAGGGGACATTAGGGACACTGAGAGGGGACATTGGGATTGCAGCCCAGCTTGGCCTAGGAAATGCTCCCAAGGGGAGGGGGTGAGTGGTGGGGAGGGGTGCACGGGGCTTGGGGCCACGGGGGATCAGCCGTGGGGACACCGGGGGCCAGCAATGGGGACACTGGGGATCAGCAATGGGGACACCGGGCATCAGCAATGGGGACACCAGGGATCAGCCATGGGGACACCGGGGATCAGCAATGGGGACACCAGGGATCAGCCGTGGGGACACCGGGGATCAGCCGTGGGGACACCAGGGATCAGCTGTGGGGACACCGGGGATCAGCTGTGGGGACACTGGGGGCCAGCAATGGGGACACCGGGCATCAGCCGTGGGGACACTGAGGATCAGCCGTGGGGACACCGGGGATCAGCAATGGGGACACCGGGATCAGCCGTGGGGACACCAGGGATCAGCTGTGGGGACACCGGGGATCAGCCGTGGGGACACCGGGCATCAGCAATGGGGACACTGGGGATCAGCAATGGGGACACTGGGGATCAGCTGTGGGGACACCGGGGATCAGCTGTGGGGACACTGGGGATCAGCTGTGGGGACACCGGGGATCAGCTGTGGGGACACTGGGGATCAGCTGTGGGGACACTGGGCATCAGCAATGGGGACACCAGGGATCAGCCGTGGGGACACCGGGGATCAGCCGTGGGGACACCGGGGATCAGCTGTGGGGACACTGGGGATCAGCTGTGGGGACACTGGGGATCAGCAATGGGGACACCGGGATCAGCCGTGGGGACACCAGGGATCAGCCGTGGGGACACCGGGGATCAGCTGTGGGGACACTGGGGATCAGCAATGGGGACACCGGGGATCAGCCGTGGGGACACTGGGGATCAGCTGTGGGGACACTGGGGATCAGCCGTGGGGACACCGGGGATCAGCTGTGGGGACACTGGGATCAGCTGTGGGGACACTGGGGAGCTGTGATGGGGACACCAGGGATCAGCAATGGGGACACCAGGATCAGCCATGGGGACACCGAGGAGCTGTGATGGGGACACAGGGGGTCAGCCGTGGGGACACCAGGGATCAGCAATGGGGACACCGGGATCAGCCATGGGGACACCGAGGAGCTGTGATGGGGACACCGGGGATCAGCTGTGGGGACACTGGGGATCAGCAATGGGGACACCAGGGATCTGCAGTGCGGACACCGGGGATCAGGCGTGGGGACACCAGAGAGCTGTGGTAGGGACACTAAGGATCAGCTGTGGGGACACCAGGAATCAGGCGTGGGGACACCGGGATCCTGCTCCCGGTGCTCCTGGGCACAGCAGAACAGCCCAGGGGGGCTCCGGCAGCCAGGGAGACACACACAGATGTGGGGTGTGCAGGTGTGGGGTGTGGGCACACCTGGGCATGGGCACATCTGGGCATGGGCACATCTGGGCATGGGCACAGCTGGGAATGGACACATCTGGGTATGAGCACACTTGGGTACAGACATAGCTGTGTGCTTGTAAGCACATGGCACACCTGTGCAAGGACACACCTGTGCAGGGGCACACCTGGGCATGGGCACATCTGGGAATGGATACAGCTGAGCATGGACACACCTGTGCAGGGGCACACCTGGGCAGGGACACACCTGTGCTCGCACTCGTGTGGGTCTGGGGAACAGACAGGCAGAGCCATGCCGGGGATGTGGTGCCGGGGCTGCCCCTGGCCGTGGCGATGGGTGTGCTGCGGGTGTAGCCGCAGGGGCGTGGCCGCTCCGGGTGTGACCGCCCCGAGTGTGACCACAGGGGTGTGACTGCAGGGGTGTGACTGCAGGGGTGTGGCCGCAGGGGTGTGGCCGCAGGGGTGTGGCCGCACCAGGGCTGGGTGTCACCCCGGCCCCGCCCTCGGCCCCGCCCCCTGCGCGCCCCCGAACCCCGCCCTCTCCAACCGCCAGGCGGGGCGGGGCGGGGCGGGGCGGAGCAGTCGGGGGCGGAGTCAATGAGGATGGGGCAGGGCAAGGGCTGCGGTGGGGCGTGGTTAAGAGCCGGGGGCGGGACAAGAGCTGCCCGTGGGGCGTGGTTAAGAGCCAGGGGCGGGACAAGAGCTGCCCGTGGGGCGTAGTTAAGAGCCAGGGGCGGGACTAACGCGCGGCAGGGCCGGTTGGGGCGGGGCTAAAGCCGAGCGGGGCGGAGCAGAGCGCGTTGTGGGGCGTGGTCAGAGCGCCGTTGCTGGCGGGCCCTGCGCCGTGTGGGCGGGGCCAGCCCGCCGGTGTCGCTCGTGCTGCGGCAGCGGCGGCTCCGGAGCGGGGCCCGGCCCGGCCCGGCCGCTTCTCCCGGCCCCGCCCCGCCCGGCCCGGCCCGGCCATGGCGCTGCTGCGGGCGGCCGCGCTGCCCGCCGAGGGCTGCCCGGCCTGGCTGCCCACGCACGTCCAGGTGACGGTGGTGCGGGCCCGCGGGCTGCGCTGCAAGGGCGGCGGCAAAGGCAAAGCGGGCGGCAGCGACGCGTACACCGTGATCCAGCTGGGCCGCGAGAAGTACAGCACCTCGGTGGCCGAGAAGAGCGGCGGCAGCCCCGAGTGGAGGGAGGAATGTGCCTTCGAGCTGCCCCCCGAGCCCGGGGCCTGCGCCGAGCTGGTGCTCACGGTGATGCACCGGGCGCTCGTGGGCATGGACCGGTTCCTGGGCCAGGCCCTGGTGCCCCTGGAGCCCGCCCGGCAGCGCGGCCGCGAGCCCGACGAGCGGTGAGTGCGGGGCGGCCGCGGGAGCGGGGCTGGGGCTGCGGCTGCGCTGGGCGGCTCCGGGTGGGCGTCAGGGAGTCCCAGGGTGGGCACATGGACCCCCCCATGTACCCGGGGAGTGGTGTCCTGGGGTCCTCGTGTGTCCCACGGTGGTGTCACGGCGTGCCCGGGTACCCCTGGAGAGGCAGCAGGGTCACTGTGTGCCCCAGGGTGGGCACATGGAATCCCCCAGTGCTCTGGCACGGCTGTCACTGTGCCCTAGGGTGGGGACATGGACCCTCCCCAGCGCCCTGGCATGGCTGTCACTGTGTCACTGTGCCCCAGGGTGGGCACACGGACCCCCCCAGTGCCCTGGCATGGCTGTCACTGTGTCACTGTATACCCTAGGGTGGGCACATGGAATCCCCCAGTGCCCTGGCATGGCTGTCACTGTGTCACTGTATACCCTAGGGTGGGCACATGGAATCCCCCAGTGCCCTGGCATGGCTGTCACTGTGTCACCATGCCCCAGGGTGGGCATTGCGGGGTCCCTGTGTCCCCAGGACGGCTGCTGGAGGAGGAAGGGCATCACGGCTTCCATGGGCACCCTCGGGACGTGCCACGGGGGTTGGGGTGTGGCGGGTCCGGGCGTGCCCGTCTGGGCTTTGAGGGGCTCCCGCTGTGTCCGTGGCCATGCCCGCCGCAGGAGGGTGGCCCGGGGTGCCCTGGGGAGGGGTTCCCAGGCTGGGCTGACTGTGTCACCCCCCCGGAAGGACTCGGGGCATGGCAGGGCCTGGGGATGCCCCGGGAAGGACATGCGGGAGGGGTGGGACATCCCGGCTGTGCCAGGAAGGGGCTATGGGACGGGGGTACCTGCATCCCCCGGGAGGGAATTGTGCTGGGCAGGGCACCGGGGCATCCATCCCCCGGGCAGGGCACCGGAGCATCCATCCCCGGGCAGGGCACCGGGGCATCCATCCCCGGGCAGGGCACCGGAGCATCCATCCCCGGGCAGGGCACCGGGGCATCCATCCCCGGGCAGGGCACCGGAGCGTCCATCCCCCGGACAGGGCACCGGGGCATCCATCCCCCGGGCAGGGCACCGGAGCGTCCATCCCCCGGACAGGGCACCGGGGCATCCATCCCCCGGACAGGGCACCGGGGCATCCATCCCCCGGACAGGGCACCGGGGCATCCATCCCCGGGCAGGGCACCGGAGCGTCCATCCCCCGGGCAGGGCACCGGGGCATCCATCCCCGGGCAGGGCACCGGAGCGTCCATCCCCCGGGCAGGGCACCGGAGCATCCATCCCCGGGCAGGGCACCGGAGCGTCCATCCCCGGGCAGGGCACCGGGGCATCCATCCCCCGGGCAGGGCACCGGAGCATTCATCCCCCGGACAGGGCACAGCATGGCCTGCGGTCCCCTGCATCCCCAGGGCTCTGTCCCTCCTGCACCTCGCTGTTTGTCCCCTGGTGGTTTGTCCCACCAGGTGTCCCAGGTGGCTGCGGTGGTTTTGCAGCCCCCCCGTTGTCACCTGGTTTGTGACGGAGGGTCCCCAGTTTGGGGTGCAGACCCCAACCCCGCACTGTGCATGGGGGGAATTGCTGCTCCTCCTCCCTGCCCAGAAGGGTTTACAACAACCAGGACGTTTTCCAGCCTTTGCCCAGCAGAGAAGGGCAGGAGGGCAGCTGGGATTCCTGCAGGGAAGGAGTTTTGGGGGCGTTGTTCAGGCAGGGCTGGCAGTGCCCCCTGGCCCCCCGAACCCGGCAGCTGTGCTGGCTCTGTGCCCGGAGCTGCGGCCTCACAGGGAGCCTCCCTCCCTCCCTCCTTCCCTCCCCTCACAGCCACAAAAATTAGCAGCAAAACGGGCTGGGGGAACTTTCCCTGTGGAGCAAACGCATTTCCCCATCCCGGAGGCTCCCGGCGGGCCCAGAGGGGAGCGTGGGCCGGGGGAGGCGTGAGGAGCCCCGGGGACACGGCTGCCAGCTCCCCCGCGCTTATTCTGCTTTATTCTGCTTTTCTTAGCAAAACGCTGGAGCTGGGCGGGCTCGGGGGCTGGGCCGGCATTCCTGGGGCCTGCTGGAACCCGGGGATGTGGGAAAAGCCCGTGGCTGGGGACAGCCCTGCCCTGGGGGAGGTTTTTGTGGAGCTGGGCAGAGCGGGAGCCCCCCAAGGCCTGCTCCTGGCCAGGGCCTGCTCCTGGAATCCCAAAGGTCCCGTCAGGGGCTGTTAATCTCACGGGAGCAATGTCCAGCCTGTGTCACCCCGTGACACCAGCCCTGCAGGCTGGAGAGCCCCAGGGGCTTGGAGAGGGCTCCAGAGAGACCTTCCAGCACCTTCCAGGGCTGAAGAGAAAAAGGTCCCAAAACCCAAACCATTCCAGGGTTCTGGAGCCCCTCTGCTCTGGAGCCAGGCTGGCAGAGCTGGGAATGCTCCCCTGGAGAAGGGAAGGCTCCAGGCAGAGCTCAGAGCCCCTGGCAGGGCCTGCAGGGGCTCCAGGAGAGCTGCAGAGGGGCTGGGGACAAGGCCTGCAGGGACAGGAGCCAGGGAATGGCTCCCACTGGGAAAGGGGAGATTGGGCTGGGATCTTGGCAAGGAATTCCTGCCTGGGCTGGAATTCCCAGATTTGCTGGGGCTGCCCCTGGATCCCTGGCAGTGCCCAAGGCCAGGTTAGACACTGGGGCTTGGGTCCACCTGGGACAGGGGAAGGGATGGACTGGGATGAGCTTTTTGCTCCCTTCCAGCCCAACCCATTCTATGGTTCTCTCATTTGCTGTCTGTCTCCCTCCCTTCCTGTAGCTTTGCTTGCATAAGGAAAATTCACTTCCCCTTGAGGCATTCGGGATCACAGGAGCTTTTAAAACTCTGTTTTCACCCGTGGCCCCGAGGATGGAAATGGGCACAGAAAACATGAGGGAAGCTCTCACCCTGTGCCACTCTGCAGCCTGGAGGGGCCACGCTGGTGTTTGGAGCAGAATCCCCGGGGCTGGAGCTTGCCCAGCTGGGTGGGAGAAGGATCATTGGGAGCTCGGGGGGTTCTGGCTCTTTGGGAGCTTCCAGCCGGCTCTGAGGTCTGGAAACAACTTTGTTCAGGAGGAAACTTCCAGTCCCAGATTAGAAAGAGCAAAACAAACAGAGGCTCCCACCCTGGGGCTGGCTCTGCAGGGCCCAGGCAGGGCTGTGCTGAGGAGATAACGGGGCTGTGGGGCTGAGCTCTGCCCTCTGCCAGGGCAGGGGGAGCCTGCTCCAGCAAAGCATCCCTTGTCAGTGTGCTGACCTTGCTCCCATTTCCCTGCAGGGTTTTATTGCACAGGAACTTGGGCAGTGATAATTGTTATCCTTGTTTTCGGCTGCTGGAAAATGTTCCGTCAAGCTTGGACTCTTCCCCGGGAAGGGGGGCCAGGGTGTTTACGAGCTGCCTTGTGCTGCTCAGCCTGGGCCATTTCGGTGCTTTGCCAGGGCAAAATCAACTCCTGGAGTTGCACAAGAGCAGCCTGAGAGCTCTCATGGCCTTTTTGGGCGTCCCAGGGTTTGTCCCACGCTCAGGCAGCTCCGGGGATTGGGCTTGGCAGGCAAAGCAAGCTCTGAGCATCATTTCCCCCTTTGCATGGAGCCTTTGTGCATCCAGAGAGCCCTGGGCAGGATGTCCTGGTCCTCACCTCCCTCCTCTGACCTGATCCTGCAGCTCCTGTGCTGTGCAAAGCCAGGCTCCAGCCCAGGAAAAGAGGGATTTTTGGGAACTCACAAGGCAGCTGTTGCTTCTGCTTCCTAACATCCAGGAAATGCCCTTGGAGTCCCGCGTGGGGCTCATCCTGTGGGGTGGCAGCGAGCCAGGGACTCTCCCCTGCACACCCAGCCCATCAGCTGAGAGCCCTGGAGTGCTTTGGCTTGGAAGGGGCTGTAAAAGTCACCCAGTGCCACCCCTGCCATGGCAGGGACACCTCCCACTGTCCCAGGTGGATCCAAGCCCCAGTGTCCAACCTTGGGCACTGCCAGGGATCCAGGGGCAGCCCCAGCTGCTCTGGGAATTCCAGCCCAGCCCCTCCCCACCCACTCAGGGAGCAATTCCCAATTCCCAATATCCCATCCATCCCTGCCCTCTGGCAGTGGGATCCATTCCCTGTGCCCTGTCCCTCCAGCCCTTGTCCCCAGTCTCTCTCCAGAGGACCTGGGGACCTTTCCCTTGGCTCAGGGTGAGCAGCAAGGGAGGGGACACTGAGGGGACAGGAGGGAACACCTGCAGGGCTGGCCCTGGATCTCCCTGCCTGGGAACCCAAAATCCCTGATTTGCAGGGTGAGGGTGAGGCTGATGGCAGGAGGAGGGTCCAAGGTGTCCTGGGCTGGCTAAAGCCCTTAGTGGCCATTCCCTGGTCCCTCCCTCTCTGCAGAACCATTTCCATTTGTCCCTGTCCCAGAGATCTCCCATGGGCCTGGGACAGGTTGCAGGTGCAGGCAGGGAGCTCCAGGGCTCAACCCCCAGGGTCTGGGGTCTGTGTGTGAGGGGCAGTGGGTGCAGCAGGAGTCAGGATTCCTGATCTGCCTTTCCTGCAGTGACTTGCACTTGCTCCTGACAGGGAACTTGTCTGGGGGAGTTGTTCCCTCTGCAGAATTAGCTCAGCTCTGACTTCCCCAAAGCCCTTCCGTGCTGCACTTCCCTGTTCTGGTTCCCCTTCCTGCCCAGCTGTGGGGCACCTGCTGCAGGGGGGCTCGGGGGGCTGCCAGGGCCTGGGGCTCTCCTCCTCTCCCCAGCACAGGGCCTTTCCTTTGGCTGCCAAACTTTGCCAGCCCAGCTCCCTGGGGCCACCAGGGCTTCTCTGCTCCATGTGGGGATGGAGGAGCTCCTCAGAGGAAGGAACAGGCAATTCCTTGGGTTTGGGAGAATGCCATGGAGGCAGGGAGAGCAGAGAATAGAGTTTGAGCCCCAGCGCGGGCAGGGAGGCTGGGAGAAGGAGAGGGCTGACCCAGAGGGGCCCATCCTGCCCAGTGATGGGTGTTGCTCCTGTGCTCAGTGTGTTGCAGGGGTGAGAAGCTCCCTCCCTCAGAGCCAAGGACGGTCCCAAATCCCTGCCAGGAGCCCCACACCAGGCACTTGTCCCTTGCTGGACTGGTGGCACCCATCCTGTCCCCTCCTTGCTGTGGCAGGTGCTTCCCTGGCACTGTCCTGGTGTTCCCCCTGGCATGGACCCGCTCCCATCTCCTCCCCAGCCCCTCTGGAGCTGGGTCAGCCCACGCTGTGCCTGTGGGGTCTGTCTGTCTCCCTCCCTCCCTCGTTTAATGAAGATCAGGAGATCATTAGCAGTGGAATGGGGCTGTGGCAGCCCGCAGGCTCGGGGCGGTGCCATCTCCCTGGGACCTGGTGCTCCTTGTCATTCCCAGCCTGGCCTTGGCTCCTCGTGCCAGGGGACACTGTCACACCCAGGCTGGAGCTGTGTCTGCTCCCTGGGGAGCTGAGCCCAGGCCAAATCCCTGCAGCTCTGTCCTTGGCACGGCTGTCCTTAGCCTAGGGAGAGACCTTGGGGTGGGGAGGAAACTGCTGCTCTGGGGTGGGTTTGGGATGAGAGCTCTGCATGCAAGGGCAAAGAGAGTGCCCAGCAGGGCTGGTGAGGGGCTGTGAGGGGGCCAGGAGCACCAGGGAGCTCCTGGCATGCCCTGAGCTGGGATGGTTCGGGCTGAAAATGCAGCTCTGAGGCAGGAAACGCCCTGGAGTGTGGAAATGCTGCAGGGGAGGAGGGGCTGCTGCTGCCAAAAACTGGGGCAGGATGCTCTGCTGTGGGGGCAGGGGGGCAGCCAGGGCTGGGGTGGCAGCTGTGGGGACCAGGGTGAGGTGACACCCGTGGTGACCAGGGTGGGATGGCACCCGTGGTGACCAGGGTGGCATGGATCTGTGGGGACCGGGGTGAGGTGACACCCTTGGTGACCAGGGTGGGATGGATCTGTGGTGACCAGGGTGGGGTGACACCGTTGGTGACCAGGGTGGGATGGATCTGTGGTGATCAGGGTGGGATGGATCTGTGGTGATCAGGGTGAGGTGACACCCTTGGTGACCGGGGTGAGGTGACACCCGTGGTGACCAGGGTGGGGTGACACCCGTGGTGACCAGGGTGGGATGGATCTGTGGTGACCAGGGTGGGGTGACACCCGTGGTGACCAGGGTGGGATGGATCTGTGGTGATCAGGGTGGGATGGATCTGTGGTGACCAGGGTGGGGTGACACCCGTGGTGACCAGGGTGGGATGGATCTGTGGTGATCAGGGTGGGATGGATCTGTGGTGACCAGGGTGAGGTGACACCCGTGGTGACCAGGGTGGGATAACACCTGTGGAGACCAGAGCTGGGACAACACGCTTGGTGACCACAGCTGGGATGGCACTCGTGGTGGCCAGGATGGGGTGACACCCTTGGTGACCAGCTGACCCCAGGCAAGTGTTTGTCCTGAGCTGGAAGCCCAGGGCAGAGGCCCCAGGTGCCCCACAGGCTGTTATTTTGGGTGTAATTTTGCTCCTACCTGCCCAGTTACCCCATTTCCACCCAGCTGCCATTGCTGGTTTAAGGGGTTTAAGGCCCTTGCTCTGCTCTCCTGCAGGAAAACTTTGCTTTTCTCATTTTTTGAGATATTTGAGTGGTCTGCTCCCAGCTTAGCTAATCTGGCACATTGGGTCTGGTGTCTTGGTGGCTGAGAGCGCTGGCCCATCATCCTCCATCATCTTACAGCCCAAAAAGCTGCAGACTCAGGCTTCTCACTGTGTCACGTGGATTTCCCAGGGCCCTGACTGCCTCCAGCTGCAGAAAAACCTGCAGCACAAACCTGGGCAAACCCCTCAGTCCTGTTGGTGCAGAGCTGCAGGCCTGGGGCACAGCTCAGCTGTGCTCAGTCCCTGCTCCCTCCCATCCCTCCAGAGCCTGGCTGCAGGGTGGGCTCTGCTCCCCTCCTCTTGGGGGATGCTCCTTGTGGCTCCTGGAGGAATCTGGAGGAGCCCAAGGGAAACCTGGCATCCTGTGCAGCGCCAGGTGGGAATGGCCTCTGAGCCCCTCTCTGTGCCTGGGGCCTGTCAGAGCCTGTGCCTGCCTGAGGTGTGCTCAGACCTGCCCTGGAATTCTCCTGCTCCATCAAGGCCTGCCTGGGACGTGGCCTTTGGGAACTGCATCCCTGGAGCAGCAGCCTGGGGGCTCCTCCCCAGCTCTGCATTGCCAGGGGGCTTTTCCCTGACCAACCCAGTGAGGATGAGGGAGCAGGGCTGCTCCTGGGCTCAGCATTCCTTCCCTTTTCCCAAACCTTTCTTTGTGTTTGACTCACTCCTGAGCAGGGGCTGGTGTGATGGGTGAGCAATCCCTGTGTGACCTGTTCCCAGAGCAGCTGCAGCTGCTGCTTTAGGCTGTGTGGAGCCATGGGGCTGGTGTGCCTTCCCCTGGCATTGGTGTCCCTGTGCTGGCATTGGTGTCCCTGCCCTGGCATTGGTGTCCCTGTGCTGGCATTGGTGTCCCTGCCCTGGCATTGGTGTCCCTGGCCTATCATTGGTGTCCCTGCCCTGGCATTGGTGTCCCTGTGCTGGCATTGGTGTCCCTGCCCTGGCATTGGTGTCCCTGTGCTGGCATTGGTGTCCCTGCCCTAGCATTGGTGTCCCTGTGCTGGCATTGGTGTCCCTGCCCTGGCATTGGTGTCCCTGGCCTATCATTGGTGTCCCCGCCCTGGCGTTGGTGTCCCTTCCCTGGCATTGGTGTCCCCGCCCTGGCGTTGGTGTCCCTGCCCTGGCACTGGTGTCTCTGTCCCAGGGTTGGTGTCCCTGCCCTGGCACTGGTGTCCCTTTCCTGGCACTGGTGTCCCTGCCCTGGCATTGGTGTCCCTTTGGAGAACAGGCATTCCTCTGGGTGCTGGTTCTGTGTGTTCACCTGCCCTGGTGCCTCTCCCAGCCTGAAGTGGGAAGGATCCACAGCAGAGGGTGTTTCTCCTGTATCCCCCAGGATTCTCAGCAGAGGGTGTTTCTCCTCTGCCCCCCAGGATCCACAGCAGAGGGTGTCTCTCCTCTGCCCCCCAGGATCCACAGCAGAGGATGTTTCTCCTCTGCCCCCCAGGATCCACAGCAGAGGGTGTCTCTCCTCTGCCCCCCAGGATCCACAGCAGAGGATGTTTCTCCTGTGCCCCCAGGATCCACAGCAGAGGATGTTTCTCCTCTGCCCCCCAGGATCCATAGCAGAGGGTGTCTCTCCTGTATCCCCCAGGATCCACAGCAGTGGGTGTCTCTCCTGTGCCCCCCAGGATCCATAGCAGAGGGTGTTTCTCCTGTGCCCCCAGGATCCATAGCAGAGGATGTTTCTCCTGTGTCCCCAGGATCCATAGCAGAGGGTGTTTCTCCTGTGCCCCCAGGATCCATAGCAGAGGATGTTTCTCCTCTGCCCCCCAGGATCCATAGCAGAGGGTGTCTCTCCTGTGTCCCCAGGATCCATAGCAGAGGGTGTCTCTCCTGTGCCCCCAGGATCCACAGCAGAGGGTGTTTCTCCTGTGCCCCCAGGATCCACAGCAGAGGGTGTCTCTCCTGTATCCCCCAGGATCCATAGCAGAGGGTGTCTCTCCTGTGCCCCCAGGATCCACAGCAGAGGGTGTTTCTCCTGTGCCCCCCGTGCCCTGGAGGGGCTGCCAGGAGCAGCTGCTCCCATGGGGCCTGTGCAGCAGCCCCTGGTGCTCTGCAGTCTCACAGGGTCAGCTTGGGGCTCGTGTTGGTTTGAGTTCTTGTGGGCAGGGATCAGCAGCACTGCCAGTGTCACCTTGTCCCCTGGGTTGTGTGTCCAGGCAGCTCAGGTCACTGGGTGCCCATTGGGTGGTTTATTGGGAGGCAGCTGGGGGACACAAACTGTGTGTGCTGAGCAGATAAATCTGGCTGGGCTGATCATGTCCTGCCTCCTGCTCTTGCTGTCCCCAGCCATAAATGTTCCACTCTGATTTACACCTCCTGAAATCTTCCCTCCTTCCCTCTTCCCACCTGTCCATCCTGTGCTAGAGAAAAGCCTCAGATCCCAAAGAAAAGTGATTTGGGATGAAGCTGCTGCCTGTGCTCCCATGCCAGCCCCATCCTGGTGGCTCAGAGCTCTTTTCCATCCCTGGTGTGTCTGTCCTGGTCCCAAAGCTGTCCCCTCCATGCCATCCCCTGCATGCCTGTGACCGTGCCAGGCCTTGTCCCATCCCTGGGGCACAGCCAGCAGCTGGGGACACCAGCAGGGCTGGCTTTTCCCTGCTTTTCAGGCTGTTCCTGCCACTGGGTCCCTCTGGAGTGACACCACCTCTGTTCCTGGCCTGTGAGTGCTGGGATGAGCCCTTTGGCAGGTGCCAAAGGGATTTTCTCCCCTGGATTGCTGGGTGTCCCAGAGGAGCACCATGGCCAGGGCTCCCTGCCCCTGCACACAGCTCCTGCTCTGCCTGTTGGAGGAGCAGGGCTGGGCTCTGGCTGTGTGAGCAGCTGCCCTTAGTTCCTGGTTTGTGAGCACTTCTGGGAAGAGCATTTGGAGAGATGAACTTCCCACCTCGGCTGCTCCATCCCCAGGGAATCAGCCTGTGTTTATTTCCCATCTGTGCTTTCAGCAGCTCGCAGGGATCACCTGCAGCATCAGCCATCCAAAACCAGAACAGCTTCCCAGCCCTGGCAGGGGAAGCTGGGGCAGGAACACAAAGCAGACAGAAAAGCACAGAATTCCCCGGGGCTGGCTTGTTTTCCACCCTGTGCTTCCCCTCCCAGCTAGGTGAGCTTCCTCCTGCCCAGCTGCCTCACTGCAGGGAAATGTGCCTGTGCTGGGCTCTCAGGGGGCTGTGCCAGCAGGGGCTGCCCTCTGTGTTTGCCCTGCACTGGTGCTCCGTGCCCTGCCCTGCTCTGGAACTGTGGCAGCCCTGCTAAATCCTCGATTGAAGGCTGGGGGCTCTCCTGGCCGGGCAGGCTGACCTTGCTGCAGGGATGAATCAGCAGGAAATGCCAGCCTGGAGCAGGCTGGGAAGAGCCTCTGGCTCTGTGTCTGTGTCTGGCTGCAGCTCTGAGCTGGGCAGGGCAGGAGGATTTCTGCTGCTTTAGGTGAGCCTGGCCTGCCCTGGCAGTGCTCAGTGCTTTGGGGAGCCTTTGGGGGAGCACCTGAAGTGGGAGTGCTCCAGAAATGCTCCAGCTGTGCCTCCTCCCCTGGTGCACCCCTGAACCCCAGGGGTCACCGAGGGACTTCACTCCCCCAGGAAACTCCTTTGAACTCCCTGCTGGCAAAGCACTGGGACCAGTCTGAGAGGGAGACTGGAGCTCCTGGTGCCCAGGGTGTGCTGAGCAGGGCTGGTGGGGCTCTGGAGGTACAGCTGAGCTGGAGCTTGGAGGGGAATCCTGGGGACCCCAACCAGAGCCATCAGAGGGCAAAGGTGGTCTCCATGGAATAACCCATGTTCTCCCTGGGATAACCCATGTCCTCCTGGAATAACCCATGTTCTCTGGAATAACCCATGTCCTCCTGGAATAACCCATGTTATCCTGGAATAACCCATATTATCCTTGGGAATAACCCATATCCCCATGGGAATAGCCCCTGTCCTCCTGGAATAACCCATATTATCCTTGGGAATAACCCATATCCCCATGGGAATAACCCCAGTCCTCCTGGAATAATCCATGTTATCCTTGGGAATAACCCATATCCCCATGGGAATAACCCCTGTCCTCCTGGAATAACCCATGTTATCCTGGAATAACCCATGTTATCCTTGGGAATAACCCATATCCCCATGGGAATAGCCCCTGTCCTCCTGGAATAACCCATGTTATCCTTGGGAATAACCCATATCCCCATGGGAATAGCCCCTGTCCTCCTGGAATAACCCATGTTATCCTTGGGAATAGCCCATGTTCTCCCTGGGATAACCCATGTCCTCCTGGAATAACCCATGTTCTCTGGAATAACCCATGTCCTCCTGGAATAACCCATGTTATCCTGGAATAACCCATGTTATCCTTGGGAATAACCCATGTCCTCCTGGGATAACCCATGTTATCCTTGGGAATAACCCATATCCCCATGGGAGTAGCCCCTGTCCTCCTGGAATAACCCATGTTATCCTTGGGAATAACCCATGTCCTCCTGGAAGAATCAATGTTATCCTTGGGAATAACCCATATCCCCATGGGAATAACCCCAGTCCTCCTGGAATAATCCATATGCCCATGGGAATAGCCCCTGTCCTCCTGGAATAACCTGTTCATGCCACCCCAGAGATCCTGGCTGTGTCCTGCTCATGCCACCCCAGAGATCCTGGCTGTGTCCTGCTCATGCCATCCCAGGGGTGCTGGCTGTGTCCTGCTCATGCCACCCCAGAGATCCTGGCTGTGTCCTGCTCATGCCATGTCCTGCTCATGGCCAGCCCAGCACTCCCAAACTCTGCAAGGTTTCTCACTGGTGGGGAGTGAGCAGTGCCCAAGCATTCCCCTGTAGCTCCATGAATGTTTCATGGGCCAGGGGTGTCCCTGTGGCCCCTGGACTGTCCCCTGCTGCCCAGGAGGGGACAAAGGCCAGAGGAGAAGGGAAGGTGTTTGCCCTGAGCAAATCCACCCCATCCTCATCCTCTGTGGGGTCTCTTTCCCCCCATAACCACATTCCTGTGCTCTGTTGCCCTTGGCTCAGGCAGGGGTGCTGCAGGATGAGGACAGCTGTGGGTTTGGGAGCCCTGTGTCTGCTCCCTGTGCCTGCCCTGATCCTGACAACAGCAGATGTAGAACCAGAGCTGGGGCTGTCTCCCCAGGCTGCCCCTGGCACTGCTCCTCTCCACACAGGGGGAGCAGGAGGAGCAGAGCCACTCAGGGCTGTCTGGGAGGGCTGGGCTGTGCTCATTAACCACCCTGACCTAAATGAGTGTGCACAGCCCCACCGTGGGCCCTGGGGAGCCTCTGCCACACGGGGCTGCTCCTGATCCAGGGACAGCCCAGGAATGGGGGCTGCAGGGCCCCCCCAGCTCCCCAGAGCCTGCAGCAGCTTCCCCTTGCCAGGCTCTCCCGGCTGGGTTTGCTCTGCCCAGCTGGGCTGAGTCTCTGCTCCCTCCCCCTCAGCCTCAGCAGGCTCTGCAGGCCCTGCCCTGCATGGAACACAGATCTGGAGTCCCTCGCTCTGGGGATGCACCCCAGCAGTGCTGGCCCTGGGCAGGGTCACAGGGACAATGCACATTTGTCAGCAAAGAGAATGTCCCAGCCTGTGGCTTGTGCCTTCCGTCTGGCTGGGGCTGCTCTGCCTGGCTGTGACACCCTGGAGGTGTCCCATGGATGTGTCACCCTGGAGGTGTCCCTGGGCCCTCCATTCCCTGGATGTGCCACCCTGGAGATGTCCCTGGGCTCTCCATGCCCTGCAGGTGTCACCCTGGAGGTGTCCCCATTCCCTGGAGGTGTCACCCTGGAGGTGTCCCATGGATGTGTCACCCTGGAGGTGTCCCTGGGCTCTCCATGCCCTGGAGGTGTCACCCTGGAGGTGTCTCTGAGCTCTCCAGGCCCTGCAGGTGTCACCCTGGAGGTGTCCCCATTCCCTGGAGGTGTCCCATGGATGTGTCACCCTGGAGGTGTCCCCAAGCTCTCGGTGTGTCAGCAGGACATTCCCTGGCAGGGCAGGGGGCAGGAGCTGGGGGAAAAGGAGCAAAAAGGAGCAGCTCCCCAGGGAGCAGAGGATGCTGATCCAGGAGGTTCCTTCCCCTGGGAAGCACAGCCCAGCTGCAGGGAGCAGGGGAAGCACAGCCCAGCTGCAGGGAGCAGGGGAAGGAACACAGACCAGGACACACCTGGGAAGCACAGCCCAGCTGCAGGGAGCAGGGGAAGCAGCACAGACTGGGACATCCCTGGGAGCACAGCCCAGCTGCAGGGAGCAGGGGAAGCACAGCCCAGCTGCAGGGAGCAGGGAAGCAGCACAGACCAGGACACACCTGGAAGCACATCCCAGCTGCAGGGAGCAGGAAAGCAGCACAGACCAGGACACATCTCTTCACCTGCAGCAATGCTGCTCCTGCTCCCCACCAGCTCTGGCTCTGGGACAGGGTTTCACTGCATTTTAATTGAAGTTTTGTGACCTGCCAAGGCTGTGTGGGGCTGGGACCCCTCCAGACCTTGGGAGGGTCCCCAGAGCGGGTGGCTGGGGGTGAGTGGCTTGTCCTGGGTGTGCTGTGCAGCCAGGGGCTGCATCCCAGCTGTGGCCTCCCACCCCCTCAGGGAGCAGATCCTGGTGGATCCCTGGGGCTGGATGTGCTTGGCACAGCTCCCTCCCTCCCTCCCCTGCTCCAGAGCTGACTGATGTAACCCAGTTCTGCTCCTTCAGACCTGGAAAAGGGATCTCATGGTTATTTCCAGGGTGTGTTGTCTATTCCCATGAAAAGCATCGTGTCCCTCTCCAAGATGGGACCTTGGGTGGCCCCAGCCCAGAAACCCCTCCCAGCGTCCCCCCAGGGCAGCTCCTGAAGGAGTTTGGGAAACCCAGGGCTGTGGGAGGGGGTTCCTGGTGGAAAGGTGCTGTGGGAGTTTGTGAGTTGCTCCCTCCCTGGTCCTGCTGTCCTGCTCCATCCCAGCAGTTTGCACCTCCTGTTTCCTCTGGGGCTGATTCATAAAAAACCCAAGCACTCGACAGGGACCAGCTGGATCCTCCCAAACCCTCGTCCTGTGCCACAAACTGAGAGCTCAGCCTAAAAATAGCCCTGTTGCCTGTTAGAGGTGCAGCCCCGAGTGCTGATGAGGTCTTGGGAACCAGAAATAGCTCCAGAGTCCCAGCAGGAGCAGGGGTTCTGCCTTGAACAGCTGCTTTTTGGAGCAGCTCAGGCTCAGGCCCCAGATCCCCTTGGATGCTCACGGGGCTGGGGGTGCTGGGGGCACACCCAGCCTGTTCCAGGGGAGCTCCTGCCTTTCCTGTGTTAATCCCCCCAGGTCCTCCCTGGTTTTTTCCACGGGATGATGTAAGGCACACAAACTCCAGTCAGGAGCTCTTTGTCTTTGCTGAGCAGTGACTCAGCCCCCCAGGCTCTCCCTGCCCAGCTGCCAGGCTGCTGCAGCCCTTCCCTCCTGAGCTGCTTCCAGCTCCTCCTTCCAGAGCAGAATGCACTGGGGATGTTCCCGGCAGCCTTTTCCCCTCCAGTCCCTGGGGAAGTGTCCTCCTGATGCACCTGCTGCTGCTCCCACCCATCCCATCCCAGTATCCCATCCCATTATCCCATCCCATTATCCCATCCCATCCCATTATCCCATTCCACCCCACCCCATCCCATCCCATTATCCCATCCCATTATCCCATCCCATCCCATTATCCCATTCCACCCCACCCCATCCCATCCCATTATCCCATCCCACCATCCCATCCCATCCCATCCCATCCCATCCCACCCCACCCCACCCCATCCCACCCCACCCCATCCCATCCCATCCCATCCCATCCCATCCCATCCCATCCCATCCCATCCCATCCCATCCCATTATCCCATCCCATCCCATCCCATCCCATCTCACCCCATCCCATCCCATTATCGCATCCCATCCCATCCCATTATCCCATCCCATCCCACCCCATCCCATCCCACTCCATCCCACTCCATCCCATCCCATTATCCCATCCCATCCCATCCCACTCCATCCCATCCCATCCCATCCCATCCCATCCCACCCCATCCCATTATCCCATCCCATCCCACCCCATCCCATCCCATCCCATCCCATCATCCCATCCCATCCCATCCCATCCCATTATCCCATCCCACCATCCCATCCCATCCCATTATCCCATCCCATCCCATCCCATCCCATCCCACCCCATCCCATTATCCCATCCCATTATCCCATCCCATTATCCCATCCCATCCCATCATCCCATCCCATCCCATCCCATCCCATCCTGTTTCCTTCCCTATTTTTTTTCTTCTCAGTGGCTTCACTCTCCACTGAGTGAACCAGTGGGATTTTTATTTTCTGGGGAATTGTTCATGCATGTCAGAAGTGTCTTCACCTCCCATTGCTCCCAGGAAGCACAGCCTGGAGAAACAGGATCTGTCCTGAGCCTGCAGCTTTCCTTGGGCCTTGTTAAGGGGAATTTTAATCAGAAATTCATTTAATACTTGGATCTGGGTGGGATCAGGGCAGTGGCTGTGCTGGGTTCCTGCTCATCCTGCTTCAGGTGCCCTGGGAAGGGGTGCCTGGACTGGCAGAGAGGTGGGGGGTGAGGTGATTTTTGGGGAGGAACAGATTTTTGGAGAAGAACAGGGAAGCACGGTTCCCTGGTGGCCTGTGTTTGGTGCTGCCCCATTGGAATGGGGGAATGGAGAGCCAGGGGGTGGCTCTGGGTGTGTCTTTGCTTTGGTGTCCCCAGTCCAGACCCCTCTGCCATCCCATTCCAGGGGCTGCTCCATGCCCTGCCAGCTCCCAGCCATTCCTGAGGAGGCACCAGCACCTAAAGGGAGGCTGGGGGTGGTTTTGCCTCGTGCAGGGAATGGTTTGGAGCCTTTTCCCGTGTTCCCCCAGTTCCATGGCAGCTTTGGAGCAAAGTCTGTGCCTGGGGTTTTGTGTGGGGTGGGACAGTGGGAAGCATTCCCAGGAATCCTCAGGAATCAGTGGGAGCTTTGTGCCGGGCATGGCCAATAGCTCCTTCTGGAAGCTGCTGTGGGAATGTGGGGATTGCCCCCAGATCAGCAGCCTGGGAAGGGTGGCCTTGTCTTGGGTGGGGCTGGAGCTGCTCAGCAGCTGCTGCTGCCCCAGAGAGCTCCTGGCATGCATCACCCTTTAAAGCATTGATCCAAGGACACTTGCAGGCGACCCTGAGTGAGCATCTTTGCTGGAGTGAGACACAGCAGCTCTGGCAGGAGCTGATTCAGTGGATGCTGTTGAGCTCCTTTGCCATTGTGGCTCAGTCTCTGCTGGGAGGATCCCTGAGTCACTGGCTCTGGGGCATTCCAATCACGAGCACAAAACGCTGGTGGCTTTGTCTCCTTCCAAACAGCTCCCAGCTTTGCCTGCAGAGTCCCAGTGCTGCCTGGAGGGCTCAGTCAGCTGCTGCTTTCCAGGCTACTCAGTGGAAGGGCAGCGTTTGTTGTGAGGACAGGGATGGACCTGGGGCTGCAGGTGCACCAGGGAGGGCTCAGGTCCCGTGTGCCATGTCCCAGGTGCACCAGGGAGGGCTCAGGTCCTGTGTGCCATGTCCCAGGTGCACCAGGGAGGGCTCAGGTCCTGTGTGCCATGTCCCAGATGCTGCCTGGGAGGGCTCAGGTCCCATGTGCCACCTCCCAGGTGCACCAGGGAGGGCTCAGGTCCCGTGTGCCGTGTCCCAGGTGCACCAGGGAGGGCTCAGGTCCCGTGTCAGCTCTGTGTGGGGTGTTTGTGTCTCTGACTTGGGTTTAGGTGATACCTGGGACACTTGGGTTAGAATCCCAGCATCACTGAGGTTGGATAAACCCTCCTGGATCATTGAATCCAATCCCCAATGCCCAAAGCACTGAGTGCCACATCCAGGCATTCCTTGGACTCCAAACCTCCCTGGGTATTTCCAAAGTTTTCCAACCCTTTCCCTGGAGAAACTCGTGCTAGATGTCCCTGGTGTGTGGTGGTGTTCACAGGGGTCCCAGGATGAGGGAAGAGATGAGGATTTGACTCCATGTTTCAGAAGGCTGATTTATTATTTTGTGATATATATTATATTAAAAGTGTACTAAAAGAATAGAAGAAAGGATTTCATCAGAAGGCTGGCTAAGAATAGAAAAGGAATGATAACAAAGGCTTGTGACTGACTGAGACAGTCCAGGCAGCTGGGCTGTGATTGGCCATTAATTAGAAACATCCAACATGGGCCAATCAAAGATTTACCTGTTGCATTCCACAGCAGCAGATAACCATTGGTTCCATTTTGTTCCTGAGGCCTCTCAGCTTCTCAGGAGAAAAAATCCTAAGGAAAGGCTTTTTCAGAAAATGTCATAGCTACACTGGTGCTTTCTCTGCTCCAAGTTCTTGTGGCTGGCTTGTGGCTCTGGGAGGTGACAGAGGGCCCTTCCCTTGTGTGTCCCCTGTGGCTGCAGGTGGCACAAGCTGCACTCCAAGGCTGGGAAGAAGGAGAAGGAGCGTGGTGAGATCCTGGTGAGCCTGCAGTTCACCAGGCACAGCCTGACCGCCAGCATGTTCGACCTGTCCGTGAAGGACAAGGCGCGCTCGCCCTTCGGCAAGCTCAAGGACAAGGTGACAGGCAAGAAGAAGTACGACCTGGAGTCGGCCTCTGCCATCATCCCCAGCAGCATGGCAGCCCTGGACATGGAGGATGACTTGGAGCTGGGGGGCAAGAAGTCCAAGCTGAAGGGTTTCTTCCTGAAGAACAAGCTGCGCCGCTCGTCGCTGACGCAGTCCAGCACGTCCCTGGGCTCGGACAGCACCATCTCCTCTGCCAGCCTGAGCCTGGCAGCGCCCGTGCCCGACGTGCCCAGGTCCCCCAGCAGGCAGGGCAGCCTGTCCACCGAGCGCTCTGGTAAGAGGATCAGGGATAATCCCCCCTGCCCCGCTCCCCTTCCTTTGCTTGCAGGGGGCTGCTGAGACTGCCTTGCAGCTCTGTTAACTGATTGCTGACCCAGCACACAGCCAGGGACTGGGGAATTGCTGATTCCAGTTCCAGGAATGTGGAACCAGCAATGTGGAATTGGTCAGGTTGGGAAAGCCCTCCAGATCATGGAGTCCAGCTGCTCCCTCAGCACTGCCAAGGCCACCACTGCCCCATGTCCCCAAGTGCCACAGCCACAGGGCTGTGAAATCCCCCCAGGGATGGGGACTCCAGCCCTGCCCTTTCCATGAGGAATGTCCCCAATGCCCACCCTGAGCTCCCCTGGGGCCGTTCCCTCTGCTCCTGTCCCTGTTCCCTGGGATAAGATCCCAAATCCCCCCGGCTGTGCCCTCCTGGCAGGAGCTGTGCAGAGCCACAAGGGCCCCCTGAGCCTCCTTTGCTCCAGGATGTCACTAAGAGGTGACACAAAACCCCCGAGACCTGTGTGCTGGCACTGAAGTGTTTGCCAGAACAGGAGGAACATCCCAGATTTTGCTTTTCCGTGCCTGCACAGGATCTGGGGGTTCCTCAGGGCTCTTCCTTTCAGCCCCTCGGGGCAGTCCCTGCCAGGAGAGCTCTGCTGGGCTGGGCCGGGCTGAGCTGAGCTGAGCTGGGCTGGGCTGGGCTGGGCTGGGCTGAGCTGAGCTGGGCTGAGCTGGGCTGAGCTGGGCTGGGCCGGGCTGAGCTGGGCTGAGCTGGGCTGAGCTGGGCTGAGCTGAGCTGAGCTGGGCTGGGCCGGGCTGAGCTGAGCTGAGCTGGGCTGGGCTGAGCTGAGCTGGGCTGGGCTGGGCCGGGCCGGGCTGGGCTGGGCAGGGCCGGGCTGAGCTGGGCTGGGCCAGGCTGAGCTGAGCTGGGCTGGGCTGGGCTGGGCTGGGCTGAGCTGGGCTGGGCTGGGCTGAGCTGGGCTGAGCTGGGCTGGGCTGGGCTGAGCTGGGCTGGGCTGGGCCGGGCTGAGCTGAGCTGAGCTGGGCTGGGCTGGGCTGGGCTGGGCTGGGCTGAGCTGGGCCGAGCTGAGCTGGGCTGGGCCGGGCCGGGCCGGGCTGGGCTGGGCTGAGCTGAGCTGGGCTGAGCTGGGCTGGGCTGAGTTGAGCTGGGCTGAGCTGGGCTGGGCTGGGCTGGGCTGAGTTGAGCTGGGCTGAGCTGGGCTGGGCTGGGCTGGGCTGAGCTGGGCTGGGCTGAGCTGAGCTGGGCTGGGCTGGGCTGAGCTGGGCTGGGCTGAGCTGGGCTGGGCTGGGCTGGGCTTGGCTGAGCTGAGCTGGGCCGGGCCGGGCCGGGCTGGGCTGGGCTGGGCTGGGCCAGGCTGAGCTGAACTGGGCTGAGCTGAGCTGGGCTGGGCCGGGCCGGGCCGGGCTGGGCTGGGCCTGGCTGCTGGCCCTGCCCTGGGTCACTGCTCTCTCTTTAATGAGCCTCCTCCGCTCGCAGACGCAGCCCAAGCAGGGCCGGCTCCAGTGATTAAAACAATCTGAGCTCTTGGCACTCCCAGGGCAGTCATTTACAAACAAAAAAGGCCCTTGTAGGGAATTAATTCTCCCTTGGAAACAAATACATTATTAAATGGTTCAGTTGGCTGAGACAGCACATTGCCAGGTTGGGTGGGAGTCCCCAGGGAGGCCCTGTGGCTTCTGCTGGTGACATTCCTGTGCTGGTTCCATCATCCTTGGGCTGAGCCTTCCAGCTACTGGGAGCTTCCCTTCCCATGGCAGGGGACTGGAACTGGGTGGTCTTTAAGGTCACTTACAGGCCAAACCATTCCACAATTCTGTGAAGGAAGCAGCATCTCCAGCTGGGAGGGGCAGGCAGCTGTCAGTTGTTTTCCTTGGGTTCTCCATGACTTTTACCCCCAAAAATTGGCAGTAGCCATGAGGTCATAGGATCACGGAATTGTTAAGGTTGGAGAAGATTGTTAAGATGATCAAGTCCAACCCTCAAGGCAGTGGGAGGGAGAGGCAGGCACTGTCCCCTCCTGGCTCATCACACCAAGCAGTGGCCTGGGGCCCATGGCCCCATCATCTTTTGTTCAGTGCAAACTCATACATCACATGGAAGCTTAAAAACCCTTTAAGGAGCTTCTGAGGAGTTCCTTGCATTTATTATCAAGCTCAGATCCTGTCAGACAATGGGTTTGTCATCTTGCAGAGCCTCCTCTGGGGGTCCTCCCCTGCTGTGCTCGGGGACAGTTTTGTGTCCCCAGTGTGGCCACACACCAGTGAGCTGTGCTTTGCATTTCCAAGGGTTTAATCACAATCCCGTGGCAGGGAGAAGGTTGGGGTGGTTTCCAGCTCTCTTTGGCGTGTCCAGGTGGAAGACAAGGATGATCTTGTGAAAAGTGCATATTGCATGGCTCTGCGCAGATATTTACCATATCTATTTTGATGTATTGATTAGTGGTGCTGCATTAACATTTTAATAGTATGATAAATGTAGTCTCGTAATTAAAAGGTAACTTTTGTAGTTAAAATAAGAACTATGTTAGTGAGATGTTTTTAAGAAAGGAATGAGGCACTTGCACCAGATAGCAGCCCCAGGACACCTCAATCTTTCAGAGAAAAAGAATTTATTGCTCCATTATCAGAAGAAACTAACTTCTTCCCGCCTTGAAGGCGCTGTCAGGATTAGAAGGAAGAAGTTGATGATGACCAGACAGAATCCTGTGTTTGAATGGAATCAAACATCATCATGGATGAGGTGTATGAATATGCAACAAGCTATTGCTTTTAAGGGTTAATCTTTGTAAACGGGGGTCCTTTTTCGGGCTTGTGCTGCCCAGAAAAGGTACGTGGGGGTCCATAACTCTTTGTCTTTATTGTCTCATATTGTCCTAATCCAATTGTACAAATTATTATTACTCTAATTGTAATAATATTACTATTATTACTACTATTTTAGTAATAATTTTATTATTATTACTATTATTTATATTACTATTCTTATATTTTATTATTATTTTTATAATTATATATAATATATATTTTATAATGATATATAATATATATCATTATTTGTGTATAATTATTTTATTTTTATAATTATTTTTCATATTATTTGTATTATTATTTTTATTTTTTATCATTTTTAGTATTTTTTATTATTACTATTATTTGTATTACTATTTTTATAATTATTTGTATATAATTATGTATAATTTATATTATATAATTATATATATTATATATCATTATTTGTATAGATTTTTTATAATTTTAATAATTATTTGTATTACTATTTTTATTTTTGATCATTTTTAATAACATTTTTAATTATCATTATTATTTGTATTACTAATTTTATAATTTTTATAATTATTTGTATATAATTATATATCATCTAATATACAATTATATATTTTATATACAGTTATTTGTATATAATTATTTTTATAATTATTTTTAATAATTATTTGTATTACTATTTTTATTTTTTATAATTTTAGTAAAAATATTATTATTACTATTATTTGTATACTGTTTTTATTTTTTATAATTTTAGTAAATTTTTTTATTATTATTACTATGATTTGTATTACTATTTTTATTTTTTTATAATATTTAGTAAAAATTTTTATTATTATTACTATGATTTGTATTACTGTTTTTATTTTTATAATTGTAGTAAAAATTTTTTATTATTATTACTATGATTTGTATTACTGTTTTTATTTTTTTATCATTTTTAGTAAATTTTTTTCATTATTATTACTATGATTTGTATTACTGTTTTTATTTTTTATCATTTTTAGTAAATTTTTTTATTATTATTACTATGATTTGTATTACTGTTTTTATTTTTTATCATTTTTAGTAAATTTTTTATTATTATTACTATGATTTGTATTACTGTTTTTATTTTTTATAATTTTTAGTAACAATTTTTTATTATTATTATTACTATGATTTGTATTACTGTTTTTATTTTTTACAATTTTTAGTAAAAATTTTTTATTATTATTATTACTATGATTTGTATTACTGTTTTTGTTTTTTATAATTTTTAGTAAATTTTTCATTATTATTACTATTATTTGTATTACCTTTTCTATAACTTATTAAACTTGAAACATTTTTATTACTATTCAACTTTCAACATTTTCATAACCATTTTATTCCTGTTAAACTTTGAACATTTTCAGAACAAGCGGTTGGCGTTTCTCACAGTCCGTTCTGTCGTGTGTTTGCTCCCGCAGTGAAGGAGCTGCTGGCCTCGCCCAAGCTGAGCCACAAGAGAGCGTTCAGCGACGATGCGGCCCAGCGCAGCCCCGCCGAGCCCGGAGCCCCGCAGAGCCCCCGCTCGTCGCTGTGCATCAACGGCAGCCACGTGTACGGGGAGGAGGCAGCGGTGCCCCGGAACCCGCCCGCCTCTGCCCCCCTGCCCGTGCCCCGCAGGCAGGACGAGCCCCTGGGCTTCGCCCCCCTGCCCGCCGAGCCCCCCTGGGGGCTGGGCAGCCTGGAGAGGGCCCAGCAGAGGGACGAGCCCAGGTTCATCCCGTCCCCTCCCAGCCTGGCCCTGCAGGAAGAGCTCAAGGTGTCCACCAAGGCCGTGACCCTCAGCAACCACCTGGGCAGGGCCAGGATGGAGGAGAGCGCGCGCCTGGAGGGCAAACCCAGCCAGGGTGCAGCTCCTCTAGGCTTCCCCACCGAGCCAGCCAAGGACAGAGCGCCTGAGGACAGCAGGAAGGAGGACAAGAAAGCCAAGGGAGGCTTCTTCCACCACGGGGGCAAAGGCCAGGGGGACAGAGGGACCCCCGTGCACGCCTCGGCCGCGGGGGATGAGAGGAGTAAGAGCAGCGGCTGGTTTGGGTCCAAGGAGCCCAAAGAGTCCCCTCAGAAACCCAGGTCAGTGCCAGGGGTGTGGAGGTCCAGGCTGGTGATTCCTGCCCCAAATTCCTGTCTCCAGCGGCTCCTGGGTGCTCCTGGGAGTGCTCAGGCAAGGGCAGAGCAGGGGAAATGCTTCCTTGCTCTTAAATGTCTCAAAGGGAAGGGGATTTTCCTGGATCCTCTCCTGGTTTCTGCCAGAAACCACCTCTGCTGGATGTGGGATGTGTTTTGCTCTCAAGGAGGGGAGGGATCCCCTCCATGGAGAGGTGAGGCTCAGTGTGGTCACACCAAGTGGTTCTGTGGCCTCAAAATACAGATTCATTATCCTTTAATGAGCTAAAAAAGCTTCCCTGGGAGTCAGGCTGGGATGTGGGATACTGGGATTTGTAATCACATTCCTGTTATGAACCCCACACCCCCCAGAGGGTCTGGTCAGGGCGCAGCACTTTGTGTATTTGAGATACCATGAATATTCCCAAAGTAACTAATCCCAACCCTGCTCTTTCCTCTTCCCATCCCACCCAGCCTCCCCTTCTCCCAGTAATGAATCTCTAACTGTTCTTGCTTTGTGTGGTGATTCATCCCTCCAAATCCTCAGGGTTTGTGGTGTTTGTGCTGTTCTTGTGAGGAATTCATCACCCATGTCCCCCCTGGAGCTGAGCTGGCAGTCCAGAGGTCGAGGGTGGTGTCAGTGAGAGGCAGGAAATGGGGTTAAACTCAGCCAGAGAAAACAACCAGCACTCAGGGCAGAGCTGCTTCAGTCTGCAGGCTTGTTTGTTAGAGGGATTTTCTAATCTGGGCTGACTTTACCCTCATTTATTAAGCAGAAGGATTTTGGTTCAGTCTGAGCCTCCTTTAATGAAGAGGGCACTCCTGGTTTATTCCACATAACCTGGCTCCCACCGGGGTTAAACTTGTGAGGGGATGAGCACATCCCTCAGCCTGGCTCCAGCACCAGCCCCAAAATTCCTCCTTTCCACAGGAAGGTGTCGTGCTCGTGGTGGCCTTGGGGCTGCACAGGCTGAGCTGGGGACACTGGGACAGGCAGGAGCTGCTCCCTGGGGCAGGAACATCAGGAATATCCCATCCCACTGGAGCTCAGTCCCACAAAGTCTAGCACTGGCAAGGAGCAGGCAGGAGGAGAGACAAGTGTGAGGTCTGGGGGCTGCTGTGCTGCACCCCTGGCATTCCCCGTCCCTGGCAGTGCCCAAGGATGGGGCTTGGAGCACCCTGGGGTGGTGGAAGGTCCCTGTCCATGGCAGGGGTGGAATGGGATGGGCTTTAAAGCCCCTTCCAACCCTCACCATGCTGTGATTCTGGGATTCCCAGGAGACTCCAAGCCCTGGCAGTGCTTTGGTGTCACATGCCAGGGCAGGGTTTGTGCATGAGCCTGAAGGACTCTGGTCTCTGCACCCTGTCCTTGAGGAAGGACAGAGCATTCCCACTCAAGACTGTTCTTTTAATTTTTTTTTTCTAATTTTGGGGTAAGAAACCTGCTGATTAAGGCCTAGAATAAAAAATCAAGGCTTAAAAATCCTGCTGTATCCAGGCAGTGCCTCCACAAGTGCCTGAGGCAGCCAGGGAAGCATCGATGGGATGGGATGGGATGGGATGGGATGGGATGGGATGGGATGGGATGGGATGGGATGGGATGGGATGGGATGGGATGGGATGGAGCAGCCCTCAGCATCTCTCTTTGGGGCCTTTTCCTTTGGAAAATGGGTGAGAAGCCAGCAGGTTTTCCCCTTTTTCTTTGGAAAATGGATGAGAAGCCAGCAGGTTTTCCCCTTTTCCTTTGGAAAATGGATGAGAAGCCAGCAGGTTTTCCCCTTTTCCTTTGGAAAATGGATGAGAAGCCAGCAGGGTTTCCCCTTTTCTGTGGGAAATGGATGAGAAGCCAGCAGGTTTTCCCCTTTTCCTTTGGAAAATGGATGAGAAGCCAGCAGGTTTTCCCCTTTTCCTTTGGAAAATAGATGAGAAGCCAGCAGGTTTTCCCCTCTTGGCAGTGCTGGGAAGGAGGCAGGCAGGGCCATGATGCTCTGATTTTGAGGCAGGGATGTCAGATCCAGCTGGAGTTCAGCTCCTTATCCATCCAACCCAGTGGATAATCACCAGGAGAGCCCCTAAACACTGCTGCTTCCTGACAGCTCCCTGCACTCATCCCCAGCCCTGCTCCTTTCCCAGAGACTTCCACTCCATGGCTTTGTTTAAATCCACTCCAGTGCTCACAGTTTAATCTCAGGCTCAGCCAGAGCTGAGCTTTGCTCAGAGCTGCCTTGCTGAGGACTTTGTCTGTCCTTGAGGAGAGACTTGGGTGAGCAGTGGCAGCAGCTCCTCTGGCTGGGGTTTTCTCTCCCAAAACCAGGAATGGATCCCAAGCAGCACGAGCTACAGGAAAGGGATTCACAGAACGCCTTTTGGGTGTTTAGGAACATAGGAGTGGGCTTTAGGTGCAGTTTGCAATTGAGAATGGGAAATAGTGAGCTTGAACTGGAGCAGGGGGGATTGAGAGTGGGAGCTGGGAGGAGTGGCTCCTGGAGCAGGGGGAAATGCTGGAGCTGCCTGGCTGGGAAGGGATTCTCCCTCCCAGTGTCCAGGGATTGGGCTGAGCTGAGAACCAGGGATTGGGATAGCTGAGAACCTTTGGGGAGCATTGCAGGGATCATTTGGTGGCTGACTGGCTGCAGAAAGGCCCTGTCCATCCTCACAGGGACAGGGTTTGTCTCTGCCCTGCTCTTCCCAGTGCTTCAGTTTGCCTGGCCATTCATTAGGACATCATTACTCATTTTAATTATACACAGCTGACTTCTCTGATTTCATTTTGCTTCCTTACACTGAACGACCTCATGGCCCAGGCTGCTGGTTCAGGTCAAAGCTGTGGAAGAGCTTTTAGGTCTTGGTGGCTTCAAAGTGCCAGAGGGCAGGGTCAGAAGGGATCTTAGCAAGGAATTCCTGGCTGGGAGGGTGGGCAGGGGCTGGGCTGGAATTCCCAGAGCAGCTGTGGCTGCCCCTGGATCCCTGGCAGTGCCCAAGGCCAGGCTGGACACTTGGAGCAGCCTGGGACAGTGGGAGGTGTCCCTGCCATGGCAGGGGTGGCACTGGATGGGATTTGAGGTCCCTTCCAGCCCAAACCATTCCAGATTCTCTGGTCTCTGGGGGTTCTCTGATGTCCATCTGTGGCTGTTCAGTAGCACTGTCACTCCTAGAGCTGAATTAACCCTTGCTCTGGAGAGAAGCAGCCTCTGAACTGAGCAGTTTTAAGTCTTATTTGCAGAAAGGACTTTTCCCCTCCTGCTCTCCTGACTCTGGAAACTTCTGCCAGCAGCACCCTCTCATCTTTTTGCTCACCTTGGATAGGCCAAGTTTAACCCAGAGCTGAAGGTGGTGAGAAAGCATCAAAACCAGTCACTTTGCAAGCCCAGAAGCCTCAGCCTGTAATTAGTTAAAAGGTCTGTAATTAGAAGGATGGTTTGAGTTTGCCTGCAGCAAAGCCCAGCCTGGCACAGCTCATCTTTACCCACTTGCTCTGCCAAACACACCCTTCCCAAAATAAGGAGCTGCTGCTTTGGGCTGGGTTTAACTGGAGCTTTATAAAGAGGATTTTGTTGTGTGCTGGGTGGGTTTTGCTGAGCCCTCAGTGTGGGAGCTGCCTCTGCAAACCTGCCTGTGCTCTCCCTGGGGACAGAACAGGGCATTTCTGCCTTCAGCCCTTATTTACGCCCCATTTTCCCTGATCCTTCTCTGGGAAGCAGGTCCCAAAGGCTCTGCTCATCATCCCTGGCTTTGCTAATCCCTGGAGCTGCAGGCTTTGATCCTGGAGGGGATGGAGCAGTAGGAAGATGGTGTTTGCTCTTTGGAGGCTGAATAAAAGCCTGGTTGGGGGTTGTTGCTTTGAATGTCAGTGGTTAAGGGCTGTGTGTAAGGAAGAAGCTCAGCAGGTTTATTTGAGGCAAAGCCTGGGGCTGGAACAATCCTTTACATGTTTCCAGGGTTTCCTCCAATGTTATCAGAGCTCTGCAGCTCCTGCTTCCTGTGGAGAATCCTGATGATAAAATGGGGCTGCATCTTAGGCCTGGAAGCAGGAGAAAGAGGAAATTGTGCTCTGTCCTATAAAAACAGGGGCACCAGTTCCATTTTCAGGTTCAAGCCCCTTCCCAGAGCCCATACTCCTGGATCCAGCAGTGAGGCCAAATATTGACTCAGTTCCTCCCTGTTCCTCGTGTGCTCCTAAAAATTGCCTTTCCTAAGGGCTGGGAATGGGAGCAAGGCTTGGGATGGAGCAGAGTCCTTGGCCAGGCTGGCAGTGCTGGCATGGAGCTCGTGGCAGCCCCTCCAAAGCCAGCAGCACCCCCAGAGCAGAGCCTGGGAGGCTGCAGGGGTTGAGGAAGAGGAAGGCCATGATGTGAAAATAGGGCCCTGTGGCTAACAGGGATGAATCCATGGGAGCCATCAGGTCACAGCTGTGGCACAGGGGTTGTGCAGCTCTGCCCCTGCCTTGGAGCAGCCCCAGGGATGGAGTGGGGTCAGTGTGAAGATGGAAAATGGCTCTTCGTGCTGCTGAGCCTGCCCTTCCCAGGGATGGACAGGAGGCAGGATGGGGAGCTGGACCCAGAGCTGGACTCAGCCCTGATGTGCTTGGGACCCATCCAGGAAAAGCACAGCCCCACTCTCACTCCTAAAAGTGGGAATTGGGGGCTGAAGTTGGCATCTCCCTGCATTCCTACTGCCCAGATTTTTTAAATTCCCGTGGTTTTGAGGGCAAATGTCTGTAAAGGAAGATCTGTCCATTTGAATGGGGATGATGGACAGGTGAGGCCCAAGGGAAGAGCAAAGTGGTTATTGCACAGATAATTATTGCAGATCATTTATGGATTGTTATAGGTGATTTATTATTGAGAAACCCAGTCCTTCCACCTCTGGAATTCCTATTTAAAACACATTCCCTGACTCCTTCCCTCTGGTGCTCCCACCCTGTACAAAAATGTCCTGGGCTGCTGTTCTCACCTCTTCCCATCCCTTCCAGCACAATTCCTGCTCCTGCTGGTGGGAGGAGGCTCCTGATCCCTGCCAGGTCTGGAGCTGCTGCAGGATGCTCCAGCCCCCCCATCCTGTGCTTTTCCACCCAGGGGAGCCCTGTCTGTGGGAAAACGGGGACAAAAGCAGCTTGGGAGTGGCACCCCCGGGTCCAGCCCTGCTGGAGGGATTTCCCTTGGGCTGCAGCACAGCTCTGCCCTCAGCACAGCAGGGCTGGCTCCCTCCATGCCCTTCCCATTCTCCTGCTGGTGCAGAGCTCCCCACCCTCCTGCAGCCAGGCTGGGCCCTGCAGAGCCCTGCTCAGCCCGAGAGCCAGGCTGGGATCCGGAGGGAGAAATCTCCCTGCACTGAACAAGCTGTTTCCAATAGACTTTTTCCATCAGGGGGTTGCTCAGCAATATTTTATTTCCTTTTTTTTTTTTTTTATTGCTGCGAGGCTCAAAGGCGTCTGTGAAGTGCTGCCAAACAAATAAATGAGGGCAGGGAGGTACCCGAGATTTATTTTGGCTGGCGGAGATATGTGCTGGGAACGGGAGGGGAAGGAGGAGCAGCAGCAGCAGGAGGAGGAGGAGGAGGGTGAGTCAGCGTTTCAGTGCTGCACTGAGCTGCTTCCATCAGACAAGTGTAGGTTTCCCTCTAGAGGAATCTGCCGTGCTCCACTCCTGCTTTCACCCAGCACTTCCAGCATCTCCCTCAGGGGGGTGGGAAACGGGATTTTGGGCTCAGAGCAAGGAATGGGGTCAGGCAGGGGTGTCCATCCCAAGGAATGGGGTGGAACAGGGGTGTCCATCCCAAGGAATGGGGTGGAACAGGGGTGTCCATCCCAAGGAATGGGGTGGAACAGGGGTGTCCATCCCAAGGAATGGGGTCAGGCAGGGGTGTCCATCCCAAGGAATGGGGTCAGGCAGGGGTGTCCATCCCAAGGAATGGTGTGGAACAGGGGTGTCCATCCCAAGGAATGGGGTGGAACAGGGGTGTCCATCCCAAGGAATGGGGTCAGGCAGGGGTGTCCATCCCAAGGAATGGGGTCAGGCAGGGGTGTCCATCCCAAGGAATGGTGTGGAACAGGGGTGTCCATCCCAAGGAATGGGGTCAGGCAGGGGTGTCCATCCCAAGGAATGGGGTCAGGCAAGGATGTTCATCCCAAGGAATGGGGTGGAACAGTGATGCTGCAATTTGAAATCCCAGTGGAAAGTCACAGATTCTCACACAGCCTCAGGCTGTGCCAGGGAGGGGTCAGGCTGGGGTCAGGGGAGGGTCAGGCTGGATTTTGGGAAAATTTCTTCCTGTAAAGGTTTGTGCAACCCTGGCACGGCTGCCCAGGGCAGGGGTGGAGTTTCCATCCCTGGAGGGCTTTAAAAGCCCTGTGGATGTGACACTTGGGGACAGGGGTCGGTGGTGGCCTTGGCAGTGCTGGGGGTGGTTGGATTTGGTGGTCTTAGAGGGCTTTTCCAACCTAAACATTCCATGATTCTTCTGCCTGGAACTTGCAGCCAAGAGCCCCTGAACAAACCCCAGTGGGTCCCAGCAGAATGGGGTTGAGAAGCAGAAAGGAAATTTCCACTGTGGAGCTGAAGGAGGAAAATGATAATCCAGCAAAGATGGATTCAAGTTCTGTCTTTACATATTTAGCCAATATCAGCAGGTCCAGCTGATGTCTCCTGAGCTGATAGCTCCTGAGCCCCATCAGGATTTTACAAGGGATGGAGGGACAGGAGCCAGGGAATGGCTCCCACTGGGAAAGGGGAGATGGGGCTGGGATCTTGGCAAGGAATTCCTGGCTGGGCTGGAATTCCCAGAGCAGCTGGGGCTGCCCCTGGATCCCTGGCAGTGCCCAAGGCCACGTTGGACACTGGGGCTGGAGCACCTGGGACAGTGGGAGGTGTCCCTGCCATGGATGGGGTGGAATGGGATGATCCTTAAGGCCCCTTCCCACCCAAACCATTCCATGGTGACCTGGGGAATGAAGACAGGATCATCTCAGGGGTGTGAAGAGGCCTTGAAGCTGTTCCTGCACCTGTGCAGGTGGGGATTGGTGCAATTCCAGGTGCCTGGAATTGCTGCTCTGGCATCAGCCCCCCCTGAGGAGGGAACTTCACCCACTCAGCTTCTGGCAGCTGGCACAGTCATTAGCAGCCAGTGCTCGTTAATCAGTGCAGTTGATTAATGCTCTGCAGCCTTTTAGAGCTGGAGCCCAGCAGAGCTGGATCAGGCCCTGGCTGCTCTTACTCAGCACAAAGGATGGGTCTCAGTCTGGAGCAAAACATGGAAGCAGTGCCAGCAGGACAAGCAGAGGTGAGGCAGGGCTGTGTGCCCCTTGCAGCCACCCTGGGATCCTGGTGGTTGGACCTTGTCACCTTCCCTTGTCACCTTCCCTTGTCACCTTCCCTTTCCAGCTGGGAAGGAAAATTCGCCATGGTTTGCCCTGGTTAAATCTGTTTGTGGATGTTGTGAACTCAGCCAGCTGAGTGGTCAGGTACTGAGCAGCTGCTCTCCTCTTCTGGGGAGCTCAGATTTGAGGGGGACTGGGGAAAAAGGCCCAGGCCTCTGCTGATCTCCAGGCTGGGAATGCCAGGAGAGGTTTCTGTCCCCGCAGAGAGCGGCTGCCAGTCTGGGGTGCTCTGTGCCTCAGGGTCCATCAGCTTCTCCCAAAACTTCTGGAGTCTTTGTGTGCTCACGCAGGGCTCAAAACCCCTGGGAGGAGCTGGGCTGCAGCTGTGGGGTTTGCTCCTGGCTGCTCCTCCCTGGGCCAAGCAGAAGAGGACACGGAGCAGGGTGGGGCTGCCTGGGGACCAGGCTGGGCACGGCCACCATGGCTGCTTTGTGACAGCAGGAGAGGGCACCCACGAGCTGTCTGTGCCCCAAAGGAGCTGAGCTTGGAGCCAGGATGAAGGGGTCCAGGCTTTTCTTTGTCCCTGGGTTGCCAGGTCCCTTCAGTGGTGTCCTATGGCTGCTGGAGCAGAGCCAGGAGTGTTCCCTGCCCCTAGAGTGGCATGGGTGACTTTGGTGGCATGGATGGCTTCAATGGGCACCTTTCCAAGGAGCTGCTGAGAGCAGGATGTGGGAAGGGGCTGTGCAGCTGCCAGGAGTGGGAGCAAGGGGTGCCCATGGCGGGGGCATCACTCCTGGGCCGAGGTGGTGCCCGCCCAATGCCCTCCCTGCTGTGGGACCGACCAGCTGCACCATCACCAGTGTCAGCTCTTGCCTCAAGGTGGCATTTTGTGCTTTAAAATGTGTCTGAGGCGCTTGGTGGATGCACAATAACATGGAAACAGTCGTCCAAGCAACTTGGTGATCCTGCAGTGCCACCTGCAATCCCTCCCAGCAGCTGGGCAGGGAGATCCCAGGATGGAGCCCCAGGGCTGGACATGCCCTGGGCACCTTGACAAAGTAATTCATTTATTCCTTCCTCTTAAACCTTGGTGTGCCCAGACCTGGCTGATCCGTGCCCATGTTCCTCCCCAGCCAAGAGGGGAACTCTCTGGAGCTCTCTGGTGCAGGAGGCATCAATCCCATGGGATCTGCTATGGAGCAGGGCCAGGTGCCCTGTCCTGGGGATGGGATTGCTGCTCCCAAGGGTGAGGCAAGGGGATGGGCCCAGAGGAGGGAGTGTGGCAGTCAGAGCAGCAGGTGGATGTGGGATGTCCACGCCACACCCCCCTTTGTGATGTGAAAACCTCTGAGCCTGGTGAGCCTCCTCGGGGTGGTGACTCCACATTGCTGCAGTGGTTCCCAGAGGAAGATCAATGAAATCCCACAGAAAGGTCCCTCAGTCCTGCTTGAGCAGGCAGCAGGGTGCTGTCAGCCTCACTTGGGGTGAGACTCTGAATTCCAGGTGTGCTGAACCCTTTCCACCTTGGGATCCCCCTGGGGTTTCAGGCATCTTGGGCAGAAGTGATGTGACAAGGGACATGTGGGAGGTGGGGCAGAGTCCAGAGTGGGGACAGGGCCCTGTCCTGGCCATGTGCTCCACAGGGCCCTGTCCTGGCCATGTGCTCCCTCCTGCTGGGCTCTGGTTCCTCAGCCCTGTCCCTCCCTCCCGTGCAAGAGTGAGCTCTGTGTGTGCTCCCATCCTGGTCATGCTGGAAACCAGTGAGGAGGCACTGGGGTGAGCTGGGAAAGGCTCCTCTGTGTGCCTGCACTGGTTCAGGTGACCCTGATCCCTGATCCAAGAGCCCGGGCTGCTCCTGGTGCTCCACCTGCACCGGGACAAACTCACCTTGGGCTGCAGGAGGTGGGGAAACCTCTCTGGCTCCTGGGCAGAAGGGGAATGTGGAGGAGTGTCCTGGGAGCAGGGCTGCCCCTCCCTGGGTGTCGTGCATGCCCCTTCCACGCCGTGACTCCATAATCATTGCTGTGCCTAACAAGAGCCAGGCATGGATCGGTCATTGCGCTGCTTGGAGCGTCTGTGGTGTGTGTGGTGTGTGCTTCCAGCCCTGTCACAGCATTAACCAGGAGGACTGTTCTGTCTTCCCTCCACAGCCTGGAAGTGTCTCCTCAGGTAGAAACCAGCTCAGATGCTCCTTCTCATTGTGCTCCCTGCTCCCCTGCCCCGTGCCCCGCTGCCCTTGCCGCTAGCATGCCGAGCTCTAACCTCCCTCCCGCTCCTGGAGACAGACAGGCCGGATGCTTGGCCCCCACCAACCCATTCCTCAACTCCCTGCAGAGCAATCCCTTCTTTGAGGAGCTCCTCGCTGACCAGGTACTAAATTCTCCTTCACCTACTCACTTTCTCTCTAGTTTCCCGCCTGGGCCGCGTGCTGCACCCGAGGTCGCTGGGAGCTTTTATTCCTCTGAGGATTGCAGTCCCTCTGGCTCCCCAAGGCACACAGAGCCCCAGAGGGAGTCTCCAGCCCCGAGCGTTGGTGTCCCCGTGCCAGAAACCAGTCCCCCAGCGCCGGGAGAGCTCCCTCCTGCCGACACCGACACCGAGCCCGCCGTCCCCCCGCTGCCCTCGGAGTGGGACGATACCTTCGATGCCTTTGCCACCAGCAGGCTCAAACCAGAGCGGAACAAGGAGAACTTCTTTGCCTCGGTGGCAGCAGAGGGCATGGCTTTCATCGATGACCCCAGAGCCAGCCCGACCGAGAGCTCAGCGGGGCCGCCCTGCCAGAAGGGCTCCCAAGTGTTCGAAAAGGCGGCTGAAATCCCTGCGGCTCTCCGCTCTTGGACAAATTTCTCCGCTTTAGACGTGGGGGCCAACCTGGTGAGCACCACCCAGGAGGCCACGGTGATCGAGGACGTGCTGAGCCCCGTGTCCGCGGGCTCCATGGCCAGGAGGAGGAAAAGCAGCACGCCCATGGTCTGGACAGCCGCCTTTGCCTCGGGCAACCCCGGGGACAAAGAGGCATCACCGGCACTGAGCACTGAAAATAGCGCTAGGGAGGAGGGGGACAGCGGTGAGGAGGAGCCCTGCAGCACGGGGACGAACGGCTGGATGACCATAGCCACGGAGAGCGCCGCCGAGCCCTCCGAGAGCGCCGGGGAGCACACGGCGGCTCCTCAGGGCCCCTTCGGCCCGCGCCCGCCCTTCCTGGGCGAGGGCACCTTTGAGGCCCAGAGCTCGTCCCGTGCCACCACCACCACCTGTGTGCTACCCAGGAGCTCCTTCCCCCCCGAGCCGGCCCCCGAGGCCCCGCCCGGCAGCACCGTGGTGGCGGCCGTGCCCCCGCGGGTGCCGGGGGACGCGGCGGGGCTGAGGTTCCCCGAGGCGGGCGCGGAGCCCGGCGGCGGCCGGGAGGGCGCCTTGGACATCCGCAGCTCGGTGTTCCGGCTGCAGGCCAGCATGCGGCTGGAGGCCAGCGAGGGCCTGCTGCACTTCAGCTCCGACATCCGCGAGAGGCGCGTGGTGCTGGCGCCGTGGGCAGCGCCCCAGGGCCGCCCGGAGCCGCCGCCCGGCCCGGCCGGGCCGCCCCCCAAACCCCCCCGGCGGTTCGCGGCCGCGGGCCCCGTGGGGGACGGCGAGGACGAGGAGCTTGGTGGCGCCCAGCGAGGCAAGCAGGAGCCATGGGAAGAGTCAGAGCGCCCAGGAGCAGAGATGGAGTTGCCGAGGAGCCGTGTGAGCAGCGAGCCCTCCGTGCCGGCGCCTCCCAGCCTGCCCGCAGCCGGAGCGGCCGCCGCTGAAGCCGGGGGGGAGCTCGCAGCGTCTGAGGGTGCCAGAGCTGCTGCTGTGGACTCAGCAGCTGGCTTGGAGACAGGAGCCGGCCAGCTGGGGGCAGGGGACACCTCTGTGGACAAACACCCATCAGAGATGAACGAGACAGAGGTGGCCGAGCAGTTTGAGACTTGCACATCCAACTTCTCCCTGGATGGACTGGACCGGTCGGGTGCTGAGGAGAGCTGGAGCCAGCCCCGTTTATCCCCTCACGGGGCCACAGACAGTGCCAAGTGGGAAATGGCCTCCAAGCAGGAGCTGTTCCCTGAGGAGCTCAGTATTTCAGGACTGAACCCACCTTCCAAGCTAGACCTGGGCCAGCCGACCAGCTGGACAGCTCTGGAAGAGCAGGAGGCAGCTGGGCACCCACACCCGCAGCCCCCAAGGTCAGAGCACAGGCAGAGGCCGTGCCAGCTGGAGCTGGCGTGCCAGGATGGCGAGGGGCGAGCAGGAGAGCAGCCCGAGCCCCGTGCCCCTCCCCAGGAGACAGAGCAGGGCAGGACCCCCGCCAGCGAGGAGCCTGAGGGGCGCTGGGCAGAGAGCAGGATAGACTTCAAGAAAGCCGATTTCTGGAAGCCAGATAGGATAGAGAGGCACACGCAGGGAGCTTCAGCCCCGAGAAACCCCTTCACCCTGGTGCTGAGCCCCGATTCCCCGAGCAACCCCTTCGTGGAGAGAACCCCAGCCCCTGTCCCTGTCCAGGCTGTGCTGCCCGAAAAGCTTGAGCAGGGCGACTTCAGCTTCCGCAGCCCGCAGGAGGAAGCCCCCGGGCACGGCTTGCAGCCCACTAACGCTACCCCCCTGCATGTCAGCCAGCCCCTGGCCTTCTCCACCCCTTTCCCCGTGGCTGCCACTAACCCCGAGCCGTGTGGCCGCCCCCGGGCCCCCGCGGGGGTCCCTGCCCGCCGCGCCGCCGCCCGGCCCTGCCCGTGCCCGCAGCCCGGGGAAGCTTCGGCGCTCCTGGTTCTGCCCAGGGAGACACGGCCGGCTGAGAAGCCCCTTGGCCAGCAGACGACCAGGTGAGCACTGCGGGGAAGGCGAAGGGCGTGTGTGTGTGTGGGAGAGGTGAGCCCTGGCCCTTTGTGCTGCTGGCCCCCTCTGCTGCTGGCAGGGCTGAGCCCAGCTGGGCTGGCTCCAAGGAGGCTGCTCGACGCCTGCTGCAGCTCCTGTTCCCTCCCTCGGGTCCCAGAGAGCCCAGCCCGAGCTGCTGGCAGCCTTGTCTCTCTGGGATGCTGGGGAGAGTGGCCACGGGTGTGTGGTGTGGCCAGAGCAAAGGGTTCCATGCGCCCCAGCTGGAAATTCAGAGCTGCACCCACATTGCACCCAGTGCTGATTTTTGCTCCATCATCCCCCCCTCCCGTGCTTGCAGAAGAAATGCCTTTCCCGTGCCTGCCAGGAGAGCTTGTGGCTGTTTGTGCTCTCCTGAGCTCCCTCATGGCATGTGCACAGCTGCTGCCCCTGCCCTCAGCATCCATCCAGCTTTGGCTGCTTTCCTCTCCAGTGCCCACTAGGTACTGAAAACCTTCTGTCCATAGCCAAAAAAAGAGTTTTTTTCACCAGGGTGAAATGCCCCTCTGCCCTCCCTCCTGCAGAGTTGCCCATTGGTGATGAAGCACCTGGGATTTAGCCTTGAGGCTGATGGGAATGGGAAGGGTGGAAGGAAGGGGCTGTTCCTCCTCCCAGGTCAATCCTGGGTCTGTACAAATACCACAGAGCAAAGCTGGTGAGTTCAGGGCATGGAGTCTTGCTCTGTGTCCTTCAGTTCATCTCATTTTCCTGGTTCTCCTTCCCCTGCTCTGCCTGGGCTCTGCCTGCCCAGGGGATTTACTGAGCCCTAGCAGGGATTTATTGATCAGCCTCACTGATCATGAGGCAGATGAAGCTTTCTGGGGGCACCAAAATGGTAAAATCCCACCTGTCCCAAGAGCAAGATTGGTTGTCCTGGGGAGAGGAAAGGAGGGAGGATGGGGCCAGCAGAACTCACTGAGCTCCAGTCCTTCCACCAGGGTTGAGCATGAGGTGCAAAGTGATCTCGGGAGCCAAGACAGCGTCTGGCTGGGTCTGTCAGATGATATTTTTTCTTCTTATTTAAGCCAGATCCTCCAATCATTTTTAATTGGATTATTCATCCACCAGCAGATAGCCTTCTTCAAAATTTGCAGGGCTGCTGCCCAGAAACATGGATTTTGTTATGTTTCATGGAAAGAGAAGTGTCCTGTGGTCCCAAAGGGATCACTGAGGCAGTGAGGGAAGCACAGCAGTCTCTGTGGTGGTGTGGCCATCCCCAGCCTTGCCTGTGCATCCATCCAGGCCTGGCTGGCTCCTGGGATGGAATGGGCTGGGATCCAAGAGCTGCATCTCCTGGATATCAGGGCTGGCTTCTGTAGTGACACGTGGCCAGGAGCTCCTGAACGTCCCTGCTCAGGTTCCTCCAGCACCTTTTGGATCCTTGCTGTGACTGAGGAACCTCTGAAGAGCTCCTGAGGCCTCTGGGGAAGGCTCTGAGGCTCTGAACTGCTTTATAGCACTGGGGACATGTGACAACTGTCCCAGGTGAGGGAGGAAGGCTGGAAGGGATCTTTCCCCAATCCCCATGGCCATGCTTCCCTTCCCAGGATCATCTTCTGTTGGAATCACCAGAGGCACACAGATGAGGAAAAGATGGTAGGAAAAAGGAAATACTTCAGACTTGGAATGGGCATTAAGCCCTGGCTGGAGCAAAAGGGTCTGCAGGTGAAGGGGAGAGGGTACCTGGTGTGGGATGGTGAGAGTTTGGGGTGAGGGGCTTCAGTGCCTCCTCAAGAGAGCTGGAAATGGGGAGTGGGGTCCCGTGGCCCTTCCCCTCTGGTCATCTTGTGTGGCTGCCAGGGCAGGGGAGCATCAGCTACAGCTCCCAGGTGTGTGGAGGGCCTTTTGCTGCTCCTGGGGATGGGGCACGATGGTGCCTTCATTGCTGGGGATGTGTCACATCCCAGGGACAGGAGGGACACCAAGGACACCCTGGGAGCTCCACTGCCTGGAGGAGCCTGGCAGCTCTGCAGCTCCTGGCCTCTCCTTGGGATCCAGCATCTCTGCAGCTCCTGCTGCTCCATTGGAACCCAGCAGCTGTGCAGCTCCTGCTGCCTTGGATGTGGGGCTGCCTTGGCATCCTGTGGCACGTGCAGGTGACAGGACTGGGGGTGTCACAGGTGCCGAGGTGGTGGCACAGGCTGTGCCTCCCTCATGTCATGAGTGCAGAGAATCACTGTGCTCTGAAAATGAGGTGTCACCTTAGGTCACCCCATCTTGGTGATCTTCATGGAGCCCCTGGAGCTGGGAGTGTGGCTTGGCCCACGCAGGGCAGACCTGGAGAGCTGATCCTGAGCCCAGCCATTCCCCCTCCTCCTCTGGATCCTTGCTCCATGGAGAGCTGGCCCTTGGGTGCTGTGTGGTGCTCCAGGCACAGCAGCTGGGAGAGGGATTCTCCTCCATGGGAGACGGATTCCCTTGGATTCCTTCTCTGTGAGTGAGGAGCATTTTGATGAGCATTTGAAGGCTCCCTTGGGGAGCTGCTGAGGAAAATGCCCCCGGTTTTTCCCTGTGCTCTGCAGTGACCTTGGGAGTGCCAGTGAAAGCTGGGACAGGGCAAGGCTGGCTCAGAGAGGGGGACAGGGCTCGGCCAGTGTCACCCTGAGATGTTTCACCTTGGCCTTAAGCTCCATCATAACTCAGATCCACTTGGGATGCAGTTCTGGATTAGGAGCCGGTGAGCAGCTGATTCCACGCTCCAGTTGATGTTCATGGACCAGGAGAGCAAACTGGTCCAGCTTCTTGGCAGGTCCACCAGACCTTCAGACCTGGTGTGAGGTGTGAAGCTCCCCTGGAGGACCTGGTGCCACCATGCCAGGACAAACCCAGCTCGAGGAATGTCTCCAGCTCTTGGATCATCACAGGGTCACACGGAGCAGGCAGAGCCCTGCATGCACCACCCTCAGTGGGAAGCAGTAGGATAAAGAACTCTTTTCAAAAGCCCCCTTTCCAGCCCTGCAGCAGTGACTATTCCCACTGGCCATGGGGCTGGCAGCTGCCTGTCACCAGCCCTGGGTGGGAATATCTCCCTGTTCCAAACACATCCCAGCATTCCCTCTGGCTTCCCAGGGCAGCTCAGTCCCAGGGAGGTTCCCAGCCACGCTCTGGATGTGGCCTCTGTGCAGGCTGTGGGGATGCACGAGGGTGACAGTGACAGGCCATTTTGGTGGCTCCCCCAGCCCTCTCCTCACCCCTGTCCTGCAGTGTGCTGGTGCTTGTAGCTCCTGCTCAGGGTCTGGTCCCAGTGGGCAGTGCTGGAGCCCCGTGTGCAGAACAGCAGCTCCTGCAGCCCCTGGCACTGTCAGTGGCTCCCCCTCAGGGCTGTGGGATCCCTCTCCATCCTTTCCAGCTGCCCAGGACTGCTGGGCTCTGTCCTTGTGCTTGGACAGCTCTGCCAGGGGAGCAGAGAATCACAGAGTGTCCTGAGCTGCGAGAGACCCACCAGAGTCATCCATCCAACCCTGGCCCTGCTCAGGCACCCCAAAATCCCACCTGGGCATCCCTGGAGCTCTGTCCCAACTCTCCTGGAGCTCTGGCAGCCCCGGGGCCGTGCCCATTCCCTGGGCAGCCTGGGCAGTGCCAGCACCCTCTGGGGATGAACCTTTCCTGACCTCCAGCCTGAGCTGCCCTGGCCCTGCTCCAGCATTCCCTGGTGCTGTCCCTGGGCACCAGAGGGAAGAGATCAGAGCTGCCCCTGTGCTGTCCCTTGGGAGGAGCTGATCCTTGGGCTTGTTGGAGCAGGTTGGTGGCTGCCAGTGCTGTTCCCTCCCAGCATAGGGACAGCAGGAGGCATCATCATGGTTGAAGAGGATTGAAGAGGATTTCCACATCCTTGGTATGTCCTGATCCCATCACCATGGCTGAGGCACCACTGGGACACACAGCTGGTGGGGCTGTGAGAGGCTTTGCAGAGGTCCCAGGTGGAGGTTTGGGTGTTTCCATCCCAATGGAGGGAAGTTTGGGTGTTTCTATCCCCATGGATGGACTTTTGGATATTTCCTTCCTAGTGGATGGATGTTTGGATGTTTCCATCCCAGTGGATGGATATTTAGATCTTTCGACGTTTCCATCTCAAGGATGGATGTTTGGATGTTTCCATCCCAATGGATGGATATTTGGATGTTTCCATCCCAGTGGATGGATATTTAGATCTTTGGATGTTTCTATCTCAAGCATGGATGTTTGGGTGTTTCCATCCCCGTGGATGTAGGTTTGGGTGTTTCCATCCCAATGGATGGATATTTGGATGTTTCCATCCCAGTGGATGGATATGTGGATGTTTCCATCCCAATGGATGGATATGTGGATGTTTCTATCTCAAGGATGGATATTTGGATGTTTCCATCCCAGTGGATGGAAGTTTGGATGTTTCCATCCCAATGGATGGATATTTGGATGTTTCCATCCCAGTGGATGGATATTTGGATGTTTCCATCCCAATGGATGGATATGTGGATGTTTCTATCTCAAGGATGGATATTTGGATGTTTCCATCCCAATGGATGGATATTTGGATGTTTCCATCCCAATGGATGGATATTTGGATGTTTCCATCCCAGTGGATGGATATTTGGATGTTTCCATCCCAATGGGTGGATGTTTCCATCCCAATGGATGGACTTTTGGATGTTTCCATCCCAATGGACAGATATTTGGATGTTTCCATCCCAAGGATGGTGCACAGCTGTGCCTGCTCCTTGCAGGGAGGGAGCATCAGGTCACTTCTCTTTCCATCATGCTGAGAAGGAACTGGACTTTGTTCAAGCCCAGAAAGAACCTTTTGGGTGAAAAGTGAGGCCAAAATAAATGAAAATTGAGTTCCCCCTTAACTGGCTCCTCACCCTCCTTTTGGCCTCATGGAGAACGACAATTCTGTGGTCTCTTTCAGGCAGGTGCCATTCAGCTCTTGGGCTGGAGCATCAGTGGTGACCCCAGAGTAATCTGGGGGTCCCTGGGCAGCAAAAAGCTGCTCTGGGCAGTGGGTGCAGCAGGCTCTGATCACACTGGAGCTGCATTTCAGCCCCTGGCAGCCGGGAGTTGTGACCCACAGCATTCCCAGTGAGGATGGGCAGTGCAGGTGTGGGCTCCAGGATCTCAGCCAAACACACGTGCTGGGGCTCCTTGTCTCCTGTGTGGGTGGGAGCAGCTCCAGGGGCTCTGCCCTGCCCTGCTGGCTCTCCTTGGATCAGGAGAGCTCTGGGTGCCACAGACAGGGGGATTCAGCTGTTCCTCAGGCTCCTGGGTGGTGCCATCCCTGTACAGCCCCGGGGACAGGGAGCACTGGGGTGCTGATTGTCCCCCCTTGTTGCCCACAGCCCCCACCCCGTGAAGCCCCTGAGTGCTGTGCAGGAGGGCTCCAGCGAGAGGAAGCAGCAGCACAGGGCCAGCCTGAGCAATGGCCCGGAGAGGCTGAAGACAGTGACCACGAGCAGCGTGCAGCCCCTGGCCCCGGCCTCCCAGCAGGACAAAAGCGACCCCAAGGTAAAGGTAGGAGGCTGTGCCACCCCTGCTCCAGGGGTGCTGCTCCAGGGCCTGCCAGGGCATGGGTGAGGGTCCAGCCCTTGGGCTGCTCTGCCCCCCATCTCCCATGGGCTCTGCACCTCCTCGCCCCATTGTTCTCCCATCACCTGCTTTGCTTTGGGGGTGGTGTTCTGCAGTGTGTGAGTGAATCTCTGCTTGTAGAAACATGGAATGGGTTGGGAGGGACTTTAAATCCCATCCAGTGCCACCCCTGCCATGGGCAGGGACACCTCCCATTGTCCCAGGCTGCTCCAAGCCCCAGTGTCCAACCTGGTCTCCACAAGGTGTGGAAGGTGGAAGGTTTAGTGGCTGCCTGCCTGATCCCCTGAAAGGTTCCTAATCCTGGCAGGGGGAAGGTCCTTCCTGGAGCTTTTCTGACCTGGATATACTCCAAACACTGCTGTGCTGGAGCAGCAAAGCACCCGTGGCACCTCTGAGGACACAGAGGGTGTTCTGAGAGTGACCCCTGCATCCCTTTATCCACTCCCACTCCGTTTGCCTCCCCAGTGTCACATGGAAAATGCTGCTGGGTTCACCTGATTGAAGGACAAGCACAACCCCGCAGGTCTCTGCACCCTGTGGGTGCTGCAGGGAGTTCAGCTGGTGCTTTATGAGCACACAAGGTCTCTGTGGGTCCCCTGCCTTTCCAGTTTGGAAAGACAGACATGGAAAGTCGGAGTGCTCTGTCTGTTACTGCATCCTGCAGACATTACCAGGAGCAGAGGTTTTAATGCCAGTCCCTGAATGTCCCTCTTGCTTCCCAGCAGGACCCTGGCCAGCTGGACCAGTCAGCCAAGTATTACCACCTGACCCACGACGAGCTGATCCAGCTGCTGCTGCAGAAGGAGAGCGAGCTGAGCAAGAAGGAGGAGCACATCCACGAGCTGGAGAACTACATTGACCAGCTGCTGGTGCGCATCATGGAGCAGTCCCCCACGCTGCTGCAGATCCCTCTGGGGGGAGGCCAGGCCCCCTGAGCCTGCCCAGGGCAGCAGCACCCAGCAGAGCTGTGCCCCAGTACCCACCACGCTACCAACACCCCCGCACTCCCTCCTCTCACCCAAGGCCTCCAGTGGCTTCTGTTCCCAGAGTTAGCAGGAAGGGTTGGCTGCTCCTTCCCAGCCCCAGCTTAGCCCAGCTCGGCTCCAGGGAGCTGTAGGGTGGTGGGCTGCCAGCACCCTATGGGGAGGAGCAGAGCCCTCCCCTCCAGGCAGGCGCCTCCCTGGGTTCCTGTCGCTGTGACCAAGTGCCACCTCCCGGGCACTCCTCCTGCCAGAGCTTTAAGTGACCCCTGGACATCTGAGAGCTGGAAACCATCTCCTCGTGACTTCATCCTGCTGCTGCTCCTCTGCCCACACTCCTCCTCCTCCTCTCTCCCCTGAGGGTGGTGTCCTCTGGCTGATGTTGGGCTGGTGGGTGACACTGGGGACACTGAGACTCCCTGAGGCTCCCCCAGCACGTTCCTGACCAGAGCCTGTGGGATGCCCCTTCCCCTCCTGCCCCAGTTACCCCCAGTGAAGGGTGAAGAGCCAACTCCAGTTTGTGCCACTCCCTCAGCACACTTGTGGGAGATGCTCCACAAAGGGACAGCGCTGGGCCTGGTGGTGTCAGAGCCTGGCTGGGCCACGCTGGCTCTGTCACAGCACCAGTGCCAGGCTGACACTGCCTGGGTGCCTCATGGCTGGACTGGAAATATGGCAGAGGTGCTCCAGGAGTGCTGCAGGAGATCCTCTGCATGCCCCCACCCAGCAGAGGCTGCTGTGCCCTGGAGGGACCCAGGAGTGCAGAATCCATACTGAATTTCCACTCAGTATTCCCAGGAATGGCTGCTCACAGCTGCCCTGCCCTGGCCTGCCTCGTCTGTCCAGCAGAGCCAGAAAATGCCCCCAGAGTGAGGTCTGGGGGGTCTGACCCCTCTGCAGGGCCCCTGTGGGATCAGGCACCCCAAACCCTCCTGGCACAGCCCAGAATTCCCAAATCCTGGCAGGGCAGTGCCCAGCCTGCTCCCCTGATCACATCCACAGGCTGGGATCAGCTCTCCAGGGCAGTGCCCAGCCTGCTCCCCTGAGCACATCCACACTGGGATGGGTTCTCCAGGGCAGTGCCCAGCCTGCTCCCCTGATCACATCCACAGGCTGGGATCAGCTCTCCAGGGCAGTGCCCAGCCTGCTCCCCTGAGCACATCCACAGGCTGGGATGGGCTCTCCAGGGCAGTGCCCAGCCTGCTCCCCTGAGCACATCCACTCTGGGATGAGTTCTCCAGGGCAGTGCCCAGCCTCCTCTCCAGGGCAGTGCCCAGCCTCAGGGGCAGCTCTGTTCCCTGCTGTCCCCCGAGTGACCACCCAAAGGTGAAGTAGTGTGAGACCACGACTGTTTCCTTTGTTCCAGTTGTAAACTTGTCTGTTGCAATCTTCATCAAATTCAGTATATCATCTCTTTTGGCGTGCCAATTCCCCTTTTTGTTTCCAATTTTGAAGTAAAGTTATGTTTGAAGTAAAATTATGCAAAGTAAGCTGGCTAAGGCTGCAGGGACCCCCTTGAAGGCCTGAGGGGATTCCAGCCCATATTCAGTCTCCACAGACAAGGAACACTCCCTGGGGCAGCACTTTGGGATGGAGCGAGGATGAAGAAAGTGTAGGACTGGTGTAATTGCACCAGTTTGGAGGGGTATCATTTTTGTTAAATGGGGTTACATCTTTCCTGTGGGTAGACCTGATAAGTTCAAGGTGGGTCAAGTCTTGGTTGGGAGGTTGATATTGAAGTTGGACACAATAATGAGCTTTGAAGGACCCCAACAGCTCTAACTCCTGGAATTTCTCTGGTGCTCAAGGCAGGGGGTCTTGCTCTGCCCATCCCAAGCATCTGCCAGATTGTGTTTCTTATCTGTATGTGGGTATCCATTTGCTGCTAAGGAACCCCTACCAGGCACATTGACAGAGGGTTGTCCACGCTGTCCATGGACAGGCAGAGATTGTCCTGCTGTAAAGTCTTGGCCAGTGTGACCCAGATGTTCTGGCTGGGCTGAGGGACAATCCATGCACCAGCTGATGGAAAGGTGAGGAGCATCCAAAATCCTGTCTGGAACAGCTGGGGATTCCCTGCCACTGGAGCCATGGTAGAATACCTGGGGATGAGTTGATCTGTGAGTTTGAAAAAATGGATTTTTAGACTTATATGACTTTAACAGCCTCTCATATCTTCCCATCTGATCCCCTCAGTTTTTACTGAGTAGAAAAGAGGAGGGAAAACAAGAGGGGTTAACAATGCAACAAACTAAAGAGGGGTAGCACTAAAACTAACCAAAGAGGGGTAACAGTGCAAAACAATGAGCAAATGAAACTCAACAGTCCTAATAATCTTCTGGAGCAGTGCAGAGTCATCTTCTGTGACCAACATCTGTGTTCACACTCTTTTTCCTTCTCTGCTCCACACCACCCGAGCTTGATGTCTTTGCTGTCTGTGAGGTTCAGGGGGAGTGTCTCTGGGTGCTGCATTTGGCACTTTGATACACAGCCTGACATTCCTGCCTGGAGTCCACCTTGGGCCAGATCCTGTAGACATGCCAGCATAGCCTCTACCCTAAGGAATTAATTTAAATGGGCTCAATATTTGTTTGGATTGGGGGTCTTTGATCAGCACAGGGGGTTTCTCTGTGAACTGGGATCTGTGCATATTGGAGAAGTGTCTGACAATGGGGGATTTGGCTCCATGAATGAATTATTAAGAAAATTGATGACATAAAGAGCCTTACATAATCGTCCTACATCCAGTAGTGTTTCAACTCCCCTGTGCTGCTGATCAAGGACTCTCTTGAGTGTGCAGTGAGCCCTCTATACAACAGATTGCCCTGTTGGTGAATGGGAATGCCACTGGTTTGTTTCACCCCCACATTAATCTGGGAACTGTTTGAAATTTTTGGAGATGTAAGCAGGACCATTATCTGCTTGGAGAATGCCTAGGGTGGAGAATGCTAGGAGAAAATGTTGGATGACATCTTTTGTCTTTTCTCCTGCATGGGCTGATGCAAATACTGCCCCAGAGGACTTATCTATGGAATGAAGGCCAAATTAAGGAATTAAATTCCAAATTATGGAATTAAGGGCCAAAAGCAGCTCAGAGTTCTTGTTATACCATTTTCCTCTAGCCCCCATGGGGAAGCCTACATATTCAATATCTCCATTAGTCAGGTCTTGTGTTTGTGAATGAGTTTTTGTCTCCCAAAAGGTGCATAATGTGTGACATCTGTTTGCAAAAGCTGTAAACTTTCACGGCCTTGGGGGTTGACCCTGGCCCTCAGAGAGGACAAAGCAAACTCCTGGCAATTGGGGCAGGAGCCCACGATTGCTCTTGCCTGTTCTCTTGTGATTTTAAACATTCTGACAAGGGCTGGCACATTTTGGTGAAAAAACTGATGGCTCAATTTAGCCTGATTGAAAATATCTGCCCTCCAGCTGCCTTCTGTAGCTGGTCCTGGGAGGTCAGTGTGTGGCCTCACGTGCATGATGTGATATGGCTGCTCTCACTGGGAGAGGAGGTATGTTCATTTTGAGAGCAGTTTTGAGAGAAATCTAGATTTGGCACTTCCTTTAACAAGGAATGTTCTGCTCTCTCAGCTATTCCAGCAACATAGGCCGAATCAGTGACTAAATTTAAGGGTTGTTTGAATTTCTCAAAGGCTCTGACAACGGCTGCTAATTCTGTAGTTTGTGGGGATCCTTGAACAATCTGAACATCAGACTCCCATTCTTGAGTGTCAGGATTCTTCCACATCATAACTGACTTGTGGGATCCCCCTGAACCATCTGTAAATACAGTCTATGCCTTTAGAGGAGTTCTACTTTTTAATGAATTTGGGACCAAATTGAAGCAAGCATTAAATAGTTTCTGCTTTGGTAGGTGGATGAAGATTTGGCCTGGGTAGCTGTCCGAGCAAACTGGAGGTGTTCAGTGGTTTGGAGCAAAGGTTCTGGCCTGTTCAACGTCACTGGAAGATAGATGCCTGTAAATTCACACCCTACCAGGGTCCTGAGGTGAGCTCTGGCCTTTCTGATAAGCTGGGCCTAAGCTCCTGGGGTGTTGTGATGTCTTATTGGTCTGTGTGATTGAAACACCCACTCTGTGATTAGGAGCTGATCTCTCAGAGTGGGTCCCACTGGAAAATGGGCCCATGGAACTTGGGTGGTTTACCCAGGATGACAAATTGGAAAGGCAGGGTAGGATCAGCACTGTGGGCTTGTCTCTGGACAATGCTTCTGATACCTTCTGGATCACTCATGGGCCTTTGGTGTGATGGTTCCTGGGGAGTCGAGGTCATCAGGGCCTCTCAGGAGGTTGAAAAGGGGTGCAAGGTCCTCAGTCATGATCCCTAGCAGTGAACAAACCCAGTTTATGGTCCCACATAGCTGATGAAGGTCCCTCAGGGTCCTTGGGTTGTCGTCATGGTGAGCTGCTGGGGCACATTGGTCCTTTTGCTGATCCAGAGTCCAAGGCAGGTCCATGGGCAGATGTGCTGAATCTTCTCAGTAGCAATTTCAAATCTGCTCCTTCAGTGGCTTGGATAGTCTGAGAACAGTCTCCAAATAGTAGTCAGTCTCAGTGCATACTGAAATATCATCCAGATGGTGAAAAATTATGGCATTGGGGAATTTTTCTTGGATGGGCAAGAGAATGCAAGCAACAAAGATTTGGCAGGTGGCTCAGGAGTTTTTCATCCCTTGAGAAAGAACTTCCCATTGAATACCTTTTTAGAGGGGCTTGTCTATTAACTGATGGCACAGAAAATACAAATCTTGGGGCATCTCTAGGAGAAGTGGGATATTTAAAAAACAATCCTTAATGTCAATGACCGCCAGTTTCCAATCTCAGGAACATTGAAGGTGAGGGCAGGCCAGGCTGTAACAATGACCTCGTTGACATTTCTGAGGTCTTGTAGAGCCTCCACTTGCCTTTGCCTGGTGTATGAATGACAAAGACAGAGGGGTTCCAAGGGCTAGTGGTGGTACTGTGTGGCCCTTAGATAGCTGCTCCTGCACTAGGGATTTGAGTGCCTTTGGTTTGACTTCTGCCAGAGGCCACTGTTCCACCCAAATGGGACCATCTGACTTCCATGTGAGTGGTGGTGGGGTGCTCTGCAGTGGCCCAGCTGGAAATGCTGTGGGTGTGAAGGCATTTCTGGTCTGGCTCCCCATTGTCTCTGCCCCACAGAATGACAGGTGCCTTTACCACAAAAGGTCTTCCTGTGGCAATTTGACCCTCAGGACCTTCAGTAAGGATTGACCTTTTACTCTGCAGAGATGTGGCAGCTGCTCCAATCCCAGAGATGATCCACAGGCTGGCTCCAGTTCCCAGCCCTGTGGCCACCTGGAGTGAGCAGTGATGGTGACATCTGACCTGGTGTGAGCCACACCTGGAATAGAAACTTTGGTACCTTTGTTAGACAAGGCACACTCTATAAGAGGTCTGTCTTGGCCTAGCATCTCTGCCCAAAAAACCATAGGATTTTCTGGCAAAACATCAGCCCAGGTGGGTACAAGAAAAGCTTGGGTATAGGTGTGCCCAAAGTCAAACACCAGGGTGGGTCTGTACATATTACAGTCACAGTGATCTCATCCATTGGCCCCACAGTCTGGACTTCAGGAAGCACATGTAACTCATTAACAGTGTCTCCTATGATTAAAACACCCCCTGGCCCATCAGGAGATCCAGGTTTACCAGCTGGAATTCAGCAGATCACATCATCCTCAAATTCAACAGAAAGGGCTCTCACCAGCGTTCCCTGCCGGAACGTGTTGGTAGGACCAGGAGAGTCAGCACCTTCCTCATAGTCAGTGTCATCATAGATGGTTTCTCTGTGCCTCAATGCTCCGAGGTTGTGGGAAAAGAGGGATGAAACAGCTCAAAAGAAAGATCTCGCAGGAGTTTCACTGAGTCAACAGCCCTTGAGGTCTTGAGGGTAGTCAGTTGACCGCTAAGAAATTCCCCAGAAAATTGGGCTTTTTTCCCTTGGGGAACTGGAGCACTTGGCTGCAGCTTAAAATCCAGTGGCTGGCCAGTGGAGATGCTTCAAAGGGCTAACAAGAAGCCCCACAGTCAGGGCACCAGTTTGTAGCAGCATGGGGTTTAGATGGTGGAAGCTGCAAGCTGCTACCTGATTCCCAAGAAATATCTCCCGTGGAAAAGCTGCTTGGGTAGGAATTCAAGCAGGGCAGTCAAGTCCTTTTTTTTTTGTGTGTGTGTGTTTTGTTGGGTTTGGGGTTTTTTTGGGTTTTTTTGGGTTTTTTTGGTGGTTTTTTGGGTTTTTTTCTGCCAGATCCCATTTGTCCTAGAGTTGTGGCTGCTGGATCCCAGCAAGCACAGAGCAGCAGGGAGGGGTTTGTCCATGAGCTCCTGGAGACATCTAGGGGGGCTAGTGGTGGCAGGACAGCCCTGTCCCTGCACCGAGGGGCTGGAGGAGCCCCCAGTCTGTACAAAGGTGGGATCTGCTCCGTGTGGGGACAGCCCCATCCCTGCTCCTCTGTTCCCTCAGTCGCTGTCCGAGTAGGCTCCCAGCAAACCCAGCAAGGACGTGGCTGCCGGTGGTGCTGGAAGGGAGCTGGTGCTGGCTGTGATGCCGCGGGTTCCCATCCCCTTTTCCAGGGCAGAATGTGCTTTCTCCTTCCTGCGGGCCACCAGCCCGGCCAGCTGGGCCCCGGTGCTGAGCTTGCCCACGCTGCACTCCCAGCTTTCCATCCTCAGCCTCCTCCTCTGGGGATCCTCCTGTGGGATGTCCATGGGTTTTGTTTAAGTTGTGGGATTTGGACAGCGTTTTGCTGGTTCCTCATCGGAGTCAGAATCCACCAGGAGCCGGTGGCTCTGGGCCTGTTCCAGCATGGCCTTCATCTCCTGCTCATCCTCCTCCTGCTCCTTGCGCCTCTGCTTCTCCTCCACCTCCTTGTGCTGCTGCAGCATGGCCTCAAAATCCACGTTGGCCTGGCGCTGGTTGAGCTCCTTCAGCTCCTGCAGATTCTCCAGGATCTCCATCTCCAGCTTGGAGTCCTTGGTTCGGTTCTCCAGGACCTTCATGGGATTGTTGAGCTCCTCCTCTTCCCTCTCCTTCTGCATCCTCTTCTCCTCCTCGTCCAGGAGCTTCTGTGCCTGGAAGTTCCTGGTGGCGCCGTGCTCCATGGCGTAATCTGTGTTCTGGGGGTCTGTCTTGAAGGTGATCCCAGCCAGGCAGCGCGGGCACTTGATGTAGAAGCGGAAGATGGGCAGCCCCAGGTAGGACTCGTTCTGCACCGTCTCCTTGCGGGCGTTGAACTTCTTGCCCTTGTAGATGTACTCCCCACACGTCCTGCACCTCATGTTGAAGGGGGCCATGAGCCTCACCACGTACTGCCGCTCCTTTGGGAGCCTCAGCTTGGGGATCTTGGTGGGGTCGAAGTCTGGGGGGTAATATTTGTTCAGCACTTTCCGTTCCGACATGGCCGCAGCTTCTCCTGCTCCCCAGAGCTGCCCCCGCGCCACTCACCCCGCGTTGGGCACCACCCTGGAGCAGAGTGGGGTTCAGATGGTGTGGAAGTTGCTGCTAATTCCCAAGAAGGCTCTTGTCTTGGTTTGAAAAGCCAGCTGTCTGATCAGGAAGGCAGGAGCCTCCCCTGAATTGGAAAATGGAAAGAAGGGTGGTTCTGCTGGAGCAGGGATCTTCTGCAGGGATCCTGCACAAGGGGGGAGTTTTCCTCTGCAGCTCCAGGGCTGCTGGAGATGGGCCTGGGCTCCCTCTGGCAATGCAGTGGGCAAAGGATGCTGTGGTGTTCCAAATCTCAGATTATATGCAGGTAGGAATGCTTGGCTCCTCCCCATCTCCCAATGGGATGATAGAATTTTATCAGTGTGACTCAATGGCCCATTGGCAGAAGATAATTAGTAATTAATGGCCCATTAACAGAGGATATTTCCCAGAGGGAGGATTGGTTGTGGAAGAGATAAACTGCTCAATTAACAGAAGATAACTGCCACACCTCCAACAGATGGGAACAGAACACACAACTAAATCTTTCAACCTAAGACACATCCCATGTGGAAAAGCTGCTTGGGTAGGAATTCAGGCAAAGCAGTCAAGTCCACACACCGCACTCAGCACGGCTAGCTCAGCTCACTGAGGCAAGAAGGGCCTTTTGTAGGATAAATTCCAGCGAGGTTTATTCCAGCAGGCTGAAGGGAAATCAGGGACAAAGAGCAGACCATGTGCTCTGCATGATCAGGTATGGGTCAGCAGGCAGTGCTGAGGGCACAGGGGTGGCACTGTGCCCTTTGTCCTGCCCTACAGGGAAAACAGGACAGGCACCAGGGGTACCACAGCCAGCGAGGAGACAGGGAAAGGAGAAACCTTGAGAATTTGGGACAAATGGGGAAGGAAGCTGGGAGGATCAGTGTTGGGAGGCTCCATGGGGAAGTCTTCTCTTTCAGCCTAGGCGGGGAAATCTCTGTGGTAGATCTTTCCATGCTGAAGCCTGGAGGTTTCAAAGGATTCCCCACCTGATTTACCTGGCTGAACTGGAGCTACAGTGGAAGGGGATAGGAAGGATGTTGTTCCCTCCCTCATCCTGCCAGGATTTTGGCTGTAGGAGGTGGCTGTGCAGGCAGAGGCGCAGCTGGAGTGGGATTTCACCATGAAAGGCATCTTCTCCCTCTTCTCTACCTCCCAAAGTCACTGTGCTCTTTTAAAACCTCCCTGCTCTTCTCTTTACTTGCTTCAGTATAGACCATGCCTTTGAAGAATGGTGCCTTTTGCCACAGGCCAGTAGCAGTTTCCTACCCCAAAGAGGCTCTGCAACCCAATTCTCCATCCCACACAACCTGCCTGGGGCTGGTTCCTCCTCTGTTTTCCTTCTCACCCAAGCAAAGGGAGTTAATTGTCACCCGGGGACAGCAGAGCCTCCCCACCCCCTGTGCAGGTGCCCTGGCTCCTCCAGGAGTTGTGCACAGCAGCTCAGGAGAGCTGGGAGCAGAGATCAGGAGCTGACACAGCAGGAAGGGCAGGCTGAGTATTCCAAGCTAAAATGCAGCTGGAGACAGAAGTGGCTCAGGAGGAAAGGAGCTCTGTCCTGTCCAAGCCTCGCACCCCTGCTCGAGGAGGAGGAGGATGTGTTCCCTGGGAGAACAGCAGCCATGAACCTCCCGCTCCTTCCTGCCTCTCCCCTCCTGGGAAACACCTGAGGTTTGCACTGCTCCAGCTGCTCCTGCTGCGTTCCTGCTCCTCCTCCCTCTGCGTGTCTGGGCTGGGATGGGGGTGTCCAAGGGAAGTGTTTCTCCCGTTTCAGAAGGTGCCAGGAACCTCTGTGCCTGTAGGGTCAGATCCCGTGCCCTGGCAGCCCGAGCCCTCTCTGGGTGCCCAGCTGTGCCCAGCTGTGCCCCTGGGAGCAGTCAGGGAGGAGCTGTGGGCACTGGGAATGCAGCCCTGGGGGTGCAGCAGTGCTGGGCAAAGGGAGAGGAATTCCTCAGTGGGCATTAATGGGGCAGCTGCAGGGCCAGCATCTCCCACGGGGCTCCCAGCCTCACAAAGATCCTGCTCTTGGCCCTGTGCCCCTGCAGGGACGGCTCTTGGTGCTCCCCACACAAGTGCCAGTGTTTGCATGGATCCCACAGCCCTCCCTCCCACCTCTCCCTCCCCTCAGTCGTGTCTCACCGCCTCCCTCAGCCCCCTCTGCCTTAGTCAGCTCTGCCTTGTTTTGCTCCAAAAGCCTGAACGTTTTGCACTTGAATATAAAAAGTGACTCTCAGAGCTCAGCAGGCTGTACCAGGTGTGCAGCCCTGCATCAATAGGTGCTTCCATATCTCCTGTTTGCAGCAATACCTGTTCTGTTCTAGCAATACCTGTTCTGTTCCCCCATCTCCTGTTCCCAGCAATTCCTGTTCTGTTCCCAGCAATACCTGTTCTGTTCTAGCAATACCTGTTCTGTTCCCCCATCTCCTGTTCCCAGCAATTCCTGTTCTGTTCCCCCATCTCCTGCTCCCAGCAATACCTGTTCCTTCTTTTCCTGCCTTTCCAGCAATGGGTGCTTTGCCATCTCCTGCCTTTCCAGCAACACCTGTTCCCTCCTCTCCTGCCTTTCCAGCAATTCTTGTTCTATTCCCTCATCTCCTGTTTCCAGAAATCCCTCATCTCTTGCCTTTCCAGCAATGGGTGCTTCCACACCTCCTGTCTTTCTAGCAATACCTGTTCTGTTCCCTCACCTCCTGCCTTTCCAGCAATGGGTGCTTCCATAGCTCCCATTTCCAAGCAATATCTGCTCTTTCCATCTCCTGCCTCTTCAGCAATACCTGTTCCCTCACCTCCAGCCTTTCCAGCAATTCCTGTTCTATTCCTTCATCTCCTGCCTTTCCATCAATGGGTGCTTCCACACCTCTTGCCTTTCTAACAATACCTGTTCTGTTTCCTCATCTCCTTCCCTTCCAGCAGTGGGTGTTTCCATATCTCCTGCCTTTCCAGCAATACCTGCTCCTTCAATCCCCTGCCTTTTCAAGAACATGTGTTCCCTCATCTCCTGCCTTTCCAGCAATTCTTGTTCTATTCCTTCATCTCCTGTTTCCAGAAATCCCTTGCCTCCTGCCTTTCCAGCAATGGGTGCTTCCATAGCTCCCATTTCCAAGCAATATCCTTTCCTTCCATCTCCTGCCTTTCCAGCAATTCCTGTTCTATTCCTTCATCTCCTGTTTCCAGCAATACCTGTTCCCTCACCTCCTGCCTTTCCAGCAATGGGTGCTTCCACACCTCTTGCCTTTCCAGCAATACCTGTTCTGTTCCCTCCTCTCCTGCCCTTGTAGTAATGGGTGTTTCCATATCTCCTGCCTTTCCAGCAACACCTGCTCCTTCCATCTCCTGCCTTTCCAGCAATGGGTGCTTCCACACTTCTTGCCTTTCTAGCAATACCTGTTCTGTTCCTTCATCTTCTGCCTTTCCAGCAATGGGTGCTTCCATAGCTCCCATTTCCAAGCAATATGTTCTCTTTCTATCTCCTGTTTCCAGCAATACCTGTTCCCTCCTCTCCTGCCTTTCCAGCAATAGGTGCTTCCACACTTCCTTTCTAGCAATTCCTGTTCTATTCCCTCATCTTCTGTTTCCAGCAATACCTGTTCCCTCACCTCCTGCCTTTCCAGCAATTCCTGTTCTATTCCCTCATCTTCTGTTTCCAGCAATACCTGTTCCCTCCTCTCCTGCCTTTCCAGCAATGGGTGCTTCCACACTTCCTGCCTTTCCAGCAATACCTGTTCTGTTCCCCCATCTCCAGCCTTTCCAGCAATACCTGTTCCCTCATCTCCATCCTTTCCAGGAATACCTGCTCCTTCCATCTCCATCCTTTCCAGCAGTCCCTGCTCCTTCCATCTCCATCCTTTCCAGCAGTCCCTGCTCCTTCCATCTCCATCCTTTCCAGCAGTCCCTGCTCCTTCCATCTCCATCCTTTCCAGGAATCCCTGCTCCTTCCATCTCCATCCTTTCCAGGAATCCCTGCTCCTTCCATCTCCATCCTTTCCAGCAGTCCCTGCTCCTTCCATCTCCATCCTTTCCAGGAATACCTGCTCCTTCCATCTCCATCCTTTCCAGGAATCCCTGCTCCTTCCATCTCCATCCTTTCCAGGAATCCCTGCTCCTTCCATCTCCAGCCTTTCCAGGAATACCTGCTCCTTCCATCTCCATCCTTTCCAGCAGTCCCTGCTCCTTCCATCTCCATCCTTTCCAGCAGTCCCTGCTCCTTCCATCTCCATCCTTTCCAGGAATACCTGCTCCTTCCATCTCCATCCTTTCCAGGAATCCCTGCTCCTTCCATCTCCATCCTTTCCAGGAATCCCTGCTCCTTCCATCTCCAGCCTTTCCAGCAATCCCTGCTCCTTCCATGTCCCATTTGCAGCGATCCCTGCCCCTCCCAGCTGCAGGAGCCCAGGTGTGCAGGGCTCCCTGGGTGCTGCAGGAGTGTGGAGCAGTGATGGATGCTCTGTCTGTCCCCCAGTGTTCAGCAGGTCCCTCCCTGTGCTTGGGAAAGCTCCTACAGATGCTCCTGTCTCTGTTCTCTGTTTCCCCACCCCTCTGGGCTGAAGATTTGGGGTTCCCCCCTCAGCACACAGATTTTGTTCTGTGCACAAGAGCAGCCCAGCAGCACTGCAGGGGGGTCTGTGGTGCTGGTGCTGAACCTCCACCTTCCCAAGGAATGGTTCTGAGGGCATAAATGCTTCCCCAGAGAGAGAGGGGATGAGGAAGAGACCTGGGGAAATGTTCTCAAGTTGCCCATCTGGGATTAGTCTCTGTGTTCAGTGACTGAATCTCCTATTTGGTGATTTATTTGGGGTCCCAGGGGCAGGAGCAGCGTTCCTGCTCCGTGTCCCTGGGCTCTGTCCCTCTGTGCTGAGCCCAGCACGCCCCAGGCTGTTCTGGGCCAGCAGCAGCCTCTCCCTGTTCTGTTTCAAACCCAGCCATAACAGCCCCTGTGGTTTTGCCTTTCTCCTGGAGTTTGTTTTTGCACTCTGGAGCTGTTCCAGGAGGCTGCAGCAGGGTGCTGTGCTCTGCCTTGCTGCCAGCCCTCAGCTGGGCTTTGCTTCTCCAGAGCTGTGGCCAATTTCCCCTTGCCTGGTCCTCCTGGCCACGTGTGGGCCAGGAGAGCCACCAAGGCTTGTCCTCAAACTGGAACAGACCTGAGGGATGTGCATTCTCCAGTGTGATGTAGACTCAGCCTTGTCTGGGAGGGAGCCCAAATTTGGGGTAAAAATCCTGGAAAAGCATCCCCAGGTGGGAGAAGTGTTGGGGTTTGGAGTTGTTGGCTTCCCTCTCTTCACGTCTGCAGGAAGTGGGTTCTGTGTGTCTCATGTTTTAAGAGTTGCAACTAATGTTTATAAAGAGCTTGTTATTTACGTTTTAAGCACTTTAAAAAAAAATAAAAGTTGTTCAAGCTGTTCCTAGACACTTCTGATTCATTGACAACAGCGTCTGTGCTGACGGCGCCTGGACACCGAGTGACATTTCTGTTTGTCTGCTGCACGAGGAGGAGGAGGAGGAGGAGGGTGTCCAACTCCTCCAGCAGCTTTTCCACCTGTCCTGACAGTCCCTGAGTGCTGTGCAGTGGGAATGCTGCAGGAACCTCGAGTTACAGCCCAAATCCTGCTCCTGGCCCAGGTGTGGGGCACCTGAGGGGTTTGGGACCCTTTGGGGTTGGTGTGGGTACCCTGAGCACCCAGGGAAAGGGAAGGGAAAAGGGGGAAGGGAAGGGAAGGGAAGGGAAGGGAAGGGAAGGGAAGGGAAGGGAAGGGAAGGGAAGGGAAGGGAAGGGAAGGGAAGGGAAGGAAAGGAAAGGAAAGGAAAGGAAAGGAAAGGAAAGGAAAGGAAAGGAAAGGAAAGGAAAGGAAAGGAAAGGAAAGGAAAGGAAAGGAAAGGAAAGGAAAGGAAAGGAAAGGAAAGGAAAGGAAAGGAAAGGAAAGGAAAGGAAAGGAAAGGAAAGGAAAGGAAAGGAAAGGAAAGGAAAGGAAAGGGGAAAGGAAAGGGGAAAGGAAAGGGGAAAGGAAAGGGGAAAGGAAAGGAAAAAGGAAGGGAAAAAGGAAAGGAAAGGGAAAAAGGGAAAGAAAGGGGGAAAAGGGGAAAAAGGAAAGGGCCTGGCTCCATGGGTGCTCCTGGGAGCTCTGCTGTCCCAGACTCCTCCCCAGCTCCGTTCCCCCACCTTGCCCCACTCAGCCCTTTTCCTTCCCAGCTCCTTTCTCCACCCAAGCCTTTCCCCTGAAGAACATGAGCTGCCCTCAGCCCCCAGAAATGACCCCGCTGCTCCCGCAGAGCGGCTCCCTCGGCTCTAACCTGGTTTATTTTCCCTGCAGCTGCAGGGATGGAGCCCCTGGGGAGCTGGGCATGGCTGGGGGGCTCAGCAGGGAAATGCTGAGGCTGAGCTGGGAGCCAGTGAAAGGGGATCCAGCCTGGGACAGTGCCTGGAGTTGGGCAAAGCAAGGATTTAATCCCAAATCCCTGCCTGGAGCACAGAGCAATCCCAGCCCTGCGGGAGGAGGGAGCCTGGCTGCTGCTCCAGGCTCCAGCTCTGCCGCCCAAAGCTTTCTCCAGATCTGCCTTCCCAAGGAATGTTCCTGTGCCCTTGTCCCAGCTGTCCCCTCTGGGCACCCCAAAACTCCCTCGTGGGTGGGGGGACCCTGGATGGGCACCAGGTACCCCCCAAAGCTGCTCTCACTCCCCTCCTCAGCTGGGCAGGGAGAGAAAACTCCACAAAAATCCCATCTGGGGATAGGGGCAGGGAGAGATCCCTCAGAACTCACCAGAGATGGAGGCACAAGAGATGGAGGAAATCAGGTGAATTTATTAATTTAATTTATTGCCAGTCCAACCAGAGCAGGGCAGTGAGAAATAAATCAGGTGAATTTATTAATTTCATTTATTGCCAATCCAACCACAGCAGGGCAGTGAGAAATAAATCAGGTGAATTTATTAATTTCATTTATTGCCAATCCAACCACAGCAGGGCAGTGAGAAATAAACCCAAATTTTAAATCCCTTTTCCCCCACCCCTCCTTCCTTCTCAGGCTCAGTTTCCCTCCTGCTTCTCTCCCTCCTCCTTCCCAGTGCTGCAGGGGGACAGGGAATGGGGCTGTGCTCAGTCCCTCCCACACTGTCCCTGTGCTCCTTCCTCCTCCTCCTCCTCCTCCTCCTCACTGTGGCCCTGCTCCAGTGTGGGCTTCCCTTGGGGCCACAGCTCCTTCAGGGGCTCCTTATAGGGTCAAACCCTTTCTTCTGAGGCTTGTTATGGGCTCACAGCTCCTTCAGGGGCTCCTTGTGGGGTCAAACCTCCTTCTGGGGCTTCCCTTGGGGCCACAGCTCCTTCAGGGCTTCTTATGGGGCCAAACCTCCTTCTGGGGCTTCTCTTGGGGTTCAGTTTCCTTCAGGGGCTTCCCATAGGGTCACAGCTCCTCCAGGAGCTTTTTATGGGGTCACAGCTCCTTCAGAGATTTCTTATGGGGTCACAGCTCCTTCATGGGCTTCCCTTGGGGTCAGAGCTCCAGGATCTCCTCAGTGGAGCACCCCCCCCCCCCCCCCCAAAAAAAAAATCCCATTTCTGGATGAGCTCACCCCATGGATTTGGGTTATTCCCCATTTCTGGATGAGCTCACCCCATGGATTTGGGTTATTCCCCGTGTCTGGATCAGCTCACCCCATGGATTTGGGTTATTCCCCGTTTCTGGATCAGCTCACCCCATGGATTTGGGTTATTCCCCATTTCTGGATCAGCTCACCCCATGGATTTGGGTTATTCCCCGTTTCTGGATGAGCTCACCCCATGGATTTGGGTTATTCCCCGTTTCTGGATGAGCTCACCCCATGGATTTGGGTTATTCCCTGTTTCTGGATCAGCTCACCCCATGGCTGGGGGTTATTTCCCCCCCAAAAACCCCAAATTGTAACAAACCCTTGTTTTTGGTGGGGGAGCTCCCCCTCCTCCCAGGCAGGGAAGCACAAGTTGCCAGCCTGGATGGATCTGGTGGGATTGAATCAGCCAAGGAATTGATATTCTGCTGGGATGGCACCAAAATGTGATAGTCTTCTGTCACTCCACATGGGCTGGGGATAAACAGATTCTCTCCCCTCTGCTGTCAGCAAACACGGCTGTGGCAGCAGCAGCAGCTCCTGGGGAGGGGAAAGGGGGAAAGGGGGGAAAGGGGGGGAAAGGGGGTTTGGGGCAGCTCATCCTCACCCAGATCTGGGATTTGGGGCAGCCTGATCCTCACACAGAGCCTGGGATGGATTTGGGGCAGCTCCATCCTGGGATGGGCCTTGGGGATGGATTTGGGGCAGCCTCCATCCCCACATGAATCTGGGATTTGGGGCAGCCTGATCCTCACACAGAGCCTGGGATGGATTTGGGACAGCTCCATCCTCATACAGATCCCAGGATGAGCCTTTGGGATGGATTTGAGACAGTTCCATCTGCACAGAGAGCTCTGGGGACAAGTTTGGGGCAGCCTCCATCCCCACACAGATCTGGGATGGATTTGGGGCACAGGGAGCCCTCCCAGCTTTGGCAGGTCTGGGTTGGATTTATGGCTTTGGTTTCCTTGGGAGAGGAGCTGGGGGAGAGAGGGAGCCTGGGGGGGCTGGGGTTGGGGCCAGGACTGGGTTTGGGATCAGGGCTGGGGTTGGGGTCAGGGCTGAATGAATTTGGTGTCAGGGCTGGGTTTGGGTCAGGGCTGAGTGAGTTTGGGATCAGGGCTGGGTTTGGGATCAGGGCTGGGTTTGGGGTCAGGGCTGGATTTGGGATCAGGGCTGGGTTTGGGGTCAGGGCTGGGTTTGGGGTCAGGGCTGGGTTTGGGGTCAGGGCTGAGTGAATTTGGGGCCAGGACTGGGTTTGGGGTTAGGACTAAATTTGGTGTCAGGGCTGGGTTTGGGTCAGGGCTGGGTTTGGGGTCAGGGCTGAGTGAGTTTGGGGCCAGGACTGGGTTTGGGGTTAGGACTAAATTTGGTGTCAGGGCTGGGTTTGGGTCAGGGCTGAGTGAGTTTGGGGTCAGGGCTGGGTTTGGGTCAGGGCTGAGTGAGTTTGGGATCAGGGCTGGGTTTGGGATCAGGGCTGGGTTTGGGGTCAGGGCTGGATTTGGGATCAGGGCTGGGTTTGGGGCCAGGGCTGGGTTTGGGGTCAGGGCTGGGTTTGGGGTCAGGGCTGAGGGAATTTGGGGCCAGGGCTGACCCCACAGCTCCAGGGCTGTTCCTGCAGGGCTCTGGGGACAGCTCAGAGCCTCCAGCAGCAAACCCCAAACCCCAGGGATGGCAGGGCTGGGTGGGAGCAGGGTCCTGCTCCTCATGCCCTGCCTCTGTCCCTGTCCCTGTCCCCAGGCACACGGAGCTGCCACCCCAGGCAACCAAAGCTCTGTTTGAGCAGCAGCTCCGAGGAAAAGCAAACAGAAATGACAAAAGAAATGACAAAATGCCATTTTCCTGCCTTTTCTGCTCCCCTTTTCACCCCTCAGAACCCCTTGTCCATCCCTTCCCCCTGGAGCTGCAGATTTGGGGTTCACTGAAGGGGATCGGCGCTGAGTTAGCCCAAAATCAGAAACTGCTTCTGTAGGAGGGAAGGAAAGAGGAAAATGGGAAATTATGTGCTCTGCAGCCACGGGGCACAGCAGCAGAAATTCCACAGCAAAACGGGACATCCACACTTTCCCTGGGTGGCAAAAATATGGGATTTTTTTGTTTCAGGGCATTCACTTCTCCTGGGTGGCAAATATTGGGATTTTTTTTTTTTTTTTTTTTTTTTTTTTGTTTCAGAGCATTCCTGCTTTTCCTCGGTGGCAAAAATCGGGATTTTTTTTTTGTTTCAGGGCATTCCCACTTTCCCTGAGTGGCAAAAATACGGGATTTTTTGTTTAGGGTGCATGTTTTAGTTCCTCCATCGCTGGAAATCCTGCTCCTGGATTTCCAGCCCTGCCCTGCCTCCCTCCTTCTCCAGCTGCATTCCCTCTATTTGCTGTCCCTGTGCTCTCCTGGGGATTGATCCTAATCCTCCCAACAATTTCCCGGCGTGTGAAGGTGCAGACATTTCTTATCCCACTAATCTGGGCCAGACAATTCCGCGAACGGCTCCCGGTGCCCCCGACCTTGGCGTTATCAGCCCGGATCGTTATCAGTTTAGGTCGTTATCACTCAGATCTTTATCAGCTCAGGTCGTCATCAGCCCGCATCCTCATGTGAGCTCAGATCGTTATCAGCTCAGACCATTATCAGATCAGATCGTTATCAGCTCCGATCCTTATCAGCTCCCCAAAGGGCGCTGCTGGCCTTGGTCAGAACAGGATCTGCAATTCCACCGGGAATTGCTCCTGGAATTGGGAAAAACTCTGAGAGCATCGAGTCCGGCCATGCCCGGCACTGCCAGGGCCACCCTTGCCCGTGTCCCCAAGTGCCACAGCCACAGGGCTGTGAAACCCCCAGGGATGGGGACACCAGCCCTGCCCTGGGCACTTCCAGTGCCTGACCCCCCTTCCCATGGGGAAATTCCTCCCAGTGCCCACCCTGAGCTCCCCTGAGGCCGTTCCCTCTGCTCCTGTCCCTGTTCCCTGGGATAAGATCCCAAATCCCCCCGGCTGTGCCCTCCTGGCAGGAGCTGTGCAGAGCCACAAGGGCCCCCTGAGCCTCCTTTGCTCCAGGCTGAGCCCCTGCCCGGCTCCCTCAGGGACTCTGCAGCCCCTGCCCGGCTCCCTCAGGGACTCTGCAGCCCCTGCCCGGCTCCCTCAGGGATTCTCCAGCCCCTGCCCGGCTCCCTCAGGGACTCTGCAGCCCCTGCCCGGCTCCCTCAGGGACTCTGCAGCCCCTGCCCGGCTCCCTCAGGGACTCTGCAGCCCCTGCCCGGCTCCCTCAGGGACTCTGCAGCCCCAGCCCTGACCACGCTCCAGCCCCTCGTGTCCTTTTTCTCACAAATGTCCTTCAATAACATTTGGGGTGGTTTTTTGTGCGTTTTTGGGCTTTCAGCTCCCTGTGTTTCAGCTGCCCGTGTTTCATTATTAGCTCAGTCTATTACACAATTAAGGTGAAACTCTCCTCTCCTGTCCCGCTCACCAGCTCTTCCCACACTCTGGGTCTCCCCTTTCCCGTGGGACTACATTTCCCATGGTGCCCCGCGCACGGCGCGCTCCCCATTGGCTGCCGGAGCCGGCGCGGCCCCGCCCCCGGCTGTGGCCGGCGGACTCCATGTCCCAGCGTGCCCCGCGGCAGCTGCGGTTGGCCGCAGCCAATCAGCGCGGGGCCGGCGGGGGGCGGGGCCCGGCGGCGGGGGAGGCTGTTTAAAGTGGCGCTTGCGGGATGGCGGAGCCGGCGGACTATCCCCCGTTCCAGCTGGGGAAGCCCCGCTTCGAGCAGGTACTGCCGGCGGCGGGGGGCGGCGGGGGGGACACCGGGAGCGGCGGCGGGAGCCGCCCCCGCCCCGCGCGCGGCATCGCCCCCCCACCCGCGGACGGAGCCCCCCGCTCTCCGCTCCTCTCCGCCCCGCCCCTCCCGCGGTGCCGCGCGCCCATTGGCCCGCAGCCCCCGCGCCATTGGCCGGCCGAGCTGTCAGTCAGAGCCACCGCCCCCTGCCCGCGGCGGGCACTGCGCGGCCCCGCGGCCCCTGTGGCGCGGCGCGCAGCGCGGCGGGCGCGGGGCCGGGGGATCGCGGGTTCGAGCCCCGCGGGGGCGGGCAGGAGCCCGGTGCGGCATGGCGCGGGCTCGTCCTTGCCCCGGGGGACCCCTGCCAGGGTGGCTGGGAGGGGAGGAGCAGCTCTGGGATGGGGTGGGGCTCCCAGAAGCAGGGGTGCTCCAGGCGGGCGCTCTGCCAGCCCCACCAGGCAATGCCCAGCTCCGGTGCCAAGGGCTGGAGGGGCGGTGTGACCCCCAGGATATGGTGTCAGGTTAACAGAATGGGTCAGATAGAACAGATTGCTCCACAGCTGCCAGCTGAGATGGGCAGAGCAGCTGTGCTCAGTCACACACCTGGCCCAGGTGAGCAGGGCAGGGGCAGCTGGGTCTTGTTGCCACCCACTGTGGATGAGCAAAGAGGACTTGTTCTGCTGGGGGAAGCACTGAGGCTGAGAAAAACGCTCATAAACCTCCAGCAGTCCCTGCTGAGCTGGGCAGGACTCCCTGGAGGAGCTGCTCCTTCCTTACCTTGGGTGTGAGTGTGTCCTACCATGGGGACAGTCCCCACGGGGGGACCATTCCCACCGTCCACAGCAATCCAGAGCCCTTGTTTACCCTTTATTTAACCCCTGTTTAACCCCTATTTAACCCCAGTCTGACTCCTCACCTGTGCTTGGCTTCACCCAGCCACCTCTGGGCTGAGCTGTGGATTTCCCAGGGGGCCATTCCATGGTGGGACAATTCCATTCCATGGTGGGACAATTCCATTCCATGGTGGGACAATTCCATGGTGGGACAATTCCATGGTGAGGCCATTCCATGGTGGGACAATTCCATTCCATGGTGGGACAATTCCATTCCATGGTGGGACAATTCCATGGTGGGGCCATTCCATGGTGGGACAATTCCATTCCATGGTGGGACAATTCCATTCCATGGTGGATCCATTCCATGGTGGGACAATTCCATGGTGGATCCATTCCATGGTGGGACAATTCCATTCCATGGTGGGACAATTCCATTCCATGGTGGATCCATTCCATGGTGGGACAATTCCATGGTGGGGCCATTCCATGGTGGGCCAATTCCATTCCATGGTGGGACAATTCCATTCCATGGTGGGACAATTCCATGGTGGGGCCATTCCATGGTGGGGCCATTCCATGGTGGATCCATTCCATGGTGGGGCCATTCCATGGTGGATCTCCTGCCTCTCCCACACCCCACGTCCCTCCGGGGCTTGGAGCAGCCTGGGACAGCAGAGGGGTCCAGGGAATGGGAACAGGAGTGGGAACGGGAATGGGAAGGGTTTGGGGTCCCATAGGTCACAGAGCACATCCTCAGAGCCCCAGGGAGGGCTGGCTCCCCTGGGAACGGGCAGGGTGCTCCAGCTGGGCAGTTTTCAATGAGGAGGAGGAGGAGGAAGAGGAGACACTGCCTGCCCTTCCTGCACAGCACAGCCCTGGCAGGCAGGCCTGGCAGAGCTGCTGTGTTCTGCTCATTCAGGAGCAGCCCTGGGGAACCTGCCAGGGCTGGGGCAGGCACTGAGGGTCCCCCTGTGCTGGGAGAGCCCTTGGGAGGGGATTCCTTGGGAGTGCTTTGCCAGGGGGGCACTGTGAGCGTGGCAAACACCCCCTTCTGTGCCCTGGGGCTTCAGCCCTGCCCTGTGCACTCTCAGCAGCTGTGGCAGGGCTGAGGTGCTGCTGTCCTGCTGGCTCCATCCACATTCCTCCCTGGCCGAGGCTGGAAGCCAGCAGGCAGCACTGTGGGGTCACACAGGCAGGAGGGCTTGGGACGTTCCCAGGGCTTGTGGATCCTGCTTGGCTCTGCTCTGTTTGGGATGCAGCACCACTCACATCCCTGCTCCCACCATGGCCTGGGAGAGCCCAGCTCCTGCATCTTCAAAATCCTCCATGGGGAGCCCAGCTCCTGCATCCCTGCTTCAAAATCCTCTATGGGGAGCCCAGCCCCTCCATCCCTGCCTGGGACCCCTCCATCCCTGCCTGGGACCCCTCCATCCCTGTCCCAGCCCCTCCATCCCTGCCTGGGACCCCTCCATCCCTGTCCCAGCCCCTCCATCCCTGCCCCAGCCCCTCCAGTTCTTTATTTCCCCCATCCTGCCCATGGCGTTTCCCCCCAGACTTTGTTCTGGAGGAGCCCCAGCTCATTCCCAGGGGATCAGGGCCCCTCAAATCTTCCCTGCCAGGAGTTCTGGGCTTCCCCCAGCCCCCCCTGCTCTGCTCTGCCCAGCTTTGGTGTCTGAGATCTCAGCTGGAGCTGCCAGAGCCTGATCCTTGTTTAGGCCAGGGTGCTGAAATCCCAAATTCCAGCTGTATCCCAGTGAGGATCCCCAGCTGTATTCCCAGGTGAGGGGTCCCATCACAAGCTCATCTTTCTGCCAAGCACCACAGAATCCCAAAATCCCAGAATTCCAGACTGGTTTGGGTTGGGAGGGAGCTTAAAGAGCATCTTCATCCCATCCCATCCATGGGCAGGGACACCTCCCACTGCCCCAGGTGGATCCAACCCGGCCCTGGGCACTGCCAGGGATCCAGGGGCAGCCCCAGCAAATCTGGGAATTCCAGCCCAGGCAGGAATTCCTTGCCAAGATCCCAGCCCAATCTCCCCTTTCCCAGTGGGAGCCATTCCCTGGCTCCTGTCCCTGCAGGCCTTGTCCCCAGCCCCTCTGCAGCTCTCCTGGAGCCCCTGCAGGCACTCTGAGCATTCCCTGGATTTTCCCTTCTCCAGGGGAACATTCCCAGTATTCCCAGCCTGGCTCCAGCCCTGCAGCAGCTCTGGGGTCTCCTCTGGATTTATTCCAGCAGCTCCACATCCTTCTGCTGTTGTTTTTTCCCACCTCCATCACCCAGGACTGGGTTTAAAGGAGAATTTGGTGGTTTCTGTCCCTTGTTCTGGGTTTTAACCCACAGCTCCTGCTCCTGGCAGGTTCCTGTGCCCTGCCCCTGGTGCAGGAACTTCTCCCATTGGAATCCTGGCTCCTCAACTTTGGAAAACCATCAAAGGGTTCCAGTTTTAGCCCAAACATGCAGTGGCCTGTCACAAATGACACAGCCCCATTGCTCAATGGCTTTGTCTTAATTTTGTTTGCTTTAGCTTCAATCTCTTCTAATTAATTAAAAGCTGACATGAGCCTGGTTTTGAGCTCAAGCCTGCATGTTTTTTGCTCTGGTTTAATTAAACCCTGTTTAACAGCAGGCTGTAATTAAAGTGGTGAGGCTGCCCATGCCTGTGCTCCTCTTCTCCTCCTGAAGGTGATTAACATCTCCCTAATGGCCTCTCACCTTCTCCCAGATCCTGCAGCTGTTTCCCTTGTTCAGGGCAGGATGCTGAGCTGAAATCCCCAATTCCAGCCTGCTCCTTGTTCAGGGCAGGATGCTGAGATCCCCAATTCCAGCCTGCTCCTTGTTTGGGTCAGGGTGCTGAGCTGAAATCCCCAATTTCAACCTGCTCCTTGTTCAGGGCAGGATGCTGAGCTGAAATCCCCAATTCCAGGCTGCTCCTTGTTTGGGTCAGGATGCTGAGATCCCCAATTCCAGGCTGCTCCTTGTTCAGGGCAGGATCAGTGAGCTGAAATCCCCAATTCCAGCCTGCTCCTGTTTAGGGCAGGATGCTGAGCTGAAATCCCCAGTTCCAGCCTGCTCCTTGTTTAGGGCAGGATGCTGAAATCCCCAATTCCAGGCTGCTCCTGTTTAGGGCAGGATGCTGAGCTGAAATCCCCAGTGCCAGGCTGCTCCTTGTTTGGGTCAGGGTGCTGAAATCCCCAATTCCAGGCTGTTCCTTGTTTGGGTCAGGATGCTGAAATCCCCAATTCCAGGCTGCTCCCAAACCCCTGGCTTTAGGGACCAGCTGCACCTCCAGGGCCCAGCTCCAGGATGTTCCCTGGGAGGGAACTGACATTCCCCAGCACCTCCTGGTGCTGCAGCCTGCTGGGAAGCGCTCCCAAAATAGCCCCAATTCATCAGGAAATTGGTGATTTTCACTGTGCTCCAGCTCACTGCACCAGCTGCTCCAGGAGCCAGGGATGGGCATGGGCAGAGCCAGGGCAGAGCCAGCTCAGGGGCTCTGAGCCTGGCACAGGGGTTAGGCTGGGCTGGGATGGGCCTGGCACAGGGGTTAGACTGGGCTGGGATAGGCCTGAGCCTGGCACAGGGGTTAGGCTGGGATGGGCCTGGCACAGGGGTTAGGCTGGGCTGGGATGAGCCTGGCACAGGGGTTAGGCTGGGCTGGGATGGGCCTGGCACAGGGGTTAGGCTGGGCTGGGATGGGCCTGGCACAGGGGTTAGGCTGGGCTGGGATGAGCCTGGCACAGGGGTTAGGCTGGGCTGGGATGAGCCTGGCACAGGGGTTAGGCTGGGCTGGGATAGGCCTGGTACAGGGGTTAGGCTGGGCTGGGATGGGCCTGGCACAGGGGTTAGGCTGGGCTGGGATGGGCCTGAGCCTGGCACAGGGGTTAGGCTGGGCTGGGATGGGCCTGAGCCTGGCACAGGGGTTAGGCTGGGCTGGGATAGGCCTGGCACAGGGGTTAGGCTGGGCTGGGATAGGCCTGAGCTTGGCACAGGGGTTAGGCTGGGATGGGATAGGCCTGGCACAGGGGTTAGGCTGGGCCAGGATGGGCCTGGCACAGGGGTTAGGCTGGGCTGGGATGAGCCTGGTACAGGGGTTAGGCTGGGATGGGATAGGCCTGGCACAGGGGTTAGGGTGGGATGGGATAGGCCTGGCACAGGGGTTAGGCTGGGCTGGGATGGGCCTGAGCCTGGCACAGGGGTTAGGCTGGGCTGGGATAGGCCTGGCACAGGGGTTAGGCTGGGCTGGGATGGGCCTGGCACAGGGAACCATTCCCAGCTCCCAGGGAAACTGAGGCAGGGCTGGCGGGGAGGGCTCAGAGCTGCTGCTGTGCCCAGGGCTGCTCCTCTCATCCCATTTCCATCTCCTGAAAGCTCTGGGTTTGCTGCATCTCTGGGGAGTTTGTGAGGTCCCAAGGACGAGGTGAGAGATGAGGAATTGGACTCCATGCTCTTAGAAGGCTGATTATTCTATTCTATTCTATTCTATTCTATTCTATTCTATTCTATTCTATTCTATTCTATTCATTAAATCTATTATATTATACTTATTATATTTCTATTTATTTCATTATATATGATTATATTTATTTTATTATATATTATACTTATTATATTTATTATATTATACTTATATTTATTTTATTATATTATACTTATTATGCTATACTAAAGAAAGAGAAAGGATTCAGACAGAAGGCCTAACAAGAATGAAGAATAAAAACTCGTGGCTGACTCAGCGAGTCCAGCCCAGCTGATGGTGATTGGTCATTAATTAAAAACAATTCCCATGGAGCCAGTCCAACATTCAGCTGTTGTAAACAAGGTCCAAGCCCTGTCCCAAAGCAGCAAACTCAGGAGCTGCAATCAGATCATTGTTGTTGGCATTCCCCTGAGGCTGCTCAGCTTCCCAGCAGCAAAATCCTGGGCAAAGAGGAATTTTCAGAAACTATCATGGTGACAGATCAGGGAATCCCAGAGTGGTTTGGGCTGGAAGGGACCTCAAATCCCACCCAGTGCCACCCCATCCATGGCAGGGACACCTCCCACTGTCCCAGGTGCTCCAGCCCCAGTGTCCAGCCTGGCCTTGGGCACTGCCAGGGATCCAGGGGCAGCCCCAGCTGCTCTGGGAACTCCAGCCCAGCCCCTGCCCACCCTCCCAGGGAAGAATTTCCCCCAAATTTCTGAATTATTAGTGAGAGGAACGGCAGATTTGTCCTTCCAAACAAGCTGTGGGGCTGCTGGGAGATAAAACCAGCTCTGGGAGATAAAAGAAACCATGGGAAGGATTCCACTGATTGATGAATGGGAAAAGAGATTTGCTTTTACAAATAAACTTTGGGTTTGCTGATAAACGAAATTACACATTGAGAGATGAAAGAAACGATGGGAAGAAGAAAAAACCCCTAAATTCTATAAGAATTAAGAATTAAAAGGGAGGGTTATGCATTAAAGGGGAATCTTTGGTATCAGGAGTTTTGGGAAGTCTGAACTTCCCAAGTACCTCAGAAATGGGGAAAACCCCCTAAATTCCATAGGAATTAAAAGGGAGGGTTATACATTAAGGGGAAATCTTTAGTATCAGGTGTTTTGGGAAGTCTGAACCTCTCAAGTACCTCAGAAATGGGGGAAAACCCCTAAATTCCATAGGAATTAAAAATGAAAAGGGAGGGTTGTACATTAGAGGGGAATCTTTGGTATCAGGAGTTTTGGGAAGTCTGAACCTCTCAAGTACCTCAGAAATGGGGAAAGAGAGAAGGGAAATGTGGCTGGAAATTGGGATAAAAAGGAGGCTGAGTCCTCCAAAAAGGTGAAAGACCCCAGGGGAATGGCCCATGGCCTCTGCCTTTATTGGAATAAAGCCAAAGGACTCCTCTGTCTCCTTTTTGGACATAAACCTCTGGTGTTTGTGGATTCGTTTTCCTGACATTGGGAATTGCTGGGGCTTGTTTTTTGTTTTGGGTTTTGGGGTTTTTTTGCCTTGTGTTTTGTATGCAGCTCTGTGAAAACCAGTCCTGAATTCGAAAAACTTTCCTTTGGCTTCCAGTGAGGAGAAGCAGCTGGGAATGAGCAGGGGCTGACCTGGATGAGGGGATGCCAGCAGTGAGGCTGCTCTGCACATCTCTGAAAGGGAAAGCAGGAGTGCCAGGCTGGGAGCAGCACACAAAGGGATCTTTGTTGGGCAGGAGCTGGCAGCAGGGCCAGGAACTGCAGGGGAGGGAGCCCAGGGAGCCCTGCTGGCCTGGGATTGAGCCTGGCTCTGGGATGGAGCCCTGGGATTGAGCCTGGCTCTGGGATGGAGCCCTGGGATGGAGCTCTGGGATTGAGCCTGGCTCTGGGATGGAGCCCTGGGATGGAGCTCTGGGATTGAGCCTGGCTCTGGGATTGAGCCCTGCTGGCCTGGGATTGAGCCTGGCTCTGGGATGGAGCCCTGGGATGGAGCCTGGCTCTGGGATGGAGCCCTGGGATGGAGCTCTGGGATTGAGCCTGGCTCAGGGATTGAGCCCTGCTGGCCTGGGATTGAGCCTGGCTCTGGGATGGAGCCCTGGGATGGAGCTCTGGGATTGAGCCTGGCTCTGGGATGGAGCCCTGGGATGGAGCTCTGGGATTGAGCCTGGCTCTGGGATTGAGCCCTGCTGGCCTGGGATTGAGCCTGGCTCTGGGATGGAGCCCTGGGATGGAGCCTGGCTCTGGGATGGAGCCCTGGGATGGAGCTCTGGGATTGAGCCTGGCTCAGGGATTGAGCCCTGCTGGCCTGGGATTGAGCCTGGCTCTGGGATGGAGCCCTGGGATGGAGCTCTGGGATTGAGCCCTGGGATTGAGCCTGGCTCTGGGATGGAGCCCTGGGATTGAGTTCTGGGATTGAGCCTGGCTCTGGGATGGAGCCCTGGGATGGAGCTCTGGGATTGAGCCTGGCTCTGGGATGGAGCCTTGGGATGGAGCTCTGGGATTGAGCCCTGCTGGCCTGGGATGGAGCCCTGGGATTGAGCCTGGCTCAGGGATGGAGCCCTGGGATTGAGCCCTGCTGGCCTGGGATTGAGCCCTGGGATGGAGCCCTGGGATTGAGCCTGGCTCAGGGATGGAGCCCTGGGATGGAGCTCTGGGATTGAGCCTGGCTCTGGGATTGAGCTCTGGGATTGAGCCTGGCTCTGGGATGGAGCCCTGGGATTGAGCTCTGGGATTGAGCCTGGTTCTAGCTGAGGTGGAGCCCAAGGAGTCTTCATGGTCTGGACTTGAGCCTGGCTCTGGTTTGAGCCTGGCTCTGGTTGAATGGAGCCCAAGGAGTCTTCATGGTCTGGGTTTGAGCCTGGCTCTGGTTGAATGGAGCCCAAGGAGCCCTGGTGGCTCTGGGTTTGAACCTGGCTCTGGCATTGAGCTCTGGGATTGAGTTTGGCTCTGGTTGAATGGAGCCCTCATGGTCTGGGTTTGAGCCTGGTTCTTGTTGAGTGGAGCCCAAGGATCCCTGGTGGCTTGCATTTGAGCCTGGCTCTGGATTTGAGCCTGGCTCTGGTTGGGGTGGAGCCCAAGGAGTCCTGGTGGCTCTGGGTTTGAGCCTGGCTCTGGGTTTGAGCCTGGCTCTGGGTTAAGCCTTGCTCCAGTTTAAGCCTGGCTCTCAGAGCACTCTTGGTGTGAGGCCCTGACTCATCAGAGTTCCACCAAACCTGTTCAGACCCAGCCTCCCTGGTGGTTTTGGGGCTCAGACTGGGCAAGTTCAGGCAGCAGAAGCTGGAAACAAATCCCTCCCTGCCTCTGCCCTGGAAACAAATCCCTCCCTGCCTCTGCCTGGCACAGGTGCCCAGAGCAGCTGGGGCTGCCCTGGATCCCTGGCAGTGCCCAAGGCCAGGCTGGACACTGGGGCTGGAGCACCTGGGGCAGTGGGAGGTGTCCCTGCCATGGCAGGGGTGGCTCTGGGTGGGATTTGGGGTCCCTCCCATCCCAGACCGTTCCCTGATTTTGGGGTTTGGGCACTCCCAGCTCCCCAGCCGTGGGCAGGGAATGTGGGGCTGGGATCACACCAGGCCGGGGCTGAGCTGCTCAGGCCTGGCCTTGAGCTGGGCCTTGCTGAGCTTGGCCAGGCAGGGGCTCAGTGCCAGCCCAAGGGCCTTGCCAGGGCCTGGGCAGCTGGGAGAGGGGAGCTGGGCATTCCTGAGGACATTTCCATGCTGCCCCTGGAACCTGGGCTCTCCTGACCCCTCCCTTGGCATCACTCCTTGGTCAGGGGCTGTAAAACACTGATGTTCCCTTTCATTCCATTTCATTTCCATTTCATTCCATTTCATTCTGTTAATTTCTATTTAATTCCATTAATTTCCATTCAATTCTGTTAATTTCCATTTAATTCCATTGATTTCCATTTAATTCTGTTAATTTCTATTTAATTCCCTTAACTTCCATTTAATTCCATTTAATTTCCATTTAATTACATTTAATTCCCATTTAATCCCATTAATTTACATCGAATTCCACTAATTTACATTTAATTCCATTAATTCCGATAATTTCCACTGAAATCCATTTCATTCCATCAATTTCCATTAAATTCCATTAATTCCAATAATTTCTATTAATTTCCACTGAATTCCATTTCATTCCATTAATTCCAATAATTTCTATTGATTTGCATTAAATTCCATTTCATTCCATTTGGTGCTGCTGTTCTCAGTGTGGCACAGAGATAGAGGCAGTGGGGAAGTCAAGGCCACTCAGGTTCAGGATCCCCCATCCTGCTGGTGGTGAAGGCAGCAATTCCAGCTGGTTAGCAAGAATTCTACTGGTTAGCAGTAATTCCAGGTGTTTACCAGCAATTCCAGCTGGTTAGCAGCAATTCCAAGTATTTAGCAGTAATCCCAGGTGTTAGTTTAGCAGCAGTCCCAGCTGGTTAGCAGTAAATCCAAGAGGTTATCAGTAATTCCAGCTGGTTAGCAATAATTCCAAGTATTTAGCAGCAATTCCAGCTGGTTAGAAGTAATTCCAGCTGGTTAGCAGTAATTCCAGCTGGTTAGCAATAATTCCAAATATTTAACAGTAATTCCAGTCTGTTAGCAGTAATTCCAGGTTGTTAGCAGCAATTCCAAGTATTTAGCAGCAATTCCAGCTGGTTAGAAGTAATTCCAAGTGTTTAACAGTAATTCTACTTGGTTAGCAATAATTCCAGGTGGTTTTTTAGCAGCAGTCCCAGCTGGTTAGCAGCAATTCCAGCTGGTTAGCAGCAATTCCAGGTGTTTAGCAGTAATTCCAAGTGTTAGTTTAGCAGCAATCCCAGCTGGTTAGCAGTAATCCCAAGTATTTAGCAATAATTCCAGGTGTTTGTTTAGCAGCAATTCCAGGTTGTTAGCAGTAATCCCAGGTGTTAGTTTAGCAGCAGGCCCAGCTGGTTTGCAGTAAATCCATCAGGTTAATAATAATTCCAGGTGTTTAGCAACAATTCCAGCTCTTAGTTTAGCAGCAGTCCCAGGTGGTTAGCAGTAATTCCAGCTGGTTAGCAGCGATTCCAGGTGGTTATCAGTAATTCCAGGTGTTTAGCAGCAATTCCAGCTGTTAGTTCAGCAGCAGTCCCAGCTGGTTATCAGTAATTCCAGGTGTTTAGCAGCAATTCCAGCTGTTAGTTCAGCAGCAGCCCAGCTGCCCTGGGCTCTGTGGGATGGGCAGGGGCTGTGGCTGCTGCTCCTGGGGTTGCTCAATTCCTGACTCAGGGATTGCTCACTGCCCACCCACCCCTGGCACGTGTTGGGAGGGTTCTGCCATCTGCAGGGATCCCACACCCAAAATAAAAGGGAGGCAGCAAAATGTCAAACTCAAATCCACTCAAAAGTACCAGAATTAGCATTAATTAGATCCCTGCTAATTAAAAACCGCTGTGCTTTTTTCCTGGACTTGTGTGGAGCTGTTCTGTTCCATTGGGGGGGTTCTTTTTTTAATTTTATTTGGTGCAGAACGTGGAGGAATGCTGGAGTTTGTGGGGTCAGGCTGCACTGGGGGGTCAGCAGTGCTTGGACAGGGCCCTTGAAGAGGAATCCCTGCAGGAATCAGGGGGGATCCATGCAGGAATCAGGGGGGATCCGTGCAGGAATCAGGGGGGATCCCTGGAGGGATCAGGGAGGATCCCTGGAGGAATCAGGGGGGGATCCATGCAGGAATCAGGGGGGGGATCCATGCAGGGATCAGGGGGGGATCCCTGGAGGAATCAGGGGGGATCCATGCAGGGATCACGGGGGATCCATGCAGGAATCAGGAGAGGATCCTTGCAGGAATCAGGGGGGATCCCTGGAGGAATCACGGGGGATCCATGCAGGAATCAGGAGAGGATCCCTGCAGGAATCAGGGGGAATCCATGCAGGGATCAGGGGGGATCCATGCAGGAATCAGGAGAGGATCCCTGGAAGGAATCAGGGGGGATCCCTGCAGGAATCAGGGGGGATCCATGCAGGAATCAGGGGGGATCCCTGGAGGAATCAGGGGGGATCCATGCATGGATCAGGGGGGGATCCCTGGAGGAATCAGGGGGATCCATGCAGTAATCAGGGGGGATCCATGCAGGGATCAGGGGGGATCCATGCAGGGATCAGGGGGATCCCTGCAGTAATCAGGGGGGATCCCTGGAGGAATCAGGGGGGATCCATGCAGGAATCAGGGGGATCCCTGCAGGAATCAGGGGGGATCCATTCAAGAATCAGGGAGGAATCCATGCAGGAATCAGGAGAGGATCCCTGCAGTAATCAGGGGGGGATCCCTGCAGGAATCAGGGGGGATCCCTGCAGGAATCAGGGGGGATCCATGCAGTAATCAGGGGGGATCCATGCATGGATCAGGGGGGATCCCTGCAGGAATCAGGGGGGATCCCTGCAGGAATCAAGGGGGATCCATGCAGGAATCAGGGGGGATCCATGCAGGAATCAGGGGGGATCCATGCATGGATCAGGGGGGATCCATGCAGGGATCAGGGGGGATCCATGCAGGAATCAGGGGGATCCCTGGAGGAATCAGGGGGGATCCATGCAGGGATCAGGGGGGATCCATGCAGGAATCAGGGGGGGATCCATGCAGGAATCAGGGGGATCCCTGCAGGAATCAGGGGGGATCCATGCAGTAATCAGGGGGGATCCATGCAGGAATCGGGGGGGATCCCTGGGGGAGCAGGGAGGAGGCACCAGCACGTTCTGGTGTGATTTAACACCATTGCCACTGCTCCATCCACACCCCAGGCCTGTATTCACAGCCCAGCAGGAGATGGGCCACGTGAGGATGGAGAATTGCCAGGATCCCAGAGCTCCTGGTGTCCCTGGCCATGATCCACGTCCCCAGGGGCTCTGGGTGATGAGGAGAGGCCACTGGACTGCCCTGTGTCCCTTGGCCTGGGATCTGGAATTCTCCTGCCCCAGGATCCTGGAATCCAGCTGGGCCAGGAGTGATGATGTTCATGTGTCCCAGTCCCTCAATATTTCATGGTCTGGTGCTTGGAGTTGCTACAAACCCCACTGATATTTTTATTTTCACTGTCTAAATACTGAGTCATGTTTCCTCCTTTGCCCTGGAGCTGCCCATGACCTTTCCCTGCTGTTTCACAGATCCTTTCCTCTCCTTGCAGACTTTTCCTGGCTCTGGAGGTGCCCAGGGTGCAGCCCTGAGCAGCCTGGGCTGGTTCTTGGTGGCACTTTGGGAATAATCCAGGCTGGCTGTGCTCGTGTAGGGATGGAAAAGCTGGAAAGAGCCTGAAGAGGCTTTTGCTGGGAGCAAAGGGAGGGATCCAGGGAATCCTGGAGTTCATCAGGTTTCCTATCTCAAATCACCAGTAAAAACCTCCTATATTATTTATTTTCAGCTGATGCTTCGTCGTTCTGCAAAGGAAATAAACCCTGAAAGGCAATTTCTCACTGAATGTGATTATTTTTTTGTCTCCTGTTTTGCAGAGCTCATTTTATGGCAGATTCAGGCACTTCCTGGACATCATTGACCCCCGCACCCTCTTTGTGACTGAGGTAATGCCTGCACTCCCATTTGGGCCAGGGCTGGGTGTCAGACAGCTGGAGGTGAATCCCAATCTCCCCTGGGAGCAGCAGAAGCGCTGACCCCGTGTTTGCAGTGGGTTTGTGTCTCTCAGGGGATTGATTGCCCCAAGGAGTGAGTGCTGCTAAATCTGGAACAGAAACCCGCCTGGCACCGGGCAATCCTCAGCCCCAGCTCCCTCTGCCACCTCAGCTGCCTTTTGGCAAAATTGCCTCTGATTTTGTCCTCTCAGGAGGAAAATCCCTGCAGGTTTTCATGGCAGAAATGCAGGTGGGGGGATGAGAGAGGAATTGTGAATTGCATGGGGGAGTGAAGTTCGGTGCAGCTCTGCAGGGGCTGCGCTCCAGAGCTCTGGGCTGTGCTTTTTCCTCAGCTCTGGGCTGTGCTTTTTCCTCAGCTCTGGGCTGTGCTTTTTCCTCAGCTCTGGGCTGTGCTTTTTCCTCACTTCTTGCCCTGTTTGTAGCAGGCTTTGGGGATCCTGCCCCTTCATTTCCATCTGGTGTTGCCCAGCTTCACTGCAGCTCTGTGCTTCCATCAGATAATGGCTGAGGGTGGTGGGGAGCCCTGGGGAAGGAACAGTTCTGCTCCAGCTCTGGAACTCTGCCCTTTGGCCAGGAAACTTTGGCATTTCAATGAGGGGCAGCTGCTTTTTCCTTTTCATTGTATCTTTTCCCCAGTGTCCACCCTGAACCTCCTGTCCCTGTTCCCCGGCTGTGCCCTCCTGGCAGGAGCTGTGCAGAGCCACAAGGGCCCCCTGAGCCTCCTTTGCTCCAGGCTGAGCCCCTGCCCGGCTCCCTCAGGGACTCTGCAGCCCCTGCCCGGCTCCCTCAGGGACTCTGCAGCCCCTGCCCGGCTCCCTCAGGGACTCTGCAGCCCCTGCCCGGCTCCCTCAGGGACTCTGCAGCCCCTGCCCGGCTCCCTCAGGGACTCTGCAGCCCCTGCCCGGCTCCCTCAGCCCCTCCTGGGGCTCCATTCCCTTCCCAGCACTTTTTAAGGCTGAATTTCTTCTGCTCCTGGGGGGATTTTCCTGCTGGTGGCTCTCCAGGGATGCAGAGGAGTTTGGGCTGAGCTCAGCTCCTGCTCTGAACCTCTTGGGGTGACCCCTGGCCTTCCCTTGGTCACCTGTTCCAAAAAACCTTCCCAGGTTTCGGGAGGTTGTGGAGGGTGTGGGTTCTGAGGGATCAGCTGCTGTAACTTCGTTTTGGGGAGGTTCTTTCAGGAAGGTGAAATAAAAAGGAATAAAAAGAACCAAGTCTGAGCGGCCCAGTTTTATCCTGGGTGAAAACTGAGCAGTTTTGGGTCCCAGGGTGAACCTGGCAGAGCAGGGAGGGCTGGTGTCCATCTCTGGGACAGGGCTGAGCTGCAGGAATGGCCTGGGGGCATTGCAGGGAGGGAAATGCCCTCTGACATTTCCTCTGGGCTGTGAATTCCATGGCAGGGATGCCTCAGGAAACCTGAACGTCCTGATGTCCCCAGCAATTCCCTTTCCCTGGAGAAGCCTCTTGGCAGGACAATCCCCTGGGTGACTCCTCAGGGCTTCTTGCTCACTCTGCCCTGTGTGCTTGCAGTGATTGGGGTGTGCAGATGTACAACTCCAAGGGTGTTTTTGCTTTCCTTTGGGAACTGAGGGGACAGGTGAAAGCCAGGAGGGGTTTGCTGAGCCCCAGGCTGGGCAGGGAGCTCCTGGCTGCACCTCCCAGGCCCAGGGCTCAGGGAACAAACAAATCCCTGCTTGCCTTGGGGGGGAAAAGAGGAGATAAATGAGTGTCTGATGGGAATGGAGGTGAATCCCATGGAAAATGCTGGGAAATTGGGCGATATTGAATTTTTAAAATATTTTAAAATATTTTATTTTAGATGTTTTTATTTTTATTTTTAATTTTTTTACATTTTTATTTTAATCCTTTTTTGGTGGCTGTGTGTTCCATGGTGGCACCCTGCTGCTGGCTGTGTTGTGGGGACGGATGGAGGAGTGAGGGGTGCTGAGGATCACCGGTGCCACTCCTCCCTTGTCATTTATTCTCTGTAAAGCAGATTCTGAGATAAAATCAGAATATATTATTATATTGTTCTGATATAAATCAGAAACTTCCTTGTGCTCCAGAGGCCCTTGAGGAGGGATCCTGGGGGGATGGCCCTGGCTCCTGCTGTGGCTGGGCTTGTATCTGCTGGGGGGACACTCACCCCATGGCACTGGGCACAGCTGAGGGCGCAGGGGCTGCAGCATGGCCCTGGCATAGGTGGCAGTGCCGGCAGTGGGGTGGCAGTGAGGTGGCAGTGAGGTGGCAGTGAGGTGGCAGTGAGGTGGCAGTGGTGGCAGTGGGGTGGCAGTGCTGGCTGTGATGGCAGAGGTGGCAGTGTGGTGGCAGTGGTGGCAGTGTGGTGACAGAGGTGGCAGTGGTGGCTGTGATGGCAGTGGTGGCAGTGCTGGCAGTGAGGTGGCAGTGAAGTGACAGAGGTGGCAGTGCTGGCAGTGAGGTGGCAATGTGGTGGCAGCGGTGGCAGTGGGGTGGCAGTGCTGGCTATGGTGGCAGTGAGGTGGCAATGGTGGCAGTGGCGGCAGTGAGGTGGCAGTGGTGGCAGTGGTGGCAGTGAGGTGGCAGTGGTGGCTGTGGCGGCAGTGGTGGCAGTGCCGGCAGTGAGGTGGCAGTGGTGGCAGTGAGGTGGCAGCGGTGGCAGTGAGGTGGCAGTGCTGGCTATGGTGGCAGTGAGGTGGCTATGGTGGCAGTGGCGGCAGTGCCGGCAGTGAGGTGGCAGTGAGGTGGCAGTGGTGGCAGTGAGGTGGCAGTGGTGGCTGTGGCGGCAGTGGTGGCAGTGCTGGCAGTGGCGGCAGTGGCGGCAGTGAGGTGGCAGTGGTGGCAGTGAGGTGGCAGCGGTGGCAGTGAGGTGGCAGTGCTGGCTATGGTGGCAGTGAGGTGGCTATGGTGGCAGTGGCGGCAGTGCCGGCAGTGAGGTGGCAGTGAGGTGGCAGTGGTGGCAGTGAGGTGGCAGTGGTGGCTGTGGCGGCAGTGGTGGCAGTGCTGGCAGTGGCGGCAGTGGCGGCAGTGAGGTGGCAGTGGTGGCAGTGAGGTGGCAGCGGTGGCAGTGAGGTGGCAGTGCTGGCTATGGTGGCAGTGAGGTGGCTATGGTGGCAGTGGCGGCAGTGCCGGCAGTGAGGTGGCAGTGAGGTGGCAGTGGTGGCAGTGAGGTGGCAGTGGTGGCTGTGGCGGCAGTGGTGGCAGTGCTGGCAGTGGCGGCAGTGGCGGCAGTGAGGTGGCAGTGGTGGCAGTGAGGTGGCAGTGAGGTGGCAGTGAGGTGGCAGTGGTGGCTGTGGTGGCAGTGGTGGCAGTGGGGTGGCAGTGAGGTGGCAGTGCTGGCAGTGAGGTGGCAGAGTGGTGTCAGTGGTGTCAGTGGTGTCAGTGGTGGCTGTGGTAGCAGTGCTGGCAGAGATGGCAGTGCTGGCAGTGCTGGCTATGGTGGCAGTGCTGGCAGTGAGGTGACAGAGGTGGCAGTGCTGGCAGGGCTGCAGCCCCTCTGGGGAGGACCTTTGGTGGCTCTCCTTCACCTTTGGTGGCTCTCCTTCACTTTTGGTGGCTCTCCTTCACCTTTGGTGGCTCATTCACCCCTCAGTCCCTCTCCCGTGGAACCATCTCCTGGCAGCTGCACATCCACAAGCTGCTGCCCTCAGAGGGACCCTGTGTCCTGCAGGGTCACCAGTGCTGTCCCCAAGGTGCCCCTTGGGGCTGCAGGGCCTGGCCTAGGGACGTGGGAGGCACAAATGATGGCAGTAATAATTTAATTGCTGTGTAATGGGGAAGGTCCCAGTGCAGGGGGACATGGGGATGGGGACATGGGAGGGACAAATGATGGCAGTAATAATTTAATTGCAGTGTAATGGGGAAGGTCCATGGGGCAGCAGATATTCTGACCAGGGGGACTCACCCCGGTGCCAGGAGCCTGTTGGCACTCTGGGAAGGAGGGACAATAATTCCCAGTGAAATCAGAAGCCAGGAGAGCTCCAGGGGCCGCCTCTTGCCTGCCTTTGCTGTGTCTCATTGTTCAGAGCCTGGAGCTGCAGAGCATCTTGCATTCCCATATTTGGGGCTGAGATGGAAGCAGGATTAGATGTATGTTATTTATATGAACCATACCTTCTTACTCAGCAGATTGCCTGTCTGTGTTTATTCAGTGTCACAGCTGCTGGCTCCACTCGAACAAAAAGTTTCTGGCTCCTCTTGTCTGTCACTGTGGATCCAATACAATGGGGCCAGCTGGAGTCAAGTCTGGTGTCTGTGTGTCTGTGTCATCCTGGGGAGCAGGGACAGGGCCCAGACTGGGCTGGGCCACAGCTGCATCCCCACAGCTGCATCCCCCCAGAGCTGCATCCCCAAAGCTGCATCCCCCCAATGCATTCCCCCAGAGTTGCATCCTCCCAGAGCTGCATCCATCCCCCCAATGCATCCCCCCAAAGCTGCATTCCCCCAGAGCTGCATCCATCCCCCCAATGCATCCCCCCAAAGCTGCATCCATCCCCCCAGTGCATCCCCCCAAAGCTGCATTCCCCCAGAGCTGCATCCATCCCCCCAGTGCATCCCCCCAGAGCTGCATCCATCCCCCCAGTGCATCCCCCCAAAGCTGCATCCATCCCCCCAGTGCATCCCCCCAATGCATCCCCCCAGTGCATCCCCACAGCTCCATCCCCCAGCCACAGCTGTGCTGCTGCTGCTGCTGCTGGTGGCCACAGGGTCCTTGGTTTGGGGCACATTCCCCCACCTTGGGTTGGGGCACATCCCCACCCCTTGGGATTGGGGCACATCCCCACCCCTTGGGATTGGGGCACATCCCCACCCCTTGGGATTGGGGCACATCCCCCCCTTGGGTTGAGGCACATCCCCCCTTGGGATTGGGGCACATCCCCACCCCTTGGGATTGGGGCACATCCCCCCTTGGGATTGGGGCACATCCCCACCCCTTGGGTTGGGGCACATCCCCCAAGCCATGGCTGGGCTGGAGGTGGGACCCCAGAGCTCAGGGCACACAGAGATCACACAGAGATCCTGCCCAAAATGCCACAGGGACAGTCCCAGGGTGACAATCCCATGGTGGCAATCCCAGTGTGAACCCAGGGTGACAATCCCAGGGTGACAACCCCAGGGTGACGATCCCAGGGGTGATGCCAGGCTGTCCCTGAGCCCAGGGTGATGCCAGAGCCCAAGGTGACACCAGGCTGTCCCTGAACCCAGCCCATCTCTGGTGTCCCCTGAGCCTGGTGCAGGCCTGGCCCTGCAGTGGCTGTGGCAGGAGGGTGGTGCTGCTGGCACTGCTCTGCTGTGCCCTGGGTGTCACACCTGGGCTCAGGCTGCTGGCACTGCTCTGCTGTGCCCTGGGTGTCACACCTGGGCTCAGGCTGCTGGCACTGCTCTGCTGTGCCCTGGGTGTCACACATGGGCTCAGGCTGCTGGCACTGCCCTACTGTGCCCTGGGTGTCACACATGGGCTCTCGGGCTGCTGGCAGTGCCCTGCTGTGCCCTGGGTGTCACACATGGGCTCTCAGGCTGCTGGCACTGCCCTACTGTGCCCTGGGTGTCACACATGGGCTCTCGGGCTGCTGGCACTGCCCTGCTGTGCCCTGGGTGTCACACATGGGCTCTCAGGCTGCTGGCACTGCCCTGCTGTGCCCTGGGTGTCACACAGGTGTCTCTGGGACCCGTCTGAGCTGTCCCTGTGCTGGCAGGGGCTCAGGGTGGTGGCCATCAGCCCAGGGCTGGAGTTGTTCTTCCTCCTCCTGAGCAGCAGCCTGGGGAAAAGGAGCCTCAGGGGGAATTTCTGGCTCTGCAGAACCCCCTGAAAGGTTGGAACCAGCTGGGAGTTGGGATCTGCTCCCAGGGAACAGGGGCAGGAGGAGAGGGGAGGCTCAGGGTGGGCATCAGCAGGAATTTCCTCATGGAAAGGGGGCTCAGGCACTGGAAGTGCTCAGGGCAGGGCTGGAGTCCCCCTCCCTGCAGGAATTTCAGAGCCCTGTGGATGTGACACTTGGGGACAGGGGCAGTGGTGGCCCTGGCAGTGCTGGCATGGTTGGAATGGTCTCAGAATTCCAAGCTGAGCCATTCTGGGGCTGTGTGATCGGGGCTGGGGTGGGTGCAGCAGCTGGCAGGGCTTGTTCCATGCTCTCCTCTCCAGAAGGTCCCTGCAGGTGCTGTCCTGGCCCTGGTGACTCCAGGCTGTGCCCAGGAGCCCCTTGGCAGAGGGCTGGAGGGGCTGGACCCAAACCCAGCAGTGATCCCAGGGATGGGGGCTCAGCCCAGCTGGGGTGGCACATGCACAGCCCCCCCAGGCTGAGGGACCAGCCCTGGCCCATTCCCAGCTGGAATCCCATTCCCTGTCCCATTCCCTGTCCCATTCCCTGACCCATTCCCTGTCCCTTTTCCAGCTGGAATCCCATTCCCTGTCCCATTCCCTGTCCCTTTCCCTGTCCCTTTCCCTGTCCCATTCCCTGACCCATTCCCTGACCCATTCCCTGTCCCTTTCCCTGACCCATTCCCTGTCCCTTTCCCTGTCCCATTCCCTGACCCTTTCCCAGCTGGAATCCCATTCCCTGGCCCATTCCCTGTCCCTTTCCCTGTCCCTTTCCCTGTCCCATTCCCTGGCCCATTCCCTGTCCCTTTCCCTGTCCCATTCCCTGTCCCTTTCCCAGCTGGAATCCCATTCCCTGTCCCTTTCCCTGTCCCTTTCCCTGTCCCTTTCCCTGTCCCATTCCCTGTCCCTTTTCCAGCTGGAGTCCCATTCCCTGACCCATTCCCTGTCCCTTTTCCAGCTGGAGTCCCATTCCCTGGCCCATTTCCTGGCTCATTCTCTGTCCCATCCCTGGAATCCAAGTTGGAATCCAAGCCCTGGCCCATTCCCTGCTCCTTCCAGAGCTGGAATCCCATTCCCTGGCCCATTCCCAGTCCCATCCCCTGTCCCCCCCACAGCTGGAGCCCTGTTCCCAGCTGTTTCCAGCTGTGCAGCTCCTGCCCAGGCCAGGCTGGGCACTGTCTCTGTCCCAGCTGTTCCCAGCTGTGCTGTCCCTGTCCCTGTCCCAGCTGTTCCCAGCTGTGCTGCCCAGGCCATCCTGGCCCTGTCCCTGTCCCAGCTGTTCCCAGCCATTTCCAGCTGTGCTGCCCAGCCTGTGCTGTCCCTGTCCCAGCTGTTCCCAGCTGTTCCCAGCTGTTCCCGGCCGTGCTGCCCTGCCCAGGCCGTGCTGTCCCTGTCCCCAGGGCTGCAGGAGCTGCTGCTGCTGGCAGGGCTGAGCTCTGAGCACATCCTGCTGCAGATGGTCTGTCTGGCACCCCTCGGTGAGAGCTCAGACCCCAGCAGCCACCACTAGAAGTGCTCGAGGGTTTTCCCTCCCAGGAAAGGGGCTCTGGAAGGAATGAGACACTCCAGGGAAAAAAAAAAAACAAAAAACCAAACCAAAAAAACCCCGTGCTTGTGGGTTTGTTTTTAATCAGGGATGCTGTAAAATCTCGAGTGACACTTCATCCCACAGGCAGCAGCAGAGATAGCAAAGCACCAATAAACATGGAAACAGGGGCACAACCTTGCAGAGAGCTGGGGCTGCTGTGGAGGAGGAGCTGAAGGGAAATGCTGGTATCAGCAGCCATGCATGGAGCTGTGGAGAAGGGAAATGAAGGGAAATGTTGGTATCAGAGCCATGGATGGGGCTGTGATTTAGGGAAATGTTGGTATCAGAGCCATGGATGGGGCTGTGATTTAGGGAAATGTTGGTATCAGAGCCATGGATGGGGCTGTGATTTAGGGAAATGCTGGTATCAGCAGCCATGCATGGAGCTGTGGAGAAGGGAAATGAAGGGAAATGTTGGAATCAGAGCCATGGATGGGGCTGTGATTTAGGGAAATGTTGGTATCAGAGCCATGGATGGGACTGTGATTTAGGGAAATGTTGGTATCAGAGCCATGGATGGAGCTGTGATTTAGGGAAATGTTGGAATCAGAGCCATGGATGGAGCTGTGATTTAGGGAAATGTTGGTATCAGAGCCATGGATGGGGCTGTGATTTAGGGAAATGTTGGTATCAGAGCCATGGATGGGGCTGTGATTTAGGGAAATGTTGATATCAACAGCCATGGATGGGGCTGTGATTTAGGGAAATGTTGGTATCAGAGCCATGGATGGAGCTGTGGAGAAGGGAAATGTTGGTATCAGAGCCATGGATGGAGCTGTGGAGAAGGGAAATGTTGGTATCAGAGCCATGGATGGAGCTGTGATTTAGGGAAATGTTGGTATCAGAGCCATGGATGGGGCTGTGATTTAGGGAAATGTTGATATCAACAGCCGTGGATGGGGCTGTGATTTAGGGAAATGTTGGTATCAGAGCCATGGATGGAGCTGTGATTTAGGGAAATGTTGGTATCAGAGCCATGGATGGAGCTGTGATTTAAGGAAATGTTGGTATCAGAGCCATGGATGGAGCTGTGGAGAAGGGAAATGTTGGTATCAGAGCCATGGATGGGGCTGTGATTTAGGGAAATGTTGGTATCAGAGCCGTGGATGGAGCTGTGATTTAGGGAAATGTTGGTATCAGAGCCATGGATGGAGCTGCAGGGAGCAGGGAGAGGAGCTGGGGCTGCCTGGCACTTGGAGCTGCTGATGTGGCAAAGTTTGCTCCAAAAAACCTGGATTTTTGCAGGTTCTGGTTAAAAGAACCCGCCTGACTGTTCCAGAAGGAATAGGAGGCAACCCTGAATTTTCCCTAATTTTGGGGGTGTTTGGTGAAGGCACCTGAGCAGCTCAGGGCTGTGTGGAAGGATCTCCTGAGCTGGGTTTAACAGTTTGTTCACTTTCTGTGCCCCTTTTGTCCCCCTCAGGACTTTCTCCTTTCTTTCTCTATAATAGTATATATTATTATACATACTCTATAATAGCATATATTTTTATACACATTATATACTTTCCACACTCCTTTCTCTGCAAAAGTTCCTGTTGGACAAATTACAATATATTTTTCACAGTTCTATTTTTTTCAGTATTTAGTCTTCTTTGTAAGGTCATCTTTTGAAACTTATTTCTAGTTCTGTTTTTCTCTCAGCAATGCCTGTCCTATTCCATAGGTAGTTTAAAGTTAGTATTTCTTCTCTTAAAGTTTGCATACAGATATATATTGTTTTTTCTCTCAATAATGTCTGTTATTCTATATATTTTAAAGTATATATATATAAATATATGAGTATTGCTTCTCTTAAAGTTTGCATACAGATATATATGTTTTTTCTCTCAATAATGTCTCATTCTATATATTTTTAAGTTAGTATTTTTACTCTCAAAGTTTGCATGCAGATACATACTGTGTAAACTTTCTGTTAAGTTTTGAACATTTTTTACAAATCTGTTTCCCACAGTTCCCCTCTGTCCCCATGGAGCTGGGAGAGGGAATTTGTGGAGACTGAGATTTTTTTAAAAGCCAGCCTGAGCTTTTTTGTTTGCTGTTTGTTACCATTCTAAACAAGATGGGATCTGGCCAGGGTTGTTATAGTAACTACTGAGATTTCCTCAAGAGAAGGGGAAAAAATAGCAGCAGCCCCATTCATGCCTTGCTGCAGCTCTCCATTCAGAGCTGCTCTGGGAGAGGGGAGGGAACTGCAGGGACAAAACCACGTCCCTGTAATGAGCACAATTATATAATATTTAATTATATATATTTAATGATGCATCATTATATGTCGTTATCTTTATAAATAGGAATAGTAGTTAATGTAATAGAAATAATGGTTATATAATGCAATATATAGAATAGAGAATATAATAATATAATATAGTATATAATAATATAATATAGCGTAATATGGTATATAATATAGTATATAATAAATAATATTATATACTATAGTATACAATAATAGTTATAATAATATATAATATATAATATATAATATATAATATATAATATATATCATTTACATAATATATAATATATAATATATATTATATATAATACGATATAATATAATATAATGCAATCTTATATTATAAATAATATATTTATATATTATATAATATATAAATTTCTATTTAATTATATGTAATTATATTTATAAATAGAAACAGTAACTAATATAATGTAATGTGACATAAATAATAGTTCATAGAATATAAAGCAATATATCTAATAGATAAAGTCATATAATATAATGCAAGATTAAATTACATATTAAATAATTATGTGATATACAATTAGATATTTAATTATATATAATTACATTTATAAATTGTAGTTTATATAATGTAAAATAAATTGTAGTTAATATAATGCAATATATCTAATAGATAAAGTAATGTAATGTGATATAATATAATGTGATATAATATAATGTGATATAATATAATGTGATATAATAATATAATATAATATAATATAATATAATATAATATAATATAATATAATATAATATAATATAATATAATATAATATAATATAATATAATATAATATAATATAATATAATATAATATAATATAATATAATATGAATTTTTTTAGCACCCTGGGCCAGTGGGAGGTGTCCCTGCCCATCCAGGTGGACAGTCCCTGAGGCCCTTTTCCCGCACGGCTCCCTGATGTGGTTTCCTGGATTACCCCGTTTATTCTGTATTTGTTTCCCTCGCAGAGCCGCCTGAAGGAGGCAGTGCAGCTGCTGGAGGATTACAAGCACGGCACTCTGCCCCCAGGAGTCACCAACAAACAGGTCAGAGGGAAAAACCCTTCCAGTTCTGCTTCTTCCCTGGGGAGGGCTCTGCTCAAGGGCATTTCTGCTGTTTCTGGGGGCAAACACCAACTGCTCACGCTATTAAAGGGAAAAAAATGTCATTTTTTAGTGGATTAAAGTCTTTTGTCACTCCTGTGAGCTCTTTAGCAGCAGCTGTATGGCTCAACCCCTGCCCTGTTCCTGTACAATAATTTCCATTTCTGCCCGATCCCAACCTCGTCTCTGTTGTTCCTGCACAATAATTTCCATTTCTGCCCAGATCCCAACCTTGTCTGGGCTGTTCCTGCACAATAATTTCCATTTCTGCCCAGATCCCAGCCTTGTCTGGGCTGTTCCTGTACAATAATTTCCATTTCTGCCCAGATCCCAACCTTGTCTGGGCTGTTCCTGCACAATAATTTCCATTTCTGCCCAGATCCCAACCTTGTCTGGGCTGTTCCTGCACAATAATTTCCATTTCTGCCCCTATCCCAGCCTTGTCTGGGCTGTTCCTGTACAATAATTTCCATTTCTGCCCAGATCCCAGCCTTGTCTGCCCTGTTCCTGCACAATAATTTCCATTTCTGCCCAGATCCCAGCCTTGTCTGGGCTGTTCCTGTACAATAATTTCCATTTCTGCCCCGATCCCAGCCCTGTCTGGGCTGTTCCTGCACAATAATTTCCATTTCTGCTCCAATCCCAGCCTTGTCTGGGCTGTTCCTGTGCAATAATTTCCATTTCTGCCCCTATCCCAACCTTGTCTGGGCTGTTCCTGCACAATAATTTCCATTTCTGCCCCGATCCCAATCTCATCTGGGCTGTTCCTGTACAATAATTTCCATTTCTGCCCCAATCCCAACCATGTCTGGGCTGTTCCTGCACAATAATTTCCATTTCTGCTCCAATCCCAACCATGTCTGGGCTGTTCCTGCACAATAATTTCCATTTCTGCCCCCATCCCAGCCCCTGCTGGAGCTGTGCCAGCAGCAGAGGGGACATTGCTGCCCAGGGATGGCAGCAGGAGGTTGTGGAATGCCCAGGGATGGGGCTCCTGAGGAAAGGATCATTTCTGGGGATTTGGGGTGTGGGGATGGCCTGGCTGATCTCTCCAAGACCACATCAGTCCCATTTTCTGGGCTTTTCCCCCATATTCCTCTGCACATGCAACTTATGGGAGCAGGGATGAGGATTTATGGGAATCAACCTGCTCTTTAAGTATTTTACCTGCAAGTCAGTGCTGTGAAACAAAAAACATCCATTTTTTTGTGGGTGTTACCTGAAAATCTTCCCCATTTCTGTCCATGTTTTTTGCCTGAAATATGGAGGTTTTTACCCATAATATGGAGGTTTTGCCCAGAATATGGAGGGTTTTGCCCATAATATGGAGGGGTTTGCCTGAAATATGGAGGTTTTTACCTGAAATGTGGAATTTTTGCCCAGAATATGGAGGTTTATACCCATAATATGGAGGTTTTGCCCAGGATATGGAGGTTTTTACCCATAATGTGGAGGTTTTTACCTGAAATATGGAGGCTTGACCTGAAATATGGAGGTTTTACCTGGAATATGGAGGTTTTGCCCAGAATATGGAGGTTTTGCCCAGGATATGGAGGTTTTTACCTGAAATACTGAGTTTTTACCCATAATATGGAGGTTTTTACCTGAAATATGGAGGTTTTACCTGGAATATGGAGGTTTTTACCTGAAATATGGAGGTTTTTACCTGAAATATGGAGGTTTTACCTGGAATATGGAGGTTTTTACCCAGAATATAGAGGTTTTTACCTGAAATATGGAGGTTTTACCTGGAATATGGAGGTTTTTACCCAGAATATGGAGGTTTTTACCCAGAATAAACCTGGAGGTTTTGCCCAGGTTGTTCCTGGCTGCTGCCAAAGCTGGAGAGCACAGACTCCACTGGGTCTGGGAGTCCTGTCTTGACCATGACACCAACCCAGGGGCTTTTGAACACTCAGTTTGTGCATCCAGCACAAAAGGACCCAGTTCTGTGTGATTTAATGTCCTGTACAGGTGAATTAATGTCAGGGCTGCCTGAGGGGATGCACTCCCAAATAAACAGGGATGGAAGGGCTGGGATGGGAGCTTTTCCCCCGCACCCTGTAGGTCAAAAACCCTCTTTTACCTTTTCTTCCCCTTCACAAGTGATAATTTCTTCTCCTCAAGGACAAATACAGGAGGCAAATGAAGGAAATTGAAACTCCTGCTCGCTTCAGAAGGGGCAGCTGGTGTGGAAGGTGCTGTGCTGGGGAAGAGGAACAGCTCCCACAGAAAATTAATGGGAAATTGTCACAAGGCAGTGGCTGGGGCTCTCCTGGTGTCACTGTGCTCTTCCAGGCAGCATCTGATGGGGAGGAGAAGGGATTGGGAAGGAGAAGGGATTGGGTGGGAGAAGGGATTGAGAAGGTGGAGGGATTGACTGAGGAGGAGAAGGGATTAGGAAGAAGAGGAGGTTGGGAAAGAGGAGGGATTGGGAAGGAGAAGGGGTTGGGGAGGAGAAGGGATTGGGAAGAAGAAAGGATGGGAAGGAGGAGGGATTGGGAAGGAGAAGGGGTTGGGGAGAAGGGACTGGGATGGTGGAGGGATGGGAAGGAGAAAGAAGGGATGGGAAGGAGAAAGGATGGAGAGAGAAGGAATTGATTGGGGAGGAGAAGGGATTGAGAAGGAGGAAGGGATGGGAAGGAGAAGGGACTGGAGGGAAGGGACTGGGAAGGAGAAGGGGTTGGGAAGGAAGGAGGGATTGGTAAGAAGAGACTGGGAAGGAGAAGAGGCTGAGGAGGAGAAAGGATGGGAAGGAGAAGGGATTGGGAGGAAGGGAGGGAGGGAGGGATTGGGAAGAAGAAGGGATGGGAAGGAGAAGGGACTGGGGGAAGGAATTTGGAAGGAGAAAGGGTTGGGAAGGAAGGAGGGATTGGTAAGAAGGGGGTGGGGAGGAGAAGAGGCTGGGGAGGAGAAGGGTTGGAAAGTAGGGATTGGGGGAGGAGAAGGGAATGGGAAGAAGAAAGGGTGGGAAGGAGAGGGATTGGGAAGGAGAAAGGGATTAGGGAGGAGAAGGGGTTGATTGGGAAGAAGGGACTGGGAAAAAGAGGCTGGGGAGGAGAAGGGGCTGAGGAGGAGAAAGGGTTGGAAAGGAGAAGGGATTGGGAAGGTGGAGGGATTGATTGGGAAGGAGAAGGGACTGAGAAGAAGAGATGGGAAGGTGGAAGGGATGGGAAGGAGAAAGGGTTGGGAAGGAAGGAGGGATTGGTAAGAAGGGACTGGGAAGGAGAAGAGGCTGGGGAGGAGAAGGGGCTGAGGAGGAGAAAAGATGGGAAGAAGAAGGGATTGGGAAGGAGAAAGGATGGGGAGGAGGAAGAGATGGGAAGGAGAAGGGATTGTTTGGGAAGGAGAAGGGATTGTTTGGGAAGGAGGAGGGAAGGGAAGGAGAGATTGGGAGGGAGCAGGAGTGAGGCAGCAGCAGTGACTCAGCCCCATCTGCCCGAGGCAGATGACACACAGGCACTCTCTGTGACAAATGACACACAGCCACTCTCTGTGACAAATGACACACAGCCACTCTCTGTGACAAACCGCTTTGCAGACTTTTGACCCACATTTTGCAGAGTGACAAAGCCAGGCTCTTCCCAGGGTTCATTCAGAATTCCAGTGGGGGAGAGGCTGAGCAGGCTGGGAGGGAATCCAGGTGAGGGAGGGGAAGGAAATGGTGGGAAAAGGCCTTTCCTGGGAAATGTTCTCTCCTGAGGACAATGGCTTTGTGGTGAAACAGCTCCCCTTGCTTCCAGCAGTGTCAGGGGGGTTTGGGTGGGACTGCAGCCAGAGCTGCCTGTGTTTAATGACTGCATTAATTAACCAGAGCAGCTGCACCCCTGGAGTGCCCCAGGGCAGCTGGACAGGGCCTGGAGCACCCTGGGAGCTCCATGTCCCTGCCATGGCAGGGCTGGAACAGCCTCAAGGTCCCTCCAACCCAGAGCATTCCCGATTCCCTGGGCAGGTGCCAGGCTGGGATGTTGGGATGTTGTCCCAGGGTGCCACAGGCACAGCGAGGAGGATGAGGATGGAGGGACAGGCAGCAGGTGACCTCAGGGAGCCCAGGGGGACACACAGGGCCACGGCTCTGGGGTGGCTGCAGCTGCCCTGGTGAGCTGGGAAGGGATCCCTGGAGCAGCAGGGAGATGGGGCAGTGGAATCATGGAATGGCTCAGGATGGAAAACCCTCTGAGATCAACCATTGCAGCCATTCTCCAGCCCTGCCACCACTGCCCCATGTCCCCAGGTGTCACAGGCACAGGGCTGTGAAATCCCCCAGGGATGGGGACTCCTCCCTGCCCTTTCCAGGATGGAATTCTCCCAATGGAATTCTCCCAGTGGAATTCTCCCCTGAGGCTGTTCCCTCTCCTCCTGTCCCTGTTCCTGGGATCAGAGCCCCAAGCCCCTCACTCCCATCGTGGCCACCCCAAATTTGATCCAAAGCCACCTGGAAAATGCATTTTTGCTGTCCTGGAGCTGGGGCTGACACTTTTCCTGGCTTTTCCTGCCCCACTCTCTGCAGGATGGGCTCTGGCTGAGGGGCAGTGACAAGGTGCAGTTTTCTGGTGCTAATCTGGGGAAGGGGAGCTCTGGAGCTCTGGAGAGGAGCCTGCTTTGGGCACAGCTGCAGGGCTTGGTGCTGGCATGAGGCACTGAGTGACAGCCACTCCAGTGTGGCGCTGCTGGGGTGGCCACATGTGGCAGGGCACCAGCAGATGGAGGCAAATCTGATTCTGACTCATTTTTGGGGGGTTTTACCCCTCTCTGACCGGGATCTGAACTGATCCCTTTGTGTCCCCGTGGGCAAGGAGGGGGTGTTGGAGCTGTGACCTGGGAACACGGGGTCTGAGAGAGGAAAAATCACATTTATTGCTCATCAGAAGGGCTGGGTGGCACCTCAGTGATCTCCAGGCAGAACTGACTTTATCTCCTTCAAGAACTGCTGGGGTGGTGTTTGCAGGTCCCAGGATGAGGGAGGAGATGAGAATCTTGACTCCATGTTTCAGGAGGCTAATTTATTTATTTTTTTAATTTTTTTTTTTTATTATTTAATTTTATTATATATATTATATGAAAAGAAAATGATCTATTAAAACTATACTAAAGAATAGAAGAAAGGATTTCATCAGAAAGTTAGCAAGGAAAGGAAAGGAATGGAATGGAATGATAAAATCTTGTGGCTGCTCACAGCCTCGACACAGGTGGCTGTCATTGGTCATCAAGTAAAAACAATTCACATGCTGGGTTAACAATTCTCCAAATCCACATTCCAAAGCAGCAGAACATGGAGAAGCTGAAGCTTCTGAGCTTCTCAGGAGAAAGGATCCCAATGGAAGGATTTTCCATAAGATATGTCTGTGACACGCTGCTTCCTGTTTGGCTGCTTGAACCCCTCGTGTGGGAAATGCTCCTCACTTCCAAAACCATAAAAGCTTCAGTGAAACCTTATTAAAAACACAACAGAAGACTGAAGAGAGAAAATGTTATGGCAGAGGATTTTTCCCCACCTTGTGCTGATGCACACAGTGGAGTTTGTGCCCTTTAATTGTGAGAGGGGAGCAGCACAGGGTCACCTGTCCCCCTCAGAGCCCTGGGACTGGATGTGGCACTCCAAGGAATGTCTGAGAGGGCTGAGGGAGAGCCACACTCACCCCAGAGGCTCAGAAGTGATGGGGTCTCTGCTCTCTGGGGTCGAGGTGACCCCGAGGTGTTGGAAAGTCTCTTTTTCCCAGTCCCAAGACTGAAGAAGTCAGGATTTCCTTGGCTCTGGTTCTCAAGGTTGTTTATTTGCTGCTATCTATAGCATTGTCTGTCTGTCTGTCCTGCTGAGGTCTGTCTGGCAGGTTGGTTCATGGCACACTGACACCCTCAGGGCAGTGTTAGCTTTTTATACTAAAATACTTTATTTACAATAACTTCCCAGTGCCTATCCCCTGTGTCAGACAGTCTGTCTGTACCCTAAACCAATCCAGGAGTGCCCCCATCCCAGCAGAAGGTGCAGGACAAGAAGGGCAGGACAGGCCCAGATTCCTCCATCTTGCATCTTGAACCCCCATTCTAAAAACCCCAAAATTCTACTTTTCCAAAATTCTACTTTTTTCACACCCTCAGGCCAGTGTTATTTTTTTATATTAAGAACTATGTGCACTTTATTTACAATAATTTTCCAGTGCCTATCCCCTATGTCAGACAGTCTGTCTGTACCCTAAATCCAAAAGTGCCACCAGCACAGCAGAAGGTGCAGGACAAGAAGGACAGGACAGGCCCAGATTCCTCCATCTTGCCCCCTGAACCCCCATTCTAAAAACCCCAAAATTCTTCTTTTTCACCCTGTGACAAATTCACCATCATTCCATTCAAACCCTTGTGCTGGTGGCTCCTCACACAAAGCTGGGAATTGTTTCCATGGGCTACAATCCAAGGCACAGGCGTCTGTGACTCCGTGCCAGGGTCTCTGAGCCCCTGCCAGGGGCTGGAATCCTCCAGAGTCAGAACCCAGCACATCCCTGGAGGGCTCCAGCCCCTGCCAGGGGGCTCAGAGACCCTGGCACAGAGCCCAGGACCCCTGTGCCTTTGAGCTTGACCCATGGAGCAAGTTACCACCTTCATATGAAGAATTACAAGTCAAGAGAGTTTAAGTAGAATAATAGTTTGTCACAGGGTGAAAAATAGATTTTTGGGGTTTTTAGAATGGGGGCTTGGGGTCCCAAGGTGGAGGAATTTGGGTGTGCCCTGTCCTTCTTCTTTTCTTCTTTCTGGCCTCCATATTCTGGGTGATGTTGGCACTTTTGGGTTGGTTTAAGGTAGAAACTCACTGTCTAACATAGGTGATAGGAATTGGGAAGTTATGGTAAATAATGGTAAATAATGTAATGGTAAATAATGTTATGGTAAATAATGCAAGGGTAATGTTATGGCAAATAATGTTATGGTAAATAATGGTAAAAAATGTTATGGTAAATAATGCAATGGTAAATAATGTAATGGTAAATAATGGTAGATAATGTTATGGTAAATAATGTTATGGTAAATAATGGTAAATAATGTTATGGTAAATAATGCAATGGTAAATAATGTAAAATAATATCGTTTTTAGTATAAAAAGATAACACTGCCCCAAGGTGGTCAGTGTGCCTCTGTCTGACCTGGGAAGGAGAAGGGGTTGGGAAGGAGGAAGGGATTGGGAAGGAGGAAGGGATTGTGAAGGAGAAGGGATTGTGAAGGAGCAGGGATTGGGAAGGAGCGGGGATTGGGAAGGAGAAGGCATTGGGAAGGAGAAGGGATTGGGAAGGAGCAGGGATTGGGAAGGAGAAGGGATTGGGAAGGAGAAGGCATTGGGAAGGAGAAGGGATTGGGAAGGAGAAGGCATTGGGAAGGAGAAGGGATTGGGAAGGAGCAGGGATTGGGAAGGAGAAGGGATTGGGAAGGAGAAGGGATGGGAAGGAGAAGGGATTGGGAAGGAGAAGGGATGGGAAGGAGAAGGGATTGGGAAGGAGCAGGGATTGGGAAGGAGCAGGGATTGGGAAGGAGAAGGCATTGGGAAGGAGAAGGGATTGGGAAGGAGCAGGGATTGGGAAGGAGAAGGCATTGGGAAGGAGAAGGGATTGGGAAGGAGCAGGGATTGGGAAGGAGAAGGGATTGGGAAGGAGAAGGCATTGGGAAGGAGAAGGCGTTGGGAAGGAGGAATGGATTGGGAAGGAGAAGGGATTGGGAAGGAGAAGGCGTTGGGAAGGAGAAGGGACTGGGAAGGAGAAGGGATTGGGAAGGAGAAGGGATTGGGAAGGAGAAGGGACTGGGAAGGAGAAGGGATTGGGAAGGAGAAGGGATGGGAAGGAGAAGGGATTGGGAAGGAGCAGGGATTGGGAAGGAGCAGGGATTGGGAAGGAGCAGGGATTGGGAAGGAGAAGGCATTGGGAAGGAGGAATGGATTGGGAAGGAGCAGGGATTGGGAAGGAGCAGGGACTGGGAAGGAGCAGGGATTGGGAAGGAGAAGGGACAGACCTCCATCAGGTTGGAGAAAGAATGTTATAGATAAGAAATAATAAACAACCTTGAGAACCAGAACAGAAGAATTCTGACTTCTTATTTGACTGCTGGGCTGGGAAAAGAGACTTTAGTGTATCTCAGAGTGCCTGAGGGCAGCAGAGATTCGGAGAGCCCGGGGCGGGCAGAGGGATGGGTGTCCTGGCTTCTGCCACAGAAGCAGCTCTCAGAAGGGCAGAGTCTCAGAGCGTTGATCCCCCAGAAGGAGCCGTCCCCCCCTGAGGAGGAGGCAGCTCTGAGCCCAGGCAGACGAGTTGTTTTGACAGAGCTCTCACCAAGCTCTGTCTGAGGCTCCGCGGTGCAGCAGCAGCGCCTGACAGAGCTCGAATCCCTCTCATTCAGGAATCCACGGCGAGTTGGAGGAGCTGCAGCCTCCCAGCAGCTCAGCACAGCCCCTGGCGCCTGCTGAGATGGTTTCAGCACACGAGGAGTGGCAAACACAGAGCCTAGAGCTATGTCACAGCAAGCAGCTCCTCCACACGCAGCTCCTTGACAGGGTTCTGGTGCAAGCAGCCCCGCTCTGCTGCGTTCCCCAGGCAGCTTTTTCCAAATGAGCTGCGGTGCCACAGCCATGGGCTATCTAAAGATAAAAATCCCTCTCAGGAGCTGTGATTGTGCTTGCAGCACGTCCCCAGGACCATCTCTGGGGCCGTTTGCAGGAGCGATGCTGGAGCACTGGGCAGCAGCAGTGCCAGCTCCTGCAGCTCTGCCCCTGCGAGCCTCCCCACCCTTCCAGAGGCTCCTCAGCTTCCTCCTGAGCTGCATTTCACTGCCCAGCAAAGTGCCCATTAACTCAAGGTGGGAAAAAGCCATTTCTGGGGCCTCATTAGCCAAAATGAAGAATTGATCTCTCACCTGTCGATAGCTGCTGCACTGCTGAGAGCTCCTCGCTGAGGGGGGCTCTGGGGTTTGTTCCTACGTTAGAAAGATGTTTTAAAAACAGCGTTTTCTGCCTGGCTGTATCAATTATGTGGTCAGCAAAACACAGGAGAAAGAGCTGCTTGATCAGTATTTATTCAGGGCAGCAAGAAAACACACTCCATTTCTTCAGCTGAGCTAATTTCCTCCAGTTTTTATTGAAATATTTAAAAGCCAGGCTTGGTTTTTTATTACATATGCAGCTGAGTGTTTGTTAAAATGCCCCTAGCCCCAAATATTCTGTGCAGTGAGAATAGCCCACACTGTCATTAATCCCCCTCTCCAGCAGGCTCTTAGGATTTCCTGATTTTTCCTGAAATGAAAACTTATCCTTGGTAATTGCACCTGTTTGGGGTGCTTTTCTGCTCTCTTGGTTGTTGGGGTTAAATATTTGAGGAGGATTAAAGAAGATGTTTGGAGGAGAAAGCCCCTGATGGCCTTGGGGAGGTGGATTTGGGTGAGGGAACTCTGTGGGTCCAGAAAGGTTTGATGGAAACAGCAGCTGTTTGTTAGCAGGGCTGGGAAGTTTTAGAAATTTAGAAATTTTTGCTGAGGGAAGCTGAAGGGAATTGTGGGGCTGGTGAAATTCCTCCTCCCTGGTCCTGTGTGTCCTGCTGGGGCTCCTGCAGAGGGTGAGGGGCAGCTGCTGCTCCCTGTGTCCCCTCTCATCCCCCTGTCCCAAAACCAGGGTCCTGAGGAGGGAGGTGAGGGGGGAACGGAAATGTGGAGGATTTGTGCTGATGGAGAAGCTGCTCCAGTTGTCATTTATGCAGCACCTGTTCCAGCTCTGCAGGTGTTGATTCATGGAATCATGGAAAGGTTTGGGATGGAAGGGACCCTAAATCCCATCCTGTTCCACCCCTGCCATGGCAGGGACACCTCCCACTGTCCCAGGTGCTCCAGCCCCAGTGTCCATCCTGGCCTTGGGCACTGCCAGGGATCCAGGGGCAGCCCCAGCAAATCTGGGAATTCCAGCCCAGGCAGGAATTCCTTGCCAAGATCCCAGCCCAATCTCCCCTTTCCCAGTGGGAGCCATTCCCTGGCTCCTGTCCCTGCAGGCCTTGTCCCCAGCCCCTCTGCAGCTCTCCTGGAGCCCCTGCAGGCCCTGCCAGGGGCTCTGAGCTCTGCCTGGAGCCTTCCCTTCTCCAGGGGAGCATTCCCAGCTCTGCCAGCCTGGCTCCAGCCCTGCAGCAGCTCCTGGCCTTGTTATTGCCCTTCCATAAAGGTCCCTCCATTGTTGGCACTTTGTGCTCCTCATTTCACCACCAATCCCAGAATCCCAGAAGGTTTGGGCTGGAAGGGACCTTAAAGTCAACCCAGTGCCACCCCTGCCATGGCAGGGACACCTCCCACTGGCCCAGGCTGCTCCTTTAAGGGGTGCCATGGTCCCTCAGCCAGGATTCCTCAGGAACTGGGAGTGGGGTGTGCTGAGGGTCCCTCCCTGCCCTGGATGTCCCTGCCCTGGATGTCCCTGTCCATGATGTCCCTGTCCATGATGTCCCTGCCCTGGATGTCCCTGTCCATGATGTCCCTGTCCATGATGTCCCTGTCCTTTATGTCCTTGTCCATGATATCCCTGCCCCAGATATCCCTGTCCATGATGTCCCTGTGCTGGATGTCCCCATGCTGAGGGCCCCTCCCTGTCCCAGATGTCCCTGTCCCCGATGTCGCTGTCCCTGTCCCAGCTGTTCCTGTCCTTGATGTCCTTGTCCATGATGTCCCTGTCCATAATGTCCCTGCCCTGGTTGCCCCTTTGCTGGCTGTCCCTGTCCTTGATGTCCCTGCCCTGGCTGTCCCTATCCTTGATGTCCCTGTCCCAGATGTCCCTGCCCTGGCTGTCCCTGTCCATGATGTCCCTGTGCTGGACGTCCCCATGCTGACGGTCCCTCTCTGTCCATGATGTCCCCATCCATGATGTCCCTGTCCCCACCCTGTCTGTCCCTGTCCCCCCTGTCCCTGTCGTCCCTGTCCCTGTCCCCACTGTCCCTGCCTTGCTGTCCCTGTCCCCCCCGTCCCTGTCCTTCCTGGCTGTCCCTGTCCCCCCCGTCCCTGTCCCCCCTGTCCCTGTCCTTCCTGGCTGTCCCTGTCCTCCCTGTCCCTGTCCCCCCTGTCCCTGTCCCCCCTGGCTGTCCCTGTCCCCCCTGTCCCTGTCCCCCCCTGTCCCTGTCCCCCCTGTCCCTGTCCTTCCTGGCTGTCCCTGTCCCCCCTGTCCCTGTCCCCCCTGTCCCCCCTGTCCCTGTCCCCCCTGGCTGTCCCCAGCCCCGCTGTCCCCGCCGCCGCTCGGTGGCTGCTCTCGGTGCTGGCAGGGTCTGTCCCCGGGGCTGGCAGGGTCTGTCCCCAGAGCCCCGGTGGCTGCTGCGAGTGGGAAGGTGCAAATGACACACAGAGGGCTCGGGGAGCCAATTTGCAGCAGAAGGTGGAGACTGTAACAGATCCAATTCCAACTGCAGGCAGGGCAGCGATTCCCAAAGAGCCTCCTGGAGGGAACCTCCGGGGGAAGAGCTCTCATTTCAGGGAATGGTTCCTGCCCTGAAAGCCAGGCTGGAAAATGCAGCCTGCCAAACAAGCACCAAGAGCCAGCTTGCTTAGACCTGGCCTTTTCCCTGCTTTGGGAGTTCAGCCTCCATCCAAAAGGCTGTACCAGCTGCAGGGTGTAATGGTGTGGCTCTTGTCCTTTATCCCACTAATTTGTGGGGTTGTATCTGTGTCCTCTGAGAGTGTGAGTCCCTCTGTCACCCTGTCCCAGAGCCCAGCCTGGGGGAACAGCTTGGTGCTGGCAGGGCAGCACTGGTCAGGGTGGAGGGAAGCAGCACCCCGTGGCTCCCAGCCCCAGAGGGACTGAAATCCCTCCTGCTCAGGGCACAGATGCTTTTTGTGCTCGAAAAAACCCCTTTGCAAGGCTGAGGAACCTTGGGTGTGCTCAGGGTTTGGGCACCCAAGATCTGCCCTGGGAGATTTGCAGGTGGGAATCAGCACTTGGGGGGATTTCGTGATGAACTTCAGGTTTGTTGATCACTTCTTCCCCCAAAACACTTGAATTTTCTAAGCTCGAATTCCTTGCAGTTATTCCATGTTGGAACTGCATTTCCTTCCCCTTGCAGGTTGAATTTTGGCCTCAGAAATTGGGGTAGGAAGAGCTGCTGAGCTCCTGGTTTAATCTCAGTATTGCTCCAAGTATTGCCCAGCCCCTGGTTTAATCTCAGTATTGCTCCAAGTATTGCCCAGCTCCTGATTTAATATCAATGCTCCAAGTATTGCCCAGCCCCTGGTTTAATCTCAGTATTGCTCCAAGTGTTGCCCAGCCCCTGGTTTAATCTCAGTATTGCTCCAAGTGTTGCCCAGCTCCTGGTTTAATATCAATGCTCCAAGTATTGCCCAGCCCCTGGTTTAATATCAATGCTCCAAGTATTGCCCAGCCCCTGGTTTAATCTCAGTATTGCTCCAAGTGTTGCCCAGCCCCTGGTTTAATCTCAATATTGCTCCAAGTGTTGCCCAGCCCCTGGTTTAATATCAATATTGCTCCAAGTGTTGCCCAGCCCCTGGTTTAATCTCATATTGCTCCAAGTGTTGCCCAGCCCCTGGTTTAATCTCAGTATTGCTCCAAGTATTGCCCAGCCCCTGGTTTAATATCAATGCTCCAAGTGTTGCCCAGCCCCTGGTTTAATCTCAATATTGCTCCAAGTGTTGCCCAGCCCCTGGTTTAATCTCATATTGCTCCAAGTGTTGCCCAGCCCCTGGTTTAATATCAGTATTGCTCCAAGTGTTGCCCAGCTCCTGGTTTAATATCAATGCTCCAAGTATTGCCCAGCCCCTGGTTTAATATCAATGCTCCAAGTGTTGCCCAGCCCCTGGTTTAATCTCAGTATTGCTCCAAGTATTGCCCAGCCCCTGGTTTAATCTCAGTATTGCTCCAAGTGTTGCCCAGCAGCAGCCCAGGATGCCGGAAAGCTGCTGGAAATTGGGCTCAGAGCCCTGATTTCCCCCACCTGTGGGTTCCTAATGCTTGACCCTATAAGTGCAGCGGGACACAGTGCCGGGGAGGCAGAGGTGGGGTCCCTCAGCCCTGTCCCCGTGTCCCTGTCCCCATCCCGGGCTGGCTCCTCCCGGTGCTGCTGCCAGCAGAGAGAGGCAAAGAGCCACACAGCAGCAGCAGGGCTGGGGGCTCTGCAGGGGAGTGAAGCTCTTCCCGGGAGAGATTGGGAGTTTTTTAATGCCTACGAGAGGTTTGGAGGCGCAGCTCGTTAATGAAATTGTGAGAAACGCTACCCACTTTCAAAAAAAACTTAAAAGGTTTATAAAAACCTGATCAGAAATGCAACAGGAGACCAAATAGAGAAAATGTTGAGGTGCCAGGAGCGGAGGATTTTTCCCACCTGTGCTCATCACACAATGGAGGTTTTGCCTTTTGACCCTTTGATCCCTCCCAAAGTTCTGTCCATCGACTCCTTTTTGTTGTCCAGTGGTGGAGATCACGTCCTTAAATCTTGGTTTGAGGTCAGGTGCTGCCAGAGTAACAACCCAAATGTCCTCCCAAATGTCCCAAACCCAGGGCACCCCATAATAACAACGCAGGAGAGGTAAAACTTGACTCTAAATCTATAAAACTTCTCTCTATTAATTCTCTATTAAGCATATATATACTTCTCTCTCTTAATTCTCTATTAAACATATATACATATATATATTTATTCTTTATTAAACATGTATACATTATATATATACTTCTGTCTATTAATTCTCTATTAAACGTATACATATATATATTTCTCTCTCTTAATTCTCTATTAAAGATATATACATATATATACTTCTCTCTATTAATTCTGTCTTAAACATGTATACATATATATAATTCTCTCAATTAATTCTTTATTAAAAATACAAACATATATACTTCTCTCTATGAATTCTCTATTAAAGATATATACATATATATACTTCTCTTTATTAATTCTCTATTAAACATATATACAGCTCTCTCTATGAATTCTCTATTAAACATATATACATTTATATAATATGTATATAATGTATATATATTATATATAATTAATCTATTAATATATATACTTCTCTCTATTAATTCGGTATTTTATATATATATATAAAATCTCTCTATTAATTCTTTATTAAACATATATATATTTCTCTCTATTAATTTGGTATTTTATATATATATATATATATATTCTTCTCTCTATTAAACACATATACAGGATCTTTGCCTTTTGCCTGTGAGAGTGAGCCATGGCATCCCCCATGTATCACAAGACGCAGCTCATTAATGAATGCAGCTCATTAATAAATGCTCCCCGGTCAGGCAGAGGGAGGTGCTGCCTGTTCCCTGTGTGTTTTCGCCCTAAGTTCAGATGTGAGCTGGCACGGCCGTGCTCCGTGCCCAGACTCAGGGAGGGAGGGAGGGAGGTGTGAAGCCCTGGCAGTGCCAGCAGTGCCACGGCTCTGCCTCCTTCTCCGGGCCATGTGTTCCCAGCTCCCGAGCCTGCACTGGCACAGCTGGCTGCTCCAGGAGCTGAGCTTCATAAAAACCCAGCTCGTTCCCCCTGCCCAAATCCTGCCTGCTCTGCCTCTGCTTGGCCCTGAGCTCCCTGCTGGCTGTGCAGCCTGAGGGATGGCATGGGATAATGGGATAATGGGGTGGGATAATGGGGTGCGATGGGATCAGGGTGCTTGGGCTGTGCTGCCCAAACAGGAACCAGCTGCAGCTGCTGAAGGGGACATAAAAGATAAAATTCTATCCAATTTCTATTTATTTCTATTAAATTCTATTTAGATACAATTTTTATTGATAAAGTATGAACAGTAAGCCTGAAGTGGAGGCCGGACATTAATCCAGGGATCACAAAACCAGCAACAAACACCCTGAGCTGTGGATCTTGGCTGGCTAAAATCCTTGGAGGCACCAGACACTGGGGTTTAGGATTTTTGACCCAGATCTCCCTCCTTGCTGTGGGATCACAGGCTGGAGAGGACCCGGGGAGGTCGCAGCCCCCAGGATTTGCTGCTGGAATTCTGCCTGTTCATTTCAGTGGGTGTTTGCCTGCGCCTCCTGCCAAAATGCAAGAACACCAATTCTTGTGCGAACACAGCTCCACCACTGACTTTGTACCCTCAGCTTCACCCCCCAGCATCGGGGAGAGAGGGAAAAAACGGGAAAAATGGGAAAAAATGGGAAAAAATGAACAATAAGCCTGAAGTGGAGGCTGGACATTAATCCAGGGATCACAAAACCAGCAACAAACACCCTGAGCTGTGGATCTTGGCTGACTAAAATCCTTGGAGCCACCAGACACCGGGTTTAGGATTTTTGACCCAGATCTCCCTCCTTGCTGTAGGATCTCCTCCTGGAGAGGCCCCGGGGAGGTCACAGCCCCCAGGATTTGCTGCTGGAATTCTCCCCGTATTTATCTGGGTGGGTGTTTGCCTGCCCCTCCTGCCAAAATGCAAGAACGCCAATTTGTGAGCGAACACCCCTGACTTTGTACCCTCAGCTTCACCCCTCAGCATCGCGGGGAGAGGGGAGAACACGGGGAAAGATGAAGAACGAGCCCAGGCTGGGGATGTGAGGCAGGCAGAGGTCCCTTGGAGGCAGACAGACACTCGCTGTTCTGCACAGCCCTTCCTGCGCGTTGGCGGAGCCTGAGCTGTGTCGCTTGTGACTTCTCACTCCGCAGCCTCTCCAAGTGCACTTCTGGCAACTGGCTGCTCCGAAACTGTTTCATCTCTCCCCCATCGGGCTCGGGGAGGTGCAAAGAGGCTGGGCGGCCCGACGGGCAGGTATTCATTGCGGCGCCGCTGCCTCAATCAGGCGAGCAGCGGGGAGAGGCGCTCCCGCTGCCGCGGCCGCAGCAGCGCCCGCTGGATCCATCGGCGATAAGAGCCTCCCTTTTGGGCAGTAATGGCTTTTCCTCACGGTGTTGATGAAGAGCGAAGAGCCCCATTTGCAGTAAACTGTAATTTTTCCCCGCTCCGGCCTCCCGCAGGATGCGATAGACCCGGGATGTGTTCCTTGAGCTGCTGCTCCCTTTTCCTGGCAGGAAATTGTCCCTTTTTTGGCCGAGGGTTGGGCTTGGGAATATTCTCGGTGTCGCGGAGGTGAGCGGGGTTTAGGCATTACCAAGGGCACGGAGGGAGCTGCAATGCTCCTCAAAGAACCTCCCTGGTGCCCAGGGGCTGCTCCTGCTCAGCCACAGCCCGGCTTTGTTCCAGCCCATCAGCTCGGCATTTAGGAGCTGATTTTATCAGCTCATCCTGCTAAAATTCCCGTCACAGTTGGGTCCAGGCTGGCTCGTGGTGCACTTTACTGAGCTGTGTTATGGTACCTCGGGTACCGGGTTTCTTATAATGACCCTTTTAACCCCTTTTACAATATAACAACCAAACTAACAGCACGTGCTTAACGATCTATCAACTATTTTACAACAGTTTCTAACCTATTTTTAACAATTCCAAGTCACGTCCAGGTTACAGAGCTGATTACATCTGCCAGCTTGGTGTGGCTAAAATGGGATTAAACAAATCTGATCTGGAGCGACCTGAGCTGGATTAGGGAACCCAGGGAGGGGTTGGGCACCTCCAAAGGAGCCATCCAACCCAAACCATTCCACGGTTCCAGTGGCATCCACGTCCTCCTGCAGCCCTGGTGCAAGGATGGTTCTCAGTGAATGATTCTCAATCTGCTGAAGCCTTTCCAGGAGAGTGCTGGGAGGATTAATTAGTTAATGTTTATTGAGTGCTGGGAGGCTGCACCGTGTTATTTCAGAGCTGATTTTAGCCGTGGGGACTCGATTCTGGTTCCACCCACTCTTGGGCTGGGATCTGGCAGCAGCTCCTGGTGCTGGGAATCAGCAGGGCCAGGGCAGTGCCACAGTGTCCCTGTGCTGGCACTGCCGGGGCACCTCCAGGGCTGGGGAGAACCCCGGAGGGGCTGGAGCGTGGCCAGGGCAGGAACAGAGCTGGGAAAGGGCTGGAGAATCCCTGAGGGAGCTGGGAAAGGGCTGGAGAATCCCTGAGGGAGCTGGGAAAGGGCTGGAGAATCCCTGAGGGAGCCGGGCAGGGGCTGCAGAGTCCCTGAGGGAGCCGGGCAGGGGCTGCAGAGTCCCTGAGGGAGCCGGGCAGGGGCTGCAGAGTCCCTGAGGGAGCCGGGCAGGGGCTCAGCCTGGAGCAAAGGAGGCTCAGGGGGCCCTTGTGGCTCTGCACAGCTCCTGCCAGGAGGGCACAGCCGGGGGAATTTGGGATCTTATCCCAGGGAACAGGGACAGGAGCAGAGGGAACGGCCTCAGGGGAGCTCAGGGTGGGCACTGGGAGGAATTTCCCCATGGAAAAGGTGGTAAAGTATTGGAAGTGCCCAGGAAGGGCAGAGGTGGTGTCCCCATCCCTGCAGGGATTTCACAGCCCTGTGGCTGTGGCACTTGGGGACAGGGGCAGTGGTGGCCCTGGCAGTGCTGGGCATGGTTGGGTGTGATTGTCTGAAATCTTTTCCAACCTGAACAATTCCCTGATGCCCTGATGCCACTCGGTGACTCAACAATGCTCAGAATGGCAAAGGAGTTGTGGCATCCAGGAGGAGCCTCAGGTGCCTCCTGTGCTGCCTCATTCCAGCCTCAGGAGGGGCAGGAATGATCAGAGCCCTCTGGGATTTATCCCACTCGTGGGCTCCCTTGAGCTCTGTGTCCTGAAGAGCCAAACCCTTCCTAATGCCAGGATTTTAGGAGCAGGGCTGTAAAGACTCTGGTGAGGAGGCTTCCTGTGAGGAACAAGAAGAGCCACAGGATGGTGTTACCTGCTTTTCCAGGTGGATCAGGAATGCCAGAGTGCTCCATATCTGTGAGCAGCTGGAGTCGGGCTGTTTCTTTCCCCTTTATTTCAGTCATTTCAACAACTGGGATTATTGGGAAAGCACATCTGGACTGGAGGCTGCCCTCCCAAGGGCACAGGAAGGGAGCTGGAGCGCTCCAGGAGGAGCTCGGCTGCATCCCACATTCTGCACCACCCAATATTTGGAATTCAGCGTGGGCTGGGTGATCCGAGCTGTGCTTTAATAAAACCTCACAAGCCCCGGGGTGTGAAACCACTGGCAGCTCCTGACGGGGTGCAAAGTGCCGGCTGTTACCTCGTTAAAATCTGCATTTCCTGGGTGCAGGGGGGCCTGCTGGGAGGTGAGAACATCGCTGCTGGAGCAGGATGGGAACGGCTTTTGAAACAGAACTGGCTGGACAGATGAAATAATTAACTAAAATTACTGGTTTTTCAATGATTTCCTCTCCAACCTTGTCCTTACAGAGGGGTTTTGTTGTGTAATGGTGCAAAGTCCAGCCCGGGCAGACCCCACTGAGGGCTCTCTGCAGGACTTAAACCTCTGGGTTTTCCTTTCCACGTTGTGCTCATCCACCCCGTGACTCCTAATTAGTTCTTTGTCTGTAATTGTGCCTTGTCATGATGAGTGATTAATGAGTGATTAATCAATGAGGGCTTTTCTCCAGGCAGTTATTCCTGGCTGGCATAGCTGGAGCAGGCACCCATGGATTGAGGATCAGTGCTCAGAGGGTGGCACCAGGTGCTTTGAAGCTGAAGGAGGATTAGTTTGGATTAGAAACAGGGCAGAAGATTTTTATGGAGAGGGTGACAAATAAATTGCTGTCTCTGAGTGCAGGACTGTGAAATGTTCCCGTGTTTAATAGGAGGAGGCTCATCCATTAAGGAGAACTGGAACCCTCCGTGCTGTTTTTATAGTGACAGGTGTTGGGGAAGAGATTGGGGCTGGATGGATTCTTTAAATAAATTCTTTTTTATTTTTTTAAACTATCTCTAAGCTGCAATTCTGCTGCTAAATAAGGATTGCTAATGAATGTCCTGACAAGCAAAGATCACATCTATTCCCAAGATTTATTCCAGTCTCCATCTCCTCACCACAGCTTTGGTTCTCTTCAGATTCCGGTGGTCTTTGAGACCCTGCCTTAAACACCACCATGATATTTGAGGGGATGTTTCTGGATAACTGAACTCAGCTCCTGAGTTCATAAAATCCCAGAATCCTGGAACAGTTTGGGATGAGAGGGACCTCAAAGTTCACCCAGAGCCACCCCTGCCATGGCAGGGACACCTCCCACTGTCCCAGGCCGCTCCCAGCCCCAGTGTCCAGCCTGGCCTTGGGCACTGCCAGGGATCCAGGGGCAGCCCCAGCTGCTCTGGGAATTCCAGCCCAGGCAGGAATTCCTTGCCAAGATCCCAGCCCAATCTCCCCTTTCCCAGTGGGAGCCATTCCCTGGCTCCTGTCCCTCCATCCTTGGAAATTGTCTCTCTCCATCTTTCCTGCAGCTCCTTCAGGTCACACTGAGCTCACCCCAAAGCTTCTCCTGTCCAGGGGAACAATCCCAGCTCTCCCAGCAGAGCTGCTCCAGCCCTGGGTTCATCCTGGAGCCTCCTCTGGACTCTGCAGCAGCTCCAGCTCCTCCCTGTGCTGCCACCCCGAGCTCAGGGCTTTAAAACTGCTCCAAGTGGTGGCAAAAGTGGTGACTCTTCCTCAAAAAAAACTGCAGAAAATTCAGAATCCTGGAAAGGACAGGTGGAAATCTCTTCCATGAGTCCTGAAAAGGTGGATCTGAGACCACTTGTGAGCAGCCTGGAGCTGATTCCTGCCCATCCATGAAGGATGTCCATGGAACAGAGCCTGACCTGACCCTTGTGGTCCCCCCTGATCTGACCTAGGGGAGAGCTGCAGGGGCCACTCCTGCTGGGGTGGAGGGTGGAATGTTGGGATGACACTGCTCCAGGCCCTGGTGCAATCCCATACCCAAAGCTGAATGGGGACAAAGCTCCTGTGGGCTCTGAGCCATCCAGGGGAAATGTCCATCCCAGGGGACCCTCCTGCTCCCATCATCCAGGGGAAATGTCCATCCCAGGAGAGCCTCCTGCTCCCATCATCCAGGGGAAATGTCCATCCCAGGGGACCCTCCTGCTCCCATCATCCAGGGGAAATGTCCATCCCTGGAGAGCCTCCTGCTCCCATCATCCAGGGGAAATGTCCATCCCAGGGGACCCTCCTGCTCCCATCATCCAGGGGAAATGTCCATCCCTGGAGAGCCTCCTGCTCCCATCATCCAGGGGAAATGTCCATCCCTGGAGAGCCTCCTGCTCCCATCATCCAGGGGAAATGTCCATCCCTGGAGAGCCTCCTGGCCCCATCATCCAGGGGAAATGTCCATCCCTGGAGAGCCTCCTGCTCCCATCATCCAGGGGAAATGTCCATCCCTGGAGAGCCTCCTGCTCCCATCATCCAGGGGAAATGTCCATCCCAGGGGACCCTCCTGCTCCCATCATCCAGGGGAAATGTCCATCCCTGGAGAGCCTCCTGCTCCCATCATCCAGGGGAAATGTCCATCCCTGGAGAGCCTCCTGCTCCCATCATCCAGGGGAAATGTCCATCCCAGGGGACCCTCCTGCTCCCATCATCCAGGGGAAATGTCCATCCCTGGAGAGCCTCCTGCTCCCATCATCCAGGGGAAGTGTCCATCCCTGGAGAGCCTCCTGCTCCCATCATCCAGGGGAAATGTCCATCCCTGGAGAGCCTCCTGCTCCCATCATCCAGGGGAAATGTCCATCCCTGGGGACCCTCCTGCTCCCATCATCCAGGGGAAATGTCCATCCCTGGACAGCCTCCTGCTCCCATCATCCAGGGGAAATGTCCATCCCAGGAGAGCCTCCTGGCCCCATCATCCAGGGGAAATGTCCATCCCTGGACAGCCTCCTGCTCCCCCTGGTCCTACTCAGCCCCCCTGGGCTGAAATCTGAACCCCAGCCCGGATCTGGGGTCATTCCCTGAGCTCCAGAGCAGATTCCCCAGTTTCCCAGTGAGGGGGATGAGGTGGGAGCGTGGCTGTTCCTCCAGGGCAGGCATGAAATCCCCCCAAACCCACAGACTGCTCTCTCAAAGCAGCCCGGGCTGGCAGGGCTGTCAGGGAGCTGGAGCTGCTGGAAAACGCTGCAGACAGAAGAGGAATTAGAGGAGAAAGAAGTGAAAATGAGCTGGCAGAATCCTGAGGTGACTCATCAGGTGCATCTTGTGAAGTCTCTTTGGAGAAGTAATGAAACCGCGTGTTCTAACAATATTTGCACTGCAGCAGGGAAAGGCATAAATATTGGGATCAATTAATGAAATTAGAGAATTTGACCAAAAAAGCCCTCGTGCTGGCTCAGAAAGCATCCCTCTTCCTTTTTGCTGGTGTCAGTGCCTGCAGTGGGAGAGGAAAATCCCGCAGCTCTGTTTCCCACCCTGCATAAAGGGGATGTGGGCAGCCCTGGGGGCACTGGGATGGGCTGGGAAGGCTCCTGGAGCCCCAGGAATTCCTCTCCGGGTGAACAATCACCCCGTGGAAGGTCTCCAGCTGGTGGGCACGCAGAGACCTCAGCACTGTCTGGCTGTGGAGCCTCCTTCCCTTTGGGTGCTGGGATTTAGAGCCCCCTGGTCTTTAGCACCAGGATTGTCCTTTGTGTGCCCCAGGCTCTGTTTTCCACCTGGGAAAGGGGGAATGATGATTTTCCTCAGGAAAGGAATTTTTCCTCAGGAAAACTCCAGTGTTATGTGACATTTAGACCTTCAGTTCCTCATCACAGGCAGTGGAGTTCATCACAGAGCTTCATTTTGGAGCCTGGGATGAACTGGGAGTGAAATTTGGGGTCGTTGGTATTGGTGGGTCAATTAATGCAGTTTACAGCAGATTAATGACCTTATTCCAACAGCATTTTAATGGATTTATATTTGGGACTGGCGACAAAGCTGGGGTGGGGGACGAGGGTTAATGGACACCGTGGCAATGCAGAGGAGCTCAGCAGGGTGAGCACCTGATGTGCAGGCTGGCTGGGCTTGGTGGGGAAATCATGAGCCAAAAAGAGCCATCACCATCCTGGGCTGCGGCAGCAGCAGGAGCAGAACTCCCCAGGTTCTCCTGGCACAGCTCTCCTTGGAATAATTCCCCCGGTTCCTGGCGGCCTCCACTCAAGAGGATGTTGACAAATTGGAGAGAAGTGAAGGAGCCACGAGGCTGGGGAGAGATTGGCAAAGCAGCCTTGCCAGGGAAGCAGCCAGGAGCCTGGCTCGCAGAAAATTTGTGGGTTTTTAGATGGAAATGGAGCTTAAAGGGTGGATTTGCAGCTCCAAGGACTTGGGGCGAGAACAAACCCAGAGAGAGGAGCCGGGGCCTCAGGGCTGAACGTGAGTTCTTAACAGCAAAACTCAGCAGCTGCTGGGGCATTTCAGAGCCCTGGCTTCCCACCCATCCCTGGAGTGATGCACATCAGCCTTTGGGTGTTTGGAGGTGATCATTTGGGTTTAGGTTTTAGTTTAGGCTTAGGAAACCCCTCAGCCTTGGAGAGGAAGGGCAAACCCTGGGGCTGTGTCTGTGCCAGGGCATCTCTGGGCTTGCTGTCTCCTCTTTGTCTCCTCCTGCACCTCTCAGAGGATGCTTCCTCTTCCAGCCCTCACTTTGAGCCAGATTTGGGGGTTTTGGAGCTGCCGGGAGGCAACAGTGAGAGTTTTCAATGAGATTTTTCCTCTCCCTGAGCATTTCTCGGTGCATTCAGAAATGAGAACTGGTGCCTGTTTATTCTATTTATTGGAAGCCCAGGGTTTATCTGCAGAGCTCCCCATGCTCCCTGCAGGGTTTGCCCCACCTTTGTTCCCCAGCAGGGCTGGATTTCCGCAGGAAGCTCATCCAGGGAGAGGCTGTGCTAAATTTGCCTTGAGATCTCGGTGCAGCAGAGGATTTGGGGTTTGTAGAGCTCTGAAGTCTGGCTCCTCTTGCTCTTTCTTCCCATTTAATGCAAGTTTAATATTGTGTCTCGCTGCCCACGCAGGTGTGAAGGAGCTCAGGTGTGTAAAGGGCCTTTAAATCCATCCTGGTGGGCTGCAGAAAATGAGATTTTTGTCCCAATCCCTTGTGTTTGTTTATGACAGCAGTTAAAAGAGAAATATTTGGGATAAAACTACACGGGGTTTTTTTACATTTAATGTTCTCTCTTGTTTTTACAGCTGTGGGGAGCTCAAAAAATCAAACAGGTAATACACTTTTAAAACTATTTTCAATTTTCCTTATTATTTTCAAGTATTGCTGCTTTTTCCTGTCCTCCCTCGTTCCCTTTGCCAGTTGCTGTTTTGCCTTCCCATGGAAATGTAAATGCAGAGAACACTCTGCCACCAAAGAGCCTGATTTTTTTCTTTTTATATATATTTATATATTTTGATGTCTTCATTTTCTCCTTCCTGTCTAGTCAAGAGCTTTCTTGTCTCCAGTTTTTTGCAAACAGTTTGACAGTTCCTTGGGAAGGTTTGTGCCTGTGCTGTACCTTCCTCCCTGCAGTCCCAGATCCCTGGGGAATGGATTTCTCCTCACCAGTGAATTCCAGTGCAGCCTCCTGGGCTTGGCAGAAAATCTGGGGGCAAATGTGGGCAAAAAGGGGCCAAGTGAGCTTTGCTGCTGTTGGTCAGTGAAGCGGATTTGGGGTTTTTGGGATCTCCAGAGGCACCAGGGCTGGCTGAGGAGCTGTGGGGGCACAGCAGGGTTGGAATTGCTGGAAAATTCAGGTTCTGTGTGGGGCTTTTGGGTGTCCCTTGTGGGGCCATCCAGAGAGGGCTGGAGCTGCCTCTTGGTGTCCCAGCTGGTGCTGGAGCAGTGGGGAGAAGGTTCTGGAATGGGATCCACACATAGAGATGGGGAGAAGGTTCTGGAATGGGATCCACACATAGAGATGGGGAGAAGGTTCTGGAATGGGATTCACAGCTGGAGATGGGGAGAAGGTTCTGGAATGGGATCCATACCTGGAGATGGGGAGAAGGTTCTGGAATGGGATCCATACCTGGAGATGGGGAGAAGGTTCTGGAATGGGATCCACAGCTGGAGATGGGGAGAAGGTTCTGGAATGGGATCCACACATAGAGATGGGGAGAAGGTTCTGGAATGGGATTCACAGCTGGAGATGGGGAGAAGGTTCTGGAATGGGATCCATACCTGGAGATGGGGAGAAGGTTCTGGAATGGGATCCATACCTGGAGATGGGGAGAAGGTTCTGGAATGGGATCCACAGCTGGAGATGGGGAGAAGGTTCTGGAATGGGATCCACACATAGAGATGGGGAGAAGGTTCTGGAATGGGATTCACAGCTGGAGATGGGGAGAAGGTTCTGGAATGGGATCCATACCTGGAGATGGGGAGAAGGTTCTGGAATGGGATTCACAGCTGGAGATGGGGAGAAGCTCCTGAACTGGATCCCCCAATTGTGTTTGGGCCTCGGGGGTTTTGGGGTTTCCCCTGTGGCCCCTTTGCTTCCCCTGCAGGATAAAGGGATTTTTCTCCTCATCCTCCCCATCCCTCTGCCACAGCCAGGCTTTTCCCACCTTTCCTACCCAGGACATTCCAGCCCCAATGGAGGTGCTGAGAACAGGCAGGGACAGAAAATCATTTTCCTTTTCCCTCCTCAATCTGCCTTTCCTGGGGCTCAGGTGCAGCTGGGGGTGGCTTTGGGGACACAGAGCCAAGCAAAAGCCACTCTGTGTATGTGGGGGTCAATGATTTCCTCCTAAAGGATTAAAATAAATTTAAATATTTAATTTAATTAATTACTGCAGGAGAGGGGAGAGCAGTGCTGGGGAGGGGTTTTGTGGAGGCTGCTGAGCCCAAAGTGCCTTTGGTGAAAGCGAAGAGGGTCCCAGGCGGGGGAAATTCCAGGGCCTGCGTGGTCACAGGAGGTGTTTGGAGCTGAGGGGTGGCTGTGCTGGGCCCTGTGGCCTCAGTGGGACTCTCTGGTGCCACTTTTCCAGGCCATCATCCACCCCGACACCAACGAGACCATCTTCATGCCGTTCCGCATGTCAGGTACGCTGCGTCCGCCATGCCCCTGCACTTTGGATAAAACCCTGGGGTGGGGGTTCTCCTCTTTGGAAACTGAATCTGCTCAGCATTTAAACCACGAAGGAAAGAATCCCAACACCAAAATCCCTTTGCAGGCCAGGAAAATGAGGAACCTAAATTCCACTGTGAGATTTAGTGCTTAATATTTTCCTTTTTCCTTTCCTTTTCCCTTTTCCTTTTCCCTTTTCCCCTTTTCCCTCTTCCCTTTTTCTTTTTTTCCTTTTTCCTTTCCCCTTTCCTTTTTTCCCTTTTCCTTTTTCCCCCTTTTTTCTTCCTTTCCTTTTTCCTTTCCTTTTTCCCTTTCCCTTTTCCTTTTCCCTTTTCCCTTTTCATTTTCCTTTTTCCTTTTCATTTTTCTTTTCCTTTTTCCTTTCCCTTTTCCTTTTTTCCCCTTTCCTTTTTTTCTCTTTCCTATTTCCTTTCCCCTTTCCTTTTTCCCTTTTTCCTTTTTCCTTATCCTTTTTCTTTCCCCTTTCCTTTTTTCCCCTTTTCTTTTTTCTCTTTCCTTTTTCATTTCCCCTTTCCTCTCCTTTTTCCCTTTTCATTTTCCTTTTCATTTTCCTTTTTCCTTTTTCCTTTTTCCTTTTTCCTTTTTCCTTTTTCCTTTTTCCTTTTTCCTTTTTCCTTTTTCCTTTTTCCTTTTTCCTTTTCCTTTTCTTTTTCCTTTTTCCTTTTTCCTTTTTCCTTTTCCTTTTTCCTTTCTCCTTTCTCCTTTTTCCTTTTTCCCTTTTCCTTTTTCCTTTTCCTTTTTATTTTCCTTTTTCCTTTCCCTTTTCTTTTTCCTTTTTCCTTTTTCAGTTTCCTTTTTCCCTTTTCCTTTCCCATTTCCTTTTTTCCCCTTTCCTTTTTTTCCCTTTTCCTTTTTCCTTTCCTTTCCGTCACTATTGGGAGCATTTTAACTTTGCAGTAAATGGCAAATCCTGCCCCCACAACTTCAGGGGTGTAAAATCCAGGTCAGCAGCTTGATCCACCCTCACTGGATGAAGAGGAGGGGGCCGGGGGATTTATTCCCCAGGAAAGAATGGGCTGATCCCTGTTTTTCCATGGGTCATGATATCCAATAGCCCCAGCACTGGGATTCCAGCTCCTCTGTGCCTTAATGAGCTGTTTAATGATTAAAAATTAAATTAAAAACCCCCGTGCTCAGGTCCCCAGCAGCTTTTCTGGGAATGCCAGTGCAGCCCTGGTGCTTTTCCAGCAGATTTATTCAAATAAGCAGGACCTTTCCCATGGTTTTGGGTGCAACATCCCCTGATTTGGGCACAGGGGAAATGAACAGGCTTTGTGCTCAGTGCTTTGGGGGTGATGCTGAGGGTGAACGGGGGAGAAGCAGCACCCTCTGCTCTGCTGCCTTGTCCTGGATTTGTCTCCCAGTTTTTTCTTCCTCTCAGGTCTTTGCCCTTTTTGGCTGTAAATTGGATGCAGGAAGTGCAGTCAGTGATATTGGGGAAAGGCTCTGAGACCTCCCTGTGGAAGTCAGGGAGATGAATTATAATTAGCACAGGAATTGGCAGCCACAGCAGGGGGAATGTGAAGCGTTTGATTTCTGTGGTGCTCAATAAAACTTGAGGAAAAGACTTGGGAGAGCTTGAAAAGCAAAATTAAAAGATGGGAAAACCAGGAGGGTCCTGCAGTTGTGGGTTGGAGCATCAGGTGGAGCTCCAGGATGTCCCAGGGTGGTGGCAGTGAGGGCACCTGGTTGTGCCAGGAGTCCCTAAACGGGGACATTGATTCAAATTCATTAATTTATTTTTTTTCCCCCACAGGTTACATTCCCTTTGGAACCCCCATTGTAAGTATTTGGTTGTGGGCCCCAGGAAATGATTCCTGAGCACAATTCTGCACCAGGAAATGATTCCTGAGCACAATTGTGCACACTCCAGCTCAGCACCTCGTGCCATTCACACCTTCCCCATTTCCTGTAACAAGGGATCCATCATGGAAATCCCACCCTCTGCTTGAGGGTGTTTAATCTGTTATTGAGGGCTTTATCTATTAATGTATTGAGAAATAATTGTATTTATCTATTATCTATTGGGTTATTGATGAATGAACCCAACCTCTGTTTAAAGGGTATTTATCTATTAATGTATTGAGAGTTTTTATCTATTATTTATTGGGTTATTGATGAATGAACCCAACCTCTGTTTAAAGGGTATTTATCTATTAATGTATTGAGGGTATTTATCTATTATCTATTGGGTTATTGATGAATTAACCCACCCTCTATTTGAGGTATTTATCTACTATTTGTCTACTATTGAGGTTAATTATCTGTTCATATATTGAGGTTGTTTATCTATTCTATATGAGAATACTGATGAATTAACCCAGCCTCTGGTTGAGGGTATTTGTCTATTATTAAGGGGGATTTATCCAATTAATATATTGAGGTTATTTATCTACTATTTATGAGGTTATTTAGGAATTAACACAACCTCTGAGGTTATTTATTATTGAGGTTATTTTTCTATCAATCTGTTGAGGTTATTTATCTATTATCTATTATTATCTATTATATCAATTGAGGTTATTGATGAATTAATCCAACCCTCGTTCAAGGTTATTTATCTATTATCGAGGTTATTTATTTTTTAATATATTGAGATTATTTAACTGTTATCTATCAGGTTATTGATGAATTAACCCAACCCCTATTTGAGGTTATTTGTCTACTACTGATGTTATTTATCTTTTAATATATTGGGGTTATTTATCTGTTATTTATCAGGTTATTGATGAACTAACCCAACTTCTGTTCGAGGTTATTTATCCACTATTGAGGTTATTTATTTATTCATATGGAGAGGTTATTTTGTATTAAATATCAGGTTATTGATGAATTAACCCAGCTTCTGTTTGAGGTTATTTAGCTGCTATTGATGTTATTTATTTATTCATATAGGGAGTTTATTTATCTGTTATCTATCAGGTTATTGATGAACTAATCCAACCTCTGCTTGAGGTTATTTAGCTGCTATTGAGGTTATTTATTTATTCATATGGAGAGGTTATTTTGTATTAAATATCAGGTTATTGATTAATTAATCCAATCTCTGTTTGAGGTTATTTATCCATTTAAAATCGTTGCCACAACCTCCTTCAGCACCTTCATCTTTCCCTCTGCAAAGCTGAACTCATTGCTGGCAAAATGCAGCTCCTGCAACTCTCAGATTTCATTTTTGGACACTTTTATTTTGCATTTCTGTGGTTTAAGGGTCTCTTCCCAACATGAGGAGCTCCAGCTTGGCCAGGCAGTGCTGTGTGCCCTCGTTTAGGTTAATTAATCCAAAGATGAAGAGGAAGGGGGAAAGATGAAGGTGCTGAAGGAGGTTGTGGGAACGATTTTAAATGGATAAATAACCTCAAACAGAGGCTGGGTTAATTCATCAATAGCCTGATATTTAATACAAAATAACCTCTCCATATGAATGAATAAATAACCTCAATAGTAGATAATTAAACAGAGGCTGGGTTAATTCATAATAACCTGATAGATAATGAAAAATAACCTCTCCATATGAATAAATAAATAACCTCGATAGTAGATAAATAACCTCAAACAGAGGTTGGGTTAATTGATCAATAACCTGGTATTTAATACAAAAAAACCTCAATATATTAAAGATAAATAACCCCAATAGTGCATAAATAACCTTGAATAGGGGTTGGGTTAATTCATCAATAACCTGATATTTAATACAAAATAACCTCAATTGATAGATAAATAACTTCAATAGCAGATAAATAACCTTGAATGAAATTGGGTTAATTAACCTCCCGAGGCTGTGCCTGAGGGTGATTTCTCCTTGTTTTGGGGAATTTTGGGAGTGTTTGGGTGCTCTCCGTGGCCAAAGGCAGAAGGGAGAGAATCCTGCCTGTTTTCCTCCTGCTGAATTGTCACCTCATCCCAACAGGAACGGTTAATTTAGCCCCGTTTTGTGGGAAACTGGGGCACACCTTGCCCCCAAAAAATTGGAGTCGAGAGGCACTTTATCCTCAAAGCCACCAGCTCCTGCTTCAGCTTCTTGGTCCAGCAAAATGGTCGAAGGAGCCAAAGAGACGGAATGAAATCTGCTTAAACGCAGGGGTGCTCTAGGCCTGGCTCAGGGCTGTCACCCCTGCCCGAGGAGGGGCCCAGCAGGGCCGCTGCTGTTTGTTGTGCTGGGCAAAGCCTCGGTGGGAACTTTGTGTGGGGCATTTTAAAAGAAAAGGTTAAACAAAAACGAGTTAACGATCAAATTGACAATGAAATCGGCCCCAATCCAGAGCTGTCAGAGGAGCCGAGAGCTGTCAGATGAGCCCAATTTCAGGAGCTGTAAAGGATAAACTGGAACCTCTTGTCATTTAGAAAAAAAAAAAAAAAAAAAAAACCCAAACGTTTCAAATGTTAAAATTAAAATGTAACATTTATGCCAATCGATCTGTGAAATTTAGTGACAAAATTGGCAGCCTGCTCCAGCATAAAAACAGTTTGAGTCTTCTATTCCACAAAGGGGGATGGAATTTCCTCAAGAGAGGCTCGGGCTGGGCCGTCCTTGTCCCCAGGGAGGATTTGTGCCTGTCCCCAGGTGGGACTGGGGGTCAGCCGGGCGCCCCGAGCCGTGAGCGGGGTGGGGATGAGCAGTTTAGGGCCACGGCCCTCCCCGGGGTATTTCCCTGCAGAATAATCCAGTCTGGGGCAGCTCATTGTGAAGGGGATTAAGGCTTTGGGGGAATAATGGGATCTTGGCAGCAGCTCCCCGGACACCTCCAAATCCCAAATCCCAAATCCCGGCAATGTTCCTACTCCCCCTGGCCCTGCCCTGGGCTTGGCCTCTCCATCCTTTGGGGTTTGGGGCTGACCCCACAGCAGAGGGGCAGCCTGGGCTCTGTGTGACTGTGCAGGGTTTGGCTTTGCCCTTTTTTCCCCAATTCCAGCCCAGATTTGGGGCTGACCCCACAGCACAGGGACAGCCTGGGCTCTGTGTGACTGTGCAGGGTTTGGCTTTGCCCTTTTTTCCCCCATTTCCAGCCTGGGTTTGGGGCTGACCCCACAGCAGAGGGACAGCCTGGGCTCTGTGTGTGTGTGCAGGGTTTGGCTTTGCCCTTTTTTCCCCATTTCCAGCCAGGATTTGGGGCTGACCCCACAGCAGAGGGACAGCCTGGGCTGTCTGTGACTGTGCAGGGTTTGGCTTTGCCCTTTTTTCCCCAATTCCAGCCTGGGTTTGGGGCTGACCCCACAGCACAGGGGAGAGCCTGGGCTCTGTGTGTGTGTGTAGGGTTTGGCTTTGCCCTTTTTTCCCCAATTCCAGCCAGGATTTGGGGCTGACCCCACAGCAGAGGGACAGCCTGGGTTGTCTGTGTGTGTGCAGGGTTTGGCTTTGCCCTTTTCCCAATTCCAGCCCAGATTTGGGGCTGACCCCACAGCAGAGGGGCAGCCTGGGCTGTCTGTGTGTGTGCAGGGTTTGGCTTTGCCCTTTTTTCCCCCATTTCCAGCCTGGGTTTGGGGCTGACCCCACAGCACAGGGACAGCCTGGGCTCTGTGTGTGTGTGCAGGGTTTGGCTTTGCCCTTTTCCCAATTCCAGCCAGGATTTGGGGCTGACCCCACAGCAGAGGGGCAGCCTGGGCTCTGTGTGTGTGTGCAGGGTTTGGCTTTGCCCTTTTCCCCGTTCCCAGCCCAGGAGGGAGAGGATCCAGCCCCTGGAATTCTTTCCCTACAAAGCAGCTGCTGGGCTGGAGCCTCTTCCCCAGGCTGCTGTTTCCTCTTTGGGGGGAAGATTTATCCACCTTTAGGAAATTCAGTTCAAACTTGGCCTTGAGGGCAGAGTGCTGCTGCCACCACAGCTTTCAGCACCCGATTTCCCCCAGCCATCCAAAATTGGGGTCTGGGTGAGGTTCTAGGGAACCCCTGAGGACCCAGGTGAGAATTTGGGGCTGCAGGCGGCCGTCCCACCTTAGGCAGGATTTGGGGTTAGAGCTGGGGCTGCTCAGAGCTCCCTGATGTCCATGGGGCGGCTTTGGGGCCACCAAGGGCCCTTCACACCTGATCACCAATTAAATTCTGTCGCTGACACTTCGCCAGTGTTTAGGAGCTCTTTTTTTTTTTTTTTTTTTAATATATTTTGTTTTCCTTCTTAGTTATTTTTTCCCCTGACAGTAATTAAAAGTGAAATTGTACATTTCTTGACAGACTCTTGCACATATGGAGAGTTTGCATTTAAACGTGCCTCTTTCAGTCATACAGATTTTGGGTGCTCTTTTTTTTCTTTATTTATTTATTTTTCCCGCCGGAATTTTCCCCCCGGCGCTCAGCCCCAGCCTCTGCCTGGCCCTGTTCCTTCCCCAGCCTCATCCTCCCGCTGGTTTGGGGGGCACCAGGGGCTTGGGGTTGGGCTTGGGGTTAGGGGGAGCTTCGTTTGGGGCCGCGTTAATTAATGCCGAGCTCCGCGTGGGGGGAACGCAGCCGTAAATTAGTGGGAGCTGGCTCCGGGCCAGGGAACAAAGTCCCTGCAACTCCACGAGAGTGGGAGGAAAAGCTGGAGGAGGAGGAGGAGAAGGGAGAGGGGATGGGAAGGGAACGAGGCCGCCCAAGCCCCGGCCCCCTTTTGTTCGGCGCCGTTTGAGACGCTCCCTCCATCCCTGGGGATGGCCCCAGCTCATCACCCCTGGGAGGACAGAACTCCATCCCATCCCTTCCCAAATTCCTGGGAATGAGCTGGGAGGAGGCTCTGGGGAAGGTCTGAGGGTGGGGATGAGCTCCCAGCGTTTGGGGTGAATGGATGGGGTTAAAGAGTGGCTCAAGCTTTGAATTCCGTGGGGTTTTGCAGGCAGGAAACACCTCCAGGAATGTGGGGAGCTCAGGGCACAGGGAGGGAGGCAAGGATGGCAGGGTTCTCTTGTCTTGCTGGGAATTCTTTGTCCTGGCTGTGTTTGTGGGGCTGGTCCTTGGGATCCCCTTTGCATCCTTTTTCTCTTCAGCTTCTGATGGCCTAAACCAGGAAAAATGGCACTAAAACGAGAAAAAATGCTTTAAACCAGGAAACATGGCTCTAGAACAAGAAAAATTATCCTAAACCAGGAAAAAATGGCCCTAAAGCAGGAAATGTGGCCCTAAAACAAGAAAAAAATGCCCTAAAGCGGGAAAAATTGCCCTAAACCAGTAAAAAAAAGACCCTAAAACAAGAAAAACGGCTCTATAGCAGGAAAAATGTCCCTGAAGCAGTAAAGATGGTCCTAAGAAAAGGAAAACTGCCTTAAAGCAGGAAAAATGGCCCTAAAACAAGAACTGCCTGAAAGCAGGAAAATGTCCCTAAAACAAGAAAAAAAACTGGCTTAAACCAGGAAAAATGACCCTAAAACAGGGAAAAGTTGCCTTCAACTGGTAAAAAATGTGCCTAAAACAAGAAAAATGGCTCTATAGCAGGAAAAATGTCCCTAAAGCTGGAAAGATGGTCCTAAGAAAAGAAAAGCTGCCTTAAAGCAGGAAAAATGGCCCTAAAACAAGAAAAAAACTGGCTTAAACCAGGAAGGCTGGCCCTGAGGCAGGTATTTGGTGTGTCAGGGATGGGACTTGCAGAGCTGTGTGCCTGTGGTGCTGTCAGACAGGGCCCAAGGACACCCTCAGGCCCTGGACACACCTGTGTGGCCCCAGGTGCTGCCAGGAGTGACCTTGCAGAGCCCCTGGTGTCCCAGTGCAAGCCCCAGCAGGGAACATCTGGCCAGATGTGCTGGGCTGGGCTGCCCCGAGCCTCGGGGGGACAGCAGTGACACATCAAAAAAGATTAATTAATTAAAATTTAATGAAAATAAAACCCAGGCTCCCAAACAGGAGTAAAGTGCTCCTAGGTGGCTCTGCTGTCCTCAGATTCCAGTGGGATTTTCTCCTGGTGCCCCAAAGAGGAATATGCCAAAGGAAAATGAGGACCCCCTGTTCACTGCCAGTAGTGGCAGCTTTGAGTTCTTGGCTCCTTGCAAGGTTTGTGTTTCCCTCCAGAAACACCTGGATTAGGGAATTGTTTGGGTTTCCATGGGGTCTTTGGGCAGTGCCAGCTGCCAGGGGATTTTCAGGGTGTATCACGAGCAGGTGATTATTAATTATGATAATTAAAGGTGCAGAGCTTTCAGGGGCAGTGACATCAGCCAGTTCCACCCCTGGAAGACGGAGAGACAGGAGGCTGATAATGACTGGGATGACAAAAATAACAGGAATGAAATAAAGCCAGAAATGAGGATAATTTATTCAAGTCCCTGGAAATCAGCTTGGCTGTTTGCACGCCTGGAGAAGCACGGAGAGCAAAGCAGGGATGCTTTAATAATGAGAGAATCTCTCCTCTTGCAGGTTGTTGGTCTCCTCCTGCCCAACCAGACCCTGGCCTCCACTGTGTTTTGGCAGGTGAGATCCTTGGAAGGGTGGGAATGTGGGGAGATGTCTTGGTTTGAAAAGCCAGGTGTCTGCTGAGGAAGGAAAAAGCCTCCCTTGAAATCGAAAATGTAAATCCCCTCCCTGAGAATTATTACAATTTTGAAATTAAGGGGCTCTCAGGCGAAGATGTGGCAATAGGAATAACAGTTCTTTGCTAGGAAAATTAAAAATACAAATGCAGTAGTACAAACAAAAAGAAACCAAACCCCTGCCAGGGTCAGAGCAGTCCCTGTCCCCTGTGTGTCAGGGGGTGGCACAGCCCCATCCCATGGGGGCTCAGCCCTCCTGCAGTGCCAGCTGTGGCTCTGCTGGAGCAGGGATCCTGCACAAGGGGGGAGTTTTCCTCTGCAGCTCCAGGGCTGCTGCAGATGGGCCTGGGCTCCCTCTGGCCATGCAGGGCAGCAGAAGCTGCTCCTCTGGCAATGCACTGGGCAAAGGCTGCTGGGCTGTCCCAAAGCTCAGATTGTACCCAGGTAGGAATGCTTGGCTCCTCCCCTGGGCGCAGCATCTCCCCATGGGATGATGGAATTGGATCAGCCATGCAGGGACACTCACTGGCCATGGACAGAAGATAATTAATAAATAATGGCTCATGAACAGCAGATAATTAATAATGAATGGTCCATGAACAGAAGAGATCTCCTGGAGGGAGGATTGGCAGTGGAAGAGATAAAGAAAACTGCCCCATGAGCAGCAGATACCTGCCCCAGCTCTGACAGGTGGCAGTAAAATACACACATATCTTACATCCCAGGACAGGAGGAAGAGCTGGGTTTTGCCCAGAGGACAGACTGCTGCTGTGGCTGTCCCTCCTGGCTGTGCTGTAGGGACAGGATGTGCCTGGATCCATTCAGGGAAAGGCCTGCAAGGGGCTGGAAACAAATCTGGGCTCCCCTTTTTCATCCCACACCTCCCTGTGCTATGGCAAGGAAGAGGCAGAGCAGGCCAGAAGCCAAAATCGGATTTTTGGAGCCATTTTGTCCGGGTGTAAATGGTTTTTCCATGTGCACATCCATGGAGGTGCTGGCCCTAAACTCACCCATCTGCCTTTGGGAGGACAGGGAGTTGGGATTTTCCTTGGGGAATGATGTTGGAAGGGCTGGGGATGATGGGAGGCCCTGTTGCTGGGAATTTTGGGAATAGATGTCCATGGCCAAGCCCAGGACTCCTGCAGTGAGTCTGCTACAGGAACTCTGGGGGAAAACAATCTGTGTGTAGGGAGGTGCTGGTGTGATTTCCCATTCAGATTCTGGGAATTAAGAGTAAGGGGAGGAAGCAGGCACGGGAAGGAGAGCTCCATAGTAAACACACCACGAGTGTGATTCCGTCGCCAGCTGAAACGAAGGAACGAGTTATTTTCAGCCTCCTTTCTGTGGCAAATGTCTTTTTATTGTCTGCACTGAGAGTGGGGATGGAGCTGTGCAGCCAGGAAGGCTCAGAGCAGGGCGGGATCTGCTGGGAGCACAGCGGGACAGCCGAGCCAGGAGTCTGGGGTCTGCTGGGTTTGGCTGGGAGCTGTCCCACAGGAGGAGTGGAGGGGACATCCTGGGTCACTCAGGGCTTTGAAGGCCTCTCACCTGCCCTGTTTAGGGACATCTGGGATGGAATCCCAGGCTGGTTTGGGTGGGAAGGGACAGTAAATCCCATCCCGTTCCACCCCAGGTGGGCAGGGACGCCTCCCACCATCGCAGGGTGCTCCAAGCCCTGTCCAGCCTGGCCTTGGACACTTCCAGGGATTCAGGGGCAGCCTCAAGTGCTCTGTTCCAGCCAGTTTAATGCCATGTGTGTCCATAAGCTGGGCCATCTGCTCATCTCCTGCTCCGCAGAAGCCTCCTGGGAGCCTTTGGAGCTCAGGAAGGGCCTGCTGGAATGACACTGCTGCATCCTGACTGCACATGGGTTTGGCCAGGACACCAAGAGGAATTTCTTCATGTTAAAGGAGATTGGATATTGGAAGGGGCTGCCCAGGGTGGTGGTGGAGACCCCATCCCTGGAGATGTCCAAGGAAGGCCTGGACAGGGCACTCAGAGCTCTGGGCTGGGGACAAGGGGCATTGGACACAGCCTGGGCTTGGTGACCTTGGAGGGATTTTCCAGCCTCAGTGATCCTGGGATTCTGTGGGATTAAAATCCAACAGCAGTGAGGGAGATGGGGCCAGGAGAGGAGTTGCCCATCCAGGGGAGCAGAGCTGCCCTCGGGACACTGTACACCTTGGAATTCCCATCCCTCCATTTGAAGGGCATCAACTCACACCTAGACCCTGCACCAGCGAGGTGCTCAGCTTGGAGCAGTCCAAGGGCAGATGAGATTTCCCTCAGGACTCCCAGAAGGTCAGATTCTGTTGGGTTTGTGCTGATTTTGTGTCCCTCTGTCCCGCAGTGGTTGAACCAGAGCCACAACGCGTGTGTGAACTATGCAAACCGCAACGCGAGCAAGGTGAGCCGGCTGTCACTGAGAGGTGACAAAGACCCCTGGGTCCTGATTTCAGGGACTGAGGGTGGCCATGAAAAACCTCCCTGGGCCCTGACTCCAGACTGAGGGTGGCTGACAAACCTCTCTGGTTCCTGACTCCAGGGCAGTGAGGGTGGCCATGACAAACCTCTCTGGGCCCTGACTTTGGGGTGAGGGTGGCCATGACAAACCTCCCTGGGTCCTGACTTTGGGGTGAGGGTGGCCATGACAAACCTCTCTGGTTCCTGACTTTGGGGTGAGGGTGGCCGTGACAAACCTCTCTGGTTCCTGACTTTGGGGTGAGGGTGGCCATGACAAACCTCTCTGGTTCCTGACTTTGGGGTGAGGGTGACCATGACAAACCTCTCTGGTTCCTGACTTTGGGGTGAGGGTGGCCATGACAAACCTCTCTGGGTCCTGACTTTGGGGTGAGGGTGGCTGTGACAAACCTCTCTGGGTCCTGACTTTGGGGTGAGGGTGGCCATGACAAACCTCCCTGGGCCCTGACTCCAGAGACTGAGGGTGGTGAGAATGAAAAGGAGCAGGTTCAATGGAGTTGCCCAAAAAGAACTTTAATAACGGAGTGAAAAACAACAAACGTGGAGAAGTCGAGCACCGCATGAGGGGCAGGATCCAAATACCTGAGACAAAGGGAGAGCAGCAATATATACACTTGGGGGTGGAACATTCTGGAATTATAACCATATAGGGGGAAACAAGTAACCAATAGGGGAGCAGAACTTACCATAACATATAGGGGATACATAACAGGGCATAACCAATAGGGGAGCAGGACTTGGACAGCTTAGCATAACAACACCAAAGGCTTGTGGGGGAACCCTCAAGCTCACCCTAACTTAAACAAATTATTCCCAGGGCTTGAAACTCACACCTGGTTTTTCTGGGGGTAAAATTTGAGTCACAGCTATGCCAATTACTACACACAGCCATGAGGCAGCTGTGGGCCTGCCCTGGGGCATTCCCACATGGAAACACCAATCCTGCCTCTTCCCTGGCCATGAAACCTCTGGGGTGCCCACTGGGGGATTTCTAGACTGGCCATTGTCCCGTGTTTAAACTCAGTGTAACCAGCACAAGGATCTGGGAATCACTGCAGGCACAGAAATGAGGCTCAGGGCCTTGGAGCTGAACCAGTCCATGGTCCCAACTGGTCTGGAATGGTCTAACTGGGATCTGAAAGAGCACAGAGCAGAATGGTGCCTGGGTTGGGGGAGCAGGAGGAAGCTCCATGATCCCATCTCCCAGGGGTTTTGTTCATGATGGTGGCAGTGGGAAGTGCTGGGGCTGTCCCTGGGAAGTGCTGGGGCTGTCCCTGCTTCATCCTTGCTGGGGCTGTCACTGGGAAGTGCTGGGGCTGTTCCTGCTCCATCCTTGCTGGGGCTGTTCCTGCTCCATCTTTGGTGGGGCTGTCCCTGGGAAGTGCTGGAGCTGTCCCTGTTCCATCCTTGGTGGAGCTGTCCCTGCTCCATTCTCAATGGGGAGCTGTCCCTGCTCCATTCTCCCTGTTCCATCCTTGCTGGGCTGTCCCTGGTCCCCTCCTTCTCCTCAGCCTCCATTCATCCCGTGTTGGGATGTGGGAAGCTGAGCTGGAATCCATCCAGCTCACTGAGAGAACATTTCACAGATGAAATATTGACTGTGGCGAGTTTGGGGTTCAGCACTCCAGGGTGGGAATGCTAATTTGGTACCATTTGCTGAATTTCACTCACATCCTTCCTTTGAGCTGCTATTATTATAATTTTCTGATGCCAATTAATTTTCCATTCCCTGTAACCTTGCTCAGGAGGCCATGATTTCCTCGCTTTTGCCTCTTGGGATGACAGCCCATGTGTCACAGAACAATATGACAAAATTAAACCTGTCTCTGCTCTGAAACAAATACACCAAAACCAAAACAAACAACCAAAAAAAAAAGGGGGGAAAAAAGGGTTGAATATTAATAACCAGAAGTTTGTTTATTGAAAATATGTTTTGTTTTTCTTTCCAAAGCCTTCTCCGACATCCAAGTTCATCCAGGGCTACTTGGGAGCTGTCATAAGTGCTGTCTCAATAGCAGTGGGTAACTCTTTATATCTCTGGATTTCATGACTAAGGAGCTGCTTAGGAGATGTTTTTTGGATTGCTGAGCATGTTGATGTCTTTTAATTGACTTAACTCCGTTTTGATAACCAGCAAATGCTGTCACCTGGGGTGTGGCTGGCCCTGCATGCCCGAGCTTTGCAGCAGAACCAGAATCCAGCCCCTCCTGCGCTGTGCCTTGGCTGCTCTGTGAACTCCCACTCTCTCTCGTGCATTAATTGGTGGGGAATTAATTAACCGGGCTAATTTAGAGACCGCGAGGCTGCAGGGCCCTGGGTGGCAGGAGAGGAGAGGCAGAGTTCTGGAATGTTCCACTGGGGATGGAATTACATCTTCCCCTGTGGATGTGTTTCTAGCTGGAGCTGGAGTTCAGGTCACAGCGTGGAACTCTGGAATGGTTTGGGTGGGAAGGGACCTAAATCCCACCCAGTGCCACCCCTGCCATGGCAGGGACACCTCCCATTGCCCCAGGTGCTCCCCATGTCCAGCCTGGCCCTGGGCACTGCCAGGGATCCAGGGGCAGCCCCAGCTGCTCTGGGAATTCCAGCCCAGCCAGGAATTCCTTGCCAAGATCCCAGCCCAATCTCCCCTTTCCCAGTGGGAGCCATTCCCTGGCTCCTGTCCCTGCAGGCCTTGTCCCCAGCCCCTCTCCAGCTCTCCTGGAGCCTCTTTAGGGACATTTAGGATTCCCTGGATTTTTCCCTTCTCCAGGGGAACATTCCCAGCTCTCCCAGCCTGGCTCCACCCCTGGAGCAGCTCTGGGGTCTCCTCTCCAGTTCTGGGTGAAATAATCTTTGATTTTAGCATTCCTAAAATCAAATCTTGTGGCTTTTAATACATTCCCAGGAGCACAGGTTGACATCAGAGTCAGGAACAGTTTGGAGGAGCAACTTGGGAAAGTTATTCCTTACACTGGGGTTTCAGCCCCAGACTGAGTGGCTGGGGCTTTTCCTTTGGAGCATTACAGATCCCACAGCACTTGGTATTTTTCCTTCTGGACAAGACATTTCCCCATTTTTTCAGGTCACAGAGAATTTGCTCCTTGTGCAGCTGCCAGACCATTTTCCAGAGGGTGAGGAGTTGTTGAATTGCCTCGAAGTTGTGAGGGAAAACTCCATTGTATGGGGTACCCCTGTGCTGGATGGTTTGCCATCTCTCAGTCTGTGTGCTGGGCACTGCTGCTCCTGTCCCCTCTGCTGTCCCTTCCTGCTCACAACCCAGCCTGGCTCACCTGAGCTCAAAACCCAGCCTGGCTCACCTGGGCTCACCTGAGCTCCCACCTCCTCACCCAGGAGCTGTGCTCACTTTTCCAGCTCAGTTTTAACCCTAATCCCCATCCTAACAACCTCAATGCTTTGGTTTTCCATCCACAGCTTCCAGGGGAAGCATGGGATGGTTTCCCTGAGCTCCTCAGTGCTTAGGCCAGCATTTATGTCACCCTGTGTGTCCCTGAGGTGACAGTCCCCAGCTGGACGTGCTGCTGCCCCTCACACCCCCCTTCCAGCCTCAGCACGCTGTGGTGCTGCTGATCCCATGGTTTTGGCATTAATGCTCCTCTCCCTCTTGGAACAGGGGCAGATTAGAGGGGCAGGACACACGGACAAGGATCTTGGCAGAGCTTTGTCCCCCGAGCAGCTGGGAGGCTTTGGTAAGGACCCCGTGGGTGTGGAGGTGTCCATGCTGCAGGGCTGGTGCAGGGCTTGGGGAGATGGAATTCCTTGGGCTGCTCAGAGCCTGCAGGGCAGCTCCAGAGGGCAGAAGGGACCTTGGGGTGCTCTGGGAAACACCCCTGTGCAAAGAGGCGTGGGAGGCTCCCTGAGATTTTATTCCCCAGGGAATAAAACTGGGGAGTTTCAGCCTGGTGCAAGCAGAGATCTCCCTGCAGGGAGGTTTGTCACTCCATCCAGGGTGTTCCACACACCCAGGATGCCCTGGGTGTGTGGAACAGTGCTGGCTCAGAGCTGGGGTGCTCAGGGGGTCAGAACAGTGCCCCAGGGACAGGCAGGAGCTTTCCATGGGGCTGTGGATGGTCCGGGGTGGAGAAGGGCAAAAACCTTCAGGGGTTCTGCTTCCTGATATTTTCTTCCATGTGGAGCTGAAGGGCAAAAATCTTAAGAGGTTCCCCTTTTGGATGTTGTGATGTTTTCCTCCCCGTGGAGCAGGAAGGGCAAAAACCTTCAGGGGTTCTTCTCCTTCCTGATGTTGGAAGGAGGTTTTCCTCCTTGTGAAATATGAAGGGCAAAAACCTTCAGGGATTCTTCTGTCCTGATGTTGGAAGGAGCTCTTCCTCTACATGAAATATGAAGGGCAGCAGCCTTTAGAGGTTCTTCTCCTTTGGGAATTTGGAAGATTTTCCTCCATGTGGAACATGAAGGGCAAAATCCTTCACAGGTTCTTCTCCTTCCTGATGTTGGGAGCTTTTCCTCCACATGAAATATAAAGGGCAGCAGCCTTTAAAGGTTCTCCTTCTGGATGTTGGGAGCTTTTCCTCCACATGGAGCATGAAGGGCAGCAGCCTTTAGAGGTTCTCCTTCTGGATGTTGGAAGTTTTTCCTCCACATGGAGCATGAAAGACAAAAAACCTTCACAGGTTATTCTCCTTCCTGATGTTGGAAGGAGGTTTTCCTCCTTGTGAAATATGAAGGGCAAAAACCTTTAGGGGTTCTTCTGTCCTGATGTTGGAAGGAGGTTTTCCTTCATATGATATTTGAAGGGCAGCAGCCTTTAGAGGTTCTTCTCCTTTTGGATATTGGAATGTTTTTCTCCACACGGAGCATGAAGGGCAAAAACCTTCAGGGGTTCTTCTATCCTGATGTTGGAAGGACATTTTCCTCCACATGAAATACAAAGTGCAGCAGCCTTTAAAGGTCCTCCTTGTGGATGTTGGAAGTTTTTCCTCCACATGGAGCATGAAACGCAAAAAACCTTCACAGGTTATTCTCCTTCCTGATGTTGGAAGGAGCTTTTCCTCCACGTGAAATATGAAGGGCAGCAGATTTTAGAGGTTCTTCTTCTGGATGCTGAAATATTTTTCCCCATGTGGAGCATGAAGGGCAGCAACTTTCATGGGTTCTTCTCCTTCCTGATGTTGGAAGGATGTTTTCTTCCACTTGGAGCTGAAGGGCAAAAACCTTCAGGGTTCTTCTTCTATCCTGATTTTGGAAGGAGTTTTTCCTCCATGTGAAATATGAAGGGCAGCAGCCTTTAGAGGTTTTCCTTCTGGATGTTTGGAGCTTTTCCTCCACATAGAGCACGAAGGGCAAAAACCTCCACAGGTTCTTCTCCTTCCTGATGTTGGAAGGAGGTTTTCCTCCACATGGAGCATGAAGAGCAGCATGTGAGGTTCTTCTTTAGAGGTTCTTCTCCTTCTGGATGTTGGGAGGTTTCCCTCCACACAGAGCACAAAGAGCAGCAGCCCTCACAGGTGTTTTTTCCTGATGTTGGGAGGAGGTTTTCTCCACGTGAAAGGCAGCAGCCTTTAAAGGTTCTTCTCCTCTCTGATGCTGGAAGAAAAAACCTTCCCAGCAGAGCAGGGACGGCACAGGGGGTGTGCAGTGAGGTTTCTGTGTCCCCACAGACATCCCAGGGGGAACACTGCTGAAGTTCTGGAATGCTGTGTCCTGAAAGCCCTCCCAGCTCCCACCAGCCTGGAGAAAGCCCTGCCCAGCAGGGAGGCTTTGGGATGTGGGCTCAGTCATGAGGGGCAGACCTGTGTCTCCCTGTGTTTCCACCTGTGTGCAGGTGGAAAAGGGCCTGGAGAAGCCCAGAGAGGACAGAGCAGTGGATTTGTGCTGTGCCTCACCCTCGGTGTCCTCACAGCAGGGACAAGCACACTGCTCCATCAGGGCTGGGTTTGGCCTCGTTGTCCTGCACTTAAATGGGAAATCTTTGCAAACATCCTGATTTTCTTCCCTTTTTAGAGAGACAGGAATTGCTGCAACCACAACTCCTGATTTCCAGCCCTACAGGGTGAATTTGGGGAGGGACCAATATTCTTTCATTCCACATTTTTCTCCCCACATTTCCTTTTCTCTCCAACTACTCCCATCCCAACCCAAGTCAGAGCACAGAGCTGTGCCAGGTCCAGGATTTCATCCCTTCTCCTGTGCATGACTCAGGTGAAGGAACCACTTGAAATAAGGCTGGGAAAGGTGTTTGGGTTGGAACAGATCCCAAATCCCAAATCCCAAATCCCAAATCCCAAATCCCAAATCCCAAATCCCATTCCCACCCCATCCATGGCAGGGACACCTCCCACTGTCCCAGGTGGATCCAAGCCCCACTGTCCAGCCTGGTCTTGGACATTCCAGGGATCCAGGGGCAGCCACAGCTGCTCTGGGAATTCCATCCTCTAACATCTCCTTTTCTCTTTCTGTGATTGTAATTTATTTTTATCCCACTTTCCCCCCACCAGCCTCTTTCCTGCCTTTTCTTTTGCTCCCTCATTTTACTGCTGTTCTGAAGAGTGATAATGTAATTTTTTTCCCCAAACAATTCAGCGGATTCCTGGGATCAGGCTCCAATTCCTGATATCTGGCTGCTGTTCATGCTGGTGGTGCATGAAGTGCAATTAACACCAGCTGGTTTTCCTAAACAAGGCAAACAAAGGCAGGGAGAAGTAAAAAGACTTGAGAAAGACCAAATGTATTTTAAATGTTTGGAATTTTTTATTCCCCCAGTATTCCAGTGCCAAGAGCTGCACAGATCAGGGGGGCTGTGATGAGACAGAAACTCTTTCCAGCTGACACACACACTCTTACTCTGCTATTTTTCACGCTTTTAGGAGATTAAAAAAGCTGCATGAAGCCGATTTTATTGGCAACAATTGCTTTTTAGATATTATAATTTTATATAGATAATAATTATTTTTAACAACTTTATTATTTCTATGTGGAAGTAGGTCTCTTTTGTCCAGGGAAATTGGGCAATCCCTGGAAGTGTCCAAGGGCAGCTTGGAGCACCCTGGCCCAGTGGGAGGTGAGGGGTGGATGAGAGGGGATTTGAGGTCCTTCCAACCCAACCCATTCCAGGATTTTCTGATTCCTAATTCCAGATCCCAGCTCCATTTGCTCTGGCACTGCTGATCCCTTTTGGTGCTGGCTCAGCTCTTCAGGACTTAGAGCAAAGTTTGGGTCAGAAGTGACTCTTGGGGTTGTGCTGAGAGGCCTGAATTAAATCAGCCAAGGACCATGAGCAGCCATTCCCTGTTTCCTGCATTTTCACTGCTGCTGGGACCTTTGGATTGGTAACTGGTGGAGTTAACCCCTCTGGAACCCTCTAAAGTCATTTTCTGGGTCCCTCTGGACCTTCTCCTTGAAGCATCTCCCAGTTTTTCTGTGGGATTGGAGCTTTCTCCATCAGCTTTTCAATTTCCCTGATCACAGCTTCCAGTTCTGCCAAGAGCAGCTCCAAATCCCACAATCCCAATCCTTCCTTTTCCGGCAATCCCATTCCTTCCCCTTCCAGCAATCCCATTTCTTCCTATGCCAGCAATCCCATTCCTTCCCCTTCCAGCAATCCCAATCCTTCCCTTTCCATCAATCCCATTTCTTCCTTTTCTATCAATCCCATTTTTTCCTTTTCTATCAATCCCATTTCTTCCCTTTCCAGCAATCCCACTCCTTCCCACACCAATCCCACACCTTCCCACATCAATCCTACTCCTTCCCATTCCAGCAATCCCATTCCTTCCCTTTCCATCAATCCTATTCATTCCTTTTCCATCACTCCCACTCTATTCCATTCCATCCCATTCCAGCAATCCCATTTCTTCCCACACCATCACTACCATTCCTTCCCTTTCCAGCAATCCCATTCCTCCCCTTTCCACCATCCCATTCCATCCCTTTCCAGCACTCCCATTCCTTCCCTACCCATTCCAGCAATCCCATTCCATCCCTTTCCATCAATCCCACTCCATCCCTTTCCATCAGTCCCACTCCATCCCTTTCCATCAGTCCCACTCCATCCTTTTCCATCAGTCCCACTCCATCCCTTTCCATCAATCCCACTCCATCCCTTTCCATCAGTCCCACTCCATCCCTTTCCATCAGTCCCACTCCATCCCTTTCCATCAGTCCCACTCCATCCCTTTCCATCAGTCCCATTCCATCCCTTTCCAGCACTCCCGCTCCTTCCCGTGCCGCGGGGCTGCTCCTCCTTCCCCGCTCGCTCACGCTGACCTCTCACACACCATTTCTCGCTCTCCTCTCCAGGTGGAGGTGCCCCTGTGGATTTTTCCAATCCACTCCTTGTTCCCGATAATTGTCTGCGAGGCTGCGCTGACAGCCTGTGAATGGGGTGTGATGTCCATAATCAGCCGGGAGAGCTGGAGCCCTCCCACCGCCTGCTCTGCCCTGTTCGGGGCAGCCAGGAGACATTCGGGGGCTGGAAAAGTCCGGAGAGGGATGGGAGGGGATGGAGCCTGGCCTGGCTCCCTCCTCCATGGGAGCAGGGGGAAAATCCCAGGGGATCTGAGGAGCTGGTGATCAACTTTTGTTTTAAATTAAGTTTTAAGTTTGAAAGGAAGCGGTGCCTGGCTCTAAAGTCTGCATCTCTCTGCTCCAAAGCTGTTCCTGCACGTCCCTTTCCCTGTTCATTCTCAGACCCCAAAGGGAGTGGTTGGATCTCTCAGACTGAAACTCAGCCTGGCAGTTCCTCCGTGGAGCCCCGAAATCGCTGGAGCTGAGCAGCCGTTCCCAAAGGCACAAGGACACGGGGTTCTTGTGGGGGACAAGGACATGGGGCTCTCTGGGAATGCTCCCAGTGCCAGCAGCATCCTGTCCCTGGTGTCAGGAGCACCTGGCACCTGCTGGGTGCTGCCAAACCCGTCCCTGGGAGTGTCCCAGGCCAGGCTGGACAGGGCTTGGAGCAGCCTGGGATGCTGGAAGGCGTCCAAGGCAGAGGGTTGGAAGTAGATGATCCTTAAGGTTCCTCCTGTGACTGTCACCTCCCAAACTCCATGTGCCTCTCTGCAGCATTTTCTCTCTCATTTCACTGGGATGTCTCCATTTCCAGCAGGTTTGTTCTCCTCCCTTCCTTTCCCTCTGCCCCAGCCCATCCCCACCACCCCAGCAGTGCTGCTGCCTCTGGACAGGATCCAGGTGCATGGAAAGCTTGGTATGAGACAGCACCTCTTGTCGTGGGCATGGCCCCTCATCCTCCTTGATCCACCATCTCCCAAACCAAGTATGGTGTGTTCTCAGCATGAATCCCACTTTTCTCCAGCCTTGCTCCAGACTGCACCATTCCCTTCCCTTGAAACATCCAGCTGTGGGGCTGCTGTGGTCGTCCCTGCTGGAATTGTCTTGGGACTGATGTCTGCTCCTTCCCTTACTCTTGCTCCTCTCTAAGTTCCTTCCGCACTCGGATCCTGATTGCTTTCCCTTCCCTTAGACTCTTCCATTCTGTTCTCCTTGGCTTGGGAAAGCTCCAGTTGGGAAAGAGCCCAGTTTTCCATCTCTCTGCCTCCATCTTCACCTCCCAGCCCTAATGAATGAGTTTTTTCCTTCCTTCTCCTAATGCTCTTTTCTCCAGCTTGGCTGGATGGGACTCATCAGATCCAATTAGTTCTAATCCAATCTGGTGACTGGGGGATGAGGGATAACCTCCTTTGGAGCCAGTCCCTCTCTCCAAGTTGACTTTCCAGGTCCCTTGAACAGCCAGCTCCATTTGCAGTGCTCAGGGATGCCCTGGAGTTAAATCCCCTAAACCAGCGGGGATTTCTCCAGCACAGTCCATGAAGCAATGTTTGGGTGGTGTCATCTACCAGCTAATGCTTGCTGGACTCTTGAGATTCCTCTATTTTGTAAAAATTCCCTCCCAGTATGAAGTGAAATAACTCCTCTGATGGATTTACTGCTCTAGGCCAGGTTTAAGAGGTGTGGGCTTGGCCATTGCCAATGTCAGGCATTCAAAACCATCTCTCAGGCTTCAAAACTCTTCATAAAAAGACAGAAGAAACCTGTTTGTTTGTTTGTTTTTAATTCCTATGGTTTTAGAATTGGTGTCTTGGTAGACATAAGGTCAGAACTTTGTGAGACAAGAAGAAGGAAAGGAATCAGAAACGTTGGTCTCTGACAGCATCTGATGGTTCTGCTTCAAAGTGTGGTGACCTCACAAACGTTCTGCTGAGGGAATGTTCATGATGCTGAAATAAAATGGCAGCTAAAGAAATGGCAGGAATTCTTAGCACTCAAGGAGGAAGAGGGAGGGAGGAAGGGCAGAGTGCTGCCAGAGGCACAGCAGAGCCCTGGGTGAGGTTTCTCTCCCACTGGCCATGTTTGATCCCGGTTTTGTGTTGAGGGATGTTAGGAAGTGTTGGTGTCACGTATCCCTGTGTCCAGGGACAGGGATATGTGTGTCCCCTGTGTGTCCCTGTGTCCAGCCATGTATCCCTGGGTCCAGCTGTGTTTCCCTGTGTCCAGTCACATACCCCTGTGTCCAGCCATGTGTCCCTGTGTCCAGTCACATACCCCTGTGTCCAGTCGTGTACCCCTGTGTCCAGCTGTGTGTTCCTATGTCCAGTCATGTGTCCCTGTGTCCAGCCACATATCCCTGTGTCCACTCATGTGTTTGTGTGTCCAGCCGTGTGTCCCTGTGTCCAGCCATGTGTCCCTGTGTCCAGTCACATATCCCTGTGTCCAGCCGTGTGTCCACTTGTGTCCATGTGTCCAGCCATGTGTCCCTGTGTCCAGCCCTGTATCCCTGTGTCCACTCATGTATCCTGTGTGTCCCTGCGTCCAGCCATGTGTCCACTCATGTCCATGTGTCCAGCCATGTGTCCACTTGTGTCCATGTGTCCAGCTGTGTGTCCCTGTGTCCAGCTCTGTATCCCTGTGTCCACTCATGTATCTCATCTGTCCCTGTGTCCAGCCATGTGTCCACTCATGTCTATGTGTCCAGCCCTGTGTCCCTGAGTCCAGCCATGTGTCTGTGTGTCCAGCCATGTATCCCTGTGTCCAGCCATGTGTCCCTGTGTCCAGCTCCCTCAGCCACATCAAGGGAGTGCTCTGGAGGGGGAAACCTCAGCAAACCAGGCAATTGGGGAAAGATGGATTTGATCTGGTCACAGTATGGGAATGTGCACCACGGATAACTCCCCATCCCTGGCAGTGTCCCAGGCCAGGTTGGACACTGGGGCTTGGAGCACCCCAGGACAGTGGGAGGTGTCCCTGCCTTGGATGTTCTTTAAGTCCCTTCCTAACCAAACCATCCTGGAGTTCTGTCAAACTCTGGAGCAGGCTGCCCAGAGAAGCTGCAAGGGGACCCACAGGACAGGAGGAAGCAGCTTCAGGCTGTGCCAGGGAAGGTTTAGGTTGGATTTCAGGAAGAATTCCTTCACCAAAGGTTGTCAAGCACAGCTGCCCAGGACAGGGGTGGTGTCCCCATCCCTGGGGGGGTTTCACAGCCCTGTGGATGTGGCACTTGGGGGCAGTGGTGGCCCTGGCAGTGCTGGGGATGGTTGGACTCAGTCTTGGAGGGCTTTTCCAGCCTCGGTGATTCTGTGGTTGTGCCAGGTTGGGTGAGGTGAGTCCCCCCTGGTTCTGTTCCATGTTTCCATCACCAGTGCTGCAGACCCTGCTCAGTGACTGGGTGATGGTCACAACAATAAACCTGGGGTTGGTCTTTAATGATGAATTTGCTTCAACAGCGTCCTTTGGCCAATCCCAAGTAATTAAACTCATTAACATCTCCTTGATGACCCTTCTGCTTTGGTGGCCTGAGGCTGAGCAGTTCCTGCCCTGTTTACCCTCACCTCACCTCATGGCCCGTGGGAAGGAGTTCACAGATCAGCTACAGCAATTTCCAAACTGTAGAAAACAAACCCTCATTAGTTTCCTATATCCAGCCCTTGTGTTGAGGATTTGGGAGATGGGATTTAATCTCCAGCAACATTTAATTTCATGTTCCCAGCAGGGGGTTGCTGTAAGTGGGGACTGAGTTCATCACATTAAATCTGGAAGTAAAATGCTTTTATTTCACTGCCCTCACAGTGGTGGCTCTCCCAGACTCAGGTTTTCTCTTTCAAAAGCTGCTGCTCTTCCACTTCATTGCCAAATCCTCCACCAAACCTCCAAGCAGGGGCTGCAAACCCAATAAAATTTGTCATGGACACAGATTAACCATATCCAGACTAAATACCCAAATCCATGGGGCAGACAAGCTAAGCCAGGCTTAAAACTGGCTCCTCGTAAAGCCACACATTTTAGGCTGTGTTACAGTTTCTGGAGGTGTTCAGACTTTAAAAAGACTCATCCTAACAACTGGAAAATTAAAGAAAAAAAAATCATTCCGTCATTTTTGAGGGGGAAGAAGTTCAAGACAAACCTTCACTGCTGTCCAGACTAAGCAGAATCACCATGGCTCTCTTGGACTCAGCTCTAGGGCTGCGTTTGCTGAGGACAAGAGGAGGAGCTCCTGCTTGGGGTCTGGGTGAAAACCTTGGGAAAGGCTCTGGAAATATTTCCTGGGGCTGGAGAAGCAGCCCTGTGCCCATGCAGGGCTTACCCAGCAGTTGTGCTTCTCCCCCTCTTCCTCCCAGGCTCTGGCACACTGGGATGAGCTGGGATGTGCATGTATAATGTAGCAGCCTGCAAAATATCCTCTCCCAGGCTTCTCTTTGCTTTTCAAACCCCCCCTCCAAAAAAAAAATATCCACAAAAAAATTTGTTCTTTTCTGGCAGCTTTTTGGTTTTGGCTGATTTTTTTTATTTTATTTTTAATTTTGCTGCATTTTGGGCTGAAAACATTTTAGCCACACATTGCTCAAGGCTTCCATTTCCAGCTGAAAATTCCCAGGTTGGGGCTGTTTGGTTTAGTTTGTGCATTTGGGGTTTTTTTTAAGGGGTATGGAAAAGAGAAAATATTGCGAGGAAGAGTAATTTAAAGACAGAAGTCATTCCCTATGGATAGATTTGGTTAATTTTTAACCCCACGTGTGCATGAAGCCAGTTTTGATGAAAATTCTCCCAATTCTCAGCATTATCAATGTGAGAGTCAGGAGGCAACAACTCCTCTATGTTTCCATGAACATCCACAACGAGCCAGATCCATGGAAAACTATGGAGAGTTCTGCATTATTTAAGGGTTGGACAAGGCAACAAAAATAAATCCATGGTTATAATAAACTTTACAGCCCAAATGTTGTTGTGTAGTCCAGACCCTTGGAGAAGGAATTAATTGTGCTGGGCCACCACCACCACTGAAATTTGGGTTTTTCCCAGCTGGGTGAGAGCCAGTCCCAAGGATTTTGTGGTGGATGGGAAAAATGATGGTGACCTGGGCAAAAATCCAGCCAAGGGCAATTCCAGAAGGACTGGATGGTGTTGGAGTGGGTTCTGGCTTATCTTTTAGCTGGGAAGGGTTTAAACCCAACTGTTGGGTTGAACCCTCCATATAAACCCAACTGTTGGGTTCAACCCTCCATATAAACCCAACTGTTGGGTTCAACCCTCCATATAAACCCAGTGGTTTGGTCCAGTCCAACTTTTGGGTTCAATGCTTTGTGTAAACCCAATAGTTGGGTCCAATCCTTAATTTAAACCCAGTAATGGGCTCAACCCTTCATTTAAACCCAGTGGTTTGGTTCAATCCAGTGGTTGGGTTCAGCACTTTGGACAAACCCAACTCTTGGGATCAAACCTTCATTTAAACCCAATGGCTGGGTTCAGCCTTTCATATAAACCCAGGAGTTGTGTTCAACCCTTCTTGTAAGCGCAAGGGTTGGGTTCAAACGTTAATTTAAACCAAATGTTTGGGTTGCATCCAATGGTTGGGTTCAACACTTCATACAAACCCAAGCTGGGTTCAACCCTTAATTTAAACCCAAGAGTTGGGTTCAAACCTTCATTTAAACCCAACAGTTCAACCCTTCATTTAAACCCAATGGTTTGGTTCAATCCAGTGGTTGGGTCCAGCACTTTGGATAAACCCAATTGTTGGGTTCAATCCTTCATTTAAACCCAAGACTTGGGTTCAATACTTAATTTAAACCCAAAGGTTGGGTTCAACCCTTCATTTAAACCTAAGAGGTTGAACCCAAAGGTTGGGTTCAACCCTTTATTTAAGCCCAAAGGTTGGGTTCAACCCTTGTTTTAAGCTCAACAATTGGATTTAACCCTGTATTGACTAAAGGGTTGAGCCCAACACAGCCAAACCCTGCAGCTGGGGGAGGTTTAGTTCTCAAACACCTTTTCATGGGGAGGGACCCCAAACTGTGCCATGTGCCCTGCTCCTGGTCATTAATCCTCTGCTCCTCTGGTTTGCTTTTCTCCATTCCAAGGTGGGCCTTAATGTTCTGATCCAGAGAGCCAACAAGTTTACCCCGGCCACTCGGCTGCTGATCCAGAGGTTTGTGCCATTCCCCGCTGTCGGTAAGGAAAAATTCCTTTTCTTTGTGTTCCAGGCGGTGGCTGCAAGCCTGCAGGTGGCCAGAAGCCACTGGGATGCACACAGCTCCTTCCTTGCTGCTCGTGTCCCCTCAGTGGTGGTCCCTGAGCTGGGGCAGGCAGGGATGGGACTCTGCAAAGCAGAATTTTGGCAGAAAAATGCTGCAGATCTGCTGGTGGAGGCAGCTCCTCAGGCTTTTCAGCTGCACTTTGCACTCTGAAGCAGCTTCAGAAATGATCAGCACTGAGTGGTCCTCGACCATTCCAGCCTCAGAGAATTTCATTTGCAGGATCTGGGTTGAGCTGTGTCAAATCTTCAAATAAGCAGCAGCACTGTGGTTATTTTAAAATAAAATGCAGAGAAATGGTTCTGCTCTGAATGTGCAGATTTCTGAGAGTCACTGGTTAAGAGCAGCCCCAAGTGTGTGCAGAACTGAGGCTGCTCCTGGCTTGGTGGAGCATTTTATTGGGGTTTTATCAGCTCTGTGTTTGAGGGCAGGGATGCTCTGCACTCAGCCTTTGCTGGGGTCTCTGGTTCCCACCTCCAGCACATGCTGAGTTATTTTAGCTTTGTGGCTGTGGGGTAATTTTTTGTGCAAGCTTGTTTATTTACAAAGGTGGTGCAAAAATTGCCCCAGCATGGAGGAAATCACTAAAAAAATGGGGTTTGCTCCCTCTTCCATGTTCCTTTTTCAGCCATATAATGCCAAATTTTCCTTTCAGGTTTTTTTCCTTTGCTGTGCAAGTGCCACATCCTCAGAGCTCTCCTGAGCCCCTTTACCTGTCTGCTGCTCTCACTTTCTCTGGCCTTTCTGCTCCTTTTTTAGCAGAGAATTGGTTGTTGTGTCCCTCCAGCCCTCAATTCTTGAATTGCTGGATTTTTTTCCCCTTTTCTGCCACAAAAGCAGCTGCCTGCCCTGCCTGCAGAACAGGGGGGACAGGGATTGTGCTCTGGGGGTTGCACTGAGCCTTTTCCTTGTACACCAGGGGATCTGAGGGCATTGTTGTTGCTTTCCTGGGGCTTTTCTGGGATCTATTTTAGGGAGATTCAGCTTTCCTTGGGGTTTTACAACCAGGAGAGCACGAGGGATGAGTTCCAGTCCCAGGAGGCAGCTCTGAGGGGTGTTTGAGTCAAAGGCAGGCAGGAAATCCTTGCTGCAGGCTTGATCTGCTTTCACACCAAGGTGTTTGTGTTGGCATTGATTGAGGACCCATAATTAATTTGTTTAGCCTGTAATTAATTCCCCAGCTAATGTTTTATTTGTCTTGCTTCATTATGAGCCAGGACATCAGGGATCCTCCCACTAATTGCTGGTTTGTGGTTTGCTGACCTGGACAAACCCTTCATTAAGATGTGTCTCCCAATTCCTTTTGACCATCCAGCCCCCAGCAGAAAGGTAGAAATTCTCTATTTCTACATGAAAAGCCAAACACTGGGGTAAAAAAGCTCTTGCTCCAAAAACCCCACGGATGTGGTCCTCAGGGATGGGCTGGTGGATTTGGCAGTGATGGTTGGACTTAATGATCTTGGGAATCCTTTTCAGCCTTAATAATTCCATGATTCTGTGAAATTAGAGAGTTTTCCCCATCCTTTCCTTGCCTCCCTCTGCACTGACCCCCAGAGCTGTGCTGGTTGGGGGCAGCTGGAAAACTGGGGGGACATCCAAGCTTGAGGGTCCCATCCCAAGTTACCACAGGAGGGGCAGCTGCTGCTGGGGTGGAAGGCAGCCCAAACTCCAGCAGGGATGTTCTGAGGGCTCCACGGAGCTTTGGGAAGCCGGGATGGCTGCTGGGGAAGGTCTTGGTGCCCTCAGAGGGGTCTGTGTCTTCTCCAGGGCATGTGAAGGTTGTGTTTGCACCATCAGGGAATGCCCACCTGCAGCAGCTCTGCCTGGAGGACACTTTAACACCACTTTAACACCAAATTGTCCAAAAAATCCCGGCCAGGACCAGGGGTTGGATCCAGGAAACCAAGCCAGGGGAGCAGCTCCTGGAGGAGCAGAGAAGGCCCTGCAGAGCCAGGGGCTGGAAAAGGGGTTTGGGATTGAGGTTGGGGCATCCTTGGGGGCTGAGGGGGTTCCATGGAAAAGAAGGGAAGGGAAGGAGGTCTTGGAGCCTGAGTTTGAGCAGGGAGGGGCTGGATCCTTTCTCAGCAGTGAGGAGGGGAAGGGTCTCGGTGCCCAGGGGAATCCAAGGAACCCAATTCACCCTTTTCTTCCCCAGAACTGGGTGTGAACAGCTGGCCCCAAGGCCAGGGTGTTACTGGTGAGGGTGTGCTTTATACTGGAGATGTTCATGGCTAAAAAACCTCAGAAAACCCCAAAAATCCCATCCCAAACCTGATCTGAAGGAAATTAAAGCTGATGGAAAGATCCTAATTGGAGAGAAGGGAGAAGGAGGAAGGATTTCTTCTCCTTGGGCTTTTTTGTATGTGTGTGTGGTTAAAATTGTTGTGCTTAGGTGATGCCCAAGGACAGATTTAGAGTGTGGGAAGCACCTTGGGATAGAAAGAATCCCTACAAACCCCCAGGAGTGGGGTGCTGCCTTGGTGTGGAGCCCGAGCCCCGTTTCCTCAGAGTGCTCTCACAGCCGCAGTTTCCATTACCACAATTCCTTCCCAAATCCTGCAGATGACTTTGTCTGCACTAAAATTTATTTATTTCTCCCCCCCCCCCACCCTCGTGCATTTGAGACATCCATGCAATCCAAGTTTAGCCATAATTAGCAGCGTTTCTGCTCTCTCAGAAAGCAGAAGGGGAGCGGCTACGTGAGCGCCTCGTCTCAGACAAACCATGGAAGCAGCTTTTGGCTTTGGGACCAGGGCAGGGATTCCAGAGCCTTGGGAAAGCATCTTGGGAGTGTCAGGGCTGGCCACCCCATCCTGAGTCTGTCAGGAACTCTGTGCCAGGGCGTCCCTGGCCAGAGCAGCTCTGCTGGGCTCTTTGATCTGCTCAGTTTTGATTGACAGCGAGAAGGACGGGGCGTGCGAGTGTTAAAAATGAAAAAAAAAAAAACAGGGGCTAAACTTTCTCTAAATGAAAGGCCTTGTTTTGTTTTTTCTCTGGGATTCAGGAGCTGAAGGGTTGGGAACACAGATATTTTGATAAATGGGAAGAGTGGTCTGGTAGTTGGAATATTAAAGAGAGAGACAGAGTGTGCGTGTGTGTGTGTTCCTCTCCCTCTCGAGTGGAAGGAGCATTTGTCACCACAAATCATCCTTGATTGCACAGAGCTGCCTTCAGAGAGGGCTCACCCACCCACCACCCTCAAAAAATTAGACATTTGTTATATGACATGAATTGAGATTAATTAGCGAATATTAACCCATCAAGCAGTGCAGAAACACATTTTTGGAAGGCACTGGTACTTGCAGCAACAGTGGGTTTGTCTCAGTTCTGGGTGGAAAGTTTGCAGGCAAATGTGGTGTGGGGGGTGCTGGAAAATGCCACTTGATCAGCCCAAAAGTTTTGTGGGAATGTGCAGCTTTTCTCTGGGAGAAGTTGGGAAGTGCCTGAGTGAGAGGAGGGGCTGCACGTGGTGCTCAACCCCAGCTCTTGGTCAGACTTGAGAGACAGAATTTGGGGTCATCTTGAGGCCTCAAAAGCCACAGGCTGGGCCAGGAGGAGGGGTTAGAAAGGTCCTGGTGCATGGAGTCATTTTTCCCCTAAATTGTGTGAAATCATGGAATGGTTTGGGCTGGAAAGGACCTAAAGACCATCTAGTTCCAACCACAGGCAAGGACACCTTGCACTTGACCTTCCTGTAGGCCTATTTGCCTTTATTATCCCAGAGGAAAAAAAATTGGTTACTATTCTCCTTGAGAATTCCATCTTTTTTTGGGGTTCAGAGCAATTCACCTCAGCAGATTGAGGGGAGGAGATCTGGAGTTAGGGCACACAGAAGCTGCCAGTGGGGATTGATCAAGGCTGATCCTCCTGCCTTTCTCCTCCTCAGCCAGTGCCAACATCTGCAACGTGGTCCTGATGAGGCACACGGAGCTGGAGGAGGGAATCGATGTGTTGGACACTAATGGGAACATCGTCGGCTCTTCCAGAGTTGCTGCCAAACACGTGAGTACAGGAGCTGGGAGAGCTGGGCCACAGCTGATTCCAGGCCCAGCACATCCCACAGCCTCTGGAATCCATGGCTTTAGCAGCTGGGAGTGGAGGAGATGCAGAGAACACAGAAATTTGGGGGCTGGCCCTGGTGGTTTGGAACGGCACAGTGACAGGACAGATCCCTGGTGCTACCGTGGGAATTCCTTGTGGAACACCCAGCAAAGATCCCTCACACATTTTCCCAAATGAGGAGGACTCAGGCTCGGGGCTGAGCAGCTTTCCAACCCTTCCCTGCCACCCAGAGCTGGCTGAGGGCAGCCAGATGTTGTTAACCTCGTGAACAGCTGGTTTGCTTTCCCTGTCACCCACTCTGTGCCACCTGCCTGGAACTGCTCCCTTCCCATCCCTGGGTGCAGTCCTGGCTCCTGAGCACCCCCTGAGCTGTTGTTTCCAAGTGGGCTCTGACTGAGATGTGGAGCTGTGCTGAGCACACGCCCAGGCACAGGAGTTAATAATATAATGCTTGGCATTTCCCTCCCTCCTTCTGTCCAAGGCACTCCAGAGACAGCAATTAATGTACAGCTCTGCAGTCCTCGGCAGGAACGGGGAGATCTCGAATAGCTCTCCATATTGTTGGTTAACAGGGGGATTAAAACAATCTGCTGAAGGGCTCAGAGACACTTCTTGGAGCCAGTTTTCCTCACTTCCATTAACTGGCTCCAGGACCCGCTCTCCCCTCTCTGTCCTGATGGCTGAAAGAAAAAATGAAGATTAAAAGTGAAGGTGCTGTGAGAGTGATGGAGGTGGAACTTAAAAACGTAAAATTTGGGAGTTCTGGGAACTCCTGCTCAGCTGCCACCCAATCCCAGCTCTTCCTCCTGGATAGGCTGATCCTGGTTTTTGTCATGTGAAACGTGGCAGATCCTCAGTGTGACACAGCTGTCCCTGTGTGAGGGTTTGTTGTGATGTTAGATGTCCCTGTGACATAAAATCATGGGATGCCTTGGGTGGAAGGGACCTTAAATCCCATCCAGTGCCACCCTATCCATGGGCAGGACACCTTCCACTGTCCCAGGTGGATCCAAGCCCCAGTGTCCAACCTGGCCTTGGGCACTGCCAGGGATCCAGGGGCAGCCCCAGCAAATCTGGGAATTCCAGCCCAGGCAGGAATTCCTTGCCAAGATCCCAGCCCAATCTCCCCTTTCCCAGTGGGAGCCATTCCCTGGCTCCTGTCCCTGCAGGCCTTGTCCCCAGCCCCTCTCCAGCTCTCCTGGAGCCCCTCCAGGCCCTGGGAGATCTCTGGGCCTCAATAAATCCAAACCCTGCTTTGGTTGCTCCCTCTGGTGAGTCTGGCCAGGAAGGAAGAATTGTGGAGGCACATTGTAGCTCCATGATTGGGCTTTTCCCGGGAGAAGAGAGCCCTGCATGTCCCAAATCCCTGCAGGGAATGACCCAGCAGTGATGGGAAACAATTCCTGGAGCAGCAGTGAGGAGCTGCTTCCCCAGCACAGAGTGAGATCAAAGCTCAGCTCAGGCAGGAAGGGCTGAAAGTGCTGCTCGGCCCATGGTGGGATATTTCCCTACAACATCTCCCCTACATTTCCCTGCAACATTTCCCCCACAACATTTCCTCCACAACATCTCCCTACAATATTTCCCCACAACATTTCCCCTCCAACATTTCCCTACAACATTCCCCCTACAAATTTCCCCTTCAAAATTTCTCTACAACATTTCCCCTCCAACATTTCTCTACATTTTCCCTACAACATTTCTCTACAACATTTCCCCTCCAACATTTCCCTCCAATATTTCCCCTCCAACATTTCCCTCCAACATTTCCCCTACATTTCCCTACAACATTTCCCTAAAACATTTCCCCTACAACATTTCCTCCACAACATCTCCCCTACACCTCCCCTCCAACATGTCCCTACAACATTCCCCATACAACATTTCCCCTCCAACATTTCCTACATTTCCTCCACAACATTTCCCCTACAACATCTCCCCTCCAACATTTCCCTACATTTCCCCTACAACATTTCCTCCACAACACCTCCCTACAACATATCCCTACAACATTCCCCCTCCAATATCTCCCCTACAACATTTCCCTACAACATTTTCTCCACAATGTCTCCCCTACAATGTTTCCCCCACAAGATTTCCCATCAGTGATTCCTATCTCATTCACATCAGTGACATAAGTGACATAAGTGACATCTACCAATTGGAGTCCTGGCTTTGGCCAAGCTCTATCTCTACTCAGATGGGATAATTGATGATAAACCCAGATGTTTTCTGCATCAAAAAGTATCCAAGTCGCTGTGGCTTGGCAATTTGACCCTCTGTACATGACAGCTGAACCTGCTTTTAAAGTGAGCTTGGAGAATCATTATCCAGGCATGTTTTTCCAATTCCCAGCTTCTTTGAGGTTTGTCAGCTGCTGCAGACGCTGGGTGACAGTTCAGTGCCATCAGCAGAGCCATCCTGAGCCTGGCAGGTCCATCCTGGGTTGGTTTGGGATGTCTGCATGTGTTTGTTTGTTTGTGTTTGCTCCACAGGCCCTGCTGGAAACAGCCCTGACCAGAGTGGTCCTGCCCATGCCTATACTGGTTCTACCTCCCATCATCATGTCCGTGCTGGAGAAGTGAGTCTGCCCAGGGGAAGGGAGGGAGGGCCCTCAGAGGGTGCCTGGCGTGCGTATTTTATGGGATCATGGAATGGTTTGGGTTGGAAAGGTCCTCCAAGGTCATTGAGTCCAACCATTTTATAGGATCATGGAATGGTTTGGGTTGGAAAGGTCCTCCAAGGTCATTGAGTCCAACCATTTTATGGGATCATGGAATGGTTTGGGTTGGAAAGGTCCTCCAAGGTCATTGAGTCCAACCATTTTATGGGATCATGGAATGGTTTGGGTTGGAAAGGTCCTCCAAGGTCATTGAGTCCAACCATTTTATGGGATCATGGAATGGTTTAGGTTGGAAAGGTCCTCCAAGGTCATCCAGTCCAACCATCCCAGCACTGCCACCCATGTCCCCAGGTGCCACATCCACAGGGCTTTTGTTGGGTTATGTTTTAGTCTGGTTTAGAGATGGGGTTTTAAAAACTTTTCTTTTATTTTTAGTCTCGTGTGAAGGGTGAGATAATACAGATGTTATAAGTTATGTTATTACAATCAGAAGCTATTTCTTAATTATAATACACAATAAGTGTTTCTTGGCTTATGAGGTTTAGCTCCACTATGTTGTAAATGTTTTAAAGGTAATTATTTAAAATTACCCCTTGTGGGTTTTACAATATATCTTTTACAGTTCTATTCCTCCAAAGTATCTAGTCCTTTTTGTAAGATTATCTTTTGAAACTTAATTTCTCTCTCAACAATGTCTCTCTTATTCCATGGCATTTCTAAGTCAGTATTTCTTATCTCAAGGTTTGCATACAGATGTACACTATGTGAGCCTTGTGTCAGGCTTTGAGAATTTTCTATAAATCCATTTCCCACAGGCTTTGAAATCCCCCCAGGGATGGGGACTCCAGCTCCTTCCAGTGCTTAACAATTCCCTTTCCACGAAGGAATTTCCCCCAAATCCATCCCAAACCCTCCCTGGTGCTGTTCCCTCTGCTCCTGTCCCTGTTCCCTGGGAGCAGAGCCCGACCCCCCCGGCTGTGCCCTCCTGTCCCCTCCTTGTGCAGAGCCACAAGGTTCCCCCTCACATTTCATCCACCAGACAGATTTTTTTACATATTACATTTCCACATTTAGGACCAATCATTTCCATCATTTCAATCAATTTCCATCATTTAGGACCAATGTCCAATTTGTTGAAGTTTTATACTGACATGATTATTTTAACTCACCCTGACAGCCCAGCAGTTTGAATAACCCATGGTGGAAGGTCAGTGTGAGACAAAACCCCTGAATTCAGTGGAAAACTGCCCCTGATTTTTAGGAAACATGAGAGATTAAAAGGTGTTCAGAGAGATTATCGTGGAATCATGGAATTGTTTGGGTAGGAAGACACCTTAAACACCATCTAATTCCAAGAAGGAGCAGATTCCAACCCTCCTAATTTTGTGCAAAACATTTGAATTTTATTTCATTCTCCTTCTGGACAAAATCTCTGCAGCCTCATCCCTGCTCCAAGTCCCTTTGTCACCCCCAAAGCCAGGATTTACCTGCAGGATCTGCTGGGAATGTGCCTGGGAGTGGCTGTGCCTTACTCTGGAGTAACTTACTCTGAAGTAATTTACTCAGGGCTTACTCCAAGTCATGTGTAGAACTGAGGCTTTGCACTGAGGTGGTTTTGTGTGTTCCCACTGGTTTAACTGATTCCCATTTAACCATCAAAAAAATCCAACACTCAGGACAAATTGCTTCAAATTATTTTATTGCTTCAAATTATTTTATTGCTGAGTACCCACAGATAAAATCCTTTATGTGAAAAAAAATTGGAGAAATTTGTAGAAAATTTCTCCTCTCTAAATTAATAAATTATTGTCTCCAGCAGGACACACTGTGGGTCCAGCCTGGGCCATCCCCAGGCTGAAATAAACCTGGCAGTAAAATTGGATTGGCACCTGGGGAGAAAATAAAACTGATGGTGAAATTTGCTCCCTTCTTTGCAGCAAAATAAAACCAGTAAATCACTTCTTTGTCCTCGGGGGCATCATAAATCCTTGGATTGATGTGAGTTTTGCTGAATGCACCTGTGCTCAGTGCAGGCCTTTCTAAAACTGATTTTATCTGTGAACTTACAGGAGATTGCCCTCAAAAAAAAAAATCATCATTTTAACTTATTGAAAGCTTTAATTCACGTTTGTGAGAGAAAATTTTCCTTCTCGCTGCCACAAAACTCCGTGGGTATAAAAATATCCGGGCTCTGCTTTTGCCTGCCTGAATTGTGCCCGGAGCTTTGTGCCTGCTGCATTTTCCATCAGATATCCTTGGGTTCCTGGAAGGCTGGGAGTGAGAAGCAGCAGGGATGGGGAGTGAGGTGTGGCTTGGCCACGCTGCTGGAGCTGGTGGCAGCTCTGGAGCAGCCCTGGGACACGGGGAGTGTCCCTGTCTGTGCCTCAGGGCGCTGAAGTCAACTCTCAGATCTTAAAACTCGTTCCTAAAGGGCTCACTCGGAGCTGGAAGCTCATTTTGGGGAAAAAAAAAAAACCTTTGGAGCGTTTGGGAAAAGTGTAACTTGATAAATTTAGTAGGATTTGAGTTTGAGGAGGGTGTTTTTAATGGGGGTGAGATCCAGGCAGGCATTATCCATTTATTTCTAGAAACCCCTACAGGGGCTGTAAATGGGAAGGATGAAGGTGTCACTCTGCAGAGCTGGGATCAGGAGCCAAAATCTGGATCCTCCAATAGGTTTGCATTTGGGATTGTGGGAAGGAGGGGATGGTTCTTCCAATAGGTTTGCATTTGGGATTGTGGGAAGGAAGGAACTATTCCTGCAAGTTGTTTGAATTTGGGATTGTGGGGAAGGAAGGAACAATTCCTCCAGTGGATTTGTATTTGGGATTGTGGGAAGTAGGGGATGATTCTTCCAATGGATTTACATTTGGGAAAGTGAGGAAGGAAGGAACAATTCCTCCAATGGATTTGCATTTGGGATTGTGGGAAGGAGGGAATGATTCCTGCAAGTTGGTTGAATTTGGTATGTGGGGAAAAAAGGGAACAATTCCTCCAATGGATTTACATTTGGGATTCTGGGAAGTAGGGGCTGATTCTTCCAATGGATTTGCATTTGGGATTGGGGGAAGGAAGGGAGCGATTCCTCTGAGTATTTTGAATTTGGGAAAGTGGGGAAGGAAGAAACAATTCCTCCAATGGATTTGCATTTGGGATTGTGGGGAAGGAAAGGAGAGATTCCTCATTTGCATTTGGGATTGTGGGGAAGGAAGGGGGTGACTCCTCCGAGTAGTTTGAATTTGGGATATGGGAAGGAGGGGACGATTCCTGTGCCTGGTGTGATCCCAGGTGCAGGTGGGTGATGGTGCTCACCTGGGTGAGACTCCCACCCCTCCAGGGCCCAGCCCCTGCCCCCAGCAGGGTGTCAGACCCCAGGAATTCTCCCCACCTCGCTGCTCCCAAAGTTTATTTTAAGTGGCCAGTTCCCGGCTGCCGTCTCTCCGCTCGCATCCAGGTCTTTCCTCTCTCCCAGCCATCTCTCCATCTGCATGTTTTAACTCCCCCAGCTGCCTCTCTCGTCTCTTGTGCCATTTTTTTCAGCTCTCTTGGCTCCTCTCTTCTCTTTGCCTGCTGTGTATTTTAACTCCCGGGGCCGCCTCTCTGCTCTCCAAGTAATTCCATGTTCCCTCCCACCGCCGCGCTCCCGCTCTTGCCCATGTTTCATGCATTTCCTGCTGCTTGGACTCTGCTGGAGCAGTGAACATATAGAACCAATGTTTATTTTCAGCCTGCATATGCCACGCAGGGAACACGGTGTCAGTTATCCGTGCAGATGTATTCTCATTGAGGTTTTATAAATAATATCCGCGCCGGCAGCTCTCGCTGCGGGGAAATATCGGTTTGGAGGTGTCTCTGAGGGGTGAGGGTGTCTGATAATGGGGGTTCTGTGTTGTCTCTGTGTCACACAGGTGTGGGGACAGCAGCAGCCACTGCAGGAAGTTGGGCTCTTCATCTCTATTTCCTTTTATTCCCTTTATTCAGCCTCTTCTGTCAGTCCTTTGTTTGGTTGTTACGATGGAATTTGGGAGATGGAGCTGTTTGCTCCCAGCCACCATACAAGGCTTCTCCAGCAGCTCCCTGCAGAGCTGCAGCTGCTTGGAGTGGGGCAGGCCAGCTCTAAGTGCAGCCTCAGTCTGAGCTCTGGGCTGGAAGAGCCCAAATTTTTGGCTCCTGTGGCCTGGCCAAGAGTTGGAGAAGCTCAGTCCATCACCAGTGACTGATGGGAACACTTTGGGGGATCTCTGAGAAGAACCTGAGCTCTTCTTACATCCTTGTCTTATCTCAAACCTCCTCTGTGCCCCTCAGAGAAGACCCTTCAGAGAGTCTGAAGCACTAAGAAGGTTCCAAGAGCTTGGGAATGTCAGGATACACTGGAGAAGGCCTTGGAGCTGGCTGGGCAGTATCTGTGGACGAGACAAAGCTGGAGCTGCTGGCAAAGGGCAGGAGCTGAGGGAGAAATGGGAGCAGAACAGTTGTGTCCATGGAAGAGGAGCATTTCTGCTCTTCTTCATCTCCAGATCTTCCTCATGCAGCAGTTCCAGGGCTGTTTTCCTGTAAATCCCATAAAACCAGGATGTTCCAGGGCTGGAACAGCATTGCAGAGCTGCTCTGGCTGAGCTGAATCAGTGGCACCAGGAAAAATGGATTTTCCTGGGGGCTGGCCAGTGCTGGGTGGTGCTGGAAGGGCATTTTCTTCTCTTTTTGCCCTGTTTGTCACTGCAGAGCTGGGGTGAGGCAGGAGTTCCCCTGGCCCTGGTGTCCCTGGGTTTTCCTGGAGACATTTCCCTGCCAGGGAATGCAGGATGCTCCCACAGGTGCTTCTCCTCCCAGGCCCTGTCCAGCCCAGCCCTCAGTGAAGTTTGTTTGGGCTCAGCAGCTGCCAGCAGTGACACCTTCAACTGCTGGGGCTGTTCCCAGAGTAAACACGGAAACTGCTCCTTTAATGGTGTCAATCAAGCACAAAAACCCCCCAGCCTCCCTCCTTTTGCATCTGCTGTGTCCTCTGCAGGGGCTCAGGGCTGGGGCTGCGGGGTGAGGACAGTGCTGGCCTGGCTGGGTGGGACAGCAGAGCTGCTGGTCTCTGGTAGAGCTCAGATTTCCCAAAATGACCCAAAGCAGGTGAGAAAAGCTGGGGGACAGAGCTGAGACACCTGACATGCTCAGCAGGACGGGGATCTGGGGATCCCAAACTTCCTGGGTGCATCAGAGGGGTGTTGTGAGGAGTCTGGGATCTCTCAAGATTCCCCAGGATCCCCCAGGATTGCTCAGGAACCCCCAGGATCACTCAGGATCCCCCAGCATCCCCAGGATTACTCAGGATCCCTCAGGATTGCTCAGGATCCCCCTGGATCCCCCTGGACCCCTCAGGATCCCCCAGGATCCCCAGGACCCCTCAGGATCCCCCAGGATCCCCAGGACCCCCCAGAACCCCCCAGGATTCCTCAGGATCCCTCAGGACACCCAGGATCCCCCAGGACCCCAGAAGATCCCCCAGGATTGCTCAGGATCGCTCAGGATCCCTCAGGACTCCCCAGAATCACTCAGAATCCCTCAGAACCCCAAAGGATGCTCCAAGACCCCTCAGGATTCCCCAGGACCCCCCAGAATGCCCAGGATCACTCAGGATTGCTCAGGATCCCACAGGACCCCTCAGGATCACTCAGGATCCCACATGAAAACCCAGGATCCCTCAGTATTGCTCAGGATCCCCCAGGACTCCTTAGGATTGCCCAGGATTGCTCAGGATCCCCCAGGACCCCCTAGGATCACTCAGGATCCCACAGAACCCCTCCAGAACTCCCCAAGAGCCCTCAGAACCCTCCAGGATCCCCCCAGGATCCCTCAGGATCCCCCGGGACACCCCAGGATCCCTCAATATTGCTTGGGATCCCCCAGGATCCCCCAGGATTGCTCAGGACCCCTCAGGACCCCTCAGGGTCCCTCAGGATCCCCCAGAACCCCCCAGGATCCCCCAGAACCCCTCAGGAGGCCTCAGTCCCCGCGCCCCGCGGCGTCTGGCGGTGTCTGCGCTGCCTCTGCTGCCGTTTGTAGCACACAGCCCAGAAACCCCCCAGACTGTGTCAGCTGGGAGCCTGGGGCTCGCTCCCGTCATGTTTGGTTTCGCATCTGACACCTCCTCCCCAGCAAACACGGGCCCGGTTCAGCGCCCCCGATAACTCCCATATGGAATCAATTACAGCACCTCCTGAAAAACGCCAGGGGCAGCTGCCAAATTATGCAAAACTCAAAGCACTAATGAAGGCTGCGATGAAAGTTGAATGAAGGTGTGTTTACAGCGCCGTGTCTCCGTGCAGCACATGCACTGTCTGTGTGTGTGTTTGTACCTATGGCCTACTCCGGGCCTACCCAGCCCTCAGTGAACCTCCCCAGCCTGTGGGGAAGGTGAAACAGGAAAGCCTTACAAATATGATTGTCTGGCAAAAGATTTTGAGGATATGGAAACTATAAGTGAGATTGAAATGAAAGCAAGCTTTGAGATACCTCAGTTACTGAACAACAGGAAAACAATGGTGTGGCCAGACTGAAGGTGATCCCCTGTCGCTATAGGACATGAAAGAACACAGGCGCACACCGCTGTTCTCAAGGTGAAGACAAAAGGGAAGTTTATTTTCTGACTCCAACATTTATAGTTTTCCAAGAATGACAGTGGATTGGGTGACAGTGCCACCTCTCCAATGACACTGGACAAACCAACAGTCCATCAACTTTCTCTTCCTCCATAAAGGAATGCAAAACCATGAGTTATGTACAGAAAGTGTGTGAGAAAGTTTGCTACAAGAGTGTAAACATCAGAAGGCTACGAAAATCTTAAAAAATCAGGGCGACAATCCTCTTTTGATGGAACAACACCCTCTGCTTGCAGGCAGCTCCAAGGGTCAGAGCAGACCCTACAGCTTGGCAGAAGGGCCCAAAGAGGAGTTTGTAGGGTTTAAAATGTAACACAGCATGGTAATGTAATGATTCTTATAGGCTGTATAGAAATGCTGTAGGATTTGTATCTTGTACTAGATTGGTTAGTGAGAATTAGAATATTCAACACAGAAGAAGATTTATGGTGTTGTAACGGGAACCTCGCTCTCTTACCCTTTTACTCTCTTACCCTTTTTACTCTCTTACCTTTTTTACTCCCTTATGCTCTTACCCTCTTACTCTCTCACCCTCTCATCCTCTCTACCCCTCTCTTCTCTCGGGCCTCATCTGAGCTCTGGCTGGCAGCTCCCATCAGGGCCCTGCACCCAGGCCCTTTGCAATAAACCCCAAATCCCAAAAGGCCCCTGCACCCAGGCCCTTTGCAATAAACCCCAAATCCCAAAAGGCCCCTGCACCCAGGCCCTTTGCAATAAACCCCAAATCCCAAAAGGCCCCTGCACCCAGGCCCTTTGCAATAAACCCCAAATCCCAAAAGGCCCCTGCACCCAGGCCCTTTGCAATAACCCACAAGTTCCATGACCTGGCTTCAGAGACCTCTCGTCTCTGTCCGTCTGTCCCGACCGTCCTACCCCCAATGCTCCAACACCAGCCTCTCCCAGGGTCTTCTCAGCACAAAACCACCTCTGAAACCACCACAGGTGTACGGGGAAATCCCAGGAGGAAGGGACATTGCAGGGTTTGAAGGGAGAAAGGGACAAAGCTGGAAGAGAAAGGGGAAGAGGAGGAGGAAGTGTTGTGGAATTTACTGTTCTTTGCCATCCAAAGGTCAGGGTGAAATGTGGAGCAGTTTTTTATGCCAATGAGACAGAGCAAAAGTGTTGGGTTATGAAATTGGGGACAATAAAATAAACATGTTAAAGGGGGCTTAGGAAAGGCTGGAGAGGGATTTTTCCCAAGAGCAGGGAGTGCAAGGACAAGGGGAGATGGTCTCCAGCTGAGGGAGGGAGGTTTGGATCAGATCTTGGGAAGGAATTCCTGGCTGGGAGGGTGGAGATGCCTTGGGAGGGAATTCCCAGATTTGCTGGGGCTGCCCCTGGATCCCTGGCAGTGCCCAAGGCCAGGTTGGACATTGGGGCTTGGATCCTCCTGGGACAGTGGGAGGTGTCCCTGATGGGCTTTAAGGTCCCTTCCACTCCCAACCATTCCATGATTCTCTTGTCCTCCTGCAGCTTTCCAGGGTGAGACCAAACTTTCCAACACTTTGTTGAATAATCTGAGCCAGGGTTTAATTCCAGAGCTGCCCCTGTCCTGTGCATGGGGTGAGGTCTCTAAAACTCCTGTTCTCCTGTGAAACAGCACCAATATTTCTGCAGGGTTATGGTGGGGTGGGATGGGGTTTGCTCCTGTGAATAAATCAGGCTCCTTCCTCTGCTTTTTGGACATCTCTGGAGATGGTCAGTAATTCAATTTTTAATATCTCTATTTTGAGTATTTTTTGAGATACTCAAAATGCATCTGGACACAATCCTGAATTCTGTGCTCCAGGGGACCCTACTGGAGCAGGGAGGTGGGACTGGGTGACCTCCCTCCCAACCTCCCTCACCCTGGGATTGTTTGGGCTCCAGAAGATGCCAGAGTTGGGCTGTCAGGGGGCTCTGAAGCTCCAGACCTCCCCATTCCCTGACCCAACCCTTTGGCAGAGCAGGCAGGGCAGTGGTGTGAACTAAATCCCTCCTCACCACATGGATATTAATTTTATTTCCACACGGATATTTTATTTTATTAATTTATATTCAATCTGTGCTGATCCTCTGCAGTGAAACCCTTTGGAAGCTCCTCATCACTCCCTTCCAATGGGAGGTTAATGGGTGCAAAGAGGGATTTGCAGTGCAGCTGACAGCTCACAAAATGCAATATTTAACTCCCCTTCCTCCCCAGCTCGGTGTCGGGAGCAGGGATCCAGGGACAGGAGAAAACTGGACCTCTTGGCTAATTATGAGTCATTTATTCTGAACCACACAAATTCTCCAATCTGAATCCCAATTAAGACATTACACTACATGTGTTAATTAGTCTGCTCTCCTTTTTAAATCGAGCCATAACTCTTCCTAATTAGGAGGTCGGCCCTTGTAATTTGAACTGGCCTGGGCTGGAAGCACCCCTGGAAGTCACACCTGGGGGCTGGACCTGGGATCCTTTTAAATTGGTTGAGGTTTTACTTGGGTGATTATAAGGTCCCCGACAGGGCAGTAATTACAGAGGGTGCAGCTCCAAATTAAGATGTCAGGGGTGGTGTCAGCAGCAATGCTTTGGCTCTAAACTGAGCCCCAGGAGGCTGCGAGGATCTGCTGCTGGGAGTGTCCCAGTGAGGGCTCTCACAGATCACAGCAGCTTCAGCAGGACAAAAACCAGCTCCAGGAGCTGCCCCTGTGTACCCAGGGGTGATCACAGCTCCAGGAGCTGCCCCTGTGTACCCAGGGGTGATCACAGCTCCAGGAGCTGCCCCTGCCCATGCCAGGGGTGATCACAGCTCCAGGAGCTGCCCCTGTGCACCCAGGGGTGATCACAGCTCCAGGAGCTGCCCCTGCCCATGCCAGGGGTGATCACAGCTCCAGGAGCTGCCCCTGCCCATGCCAGGGGTGATCACAGCTCCAGGAGCTGCCCCTGTGCACCCAGGGGTGATCACAGCTCCAGGAGCTGCCCCTGCCCATGCCAGGGGTGATCACAGCTCCAGGAGCTGCCCCTGCCCATGCCAGGGGTGATCACAGCTCCAGGAGCTGCCCCTGTGCACCCAGGGGTGATCACAGCTCCAGGAGCTGCCCCTGTGCATCCAGGGATGGTCACAGCTCCAGGAGCTGCCCCTGTGCATCCAGGGGTGGTCACAGCTCCAGGAGCTGCCCCTGTGCATCCAGGGGTGGTCACAGCTCCAGGAGCTGCCCCTGTGCACCCAGGGGTGGTCACAGCTCCAGGAGCTGCCCCTGTGCACCCAGGGGTGATCACAGCTCCAGGAGCTGCCCCTGTGCATCCAGGGATGGTCACAGCTCCAGGAGCTGCCCCTGTGCACCCAGGGGTGGTCACAGCTCCAGGAGCTGCCCCTGTGCACCCAGGGATGGTCACAGCTCCAGGAGCTGCCCCTGTGCATCCAGGGATGGTCACAGCTCCAGGAGCTGCCCCTGCCCATGCCAGGGGTGATCACAGCTCCAGGAGCTGCCCCTGTGCATCCAGGGATGGTCACAGCTCCAGGAGCTGCCCCTGCCCATGCCAGGGGTGATCAGGGCTTATCCAGGGCAGTCCTGGAACAGGGCAGGTGTGACAGGGTGTGGAGCAGGTCAGCTGCTGTCCTGCTGGGACAGGTCACCTTCTCTGCTGGGATGGGTCACCTTTCCTACTGGGACAGGTGCCCTGCTCTCCTCCTTGGACAGGTGACCCTCTCTCCTCCTTGGACAGGTGACCCTGCTCTCCTCCTTGGACAGGTGACCCTCTCTCCTCCTTAGACAGGTGCCCTGCTCTCCTCCTTGGACAGGTGACCCTCTCTCCTCCTTGGACAGGTGACTCTCTCTCCTCTGTGGACAGGTGACTCTCTCTCCTCCTTGGACAGGTGCCCTGCTCTCCTCCTTGGACAGGTGACTCTCTCTCCTCCTTGGACAGGTGACTCTCTCTCCTCCTTGGACAGGTGCCCTGCTCTCCTCCTTGGACAGGTGACTCTCTCTCCTCCTTGGACAGGTGCCCTGCTCTCCTCCTTGGACAGGTGACTCTCTCTCCTCCTTGGACAGGTGCCCTGCTCTCCTCCTTGGACAGGTGACCCTCTCTCCTCCTTGGACAGGTGACTCTCTCTCCTCCTTGGACAGGTGCCCTGCTCTCCTCCTTGGACAGGTGACCCTCTCTCCTCCTTGGACAGGTGACTCTCTCTCCTCCTTGGACAGGTGACCCTCTCTCCTCCTTGGACAGGTGACCCTCTCTCCTCCTTGGACAGGTGACTCTCTCTCCTCCTTGGACAGGTGACCCTCTCTCCTCCTTGGACAGGTGACTCTCTCTCCTCCTTGGACAGGTGCCCTGCTCTCCTCCTTGGACAGGTGACCCTCTCTCCTCCTTGGACAGGTGCCCTGCTCTCCTCCTTGCTCGAAGCCTTGCAGGCTCCTCAGAGAGGCTCTGAGCTGCAGCCATGCTCTGTGCAGCACAGAGCAGCTCAAGATTGGAGAACAGAAGTTTGATTTTCACAGCACAAATTGATAGGATCAACTCTGTCTCGAGAGCTTATTAGTGAGGAGCTGAGCTGCTGGAGGAGTTCAAGCCTGGTGCTTGCTCTGCCCAGGCTCCTGCAGATGAAGGCAGCTCTCAGCAGGCTGGGGAGGCTCAGGCAGGAGCAGGGCATGAATTCCTTCTCATCAGATCCCCCAGGAGTGCTCAGAGCCAGCACTGGAGGTGCAGCAAGGGGCTGAGGGGACCTGGGTCCAGCCTGGCTGCAGCCCCGTGCCAAGGCAGGGCAATGGAGCACTTTGGGCTGGGACTGGTTTAATCCCAGGGATGTCACCTCTGGGATGGATGTTCAGGCTTGGTGCCATCTCTTGTACCTTCCCTGGCCAAGGAGAGCTCCTGTGACCACCCCAGGGGGAAGGAGATCACGGAATATCCTGAGCTGGACCCACAGCTATCATCCATCCAGCCCTGGCCCTGCCCAGATCCCCAAAATCCCACCCTGGGCATCCCTGGAGTGCTGTCCAAAGGCTCCTGGGGCTCTGGCAGCCTCAGGACCATGCCCATTCCCTGGGAGCCTGGATTTTTAGCCCTGGATGTTTTTACCCCCCCTCAGGGGGTGAGTAAAATCCACCTTTCCCTAAAATCCAACCCAAACCTGCCCTGGCCCAGCTCCAGCTGCTCCCTGTGTCCAAAATAACCCAGCAGCAAATCCACTCCCTCTCCACATTGCTGATACACCCTGAACATTCCAGCAGAACTCCCTGTCCTGGTGTTGGTTTATATTCCCATTTTTTTCAGTTGAATGATAGGGATCCTTTTTGTAAATGGCTCTGGAATAAATCCTTCACAAATTATATTTTCCTCTGTAACACCGGTAAACTGCCTGAGGCAGTTATTATTTATATTATTTATTTAATTATTATTTAGAACATATATTAAATATTACTATTTATCATATGAATATAATATTTATTCTTATTTATAATATTTCTGTATTATTTATAAATAATACATGATTATACATAACATATAAAATATACAATGTTATATAATTATATATTATATAATTATGTATTATAATATATAATATATATTATAATATTATAATATTATTATTATTTATAATATATTTATATTATTTATAAATAATATTTATTTTTATTTATAATATTTTAGTTAATATTTATCCCGGAATATATTTAAAATACCAGCTCCTACCAGCCAAATGTTGTCCCAGTTTTCCAGTGTTCATTCCATCAAAGGGTCACTTTTGGGTCATTACCAGAACCTGACCTTGCAGGTACCTTCAGCAGTTTGCTGTTAACAAATCTTGAACTCCTAAACGTCCCCCAGGAACAGGAAATATCCAAACATCCTTGCCCCCTCTGCAGGTGCTGGATTTTAACAAATTAAGGGATTGTCAATGCTGTGCCTTTATTGTCCCTTTAATGAAGCTCTTTGTGCCTTTCCCAGTGCCTTTCCCACAGCTCCCAGTGCTCCCAGTGCCCCTCAAGGACTTGGGGCATCAACTCCAGCCTGCTGCAGGTGTCACCTGTGCTGGGGGATCACCTGTGCTGGGATCACCTGTGCTGGGGGATCACCTGTGCTGGTGTCACCTGTGCTGGGATCACCTGTGCTGGGATCACCTGTGCTGGGATCACCTGTGCTGGTGTCACCTGTGCTGGGATCACCTGTGCTGGGGGATCACCTGTGCTGGTGTCACCTGTGCTGGGGGATCACCTGTGCTGGGGGATCACCTGTGCTGGGGGATCACCTGTGCTGGTGTCACCTGTGCTGGGGGATCACCTGTGCTGGTGTCACCTGTGCTGGTGTCACCTGTGCTGGGCTCACCTGTGGTGGTGTCACCTGTGCTGGGCTCACCTGTGCTGGTGTCACCTGTGCTGGTGTCACCTGTGGTGGGGGCTCACCTGTGATGGGATCCCCTGTGCTGGGGGATCACCTGTGCTGGGATCACCTGTGCTGGGATCACCTGTGCTGGGATCCCCTGTGCTGGTGTCACCTGTGCTGGGGGATCACCTGTGCTGGTGTCACCTGTGCTGGGCTCACCTGTGGTGGTGTCACCTGTGCTGGGCTCACCTGTGCTGGGCTCACCTGTGCTGGGGGATCACCTGTGCTGGGGGATCACCTGTGCTGGGATCACCTGTGCTGGTGTCACCTGTGCTGGGGGATCACCTGTGCTGGTGTCACCTGTGCTGGGATCACCTGTGCTGGGCTCACCTGTGCTGGGAGATCACCTGTGCTGGGATCACCTGTGCTGGGGGATCACCTGTGCTGGGATCACCTGTGCTGGGCTCACCTGTGCTGGGCTCACCTGCTCTGCCTCACCCATTTTGGGGTGGGTGGAGCTGGGGTTGCTGGTGACCTGCTGAGGAAGGGCTGTCCCCCACTGGCAGGGCTGGGAGGACCCTGGCATGGGGAAGGTGTCCCTGCCATGGCAGCAGGAGGAGTTTTGGATCATGTTTAAGGCTCTTTCCAAGCCAACCCATCCCATGGTTCTCTGAGGGGACTGACACCAGTGAGGAGAGGGGCTTTTAACAAATTAAGGGATTGTCAATGCTGTGCCTTTATTACCCCTTTAACGAAGCTCTTTGTGCCTTTCCCAGTGCCTTTTCTAAAGCTCCCAGAGCTTCCAGTGCCTCTCAAGGACCTGATTTCCTTCTGCTCACAGGGCATCAGCTCCAGCCTGCTGCAGGTGTCACCCGTGCTGGGGTCACCTGCTCTGCCTCACCCATGGGGGTGGGTGGAACTGGGGTTGCTGAGGAAAAGCTGTTCCCCCCTGGCAGTGCCCCAGGGTTGGACAGGGCTGGGAGGATCCTGGCATGGGGAAGGTGTCCCTGCCTTGGCAGCAGGAGGAGTTTTGGATCATGTTTAAGGCTCTTTCCAAGCCAACCCATCCCATGGTTCTCTGAGGGGACTGACACCAGTGAGGAGAGGGGCACAGCGGGTCCAGGTGAGCAGCAGAGTCCATGCAGGGATGTCCTGCTCTCCCCTTTGGGAAGGATGGAAGCTGGACAAGGAAGTCTCACAGATAGGTGTGCTTGGCAGAAAGATCTCTGGATGTAGAACCTGAGAGCAGAACAGAGGCAGAAGCAAATTTTGATATAGAAGAACCATACATGTCTGAAGTGCCAATTGCTGAGCCAGGACATTTACTGGACAATTAAGAAAGCAAAGGTTAAGTCGAGCTGGAAGGGGGTTTTATGACTAGAACAAAGGATTTGTTGACCACAAACCAAAAAATGCTTTTTCCAATCAGAAATAGGTCTTTAAAAAGCAGAAAGGTACCACTAGGCAAACTAGACACACTGATGTGGCAAATAGAAAAAAGTTCTAAGAATTTTCCACTGCAAGAAAATTGAAAAACAACTTTAAGCTTAAACTGTAACACAGTAACTCATATGATTGGAAAGTATTGACCATAATATGGTAATGATAGAAGTTATGATAGGCTATAGGTAATAATAAAGGTATTGATTGGTTGCTATGTGTGAAGATGCTCAGCAAAGGAAAATATAAAATGCAGTGTAACCAGAACTAAAAGGTCTTCAGGCTTGCCTATAGCTGGAGCTGGCAGCTTTAGGAGTGGCTCTGTCACCCACAACACAAGGCTGCTGTAACATCTCTACAATAAACCCATTTTGAAGAGCTGCCTGGAGTCCCACATCTCTGCCTCAGGCTCTGGCTGTCCCTGGGGTGCTCTAACTGAGCCTTTCCCTTGCAGAACTTGGCTCTGGCTGTCCCTGGGGTGCTCTAACTGAGCCTTTCCCTTGCAGAACCTGGCTCTGGCTGTCCCTGGGTGCTCTAACTGAGCCTTTCCCTTGCAGAACCTGGCTCTGGCTGTCCCTGGGTGCTCTAACTGAGCCCTTCCCTTGCAGAACTTGGCTCTGGCTGTCCCTGGGTGCTCTAACTGAGCCTTTCCCTTGCAGAACCTGGCTCTGGCTGTCCCCTGTCCCTGGGTGCTCTAACTGAGCCCTTCCCTTGCAGAACTTGGCTCTGGCTGTCCCCTGTCCCTGCAGTGCTCTAACTGAGCCTTTCCCTTGCAGAACCTGGCTCTGGCTGTCCCCTGTCCCTGCAGTGCTCTAACTGAGCCTTTCCCTTGCAGAACTTGGCTCTGGCTGTCCCCTGTCCCTGGGGTGCTCTAACTGAGCCCTTCCCTTGCAGAACCTGGCTCTGGCTGTCCCCTGTCCCTGGGGTGCTCTAACTGAGCCCTTCCCTTGCAGAACCTGGCTCTGGCTGTCCCCTGTCCCTGCAGTGCTCTAACTGAGCCTTTCCCTTGCAGAACCTGGCTCTGGCTGTCCCTGCAGTGCTCTAATTGAGCCCTTCCCTTGCAGAACCTGGCTCTGGCTGTCCCCTGTCCCTGGAGTGCTCTAACTGAGCCCTTCCCTTGCAGAACCTGGCTCTGGCTGTCCCCTGTCCCTGGGTGCTCTAACTGAGCCCTTCCCTTGCAGAACCTGGCTCTGGCTGTCCCCTGTCCCTGGGTGCTCTAACTGAGCCCTTCCCTTGCAGAACCTGGCTCTGGCTGTCCCCTGTCCCTGGGGTGCTCTAACTGAGCCTTTCCCTCGCAGAACCTGGCTCTGGCTGTCCCCTGTCCCTGGGGTGCTCTAACTGAGCCTTTCCCTTGCAGAACCTGGCTCTGGCTGTCCCCTGTCCCTGGGGTGCTCTAACTGAGCCTTTCCCTTGCAGAACCTGGCTCTGGCTGTGCCCTGTCCCTGGGTGCTCTAACTGAGCCCTTCCCTTGCAGAACCTGGCTCTGGCTGTCCCTGGGTGCTCTAACTGAGCCTTTCCCTTGCAGAACTTGGCTCTGGCTGTCCCCTGTCCCTGCAGTGCTCTAACTGAGCCTTTCCCTTGCAGAACTTGGCTCTGGCTGTCCCCTGTCCCTGCAGTGCTCTAACTGAGCCCTTCCCTTGCAGAACCTGGCTCTGGCTGTCCCCTGTCCCTGCAGTGCTCTAACTGAGCCTTTCCCTTGCAGGACGTGGCTGCTGAGGTGCCGGCCCCGGATGCTGCTCCCGGTGCAGAGCCTCGTGTGCCTGGCTGCCTTTGGGCTGGCCCTGCCCCTGGCCATCAGCCTCTTCCCGCAGATGTCCGAGGTCAGTGGGGTCTGGGGCTCTCAGGGGGTGACAAACCACGGCCTCTTTGCCTTCCTGGGGGATCCCCACTCCTGTGGGCCCTCCATTCCTGGGGGAGCTGCTTTCTGCCCCTGCACCTGGAGTGCTGTGCCCAGCCCTGGCCCCTCAGCTTGGGAAGGACTTTGGGATGTTTGAGCCCATCCAGAGGGGGCTGGAGAGGGGCTGGGAACACAAACCCTGAGAGGAACCCCTGAGGGAGCTGGGGGTGCTCAGCCTGGAGAAAAGGAGACTCAGGGGTGCCCCCATCACTCTGCACAGCTCCTGAAAGGTGCCTGTGCTCAGCTGGGGCTGGGCTCTGTCTGCAGGAGCTGACACAAGCAGAGGGCACAGCCTCGAGCTGTGCCAAGGGAAATCCAGGCTGGATAGCAGGGAAAAGGTTTTTACAGAAATGGTGAGAAAGGTCTGGAATGGCTGCCCAGGGAGGTGGTGGAGTCCCCATCCCTGGATGTGGCACTGGGGGCCAGGGTTTAGCTGAGGGGTTGGGGCTGGGTTGGACTCCATGGTCTTGAAGGTCTCTTCCAACCCAGGGGTTCTGTGAGTTCTGTGTAGAATTCTGTGTAAAATTCTGTGAATATTCCTCTCCTGAACAGCACAGCTTCACCAGGCAGGGGAAGGCCCCTCTCCCTCACACTGGGCTTTCCTTGGAGTTAAAATATTGAATCCAAGCCTTGTCCATGAGGCCAAGAGCCTGGACCACCCCTTTGAGGGGGAAGTTCTTCCCCAGAGCTTCTCTGAGAGCTTTTTGCTTTTTCATCTCCTGGGAAGGCCCAGCCTGGGGGTGAACAAAGGAAAACCAGCCAAGGAAACAGGGAATGACCAATGCCATCACTCAGAGCAATTTAGCTGATCAAATTGCTCGGGTGGGTTTATTTTAAGTCTTTAATTTTGGTGATTGGAGCTTTTGCTGGTTGTAAATCTGTGCATTTCCAGAGTGGGTCTCTCCTCCTAAGGGAGAAGCACAAGGGCTCTCTCACAAGGTTCTTTTCCTGTCAGCTGGATCAGGAGTTTCTATCACCGTCTGCACATGAATTCATATTTTTTTTCAGTCTGGATGGGTTTATCCATGACTTCCAGCCAGGGAATCTTGCTGTACACTTGTGTGCTGACTGACAAACACGTTGGGAATTCTCTGTTGTCCTTCTTGCTGTCTCCAGGCTGAGAGAAAACTGTCCCTTCTCTCTAAGAACCTGAATTTATCTCAGTCTTGGAGCCTCTTGCTAAAAGACGTGTTTGCTGAAGCTTTAATGATTCATATGGCTCTTCCTTAAACTTTTTCTAATTAGTCAACATCGTTTTTGGAGCCCTTCCATCAGGAGCAGACACAGCATTGCAGTCAGAAGCTGCACAAGCCCCAGTTGCAGGAGCAATGTGATTTCCCTGCCTCTCCTGGGCTCTGTGCACCCCCAGAGCCTGGCAGTGCTTTTGGCAGGAGCTCAGGCTCAGCTCCAGGCCCTCAGCTCTGCGCTGATCCCCAGTTCTGCTCCCAGGCTGGGCTTGGCAAGGCTGAGCAGCACTGCCAGGTCTCACACCTGCTCAAGGTGGAGCTGGAGCAGGTCCAGCCTGCCCGTGGGAAGGAGGCTGGGGCACACAGCATCCCTTCTGCTCCTTTCCCAGGGAATCTGAGCGTTTTTAAGGCTGGAAAAGCCCTCTGAGATCAGTGAGTCCAACTGTTCCCCCAGCACTGCCAGGGCCACCACTGACCCTGTCCCCAAGTGCCACAGGGCTGTGAAATCCCTGCAGGGATGGGGACCTGCCCTGGGGGTGCCTGACCACCCTTTCTAGGAAGAATTCCTTCCTCATATCCAGTTCAAGCTTTCCCTGGGGCAATTTTCCTGGAAATTTCCAGGAAAAAGTCTTTCAGGATAATCAGGGCAGCAAGGCCACAGCAGGTCCCACCAACCTCATTTATCCCAAAGGAGACATTGCCACTGTACCTCTAAAATCCTAGAATTCTAAAATGGTTTTGCTTGGAAGGACCTCAAGGACCCTCTTGCTTCCTGCCATGACCAGGGACACCTCCCACTGGAATTGTGGCTTTCTGGGTGACAGAATCACAGAATCACAGAATAACGAGGCTGAAGAGACCTCTATGGTCATTGAGTCCAACCTGTGCCCTAACACCTCAACCAGACTATAGCACCAAGTGCCATGTCCTGTCTTCTTTGGTGGTGGTGACTCCACCACCTCCCTGGGAAGAGCATCCCAGTGCTTTGTTATTCTTTTGGTGAAAAATTTATTCCTAACAATAACACATACTTCACATAACTTCTCCTGATGCGCAATACCTGATGCTCCAGCAGGGAAAATCTCATTGATTTTAGGAGCTGAATGAATTCTAACCCAGAGGGAAAATTCAGGAGTGGTTTGGCTCTGGGGACACTGGGATTGCAAGCACCAGTGACAGCGTTGTGGGGAGTGACCTCGTGCAGGCAGCTGAGATGTTCTGAGCGGAGCAAACATGAATCAGCCCTGCCTGACAGGATGATGTGTGCTGCCCACACTCCCTGCCAGGGAAGAGGAGCCCTCCAGAGCCTGCCTGGGCTCTGCCTGCTGCCACCCAGCTCTGCTCCAGGGGATGAGAGCCCTGCACAGCTGCATCCCACATCTGCTCTCACCATGGGCTCAGGGGCTCCAGGGGCAGCCAGGGCTGATCAGGCACACAATCCTGGGATGGTTTGGATCAGGAGGGATCCTAAATCCCACCCAGTGCCACCCCATGGCAGGGACACCTCCCACTGTCCCAGGTGCTCCAGCCTCAGTGTCCATCCTGGCCTTGGGCACTGCCAGGGATCCAGGGGCAGCCCCAGCAAATCTGGGAATTCCAGCCCAGGCAGGAATTCCTTGCCAAGATCCCAGCCCAATCTCCCCTTTCCCAGTGGGAGCCATTCCCTGGCTCCTGTCCCTGCAGGCCTTGTCCCCAGCCCCTCTCCAGCTCTCCTGGAGCCTCTGCAGGGTCTCTGAGGATTCCCTGGAATTTTCCCTTCTCCAGGGGAGCATTCCCAGCTCTCCCAGCCTATTTTCCCATTATGTTTGCATTTTCTATAAGTGTGTGAGTGTTTACAAAGGACATTCCCCCCATTATCCAGAATCTCTTTGGAGGTTTCTGTGGGGATACTCAAGGGAGCAAAGTGAGTGTTTTACCTGGACCAACCCCTCTGGATCCATTTCTGGATGGGAAATCCAAGTCTCCTTGCAGGAAGCGTTTCTCAAAACCTGTGAATTTTTGGGCACTCATCACCAGACCCTGAACTTCAGTGGTTGGGCTTGATGTCCTTGGAGTCTTTTCCAACCTGAATGATTCCATGATTCTGTCCTGTTGAGGATGAGGAATTCAGAGGTGTTTCAGCACTGATCTCTGTGGGAATGACTTTGCTTTTCCCATGGCCTGGGTGGTGGGCACAGCAGGACCAGGCTGTTGTACCAGATCAGCAACAAGGGGTAAGAGATGTGCTCTGTTCCAAAAACAGGGCTGTGGTGTGAGCAGCAGGAATTGTGAGTGAGCCAAGTTCTGCCCTTGCTCACACTCAGAACCTTTTGGAAGTCAGGGAGCAGACACAGAGGCTGATGTGTCCTGGAGGGCTTGTTTTGGGCCAGGAGTTGGCGTGGCCACCTTTGATCCTCTTTCCTAACGGGGCTCAAGCTCACAATTGGTTTTCCAGCAGAACTGAAGCCTTGCAATAGGTTTAATGAATTTGCTGGGTAAATGCAGCCACCTTGTCCCATCAAGCTGTAGCTGCTCCAGAGTTAATCCTGTGTTACAACAATTCCAGTGAAATCAGGCTCAGCTGTGGCTGAAAACAGGGAAAGGGAATTCTGGAGGTGAGCAGCCTCCACGTGCTGGGAAGGTTAATACACCCCGAGCCTTTTTTGGGTCCATACCCAGCCTAGCCAAGCCCTGGGTTTGGTAGGGATGAAATTCCACTTGGATTTCTGCAGCGGTGCTCCAGAATCACAGCTTGTTTCTGGATATTATGGCTCTAAAGAGAACATTATAAAAATAAACCCCTTGTTCCAGCCACGAAACCATGGATCCTTGGGAATACTCACGCTGGAGCTGCTGAGAAACGTTCTTGTCATCCCAGGATAGTGTTAACTGTGGTACCTAAAGCCATCAATATGCATTGAGTAATTCACTGCTGTTAAGTTTGGGAGAAACATGTAGTTAATGCATTTAGCCCACAACCTCCAACTGCCTCCCATGCCCCCCGGGGAATCTCTTCCCTCTCCCAATCCCGCAGCATCCCCACTGACAACTCCTACTCAGCTATGCACTGCCAATGGAAACAGCTGTGACAGCTCCAAACCGAAAATGGGGCTTGTGCAAATGAAATTCAGTGTAGCAGCAGAAGAAAGAACCACGGGGTTGCTTCCCTGCCCCGTGGGCCCTGCTCCTCCGGAGCGTTCCTCCAGCAGATCCACCAGGAGCTCCTGTCACCCCCTGCCCGCGGGGATCCTGGGGACAGAGGTGGACAGGCCCAGGTGAGAAAGGGAGAAATGGAGCTGGAGAATGGCAGAGCAGCCTTCAACCACCTGAGCCCCTCACCTGGGGGAAGTTTAAAGGGTATTTTTAGGGTGATGCTCAATGCAAACCGAGGTGTCTTCCAGAACGAGGCTGATTTCAGCCTTTCCTTAAAAATAATCTTCCTTTTGGATCTCCAGGACAAGGGGAATAAACAGCCTAAAATCCAAGGCTGAGCTATTGTTTTCCAATCTGTTTTAGCCTTCATCTTGTTGGCAGGCTGCTTTAGAAAAGCAAAAGGTTAATGAGCCAATGTGCAGTGGGATTATTGCAGTAAAGATGACAGTGAACCAGTAATTACTAATTAGATGCAGTTTAACAGGAGGAACAAGTGAAATCTCCTCTTCACCAACTGTCAATAATTAGCAGATTTGGTGAGGTTGAAATGTGTCCACAGTTAAAAGGCTGATTTTTTAATGAAATGGCACTTGACAAAAGAGCTGTATGGAGGTCACAGCCATAGCCCTCGAGATGCTTCCCCATTCCATACTTAGGAGGGAAATCAGATGCAATCCAGCAGGGGGTCCCCATGGAACCATCCCTCCCTTGGGATTGCTTTGCACGGGGGGGAGGGGAGCAGGAGGGATTCTCTGCAGTAATTTTGTCCAACTTGGATCAGAAGCCAGGGAAGGGATTTGCCAGCTGCCATGGGGAAAAATGTTTGAGAAGTGAGAAGTTCTGCTTTGCTTCTGGGGCTGGGGAACGGTTTCCTGGGAGTCTGGGAGCCCTTGGGATGGAGGCTGGGCTTGGAAGGAGCTCCTCTCAGCAAAGAAGTGCCACGAGGTCCTGGAGGGCTGGCAGGAGGCTGGGAGCTCAGTGGGAAGTGTCTCCCAAGGACTGCAGAGGATTCAAGCTGTGCCTCAGAGATGGCTCCCTCCTGCTCCAGGAGCACCATGAGGTTCATCTGAGGTTCCTCTCCTGGGTGCTGACCCAGCTTATCTTCTGGTTTATCTTCTGTCTTGTTTTCTGGTTTATCTTCTGGTTTATCTTCTGTCTTATCTTCTGGTTTATCTTCTGTCTTGTTTTCTGGTTTATCTTCTGGTTTATCTCCTTATCTTCTAGTTTATCTTCTGTCTTATCTTCTAGTTTATCTTATCTTCTGGTTTATCTTCTCCCTTATCTTCTGGTTTATCTCCTGCCTTATCATCTGGTTTATCTTCTGCCTTATTTTCTGGTTTATCTTCTGGTTTATCTCCTGCCTTCTCCTTGCCTTTCCCTTGTTGACAAAGGCAAGAGTATCTTTGTTCTCCATGTGAACCTCAAATGAAGAGGTGATCCCAGGGGGCTTCTTTAATGCCCATGAAATGATTGATTTGAGCAGAACCCCCAAGATTTACATGACAGTGGGTGGCTGAACACTGGCATGGTTCAAGTAGGACTTGAGGGAAAATCTGAGGTATTTGGGAATGTGTTGAGCTCCTTTCCAGCCTTCAGATGAAGGGTGGAGGTGCTTAATGAGGTTCCTGGAGTTCCTCAGTGAGGATGGACACGTTCCTGTCAGAGGCTGGAGAATGAGAGACCCTCCCAGAGCATCATGCTGCCCCTGGCAGGGTGAGGTGACAGGAGAAGAGGTGACATTTGGGGACAGCAGGCCCCAGAGGTTGCACAGAACTCCAGTGGAAGCTCTCAGCCCATCTTTGATAGGAAATAATGGTGTAGGGAAGTCCTAAACTCCATCTGGACTTCCATGATCTGAGCACAGCCTGGAGCACTGGCCATGGCTGGTGGATTGTCCTCACCCTCCCTGGAGCAGTTTGGGTTTTCCAGCTGATCCTGGAGGGTCCTGCTGCCAGGGAAGCTCCCAACAGATGAAGGCTCCCTTAGGGTGGGAAGAGTTTTCCCCAATGGATGGACACAGGCTGTGCCATCCTGGTGTTCCTGGTTCCTGTGGATTCCCTGCCTGGCCCACTGCAGGTGCTGAGATATGGGGTTAGGAATGAAGTTGGAAATCTATTTCAGATTTAAGTGAAGTGTGCTGCTTTGAATTGTTTCGTTAATTTGCTGTGTTCATAAAGTCCTGTGCTCACAAAATCCTGTGCTCACAAAAGCCTGTAGCACACAAAACTGCCTCAAACAAGGTGAAAGGAACGTGAACTTCCAAGCTAGAAGAAGATAAGAAAGGCTCCTTAAACCTTGAAACAAGAACTAAACCGCAGTAATCCGTGGTTCTCTGGGCTTTGTATGGGTCTAGTCCAGCTAGCTGGAACCCAAGCCCACACGGACCTGCATGGACTGAAGGTAAAAGATGAGGAGTGCTCTTCCCACGTGGGGACGAGTATCCTGTTTATTGGCTTGTGATGGGACACTGCTGGCCACAGTGACCACCCAGGTGGCAAAAGAGGCCCAACCTTTACCTGCAGTGGGGTTTTATCCCCCAGGGGAAAGGGGGCGGGGAAAGAGGACCGTGGCCAATGGGATGCCACTGGGGAGGGGCGAGGGGAGGGGTATCCATGGGGCAGACCACCAGGTGTGTAGAAAGGAGTGCATGGGGAGAAACGATGTGATGAGGAAGGGGGAATAATCTACATGACATACCACACTCAGTACAGAATTCCCGTTACCCAGTGCAGAACAACTACTAAATAAACTATTTAGTGCAATACAACACCTCCACATTTTCTGTTAGCTAAAATTAAAAGGAAATGCGTCGGACTATTTCTGCGGCTGATGATGAATTTGTCCACCACTCATGGTTTGTGGGCTTGCCAATTTGCTTTAGTCCCACAAACTCTCAGTGGTTGACTTCTGCGGTACTGGAGACCAAACCGTTGATAGCCTTTAAAAGTATGCGACGTAGAATCCCAAATGCTAACATGACTAGGAAAAGAACAACAAAAACCAACAAAATTGTCCTAATTATAGAGGTCCACCACCCCGAGAGTCCCCAGTCCTTGAACAATCCGCTGAACCAGTCCTCGGATTCCTGCCTGACTCATCCGATCAGGCTTTTCATTTCTCAGAGAGTTGCATGGACGTTGGGTGCTTTTGATGTTAGGTTCAGGCAGCACAGTCCTTCAAATTCCTGGCACTCGTGTCCATGCAGCAGCAGGAGGAAATCTATGGCTGCACGATGAGTGTGGCCTGCCTGGTAATCTCCTCATCTTCTAGGAGGGAGCTGATGGCTGTGGTTGTCAAGTTTGCACTAAACCAAAACCAAAGGTGCAGGAGATGGGCAGACAACCAGAGAGCTCTCTGCACAAAGACTAATAAGAAATAAATATGCATAAACCTAAACAAAACTTAATGCATATGCAACAAATTAGGAGACAGAGAATAAGTTTAGACTCTCAAAGGGTACACATGCCTTTAGAAATTATTCAGCTTGTGCCCAGCACTGTAATAAACACTCCACTTTTCAACTGTAATTAGTTGAAGACTCATCTGTCCATCCATCAGTGCTCAGAAGTTGTGCTGTGATGGTTTTTCCTGGGGTCTCTCAAGGCTGATGGGATTTATCTCAGCTGAGTTTTGACACCAGAGGACCAGAGTCCCCTGCTGAGGAGAGTCAGGTGTCCCTGCTCCAGGACAGGCCTCAGGTGAGCATTGGAGGGCAAAGATCCCCTCAGGCTTTTCAGTCACAGGTGAAGGGCACATCTGTCACCCCCAGTTCTGATGGAACCACACCTGGCTCCTGGCTGCAGGGATCTGCCCCAGCTCCTGCTCCCACCTGGAGTTTCTCTGAGTCTGGCATCATCTCCACCCACAGAAGGAGACCTGGAGCTGGGTTTGCTTTAGAGCTTGCAAGGTCAGGCCACCCTCCATGGGATAAACCCAAGGTCAGTGTGACAGCAGAGCTTTTTGGGGAGCTCAGGTGCATTCAAGGCAAGGACAGAGGTGGGTTCAGGTGCTCCAGACCTCCCTGAGGCTGTCCAGAGCACTCCTGGGTGAAGGGATTCCCTAAGAGCAGGAGAAGGGAAGCCAGGCTTAGTCCTGTCCTGCCCTTGTACTTTACAGTACTATTTGTGCTATTGTACTTTACAGTATCAAATGTCAGGTCTAGAAGACTGTACAGCAAAAGTCAAGGTAAAGTGCAAGGAGCAAGGAGTTCCCCTTTTTGCTTTCTAAGTAAAGCAGCTCCTCATCTGCCTGCACAGAAGAAACACCACAGCATGTTTTCTACTCCTCCATAGGCAGAGTCTTGAGAACACTATTAAAAGTACTCTTTGCTCAATATGCAGGAAGATTTTTTGACAAGGGCAAGGAAAACACAGAATTTAGAATAAGCAAAGAACTACAGTGATTGAGAATGAAGAGAGGGAATGTGTCAGAGAGGGAATGAAGTCAGGCCCAAGCAGTGACAGCTGTGGCTAGGAGACATACCCAAGCCAGAGTGGCTGCAGTGGTGCTTTGTCCTGAGCTGCTGATCCAGGGAGGGCTTTGGGTCAGAGCCTGGTGCTTCTGCAGAGACCCTGCAGCCCAAACATTCCATTGCTGGGACATTCCAGTCAGGAGAACCCCCAGGTTCTGCTTTTTGCATGGCAACTCCTCATTCCCACCGTGTGATGATGCTCCCTCAGGTTCTCCTTGTGGGATGGAGGAGATGTTGTGTCCTGGTAATTCCCTTCTGCCTGCTCCACCTGGTGGGATTCCAGCTGCAGATCCATGGTGGTGATGCCACAGAGGCAGCACTTGCCTTGTCCCAGGGCCACCCCCATTTCCTGAACTCATTTGGAAGCTCCTCCCTGCAGTGCCCTTTGGATTTGTGGGTGTTTCAGTCCCAGCTGAAACTCCTCTTGGCCAGGAGAGAAGGAGCCACTTTGGCAAAGCAAAGACATTTCTGGACCATGACATCTTCCATTTCCATGGGGCTTTTCACCCCCACTTCTTTCTCAAAATCTCAAAATCAAAGCATTTCCCTGCTCTGGAGCTGGGAGACCTCAGTCACTTCTTCTGGGAGCAAATGCTTCTCTAAAATCCTGGAATCATGGAATGGTTTGGGTTGGACCCACCTTAAAACTCATCTTGTTCAATCCCCTGCCATGGGCAGGGACACCTTCCACTGCTCCAGGCTGCTCCAAGCCCTGTCCAGCCTGGCCTTGGGCACTGCCAGGGATCCAGAGGCATTTCCAAGGGGAAGGGAAGGAGAAGGAGGAGGAGAAGGAGAAAAGGAAAAGGAGAAGGAGGAGAAGGAGAAGAGGAGAAGGAGAAAAGGGGAAGGAGAAGGCTCTGGCCTTCAGGAGCTCCACCACCGCTGCTTAGGAGCCCCTGGACCACTTCAGGGTGGTTCAGTTTCCACCTGCTCCGCCCGTTTGGGTGATTATTGGTCTCGGTGACACCTCGGGGCCAGGGAAGGTCAGCAGTGAGCAGAGCCCTGATGGCTTTGGGGGCTGTGCCTTTGTTCTCCCTCCCCTGCCTGTCCCGCAGCCTTTGATTTGTGACCCAGCTGGTTTTTGATGGCTGCTCCTGGCAGTGCTCCTTTGTTTCCCCCACTCAAAGGTGCTGGACATTCTCCAGGGCCCTGAAACGCCCAGGTGGAGCAGCAGAGCTGGGCAGCAGGGCCTGACCCGAGCTGCGCTGTGTGGCCAGGGGGTGGCTGTGGGAGCAGGGACCCTCTGCAGCGCCCAGGGCTGTCAGACGGGATCTGGTTTCATGTTTATACCCCTGGCCCTGGGAGACAGGTTCAAGTATGTAAACTATCCCCCTGCAAGCACAGGCTGCTGCAGGTGTGTGGGTGCTGGTGGGCATAAAAAAACATTCCTGACACCAGCTCTTTTGAGGAGGCTTCACCTCCTGATGGCTATAAGCCATTAGGAGTCAAAAGAAAGAGCTGACATCCGACAAGTCCGGATAAACAGCTAAACATTAACCCTTAAAGTGGCCCGAAAAACAGACTTAAAAGGCTCTTTGTGGAAAGAAGCCATTTTTTTTCGCTGGCCTGTTAATTGCTGTCTTTCTTCGGGACACCTTTCAGCAGCACCTACTGTAAACAGAGGGGCTCCTCCCCAGGATTCCTGCCCTGCCTTGGCCATTCCTGAGCCCTCCCCTGGCTCCTTGGCTTTGCTGCTTTATTCTGGGCCTGAAAACCAAATCCCTGCCCCTCCTCTGCCAGCCCAGCCTGGCCCCCCTGGCCATGGATCATTCCTCATTCCAGCTCAGGGTATTCCTTGATTCCCAGCAATCACGGAATACCCTGAGGCAATCACGGAATACCCTGAGCTGGAATGAGGAATGATCATGAAGAATGAAAAATGAAGAATGAAGAATCTGACTCCTGGCCCCACACAGGAATCATTAAATCAGAAAAAACCTTTAATATCATCATTCTTGGTCAGAGGCCTCTTTATCTGGTGCACCCCCAGATCTTCCCTGCCCGTCTCCTGCCTTGCCCCTCTCTTGTCACACAGGGTTGGATTTGTCCTTTCTGGTGTATTTGGAGTCGTTTTGGCTCATCTGGAGCAGCTCTGAGCACCCCAAGAGGTGCAGGATGCAAAGGAAGGGGATCAGCTGTCCAGACTTGCCTGTTTAGGGCTGAGGATGCCTTATTAATCACATCTCACATATGTAATTATCTGTAATTGCTTTTTGAATTTCCCGTTCCTAGTGAGGCTAGTGGTCTGTGAGAGAAGGAAATGTGCTGGAGGTTGGGATCCTGAGGAATTTGCTCAGCTTCTCTAAAGCACCAAGGGAAATCCTAAAACCTAAATCCTGCTCTTCCATCGTGCTCTTCCTCCTGAATAGCAGTAGAATTCTGGGGTCGATGTCTTCAGCAAAGAGCAACAAATTCCTTCTTCCTTGGCAGAGCTGCTTGAGGAATTCCTGCTGGAATGGACCTAAGAGCTCATTTTCATCCAAATGGAAACTTTTTAGTAATGTCCACATTCAAAAGTAGGATTTTTTTTTCCTTCCAAGAAAGGAGAAAGTCTGAGTGTCTGTGTAGATGTTTTCCATTCCAGCAAGGATCAGGAATCATAACCAAACTCTGCAATTTTGGGAGTTCTCAAGGCCATATTTGGGGTGGGCTGGTGATTTTTCCTCCAATCCACTGGCTTGGGTGTTCCAAAAAACCCAAAAATCTGCATCCTGGAATGTGAAGGCTCTCCCAGGAAGCCAGGGAGAAGCTCCTTCAGCCCTGTCCTGAGGAAGGACACGAGCCCTGAGGCCACCACACAGCTGCTCCTGTGCCAGCCTGAGACCTTTCTGGAGCTGCTGTGGAAATGAATTTATTGTGGTAATCTCAGGTTTACCCCATCCCACCCACCCTGAGCAAACCTCCAGAGCAGAGGGGAGAAGGTTCAGCTCCCACAGAGGCCTTGGGTGTCTCCTCTCTCTGGAAGACACTCAGGGAAGTTTTTCTGACCTTGCTTTTTGAAATCTTAGGGTCTCAAAGCCTTTATTTGGGGGGATTTGGTGGTTTTGTTTGAGCAGCTGAGGTTTCTGGACCTCCCACCCTGAGCAAACCTCCAGAGCAGAGGGGAGAAGGTTCAGCTCCCACAGAGGCCTTGGGTGTCTCCTCTCTCTGGAAGATTTTCTGACCTTGCTTTTTGAAATCTTAGGGTCTCAAAGCCTTTATTTGGGGGGGGGTTGGTGGTTTTGTTTGAGCAGCTGAGGTTTCTGGTGCTGTGGGCAGCTCTGTGCTTTCCCAGAAGGCCCAAACTCACAACTCTGCAATGACCTGGAGCTGGTGCCATGCTGGGGGTTGAGCTTCCAATTTTTATAAAGCTGGAAGTGCTGAGGCTCTGAGAGCTCAGCGTTAACCAAACGCCCCAAAAACCCCAAAGAAAGGCTCAGAAACCATCAGATTTCAAACAGCAAGACCAAGAGGAAGCTCCTGGTGCCTGCCAGGTGTCCCTGATGTCACCCTGAGGCCCCAGCAGGGTCCCTGAGGTGGGGCAGTGGGAGCAGGAGAGCTCCTGGGGGATGGATTGGGAATGACCACGGGGCTGGAGCTCAGGAGCTGCTGCTCCAGGACAGGCTGGGACGTGCAGGGAGCGGGGTCAGCTCCCCCAGGTGTGGGCTGGGATCCCACCTGTGCTCTGTTATCATGGCTGTTATCATCACTCATTGCAGAGTCACCCTGGGCCAGGGCAGCTCCCTGCTCCAGCCACAAATCCACATTCCCAAATTTCCCCTCCTTTTCTTTCCCCAAATCCACATTTCCCTTCTTCCCACCTGATTTGATGCCGAGGTCTTTGCTGAGTATTTTTCCTCAGAGAAGCTGTGCTGTGGTAATTCCCCAGAAGTTTAAAAAACTTTTAAAACTCCCCCCCTTTGTGGGGGTCCCAGTTGTGGGTTTCTCTGGGTCTGGATTGAAGGCACTTGAGGCAGCAGTTCATGTTCAGACTCAGGTGTTTGTTATTTCTTATCAGTGAAACAGTCTCACTGCTGGGAGTTCAGCAGCTTTTCATTACAAGGCACAAAATGGCCACAATCTCTTGTTCCAAGGTCTTTTAAGACTAAACCATCCAATTAAGAGCTGACACCTGGATTATTTTCCCTTTTAACCCAATCACTGATCCCACAGAGCCCACAGTGCAGACTTTTCTGCCCAATTACAAAATGCCACCCAAACCCATGGAGAAGGAGGAAAAGAAGCATGAAGAAGAAACCCAGGATGACACCCTGTGCCCTCCATCTTGCTTCCATCCACAACACACTAAAAACCCCAAAACCTCAATTTCTCACCCAGTGACACACCTGCACTGCTCTCCATAATCTATTTCACACTTTTGTGGGTTCCAGTCTATCTTGAAGTCTGGGAAACTTTCTCCATGGATGAGGGTCAGAGTCAGTGCTGCCCTGGGGGTCAGGGCACCCCAGAGCAGGCACAGAAATATTCCCTGTGTGCCCTGGGTTTCCACAACCCTTGATTGTAGAATCATGAAATTAAGTTGGAAAAGACTTCTAAGGTCATCAAATCCAACCATTAACCCAGCAGCACCAAACCACAGAACCACAGGATCATTTAGGCTGGAAAAACCTTTAAAAGCATCAAATCAAACCATGAAACCAGCACTGCCCAACCCAGTGAAGGGGGGGAAGTTGCAGTCCCAGAGGTGTCCCAAAAATCCTGAAATCTGCTCTGCTTCAGGGCAATTGGTTATTCCCATTTCAGCTGAGGGCAGGAAGATCCCTGCAAAGCATCCCTGGCAAACAAAAAGTCTCCTGGAATGGGAAAACCTTCAAAAACCACAGCAGCCAAATATTCCAGAACAGCCCAATATTCCAGGACAAAAAAAAAAAAAAAAATCTCCTGAATTTAATAACTCTCAAAAGCCAAAACAACCAAATATTCCAGACCAGCCAAATAGTCCAACTTCCCTCCATTTTTATTGTTTAAAGATAACTTTTATTTCAAGTTTGGTGCTTTTTAGTTCCCCCAGCCCAGGGTGAGGCAGCAGCCCTGGGATTCGGCTCTGGTGGAAAAGTGCTGACCATGGGTCCTGTCACAGGCAGAGCATTTCCAGCTTTTCTTCCTTCTTTGGGACAGTGAAAAGGAGTAAATTTGGGATATTTGGCTCCTGTGATTTATCCATTCCAGATTTTTCTTTGCCATGAAGGCTTTGGCCACCAGCACCCACCTCCAGCTGCTGTAGGACAGGGTGGAAATGAGAGGATTTTTAAGGTCCCTTCCAAGCCAAACCATTCCATGATTCCATGGATCTAATCTTGAGATGTCAGGAGACTTTCCATGGTTTTGTGAAAAACATTTTGACTGAATACAACTTTTTTTTATTATGAAAACAGAACATTTCTTTCCAAGACAGGGGTCAAAAAGATTTGAGAGAAACCTAAAATGAAGAGAACTGTATTGGTCACCTCTTAAATTCAATTTTTATTATTAATTTGAAGGAAAACTTCACAAAATTCAGGTTTCTGTCAAAACTGTTTTCCCCCAACTCAGTGGTTTGGGCAGAGAATGGAATATCAGTAATTCATTAATCATTCATTTGTACTTTGGTCATGAGAATGTCTCTCAACCAATGTGCCCAGGTTTGGGGCACACCAGGATTTCAACTGGGTAGAGAAACTGGGAAGTTGTCAGAAAAGAGCTTTAACACCAACATTTCAGGCAACAATCTGCCTTGCTGAGGAGAACCATGAGTTTTGTCTTTGGTTTTAACAAAGCTGAGCTGATAATCTTTGAACACTTGCATGGAAGGAAAATCTCTGTCAGGAGAGAGCTCCTCAGGGCAGCAAATGGATAAATGAAGAGCTGGAAATGTGGATTTAGGAAAATGCCAACCCTGGGGGTGGCTGGTGCTGTTCAGAGCAGGACACGGAGAGGCCTTGGGGCTCCACAGCTGCTGGGCTCTGGAACCAGAGGCTGGAGATGCTCTGAAAAATGTTTTTTTGCGATATAATAAAAAAGTTTTTGGAGTATTTCCCGAATCCTCTCACCTTCAGGTCCCCTCAGTTGGCTGCAGGTCTGTAGCAATTCCAGGAGGGTTCCTTAGCCAGCACTGCTGTCCTTGTCTCATTCCTGAGGGATCAATCCATGGGGACACTTCAGTGGTTTGGGTGGGATGGGACCTGAAACCCATCTCATCCACCCCCTGCCATGGCCAGGGACACCTTCCATGGGCAGGGACACCCTCCATGGGCAGGGACACCTTCCATGGCCAGGGACACCTTCCATTGACACCTTCCATGGACAGGGACACCCTCCATGGACAGGGACACCTTCCATGGGCAGGGACACCCTCCATGGGCAGGGACACCTTCCATTGACACCTTCCATTGACACCTTCCATGGCCAGGGACACCCTCCATGGACAGGGACACCTTCCATGGCCAGGGACACCCTCCATGGACAGGGACACCTTCCATGGCCAGGGACACCTTCCATTGACACCTTCCATGGACAGGGACACCCTCCATGGACAGGGACACCCTCCATGGCCAGGGACACCCTCCATGGACAGGGACACCTTCCATGGCCAGGGACACCCTCCATGGACAGGGACACCTTCCATGGACACCCTCCATGGACAGGGACACCTTCCATGGACAGGGACACCCTCCATGGACAGGGACACCTTCCATGGACAGGGACACCTTCCATGGCCAGGGACACCTTCCATGGGCAGGGACACCCTCCATGGACAGGGACACCTTCCATGGACAGGGACACCTTCCATGGACAGGGACACCCTCCATGGACAGGGACACCTTCCATGGACAGGGACACCCTCCATGGACAGGGACACCTTCCATGGACAGGGACACCTTCCTTGGACACCTTCCATGGCCAGTGACACCCTCCATGGACAGGGACACCTTCCATGGGCACCTTCCATGGCCAGGGACACCCTCCATGGCCAGGGACACCCTCCATGGACACCTTCCATGGCCAGTGACACCCTCCATGGACAGGGACACCCTCCATGGACACCTTCCATGGCCAGTGACACCCTCCATGGACAGGGACACCCTCCATGGGCAGGGACACCCTCCATGGGCAGGGACACCCTCCATGGACAGGGACACCTTCCATGGACAGGGACACCCTCCATGGGCAGGCACACCTTCCATGGACAGGGACACCTTCCATGGCCACCTTCCATGGCCAGTGACACCCTCCATGGACAGGGACACCCTCCATGGACAGGGACACCCTCCATGGACAGGGACACCCTCCATGGGCAGGGACACCTTCCATGGACAGGGACACCCTCCATGGACAGGGACACCCTCCATGGGCAGGCACACCTTCCATGGACAGGGACACCTTCCATGGACAGGGACACCCTCCATGGGCAGGCACACCTTCCATGGACAGGCACACCTTCCATGGACAGGGACACCTTCCATGGCCACCTTCCATGGCCAGTGACACCTTGCATGGTCAGGAACACTTTCCATGAACACCTTCCACAGCCATGGACACCTTCCATAGACAGGGACACCTTCCATGGACATTTTCCATGGCCAGAGACATCTTCCATGATCTGGAACTCCTTCCATAGATACCTTCTATGGACATGGACATCTTCCATGGGCGGGGACACCTTCCATGGTCAGGCACACCTTCCATGAACACTTTCCATGGTCAGGCACACCTTCCATGAACAGGGACACCCTCCATGAGTACCTTCCATGACCAGGGACACCTTCCATGGCCAGTGACACCCTCCATGGACAGGGACACCTTCCATGGACACCTTCCATGGACAGGGACACTTTCCATGGACAGGGACACCTTCCATGGACACTTTCCATGATCAGGAACACCTTCCATGGTCAGGCACACCTTCCATGGCCAGGGACACTTTCCATGGCCAGGGACACCCTCCATGAGCACCTTCCATGACCAGGGACACCTTCCATGGACACCTTCCATGGTCAAGGATGCCTTCCATGGGCAGGGATACTTTGCATGGACAGGGACAATTTCCATGGACACCTTCCATGGACAGGGACACCTTCCATGGACACTTTCCACTAGGCCAGGTGCTCCAAGCCCCATAATGCAAGGGGAGCTGGTCAGTGACCTGTAATGCTGCTGAGACACCCACAAATCCATGGGACAGGATGGATCCATCCAGAGGGGCTGGGAGAGCTGGGGGAAGGAAGGACTCACAGAGACATTTTCCCATCATTTATCAGCACTCCTGGATCACTGGGAAGGTCCCATTTGACTGGGAATGAAAATGGGTGGGGCCCTCATGACAAGAAAGGGGCTGGAGCATGGCCAGGGCAGGGAACAGAGCTGGGCAGGGGCTGCAGAGTCCCTGAGGGAGCCGGGCAGGGGCTGCAGAGTCCCTGAGGGAGCCGGGCAGGGGCTGCAGAGTCCCTGAGGGAGCCGGGCAGGGGCTCAGCCTGGAGCAAAGGAGGCTCAGGGGGCCCTTGTGGGGGCCTGTCCCCTGTGTCTCCTGTTCCAGGAGGGGAACAGGGACAAGAAGAGGGGGAACAGCCTCAGAGTGGGCACCAGCAGGAATTTCCCCATGGAAAGGGGGGTCAGGCCTTGCAAGTGCCCAGGGAGGTTTGGAGTCCCCATCCCTGGGGGTTTTCACAGCCCTGTGGCTGTGGCACTTGGGGACAGGGGCAGGGGTGGCCCTGGCAGTGCCGGGCATGGTTGGGCTTTGTGATCTCTGGGCTCCTTTCCCACCCCAGGCATTCCATGATTCCGTAGTGCCACAGCCCTTCCTACCCCTGGCTGAGCCTCCTGAAGGCTCAGAGCGCCCGGCCCTGCCCTGGGCTCTGCCCTGGTGACCAAAGGCCTGGGAGGAGATGGCCCAGAGCTGCTGGAGGGCCTGGAGACCCTTCCCAGGCTCCCAAGGAGCCTCCAGCACCTGCCCCACTGGCAGCAGCAGCCACAGTGGCCATGCTGGCCCTCCCTTCCCCCAGCCCGGAGCAGCATCCGCCAGTCCCCCTGACCCTCCCCCTCCCAAATTTGGCTGCTTTCTCCCTTTTCTCCCCCCCATCTTTTTTTTTTTTTCTTTTCTTTTTTTTTTTTTCTTTTTTTTTTTTTTTTTTTTTGGCTGAGTGATGAGCTGTATGCCAAATCCATCTGCTCCTGTCTCCCCTAGCTGCCTTCCATATCGTTCCAGGATCCCTGGCAGCCAGCCTAGACCTATCTCTCTCCCCGCACTCTCCGGAGCACATTCCTTTCTACACCTTTTCCCGAGCTGGGATAGAAATGAGTATCAACCCCAAACAAAAAGCATCTGCTTCCTGCCTGCTGCTGCCGCACCGGCCGTGCCTGCACGCTACACCCGTGTCAGCAGCCATGCAAAACACACGGAGCCCCCCGGGAGCCCCCCGTGCAGCGCCCCGAGCCCCCCGCGCCCGCTCCCGCGCCGGCTCCGCAGCACCAGCTGTGACCACCGCACCATTTGTTCCTCCAGCCCACGCCAGCACTCCCAGCCAGTTCTTTATCACCCCAATTAGCCTTGTCTGAGCTGATGAGAGGAGAGAGGCTCCCACTGCACGGCAAGGGATGGGGGGAAGAGAGCTGGAGAGCTGTGGGTACGCGGGGAGGCGATTCCCAGCTTTGTTCCCTGGGAGGGAGGGATGGGTTTCACCCTGCTGCTGGCATTGCTGCCGTCCTGCCTGAGATACCTGAGCACTGCTGGTCCATGAACAGGTGCTCAGTAAGGCTCAGGGCACTGAGTTTTGTGGGGTTTTCCCCATTTTCCTCTCATGCTCTTGGCTGTCTGCCAGAGGGAAAGGAGCATCCTTGGGTTTCACCTGCTCCCAGGGGCTGGGGTGGGCTGTGGTTCATCCCAGCCACGTTTCTGGGTGAGCTGGGAGGTGCATCCTGGTGGTGTCCCTGGTCAGGATCTCCCTGGATCTATGGCAAAGCTTCCAGTGGCCTCACAGGGTGCTGAAGGAATCCCTGCTTCTCCCACAGCCTCATTGGAGAGCTCCCTATGTTGGGTACCAAGCTGTCAGTGCAACCATCAGCCCCAGATGCTGGGGGTTTGCCCAAGCAACCCCCTTGTAGCACGGTCTGGGAGTGGTGCTTCCCACCCTGGGTCCCTCAGGGCTGCTGGGAGCTTCTGTCCCTCCTGGAATTCTGCTGGATTCATTGGTGAAGGCCCTTCCCTGGTAACACCCCAGTGCCATCATCCCAAAGCCAGGAAGGGGATCCCTCCTTTGCCCTGGCACAGACAGCGCTGGGAAGAGGAGGATGGACACGAATCAACCCCAGTGCCATGGTGGGCATTGGTCTGAAGGGACCAAGTGCCCTGTGTGGGACAGGTCCCATCAGTGCAGGCCCAGCCTGCTCCTCAGAGCACCCTCCAAGGCAGCTGCTCCTTCACAGGAGGGTTCCCAGCGTGGCCATGACCATGACTGGGGTCGTGTTGGCAGCTGAGACACCAAAATCTTGAGCAGGAGCTGTGGTCTCCACATCTGTCACAATTCCCTGGCCCACTGGCTGAGCAGGTCCAGGATTTGGGACAGCTGGAACGGCAAAACCCCAAAATGAGTGAAATTACTCTTTCTAACAAAAAACACCAGCAAGGGAGTCAAAGGCTGGTGCACAGCAAGGTTGGGATTCAATGTTGTCTTGGTACCTGTAACCCACCACCATCTCCCTGTTCTTCTCCATCTGATTTCCAGGTGGGAGGAGTAGGTTCCTCCTGATGGATTTGTGAGCAGCTTTCCCAATTTCCTGTACATTTTTCCTTGGTGCAGATGCACCCCTTGGAGCTCCTGACGCTCTGGAGCAGATTTTAATCCCTTCCTGATTAAAGTCAGCCAGGAGGAGACCTGCAGAGGAGGCTCCAGTCCAACCAGTCACCCCCAGTGTGTCCAACATCTCCCCAGGCTCCAGGAAGGTGCTTGAGTTCGGTGTCACAGCTCCAAAGCAGAGTCTGTGACTGGTGGTGTCACAGGGGGTCCTGACTGGTGCCCATCCTGCATGAGAACCATGGAATGGTTAGAATGGAAAAGCCCTCAGAGTCCATCCAGTCCAGCCGTTCCCCCACCACTGACCATGTCCCCAGGTGCCACATCCATGTGGATTTTGAGCACTTCCACCTTGGGCATGAATCCTAAGGCACTTCCCACATCCTTCTGCTCCATCACCAGACCCATCCCACCTCCATCCCACCTCCCTGAGCCCACCTCAGACCCTTCTGTCCAGCCTTGCCATGGATGAAGAGCCCATTCCCCACGCAGGGAAAGGAGCTGTTTCCCCCCTGGCCCAGGAGATGGAAGCTGGAAGGATCTCCACACAATTATCTCATCTCTTCCTTCCACCAAGACAAGCTCAGCTCTGCCTAAACTATTCCTGATGGCTTCCCTGTAATTTGTGCTGAAAACTTCCCACCACAGACGCCCCACACCTTCCCCCAGCAGTCGGCTGCGATATTTTGCTCTTCCCACCAGGATACTCTTCCTGCTGTTCAGCTTGGATTGTGCTGGCTGCTTCTTGAATTGTGTCCCACGAGAGCGTGAGCACAGCCCTGCTCCTTCCTTCCCTCCTTCCTTCCCTCTCCCTGCACAGCCTCGGCTTCCAGCTGGGCACAGCCCCGTCCCCAGCACCCCGGGGCTGTCCCAGCACTGAGCTGGGCTCCCCCAGGGCAGCTGTGCCTTCCTTGGGGCTCCCAGTTCTCCAAACCACTGGAGAGTGTGGGATTGGGGGGGCCTCTCTGTTTGGTTTCTGTGGAGCGGGTTGGGTTTGAGCTGCCCCATTTCCCGTGGGCGGTTGGCGCTGACCCTCCCGATGCCAGGTGGAATTTGTTTCAAAGCACAAGATCCCAGGATCACTGAGGTTGGAAAAGCCCTCTGAGATGACAGAACCCACCCTGTGACCCGTCCCCACCTCGGCACCGGTGTGGCATCACCCCCTGCAGCCATTCCTTGCCCCCCAGGCTGGAGTTCCACTTCCCCCCTGGATGTTTTCCTCACCGTGCCTGAACCCACCCAGCCCCAAAACCTGGGAGCTGTTCCGCGTGTCCCTGGCAGAAAACTGCCCAGACAATGGGAGAAAAGCTGCGTCAGAGGCAGGCAGAGCAGAGCAGGGCTGATCCTCCCTCGGGAGGGATCCGTGGGATCCGGATCTCCTGCACCTTTCCCGGTGCTCTCCCGGCACAATGCTTCACTTTGTGCTGCAGCACTGAAAGGAATGGTGAAGTTGCTAATAATGGCACTAAAAGAAAATATGCTACATCTGTTATGGATAGCAGTACAAAATTAGCTGATCACACCTCTGACACCCAAGATGTCTTCACTTAAAATACTCGTTGGCTTTACTTTACATAATTTGCTGATTATATTTAAAAGAAATACAATTTTGCAATTACTGTTCTTTCTGGTGTGCTATCTATGCATCATTTTCTTTTTATGTTTATATATTTCTCCTTCATTAGTGCAGTCTGAAGGGTGATTAGATCCCTTCAAACATTTTACAGAGGTTAAACGTTGATTAAGATTTAATTATTACTGTAAATAGCTTGGAATGACATATGGTGCAAAAACCTGACATATGTGCATTTGAATAAATGAAGTGCTATTTCCCATGATGCTTCAGTAGCTGTTTAACAGCTTTGCTGAAGGGTTATGTTGCACCTCATGTTAAGATTGCTTTGATGTTATATTTTGTTGGGTTTTTGCAGCTGAAAGCTAAGAACAGTTTTTCCAGTTTTTAAAAACATTGAATATTTTAAATACCTAAATTGTTTTGCACAAATTTTTGCTAATTTGTCTAACTAGGTTAAACATTTTCAAAAGCATTTCGATTTTTAACGTGGGTTCCTCGCATTGTGTCAGCACCAGCGTGGGTTCAGTGTACAGGATTCCCAAAATTCCAGGTTTTCCCAGGTGTCCTGGCCCGGCTGGGAGCGGGGTCTTTGCTTCCCAGGAGTGCCACGGATCCCTCCCGGGGATGCAGAGATTCCAAGTGATTTCAGAGCAAGGGAAAGCTTCAGGAGGAGCTGGTGGAAGGAAAAAGATTAGGGAAGGGATGGAGATTTCATGGAGATGGAGAAAGGGGCAGGAAGGGTTTGGCCGTGAGGGTGGAGCCCAGCCAGGCTCTTCCCTTGGGCACCACCTGGGCTTTGGCAGGTCCAGCTCTGGGCTCTGGATCCCGGGAGCTGCAGGGAAGGAAGGGAAGGGAGGCTGGGCTGGGTGGGATGTGCTGGAGCCTCAGACACTCAATAATTCATTGAGCACTGCCAGGCACAGAACGTGCAGCGTTCCCAGTGCTGCAAACCCATCCTCATCGAGGGGGGGGGCACACGCCAAACACCAGCAGCAGCGTGGTTGGCATGGAATTATCCCCATCTCCTCCCTCTCCATGAATCAATTCTCCAAGTGATCCATGCCTGGGCTCTGATCCTGCTCCTCTTTGCCTCCGCAGATCGAGACGTCCCAGCTGGAGCCAGAGATCGCCATGGCCACCACCAGTAAAACTGTGGTCTACAACAAAGGGTTGTGAGTGGAAGAGGAGCATCCTGACCCAGAAGGTCTGGGGAGGGAAGAGGGGAAGCTCCAGCCCTGGGAGAAAGCAAACAACAACGAGAAGAAGATGAAATAATAGAGCTCAGTGATAGGAGCTGCTCCCGGCAGCCCGGGAGTGAATTAACACCTGCAGAGAACTGACACCTCACACCACTCAAAAAGATTCATATTAAAAGTTTTAACTTAGCAACAGGAGCAGCAACTACAACAAATAAAATCACGTTGAACCACTTTAGAACTAGCTAACAAAACTCAGAATGGCTGGCACTGCATGGAGGGAGATCAGGGGCGAGCTCAGAGCTGCCTGCACAGCACAGACATCACCCAGCACATCCTGTGTCCATGGGAGCTCAGTCCTCACTGCTGCTGCACAACACCAGCTCTGCAGAGACCAAGGGGAGCGTGGATGTGATTGATCAGGGCATTGGGAATGCCCAGTGTTGATTTCCTGCCCATCCCACCCCAGCACTTGTGCACTGAAGAGGAATTGCCGCGTCCGTGTGCCCAGCGAGGGGGCACTCCATCCCTCCATCCCTCCATCCCTCCATCCCTCCATCCCTCCATCCCTCCATCCCTCCATCCCTCCATCCCTCCATCCCTCCATCCCTCCATCCCTCCATCCCTCCTCCTGCTCCTGCTCCTCCTGCAGACACTGCTGGTGGCATCCTGCCCTTCACTGCGAGACTGGCTGGCCCTGGATCCCACCCCCTGGAATTCCCCAGGGCCTTTGGCCTGGGTTTCAAGATCCTGGAAAGCCGAGGTGCCCGCGGGTGGAGTGTTGGAGCAGAAATGGTGCTGGAGCTGCTCTGTCCCTCTGCACAGCCCTGAGGGGGCTTTGTCCCACCCAGCACCCTCTGACAGGGGTGCTGCTAATCTGAGGTGGTTGGCTAAGCCACGCTTTGCTGAGCTGGTGTCTAAGGACAGGGTGTGGTTTAAGTTTGGATCAATCCCCAGCTGGGCAGGCAGTTGGACAAGGATCATGGCAGCCCCTTCCAACTGGAATTCCTCCTCTCCTCTCCTCTCCTCTCCTCTCCTCTCCTCTCCTCTCCTCTCCTCTCCTCTCCTCTCCTCTCCTCTCCTCTCCTCTCCTCTCCTCTCCTCTCCTCTCCTCTCCTCTCCTCTCCTCTCCTCTCCTCTCCTCTCCTCTCCTCTCCTCTCCTCTCCTCTCCTCTCCTCTCCTCATTATACCTCTTTCCCTCTTTCTCTTTCTCTTTCTCCTTTATTTTTCTCTTTCTCTCTTCTTTTCCTCTTCTTCCTCTTCCTCTTCTCTCCCCCATTTTTGCCAACCCCTCCACCAGCACAGCCAGCTCTGCCCAAGTCCTTGTGCTGGTGCAGACAAGGACCCAAAGCCAGGTCCTGGCAGCTGTGCTGAGCTGGTGGCAGTGACACTGCACCTTCAGAGGGGACACTGCCCTCTGGGGACATCTGTCTGTCTGTCCATCTGTCTGTCCCTTCCAGCTTTGGGGTGGTTAAAGGGGAGAGCTGAGTCACCCCCACACTGCTCTCAGTCCTGCCGTCCCTGGGCTTGGGGGCACAGTTTGGCTTTCTGGTACCTCACAAAATTCTGGTACCTCACAAAATTCAACAAGAATTCACCCCAAAATCCAAGCCTGAGGGAGTCCCTCAGCTTCATTTGGAGCGTGGCCACCAGCAGAACATTCCAGAGGCAGGGTGTCCCTGCAGGACCCGTTTCCCTGCAAGTTCCATGGCCCTGCAGGTTCCATGGCCCTGTAGGATCCCATGGAGAGGGCACCGTGGTGGTGTTGGGGTGGCACAGGTTCTTCCCCTTCAAATGCCAATTTCTGTGGGCTTGGGGAGGGTGGGGGGAAAGGGGAAGCCAAATCCCCACTGACACAGAATGTATTTGATGGATTTATTGCAATGCCTGCAACAGGATCCACACCGTGGAGCAGCTCAGGGCCCCTGCTCCTGCCCTGCCCTGGTGTAAATCAGGAGGAATTGCACAAAGGGGATGGATGCTGTGGATTTCAGCAGGCAGGGCAGGAGGGGCAGCTCCAGGCCCCTCAGAGCTGCTGTTCTGGGACAGCTCCTGGTGCCAAACAGTGCTGGGAACCCAGAGCGGGCCCTGCTCACCCCTGAGGCTGCTCTGGGTCACACCAGGGCCAGCACAGCTGGGTTGGGCCCAGGGCAGTCCCTTAATGCACTAAATGAGATGAATGTACCTTCCAGAGGATGGTCCCACCCCAGCTGGGATCTGGGGAGGCCACAAGGAGGTGACAGCTGTCCTGGGGACATTTCCATGGCCATCTGTCCTACTGGCAGCACCCTGGGACAGAGAACTCCTGCAGCAGTGAGGGGGGAGCCCGGGGAAGGGGAAAAGGGACATGGCAGGGCCCAGGGAATGGGAAAAGGGACATGGCAGGGCCCAGGGAATGGGAAAAGGGACATGGCAGGGCCCAGGGAGGGGAGCAGGGATGGGGCAGTGCCCAGGGAGGGGAGCAGGGATGTGGCAGTGCCCAGGGAAGGCAGCAGGGATGGGGCAGTGCCCAGGGAATGGGAAAAGGGACATGGCAGGGCCCAGGGAATGGGAAAAGGGACATGGCAGGGCCCAGGGAATGGGAAAAGGGACATGGCAGTGCCCAGGGAATGGGAAAAGGGACATGGCAGTGCCCAGGGAATGGGAAAAGGGACATGGCAGGGCCCAGGGAGGGGAGCAGGGATGTGGCAGTGCCCGGGAATGGAGCAGGGATGTGGCAGTGCCCAGGAAGGGCAGAATGGACACTGGCAGTGCCCAGGGAAGGCAGCAGGGATGGGGCAGTGCCCAGGGAAGGCAGCAGGGATGGGGCAGTGCCCAGGAAGGGCAGAATGGACAATGGCAATGCCCAGGGAAGGCAGCAGGGATGTGGCAGTGCCCAGGAAGGGCAGAATGGACACTGGCAGTGCCCAGGAAGGGCAGAATGGACACTGGCAGTGCCCAGGGAATAGAGCAGGGATGTGGCAGTGCCCAGGAATGGAGCAGGGATGGGGCAGTGCCCAGGGAGGGCAGAATGGACACTGGCAGTGCCCAGGGAAGGCAGCAGGGATGGGGCAGTGCCCAGGAAGGGCAGAATGGACACTGGCAGTGCCCAGGAATGGAGCAGGGATGGGGCAGTGCCCAGGACGGGCAGAATGGACACTGGCAGTGCCCAGGGAGGGCAGCAGGGATGTGGCAGTGCCCAGGGAAGGGAGAAGGGATGTGGCAGTGCCCAGGAAGGGAGCAGGGATGGGGCAGTGCCCAGAGCAGCTGTGAGCCTGGAACAGAGCCTTTCCTTGGGGCTGTGGGGCGCTGGGGGTGCAGGTACCCCCGGCACCACTTCATGGGGTGTGTGGAGCAGGGAAAGGCTCCTCTGAGGATGAGATTCCCGTTGGCCAGAGGGGCTCTGCCGCAGGGTGGCAGCAGGGCCGGGGCAGGGGCAGCTCTGGGGCTGACTGGGAGAGGGCTCCTGGCTCGGGTGCCTGCCTGGGGCAGCCTCCCCCCTTCCCCCTTCCCCGAGGGTTCTGTTCAGAGCTTCCTCATCCCAGGGTTCTGTTTGGAGCAGGGGGAAGGAGGAAGGGATGGAGGCTGTGCTCTGCTGTGAGATCCCAGAGAGGAGGGAGCAGAATTTGGGTTTGTGGGTGATCACAGAGCAGAGGGGTGGTGTCTGAGCTGGGGATACCTGCAAGGGATTTCCAGTGGATGAAAGCAGGCTGGGCTCTGCTGCCATCAAGGAAAGCCAGGGATTGATCAGGTTCTGCCTGGGGAAAGAGCCAGATCCCGGTTTCCCCGTGGTGGGAGAGGCTGTGGGTGCTTTCCCTGCACACACATCACCTGCAGGGATCGCACATCGTTAGCAGGGCTGCCCATCCCGTGTCCTGATTGTGGATGAGCCCTCCCTGGCAGGGGTTTGGAATGGGGTGAGATTCCAGGGCCCTTCCAACTCAAACCATTCCACCATTCCCTGCTGCCAGAGGAGGCTGGAGAAGTGACCATCCAGTGACCATCAGCAGGGGCTGGATCCCCTCAGAGCACAGACCCCGGGTTTATTAAAGCCAGGCAGCTCCGGGGAATGCAGGGGGCCTGGTCCTGGGGAGGGGCTGGGCACCAGCTTGGGGATGTCAGAGGAGCTGTGCTGTGAGCGTGCCTCGGCTCAAAGGCAGCTGCTCCGTCACACAAGTGACAATGACAGGCCCTAAATGAGTCTGGGTTGGTGTCTGCCCGCACAAACCCCGTCAGACTTGCTTGGCTTTGTGTGGCAGCAGAACGGGGCTCAGGCAGCTCGGCAGGGTTTGTGCTGAGCAGTGAAACACCCCGGGCCTGAGTCAGCCCTTCCCAGGCAGGGCTACCTCTGCCAGCCTCTGCCAGCCTCTGCCAGCCTCTGGCAGCAGTGGTTCCTCCCAGATTTTGTCCCAGTGTCACTCCCAGTGCCGTGGCCCTACCCAAAGCACTGGGCAGAAGCTCCTGGGGGAGCTGGGGAGAGCCACCAGGCCCTGGGCTCAGTTCCCTTCTCCACCTCCTCTGGCAGCAGGGAATCAAGGAATGGTTTGGGTTGGAAGGGCCCTGGAATCTCATCCCATTCCAAACCCCTGCCAGGGAGGGCTCATGCACAGTCCTTGCAGGTCTGGGGTGGGGAGGTGGCCCTGGACACCCTGGGATTGTCCCCACACCTCCCAAAGCCAGTGCATCCCCCTGGGACAATCAGGACACTGCAGGTCCCTCTGTGCTGCCCTCCCCTCGCTGTCCCCAGCCTGGTGACGAGCAGGACGAGGGCTCTGCATGAGGAGCACGTTGTGGTGGCCCTGTGCTCCCAAACCCTTGGGAACACAGAGTCCTTGGGCATCCCAGCCCGGGGACACCGAGATCACAGTGTCCCCAGCTGAACCCACCTGGTGTGGGTCCAGCACCCCAACGAGGGCTGGGGTTGGATTTTTTCCAAGGCAGCAGGAAAGCTCAGCAGCCCCAGAGCTGAACCTCTCCAAAGGCACTTCCAGTGCCAGGCAGCTCCAGGCTGGGATCCCTCCTGGAGCAGCCCCAGAGCCGGGAGCTCCTGGTCCCTGCCCCGTGGTGGGAGCAAAGGGAATGACCCACATGGGAGCGTCACATGTGGGAATGTCACATGTGGGAATGTCACATGTGGGAATGCCATATGGGAATGTCCTACATGGGAATACCCCACATGGGAATGCCACATATGGGAATGTCCCACATGGGAATACCCCACATGGGAATGCCCCATATGGGAATGTCCCACATGGCAATGCCCCATATGGGAATGCCCCATATGGGAATGTCCCACATGGCAATGCCCCACATGGGAATGCCCCATATGGGAATGTCCCACATGGGAATGTCCCACATGGGAATGCCACATCGAAATGCCCGACATGGGAGTGTCCCATAGGAATGCCCCACACAGGAATGTCCCCTATGGAACATGAAAATGTTTATGGAAATGCCCCATATAGGGCATCCAAAAACATTCCTCCTCATGCCCCTCAGTTTCCCAAAAAACTCACTTCCTTATCAAATCAGGACACTATGTCATATGGGAATGTCCCACATGGGAATGCCCCATATGGGAATGTCCCACATGGGAATGTCCCACTTGGGAATACCCCATGAGAATGTCACATGGGAATGTCCCACATCAGAATGTTCCACATGGGAACGTCCTGCATGGGAATGTCCCTCATGGGAACGCCACATGGGAATGCCCCACACGGGAATGCCCCGTTTGGGAATGCCACATGGGAATGTCCCACATGGGAATGCCCTATGTTGTAGTGCCACATGGGAATGTCCCACGTGGGAATGTCCCCCTCAGCCCTTCCAGCAGCTCTGGGGCCGGGACACGGAGCTGGGCCACGGCTCCACGTGTGCTCTGGTTGTCAGGCCAGCGAGCAGTGCCAGGCAGCTCCAGAGCCCAGCCAATGACACCGCTCTGCACGCTCGTTTAATCACTAATTAATCTCCTCATGCACAGACCGGAGCCCTGGGTTGGCGGGAAGGAGCCCGAGCGCTGCATTCCCGGTTTGCTGTAATTGGGAACGAGGGAGGGAACGGGGAGCGCCGCTCACATCGAGTCCTTCCCCTCGGCACAGAACAATGACGAGACCATCGGCTCCCGGAGCATTTAATTAGAAATGGCGCGCTTAATTGATTTCTTGGCTATGTTAATTAAGGAATAATGAGGACCAGGTTGCAGCACGAGGTGCCAGCGAGAAGTTCTGAGTGTCTCTCCTGGAGGATGGGTCTGGTGGCTGCTCCCTGGGACAAGCCCAGGGTGGTGTCACCCATGTCCCAAACCTCCCAGCCTGGGCACAGCTCAGCTCCTTGCGTTTTTCCTTGTTGCTCCTTTTCCTGCTCCCCTCCCTGGGCTGTGCCAGGTCCTGGCAGGATGGCAGGAGGTCCCTGTGGGGTCACCTGGCCAATGCTGGACCCTGCCACCTGGGGACAGGAGACGCTGGGACATCCCTGGCAAAGCCGCCTGCCCGAGGGATGGGCTGTCCCCTCCTCTTGGAGGGCTGGGATGGCGATCCAGAGTCTGGGATGGCCTTGGGAGGAGTGTGGGGGTCCCAGGGTGTGAGACCCCCCTGGGCAGAGATCCGGGTACAGATCAGCTCCTCTGGGATGCTCTGAGGACAATCCCAGGCTGGGATCTGGAGTCCTGGTGCTGGTGGCTGTCCCCAGCTCCGGGTGTGTCCCCAGATCTCTTCAGGAAACACCACTTCGGGCTTTTTACTGGTTTTTATGGCTTATTCCACACTTGGCATCCACTCATCCTTGGATCTGAGCACACCCTGACAGCAAATGCCCCGGGAATGGCGAGGGGACAGCTGCCAGCACCACGTCTTCCAGCGGGGTGGGCACCCTGGACACCCAGGGACACCCCCAGGCACCCTGGGACATCCCAGAACACCTTGGGACACCTCAGGACACCCAGGGACACCCCTGAGACACTCCCAGGACACCTTCAGACACCCCAGGATACCCTGGGACACCCCTGGGACATGCCCAGGACACCCCAGGATGCCCTGGGACACCCCTGGACACCCTGGGACACCTCCAGAACACCCCAAGACACCCCCAGCACACCTTTGGGACACCCTGAGACACCCCTGGACACCCTGGGACATCCTGGGACACCTCAGGACTCCCAGGGACACCCCTGGGATACCCTGGGACGCATCCCAGACACCCTGAGACGCATCAGGGACACCCAGGACACCCCCAGGGCACCTCTAGGACACCCCTGGGATACCCTGGGATGCCCTGGGACACCCTGAGACAGCCCTGGGACACCTCCAGGACACCCCAAGACACCCCTGGAACACCTGGAGGACACCCTGAGTCACCTCAGAACACCCCGGGACACCCCCAGGACACCTTTGGGACACCCCGGGACACCCCGGGACACTCTGGGACACCTCTGGGACACCCAGGGACGCCCCCAGGACACCTTTGGGACACCCTCTGGGACACCCCTGGGACACCCTCGGGACCCCCCCAGCTCGGTCTGTTTTTAACCCCTGCGTCTCCAGCGGCCGCGAGTCCCCGTGTCACCCCCAGATTGTCCCAATAAACGAGGTCACACACACTGGCTGTGCTCCCAGCTCCGTGTGGGATTCCAGTGGGAATGTTGGGATTGAAAGGCCCTGTCTGAGGACAGGGTTATTATGGGCTGGCTCTCCAGGGAAGAAGCTGCTGGGGATGGGGATTTTCCTTGGAATGGTTTTCCCTGGATGTGGGGAGGGAGCAGGAATGATGAATTTTGTGTGTTTGTATATAATTATACATAAATAATTGCAAAATCTGTATAATGCTAGAGTACAAAAATATGTATAATTATAGGCATAATATATATAATTATCATCTAGTACATATAATAAAATATATAAGCCAATTGATATATTTTAAAATATGTAATTAGATATTATTATATATAATATACACCTCAGAAAGCACAATCTATATTTTATATATACATATTGCATACAAAATATATGGTGTGCATACTAATAAATATATATAAAATATAAATTATAAAACACAATATACACATTATATATGCATCTGTATGTATATGATTTATTAATGTGTATATATGTGTATATATGCTATATTTTATATATTATTATTTCATATTTTTACATATATATATAATTTATATATATATATGGTTTGGTTTTTTGGGGGTTTTTTTGGTTTTTTTTTTTTTTTTTAATATTTATGTGTGTTTTCCCCCAAATTCCAGGAAAACCTGGGAGGGGCTCCTGACCTTTCTGCCCTCAGCTGCCCCGACTGGGGGGTCCCGCTGGGGCCAGCCCTGGGTGTCCCATCCCTGCAGGGACATTCCCGAGGGATCCGCAGGGAACTGGAGCAGCTCGGGAGCTCTCCCGACACCCAATCCCTGTGCAGGTGTGGGGCTGCCGTTCCTGGAGCTGCCACATGCCCGTCACACCTGTGGGACCCTGGGGACACACCCAGGGACACACCTAGGGACACCCCACATACCTGTCACATCTGTGGGACCCCCAGGGACACACCTAGGGACACCCCACATACCTGTCACACCTGTAGGACCCCGGGGACACACCCAGGGACACCCCCGGGGACACCCCACATACCTGGGACACCTTTGGGACCCCCCAGGGACACCCCCGGGGACACCCCCGGAGACACCCCACATACCTGTCACACCTGTGGGACCCCCAGGGACACCCCTGGGGACACACCTAGGGACACCCCACATACCTGGGACACCTGTAGGACCCCCAGGGACACCCCACATACCTGTCACACCTGTGGGACCCTGAGAGGACACCCCCAGGGACACCCTCAGGGATGCTCCACATACCTGTGATACCTGTGGGACCCCCAGGGACACCCCCGGGGACACCCTGGGACACCTGACACACCCGTGATACCTGTGGGACCCCCGGGGACACCCCCGGGGAAACCCTGGGACACCTGACACACCTGTGATACCTGTGGGACCCCCGGGGACACACCCAGGGACACCCCACATGCCTGTGACACCTTTGGGACCCCCCAGGGACACCCCCGGGGACACCCTGGGACACCCCACACACCTGTGATATCTGTGGGACCCCCAGGGACACCCCACATACCTGTCCCATCTGTGGCACCCCCGAGGGGACATCCCTGTCCTCACCCAGTGCCATGGAGCCACCAAACTCCCCCCGTTCCCTCTCTCCCAGTGCCCCCCAGTGCCTCCCAGTGGCCGTCCCACAGGGAACCCGCTGTCCCCACCCCTGGCGGGTGTCCAGGTGAGTTTCCAGCAGGTTTTTCCTTTATTTCCACGCAGTAACACTCACTACAGCCGCTACCTACGGGAGGGAACGCACGCACACGGGCACGGGGAGAGAGAATAAATTAAAACAAATCGTCATAAAAAAACCCCAAACGATGGGAACAACGGAGAAAATAAGGGAGGGGAAATGAGAATAAAAAGGCAAACGAGGAGGGCTTGGAACACGGAGCCTCGGGTGGGAGGCGGTGGGTGCATCTCCCGGGCCGCAGCGCGGGGAGGATGCGCTGGGGGCCGCCCTGGCAGCCTCCTCTCCCTGCTCGGCGGGGCGGCAGCGCCCCGAAAGCCCCTCCGAGGGTGGCCCCGGGCGGCGGGGGGACGGGCACGGGCCCCGGCCCCGGGAAAGGCCGCGGGCGGCGGCGGCGGCGTGGCCGTGTCCCCAGAGTGTCCCCAGAGTGTCCCTAGAGCGTCCCTAGAGTGCGGTGGGTGCCGCCGCCGGGGTCCCCCCTGCGTGCCGCGGGCTCCTCGCCATGCTGGCCGCACCTGCAGCCCGGCCCTGCCTTAGTCGTTGGAGGTGACGTCGATGTCTTCCCCGCTCGACTGCTTGGTGGCCAGGCGCCATCGGTTGATGTGGTGCGAGCCCTTCTTCTTCTGGTCCGAGTCGGGGCCCTCCTCCTCCAGCTTCTGCCGTTTGTATTTCGTCCGCCTGTTCTGGAACCACACCTTCACCTGCAACAGGAACCACAGCTTCACCTGGGCACACAGGAACCACAGCTTCACCTGCAACAGGCACCACAGCTTCACCTGGGCACACAGGAACCACAGCTTCACCTGCAACAGGCACCACAGCTTCACCTGCAACAGGAACCACACCTGCACCTGCAACAGGCACCACAGCTTCACCTGCAACAGGAACCACACCTTCACCTGCAGCACGCAGGAACCACACCTTCACCCGGGCACACAGGAACCACAGCTTCACCTGGGCACACAGGAACCACACCTTCACCTGCAACAGGCACCACACCTTCACCTGCAACAGGCACCACACCTTCACCTGCAACAGGAACCACAGCTTCACCTGGGCACACAGGAACCACAGCTTCACCTGCAACAGGAACCACAGCTTCACCTGCAACAGGAACCACACCTGCACCTGCAACAGGCACCACAGCTTCACCTGCAACAGGAACCACACCTTCACCTGCAGCACGCAGGAACCACACCTGCACCTGCAACAGGCACCACAGCTTCACCTGGGCACACAGGAACCACAGCTTCACCTGCAACAGGCGCCACACCTTCACCTGCAGCACACAGGAACCACACCTTCACCTGCAGCACACAGGAACCACACCTTCACCTGCAACAGGAACCACACCTTCACCTGCAACAGGCACCACAGCTTCACCTGCAACAGGAACCACACCTTCACCTGCAACAGGAACCACAGCTTCACCTGCAACAGGAACCACACCTTCACCTGGGCACACAGGAACCACACCTTCACCTGGGCACACAGGAACCACAGCTTCACCTGCAACAGGAACCACACCTTCACCTGTAGCACACAGGATCCACACCTTCACCTGCAACAGGCACCACGCCTTCACCTGCAGCACACACACAGCGCCTGTGGGCTCCACCACCAGGCCTGCAGGGCGGGAGGCTCGGGATTCCCTGGAGAGTGGACAGACTGGCTCTGGGCCTGGCCTGTCCCTGTCTCCATCCCTGTCCCTGTCCCATCCCTGCTCCTCTTCCTATCCCTGTCCCATCCCTATCCCTGTCCCTATCCTTATCCCCATCCCTATTCCTATCCCTGTCCCTACCCCTATCCCTATCCCCATCACTGTCCCCATCCCCATCACTGTCCCCATCCCCATCCCTGTCCCTGTCCCCATCCCTGTCCTTGTCCTATCCCTGTCCCTATCCCTGTCCCTATCCCTATCCTTATTCCTGTTCCTATTCCTATGCCCATCCCTGTCCCCGTCCCTCCAGGAGCGCTCCCACAGCCACCCCGCCATGCCTCAGTTTCCCACAGCAAGGTGGGACACGGGGCACAAATGTGGCACAAATGTGGCTGCTGCCACCTCACAGTCCTGCAGAAACACAGGGGGGTGAAGGACACTTGGTGACACCTCAGACACAGCACAGGTGACACTGCTCACAGCACCCAGAGCCTGACACAGACACAGCACAGGTGACACTGCTCACAGCACAGGTGACACTGCTCACAGCACCCAGAGCCTGACACCTCAGACACAGCACAGGTGACACTGCTCACAGCACAGGTGACACTGCTCACAGCACCCAGAGCCTGAGACAGACACAGCACAGGTGACACTGCTCACAGCACAGGTGACACTGCTCACAGCATCCAGAGCCTGACACAGACACAGCACAGGTGACACTGCTCAGAGCACCCAGAGCCTGAGACAGACACAGCACAGGTGACACTGCTCACAGCACAGGTGACACTGCTCACAGCACCCAGAGCCTGGCACCTCACAGCACAGGTGACACTGCTCACAGCACAGGTGACACTGCTCACAGCACCCAGAGCCTGACACAGACACAGCACAGGTGACACTGCTCACAGCACAGGTGACACTGCTCACAGCACCCAGAGCCCGTCAGCCCGAGCTGGGCTTGGCCTGGACTGGCACAGAATGGGGAAGCAGCCAAAGCCAGCCCTGTTCCAGCTGCCACTGCTGCCAGGATGCCACTGGCACAGCAGCTCCAGTGACACTGGGATGATGCCTGGGGCCATCCCCACTCCTCCAGCCAGGACCAGAATCCCAATTATCCATCATTAATTGACCACTGGTGCCAGGGTGCCACTGGCACAGCAGCTCCAGGGACACTGGGATGATGCCCGGGCCCATCCCCACTCCTCCAGCCAAGACCAGAATCCCAATTATCCATCATTAATTGACCACACCGAGGTTCCAGGAGACCTTTCCTGCTCTGCTGGTGCCAGACTCTGTCCCAAGAGCCCGAGCAGAGTCTCCATCCCTGGGATCCCACCCAGGAGCCCTGACCCACCCCACAGTCCTGGCTCCAGCGCTGGCAGCAGGGGCTGGGCTGGGGACAGGCAGCAGGGCCTGGGGCACTTTGGGATGCTGGGGGCACTCACAGGGTCAGGGGGCACCGAGGGAGGTGGGATGGCACAGGCAGGGATGGGGATGGGGATGGCAGGGATGCAGGATGGGGAATGGCAGTGGTGAGGGATGCAGGGATGCAGGGATGCAGGATATGGGATGGCACAGACAGGGATGGGGATGGCACAGGTAGGGATGCAGGGATGCAGGATATGGGATGCAGGATGGGGGATGGCAGCGGTGAGGGATGCAGGATGCTGCAGGAAGCAGAGTGGACGGGGTAAGGGATGTGGGCTGCTGCAGGCAGGGTTATGGGATGGGATGTGGGATGCTGCAGGCAGGGTTATGGGATGGGATGTGGGATGCTGCAGGCAGGGTTATGGGATGCTCCATCTGAGAATGAGGGGCGCTGCGGGCAGTGCTGAGGGATGCTGCAGGTGGGAGGCTGCAGGCAGGGGTGCAGGATGGGGTGCAGGATGGCGTTCAGGATGCTGCAGGCAGGGATGGGGGGTGAGGGATGGCAGTGGGGTGGGATGGGGATGGCAGTGGGGCAGTGGTGCAGGATGTGGATGCCGCAGGTGGGAACCAGGATGCCCCCGGCGGGATGAGGATGTGCCCTCGGTAGGATGAGGATGCCCCCGGCGGGCTGCGGACGCTGCCTGGCTCCCAGCCCGGCCCAGCCCGGCCCAGCCCGGCCCAGGCTGAGCTTTCTCCCGCAGCCGTTCATGCCCTGCAGCCGCGGGCCCCGCTCAGCCCATCCCGGGACCATCGGCCCTTTCCCCTCAGCCCCAGCACGGCCGCTCCCTGCTCCGGAGCCTCCCCGGGCCCGCACAGCCCGGCATTCCCAGTATGGGGGCCAGGACTCCCAGTTCGGGCCAGCATTCCCATCCCAGCCCGGCATTCCCAGTATGGGGGCCAGGACTCCCAGTTCGGGCCAGCATTCCCATCCCAGCCCGGCATTCCCAGTATGGGGGCCAGGACTCCCAGTTCGGGTCAGCATTCCCATCCCAGCCCGGCATTCCCAGTATGGGGGCCAGGACTCCCAGTTCGGGTCAGCATTCCCATCCCAGCCTGGCATTCCCAGTATGGGGGCCAGGACTCCCAGTTCGGGTCAGCATTCCCAGTTCTTGGGCCGACATTCCCATCCCGAACCATCATTCCCATCCCAGAGCAGCATTCTCAGCTCAGGCCGGCATTTGGGACCTGCATTCCCATCCCAGGCATTCCCATCCCAGGCATTCCTACTCCAGCCTGGCATTCCCATCCCAAGCATTTCCATCCCAGCCCAGCATTCCCATTCCAGCCCAGCATTCCCATCCCAGGTCAGCATTCTCATCCCAGCATTCTCATTCCTAGCCCAGCATTCCTATTCCAGCCTGGCATTCCCATCCCAGGCATTCCCATCCCTGGTCAGCATTTCCATCCCATCCCAGGCATTTCCATCCCAGCCCATCATTCCCATCCCAGCCCAGCATTCCCACCCCGGGCCGGCATTCCCTGGAGCCACACCAGCCCAGCAGCAGCCGCTGACTTTGGGCTGTCCCGGCTCGGAACGGCTCCTCCTGGCAGCAGGACACAATCCCGGGACACGATCCATTGCCTTTCCTGCCTCTGGGGCATTCCCGGGACACGATCCATTGCCTTTCCTGCCTCTGGGGCATTCCCGGGACACGATCCATTGCCTTTCCTGCCTCTGGGGCATTCCCGGAGCCGTGCCGGGCTGGCGCCTTTCATCCAGGCGCCGCGGAGCACTTTGCAAACTTTAATTAAACCTCCGGGAGCGGGGAAGTTGCCTTATCCCTAAATTGTGGAAGGAGAACCGAGGCACAAAGCGATTAAACCCGCCCGAGCAGTTCAATCTGTGCCGGAGCGGGCCGGGGGAGCGGCGGCTCGGCTGGGCTCGGTTCCTGCGGCTCCTCGGGATCCCCGGCCGGGAGCGGGGATGTTCCCGGGCTGGAGGAGCTCCCGGGCCGCGTCCCTCGCTCCAAAGGCCGCAGCCACGGCGGGAGAATTGCGGGGAGCTCCCAATGGCAGCGGGGATGAGCTGGCCCCGAGCTCCGGGAGGAATCGCTCTAAAGCCCCGAGCCCGGGGCTCCATCCCTTCCCAAATGAACCCTTCTCGTGCCGCGTGTTTGTGCATGCCACGTCCCGGCCCCGCCGCTCCCGGGGCTGGCTCTGTTCCCCGGGGCCACCTCCCGGCCCGAGCTCCTGCTGCAGGACAGGGACAGGGACAGGGATGGGACAGGGACAGGGACAGGGACAGGGATGGGACAGGGACAGTCCCCGAGGTGGCTCCTGCATCCCTGTCCTGTCCCTAAGCCCGGCTCCCATCCCTGTTTCCCTGCACATTCCCAGCTGTGCCGTGCCCCGAGGGCCACCAGTGACATCCGATGGCAGCGCGGAATCAGCGCTGCCCCCAAGGTGACATTGCCATCACCACTCGGGGACAGTTAAAATCACTGTGGAGCTTGCCCAGGCGGTGACACAAAGGGTGAGGGCACGGGGTGGCCCTGGATGGGGACAGGGAGGCAGCAGCCCGGCTGTCACAGGGTGACCCTGCCCGTGCCAGGTTGTCACCCCAAGTGCCACCACCCCCACTGGCACTGCACCTCTGCCTGTTCCTGCGGGGACTTTCCTCATAAAAACCCCCCAAACTTCTCCGGTTTGTTTTTGGGGACAGCTCTCAGGTCAGGGGACAGCTGCCAGCCCTGGGCCTCACACGGGGCCCCTCTGCAGCTCTATCTGGGCATCTTTCTCCTCCTGTGATTCCCAGGCATTCGCTCCGTTAATTATTAATTATTAATTACAGCCAGCACCGAGCCCCGGCCAGGGCTGCTCTGTCCATGCAGGGACAGCTCCAGGAGGGGACAGCAGGATATCCAGGGACCCCATAATCACCCCAAAACCAGGGGGGACAGCAGGATACCCAGGGACCCCAAAATCACCCCAAAACAAGGAGGGGACAGCAGGATGCCCAGGGACCCCAAAATCACCCCAGAGCTGTGAAGGGACACCAGGATATCCAGGAACCCCAAAATCACCCCAAAGCTGTGAGGGGACACTGGGATATCCAGGGACTCCATAATCACCCCAAAACCAGGAGGGGATATCCAGAAATTCCATAATCACCCCAAAACCAGGAGGGGATATCCAGGGATTCCATAACCACCCCAAAGCTGTGAGGGGACACGGGGACACACAGGGGCTCCATACCCACCCCAAGCTCCCCCTGCAGCAGCCAGGGGGAGGCCTCTGCTCAGGGAGTGCAGATTGGAGACCCCAGGTGGGGTTTGCCCCATGAGGTGCCAGGTTGGAGCAGCTCTGCTGGGAATTCTGGGCTCCATCATGCCAGAGGAACCCAGGGAAGCGCCTTCCCAGCCCAGACTGCTCCCATGGCAGGGGAAGTGACCTGGTGCCACCAGTGAGGCCATGCCCAACCCGCCAGGACACAGCACGGTGCCCCCAGCTCGTCCCATTGCCAGCACACATCCCAGATCCCAGCCTGGCACACGGCCCTGGGCACCACAGGGCATGGGGGCCCTGCTGATCCCAAAGCACCACAGGGCATGGGGGCCCTGCTGATCCCAAAGTACCACAGGGCATGGGGGCCCTGCTGATCCCAAAGCACCACAGGGCATGGGGGCCCTGCTGATCCCAAAGTACCACAGGGCATGGGGGCCCTGCTGATCCCAAAGTACCACAGGGCATGGGGGCCCTGCTGATCCCAAAGTACCCACAGGGCATGGGGGCCCTGCTGATCCCAAAGTACCACAGGGCATGGGGGCCCTGCTGATCCCAGAGCAATGTCCAGGATCCCTGCTGATCCCAGAGCCCATGATCCCTGCTGATCCCAATGTCCATGATCCCTGCTGATCCCAGAGCCCATGATCCCTGCTGATCCCAATGTCCAGGATCCCTGCTGACCCCAATGTCCAGGATCCCTGCTGATCCCAATGTCCATGATCCCTGCTGATCCCAATGTCCAGGATCCCTGCTGATCCCAATGTCCATGATCCCTGCTGATCCCAGAGCCCATGATCCCTGCTGATCCCAATGTCCATGATCCCTGCTGATCCCAGAGCCCAGGATCCCTGCTGATCCCAGAGCAATGTCCAGGATCCCTGCTGATCCCAATGTCCATGATCCCTGCTGACCCCAATGTCCAGGATCCCTGCTGATCCCAGAGCCCAGGATCCCTGCTGATCCCAATGTCCATGATCCCTGCTGATCCCAGAGCCCAGGATCCCTGCTGATCCCAATGTCCAGGATCCCTGCTGATCCCAGAGCAATGCCCAGGATCCCTGCTGATCCCAGAGCCCAGGATCCCTGCTGTTCCCAATGTCCAGGATCCCTGCTGATCCCAATGTCCAGGATCCCTGCTGATCCCAGAACCCAGGATCCCTGCTGATCCCAGAGCCCAGGATCCCTGCTGATCCCGGTGCCCTCACCCTGCCCAGACCCGCCCCCAATGCCCAGCTTGATGCCACCTGTGTCACAGCCCTGTGTCCCCATCACACCCAAACCCCCCTTGCTCAGACCATCCCAGATCCCTTCAGAGCCCTCCCTGCACCTTCTCCACCCCGATCCCACTTTTGGATTGATTTCCCTCAGGGCCCTGAGCTGCATTTTGTTCCCCCAGCCCCTTTGATTTTGCTGTTCTGGGCCTGTTGTTCCAATCTCACCCCGAATTAACGCAGCTCCTCGGCAGGAGATCGGCTGGGAAGGGGTTAAACACCTGCACCATCCCCAGCCCATATCCCAAGGCATTTCCTGATGCTGGGCAGGACCTGAACCCTCCTCACCTGCCCTGGGCTGCTCCAGGTGCTGCTCCCTTTTCCCCCTTTTCCAGGGGGAAAAGCAGCTGGGAAATAGGGCCAGGCACAGCCATGAGCTGCAACTCCCTGGGAATTGCTAAATCCGTGAAAAAACGGTAAAACCCCCCAAAATGTGGATTCAGGTGTAGGGCCCCAGGTGAAAATACACCTGTGTCACACCAGGATGGGTGTCATGGGTAAAGCAGGCTGGTTTTCCATGGGAATTTGATTCCATGCAGGATTTGTCACTGAATATTTAATTAGTAATAATTATAATCATGGTAATAATAACCATAATAATATCCTGGGTTTGGCACAGCCACCAGCCCCTGGCTATCCCACTCCTCTGATCTCAATACCTGGGTGTCTCCCATCCCTCGGCACACTGAAATTATTTCCCTCCAGGTAATTAAAACAGATTTTTTTTATATATATATATTTTTCCAAAGCCACAAAACAGAAAGGAAAAACGTTTCCCTGCAGGCTGAAGCCCCAGAGCCGGGGGCTGTTCCCGGATGGATCCGTGGGGCCGCGGGAAGGACGGAGCCTTCCCCGGCCCCGCCGCTGCCTCCCGTGGTCCCCGTGCTCGCTCCCTGCCAGCAGCAGCAGCCGCTTCCCAAAATCACGGAAACACCACACCACCAAACAGCCTGCAGCACCCGAAGAATGAAAATTTAAAACATCTCCGTGGCCTCTTTGCACCCTGAAACCTCCCTGGGATTTGGGCTGGATGCCGTTGCTGCGCTTCCCCAGGAAATGGCATTATTGCATTCAGGCTCCGGGCAGCGCTGGGAAAGGCCAGGGAATGGCTAAGCTCCCCCTGGGGCATCCCACAGCTGCCCTTTCCACCCCGACAAGTTCCTGGCTGTTCTTTGACCTTTGGGTTTTGTCCTTTTTTCCCCTTTTTTGCCCCCATTCCAGCCCGGAGAGGTGGCGGCAGCAGCGGGAAGGGCCCTGAGCCGGTGTCGGCGCTGAGCCCCGCGAGCCGCGGGCTGGGACAGCATCACCCTCGGGATCCAAACACCCTGGGGATTTGGGGGGCTCAGTCCCTGCTTCCCAACACCCGCAGCTGCTCCTTTCCTCCGTCCCTGTGCCGGTGACATTTTCCTCCCAGGAAGTTCCTGCTCCCAGGGACGCGTCTGGAGGTTTTGTTTGGCAGAGCCTGGGCAAGGATGAGCCAGGCGGGTACTGGGAACACCCACGGCTCCAGCTTTATTTCCCAACTAAATTTAAGCTTAAAATTTCAATTAATTCAGCACATAGGCCCAGCCACCTCACCAGGATTTGGGGAAAACTTTCTCCCTTCCTGGGAAATAAAACTCCTTCTCCTGGAGCGGTTGGGAACAGCCGCTCACCGGGACACCGGGCTCGGACGCACAGAGATGCTCAGCCCCAGCTCCCACATTTTCCCCCAGCTCTGTACACTTTTCCTTTCATCCTCGTGCTTCTCCTGGGTCTCCTTACATCTAAATTCCTGTGAAATGTCTGTTGTGATCCCAGAAAGTCTCACCCAACACCAGCACCCTGCGGCAGCACCGTCTCACACCCATCCTGAATTCCGGGTGCTGGTGCACAGACCCAGAGCTGCTCGGCTCAGCCACGGTTTTCCAGCTTTCCAGGGAAGCCTTCAGCCTGCTGCTCCTTTCCTAACTGGATTTTTAAATCCACGAATTTCTCCCAGGCCAAACACCCCAAACCAGCGAGAAACAACACTGGGAAAGCGCTCGGGAGAGCGGGACAACACCAGAGCTGCATTCCCAACCCCAAACCTGCCACAGCTCCTGGAACACCAAAAGCTGCCTGACAAAAACCCCAAACCCACCCCGAGGAGCCCCAGGACTCCTGCAGGCTCTGGGGGTGTCCTGGGGAGTCCCACTGGGGTTTCACAGGGGAGCGGCGTGCGGGGCTGGGGCCGCTGCTGGGACAGGCAGGAGGGACACGGGGGGACACGGGGGGACGGGCAGGTGGCAGTACCTGTGTCTCGGAGAGGCTGAGGCTGCTGGCCAGCTGCTTGCGCTCGGCTCCCACCACGTAGTGGTTCTTCTCGAAGGCTCTCTCCAGGCGCAGCAGCTGCGATGGGGAAAAGGCCGTGCGGATGCGCTTGGGCTTGCGGGCGAAGGGGCCGTGCAGCAGGAGGCTCTCCTGGGACACCTCGCTCCCTGCGGGCACACACAGAGCTCAGCGCGGCCCCGGCCCCCCTCGGGGTCACTTCCCGGCCCTGTGACACGGCAAGGGCACAAAAAGGGGAATTGAGGGGGTTTGGGAGATTTCCCCACCCTGAAATTGCGGGTTTTGTGCCACGTTCTGGATCCTCTCAGGCCCGCGGTGGGGTTGGACACGGCGCAAAAGGGAGGGCAGGGAAAGAGAGAGAAAGAAATAAAGAAAGAGAGGGAGAAGGGATGGATGGGGAGAGGAGCAGGAAGAGGAAAGAGAGGAAGAGAAGGTGGAGGCAGAGAAAGAACTGAGACAGAGAGAAAAAGAAATTATAAAATAGGAGGAAGACTGAGAAAGTGACAGGAAAAATAGAGAAGAAAAACTAAGAAAGAAAGAAAAAGTGGAGGGAAGAAAGAAAGAGGGAAGGGGACACGGAAAGAGAGAAAGTGGGAAAGCAATTTTTAAAAGAGGGAAAGAAAGAGAAAAGGAAACAGAAGGAAAAGAAAGTGAAAAGAGAAAGAGAGAGAAAATAAGTGGGAGAGCAAAAAAATAGAAAGAAGGAAAGAAGCAAAGAACAACGAACGAGAGAAGAAAATCTGTAAAGCGAGCGAGCGAAACAAGGTAGAAAGAAACGAAAGCAAGGGAAGAAAGGGAAAATTAAAAGCGGAGAGAGAAGGCGGGAGAGAGGGACGGCTCGGGAGAGCGGCGGGCCGGGCTCGGGGCCGGGGGGGGACCGGAGCCGCTCCCGGGGCCGAGGGGGCCGGGCCGGAGCCCCCGGGCGCCGCCGGCAGCGGCCGCGATCCCCGGCGGAGCCCCGGGGACCAGCGAGGGGTTGGTGCCGAGCAGATAAAACTAATCCGGGCTGCGGGACCCCCCGGCACCGCGGCGGGACAGAGGAGACGGCGGTGGAGGGGAAACGGAGAGGCAAAAAAAAAAAAAAAAAAAAAAAAAAAAAAAAAAAAAAAAGAAAAGAGAAGGAAAAAAAAAAAAGGAAAAAATAAAGAGAAAGAAAAAACATGGGAAAAAAAAAGGAAAGAAAAGGACGCAGCTACAGAAAGGAAAAGGAAAAGAAAGAGGGTAGGAAGGAACGGAGAGAAAGAAAATAAAGATAAAAGAAATAGAGACAGAATGGGAAAATTAAGAGAAAGAAAGAATGAACGAAAAGAAGAAAGAACGAAAGAAGCAAAACAAGAAAGTGAGGAAAAGAAAGAGAAGGAAAGAAAGAGAAGAAAGAAATAAAGAGAAGAAAAGGGATCGAGGGAAAATCTACAGAACCAAACAACATCTCTCTGCGCAGCCGAGATCCACGGCACCGAAATCCTTCCCTTCGTTCCCGGGAAGGAGAAAACCAAATTCCCGGCTCGGCTGCGCACGGAGGCGGCGGCGCCGGTCCCGTCCCCCGGAGCTCCGCGATGCTCGGCCGGGACTGTGCGGGGCTGCGGCAGAGCTCCGGCCGCGGCTGTGCAAGGGCACCGGCACCGGGGCTGCGGAGACACCGGGGCTGCGGAGACACCGGGGCTGCGGAGGCGCCGGGTTCTTGGAAGCACCGGGCATTCGGAAGCACCGGGCTTTCGGAAGCACCGGGCGTTCGGAGGCACCGGGCATTCGGAGGCACCGGGCGTTCGGAGGCACCGGGCTCTCGGAGGCACCGGGCTCTCGGAGGCACCGGCCCCGGTACGGAGCGCCCGGAGCCCCGGCCGTGCGTGCGGGCACGGCAGCAACAGGTCCTGCGGTGCAGGCAGAGCCCCCCGAGCCCCGGTGCGGAGCCCCGCAGCCCCCGGGGCCCCGGCAGCGCTCGGCCCGCGCCCCCCGCGGGCCCCGCTCACCTTGGAAGCGGTGGCCGAAGAAGCGGTTCCGCAGCACCCAGGGGTAAAAGTTGAGCGGGTCGCGGTGCTGCGGCCCGAAGAAGGGGTGCGGGTGCGGCAGGGCCGAGCCCCCCAGCTGGGGGGGCCCGACGGGCAGCGCCGGGTGCCCCACGGCCTCGGGGAAGACGAGCTCGGCGCTGCCGTACAGGGCCCGGCCGGCGGCTCCCTGGAAGCCGGGGGCGAAGGCGGCGGCGGCGTCGGCGGCGGCGGCGGGGCCGGGGTAGGCGAGGGCGGCGGGGCGCGGGGGGTCCTCGGGGCCCAGGGGGGTGTCCTTGCCCACCAGGGACTCGATGGTGAAGCAGCGCTTCGCGGACGGCTGGAACATGGTGTGAGCCGGGAGCGGGGGGGGGGGCCGGAGCGGGGCCGGTCCTGCGGGTGCGCGCGTGTGTGCGGTGTGTGTGTGTGTGCGTGTGCAAGAAACCTCCCCCTGGGCACGGCACACACACGCGGACCCGCGGCCCGCACCCCTCCTTCCCTCCCTCCGCCCCCGCCCCGCCGCCCACCCGCGGGCGCCCACGCAGCCCCGAGCCCCGGGCGGCCGCTCCAGCGGCGGGCGGTACCTGCGGGGCCCGCGGGGGCGGCCGCACCTGAGCCCCCGCCGAGAGGGGAGGCCCGCGGAGGCAGGGCCGGGATGGGGAGGGCAGGGATTGCAGGGATGGGATGGGATGGGAGAGCAGGGCCGGGATGGGGAGAGCAGGGAATGCAAGGATGGGATGGGATGGGAGAGCAGGGCCGGGATGGGGAGAGCAGGGATTGCAAGGATGGGATGGGATGGGAGAGCAGGGCCGGGATGCGGAGTGCAGGGAATGCAAGAATGGGATGGGATGGGAGAGCAGGGCCGGGATGCGGAGTGCAGGGAATGCAAGAATGGGATGGGATGGGGTGGGAGAGCAGGGCCGGGATGGGGAGAGCAGGGATTGCAAGGATGGGATGGGGTGGGAGAGCAGGGCCGGGATGCGGAGTGCAGGGCCGGGATGTGGAGGGCAGGACTGGGATTAGGAAGGTGAGGAATGCAGGAATGGGATGAGAGAGAAGGGCCGGGATGGAGAGTGCAGGGACAGGATGCGGAGTGCAGGGACGGGATGGGGAGGGCAGGGATTGCAGGAATGGGATGGGATGGGATGGGATGGGATGGGATGGGATGGGATGGGATGGGATGGGAGAGCAGGGCCGGGATAGGGAGAGCACGAATTGTAGGAATGGATGGGGAGAGCAGGGCTGGGATGGGGAGGGCCGGGATCGTAGGAATAGGATGGGAAAGCAGGGCCGGGATGGGATGGGATGGGATGGAAGGGCCGGGATGGGAGAGAAGGGCCGGGATGGAGAAGCCAGTGGAGGCAGGGCCGGGATGGAAGAGCAGGGGAAAGTAGGGATGGGATGGGATGGGATGGGATGGGATGGGATGGGATGGGATGGGATGGGATGGGATGGGATGGGATGGGAGAGCAGATCAAGGTAGGGATGGGTCCGGAGAGGATGGGGAAGGCAGGGACGGGCAGGACGGGCAGTGGGAGGCAGAGGAGGCAGAGCGGGGTAAGGACAGGCAGGGGAGGCAAAAGGAAGCAGAGGAGGCCGGGGGAGCACAGGGGCAGCCAGGAAGAGTCAGGGCAGGCACGAGGAGGCCGGGGAGGCACGGGAGGTACGGACGGGCAGGGGAGGACAAGGAGAGGCAGGGGAGGACACGGGGAGATGGGGCAGGAAGGGGAGGCAGAGGAGGCAAAAGGACGCAGAGAGCGCCCGAAAAACTGGACTGGAGCCGCTCCCGCAGGCGCGCCGCGAACTTGTGGCAAAAAGGGCTCCGGCAGCGCGGGGCGGGGGAGGTTCCCTCCGTATTAAAAAAAAAAAATTAAAAAAAAAAATTAAAAATCTTTAAAAATTCCTCAATTTTTTCTTCTTCTTTTGGCTTTCTTTTTCCTTTTTTTTTTTTTTTTTCGTATTCAGATGAATGAACCAGCCCTGCCCGCAGCGGCGGAGCGGAACCCCGGCCCCCCCGGCGGGGGGAGCGCAGGTGAAGCCTCCCCCTCCTCTCCCGCCCCCGCGCAAGCTCCGCTCCCCTCCGCGTGTCCCCTTCCAAAGGCAGGACCTTCCCCCGGCCGAAACCTCTTCGCACCGCTCCGATCCTGCGCCGGGAACGGGGGCGAATAAAAACCAAAACGGCCAAATCTCCCAAGAAGTGGCAATTCTGGCCGTTTTGCCCCGCGCGGGGGATGCGCGGGCGCGCAGCCCCTGCGCGGGCCGGTCCCGAGTTCACTCCGCAGTTTGGCTCTGCTCGGAGTTTTGTCGGCCCGCGGAGGCGGGGGCCAGCCCTCCCCTCCCGCACAAAGGGGGTTGAAAGTCTATTTTCCACTTGGCTGGATCGAAATACTCCGCGCGGGATCCTTCCCCCCGCGGAGAGGAGAGCGCTGCTGCGCGCCCGCGGGCTCTGCGCGGACTCGCTCCCGCAAGAGGCTGCGGGGAGAAGGATGGGGGGAGGAAAGGCAAAATTACGCGAAATCCCAGAGAAGTGAAAGCCTAAAAATGGAGCGAGAGCGTCGGCAAAGCGTTTTTTTTTTTTTTTTAAATTTTAATTTCATTTCCGCAAGAGAGAGAGAGAGAAAAAAAAATAATCGTCATTCGAAATATTTTATAAATAGATTTAAAATATATATTTCCCCCTGTGAAATATATATATATATTTTTTTTTTTTAATAGGAAAAGTGGAAATAAAGAAGAGGAGTTGGGTGAGAGAGCTGGCGGAGAGGGCAGCGGGAGCGGAGCCGCGGAGGGACGGGGATGGGAAGGGAAGGGATGGGGAAGACGGGGAAGGGATGGAGATGGGGAGGAAGGGGAAGGGATGGGATCGGGAAGGGGAAGGAGAAGGGGACACGGGGACAGCTCGGCTCAGTCGCGGAAACTGCCCGGCTCCGGACCGTTTGTGGAATTTCATTTAAATCAATTTAATCCAATTGAATTCAATTTCGTTTCTTTTTTTTTTTTTTCTCTCCTTTTTTTCTTTTTTTTTTTTCCCCTCGACCTTTTCCCTGCCCCCGGGGCCGGCGGGGGGGACGCGGCCCCTCCGCCCGTGCCCTGCGGCAGCCGCGGGTGCGGAGCGGGCGCTGCGGGATGCGCGGCCCCGGAGCGCGGCGCGGGGCCGGGATTTCGTTTCGTGCGGATCTCCCTCATTTCAGCATCTTCCGAGGGACACGAGCGGGAAAGGCGGCCGGGCTGCGGCTGCTTCCGCGGGATCCCCGGCGGCCGCAGCTCCCCCGGGCTCCCCGGCCGCAGCCGAGCATTGTCCGGGAGGGAGCGGCTCCGGTTTGGGGTGAATCCCCCTCTCGGGAATTTACAAACCCTTCACCTGATTTTGGGTTTTCCCCATCTCGCCCCGGTGGTTTTCGGTCCCGGCTCAGTGTCCAGGCAAGGCTGCTCGGATGCTCCGAAAGGAACCGCGGGGCTGCTACGCTGGAACCGACCGAGAACTCCAAATTTATCTTTAAATTTCTTTTTCCCCTCTGCTCCCAGGCCTGCTCCCGGCTCCAAGAGAACTCAAGCAGGATTTTTATCCCTTCGGGAATAAACCCGGAGTCGCCGAGCCAGGGTCTTGCTCGGGCTGGAGATGCCCCTGGTTTGTGGAGAGGAAAACTTTATCCGCGGAATGCCCGGAGAGGGGAACGGGGATGGATCCTCCCCGCTGCATTCCGGCCGGGAGCGGCTCCGGGAAGGGGAAAAATCCATTTTCCTTTCTAACGAAAGAGCCGCCGGCCGTGCGAGCGCGGCCGAGGGCCCGCAGGGGCCGGGCAGGGGCGGCTGCACCGCGATCGGGGGCGCCGGGGGGAATGGGGGGTCTGGAAAACCCAACCGGGGCGTCCTGCAAGGAGCAAGCGAGAGAGGAGGGGAGGAAAGGGAAAGAGGGACAGGACAGACACGGAATGCCGGCCGCGGGCTGGGGGTAAAGGCTCATTTATGGGGTGGCAGGGGGACAGCGGGGCCACCGCTGTGTCCGTGTCCATCCGCACCCCAGGCTCAGAGCCCGCAGGTGCTGTCACCGAGCGGAGCGGTGTCCCCGGAGCGGTGTCCCCGGAGCGGTGTCCTCGGAGCCGGGCGGTGTCCCTGCAGCGGTGTCATCGAGTGGAGCAGTGTCCCCAGAGCCGGGCCGTGTTCCCGGAGCCGGGCGGTGTCCCCAGAGCCGGGCCGTCTCCCCGGAGCGGTGTCCCCAGAGCCGGGCTGTGTCCCCGGAGCCGGGCCGTGTCCCCGGAGCCGGGCCGTGTCCCCGGAGAGGTGTCCCCGGAGCGGTGTCCCCGGAGCCGGGCCGTGTCCCCGGAGCCGGGCCGTGTCCCCGGAGCGGTGTCCCCAGAGCCGGGCCGTGTCCCCGGAGCGGTGTCCCCGGAGCCGGGCCGTGTCCCCGGAGCCGGGCCGTGTCCCCGGAGCGGTGTCCCCAGAGCCGGGCCGTGTCCCCAGAGCCGGGCCGTGTCCCCAGAGCCGGGCCGTGTCCCCGGGCCGGCCCCGCAGCCGCTGTCCCCTCGTTGTTAATGGGTAACGCAGCGGCCCCGCCATCAAAGGGCACCGCGGGGAGCGCGGCCCCGGGCCCGGAGCGGGCACGGCTCGGCCCCACGTTAAAAGTTGACCAGACTTCAAAGGGCTGCAGCATTTCCTCCGCCGCTCTCACACCTGCTCCTCCCGCGGGCACCGCTCCTGCCCGGCCCTGTTCCTTCTCAGCCGCCATCCAGGGCAGCCCCGAGGGGCACAGGGGGAAATTCAGGGCTGGGAGGTTAACGAGGTCCTTTTCCTGCTTCCTTGGATTTCATTTCATTCTATTTTTTAAATTTTCTTTGGTTCGGGAATAGTCTGGAAGGGAATAAATCATCCCTGAAGCTGCAGCTTCCAGCAGGTCATTCCTGTCACCTTCCTGAGGGCCCTTCAGTCAGGGGCTTTTGGGAACTGGTGAGTGGAGGGATGGACAGATGGACAGAGGGATGGAGGGATGGATGGATGGATGGATGGATGGATGGATGGATGGATGGATGGATGGATGGATGATGGATGGATGGATGGATGATGGATGGATGGATGGATGGATGATGGATGGATGGATGGATGTATGGATGATGGATGGATGGATGGATGGATGATGGATGGATGGATGGATGGATGGATGGATGGATGGATGGATGGATGAGGGATGGATGGATGGATGGATGGATGGATGGATGGATGGATGGATGGAAGGATGGATGGATGGATGATGGATGATGGATGGATGATGGATGGATGGATGGATGGATGGATGGATGGATGGATGGATGGATGGATGGATGGATGATGGATGGATGATGGAAGGATGGATGGATGGATGATGGATGGATGGATGATGGATGGATGGATGATGGAAGGATGGATGGATGGATGGATGATGGATGGATGATGGATGGATGGATGATGGATGGATGGATGGATGGATGGATGGATGGATGGATGGATGGATGATGGAAGGATGGATGGAAGGATGGATGATGGAAGGATGGATGGATGGATGATGGATGGATTTTATGGGATCAGGCTGACTGAGAGAGGATCCCACCCCAAGTCTAGGAACAGGAAGCCACCCAGATCCCCCAGTTCCGGACTGGGAGAGGCCATTCCAGCAGGGAAGGAGGCTGCTGCGTTCCCACCCACCCCCACAGGCTCTCCTTGGCTTTTCCATGGGGCTGCACCCCCCTCTCCTCTCCAAACCCTGCCCAGGCTTGCTGGGACCTGCTGTGACAGGTCCTGGGCACACTCAGGGGTGCCACATCCTGAGGGCCCTTGGAGGGGACACAGCTGTGGTGCTGTGGCTGCAGCCACACCGGGAACAGGAATCCTGGGCCTGCAAAGCAAACAGGATCTGGCAGCCAGGTCCTGGTAGATGGAGATCATCCGATCATCCAGCTCCTGGTGGGACCATCTCCAGCCTGGGAGCACCTCCAGGGGATGGGGGTGTGCCCATGGCCCCGGGAAACCTTTCCAGGAGCTGGGACATCCCAGCCCTTGGTGGCCCGGGCTGTCCCTGGGATAGGGACAGCTCTGGTCACTCCTGTTCCACAATGACACAGGACAGGGACAGCTCTGGTCACTCCTGTGACACAGTGACACAGCACAGGGACAGCTCTGGTCACTCCTGTTCCACAATGACACAGGACAGGGACTGCTCTGGTCACTCCTGTGACACAGCACAGGGACAGCTCTGGTCACTCCTGTGACACAGTGACACAGCACAGGGACAGCTCTGGTCACTCCTGTGACACAGCACAGGGACAGCTCTGGTCACTCCTGTGACACAGTGACACAGCACAGGGACAGCTCTGGTCACTCCTGTGACACAGCACAGGGACAGCTCTGGTCACTCCTGTGACACAGTGACACAGCACAGGGACAGCTCTGGTCACTCCTGTTCCACAATGACACAGGACAGGGACTGCTCTGGTCACTCCTGTGACACAGCACAGGGACAGCTCTGGTCACTTCCCCCAGCAGTGACACAGGACAGGGATTTTGGCAAAGCCATCCAGACCCCATGAGTGCAAAGTGCTGTGTGTGGCACTGCTATGCCTTGTGTGGCACTGCCATCCCCTGTGTCACTGCTGTGGCCTGTGTCACTGCCATGTCCTGTGTGACACTGCCATTGTTGTGTGTCATTGCAATGCTCTGTGTGTCACTGCCATCCACTGTGTCACTGCCATGCCCTGTGTGTCACTGCCATCCCCTGTGTCACTGCCATCCCCTGTGTCACTGCCATGTCCCTGTGTCACTGCCATTGTTGTGTGTCACTGCCATGTCCCTGTGTCACTGCCATCTACTGTGTCACTGCCATCCCCTGTGTCACTGCCCTGCCCTGTGTGTCACTGCCATCCCCTGTGTCACTGCCATGCCCTGTGTGTCACTGCCATCCACTGTGTCACTGCCATCCCCTGTGTCATTGCCCTGCCCTCTGGGGGCAGACCCTCCCTCACCCCTGACCCTGAAACCCCCCGGGGGTGCTGTGGGGAGCAGGGGGAGCATCTCAGGGCTGATCCCAGGGCTGGTTTGGGTTTATCCCATTGGCAACCTCAAGAAGAGCTGGGACCCCATTTTTAGGGTCAGCCAGAGCTCCTGGGCCTGGTTCAGCTTTATCCCCTTGGCAGCTCCCAGAAGAGCTGGCACCCCGTTTTAGGGTCAGCCAGAGCTCCCGGGGCTCATTTGGGTTTATCCCACTGGCAGCTTCAAGAAGAGCTGGCACACTGTTGTTTTTAGGGTCAGCCAGAGCTCCCCATGCTTTGGGGTGAGATTGGTGTCCTGTTCATGTTCCCCCACCAGGGCTATCAGGTGTCACCTCAGAAATGCTCATTCCAGCAGAAATGTCTTTGCTGGGGAATTTCCCCATGGGAAATGGCACATCCAGCCCGGGGGGCACCGCAGTGTGACCCCCCCAGCCCCTCAGCACCATCCCCTGCCAGCCTGCAGGGCCAGGAAACCTCGGGGACAGGAGCTGGGGGACCCCAGGAGAGTCCCCAAAACCCCTGGGGCACCTGGCAGTGCCACATCAGGGTGGATCAGCAGAGCCAGCCACCCTCCCATCCCCAAAATCCCATCAGATGGCACCGGGACACCGCTCCAAATGTCACTTCTGACACCAAAGGTCCCACAGAGGCAAACCACTGCTGGGAATTTTCCTGCTCTCCCACTCTGCTGGGAATTTTCCTGCTCTCCCACGTGGAGCATTCCCCTGCTGGAAGCACCTGGGCACCTTCTCTGGAACCACTGGGGCTGCTTTTCCTGTGGCACGCAGGAAAACCCACCCAGGAATGGCTCAGGCTGTCCCTCCCAGCTCTGGGGACACCTCAGAGCGGGGGTTAAAGCCAATCCCGCCCCCAGGCAGGAGGAAATGAGCTTTTCCAGCGGGTTCTGCTGGATCCTGGTGGATTCCCGTGGTCTCCCCCACCCCCAAAGCTCCGAGCCCGCGGTTCCCCTCCCTCCTCCCTCGGGGAGTGGTCGGAGGGGGCCCCTGGCTGAGTCATTTATTTATTTTGCCGGTGCCATATGAAAGGCAGCCCCGGGTGTTTCCATACCAGGCGGATAGGTGCTTCCAACACTGACATTCTCCAGGAGAAAAATAGGCAGGAAAGCTCCTGGCGCAGCAGTTTTATTGTGTTAATAAGTTTGGCGTCTATAAGCACCATATGTAAATGACTGCTATAGTGCCTTGCTGCCATTTAACATTATGTTGGGGAGGTGAGCTGGAGCCAAGTCTGCAGCTTTTCCATTAATACACCACAAGCTGCCAATTCCCAAGGGGCTTTTTTCCCTCTTTTTTATTTTATTTTTTTTCTCCTTTTTTTGAAAATGGGAAAGAGCCCGGCGCCAAAATGCTGCCTCGGACCCTTCAGTTGGGTGGGAAATGGGTAAATATTGTGTTCATTCAGCCCTGGAGGCAGCTCCAGAGCTTGGAGCTGGGCTGGGAAATCCCCTTCGCTGAGTATCCCCGTCCTGGGAGAGGGGCTGAGGGTGGGAAAAGTGGGGCTGGGGTTGGGGCTTTATCCCACTGGGGTTGGGGCTTTAACCCACTGGGGTTGGGGCTTTATCCCACTGGGTTTGGGGCTTTATCCCACTGGGTTTGGGGCTTTATCCCACTGGGTTTGTGGGCTAACCCCACTGCGTTTGGGGGTTTATCCCACTGGGGTTGGGGCTTTATCCCACTGGGTTTGGGGCTTTATCCCACCGTGTTTGGGGCTTTATCCCACCATGTTTGGGGTTTATCCCACTGGGGTTGGGGCTTTATCCCACTGGGTTTGGGGCTTTATCCCACTGGGTTTGGGGGTTTATCCCACTGGGGTTGGGGCTTTATCCCACTGCGTTTGGGGCTTTATCCCACTGGGTTTGGGGCTTTATCCCACTGGGTTTGTGGGCTAACCCCACTGCGTTTGGGGGTTTATCCCACTGGGGTTGGGGCTTTATCCCACTGCGTTTGGGGCTTTATCCCACCGTGTTTGGGGCTTTATCCCACCATGTTTGGGGTTTATCCCACTGGGGTTGGGGCTTTATCCCACTGGGTTTGGGGCTTTATCCCACCATGTTTGGGGCTTTATCCCACTGGATTTGGGGCTTTATTCCACTGGGTTTGGGGGTTTGTCCCACTGGCTTTGGGGCTTTATCCCACCATGTTTGGGGGTTTATCCCACCGTGTTTGGGGCTTTATCCCACTGGGTTTGGGGCTTTATCCCACCATGTTTGGGGCTTTATCCCACTGGATTTGGGGCTTTATCCCACTGGGTTTGGGGGTTTGTCCCACTGGGTTTGGGGCTTTATCCCACCATGTTTGGGGGTTTATCCCACTGGGTTTGGGGCTTTATTCCACTGGCTTTGGGGCTTTATCCTACCGTGTTTGGGGCTTTATCCCACCGTGTTTGGGGCTTTATCCCACAGTGTTTGGGGGTTAATCCCACCGTGTTTGGGGCTTTATCCCACAGTGTTTGGGGGTTTATCCCACCGTGTTTGCGGCTTTATCCTACCGTGTTTGGGGGTTTAACCCACTGTGTTTGTGGGTCAATCCCTGCTCCCCCTTCCCCGACAAGCAGGGAGGAAAAAGGAAAAAAACCAAGGGAGAAAAATGGCAATGTGAAGTGCCATGAGTTTGTTCCTCGTGCGAGGGATTTGCAGGGAGTTTGTGCTGAATCGATGGCTCCGTGCAGTCATATGGATGGCAGGCTCCCAGCCATTATTAGTGTAAACAGATTTGTGAGCAGTATATTTAGCTGTTCCATATTGCTTTTAGGAAATGTGCACATTTCCATGGCACACACTTGCAGAGGGCCATACCCTGCCACGGCTCTGCAGGTGGGGACAGAGCCCCCCGAGCCTCCTGGGCTGCCCCAAACTCTGCCCCACGAGCTGCTCAGAGGGGTTTGGGTGCCCTCCTGCTGCCTGCTGGCTGTCCCACCCGTGTGTCACCTGGAGGGGACAGCCTGGCCAGGCCACGCTGCTCCCTGAGGTGGCAGAGCTGGGCTGCAGCTCCTGCAGGGGGTGGTGGCAGCAGCAGAGCCCCTGGGGGTGCCCAGGGTGCGTTTGGGGCTCCAGGGCACACAGCCCTGCCCAGAGCTCTGTGGTGGGGTGAGCTGGGGGATCCTCAGGGGCACTGCCAGGCTGGGGGCACCCAGGGAATGCTCTGGGAAACAGGTGAGACAGCCAGCCATGGAACACTCCGGGAAACAGGTGACACAGACAGCCAGGGACTGTGCCGTGATCCAGGTGACACAGACATCCAGGGAATGTGCCGTGATCCAGGGGACACAGACATCCAGGGAATGTTCTGGGATCCAGGGGACACAGACATCCAGGGAATGCTCTGGGATCCAGGGGACACAGACAGCCAGGGATTGTGCCATGATCCAGGTGACACAGCCACGCAGGGAATGCTCTGGGATCCAGGGGACACAGACAGCCAGGGAACACTCTGGGAAATGGGTGACAGACACCCAGGGAATGCTCTGGGAAACAGGTGACACAGACATTCAGGGACTGTGCCAGGATCCAGGTGACACAGCCACCCATGGAACACTCTGGGATCCAGGTGGCACAGCAACTAGGGATTGTGCCAGGATCCAGGTGACACAGACAGCCAGGGATTGTGCCAGGATCCAGGTGACACAGTCACCCAGTGACCCCTCTGGGACACAGGTGACACAGCCACCCACAGGCCATGGCAGGGTGCAGGTGACACAGACACAGGCCCCCACATGCCAAGGTCACAGCAGCCACATCCCCACTTCCCCCTGTGCCGGGAGGGCTCCAGTCCCTCCTGCCCCTCTAAAGAGCAAGCCCAGCTCCAGGGTGAGCCCCGTGGGTCCTGTGGGATGGATCCTGTCCCCAAATCCTTCCAGGATCCCGTTTCCCACAGGAGCCAGTGGGACCAGCCCCTCGGAGCCCCCCCAGCCCGCGGGCACAGCGGGAATGTGGCACAGCCCCTGTGCCAGGCAGGGGGCACCGAGTGGCCCCAGGGGCTTTGCTGCTCTGCCTTCCCATTGCTGCTCTCCCCTTGCTGGTTCTTTTCCTTTGCTGTTTTCCCTTCGCAGTTTTCCCTTTCCTGCTCTCCCTCCGCTGCTCTCCCTTTGCCGCTTTCCCCTTGCTGTGTTTCCCCCCTTTCCTGTTTCCCTTTCCCGCTTTCCCTTTGCTGCTTTCCCCTTGCAGTTCCCCTTTGCTGCTCTCCTCTTGCAGTTTTCCCTTCAATGTTCTCCCTTCTCTGCTCTCCCTTTCCTGCTCTCCCCTTGCAGTTTTCCCTTTGCCTCTCCCCTTGCAGTTTTCCCTTTGCCTCTCTCCCCTTGCAGTTTTCCCTTCGCTGCTCTCCCTGACTGCTTTCCCCTTGCTGGTTTTTTCCCCCTTGCTGCTCTCCCCTTGCAGTTTTCCCTTTCCTGCTCTCCCTTTCCTGCTCTCCCCTTGCAGTTTCCCTCCGCTGCTCTCCCTCTCCAGCCCTTGTCCCACAATAGCGGCTGGCCCGGCAGCCCGGCAGAGGCTGGCAGGGCACGGGAGAGGCTGGCACGGCACGGGAGAGGATGGCAGGGCACGGGAGAGGATGGCACGGCACGGGAGAGGATGGCAGGGCACGGGAGAGGATGGCAGGGCACGGGAGAGGATGGCAGGGCACGGGAGAGCCTGGCCCAGCCCGGGAGAGCCTGGCAGGGCACGGGAGAGGCTGGCACGGCACGGGAGAGCCTGGCCCAGCCCGGGAGAGGCTGGCACGGCACGGGAGAGCCTGGCCCAGCCCGGGAGAGCCTGGCAGGGCACGGGAGAGGATTGCAGGGCACGGGAGAGGCTGGGCCAGCCCGGGAGAGCCTGGCCCAGCACGGGAGAGCCTGGCCCAGCCCGGGAGAGCCTGGCACGGCATCCCAGGAGACGCTGGCACGGCTGGCCCGGGAGAGCCTGGCACGGCTGGCCCGGCAGCCCGGGAGAGGCTTCTCCAGCCTGGCAGAGCCTGGCACGCCATCCCAGGAGAGGCTGGCACGGCAGCCCGGCAGAGGCTGGCCCAGCCCGGCTACCATGGCTACCCATCCCCGGCGGAGGCATCCGGGCTCGGGGGGAGCCGCCGGCCCCTTTCATGCCGCAGAAAGCCGCGACATCAGCGCTCTCTTGTTGGATGTCACCGTCTCCCTCCCAGCGGCGTGAAAAATCAATTAGGAAGAATTAGCGACGTGTCACCGGGGCTCGGGAGGGGACAATCGCGGGGCCCGTCCTGCGCACCGAGACGCGGCTCTGTGTCACCGCTCCGTGTCACCGCTCTGTGTCGCCGCTGTCCCCAGCGCCCTGGCACCGCTCCAGCCGCAAGGGAGGGATGCCCAGGCACCCAAATCCTTTGGGATGCGGATTCCCAGGCGGGCACAGGGAGTGGGGTCACTCCAGCTCTCCCTGCCTCGCTTGCTCCATCCCTGCGAGGGCTTTGGCGGCCCCGCAGCATCCCCGGCTGGAGGTGGCGTTCCCGCGGCTCCGGGGCTGGAATGGCTCTCTGGGAATGTGACTCGCACCGTGTCGCCTCTTTTCCCTCCTCTTCCCATGTGCGTGTGTATATATATAAACCAGAAAGGGAAAAAAAAATTCCCAAACTCTGATTAAAATCCCTTTTTTTATTCACCTGCCCATCTTTCCTGTCTGCATCTCCCCTTCTATCCAAACTCATAATTAATCGCTCAAGGCAAAAGTAATGAATGTTAATTGGCCATCTGTACAAAGACTAATTAAAATCTACCATGCTGGGGATTAAAACATACCTATAGCAACTGCCTGAATTGAGAATGAGACAGAGGAGAGATTGAGAAAACAGCTGAAAGGCTTGTGCAAAACGCAATCTCGCTTAGGTGTGAGATGAGTTGCAGCTCCGAGATCTGAGATGCTTTATTATTAAATTAAAAAAAAAAAAAAAAACACAACCAAAAAAAAACCGGGGAGCGGGGGGGAGGGTGAGGAAGAAACTTCTGAGCTGGGAGCTGGTTTAATGGGAAGAAAGGCCGCGGGGGATTTCAAAGGAGGAGTGACCCCAACATTTCGCGTCGGGTTTGGAGGAGGATAAAAACTGCCCGCTCCCCTCCCCGCCCGCAGGAAATATTCGGTGGCGTTTGCAGCTTTTTTAGGGGTTGTGGCTGTGAATAAAGGGAGTGGGGAGAGCAGTCTTGCATGGATTTGGGGGTGAGGGATGGAGCAGGAGATGGGGCACGGCCGGGGCTGTGCCCGCTCTGCCCTCGGCCGCCCCATCCCCTCTTTTGTCCCAAAGCCGCGGCTTTTCAGAGCGGCCGCCCCTTTGTTGGAGCCTTTGGGAGTCGGGGGAATGTTCCCAAACGAAGAAGCGGCAATGACGGCTCCCAGAGCTGCTCTTCCTCCTCCTCTTCCTCCTCCTCCTCGGGGCTGCGGCCCCACGGATCCCCCGATCCCTCCCCGTGCTGCTGCCGAGCCGGCTCCATCCCACCTGCCCAGGTGTCCCCTCCGGCGCTGGTGACACCGCTGGGGGTGGCAGGAGGAGCGCAGGGCTCCCGGGGGATGCTGAGGGGTGACAGGGAGGCTGGACCCTCACTCCGAACGGGCTCAGGGATGTGCGAAACTCAAGTTTTAAGCTCCAAAAATCAGAACCAAGCGCTCCGGCCGCAGTTTGGGCTGTTTGTGCTGGAAGTCACCGAGCTGCGGCTCCACCGCCTCGTGTCCCCGAGCAGCTGCAGGCCAGGGATGTCCCTGCACGTCCCAAACCATCCCTTTTGAGGCCCGCATCACATTCCGGGGGTGCCGGGCAGCGCCCCCCATCCCCGCCGGGGGTGTTCGGGGCGGGCGGCGGGGGCAGCCCGGGCACCGCCCCCGGGAGCGGCGGGGCTCTGCCGCCGTGCCGGGAGCTCGGGGCTCTGCTCTTGTTTTCTCAGATTCGGCTGTGTTTACTCCCAACACGAGTGACCGCCGTGGCCCCATTACGGCGGCACTGACAGCTCGGCTGACAAGTGCGCTCGCGGCAGGAATGTGAATGCGGCTCCCGGCCCCGCTCCGCTCCGAACCGCGGCACGGCCCCGAGCGGGGACCGGCGAGCGGCACGGGCAGAGAGGGACACGGGGAGGGACACGGAGAGCGAGCCCCGGGCAGCGGCACGGGCGGAGGGTACCGGGGAGGGACACGGGGAGCAACACCGGGAGGGACACGGGCTGTGAGCCCCGGGGAGGGACACGGAGAGGGACACGGGGAGCAAGCCCTGGGGAGCCACAGGGGGAGCGGGTACCGAGGAGAGACACGGGCTGCGGGTACCGAGGAGCGACACAGGCTGCGAGCCCCGGGGAGGGACACGGAGAGGGACAGGGGGAGGGACACGGGCCGCAGGTACCGAGGAGCGACACAGGCTGCGAGCCCCGGGGAGGGACACGGCCAGCCCGAGTGGCCCCGGAGAGCGGCACGGGGAGCGGGTACCGGGGAGGGACACGGGGAGGGACACGGCCTGCCCGAGCGGCCCCGGGGAGCCACACGGGGAGCGGGGACACGGGGAGAGACACGGGGAGCAACACCGGGAGGGACACGGGGAGCGAGCCCCGGGGAGAGACACGGCCCGCCCGAGCGGCCCTGGGGAGCCACACGGGCAGGGACACGGGGAGGGACACGCGGAGAGACACGGGCTGCGGGTACTGGGGATGGACACGGAGAGGAACACGGGGAGGGACACGGGGAACCAGTCCCGGGGAGGCACACGGGGAGCGAGCCCCGGGCGGGGACACGGGGAGCGAGTAGCGGGCAGGGACACGGCCTGCCTGAGCGGCCCTGGGGAGCCACAGGGGAGGGACACGGGCCGCAGGTACCGGGGAGGGACACAGGCTGCGAGTCCCGCGGAGGGACACGGGGAGGGACACGGGGAGCGAGCTCCGGGGAGGGCTGCAGGAACCGGGGAGGGGCAAGGCCCGCCCGAACGGCCCCGGGCAGCCACACGGGGAGGGACACGGGGAGCAACACCGGGAGGAGCACAGGCTGCGAGCCCCGGGGAGGGACACAGAGAGGGCCACGGGCTGCAGGTACCGGGGAGGGATGCGGGGAGAGAGCCCCGGGGAGGGACACGGGCTGTGAGCCCCGGGGCATCCCGCTCGGGTGGGAGCAGCGCAGGGAGATCGCCCTTCCTGCCTCAACTTGGAGCTGGAGTCTTCCAAAAGCATGGGAAGGACAGGGATTCACTGGGATCATCAGCACAGGAGGGATGGGCATGGTTTTCTCTCCCTTTCTGTCTGAACTCAGAACTGGGATCTTCCTGAGCCTGCCAGGATCGGGATCCCAGCAGGATGGGAATGCCAGGAATTCATCCCGTGGGATTGTCCCGTGTACAGCAGAGATGAGAGCTTGGTCCCTTTTTCTGTCTGAACCCAGAGCTGAGGATCTTTCAGGGCTTCCTGGCATCCCTAAGTCCCTGGAGGGACAGGGATTCACTGGGCTCATCCCGTGTTTGGGAAAGGGCTGAGCCACCAGCACAGGAGGGATGGACGGGATTTTCTCACCCTTTATGCCTGAACTCAGAGCTGGGATCTTCCTGAGCCTGCCAGGATCGGGATCCCAGCAGGATGGGAATGCCAGGGATTCTCTGGGAGCATCCAGTGCTCAGGAAGGTTTTGAGGGCAGGTGGAGGATGAGGAGTGCAGGTGTGCTGGATGTGCCTGGCTCACCTGGTGTTGGATTCAGGTTTTTATTTATTTGGAGATGGGGAAATTGAGAAGTGTTTTAAAAACTGCTGCCCAGGGCAGGGGGTTGGGGCTGGATGACCTTTTAGGTCCATTCCAACCAAACCCTTCTGGGATTCCAGGATTCAGGGAAGGAGGCTTGAAATGCACAAGGCTGAGCAAGACAGAGTCTGGCTTTGGGTGGTGTACAGAAAAACCAAGGGAAAACCAATTTCTGCAGCTTTTCCCACTGGCATGGGGGTGGCAGGGCCCACTCCAACCCCTGCTGGGATTGGTAGGTCCAGACCAGCTCCAGGCGCCATGCCAAAGTCAGGATCCAGCCCTAGGCCCAGCTTGGATCCAGCCCTAGGCCCAGCCTGGATCCAGCCCTAGGCCCAGCCTGGATACAGCCCTAGGCCCAGCATTGGATCCAGCCCTAGGCCCAGCCTGGATCCAGCCCTAGGCCCAGCTTGGATCCGTCCCTAGTCCCATCTTGGATCCGTCCCTAGTCCCAGTTTGCATCCAGCCCTAGGCCCAGCCTGGATCCAGCCCTAGGCCCAGCTTGGATCCGTCCCTAGTCCCATCTTGGATCCGTCCCTAGTCCCAGTTTGCATCCAGCCCTAGGCCCAGCCTGGATCCAGCCCTAGGCCCATCTTGGATCCAGCCCTAGGCCCAGCCTGGATCCAGCCCTAGGCCAAGTTTGGATCCAGCCCTAGGCCCAGCTTGGATCCAGCCCTAGGCCCAGCCTGGATCCAGCCCTAGGCCCAGCCTGGATACAGCCCTAGGCCCAGCCTGGATCCAGCCCTAGGCCCATCTTGGATCCAGCCCTAATCCCAGCTTGGATCCGTCCCTAGTCCCAGCTTGGATCCAGCCCTAATCCCAGCTTGGATCCAGCCCTAATCCCAGCTTGGATCCGTCCCTAGTCCCAGTTTGGATCCAGCCCTAGGCCCAGCTTGGATCCAGCCCTAGTCCCATTTTAGATCCATCCCTGGGCCCACCTTGGATCCAGCCCTAATCCCACGTTAGATCCATCCCTAGGCCCAGCTTGGATCCACCCCTAGGCCCAGCTCAGCTCCAGCCTAGCTCAGCTGCTGTGCCTGCACAGCTCAAGGTGGTTTAATTAATCACAGATCGTTTCTGCACTGCCTCCTCATTAACCTCCACAGCAAACGAATTAATTACTCATTAAGGCAGGGAAGCTCTCTGGGCCAGGACAGCTCAGCCCCGAGCTCTGCTCTGCTCAGCCCTGGGTTAATCTGTGAGCTCCTCGCTGGCCTCGTTACCCATTAATGGGGCCCTGACCCATCAAAGCCTTTGGGATGGGGGGACCTCAAGGATCACCTTGTTCCATGGGCAGGGACACCTCCCACTGTCCCAGGTGGAGGAAGGATTCCAAATTCCACACAGGAATCCTGGAATAGCCCAATGGGAAGGATTCCATACTCCACACAGGAATTCTGGAATGTCCCAATGGGAAGAATTCCATATTCCAAATAGGAATCCTGGAATGCCCCGATGGGAAGAATTCCATATTCCACAGGGAATCCTGAAATATCCCAGTGGGAAGAATTCCACATTCTAAATATGAATCCTAGAATGTCGTGATCAGAAGAATTCCATATTCCAAATATTAATCCTGGAATGCCCAATGGGAAGGAACCCAGAGGATCTGGGATGCAGCTCCTGGCCCTGCAGGGAAAATCCCTCCCCAGCATCCCTGGAGCCCCAGCAGCCTCAGGAATGGGATCATTCCCTGGATACCTGGGAACCCAGCAGGGAGCTGCTCCTGTGCCATGGACCAGGAGAGTCACTGCAGGGAATGATCACAGCCAGGGAACACCAGGAGATGCTGGAAACCCAGAAACCCCTGGAGAGAGGCAGTGGGGAGAGAAGGACCTGAGAGAATCCATGGAATGGGCTGGGAAGGACCCTAAATCCCATTCCCATTCCATCCCATCCATGGCAGGAGGATGATTCCATGATCCCAGGTGGATCCAAGCCCCAGTGTCCAGCCTGGCCTTGGGCACTGCCAGGGATCCAGGGGCAGCCCCAGCAAATCTGGGAATTCCAGCCCAGGCAGGAATTCCTTGCCAAGATCCCAGCCCAATCTCCCCTTTCCCAGTGGGAGCCATTCCCTGGCTCCTGTCCCTGCAGGCCTTGTCCCCAGCCCCTCTGCAGCTCTCCTGGAGCCCCTGCAGGCCCTGCCAGGGGCTCTGAGCTCTGCCTGGAGCCTTCCCTTCTCCAGGGGAGCATTCCCAGCTCTGCCAGCCTGGCTCCAGAGCAGAGGGGCTCCAGCCCTGCAGCAGCTCCGGGGCCTCCTCTGGGCTCTCTCCAGCAGCTCCACGTCCTCCTGCTGTTGGCCCCAGGGCTGGGGCAGCTCTGCAGGTGGGCTCTCACCTCAGGGAGGGGCACAGGGACACAATTCCCACCTTGCCTGTGGCAGCAGCCCGGGCTGGGGCAGCTCTGCAGGTGTGGCCTCACCTGAGGGCAGAACCCCCCGTGCTGGAGCTGCTTCTGAGGCCACCAAAACCAGGGGACAGCGAGGAGGGGACGTGGCTGGACATGGCTCCCAGGGCTGAGAATGAGGACGGACAGAGGGACAGGAAAGGGACAGGCAGTGGCTCCAGCCCCCAGGAGGAGCCTCTGTGAGGACCCAGCTCAGCAGGAAGGGGTTTGTTGTTCCATCACTCAGGTTCGCTCCTGCCCATCCCTGCACAGCTCCAGGACATCCCAAACAGCTCCAGGACATCCCAGCACAGCTCCAGGACATCCCAAACAGCTCCAGGACATCCCAAACAGCTCCAGAACATCCCAAACAGCTCCAGGACATCCCAAACAGCTCCAGGACATCCCAAACAGCTCCTGGCTTGTGCCTTTGGATGCAGGACGTGTCTCCAGGGCCATCCCCGGGGCTGTGCATGGTGGGGGTCCCTGTGTGGGCACCACCAGCCCTTTCCCCCTGTCACCCTGATTTTTTAAGATTTTTGTAGCCTTCTGATGTTGACATTCTTGTAACAAACTTTCTCGCCCACTTTCTGTAAATAACTCATTGTTCTTTTATGGAGGAGGAGAAATCTGATGGACTGTTGGTTCGTCCAGTGTCATTGGAGAGGTGGCACTGTCACCCTGCAATCCCCTGTCACTTTTGGAAATCTATAAATGCTGGAATCAGAAAATAAAAACTTTTTTTTTCCACCTTGGTGTGGGCTTGTTTTGGGTCCTTTAGTGTCACCCCCCTGGCAGGGCAGCAGCTCCTGAGTCCCACAGTGCCATCCTGGGTCCTTTAGTGCCATCCTGGGTCCTTTAATGCCACCCCCCTGGCAGGGCAGCCATTCCTGGGTCCCACAGTGCCATCCTGGGTCCCACAGTGCCATCCTGGGTCCTTCAGTGCCATCCTGGGTCCTTTAGTGCCATCCTGGGTCCCACAGTGCCATCCTGGGTCCCACAGTGCCACCCCCCTGGCAGGGCAGCAGCTCCTGCACCTTTGGCCCCGGGCACCAAGGGGCTGGAAAAGCCAAGCTCAGCATTTCTGGGCTCAGGGAAAGGGAGGAGGCCCCTCAGGAGGGGCACAGGGGCTCCTGCTTTGGGAGGGGTCAGGGCTGAGCTGGGTTTCATTCTGCTCTCCTGCCCCAAACTGCTCCTGTAGCATTTTGTAGGGATTTCAGCCCAGGAGGCACCTGCACAGCTCCTGCTGCACTGCCCAGGGGGAAGGAAAAGGGGAGGAAAGAGGGAAAAGCGATAAAATGCCCTGCACGGGGTTTTGCTGCTGCAGGCAGAGTGGGAAGCTGTGGAATTTGGGGGGAAATCAGAACTGCCTGAGGGACACCCCAGGGCTGGAGGGTTTTGGGCTTGAAAGCTGCGCTCAGTTCCCAGCAGGAATTTCTCTCTCTACAAGGCCTTTAAGGATAAACTGTCCAGGTAAGAAACGACACCTGAATTATTTTTACTTTTAACCCCATGGCCTGCAATGGAGACTTTTTTATCCAATGACACAAAATCACCCCAAACCCATGGAGGAGGAGGAGAAGGAGAAGGAGAAGGAGAAGGAGAAGGAGAAGGAGAAGGAGAAGGAGAAGGAGAAGAAGAAGAAAGAGAGGAGAAGGAGAAGGAGAAAGAGAAAGAGAAAGAGAAAGAGAAAGAGAAAGAGAAAGAGAAAGAGAAAGAGAAAGAGAAAGAGAAAGAGAAGGAGGAGATGTAGGAGAGCTCATTTTGGGCTCACTCCCTGCAGGGTTCAGCCCTAGCCCAGGACACAGCGCTGCCCAAATCCCGTGGCTCCCCAGGGGACACACGGATCCATTGGGACACACCTGCCCAGGTGAGCTGCGGGAATTAGGAGAGCTCTGGGGAGCTCCAAACTCCTTTATTTTTAACACCCTTTTGTATTTCCCCTCCTCGAGCCTCTGGCAAAGGCCCCGGCGGCGGGACGCGGGTCCCTAATTCCAAAATGATCCCAAAAGATGGGTGTGGAGGCAGGAGGAGGCTGGAACCCCGCTCCATCCCTCCCCACACCCCGCTGCTTTTCCGGAGGCATTCCCGGGCCAGCCGGGCTCTGTTCCCCGGTCTCGGGACGCCCTCAGCTGGTGACGGAAAATGCCGGGAAAGGGAAATAAAAGTTATTGTGGCATTTTGTCCTCTCATCCCGCAGCACCGCCGGGACACGGGCTGCTTCCCCGGGAAAGGGAACGCTGGGACTCAGAGACTCAGAGAAGCCTGGCACCCTGAATGGTCCTTGTACCCAGGGGACGCTGGCACCCAGGGGATGTTGGTACCCAGGGGACGCTGGTACCCCGGGGATGTTGGTACCCAGGTGTGGAATCTTACTTTCTTCTTGCCAAGGTCGGGATTAAATGCCTGAGATGGCATTTCTTACTCAGATTCTTATCAGTTCTTATCTCTGTCCCAGTCTCACAGACCCGGAGTTCTGCAGCACTGCACTCCAACACACTAAAAACGGAGCCCTGTCTCTCTCTGCAAGGCTTCTTAAGGATAAACAGTCCAATTAAGAAATGACACCTGAATAATTTCCACTTTTAACCCAATACCCAATGACCTCTGCCCTGCAATGGGGACTTTTTATCCAATGACACAAAATCTCCCAAACCCATGGAGGAGAAGGAGAAGGAGAAGGAGAAGGAGAAGGAGAAGGAGAAGGAGAAGGAGAAGGAGAAGGAGAAGGAGAAGGAGAAGGAGAAGGAGAAGGAGAAGGAGAAGGAACAGCCTCCACCCCAAACCCTCCATCCTGCTCTGTATATATCACTACATTCTAAACCATTAAACTCTGAGTTTCCCCCCTGTGATATCACACACTTCTATTCAAACCCCACACCCACAATCCCAGTTCCCCCATTCCATTCTGGAAGCTTCTCCAGGGCCTCAGGTCAGTGCAGTGTTCTCTGGGGGTCAGTGCCTGGCAGCACAGAAAGTCTGGAATTCTCAGCGCCCAGGGTTCCAACACCCAGGGGATGCTGACACCCCGGAATGGTGACACCAGGGGCTGTTGGTACCTGTGAATGGTCCCTGGAAATGACCCAGGGCCAGCACAGGGGACATGGACCTGTCCCAGCAGGGTCAGAGGAGACCCTGGAGCTGCCCTGGAGCCAGGCTGGGAGAGCTGGGAATGTTCCCCTGGAGAAGGGAAAATTCCAGGGAATGCTCAGAGCCCCTGCAGGGGCTCCAGGAGAGCTGCAGAGGGGCTGGGGACAAGGCCTGCAGGGACAGGAGCCAGGGAATGGCTCCCACTGGGAAAGGGGAGATTGGGCTGGGATCTTGGCAAGGAATTCCTGCCTGGGCTGGAATTCCCAGATTTGCTGGGGCTGCCCCTGGATCCCTGGCAGTGCCCGAGGCCAGGTTGGACACTGGGGCTTGGATCCACCTGGGACAATGGGAGGTGTCCCTGCCCATGGATGGGGTGGAATGAGGTGACCAAACCAAAACCATTCCAAGATTCTGGAGCCCCTCTGCTCTGGCAGAGCTGGGAATGCTCCCCTGGAGAAGGGAAGGCTCCAGGCAGAGCTCAGAGCCCCTGGCAGGGCCTGCAGGGGCTCCAGGAGAGCTGCAGAGGGGCTGGGGACAAGGGACAGAGGGACAGGGCACAGGGAATGCCCAGGGGACAGGAAAATTGGGATCTTGGGAAGCTCTGAGGTTCTTTTATGCAGAACCAGATCCCAAAATATTCCTGCCCAAGAGGGGATGGGAAAAGCCCCAGGGATACAGGTGAGGAGGGGGGGGAGATATTTCAGCAGCAGCCAGCCCAGGGAGGCTTCCCAGCCCCATAAACCCCAGCAGGAATCAAATCCCAACATTCCCAGTGCCAGGGCTGGGAGCTCAGAGGGATTTTTGCTAATGAAAATCCCAGGCAGGGAGGAAAGCTGAAAGCAGGCAGCAGGGCTGGCTGGGGAGGAGGGATTTAGGAGCTTGGCAGGATTAAATGAACACAGAATTAATGAAAGGGCTCAGAGAGGGGAGGCCAGGACTCCAGGAGGGAATTCTGGTGCCTTGCTGGGTGAAGCCAGTGCTTAACCCAGGATGCTCCTCCCTCCCTGGCAGGAATTCACCCACCCCCAAAGACACAGCAGAAACCCCAGGGCAGACAGGCCTCAGGATCTGAATGATTTTAGAATTTTAATGACTGGAGAGCCAGGGGGGCAAAAGCTGAGCTGCAGGGTTGGGGTGGAGGGGGCACAGAGGGGCATTTCCAGGTCACATTTCAGAGCTTCAAAACAACTTTTCTGCATCAGCTTTCCAGAGGAAAAGTCTCTGTGTGTCTGTGCCTGCTGGATGATGGGAAAATGACCAAAAAAACCCCATAAATAGTTAAAAGGAAGAGGCTGAAGCCCCAAAGCAAGGCTTGGACCCCAAACCTGCAAGGGCAGCAGGGCAGGAAGTCGGGGCTGTGCCTTTGCTGTGTGCTTTGCTCAGTTTCTGTGAGCTGGTGCCCCAGGCAGGCTCCCGAAAGCCCCAATTCCTGCGAGGCTGCTCCCTCTCCTGGTGCTCACTGGCGTTGGTGGGAGAGCGCCGGGAGAGGCTTTGCTGCTCTTTGAGCAGAGCCCAGCCCCGGGCAGCAGGGACAGAGCCAGGGCTCCAGGACTGTCACTGATATTCCTGGGAAATCCCTTGGCCAGCATTGCCCTCCGGAGAGGCCTCAGAAATAAATATCACCAAGAATTCTCTGATTGCTTGCAATGTGCTTTGGAGGCTGCTCACCCACTGGTGCATTTTGGTTGGTTCCATGTGAATTGTTCTTAATTAATGAGCAATCCCAGTCCAGCTGTGTCAGACTCTGGTCAGCCACAAGATTTTATTATTTCTTATATTATTTATATGATTCCTTTCTACCTTTCTGATGTCTCCTTTCTCTTTTCTTTAGTATCGCTTTAGTATATAATTTTCATATCATATCATATCATATCATATCAGCTTTCTGAAGCATGGAATCAAGATTCCCATCTCTTCCCTCATTCTGTGGGTCCTCAAACACCCCACAGGGGACATCCCCAGCCCAGGAACGGCTCCTTGGGGACAAAGGGGACACACATGGGGACACAGCTCCTGCCGGGGCTCCAGGACTGTCACTGATATTCCTGGGAAATCCCTTGGCCAGCATTGCCCTCCTGAGAGGCCTCAGAAATAAATATCACCAAGAATTCTCTGATTGCTTGCAATGTGCTCTGGAGGCTGCTCACCCACTGGTGCATCCTTGGTTGGTTCCATGTGAACTGTTCTTAATTAATGAGCAATCCCAGTCCAGCTGTGTCAGACTCTGGTCAGCCACAAGATTTTATTATTTCTTATATTATTTATATGATTCCTTTCTACCTTTCTGATGTCTCCTTTCTCTTTTCTTTAGTATCGCTTTAGTATATAATTTTCATATCATATCATATCATATCATATCATATCATATCAGCTTTCTGAAGCATGGAATCAAGATTCCCATCTCTTCCCTCATTCTGTGGGTCCTCAAACACCCCACAGGGGACATCCCCAGCCCAGGAACGGCTCCTTGGGGACAAAGGGGACACACATGGGGACACAGCTCCTGCCGGGGCTCCAGGACTGTCACTGATATTCCTGGGAAATCCCTTGGCCAGCATTGCCCTCCTGAGAAGCCTCAGAAATAAATATCACCAAGAATTCTCTGATTGCTTGCAATGTGCTCTGGAGGCTGCTCACCCACTGGTGCATCCTTGGTTGGTTCCATGTGAATTGTTCTTAATTAATGAGCAATCCCAGTCCAGCTGTGTCAGACTCTGGTCAGCCACAAGATTTTATTATTTCTTATATTGTTTATGATTTATATTATTCCTTTCTACCTTTCTGAAGTCTCCTTTCTCTTTTCTTTAGTATAGCTTTAGTATATAATTTTCATATCATATCATATCATATCAGCTTTCTGAAGCATGGAATCAAGATTCCCATCTCTTCCCTCATTCTGTGGACCCTCAAACACCCCACAAGGGACATCCCCAGCCCAGGAACGGCTCCTTGGGGACAAAGGGGACACACATGGGGACACAGCTCCTGCTGGGGCCCCAGGGATTGTCACTGATATTCCTGGGAAATCCCTTCGCCAGCATTGCCCTCCTGAGAGGCCTCAGAAATAAATATAACCAAGAATTCTCTGATTGCTTGCAATGTGCTCTGGAGGCTGCTCACCCACTGGTGCATTTTGGTTGGTTCCATGTGGATTTTTCTTAATTAATGAGCAATCCCAGTCCAGCTGTGTCAGACTCTGGTCAGCCACAAGATTTTATTATTTCTTATATTGTTTACATGATTCCTTTCTACCTTTCTGAAGTCTCCTTTCTCTTTTCTTTAGTATAGCTTTAGTATATAATTTTCATATAATATCATATCATATCAGCTTTCTGAAGCATGGAATCAAGATTCCCATCTCTTCCCTCATTCTGTGGACCCTCAAACACCCCACAGGGGACATCCCCAGGCCAGGAACGGCTCCTTGGGGACACAGATCCTGCTGGGGCCTCTGTGGGGCTGGCACAGCCCTTGCGGTGCCTTTGGCTCCCACAGACTCCTGAGTTTGAGCCTTCCAGGGAAAATTCCATCAGGACAAATCCCAAATCCCTGGGAATGAGGGACTGCAGCCCTGCCAGTGAGGGCTCAGCAGCAGGACAAGGCACACAGGGGCCCACAAGGGCACCACAAGGCACACAGAGACCAAAAAGGGCACCAAAAGGCACACAGAGACCAAAAAGGGCACTAAAAGGCACACAGAGACCAAAAAGGGCACCAAAGGGCACACAGAGATGTCCTTAAAGCCTCCCAGATCTCAGGATTTGAACAAGGTCCTGCTGGAGGCACCGGGGAAAGGCTCAGCTGGAAGCAGAGCAGGGAGGCAAAGGCGGAGGGGCTCAGATGTCAAAGAAATCCACGTGTGCTCCGGAGGGAAAGGAATCCTCCTGCAGGAGCTGGAGCAGCTTCTGGGCTGACACAGAGCTTGGGATGAGCTGCCCCTGCTCCTGCAGCCTCTGGAAGTGCTGGCGCAGCCCAGGGTCCCCAGTCTTGCTCCGGGCCAGGAGCTGCATGTCCGTGTCCAGAGGCCCTGGGGAAAGGAAAAATCACCCCAAAAATCACTTCAGGAGAGAGGAAAATCCAGGGCTTGTGTTCCCCTCTGGAGCCAGGTTGGGAGAGCTGGGAATGCTCCCCTGGAGAAGGGAAAATTCCTCAGAGTGCCTGGAGGGGCTCCAGGAGAGCTGGAGAGGGGCTGGGGACAAGGCCTGCAGGGACAGGAGCCAGGGAATGGCTCCCACTGGGAAAGGGGAGATTGGGCTGGGATCTTGGCAAGGAATTCCTGGCTGGGCTGGAATTCCCAGAGCAGCTGGGGCTGCCCCTGGATCCCTGGCAGTGCCCAAGGCCAGGTTGGACACTGGGGCTTGGATCCACCTGGGATCATGGAATCATCCTTGTGCCCATGCATGGGGTGGGATGGGATAATGGGATTATGGGATGGGATGGGATAACGGGATGGGATGGGATAATGGGATGGGATGGGGTTGCATAATGGGATAGGATGGGATAATGGGATGGCATGGGATAATGGGATGGGATGATGGGATGGGATAATGGGATGGCATGGGATAATGGGATGGGTTTTCAAGTCTCTTCCCCCCAACCCAGGCTGGAATTCCATGATCCTGATGGAAAAGCCAGCTGGGACATGGCCTTGGAGTGCAGCTGCTGCATCCAGCACAGGGAATTGGCCTCCCCCAGCTGTGCTGCTGGGGGCTGGAGGGGCAGGAGCAGGGCTGGGCTGCAGGAATGCCCATCCCAAAGGCAGGAGGAGGTGGACAAGCAGCAGGGAGCTGCTCTCCTCACCTGGGGCATAGTTGAGCACACGCACTCCGGGCTCCTCCAGGGCCAGCACGCGGAACATCATGTCCCTGGCAGCCTTCCCAGAGCAGTACAGGGCCCAGCTGGGGAAGGGCTCCAGGGCACACAGGGATGAGATGTTCACCACGGTCCTGCTGCAGCCTGGCCGTGCCCCAAAGGCCCTCAGGGCCGTGGAGGTCAGGCAGAGGGCAGAGCTGATGTTGAAGGAGAAGTAGGCGTTGATCTCCTCCAGGTCGGTGAGGTCCAGGAAGGATTTGGAGATGTCTCCCAAGGAGCCTGGGAATAGCAAATGTGGAATGGTTTGGGGTGGGGGGGATCTTAAAGAATGTCCTGTCACCACCCTGGCATGGCAGGGACACCTCCCACTGTCTCAGGGTGCTGCCAGTGTCCAGCCTAGCCCGGGACACCTCCAGAAAGATGGAAAATGAGTTCTTACAGATGGGATCAACCCCACAGCAGATCCCTTTGGCTGCCAGGTTCCATACCCAACACTTCCAGCCCATTTCGGGTCACAGTGGCCCAGCAGTGACAGGGGACAGGGACCTGTCCTGCCACCCCTGTGCCAATGCAAACAGCTCCCAGCCTGGAGCACAAAGTCCCCAAGGGCCACCATGGGTCCTGTGCCAGTGCAGCCCCAGATCCTGGAAGCCCTATGGAACCCAGGGCTGATTTAAAGCCACTATGGATAAAAAGGGCATTGAAGGCATTAAAGGCATGAGGAAGGACCCACAAGGTGGGGCTGGAAATTTGTCTGAAAGTTTGGATTCAGGGAGCAGGGGGATGAGAAGGTGCAGGAGGGCAACTGGAACAGCAAAACCAAAAAACTGGAGCAGCAAAGCACTGCCAGGAACCCCCCCAATTAATTCCTTTAATAAACCCCCACCGGGACAGGGGGGAAATCCCGGAGCTCCTTTTCTCTTTCGGGTTATTTGCCGGCACCCCAAGCCCGGAACCGCGCGGGGCTGCCCCGGCTGCCCCCGGGGGCGGAGGGGAGCGGCTCGGGGAGGGGACAGGGAGGGGACAGGCGGGGACAGCCGTGTCGTACCGGCGTTGTTGACCAGCAGCAGGCGGCCGAAGGACGCGTCCCGCAGCAGCTCCCGCAGGGCAGCGCCCGCCCTCCGCAGCCCCTCCTCGGAGCCCAGGTCAGCGGGCACGCACTGCACCCGCAGCCCGCTGCTGCCGGGGCCGCTCTCGGGGCCGCTCCCGGTGGCACTGCCGGTGGCCCCGGCGCGCAGCTCGGTCGCCAGCTCGGCCAGCGCATCCGCGGAGCGCGCCAGCAGCATCAGCACCGAGCCGGGCCCGAGCTGCGGCGCCAGCAGCCGCGCCAGGCTGCGGCCGAAGCCGCGGGAAGCGCCCGTCACCACGCAGGCGGTGGCGGCCCAGCGCCCCGGTCCCGGTCCCGGTCCCGGTCCCGCTCCCGCTCCCGGTGCCCGCTCCATCCCGGAACCCAGCGGAGGGGGCGTGGGAACGCGCCTGCCCACGTGACCCGCCCCATTCATGGCCCTGCCGCTTTGTGAATGGCCGCTCGGAGCGCGCGGGCAGCGCCGCCGCCTCTGATTGGTCGGCCTCAGAGGGCTCGGCCCGCTGCGGGCTCGGGGGGCGTGGTCGGGGCGGGGCGCCCCCTGGCGGCCGCTCTGAGGGGGTGCGGCTTCTGTGAGGGAGCGGCGGGGCGGGAACGGGACCGGGACCGGGACCGGGAAAGGGAAAGGGAACGGGAAAAGGAACAGGAACGGGACCGGGAATGAGCCCGGCACCAAGAACAGCCACGGGACCGGGATCGGAACCAGCAACGAGCGCGAACAGGAGCAGGTCTGGTAGTGCGGCTGCGTCCCTGGAGCGCCGGGCCTTGCCTGCCCACAGTGCGGCCGCCCCTGGCCTTTCCCCCGTTACGTTTATTCAATGCACTTTTCAGCGTATTTTTCAAATATCTTTAAATCAAATTTTTAATCTTTAAAAAAACGTTAAAATATATCTTTTTAAAAGTATATTTTTAATTTGTTTTCCCCACGGATGTAAATTCCCTTTTATTGTGCCTGCCCAGCCTTGTCACTTGCTACTCCTGCAGGGCACCAAAGCCTTCCCTCCCCTTTTCCCTCTGCAATCCCGATTTTTGGCACCCAGCACTAATACTTTACTAGGGAGTAAAAGCCCTCTCTGATCACGAAAAGCCCTAAAATCCTTTTAAAAAATAAATACCTCTGTGCATGAAGGTGCAGACAGCTTTCGGGGGGGTTTTCCAAGGAATACCTGGTCTGTATGGAATATAAGCAAGGAATACCTGGTCTGTATGCAAGGGGCTGGCAGCAGGGCTTGCATGCCCAGCTGTTCAATGCCAGGCCAGATGGTTCCAGGCAGGTAATGGAGTGGGATTTCACTCAATTAAGCAGCCACAGACTGGGCTGGAACCTTCCAGCACTCTAATAAAGCATTAAAAATTCATGGCATGGCAAAAACCCAAGAGCGCTATTTGTTTTGCTAAAGCAAATCTTACACATTCGGCGAAATTAAGATCATCAGCAAAAAAAAAAAAAAAAAAAAAAAAAAAGACAGCAAATGTGTATTTTTTTCACAAGTAGCTTCTTGATGGCAGAACTTGCTTCAGTCACTGCCAGTTCCCCCCTTCCCCCTTTGGCAGCCCCAGTCTCCTGCATCCATCAGGATTGCTGCCCTGCTTCCCAGCCTGGCAGCCACACGGGCTTGGAAATGGGCACCGTTTGCTGGCCTGCCCCTTCCAGCAGCCCAGCTCTGCATCAGGACAGTCCTGATCCCTGCAGGTGTTCCAGAGGACTTGGAATTGCCTTTGGAAGGTGTTCCTGCCCACGGTGGGAGTTTGGAATGGGATGGGCTTTAAGGTGGCTCCCAACCCAAACCATTCTGTGGTTTAGGATGGATTTTATTTTTAGCTGCTGAAAGTTGCTCCTGCTGAGTTAAATTTTTTTAAAATTTAAAAATCAGTGGGAGGGAACTTGTGACCAAACGAGCCCAGAACTGGAACTGGAGACCTGAGAAACGATCATGGAATCCCAGAATAGTTTGGGTTGGGAAGGGATCTTAAAGATCATCTCATCCCAGGGCAGGGACACCTCCTGCTATCCCAGGTGGCTCCAAGTTCAGTCCAGCCTGGCCTGGGGCAGTCCCAGGGATCCAGGGCAGGCCCAGCTGCTCTGGGAATCGCATTCCAGCCCCTCCCGGGGAAGATCAGTGTCCACAATTCCCGAGGCTGCTCTGGGAATCGCATTCCAGCCCCTCCCGGGGAAGATCAGTGTCCACAATTCCCGAGGCTGCTCTGGGAATCGCATTCCAGCCCCTCCCGGGGAAGACGAGTGTCCACAATTCCCGAGGCTGCTCTGCATCGCTCCCAGCCGGCGCTGGGGGGACTCATTGCGCTCCGAGCCCCGGCAGGGATTTGCTGTGGCTGCCCCGCTCCGGTGTGACAGGGACACGTCCCACGGAGCCCTCTGGCGCTGGGAACGCGGGCAGGCGCCTCTCGGCCTGGATCCGGCCAGGGAACAGCAGGAAATCCACAGAACTCTTCCATCCGTGCTCAGGCTCCTGCTCTTCCCTTGGTGTCAGGGAATCACAGAACCCACAGGGCTGGGAAGGATCTCTGGGATCAGTGAGTCCAACCATCCCAGCACTGCCAGGGCCACCAGTGCCCTATGTCCCCAAGGGCCACAGCCACAGGGCTGTGAAATCCCTGCAGGGATGGGGACTCCAGCCCTGCCCTGGGAAACTTGGACAGGTTTGGTTGTGTCAGTGACACGGAAAATCCAGAGGGATCTGAGGGGATTCCCTCAGGGGGAGCCCCTTCCAGAGGGAAAGCCCATCCCAGGGTTGTGGGGATGCTGTGGAGCTGCCACTGCCCTGCTGTGCCACTGCCCTGCTGTGCCACTGCCCTGCTGTGACACTGCAGCCCTGTGCCACTGCAGTCCTGTGACACTGCAGTCCTGTGACACTGCCCTGCTGTGACACTGCAGTCCTGTGGCACTGCCCTGCTGTGCCACTGCAGTCCTGTGACACTGCAGCCCTGTGACACTGCCCTGCTGTGCCACTGCAGTCCTGTGACACTGCAGTCCTGTGACACTGCCCTGCTGTGACACTGCAGTCCTGTGGCACTGCCCTGCTGTGACACTGCCCTGTGCCACTGCCCTGCTGTGACACTGCAGCCCTGTGACACTGCAGTCCTGTGACACTGCAGTCCTGTGACACTGCCCCGTGCCACTGCCCTGCTGTGACACTGCAGCCCTGTGCCACTGCCCTGCTGTGACACTGCAGTCCTGTGCCACTGCCCTGCTGTGACACCACCCTGTGCCACTGCCCTGCTGTGCCACTGCAGTACTGTGCCACTGCCCTGCTGTGACACTGCAGTCCTGTGACACTGCAGCCCTGTGCCACTGCCCTGCTGTGGCACTGCCAGGGTTCCTTAGAGAGGGGCACAGGACTGGCCTCGATGGCTTTCAGGAGGAGCCCTGGGGGTTTCTGTCCTGGCAGCCACCCCAGGTGGCCCTGGCTGCTGTCACCGCTGACGTGGCTCCCGAGGTGGCCCTGCCTATTGTCATTGTGGCTGTGGCTCCACAGCAGGGCGAGGCTGGCAGTTGTCACCTTGGCAGTTGTCACCTTGGCTGTTGTCACCGTGGCTGTGGCTTTGGAGGTGTCCCTGGCGGTTGTCACCCTTGCTATGGCTCCCTGGCCAGGTGTCCCTGGCGGTTGTCACCATTGCTGTGGCTCCCAAGGTGTCCCTGGCTGTTGTCACCATTGCTGTGGCTCCCGAGGTGTCCCTGTCACTTGTCCCCATGGCCATGGCTCCCAAGGTGTCCCTCGCAGTTGTCACCATTGCTGTGGCTCCCGAGGTGTCCCTGTCACTTGTCCCATGGCTGTGGCTCCCGAGGTGTCCCTGTCACTTGTCCCCGTGGCCATGGCTCCCGAGGTGTCCCTGTCACTTGTCCCATAGCTGTGGCTCCTGAGGTGTCCCTGTCACTTGTCCCATGGCTGTGGCTCCCGAGGTGTCCCTGTCACTTGTCCCCGTGGCCATGGCTCCCGAGGTGTCCCTGTCACTTGTCCCATGGCTGTGGCTCCTGAGGTGTCCCTGTCACTTGTCCCCATGGCCGTGGCTCCCGAGGTGTCCCTGTCACTTGTCCCATGGCTGTGGCTCCCGAGGTGTCCCTGTCACTTGTCCCCATGGCCGTGGCTCCCGAGGTTGTCCCTGTCACTTGTCCCCATGGCCGTGGCTCCCGAGGTGTCCCTGTCACTTGTCCCCATGGCCATGGCTCTGAGGTGTCCCTGTCACTTGTCCCCGTGGCCATGGCTCCCGAGGTGTCCCTGTCACTTGTCCCATGGCCATGGCTCCCGAGGTGTCCCTGTCACTTGTCCCCGTGCCGTGGCTCCCGAGGTGTCCCTGTCACTTGTCCCCGTGCCGTGGCTCCTGAGGTGTCCCTGTCACTTGTCCCCGTGCCGTGGCTCCTGAGGTGTCCCTGTCACTTGTCCCCGTGGCCATGGCTCCCGAGGTGTCCCTGTCACTTGTCCCCGTGCCGTGGCTCCCGAGGTGTCCCTGTCACTTGTCCCCGTGCCGTGGCTCCTGAGGTGTCCCTGTCACTTGTCCCCGTGGCCATGGCTCCCGAGGTGTCCCTGTCACTTGTCCCCGTGGCCGTGGCTCCCGAGGTGTCCCTGTCACTTGTCCCATGGCCGTGGCTCCCGAGGTGTCCCTGTCACTTGTCCCATGGCCATGGCTCCTGAGGTGTCCCTGTCACTTGTCCCATGGCCGTGGCTCCCAGCGCTGCAGGCAGGGCGGGTGTGGCCTCACTCCTGAGTGGCCCTTAGGCCACCCCAGCTGTGGGACCCCCTGGTGTCTGTCCCCAGCTCATTGTGTCACCTCCCTAGGACAGCCCGAGGACTCCGGCTGCATGCAGCTGGATTGTGGCAGGAAGGAGGGTGGGATGGGATAATGGGATAATGGGATAATGGGATAATGGGATGGGATGGGATAATGGGATAATGGGATGATGGGATGGGATGGGATGGGATGGCATGGGATAGGATGGGATAATGGGATGGGATGGGATAATGGGATGGGATAATGGGATGGGATAATGGGATGGGATGGGATGGCATGGGATAGGATGGGATAATGGGATGGGATAATGGGATGGGATAATGGGATGGGATAATGGGATGGGATGGCATGGGATGGCATGGGATAGGATGGGATAATGGGATGGGATGGGATAATGGGATGGGATAATGGGATGGGATAATGGGATGGGATAATGGGATGGGATGGGATGGCATGGCATGGGATAGGATGGGATAATGGGATGGGATGGGATGGGATGGCATGGGATGGGATGGGATGGGATGGGATGGGATGGGATGGGATGGGATGGGATGGCATGGGATGGGATGGGATAGGATAGGATGGGATAGGATGGGATAGGATAATGGGATGGGATAATGGGATGATGACATGGCATGGCAATGCATGGAATGGCATGGGATGGCATGGGATGGCATGGCATGGCATGGCATGGCATGGGATGGCATGGGATGGCATGGGATGGGATGGGATGGGATAGGATAATGGGATGGGATAATGGGATGATGGCATGGCATGGCAATGCATGGAATGGCAATGCATGGAATGGCATGGCATGGCATGGCATGGCATGGCATGGCATGGCATGGCATGGCATGGCATGGGATGGCATGGGATGGCATGGCATGGGATGGGATGGGATGGGATGGGATGGGATGGGATGGGATGGGATGGGATGGCATGGGATGGCATGGGATGGGATGGGATAGGATAATGGGATGGGATAATGGGATCATGGCATGGCATGGCATGGCATGGCATGGCATGGCATGGCATGGGATGGCATGGCATGGCATGGCATGGGATGGCATGGCATGGCATGGCATGGCATGGGCTGAGAGGCACAGCAGGATCCCCACTCCTGCAGCTGTGAGGATAAAAGGAGCCTGCAGGGAGGAAATCTCTCCCCGTTCTGGGATGGGAGGGGGGATTTCCCTCCTGCTCATAAATTGTGGCTCCTCCTTTGCCATCCTGCAGCCCCAGCACAGAATTCCCACATGGAGCAGCCCTGGGGTGGGATTCATCTCTTAGGTCTTCAAATCCTGCCTTGATGGAGCTAAGCCCTTCTTGTGGGATTTGGGAGGACTTTAGAGACCCCAGCCAAAAGATCTTCACCCCAGATTTCCACCAGAGATCCCAGAGCTGGATTTAATGAAAGCAGGAACTCAGATTTGAAAAATCCTTCACAAAGGCTGGTTTTAGTTAAGGTGTCAGGACATGGGTTGGACTCATTGGTCTTGAAGGTCTCTTTCAACCTCATCATTCTGTGAATCCTGGGAAGGTTGAAGCCATAGCTCCAGGGCTGAAATCCAACTTCAGTCTGCCCAAGATAATAATTTCCTGTAGCCAGATGAAAAGGTGGAATAAAATCCACAAGGAAACAGAAGTTGTGATTTGGAGCATCCAGCTATGTCCCAAACAGAGATTTGGGGAACAATTACAAAAATATTAGGCTTAAAAATTGATTTCAGACCTTAAATGTAACACAGAGCAGGACTTCAACCACTGAGTGCTGTGGCTGGAAAATGTAGATTTATCCTGCAGAAATATTTTGTGGGGACTGGAATATTTGGAATATTAGGCTTAAAAATTGATTTCAGTCGTTAAATGTAGCACAGGGCAGGATTTTAAATACTGCTGTGGCTGGAAAACATGGATTTATCCTACAGAAATACCTAGTGGGGACTGGAATATTTGGAATATTAGGCTTAAAAATTGATTTCAGTTCTTAAATGTAACACAGAGCAGGACTTCAACCACTGAGTGCTGTGGCTGGAAAATGTGGATTTATCCTGCAGAAACACCTTGTGGAATACTGGAATATTTGGAAGTCTGGACTATTTTGTGGTTATGTGGGTGAATCCACGGGAGGCCAACTGTCGGGTCTGGCTGTCTGTCTGTCTCTGCCCCCACACGGGTAGGGTGGTTCTGGGGCAGCCTGCGTTTCAAAGGACGAGTCTGGACTCTTCAGCTTTTCCATCTTCAGATTGTTTATTGTTTCTTATCTACAGAATTTTCTGTCTGCCCAACAGAGGTCTGATCTGCAAGGCAGCCAAGGGCACTCTGACCATCCACGGGGCGGTCATGTCTTTTTATACTAAAATCTACGTACATGATATTTACCTTTATTTTCCAATACTTTTCACCCATGTTGGCAAGTGCACCTTCACCATAAACCAATCCCCAAGTGCCAACATCACCGCAGGAGATGGAGGACAAGAAGAAGAAAGAAGAAGGACGAGACACGCCCTGATCCCTCCATCTTGTCTCCATAACCCCCCTGTACCAAAAACCTTAAAGTTTATATTTCACCCTCTAAATGTGTCCCTTTTACACCCTTCACTCTAAAGTGGTTCTCATGTCCTCAAACTGCTGTCACTTCTGTGGATGGATCAAAATCAAGCCACCAAGCACTCTTGGCAACATTCCAGGATTTCCGAGACCCCCAAGGGTTCTCCTGGCATCTCTGGACATCTCTGGCAGTCGGGGCCGGGGGTGGAATCCCTGTGAATGCCCCTCGGGAATTGCAGCCTGGCTGCTGCGGCTGCCGTGCGGCTGCCGGGACGGTGACACGGGGGGTGACAAGGGGGGTGACAGCCGTGCCCTGCTCGGGGCTGGCAGCGGCAGCAGGAGCAGCCCTGGCCCTGCGGCTGCTCCATCCCAGATGTGCCCTTTCCCTTCCTTTCTCCCAGCAAAGGGCAGCCGAGGCGCGGGATTCCCGCAGCGCGGCAGGATCGCGTTCCAGGGGCACCACCGGGTAAGGCACAGAGAGAGGGAGAGAGGGAGGGAGGGAGGGAGGGATGGATGGAGGGAGGGAGGGAGGGAGGGATGGATGGAGGGATGGATGGAGGGATGGACGGAGGGATGGAGGGAGGGATGGATGGAGGGATGGAGGGAGGGATGGATGGAGGGATGGAGGGAGGGATGGAGGGAGGGAGGGAGGGAGGGAGGGAGGGAGGGAGGGAGGGACGGATGGAGGGATGGAGGGAGGGATGGAGGGATGGAGGGAGGGAGGGAGGGAGGGAGGGAGGGAGGGAGGGAGGGAGGGAGGGATGGAGGGAGGGATGGATGGATGGATGGATGGAGGAATGGAGGGAGGGATGGACGGAGGGAGGGAGGGAGGGAGGGAGGGAGGGAGGGATGGACGGAGGGAGGGAGGGAGGGATGGAGGGAGGGAGGGAGGGAGGGATGGATGGAGGGATGGACGGAGGGATGGAGGAATGGAGGAATGGAGGGAGGGAGGGATGGAGGGAGGGAGGAGCCACGGGCGGCTCTGCGGGAGCAGGGATGTGTTTATTCCCTGGGATTGCCCGCAGGGTGCTGAAGGTCAGCCCTGTTAGGAGAATTCATCCACAAACACCAGAGGTTTATGTCCAAAAAGGAGACAGAGGAGTCCTTTGACTTTATTCCAATAAAGGCAGAGGCCATGGGGCATTCCCCTGGGGTCTTTCACCTTTTTGGAGGATGCAGCCTCCTTTTTATCCCAATTTCCAGCCACATTTCCCTTCTCTCTTTCCCCATTGGCTGAGGTACTTGAGAGGTTCAGACTTCCCGGAACACCTGATACCAAAGATTCCCCTCTAATGTACAACCCTCCCTTTTAACTTCTAATTCTTACAGAATTTTTTTCTTCCCCATCGTTTCTTTCATCTCTCAATGTGTAATTTCGTTTATCAGCAAACCCAAAGTTTATTTGTAAAAGCAAATATCTTTTCCCATTCATCAATCAGTGGAATCCTTCCCATTTCTTTTATCTCCCAGAGCTGGTTTTATCTCCCAGCAGCCCCACAGCTTGTTTGGAAGGACAAATCTGCCATTCCTCTCAGCCCTGCAGAGGGAATCCAGGGAATTGCTGCTCCCCCAGAGCAAACAGGGAGAGAGAAAGGGCAGGAAAGTGTGAGGGGAGAAAAGGGCGGGAAAGTATGAGGGGAGAAAATGGTGGGGGAGTGAGAGGGGGGAAATGAAGGGAAAATGTGGGGTGAGGAAATGGTGGGAAAGTGTGAGGGGAGGAAGTGAAGGGAGAGTGTGAGGGCAGAGGTGCTGAGGCAGCACCGGGACTGTCACTGTCACTGCACCTGGCATTGTGGGCTCTGCCTGCTCCTGTCCTTGCTGAGACAGAGACAATACAAAGCAACACACTCCATTTTCAGAAGGCTTCCAGCTGGTTTTATTCTAGCATGCTTGCTTTTTATACATTCTTACAAAGCTCTTAACTTTACTCATTGGTCGTGAGAGACAAACAAAGTGCTCATTGGAGCAGGCAGCTGCAGGTTTCTCTTATTTATCCTTCTTTCTTTCTTGGTTTCTGTGTCAGTGACCTTGGCAGGAAATTCTTTCAGGGGTAAACGTGGATCCTCTCATCAAACTCCTCTGTGGCTCCCAGAAGTGGCTGTAAAACCTCTTCCACACGCTCTGGGGAGGGAAACTGAGCCCTGAGCCTGCCCAGCCTGGCTGGGACCTGGGGGTTGGTGAGGGCAGCAGGGAGAGCAGGAGGAGCTGGGCATGGAGGGGAGGAGCAGGAGGGCTCCAGCAGCTCCAGGGCTCCAGCTCCACAGCCCAAAAGGAGGGCCCTGCCCAGGGGCATCCCCTGAGTGTCCCTGCAGGAGGGGTTGTCCAGGTCTGGCCTCGTTTGAGCCTCTCTTCCCACTGTTAATTCCTGGATTTGTGGCTAAACCCGTGATCCCACTGGGAAATGTTTTCCTGAATGGCACTGGAGAGAGCAGATGGAAGCCTGGCTTGGCCTCGTGCCTGCCTGTCACTGCTGGATGGAGGGAGGACAGCACAGAACCACTGGAAAATCCAGCAGGGAGAAGGGGAAAAGGAAGGAGAAAAGCCAGGAGACTTTGCAGGAGTTTGACCAAACCCCAGCACAAAACGAAACCCCCAAATAACCACAACAAGCAAGAGGTTGTGAAGTTAAAAACAAAATAAAAGTAAATAAATTCTGATGATTGTGTTGCTCCAGGGATTTGGGACAGCTGCTCCTGGCTTTGGGAAGTCATGGACAGAGGCTGATTGTTGAACCAGAAAGGAACTTGCACACCAGGCTTGTCTGACCCATCACATTTATTTTTTAGGAAGTTTTGGCCCACTAGGGAAGTTCTGGAGGCCTGGCAAACACTGTGGGGTCAGTAATTAAAAGGGGGAGATTTTAAAGCATTACCAGGCTGTTGTCAGCTCTATAAAACCCAATTATCTGGAGCTTCATTAGGAGGAAATTAAGGGAATATAAAAGGGATAATGGCAGCCAGAAGGGTTTAAGGCCAATAGAATCTGTCAGGCAAAGCCAATCTCATTTTTTAGGATTATGAGCCATCTTTGCTACACCCATGTTGGCCTTGCCTGATGATTTGATTAATAAATTCCAACAATACCCATTCAGCAGGGTTATGGCAGTGACTGGGGAGAAGAAATAAATAAATCAACTTCTTGTGGACAGGCTCTCAAACGGGACGAAGTTTGTGTGGCAGCAAATAATGAGGACAAATCCCAGGCAGACGCCAGCAATGAATATTCATGTGAAGGTGACAAATGCTACAGTCTGGGGACAAAGAGTGGGGTTTTTCTTATAGAATGGGACATTTTATCCCGGGCAGAGCTGGAGGTGGTGATGGGGAATCAGCTGGATGTGATGCTGTGGCCACACAACCTCGGGGAGGAGCAGATGGATGGGGTTCCCCTTGGGTTTTGGGGACCATTTGATTTCTGTTCCTTGCTAAGCCCATCCTGGGCTCATCCTCAGCAGCAGCAGGGATTGAGGGAGGGGATTCTGCCCCTCTGGCCTGCCCAGGTGAGACCCCACCTGCAGAGCTGCCCCAGCCCTGGGGAGAGCATGGAGCTGCTGAAACCAGGCCAGAGGAGGAACCAAAGATGTTTGGAGGGTTAGACCAAAACTGAACATGAGATCACCTCTGCTCTGGAGCCAGGCTGGGAAAGCTGGGGGTGCTCACCTGGAGAGGAAAAGGATCCAGGGAAAACTTTCTGCAGCCTTCCAGTGCTATAAAAAATAGAGAGAGCAACTTTTTATATCAGCAGATAGTGGTAGGACAGGGGAAATGGTTTTAAACTGAAAGAGGAGAGATTTAGATGGGATCTTGGCAAGGAATTCCTGCCTGGGAGGGTGGGCAGGGGCTGGGCTGAAATTCCCAGATTTGCTGGGGCTGCCCCTGGATCCCTGGCAGTGCCCAAGGCCAGGTTGGACACTGGGCTTGGAGCAGCCTGGGACAGTGGGAGGTGTCCCTGCCATGGCAGAGGGTGGCACTGGATGGGCTTTAAGGTCCTGTGGAGGCTCCAGAGGAACTGTGGAGGCTCTGCAGAGCTCCCCTGGGAACAGTTCCCAGCCCAGCCCCAGATCAGGATCCACCCTGCGATTTTCACCCCCATTCCTCCCATTGCTGATGTGTCTCTTTGATTCCTGGTCCTAGGAAAGCTTCTGCAGATCCCCATGGTGACACTGGTGGGGGACACATCTCCCTGGTCACATCCAAAGTGACACCGTGCTTGGGAAGCTGTGGGGAGAGTTGGTGAGCTCCACGGGAACTGAGGGAGCTGGAGCAGGAGTGTGGTGAGGAGCAGGGAACAGAGCTGGCCAGGGGCTGGAGAATCCCTGAGGGAGCTGGGCAGGGGCTGCAGAATCCCTGAGGGAGCCGGGCAGGGGCTGCAGAGTCCCTGAGGGAGCCGGGCAGGGGCTGCAGAGTCCCTGAGGGAGCTGGGCAGGGGCTGCAGAGTCCCTGAGGGAGCCGGGCAGGGGCTGCAGAATCCCTGAGGGAGCCGGGCAGGGGCTCAGCCTGGAGCAAAGGAGGCTCAGGGGGCCCTTGTGGCTCTGCACAGCTCCTGCCAGGAGGGCACAGCCGGGGGGATTTGGGATCTTATCCCAGGGAACAGGGACAGGAGCAGAGGGAACGGCCTCAGGGGAGCTCAGGGTGGGCACTGGGGACATTCCTCATGGAAAGGGCAGGGCTGGAGTCCCCATCCCTGGGGGGATTTCACAGCCCTGCGGATGTGGCACCTGGGGACATGGTGAGTGAGTGGTGGCAGTGCTGGGCAATGGTTGGACTCTGTGATCTTGAAAGTCTTTTCCAGCTTTAATGACTCCAAGTTTTCACCAGTCTCTCCTTACTCTGCCTGTGTTGTTCCAGTCCTGGAGCCTCATTCTGGGGAGTTCTTTTATCCCCTTCTCATTTCACACAGTGACAATGGAAGTGTCCCTGCCCTTGGCAGGGAGGTTGGAACCAGATGATCTTTGATCCCTTCGAACCCCACCCATTCCACAATTCCACATTATTTACATCAGCAGCGTTCCACCCTCACAAGCAGCGCTGAGGGAGGCCCAGATGTGGAGAATTTTATTTCTATCTCAGAAGGTGAAACAACAAAAGCAAAGGCAGAGCCCTCGGTGGTGTCACAATCTGGGATTCCTGCTCCCATCCCGCTGTGGCATTCCCGTGCAAGGACAGCACCTGATAAGGTGTGCTGGGAACTGGACATTCCAGTGCTGTGTTCCCAAAAAAAACCGATAACAGGAACAACCAGCGGCTCCCAACGGGAGCCACACCGGCAGCCAGGAGACCTCAGCACCCAGGGGTGCTCCTGCAGGATGTTCTGCGCTGCTTTGGAGGAGGATCCGCTGTGCCCTCGGATCCCACAGCTCACGGGGGTGCACCCGGCAGGGGCTGGGACGGGCAGGAGGCAGCTCAGAGGCGGCTCGGTGTCTGCAGGAGCTCCTTCTGCCGGGGAGATGTGTGCGAGTGTCCTTCGAACAGTCCCGGGGGCAGAGGATGCCGAGGAGCGGCTTCGAGATGGGGCTTAATGACTGCAGGGACTTCGGGCAGCGGCTTTGTCACAGAGCCCGGACAGACAAAAGGGAGCTCCTGAAATTTGGGGTTAATTTCAACCAACGGGTTTGTCACAGAGTGGGGACAGACTCCTGAAAAATACAAATGGGACTTCCTGAGCTTTGGGGTTAATTTCACCCTGACTCCTGAAACTCCAGACAAGTGGGAGCTCCTGAAATTTGGGGTTAATTTCACCCTGGTTCCTGGCACAGACAAGTGGGAGCTCCTGAGCTTTGGGGTCAATTTCTGGCCGCTTTAATTTCAAGGGTTTGTCACAAATCCCGGGCACCCTGACTTCTGAAACAGACGGGGCTGCACTCCAGAACGGGAGTTCCCGAACTTTGGGGTGAAATGCTGGGTTCAAGCGGGGATGGGGAGCAGGCAGCTGGGGAAAGCTGCACCTTCCTTAGCAATGGGGAATGGAAGGGGCAGCACGTGGCCGGAGTTTGGGATAAAATGGAGGCTTTGCACTCTGAAACCTTGAGAGAGAAAACCCAGCAGGCTGTGCCTGGTGAACTCTCCCTTTATCTGAATAAAGCTGCAAGACTCCTCTGCCTCCTTTGGGACACTGGTTTTTCCCAGCGGGATTTTCCACACATGTTGTGACCATGGTCACCTTTTCATCGATTATGGGGCTGAGGGACAGCATGGGGCAGGAGGGGACAGCATGGGGCAGGAGGAGCAGGGCCTGCCTCTGCTCGGGGCAGGGACACAGGGTCTATCCTGCCGGGATGTCACAACGGTGTCACTGCCGTGGGGCTGTGTCCTCTCACGGGGAGGACATGAGGACAGTGCCATGGGGCTGGGTCCCCTAAGGAGGTGTCCAAGCCATGGGGCATAACACAAGGCAGTGTCATGGGGCTGTGTCCTTTCCTGGGGACAACAGGGGGACAGTGCCATGGGGCTGTGTCATTCACAGAGGTGTCCAAGCCATGGGGCTGTGTCCCTCAAGGGGAGGACATGGGGACAGTGCCATGGGGCTGTGTCATTCACAGAGGTGTCCAAGCCATGGGGCTGTGTCCCTCAAGGGGAGGACACGGGGACAGTGCCATGGGGACTGCCACGGGGCTCTCATTCACGGAGATGTGTCCCCTCGATGGGTACGACACCCTCCCCACCCAATCTTCCCCCAGTCCCAGGGCCGCGCTGCTCCGTCCGTCCCTCCTTGGGCGGAGCGGCCGCGCAGGCCCGGCCCCCTCCCGCACTACATCTCCCATGGTGCCGCGCGGCCCAGTCCCGCTCGCGGACTACATCTCCCGTGGTTCCTCGCGCGGCGCGGCCCCTCCCGCACTACATGTCCCGTGGTGCCCCGCGCGGGTGGCGGAGCGGGGCCGAGCAGCCCCGGCGGTGCCGCTGCCGGCCGGGCCGGGCCGGGCGGGGCCGCGCAGGTGGAGCGGCCCCATGGAGCGGCCGAAGATGGCGGAGCTGGAGAGCCTGGAGACGGCGGCGGAGCACGAGCGGATCCTGCGCGAGATCGAGAGCACCGACACGGCCTGCATCGGCCCCACGCTCAGGTGCGGGACCGCGGGGGGAGCGCGCATCCTGTGCCGCTCGGGGGGATGCGGGGGGCGCGCCCGGCGGGGCTCTGCGGGGTTACCGGGGCAGCGCCGCCCGTGCCCTCTGCCAGCCGGTGTCACCGTGTCACCCCCGGGCTGCTCCTTTGTTCTCCCTGCCCCCCGGGACAGCCCCGCTCCCTCGGCGGGGTTCGCCCCTTCCCCGCTCCGTCACGTCCTTCCCGTCCCTCCCGGGCCGCCGTTCCCGGGGCTTCGCTTTGGGCAGCGCGGCTCTGGCCCCGGTGCCCGGTGTGATGTTAGTGGTAACCTGCGTCTGATGAGGAATCGCCCGATTTCCTAAAAAATGGCACTGTTTTAGATCAGTTATCCACATCCCAGCCCTGTCGTGGCTTGCTGGACCAAGTCACATCGCTACCCTGAGATAATTCCCCCATCCTTGTAATTCCCCCATCCTTGTAATTCCCCCATCCTTGTAATTCCCCCGTCGTTCCCCGCCCTGGAAGTGCTGCAGAAGTTCTCCCAAGGACTTTGAGTCCCCCCAAGGCGTTTGCCGAGGCAGGCGTGTGTGTGTGATACCCGAATGGATGGGGATTGTTTGTGATACCCGAACATTGGATGGGGGCAATTCCAGCTCCTCCCGATCACCGGGAACATCACGGAAACCCTGAGAAATAACCGGGGTTAAACCGCGAACAGATAACGCCGTTCGTTATCTCCGAGCTCAGCCCGGTGCCTCCGGGAGGGGAATTTGGGGTTTGGGCTGCTCCGCATCAGCCCCAGCTGGGCAGGGCTGGCTGCGCTCAGGGCTGGAGCCTCCCCTGGATTTATTTCCCTGCTCCAATTTCCCGGCTGGAACCCCTGGAGCAGCTCCTGGGGCCTCCGTGCCCAGCCGAGGCTCGGAGCTCTGGGATTTGCGGCGATGCTGCAGCGCTGGCACCGGGCTGGGCACGGAAACTTTGGGGTTTGTGGAGCAGCAGAGCCCTGGGTGTGCTCCAGTATTGCCCATCCCCTCGTTTATTGGGAATTCTTGCACTTTTCTTTCCTGGACTTCTCCCATGAAGCTTCTCAAGGCAAACCGAGCAATGGAAATGGGATTTACTATTCTGCAAAACCTGGTTTGGATGGGTGGGAGCTGCCAGGGTGAGGAGTGTGGGTGTTTTATTTCCATTTCAGAGGACAAAAAGTGCAGCTGATCTCGTCTCTTGATATTAAAGTTAGGTGAGGAGCTGGGTTTGATGTGGAGCTTTGCATTTCCACCGGAGAAACACAGAACTCACTTAACTCTGTGAAATATCCGGGCTGGGAGGGGTTTGGGTTTTATTCATTCACTGCTGGATGTGGGGACATTCAGTTATAATTAATGATCAGCAAGGATGGCAGAGTTAAACTGGCCCGGCTCAGAGTGAACGCCCGCGGCAGGAAAGGAGGATGGTGGAAACTTGAGTTTTTATTTTTTTTATATAAAAGGTGACTCATTTCTTGTGGGCATCATGGAATAATTGTGTGTCCAGGAGCCAGGCTGGCTTCTCTTCCAGGAACTCCCAGGGCTCAGCTCAGAGCCTGGCTGGAGTGCTGGGGCTTGGGTTGGCAGAACTGGGCTTTTATTGATTCCTTGGGTCTGCAGAACTGGGCTTTTATTGGTGCAGAATTGGGCTTTTATTGATTCCTTGGGTCTGCAGAATTGGGCTTTTATTGGTGCAGAACTGGGCTTTTATTGATTCCTTGGGTCTGCAGAACTGGGCTTTTATTGGTGCAGAATTGGGCTTTTATTGATTCCTTGGGTCTGCAGAATTGGGCTTTTATTGGTGCAGAATTGGGTTTTTATTGGTGCAGAATTGGGTTTTTATGGGTTCCTTTGGTTTGCACAATTGGGTTTTGATTGGTTCCTTTGATTTGCAGATTTGGGTTTTTATTTGTTCCTTTGGTTTCCAGAATTGGGTTTTTATGGGTTCCTTTGGTTTCCAGAATTGGGTTTTTATTTGTTCCTTTGGTTTCCAGAATTGAGTTTTTATTGGTTCCTTTTGTTTGCAGAATTGGGCTTTTATTGATTCCTTGGGTCTGCAGAACTGGGCTTTTATTGGTTCCTTTGGTTTGCAGAATTGGGCTTTTATTGGTGCAGAATTGGGTTTTTATGGGTTCCTTTCATTTGCAGAATTGGGTTTTTATGGGTTCCTTTGGTTTGCAGAATTGGGTTTTTATTGGTTCCTTTGGTTTCCAGAATTGGGCTTTTATTGGTGCAGAACTGGGCTTTTACTGGGTTTTTTGGTTTCCTGAATTTGATTTTCAGCAGTTCCTGCTGCCCTTGGTTTGCAGAATTGTGCTTTATTTGGTGCAGAATTGGGTTTTTGTGGGTTCCTGACCCCTTTGCTGTGCACAATTGGGTTTTTATGGGTTCCTGACCCCTTTGCTGGCAGATTTGGCATTTCACAGGTGCACAGTTGGGTTTCCATGGGTTCCTGACCCCTTTGCTGTGCAGATTTGGCATTTCACAGGTGCACAGTTGGGTTTCCATGGGTTCCTGACCCCTTTGCTGGCAGATTTGGCATTTCACAGGTGCACAGTTGGGTTTCCATGGGTTCCTGACCCCTTTGCTGTGCACAATTGGGTTTCCATGGGTTCCTGACCCCTTTGCTGGCAGATTTGGCATTTCACAGGTGCACGGTTGGGTTTTCATGGGTTCCTGTCTCCTCAGGGACATTGCCAGGGCTCAGATGGCAGCTGAGGGTCCCAGCCTTGGTCCCGGTGGGTGTTGGGCTCCAGCCCAGCCCAGCAGGGTGGCACATGCCAGGGGCACAAATTCCTGCCAGGAGGGGCCTCCTTGGGGTCCCTCCCAGCGCTGCTCCAGCTGGGGGGAGCAGCCCGGGATGGGAATTGGGGACCCCGATGGGGCACTGGGATCATCCTGATGGGGCACTGGGATCATCCTGATGGGGGGATTGGGGACCCCGATGGGGCACTGGGATCATCCTGATGGGGCACTGGGATCATCCTGATGGGGGGATTGGGGACCCCGATGGGGCACTGGGATCATCCTGATGGGGGAATTGGGGATCCCTGATGGGGCACTGGGATCATCCTGATGGGCATTGGGGACACCACTGAGGGAATTGGGGATCACAGATGGGGGAATTGAGACCCCGATGGGGCACTGGGATCATCCTGATGGGCACTGGGGACCCCACTGGGGGGATTGGGAATCCCTGATGGGGGAATTGAGATCCTGATGGGCACTGGGGACACTGCTGGTGGAATTGGGGATCCCTAATAGGGGATTTGAGACCCTGATGGGGAACTGGGACCCTGATGGGGGAATTGAGACCCTGATGGGGGAACTGGGGACCCCGATGGGGCACTGGGATCCTGCTGGGGGCACTGGGATCCCGATGGGGGAATTGGGGATCACAGATGGGGGCACTGGGGACCCCAATGAGGGGCACTGGGATCCTGCTGGGGGCACTGGGGATCCCATTGAGGGAACTGGGGAACCCAGTGGGGGAATTGGGACCCCATTGGTGGCACTGGGATCCTTCTGGGGGCACTGGGGATCCCATTGAGGGAACTGGGGCCTCACTGGGGCACTGGGGACCCCAGTAGGGGAATTGGAACCCTGCTGGGGGCACTGGGGATCCCATTGAGGGCACTGGGACCTCATTGGGGGCACTGGGGACCCCGGTGGGGGAATTGGGATCCCATTGAGGGCACTGTGGACCCCGGTGGCAGCGCAGCCCGGGGCTCTGTGGCTCTGTGCCCTGCCAGGGCTCGGTGGCATTTGAAGGAGCCCGGGCTCAGCACCCTGGGGTGCTCTGGGATCCAGTCCAGGCTGTTCTCCCTGCCCTCCAGCCTCTCCTAATTACACCCACGGCTGCTAATTGCATCTCCTGCTCTCTCTCTGCTCACACCTGAATTTACAGAGGGATTTTGGGTCCTCTCTTGGTCTGGGTTTGGGAGATTCCTTTAATTCTGCAGGGTCAGAAAACCTTTTAGGGGAAGAGAGGCTGTAAGTTAAAACCAGCTCTTGGCTGACTGTGATAGCCAAGAGCTCTCATTTTTATTGTGTTTAATTGAAGTTTTTTCATTCTGTCCCCTTGAGCTGGGGTTTGTATTTAGAGATCTATTTTATATAAAAAATATATATTTGTATATAAAAAATATATATTTCTATATAAAAATATATATTTCTATATAAAAATATATATTTCTATATTAAAAATATATATTTCTATATAAAAATATATATATTTCTATATAAAATATATATTTCTATATAAAAATATATATTTCTATATAAAATATATATTTATATATAAAAAAATATATATTTCTATATAAAATATATATTTATATATAAAATATATATTTATATATAGATATATTTGAAAATATTTTTAGTATTATGTATTACAAAATAAAAATGTTTGAAGAACTTTCTCTAACCTAAAACCAGCTCTTGGCTGTGATACCCCAGTGCTGTCACTTTTGTTGTGTCTTATTGAAGTTTTTTTTCTTTCTGTACCCTTGAGCTGGGTTTTGTATTTAGAGATTTATTTTATATATATATATTTTAATATATTTTATATATTTTTATATATTTCTATATAAAATATCTATTTTTATATATTGATATATTTGAAAATATTTTTAGTATTATGTATTACAAAAAATGTTGGTAATAAAAACGTTTGAAGAACTTTCTCTAACCTAAAACCAGCTCTTGGTTGTGATACCCCAGTGCTCTCATTTTTATTGTGTTTAATTAAAGTTTGTTGCTCTTTCTGTCCCCTTGAGCTGGGGTTTGTATTTAGAGATATATTTGTATATATTTATACATTATATATATATTTATATATATTCAAAAATATTTTTAGTATTATGTATTACAAAAATATTTGTAATAAAAATGTTTGAAGAACTTTCTAACTTCAAACCAGCTCTTGGCTGTGATACCCAAGTATTCTCATTTTTATTGTGTTTAATTGAAGTTTGTTGCTCTTTCTGTCCCCTTGAGCTGGGGTTTGTATATATATATATATATAAATACTTTATATGCATTTTATATATAAAATGATATATTTTATATATTTCAATGTACTTATATAAATATATACCTATACTTTTATATATAAAAATAGATATATTTTTATAGCTCTTTATATATATTGATATATTGAACAATATATTTAGTATTAAATATTACAAAAAATGTTTGTAAGAAAAGTGTTTGAAAAGCTTTTAAAGGAAGAGAAACTTTTTAACTTCAAACCAGCTCTTGGCTGACTGTGATACCCCAGTGCTCTTATGCTCTTATTTTTATTGTGTTTAATTGAATTTTGTTGCTTGAAGTTGAAGTTTGTTGACTGTGATACCCCCAGTGCTCTTATTTTTATTGTGTTTAATTGAAGTTTGTTGCTTGAAGTTGAAGTTGAATTTTGTTGCTTGAAGTTGAAGTTTGTTGACTGTGATACCCCCAGTGCTCTTATTTTTATTGTGTTTAATTGAAGTTTCTGTCCCCTTGAGCTGGGTCTGTATTTATTTTTGTATTCTGTGTTACAAAACCTGTTTGTATTATTTTTAATCAGCGCTGGCCTGTGTCGTTCTAGAGATGGGTGACAGTGGGGTTTCCTTAGGGCACCCCATAAAATGGGGCAACACCTCCCCCATTTCCCTGCAATACTGAGGCCTAGCCCTGTGATATCTGAATTTAAAAGCATTTTAAAGCGGTTTCAGTAATCTAAAAGCAGTTTAAATGATTTAAATCAGTTTTTCTCCCCCCCGGGGATGTTTTGCTGTCCTTGCTCCTCTGCAGTGTCCTTGTGCACCTGGTGTCACCTCCTGGCTCCAGCCCAGCCTGCATTAAGTCACTTTTTAATCCTCTCTGCTTCATCATCCTGAGCTCTGCAAGCCCTGGGCAGCTCGTGCAGGATTTTTCAGCATCCTTTGATAAATTCCAGCACTTTTTAATCAGCATTTGATGAGTTAAAGCAGCCCTGGGAGCCACCCGCGTGCGCTCGCCGCGGTTTTGTGTCTTTTCTGTGCTTTAAAATCCCCCAGGCTGCAAAGCCCTCCTGCCTTTCCCTGGGAGCTGCTGTTGGAGCAGGAATTGTCCCTTTTCAGTGCTTCCATGGCCCCGGCAGCTCAGCTGTGCCTCCTGTCCCTGCCAGGGGCTGGGAGGGCTCGGCCTTTATTCCCAGGTGATTTTTGGGATTCCTTGCTTGATTCCCTGCCTTTTTTTTCCTTTTTTTTTCTTTTTTTTTTTTGGTCCTCTTCAAATGATTTCCAGGTGATTCTTGTTATTCCCTGTCCTTTTTTTGTCCCCTGGCAATGATTCCCAGGTGATTCTTGTAATTAATTCCCTGCCAGATTCCGTGACTTTGGTGTCCTCTGGAAACAATTTCCAGCTGATTCTTGTTATTCCTTGCCTGATTTGTGACTTTTGTGCCCCTGTTCCAGGTGATTCTTGTTATTCCCTACCTTTTTTTTTGTCCTCTTTAAATATTTTCCAGGTGATTCTTGTTATTCCCTGCCTGATTCTGTGAATTTTTGGCCTCTGGAAACAATTTCCAGGTGATTCTTGGTATTCCCTGCCTGATTTCCTGCCTTTTGTGTCCCCTGGCAATGATTTCAGGCAATTCTTGTTGCTCCTTGCTTGATTCTGTGGCTTTTTTTGTAATCTTCAAATAATATCCAGGTGATTCTTGTTATTCCTTGCTTGATTCCATGACTTTTGTGTCCTCTGGAAATTATTTCCAGGTAATTCTTGTAATTCCCTGCCTTTTTTGTCCTCTTCCAACGATTTCCAGGTGATTCTTGTAATTCCCTGGCTTTTTATGTCCTCTTCAAATTATTTTCAGGTGATTCTTGTGATTCCCTGCCTGATTCTGTGACTTTCTTTTCTCTTTTTTTCTTTTTTTTTTTTTTTGTCCCTGGCAATGATTTCCAGGTGATTCTTATTATTTCTTGCTTGATTCTGTGGCTTTTGTATCCTCTGGAAACGATTTCCAGGTGATTCTTGTTCCCTTTTTTTGTCCTCTTTAAACAACATCCAGGTGATTCTTGTAATTCCCTACTTTTGTGCCCCCTGGCAATGATTTCCACATGATTCTTGCTTTTTTTTAATCTTCAAATTATTTCCAGGTGATTCTTGTAATTCCCTGCCTGATTCTGTGATGGTTTTGTCCTTTTCAAATTATTTTCAGGTGATTCTTGTAATTCCCTGCATGATTCTGTGGCTTTTTTTTTTCTCTTCCCATTATTTCCAGGTGATTCTTGTTATTCCCTGCCTTTTTTTGTCCTCTTTAAATGACATCCAGGTGATTCTTGTTATCCCTGTCTTTTTTGTCCCCTGGCAATAATTTCCAGGTGATCCTTGCAATTCCTTGCTTGATTCTTTGGCCTTTTTTGTCATCTTCAAATGATTTCCAGGTGATTCTCGTTATTCTCTGACTGATTCTGTGACTTTTTTGTCATCTTCAAACAATTTCCAGGTGATTTCTGTAATTCCCTGCCTGATTCCCTGGCTTTTTTGGTCCTCTTCAAATGATTTCCAGGTGATTCTTGTAATTCCCTGCCTCATTCTGTGACTTTGGTATCCACTGGAAACAATTTCCAGGTGATTCTTTTTTATTCCCTGCCTGATTCTGTGACTTTTTTGTCCTCTTCAAATGATTTCCAGGTGATTCTTGTTATTCCTTGTTAGATTCTGTGACTTTTGTGTCCCCTGACAAGGATTTCCTGGTAATTCTTGTTATTCCCTGCCCTTTTTTGTCCTCTTTAAATGACATCCAGGTGATTCTTGTAGTTCCCTGCTTGATTCTCTGGCTTTTTTTTTGGTCCTCTTCAAATGATTTCCAGGTGATTCTTGTTATTCCTTGCCTGATTCCATGACTTTGGTATCCACTGGAAACAATTTCCAGGTGATCCTTGTAGTTCCTTGCTTGATTCTTTGGCCTTTTTTGTCCTCTTCAAATGATTTCCAGGTGATTCTTGTAATTCCCTGCCTCATTCTGTGACTTTTGTGTCCCCTGGCAATGATTTCCTGGTCATTCTTGTTATTCCCTGCCTTTTTTTCCCCCTCTTCAAATGATTTCTATGTGATTCTTGTAATTCCCAGCCTTTTGTGTCCCCTGGCAATGATTTCAGGTGATTCTTGTTATTCCTTGCTTGATTCTATGACTTTTTTTTCCTCTTCAAATGATTTCCAGGTGATTCTTGTTATTCCTTGTTAGATTCTGTGACTTTTTTGTCCCCTGGCAAGGATTTCCTGGTAATTCTTGTTATTCCCTGCCTTTATTGTCCACTTTAAACAATTTCCAGGTGATTTTTGTAATTCCTTGCTTGATTCTTTGGCCTTTTTTGTCCACTTTAAACAATTTCCAGGTGGTTTCTGTAATTCCCTGGGGTTTTTGTCCCCTGGCAATGATTTCCAGGTGCTTCTTGTACTTGCCTGCCCGATTCTGTGGTTTTTGTGTCCTGCCAACAGCTGCTCCCCGGGTTTTGCTCCCTCCCAGGTGTGTGTTTGCTTTCCAGGCTGTTCCTTGGGGCTCTGTGCCCATCCTGTTTGGTGCTCCCCAGTGCCCTGCAGGAGAAGCAGGAATGTTGTACCTGGGGTGGGAATGGGTCAGCCAGGCTGGGACTTCAGCCAGCATCATGGAGATGTGAGACTGTGGAACAGAAAATGGGAATTTTCAGGGATCAGAGCAGTGCAAGGAGGCTCAGTGAGGTCGTGGGCAGCTCCTGGGTGGATTAAGGCAGGGCTGGAGTTAAGCTGAGCTCCCTAATTCCTGGCTCAGCTCCTGCAGGGCAGTGCCTGGCCTGGGTGTTTTCCATCACCATTCCCTGCTTGGCGCCTCCCTGTGCCCAGCTGGGACACAGAAGCTCCAGCTCCTCTCTTTTGGGGTTTTATTAGGATTATGTGTATATATTTATTTAGGATTATGTTAGGATTATGTTAGATATTTATTATGTTTTAGGATTATGTGTGTTACATTTATTAGGGTTTTGTGTCTGGGATGTTTGACAGATCAGGGAATCCTGGAGTGCTTTGGGTGGGAAGGGACCTTAAGGATGATCCTGATCCTCCACTTTTCACTGTGCCAGGGTCCAGCCTGGACTGGGCACTGCCAGGGATCAGGGGCAGCTCCAGCTGCTCTGGGAATTCCAGCCCAGCCCCTCCCAGCCTGGAATTCTTTGCTCCTGAGCTGGGGCTGATGCTGTGGGCAGGGAATGTTCTCTGGGTTATTTTCTGCTGTATTTTCCAATGGAGCTGGGTTGGAATTCTGCCAGTTCTGGTCCTGTGGCATCCAGGATTCTGGAGCTGAACCTGGGAAACAGCACAGAAACTGCTGTGGCATCCAGGATTGTGGAGCTGAACTTGGGAAAATGAGCACAGAAACTGCTGTGACATCCAGGGTTGTGGAGCTGAACCTGGGCAACAGCACAGAAACTGCTGTGGCATCCAGGATTGTGGAGCTGAACCTGGGAAACAGCACAGAAACTGCTGTGGCATCCAGGATTGTGGAGCTGAACCTGGGAAACAGCACAGAAACTGCTGTGGCATCCAGGGTTGTGGAGCTGAACTTGGGAAACAGAGCACAGAAACTGCTGTGGCATCCAGGGTTGTGGAGCTGAACTTGGGAAAATGAGCACAGAACCTCCTGTGGCATCCAGGATTGTGGAGCTGAACTTGGGAAACAGAGCACAGAAACTGCTGTGGCATCCAGGATTCTGAGCTGAACTTGGGAAAATGAGCCCAGAAACTTCTGTGGCATCCAGGGTTCCTGAGCTGAACTTGGGGAACAGCCCAGAAACTCAGATGAACAGTGCTGCCAAACCAGAGGAGCTCCAAGGTGGATGTGGTGGATACAGCAGTGATTTCTCAGTAGTGTCAGGTGCTCTGCTTGCCATGCACAGTTTTGGATATTGCTCAGTTCCTCTCAACTGTACAATAACCAACTTTTCCCACCTCAAAGCGTTGGTGGCCTTCAATTCCTCCTTATAAAGCACTTTGCACTTTAGCAAGGGACTTAAACACTTTGCTAAAGGAACTCAAAGGAGGAAAAGTACCAAAACAACCCTCAAAAAACTGTGTTCAGTAGCTGAACACAACTGTCAACTTCTTTACTCTGTGCCACCCAGATAGGACTCAAGCAAGTCCTGGGATTCTTCCTTATCCCCTCTGGGCTCCCAGCATCTCCTGAAATGGAAGCTGTTTTACAACTTTCTAAAAATCTTCGGAGTTTTGCAGTTTCCCACAGTTGTGCCCTTGGTACAGGGTGGAAAAGTGACCCAGCTAGAGGAGGTTTGGCTGTGGGTATCCCAGGTTTCCAGCCCAGGCAGGAGCTGGCACAGGGGGATTTGGTGGGGCCAGAGCCAGGACTGAGTTGTGATGAGTTTAGGGAAGTTCAGGAGGTTTGGGCAGACACAAACCTGGCTCATTGCTGCTCTGTGCTCATGGGGAGGGGTTTTTGTCCTCTCCCACCTCCTGGGAGCTGTTTCCCAGCTGGATCTGCTCCCTCCACCCCATGCTGGGCTCCTTTGTGGCTTCCCAGTGTCTAGACTGGCCCTGGGCTTTGGGGCTCTGGGTTCCAGCTGTGCTCTCACATCCTGAGCTCAGCTCTGTCCCTTCCCTGCCCTTCCTGAGCCTCTGGAATTCTGGTTCTGAAGGAGCAGGGAGAGCACAGAGCAGGAATATCCCTGGGGATGGAGCAGGAATGGCCAGGCTGTCCCAGCTTGGAATTCTGGTTCTGGATGAGCAGGGAGAGCACAGAGCAGGAATATCCCTGGGGATGGAGCAGGAGTGGCCAGGCTGTCCCAGCTGGGAGTTCTGGTTCCCTTGGAATAGCATGGAGAGCAGGAGCATCCCTGGAGCAGGAGTGGCCAGGCTGTCCCAGTTTGGGAATTCTGGCTCCTTTAGATGACCATGGAGAGCAGGAGCATCCTTGGGGCTGCTGAGATGGAGCAGGGCTGGCCAGGCTGTCCCAGTCGGGGAATTCTGGTTCTGAAGGAGCAGGGAGAGCACAGAGCAGGAGCATCCCTGGAGCTGGGATGGAGCAGGAATGGCCAGGCTGTCCCAGTTTGGGAATTCTGGTTGCCCTGGATGAGCAGGGAGAGCAGGAGCATCCCTGGGGCTGGAGCAGGGGTGGCCAGGCTGTCCCAGTTTGGGAATTCTGGTTGCCCTGGATGAGCAGGGAGAGCAGGAGCATCCTTGGGGCTCGAGCAGGGGTGGCCAGGCTGTCCCAGTTTGGGAATTTTGGTTCCCTTGGATGAGCAGGGAGAGCAGGAGCATCCTTGAGGCTGGAGCAGGGCTGGCCAGGCTGTCCCAGTTTGGGAATTTTGGTTCCCTTGGATGAGCAGGGAGAGCAGGAGCATCCCTGGGGCTGGGATGGAGCGGGGCTGGCCAGGCTGTCCCAGTTTGGGAATTCTGGTTGCCCTGGATGAGCAGGGAGAGCAGGAGCATCCTTGGGGCTCGAGCAGGGGTGGCCAGGCTGTCCCAGCCTGTCCTGGGGTGACACAGGGACAATGTTCTGTGGTGCAGATGTGCAGAGGAGGAAGCTCAGCCCGTGGATGAGCGGCTGCCCTGGGTTTATCCCAGGCTGGTGAGGGAATTTCTGCTCCTCCTGGGACAGCCCTGCTGGGCTGTGCCCATCAGCCCTGGTGGGAGAGAGGAAGGAGAGCCTGGACCAGCTTTGGGATGGAGGGGATTTTCCTTTCCTCACCCTCAAGTGTCTCCTGAGGCTCCCATCATGAGGGAAATCATCCAAAAATCATCCCCAGCATCTGGAAAACCCCCTGGGGCTGCCCACTGAGCTAAAATCACACTGAGTGTTTGACACTTGGCCTGGGCTCCACGAATCCCATCCCAGCAGTTCCATCCCTTTTTTATGCAGTAATTCCTGGAATATCAGCACACTGAGCTGAAATGACACTGAGTGCTCCAGACTTTGCCTGGACTCCATGAATCCCATCCCTTTTCCAGGCAGGAATTCAGGAATATCAGCACACTGAGTTAAAATCACACTGAGTGATTGAGACTTGGCCTGGGTTCCATGAATCCCATCCCAGTAGTTCCATCCCCTTTCCAGGCAGTAATTCAGGAATATCAGCACACTGAGCAAAAATCACACTGAATGCTCCAGACTTGGCCTGGGCTCCATGTATCCCATCCCTTTTTTATGCAGTAATTCAGGAATATCAGCACAATGAGTCAAAATCACACTGAATGCTCCAGACTTGGCCTGGGCTCCAGGAATCCCATCCCCAGCAGCCCCATCCCTTTTTTAGGCAGGAATTCAGGAATATCAGCACACTGAGCTGGAATGGCACTGAGTGCTCCAGACTTTTCCTGAGCTCCATGAATCTCCTTTCCAGCAGCCCCATCCCTTTTCCAAGCAGTAATTCAGGAATATCAGCACAATGAGTTAAAATCACACTGAGTGCTCCAGCCTTGGCCTGGGCTCCATGAATCCCATCCCTTTTCCAAGCAGGAATTCAGGAATATCAGCACACTGAGCTAAATTCACACTGAGTTATTGAGACTTTTCCTGGGCTCCATGAATCCCATCACTTTTTTAGGCAGGAATTCAGGAATATCAGCACACTGAGTTAAAATCACACTGAGTGATTGAGACTTTTCCTGGGCTCCATGAATCCCAGCCCTTTTCCAAGCAGGAATTCAGGAATATCAGCACACTGAGTTAAAATCACACTGAGTGATTGAGACTTTTCCTGGGCTCCATGAATCCCATCCCTTTTCCAAGCAGGAATTCAGGAATATCAGCACAGTGAGCTAAAAACACACTGAATGCTCCAGCCTTGGCCTGGGCTCCATGAATCCCATCCCTTTTCCAGGCAGGAATTCAGGAATATCAGCACACTGAGCTAAAATCACACTGAGTTATTGAGACTTTTCCTGGGCTCCATGAATCCCAGCCCTTTTTCCAGGCAGGAATTCAGGAATATCAGCTCCCAGCAGAGGAGGAGCAGCAGGGGTTGTTTGGCCACAGGGCTCGCTCAGGAATCTGCCTGCAACAACTGTAAATTGTCTGCTCATAAAAACCTCCCAGGAGCTTTTGAAGGAGCTTTCAGCCCCTTTTCCTGCCACCCACACAGGGAATCTGCAAAAAAAACTAAAAAAAAAAAAAAATCCCAAATCCTGATTTTCCCTCCTGAAAAGCAGCCTTGGTGTGTCCAGAATGAATTGGATTTTAAAGGACAGTTCCTTGCAGTGCTGCTGGAATTGTGTTGTTGTTCCTTTCTTAGGCTGGTGCTGTGCAGATCCCAGGTTTTTTGCTGGGGAGGAAAAAAATATCAGGAATTTCTCCTGGGAAATAATCAGTATTTATGGTCTGGACTGGTCTGGCTCAATGTGTGAAGCACAGTTCTCTCTGCCTGAAGGAATATCCTGAAAAATCCCAGATTTTGTGGATAAGTTCCCCTCACCAGTGCTGAGATTCTGTACACAGCTCTGAGATGTGAATCCCTGTAATTCCCAGATTTCCCTTTTCTCCCAGCCCTGCTGCAATTCCTGAAAGAATATCAGGAGTTACTCCTGGGAAATAATTGGTATTTACAATCTGGACTGGTCTGGTTTAATTTGTTGGTTCTGCCTGAAGGGATATCCTGAAATTATCCCAGATTTTGTGGATAATTTCCCCTCACCAGTGCTGAGGTTCTGTACACAGCTCTGAGATCTGAATCCCTGTAATTCCCAAATTTCCCTTTTTTCCCAACCCTTCTGCAATTCCTGAAAGAATATCAGGAGTTTTTCCTGGGAAATAATTGGCATTTAGGACATGGACTGGTCTGGTTTAATTTGTTGGCTCTGCCTGAAGGAATATCCTGAAATTATCCCAGATAATTTTCTTATGGATAATTTCCCCTCACCTGAGGTTCTGTACACAGCTCTGAGATGTGAATCCCTGTCATTCCCAAATTTCCCTTTTCTCCCAGCCCTGCTGCAATTCCTGAAAGAATATCAGGAGTTTTTCCTGGGAAATAATTGGTATTTAGGATGTGGACTTGTTTGGCTCAAAGTGTTATCTCTGCCTGAAGGAATATCCTGAAATTATCCCAGATTTTGTGGATAATTTCCCCTCACCAGTGCTGAGGTTTTAGAGGGGTTTTAAAGGGTTTTTACAAAAGGGATTTTAAAGGGTTTTTAAAAAGTGTTTTTAAAGAGGGGTTTTAAAGGGTTTTTAAAAAAGGGGTTTTAAATGGTTTTTAAAAAAGGGGTTTTAAAAGGGTTTTTAAAGAGGGGTTTTAAAGAGTTTTTAAAAAGGGGTTTTAAAGGGTTTTTAAAGAGGAGTTTAAAAGAGGGGTTTTTTAAGGGTTTTTAAAAAGGGGTTTTAAAGGGATTTTAAAAAAGGATTTTAAAGGGTTTTTAAAGGGGGGTTTTAAAGGGTTTTTAAAAAAGGGGTTTTAAAGAGAGGTTTTAAAGAGGGGTTTTTAAGGGTTTTTAAAAAGAGGTTTTAGAGGGGTTTTAAAAAAGGATTTTAAGGGGTTTTAAAAGGGTTTTTAAAGAGGGGTTTTAAAGGTTTTTTAAAAAGGGGTTTTAAAGGGTTTTTAAAGAGGGGTTTAAAAGAGGGGTTTTTAAGGGTTTTTAAAAAGGGATTTTTAAGGGTTTTTAGAAAGGGATTTTAAAGGGATTTTAAAAAAGGATTTTAAAGGGTTTTTAAAGGGGGATTTTAAAGAGGGGTTTTAAAGGGTTTTTAAAAAGGGGTTTTAAAGGGTTTTTAAAGAGGGTTTTTTTAAGAGGGGTTTTTAAAGTGGGGTTTTAAAGAGGGGTTTTAAAGTGTTTTTAAAAAGGGGTTTTCAAAAATGGGTTTTAAAGGGTTTTAGAAAAGGGTTTTTAAGGAGGGTTTGTCCCCTCTGAGTGTCCCTCTGCCACTTTTGTCCCTCTGTCACCGGGTCCTCCCTCAGTGCTGGCAGCTCCTCTCTGGCTCTGGAGCTGCTGCCAGGGTTCTGTGTCCTCTGTCAGCTCCTGGTCCTGCCCTGGGAAAACCCCTGGGGAGCTCTGCACTGGAGGAGCAGAGATTTATTGGCACTTTTTATGTTGTTTTTTGGGGATTCTCACAATGCTTTCAACATTGGAGTGAATTTGGGTGTCCACATCCCCCTGGTGAACAAGCCTGGCTCCTTCCAAGAGTCCTGGGAGGGAAGGAAATGTGGGAATGCCACCCAGAGAACCTCTTGTCTCCTCTGCTCTATTGTGCTTTTTACATATTTATTACCTAAAAGGAAAAAAAAAAATCCCTATTTCTACTTTGCCCAGTCATGTAGAGGAGTTTAAGGAGAACTCCCACTCCCTTGCTCTGGCAGCTTTCCTGCTCCTGATGTTTGAAGGAGCTCCTCATTATTCAGATATTAACTAATTAGCTCTTCACACAGCTGCTTCTGAAGAATTTTAATTTTGCACGTGTGCTCAGCTGCCATCCAGCCTCTTGAATATTCCAGGGTAGGGATTTTTTTTTGCCTTTTTATTCTTTGAAATTCTCCTCCGCTGCTGTTTTAACCCTGGCAAGGAGGGTGAATGCTGAAATTCTCTTTGCAGAGTTACCTCAGAGCACAGAAATGCCTTGGGAGCAGCTTTGCTGCCACCCACCAGCACCTCATGCTCTGAGCTGCTCCTTTGGAGTTCCCTTTTTGGGCAGGGAGGGTTGGAACCCCACACTGCTGCAATTCCTGCTGGAATTCCATCCCACTGCTGCATTTCCTGCTGGAATTCCATCCCAGTGCTGCAATTCCTGGGAAATGGGGTTTGTCCCAGGCTTATCCCTGCTCCCAGCAGCTTTGGGAGTTTGATCCCATCCTTAAAACCTCACAGGGATGGAAGAGCAGGGTTCCCATGCTGGGTTCTGCTCTGGAAGGAAAATCCTGGACAAAGCCAAGCCCAGAGCCCGAATCCAAATAAAATCCATGAAATTTGCTCCCATCTGTAAAACCTCACAGAGGTGGAGGAGCAGCATTTCTCACAGTGGGTTCTCCTCTGGGAGGAAAATCCACAAAGCCAAGCCCAGAGCCTGAATCCAAAAAAAATCCATGGAGTTTGCTCCCATTGTTAACACCTCACAGGGATGGAGGAGCAGCACTTCCCACTTGGGTTCTGCTCTGGGAGTGAAATCCTGAGGCAAAGCCAAGCCCAGAGCCTGAATCTAAAATCCATGGAGTTTGCTCCAATCCTTAAAACCTCTCAGGGATGGAGGAGCAGCTCTTCCCACACTGGGTTCTCCTCTGGGAGTGAAATCCTGGGGCAAAGCCAAGCCCAGAGCCTGAATCCTGGCACAGCTCCTGGGACGGGGTTTGGGATTGGGGCTGGCAGCAGGATGGGGAGGGGGAGATGCTGGAATCCCTTCCCTGGGGACCCAGAGGGTGCCTGGCTCTGCTTCCACAGGGCTGGCAGTGAGCACCTGGGGACCAGAGGTGACACCAGGCTGGTCCCCTCGGCTGGAGGAGCCCTGCAGCTCAGTCCTGTGCCCACCCCAAATCCAGGGTGGGGTTTGGGGGGCTGGGGTGTCCCTGTGTCCCTCTGGAATCTCTGCTGGATATGTGACACCCCTGGCACCCAGTGACAGCTGGGGGTGGCAGCAGGGCCAGGGCAGTGCCACAGTGTCCCTGTGCTGGCACTGCTGGGGCACCTCCAGGGCTGGGGCAGCTCTGGAGAGCCCTGGAGGGGCTGGAGTGGGAACAGAGGGCAGGAACAGAGCTGGGAAAGGGCTGGAGAATCCCTGAGGGAGCTGGGAAAGGGCTGGAGAATCCCTGAGGGAGCTGGGAAAGGGCTGCAGAGTCCCTGAGGGAGCTGGGCAGGGGCTGCAGAGTCCCTGAGGGAGCCGGGCAGGGGCTGCAGAGTCCCTGAGGGAGCCGGGCAGGGGCTGCAGAGTCCCTGAGGGAGCCGGGCAGGGGCTCAGCCTGGAGCAAAGGAGGCTCAGGGGCCCTTGTGGCTCTGCACAGCTCCTGCCAGGAGGGCACAGCCGGGGGGGTTTGGGATCTTATCCCAGGGAACAGGGACAGGAGCAGAGGGAACGGCCTCAGGGTGGATTATTGGGAATATTCCTCGTGGAAAGGGGGTCAGGGATTGGAAGTGCCCAGGGAGGTTTGGAGTGCCCATCCCTGAGGGATTTCCAGCCCTGTGGATGTGGCTCTTGGGGACATGGGGCAGTGGTGGCCCTGGTGCTCTGCAGTTGGGGTTGCACTGGATGGTGTTAAAGATCTTTCCTGAAGGGTTCTGTGATTGCAGGGAGGAGCTCCCCAAACCCCCTGTCCTGCTCTCTGTGGGGCTGAGCAGCCCCAGAAGGGCTCCTCTGGGACTGTGCTGCCACCAGAGCTGTCCCTTGTCACCCGGGCAGGGCAGGAGCTGCTCTGGGCTGTCCCTTCTGCTGGCGCTGTCCTGCTCGAGGTGCTTCCACCCCGGGGGCCAGAATTCCTTGAAAAATCAGGATCCAGGAGCCCAGGCTGCACAGGGTTTCCTGTGGCTGTGCTTTCCAAAAGAACCTCCTTTAATAAATCTTCTGGTGCAGCTCTGAAAGATTCATTTGGCCAAATCTCTCAGGGACAGGGCAGCAGTGTTGGAGGTGTCCTGGATTAAGCTTTTTTTGACTTAGAGATGGGGTAACTGAGAGGTGTTTTAAAAACTTTTATTCTGTTTTTAGTTTCATTGGAAGGGTGACATAATATAGATATATTATAGGTATATAATAGAGTTATAGATAGATAAATACGTAACTATAGATATAGATATCTCTATAGATAATATATAGATATATAATATTTAGAGATATATAGACATATATAGATAATACAGCCAGATTATCTAGATATAGATAGATTATAATTTTATATCGATTTATATAGAAATATATAGAAAATATAGATATTTATCTAGATACATCTAGATATATCTAGATAGATATATAGATAATATATCTAGATTATCTAGATATAGATAGATTACAATTATTTCTATCTATATATAAATATGTATATTATGTATATAATGTAGATAATAGATATGTAGATAATATAGGTATAATATAGATATATTATTTATTATATTTTATTATGTTATTTATTATATATTATATTCTATCTAGACATATAGATGATATAGCTAGATAATCTATATATAGATAGATTATAATTATCTATGTATAGATGGATTATAATTATCTGTATATAGATATATAAAGATAATATATAGAGATTATATATATAATATAGTTATAATTTACACTATTACTCTTAGAAGCTAACTATTTCTTAATTACAATCCACTAGAAGCATTTCTTGGTTTATCAGCTTTTGCCACACCATACTGCAAATGCTTTAAAGTTAATAATCTAAAATTACTTTTCATGGGTCTTAATGTATTTTTTATAGTTTTATTTCTCTGAACTATCCATTTTTTTTTGTAAAGTCATCTTTTGAGACTTGTTTTTCTTTCTGTTTCTCTCTCAACAATGTCTTTTTTATTCCATGGCATTTCTATCAGCATTTCTTATCTCAAGGTTTGCATAGAGATGTACTCAATGTGTGACTCCTGTCAGGCTTTGAGAATTCTCTGTAAATCCATTTCCTGCAGGTCAGGAGTTGAATTTGTTGGTCCTTGTGGGTTTTTCCCAGCTCTGGGTGGTTCCCTGATTTGTTGGGGATGCTCAGGCATTCATTCCCACATTTGTGTGCTGCAGGACGTGGGGTTGGGCATGGAAAAGCTCCAGGAGTGGGGATCTGGTGTGGGATTCAGGTTGAACCAAGGAGTGCTCAGGTGTTGGAGCAGGACTGGAGGAACCTTGGGCTTTTCAGTCCAGGGGGAATTTTCCTGTGCTCTTGGTTTGGAAACCAACATGGGGGGGATTTCCCTGCAGGAGGGAGGAGCTGCCTTTGGGAGGAGCAGAAACTGTGCTCAGCTCCCTCAGTGGGGACAGAAAATCCCAGACTGAGCCTTTAATCTTCCAGATTTCCCTGCTCATCATCCTTGGGAGTGGCTTGGAGGGACCTTAAAGTTCATTTATTCCACCCCATCCGTGGCAGGGGCACCTCCCACTGTCCCAGGTGGATCCAGCCTGGCCTTGGGCACTGCCAGGGATCCAGGGGCAGCCCCAGCAAATCTGGGAATTCCAGCCCAGGCAGGAATTCCTTGCCAAGATCCCAGCCCAATCTCCCCTTTCCCAGTGGGAGCCATTCCCTGGCTCCTGTCCCTGCAGGCCTTGTCCCCAGCCCCTCTGCAGCTCTCCTGGAGCCCCTGCAGGGATTTGAAATATTCCCTGGATTTTTCCCTTCTCCAGGGGAACATTCCCAGCTCTCCCAGAGCAGAGGGGCTCCAGAATCCTGGAATGATTTGGGTTTGAAGGGACCTTAAATCCCATCCCATCCCATCCCATCCCACCCCATCCATGGCAGGGACACCTCCCCCTGTCCCCAGCTGCTCCAGCCTGGCCTTGGGCACTGCCAGGGATCCAGGGGCATTCACAGCAAATCTGGGAATTCCAGCCCAGCCAGGAATTCCCAGTTCCCAATCTCCCACCCCTCCCTGCCCTCTGGCACTGGGAGCCATTCCCTGGCTCCTGTCCCTCCATCCCTGTCCCCAGTCCTTCTCCGCTCCCTCCTTTCCCTGCTGTGAAATTCTCTTCAGGCCAAGATTTGGGGTTGAATTTCCCCCTGCCAAACCCAACCCCAGACCCCTGCTCTGTGTTCCTCCATTTGTCTCTCCCTGGGCAGCAGAGCTCCAAGTGCCCCTTCCCAGCTGGTGCCATCCATGGACTGAGCTGTGCCAGGCAAACCCAGCCAGGAATTCCAAAATAGGAGCTGGAAGGGAGCTGGGGGTGACACATCCCTGCATTCCATGGCTGTGCTTCTTAAAATGCCTTAAATATTATCCTGCAGCTCAGGGGAGGGGGGGTCAAACTGGCTAAAAATAGTGGTGGTAGGAAAAACCCAGTGGTTATTTGGGTCTGATGGCTGTAAGATGTTGAGTTTTTACATTTAATCTTCGTTTCTTCATTTATGGCAGTGTGAATTAATGACTAAATATTGTCTCATGGGAAGGAAAATCTAATTTCCTTCCTGTTTGAGTCTGTCTAATAATAGAGATCCATGCAAAATAACCTTGAAATAAAATTGTGTTTTGTGATTTTCCTTGAAATCATCTGTTTGTTGGAGATCCAGGTGAGGTTATGGCTTTTTAACATCTAATTCCAAGTCAATCCCATTACTGGGCTGTGGGATGCAGCTTTGGTTTTTTAGGTTTTCCCTCTTGAATGGATCTTTGTGTCTTTCCAGGACAAGCTTGAGGGTCCTGCAGGTTAAGAGCAAAATCAGATTTATTCTTTTTTCTCCTTTTTAGTGCTGATGCTCAGATTTGGGTTTGCTCCAGAAGTTTGATGTGCAGGATGCTCTTTTAAATTCTGCTCCAAACTGGGCTCGTTAGGCAGGGCTTTAATTTTCATTGGAAACTCTAAATAAGAATGGGGTTAAAAGGGCAAAATAGGAGGGATGTTGGTGCTTCAGAGCCTGTTTTGCTCCCTGCCCACCCTCAGATTTTAGAGGGAATCACAGCAAGCCCTGATTTAATTCTCCCTGGGTCTGAGCTGTGGAGCAGAGGCTGCAGGCAGTGCCCAGGCAGGAAAATCAATGGAAGCTGGAAATAAAAGCAGGAAGTGCAAGAGGAGATCCAGCCTGGCTGGGCTGGGTGAGGCTGCTGAGGAAAAATAGCTCAGGGCACACAGAAATCAAATCAGGGAGAGAAATGGTCCCAAAGAAAGAGTCCTGCTGGGAAGTGAGCACGGGGAGGGTTTAGTTGTTCCTTAATTAAGTGATGATTAATTAGGGTCATCCTCAAATTTGTTGTGTTCCAGCTATTGTATCTAATATATATAGAAAACAGATATTTAAATAGAGATAAACTATATAATCCAGATAAAAATATAAATATATGCAATACGTATATAAATACGTACAGTATATACAGTATTGTATATATTGTATATAAATATATACAATACATATATAAATATATACAGTATTGTATATATTGTATATAAATATATACAGTACATATATAAGTATATACATTCAATTATAAAAATATAAATATATAGGAAATGTAAAATATGAACAGGCTGGGGGAGGATGGATTGGGAGCAGCCCTGGGAGAGGGGTTTGGGATGTTGTGGATGAGGCTGGAACGGCCCAGCCCAGAGCCCCCTGCTCAGGCCTGGCTGCTGCCACAGGCAAGGTGGGAATTGTGTCCCTGTGCCCCTCCCTGAGGTGAGAGCCCACCTGCAGAGCTGCCCCAGCCCTGGGGCCAACAGCAGGAGGACGTGGAGCTGCTGGAGAGAGCCCAGAGGAGGCCCCGGAGCTGCTGCAGGGCTGGAGCCCCTCTGCTCTGGAGCCAGGCTGGCAGAGCTGGGAATGCTCCCCTGGAGAAGGGAAGGCTCCAGGCAGAGCTCAGAGCCCCTGGCAGGGCCTGCAGGGGCTCCAGGAGAGCTGCAGAGGGGCTGGGGACAAGGCCTGCAGGGACAGGAGCCAGGGAATGGCTCCCACTGGGAAAGGGGAGATTGGGCTGGGATCTTGGCAAGGAATTCCTGCCTGGGCTGGAATTCCCAGATTTGCTGGGGCTGCCCCTGGATCCCTGGCAGTGCCCAAGGCCAGGCTGGACATTGGGGCTTGGATCCAGCTGGGATCATGGAATCATCCCTGTGCCCATGGATGGGATGGAATGGGAATGGGATTTAGGGTCCTTCCCAGCCCATTCCATGGATTCTCTCAGGTCCTTCTCTCCCCACTGCCTCTCTCCAGGGGTTTCTGGGTTTCCAGCATCTCCTGGTGTTCCCTGGCTGTGATCATTCCCTGCAGTGACTCTCCTGGTCCATGGCACAGGAGCAGCTCCCTGCTGGGTTCCCAGGAATGCAGGGAATGATCCCATTCCTGAGGCTGCTGGGGCTCCAGGGATGCTGGGGAGGGATTTTCCCTGCAGGGCCAGGAGCTGCATCCCAGATCCTCTGGGTTCCTTCCCATTGGGCATTCCAGGATTAATATTTGGAATATGGAATTCTTCTGATCACGACATTCTAGGATTCATATTTAGAATGTGGAATTCTTCCCACTGGGATATTCCAGGATTCCCTGTGGAATATGGAATTCTTCCCATTGGGATATTCCAGGATTTCTATTTGGAATATGGAATTCTTCCCTTTGGGACATTCCAGGATTAATATTTGGAATATGGAATTCTTCCCTTTGGGACATTCCAGGATTAATATTTGGAATATGGAATTCTTCCCTTTGGGACATTCCAGGATTCCTATTTGGAATATGGAATTTTTCCCATTGGGACATTCTAGGATTAATATTTGGAATATGGAATTCTTCCCTTTGGGACATTTTAGGATTCCCATTTGGAATATGGAATTCTTCCCTTTGGGACATTCCAGGCTTAATATTTGGAATGTGGAATTCTTCTGATCACAACATTCTAGGATTCATATTTAGAATATGGAATTCTTCCCACTGGGCATTCCAGGATTCCCTGTGGAATATGGAATTCTTCCCACTGGGGGACATTCCAGGATTCCTATTTGGAATATGGAATTCTTCCCACTGTGATATTCCAGGATTCCCTGTGGAATATAGAATTCTTCCCTTTGGGACATTCCAGGATTCCTATTTGGAATACGGGATTTTTCCCATCGGGACGTTCCAGGATTCCTATTTGGAATATGGAATTCTTCCCTTTGGGACATTCCAGGATTCCTATTTGGAATATGGGATTTTTCCCATTGGCACATTCTCGGATTAATATTTGGAATATGGAATTTTTCCCATTGGGACATTCCAGGATTCCTATTTGGAATATGGGATTTTTCCCATTGGGACGTTCCAGGATTCCTGTGGGAATATGGAATTCTTCTGATCACAACATTCCAGGATTCCCTGTGGAATATGGAATTCTTCCCATTGGGATATTCCTGGATTCCTGGATGGAATATGGAATTTTTCCCATTGGGACGTTCCAGGATTCCCATTTGGAATATGGGATTTTTCCCATTGGGACGTTCCAGGATTCCTGTGGGAATTTGGAATTCTTCTGATCACGACATTCCAGGATTCCCTGTGGAATATGGAATTCAGTCCCTGGGAGCCCAGACAGGTTCGGGGATTTTGGATGAGCTTTTATTTTTAGCAGTGATTTGCAGCCCCTGATCCCAAGGAATTCCAGGCATTTCCCTCCTCCTGGGCTTGTTTCCCTTTCCGGGAGGGGTTTGGACACCACGGCTTGGGCCTGGCTTATTTTAATTTGTACATCTGGTTTTTAATTTATACTGTTGATTTTTAATTTAGTCAACTGATTTTTAATGTATTCTACTGATTTTCTTAATTTACTCAACTGATTTTTAATTTATGCCACTGAGTTTTTTAATTTATGCCCTTGATTTTTAGTTTATACAAATGGTTTTAGTCTCTGCTGCAAATCCTTCATGTGGGAACTTTTCCTCCTCTTCTCTCTCCTGTTTTAGTTTTAATTTCTTAATTAGGTGATGAATAATTAGGGTAATCCCCAAATTTGGTGTGTTCCAGCTGTTGTATCTAATCTATATAGCAAACATATATTTAAATATAATACATATAGCAAACATATATTTAAATATTTAAATTTCCTTAAACTGTATCAAATCCAGATAAAATATAAATATACACAATACACTTAAAATTATAAAAATATAAATATATAAGAATTGTAAAATAAAAATATTAACATATAACATGTGTAAATATAAATATGTATATATAGAATATAAAAAATAAGTACATAATAAACATAACATATATAGAAATAAATATAAAAAATGATGACTAGATCTATTTCACATAAAATTAAAAAAAATAATTTTTATTCCTGGAGCCCCTTTAGGCCCTGGAATGTGCTGGAATTCCCCCTGACTCCTTCTCCAGAGGTGATAATTGTATCTCTGGGATTAATTCCTCCTTTAATGACTGAGTTAATCACCCCCTGTGCCCTTCCAAAGCTTTGGGTCATTCCCTAAATCCCATTCGCCCTTTTCCTTAAATCCCTTTTCCCCCTTTTCCTTAAATCCCATTCTTCCTTTTCCTAAATTCCATTATCCCTTCTCCTTAAATTCTCTTTCCTCTTTTCCCTAAACCCTATTCTCCCTTTTCCCTTAAATCCCATTTCTCCCTTTTCCCTCAAATCCCATTCTCCCTTTTCCTTAAACCCCTTTCTCCCTTTCCTCTAAATTCCAAAATGCCATTTTCCCTTTTCCTTATATCCTTTTTTCCCTTATCCTTAAATCCCTTTTTCTCCTTTTCCCAAAACCCCATTCTCCCTTTTCCCTTGAACCCCACTCTCCCTTTCCCTAAATCCCATTCTCCCTTTCCTTTAACCCCATTCTCCCTTTTCTCAAAATCCCATTTGCCCCTTTTCCCTAAACCTCTTCTTCCCTTTTCCCCTAAATCTCTTCTACCCTTTTTCCCTAAACCCTATTCTCCCTTTTCCGTAATCCCTTTTCCCCTTTTCCTTAAACTCCTTTTTCTCTTTCCCCTAAGTCCCAAAACCCCATTCTCCCTTTCCCCTAAACCCCATTCTCCCTTTCCCCTAAATCCCATTCTCCCTTTCCCCTAAACCCCATTCTCCCTTTCCCCTAAACCCCATTCTCCCTTTCCCCTAAATCCCATTCTCCCTTTCCCCTAAATCCCATTTTCCCTTTCCTCTAAATTCCATTCTCCCTTTTCCCTTAAACCCCATTCTCCTTGTCCCTAGGTCCCTTTCCCCCCTTTTCCCTAAACCCCAAAATCCCATTCTCCCTTTTCCTTAAATCCTCTTTTCCTCAAATCCCGTTCTCCCTTTTCCTTAAACCCCATTCTCCCTAAACCCCATTCTCCCTAAATCCCTTTTCCCCGTCCCTAAATCTCTTTTCCCTGTCCCTAAACCCCACTCTCCCTGTCCCTAAATCCCTTTCCCCCGTCCCTAAATCCCTTTTCCCCGTCCCTAAATCCCTTTTCCCTGCTCCAAGGCATCCCCCAGGGGCCGGGGTGGGCAGGGCAGGGCCAAGGTGGGACTGAGGACTCTCCGTGTCCCGATCCTATCAGCAGCCCTATTTTTACACATCCTGTGCGGGGCCGGGGCCTTTTTGGGATTTTCCCAGCTGGAAGCAGCGTCCTGTGGTGTTTTTCCCTTTGCCCACTTCCCAAACAGGAAAAGTCCCGGGGTTATTTTTGAATCTGGAGGAAAACTCCGGAACTGCCCTGAAGGGCACGGGGTGGGACAGGCCAGGGCTGCACAGGGCTGGGACACGGGATTGGGATGGGTCCACAGGGTATGGGATGGGGTTTGGGATGGATTTACAGGGTATGGGATGGGGTTTGGGATGGATTTACAGGGTATGGGAACCCCTGCATGTGGGACATGGGATTGGAATGGATTTACAGGGTATGGGATCCCCTACATGTGGGACATGGGATTGGGATGGATTTACAGGGTATGGGATCCCCTACATGTGGAATGTGGGGTTTGGGATGGATTTACAGGGTATGGGATCCCCTACATGTGGGACATGGGATTGGGATGGATCCACAGGGTATGGGATGGGGTTTGGGATGGATTTACAGGGTATGGGATGGGGTTTGGGATGAATTTACAGGGTATGGGATTTCCTACATGTGGGATTGGGGTTTGGGATGGATCCACAGGGTATGGGATGGGGTTTGGGATGGATTTACAGGGTATGGGATCCCCTGCATGTGGGATTGGGGTTTGGGATGGATTTACAGGAAATGGGATCCCCTGCATGTGGGATTGGGGTTTGGGATGGATCCACAGGTTATGGGATGGGGTTTGGGATGGATCCACAGGGTATGGGATTTCCTACATGTGGGACATGGGATTGGGATGGATTTACAGGGTATGGGATCCCCTACATGTGGGATTGGGGTTTGGGATGGATTTACAGGAAATGGGATCTCCTACATGTGGGATTGGGGTTTGGGATGGATCCACAGGGTATGGGATCCCCTACATGTGGGACATGGGATTGGGATGGATTCACAGGTTATGGGATCCCCTCCATGTGGGACATGGGGTTTGGGAGATGGATCCACTGGTTAGTGGGATTTCCTACATGTGGGATGGGGCTTGGGGGGATGCATTCCCTTGTGGGATTCCCTCAGTGTCTGTGGCTTTGGGAGCTGATTTTGGGGGAAAACCCCGGGATAAGAGGGGTCATTTCTGGTGATGTGGATTTGGCAGAATTCCCTTCTCTTGGGTGCTGGGATGTCCCAGGGAATTCCCTCTGATCCTAAAGCATCCCCGGGGCAGATCCCAGCTCTCAGCACCCTCACCTCGCCCTTCCCTGGCTGAATCCAGAATTCCAGAGCGGTTCAATCCCATGGAATGAGGGCTGTGCCCTTTGGGGCCGGGGCAGGAATCCCTGGATGGGCTCAGGGTGATTCTCCTGCCCTGGGAATTGCTGGCTGCTCCTGGAAACGCCCGGCTCTGCTGCTAACCTCATTATTCTGGGATTCTGTGATAAGGAGCAGATAAGGAGCAGCTCCAGAGAATTCCAGGGCTGGGGAGCAGCTCCAGGGGCTGGGCTGGGGGCCGCAGGACGCAAATTCCGTGCAGAATTCCTTTGTTTTCCACTTGTTGTTGTGGGGTTTTTTTGGTTTTTTTTTTTTGTTTTTTCCCCTTCTCCCTTATTTTCCCTGCGGGGACCCCGAGGGCTTTGAAGGGAATTGGCTGCAGGCCTGAGGCAGGAGATGTTGGCTTTTTAAAATTCCTTGTGCACTATCAGCTGGACACAGCATCCTGAGCTTCCTGTGCCTGGGATCCGCCCGGGGCCGGCAGCTGGCAGGGACAACTCTCCAGGAATCCTGGAGATCGGATCTGGGGCTCTCCTGTTGGTATAGAACCTCATATTTAATACAGAACATCCAATATATCATCTATAACACATAGCATAGAACATAACATAATACAACATAATAGAACATAACAGCATAGAACATCATAGAACATAATAGAACATAATATAATAATTACAGTATATAGAATGATTACATTATTGTAGTATATTATAGTATTATAATTATATTATAATAATATTATAATATAATAATATTATATATTATGTTATATAATAATATATAATATATATAATATTAATATATATAATATATAATATATAATATATAATATATAATATATAATATATATAATATTATATATAATATATATTATATATATTATATATAATATAATATATATTATATATATTATATATATAATATAATATATATTATATAATATATAATATATAATATATAATATTATATATAATATATATAATATATTATATATATAATATATTATATTAATAATATATAATATATATAATATTATATATTATATTATATAATAATATAATATTATAATAATTATAATATATTTACTATTTATATTTTCTTTATATTTTATTTTGTTTCATGTTTATTACCATATTTTAAAGTTCTAAACTTCATCATGTATAAAAAGTAACTACAATATATTTGCTATTTATATTTTATTTATATTTTATTTTGTTTCATGTCATTACTATTTTTAAAGTCCTAAACTTCATAAATATGAAACAAAATAAAATAAAACCAAAATAGAACCAAGTAAATATAATATATTTACTATTTATATATTATGAAGAATTACTATTAATATTATATTTATATTTTAATTTGTTTCATGTTATTACTATTTTTAAAGTCCTAAACTTCATAATGGATAAATATTAACTATAATATATTTACTATTTATATTTTGTTTATATTTTATTTTGTTTCATGTTTATTACTATTTTTAAAGTTCTGAACTTTAAAATATATAAATAGTAAATATATTATATCTACTATTTATCTTTTGTTTAGATTTTATTTTTTTTCATGTTCATTACTATATTTTAAAGTTCTAAACTTCATCATGTATAAAAAGTAACTATAATGTATTTACTATTTATATTTTGTTTCATGTTTATTATTATTTTTAATAGTAATAAACATGAAACAAAATAAAATATAACCTATATATAACCTATATATATAGGAGGGATTTGGGGTGAGCCGGGGGAGTTTGGGATCAGCTGGGGGAGTTTGGGATGAGCCAAAGAAGGTTTGGGGTCAGCCAGGGGAGGTTTGGGATTGGCCAGGGGGGGTTTGGGATCAGCCAGGGGGGATTTGGGATGGGATAGGAGGGATTTGGGGTGAGCTGGGGGAGCTTGGGATGGGCCAGGGGGAGTTTGGGATGGGTCAGGGGGAGTCTGGGATGGGCCAGGGGGGATTTGGGATGGGATAGGAGGGATTTGGGATGAGCCAGGGGGAGTTTGGGGTCAGCTGGGGGAGTTTGAGATGAGCCAGGGGGAGTTTGGGATGAGCCAGGGGGGATTTGGGGTCAGCTGGGGGAGTTTGGGTTGAACCAGGGGGGATTTGGGGTCAGCTGGGGGAATTTGGGATGAGCCAGGGGCGTTTGGGATGGGCAAGGAGGAGTTTGGGGTCAGTTTGGGGGGTTTGGGATGAGCCAGGAGGGATTTGGGATGGGCCAGGGGGAGTTTGGGATGAGCCAGGAGGGGTTTGGGATAGGCCAGGAGGGGTTTGGGGTCAGCTGGGGGTGTATGGGGTGAGCCAGGGGGAGTTTGGGATGAGCCAGGGGGGGTTTGGGATGGGATAGGAGGGATTTGGGGTGAGCCGGGGGAGTTTGGGATCAACTGGGGGAGTTTGGGATGAGCCAAAGAAGGTTTGGGGTCAGCCAGGGGGGGTTTGGGATGAGCTGGGGGGGGTTTGGGGTCAGCTGGGGAGTTTGAGATGAGCTTGGGGGGGCTTTGGGATCAGTTGGGGGAGTTTGGGCTCAGCCAGGGCAGGGAATCCCTTCCCTCCCTGGAATTTCCTGCAGTGCCCTTTGGAAAGCTCCCCTGGCACTGCCAGCCTGGATTTGCCATCCCTCACCTGCTGCTCCATGGGGAACCAAAGCAATTCCTGCTTTTCCTTGGCATCCCTGGCAGAGGACGAAAATCCCCTCCCAGCCCTCAGCAGGACACATCCCTAAGGAGAATCCCTGTGAGCCACAGGCACATTTATTCCTGCTTCCCACAAACCACCTCTTCATTCTGAGCAATTTATAGCCTGGACTGGCCCCAAAACAGGGCCAAAATTAAATGAGAATAATTAAAAGCCAGGTCTGAGTGTCTTTAAACACAGCCTGTGGCAGGAAATGCTGGGATTTGATCCAGCTGGGCCAAGTATCCAAGAAAAAAGGATTTCCTCATTGGTGTGAAGGTCCCACGAGTGCCAAGAGGATTTTAACTCCAATTTATCCCTGCTGTTATTAGCCCAGACAGCCTGGCCACTGGAAATCTTCATTAAAATCTGCATTTTAACTCAGATTTATCCCTGCTGCTATTAGCCCAGACAGCCTGGCCACTGGAAATCTTCATTAAAATCTGCATTTTAACTCCGATTTATCCCTGCTGCTATTAGCCCAGACAGCCTGGCCACTGGAAATCTTCATGAAAAATGAGGATTTCCCTTGCTGAAAATTCCCAGCACAAATCCAAAGGGAGCTTGTCCTCAGCACAGGCTGGGAATGGCCACAGCCTCCATCTCCAGGGAATACCAAATCCTCTGCAAACAGCAGCAAACCCCAAAAAACAAATGAATGATCCCAGAGGGAGCCTGGGCTGGGCAGTGCTGCTCCATGGAGGGAGGCTGTGCTCATCCAGGGTTGGGAATGCAGGGGCTGTGACTGCTCCAGGAAGATTTAGGGACAAAGAATACAAATAACACAAATACAGAGAATACAAATACATTCTATTAAAGGTAATTTAGGGCAGTTTTAGAGCCTGAGATGGGCTTGGTTGGTTGGAGGATTTCTGAGTCATCTGGGAGCAGGAATTGATCCCTGAGGTCCCTTCCAGCTCAGAATATCCCAGGATCTGGAAATAAATAGGAAATATCCCGCAGTGTGCACCGGCAGGGAATGTTGGGTTTGAACACTGAATTAAAATCGTGGATGGAACCCAGGATTGGAATCATGGAATGGTTTGGGTGGGAAGGGACCTTAAATCCCATCCATGGCAGGGGCACCTCCCACTGCCCCAGGTGGATCCAGCCTGGCCTTGGGCACTGCCAGGGATCCAGGGGCAGCCCCAGCAAATCTGGGAATTCCAGCCCAGGCAGGAATTCCTTGCCAAGATCCCAGCCCAATCTCCCCTTTCCCAGTGGGAGCCATTCCCTGGCTCCTGTCCCTCTGTCCCTTGTCCCCAGTCCCTCTCCAGCTCTCCTGGAGCCCCTGCAGGGATTTGAAATTTTCCCTGGATTTTTCCCTTCTCCAGGGGAGCATTCCCAGCTCTCCCAGAGCAGCTCTGGGACCTCCTCTGGACTCCTTCCACCAAATCCACATTTTTCTTCCCCAAACTTTCCTGTGGGTTCTTCCCTTTAGGGTTTGGATTTTGCTTTCCCCCGGTTCTGAATCCAAACTGGAAATTTTAGCATTTCCAGTGGTGCCTTTAGGGTTTGGATTTTGCTTTCCCTGGGTTCTGAACCAGGCTGGAAGTTTTAGGATTTCCTCTGGTGCCTTTAGGGTTTGGATTTTGCTTTCCCTGGGTTCTGAACCAGGCTGGAAGTTTTAGGATTTCCTCTGGTGCCTTTAGGGTTTGAATTTTGCTTTCCCTGGGTTCTGAACCAGGCTGGAAGTTTTAGGATTTCCTCTGGTGCCTTTAGGGTTTGGATTTTGCTTTCTGAATCCGGGCTGGAAGTTTTAGGATTTCCTCTGGTGCCTTTAGGGTTTGGATTTTGCTTTCCCTGGGTTCTGAACCAGGCTGGAAGTTTTAGGATTTCCTCTGGTGCCTTTAGGGTTTGAATTTTGCTTTCCCTGGGTTCTGAACCAGGCTGGAAGTTTTAGGATTTTCTCTGGTGCCTTTAGGGTTTGGATTTTGCTTTCTGAATCCGGGCTGGAAGTTTTAGGATTTCCTCTGGTGCCATCCAGTGGCAAAATCCGGGATTGGGGTTTGGCCATTCCCGGGCTGGGCAGAGGAAATTGGGAATAAAAGGACTTGGAAGGACGCTGGAGATCCCTTGGGATGTGCTGGGTGTGGGAGGGAAGGATTTGGGAACATTGGGAATAACATTGTGAGGTGTGATCCAGTCAATCTCCTCTTCCCATGGCATTCCTGCCCTGGTTAATCCCATGCACTGATTTATTCCAGCAATTTTATTGCCATGGTTTTCCATTAATTGCCATGGTTTTCAGTTAATTGCCATGATTTTTAATTAATTGCCATGTTTTTAAATTTTTTTTCCATGGTTATCAATGTTTTCCATGGTTTTCCATTAATTGCCATGGTTTTTAATTAATTGCCTTGATTTTTAATTAATTGCCATGATTTTCAATTTTTTTTCCCATGGTTTTCAATTAATTGCTATGGTTTTCGGTTGATTGCCATGATCTACAGTTAATTGCCATGATTTTTAATTAATTGCCATGGTTTTTAAGTTTTCCATGGTTTTCAATTAATTGCCATGGTTTTTAATTAATTGCCATGGCTTTTAATTAATTGCTATGTTGTTTAATTAATTGCCATGGTTTTCAATTAATTGCCATGGTTTTCAATTAATTGCCATGGTTTTCAATTTTTTTCCCCATGGTTTTCAGTTAATTGCCACAATTTTCAATTTTTTTCATGGTTTTCCATTAATTGCCATGGTTTTTAATTAATTGCCATGATTTACAATTAATTGCCATGATTAAATATTTTTTTATTTCATGATTTAAAATTTTTCATAGCTTTCAATTTTCATGGCTTTCAAATTTTTTTCATGGTCTTAAATTAATTGCCATGATTTTCAATTAATTGCCATGGTTTTCAAATAATTGCCATGATTTTTAATTAATTACCATGGTTTCAAATTTTTTTTCATAGTTTTCAATTAATTGCCATGGCTTTCAATTAATTGCTATGGTTTTCAATTAATTGCCACGATTTTCAATTTTTTTTCATGGTTTTCAATTAATTGCCACGATTTTTAATTAATTACCATGGTTTTCAATTTTTTTTTCATGGTTTTCAATTTCTTTTCATGGTCCTAAATTAATTGCCATGGTTTTCAATTAATTGCCATGGTTTTCAATTAATTTCTATGGTTTGCAGTTGATGTCCATAGTTTTCAATTAATAGCCATGATTTACAATTAATTGCCACAATTTTCAAAGTTTTTTCATGGTTCTCCATTAATTGCCATGGTTTTTAGGTAATTGCCATGATTAAATTTCTTTTTTTCATGATTTCAAATTTTTCATGGCTTTCAATCTTTTTTTCATGGTTTTCAATTAATTGCCATGGTTTTCAATTAATTGCTGTGGTTTTTAATTAATTGCCATAGTTTACAATTAACTGCCATGATTTTTAATTAATTTCCATGTTTTTTAATTTTTTCATGGTTTTCAATTAATTGCCATGGTTTTCAATTAATTGCCATGATTTTCAATTAATTACCATGGTTTCAAATTTTTTTCATGGTTTTCAATTAATTGCCATAGTTTACAATTAACTGCCATGATTTTTAATTAATTTCCATGTTTTTTAATTTTTTCATGGTTTTCAATTAATTGCCATGGTTTACAATTAATTGCCATGGTTTACAATTAATTGCCATGGTTTTTAATTAATTGACATGGTTTTCAATTAATTGCCATGATTTTTAATTAATTGACATGCTTTTCAATTAATTGACATGGTTTACAGTTGATTTCCATGGCTTTCAATTTTTTTTGCCATGGCTTTCAATTAATTGCCATGATTTTGAATTTTTTTTCATGGTTTTCAATTAATTGCCATGGTTTTCAATTAATTGCTGTGGTTTTTAATTAATTGCCATAGTTTACAATTAACTGCCATGATTTTTAATTAATTTCCATGGTTTTTAATTTTTTCATGGTTTTCAATCAATTGCCATGGTTTTCAATTAATTGCCATGATTTTCAGTTAATTACCATGGTTTCAAATTTTTTTCATGGTTTTCAATTAATTGCCATGGTTTACAATTAATTGCCATAGTTTACAATTAACTGCCATGATTTTTAATTAATTTCCATGTTTTTTAATTTTTTCATGCTTTTCAATTAATTGCCATGGTTTACAATTAATTGCCATGATTTTTAATTAATTGCCATGATTTTCAATTAATTGCCATGTTTTTTAATTAATTGCCATGGTTTTCAATTAATTGACATGGTTTACAGTTGATTTCCATGGCTTTCAATTTTTTTGCCATGGCTTTCAATTAATTGCCATGATTTTGAATTTTTTTTCATGGTTTTCAATTAATTGCCACGATTTTGAATGGTTTTCAATTAATTGCCATGGTTTTCAATTTTTTTTCATGATTTAAATTTTTTTTTCCGTGGTTTCCAATTAATTGCCCTGGTTTCCAATTAATTGCCCTGGTTTTTAGTTAATTGCCCTGGTTTCCAATTAATTGCCCTGGTTTCCAATTAATTGCCCTGGTTTTCAGTTAGTTCAGTCCCTGAGGAAGCTTTGCAGAGGGGTTTAGGAGCAGTGAGCAGGGACTGCAGGTTGATCCCAGTGTCCCTCTGACAATTCCCCATTAATTTTGGGGTGCTCAGGAGCTGTTGCTGCATCCCAGGATGGTTTATCCAGCCTGGAATTCCCTGGATTCCCTCCTGCCCTTCGAGGCATCCTGGGAGCAGCCCTTGATTTCCCAGAGCCTCACAAAACTCCCAAATCCTCTCAAAATAACATCCCAAGGCTTTAAAGCGACACAAAAGTGATGAGGGGGAAAAAAGGCCAAGTTCAATGAGAGTCAGAACTGGGCTAATGAAGGTCTTTAATTAGATGAAGCAATTAAGAGGGAAATGAGTGAACAGCAGAGGGGCTGAAATCTGGGCTGGGCTCAGTCTGAAGCCTAAATAAGCCCAGCTTTGCTTCTCCCTGGGGTTTTGCAGAGCAGGTTGGGAATCAGAATTATTTCCAGCACAAAGAGCTCATTTTTGGGGCTTGTGTGTGGGACTGGGAGCTCTGAGCTCTCCTCTCTCATTAATTCAACAATACAACAATATAACATATAAAAATACAGCAATATAACAAGGTAACATATAAAAATACAACAATATAACAATATAACAATACAATATATAAAAATACAACAATATAACAATACAACAATATAACAATATAACAATACAACAATATAAAAATACAACAATATAACAATACAACAATATAGAACAATACAACAATATAACAATATAACATATAACAATACAACAACATATAAAAATACAACAATACAACAATATAACAATATAACATATAACAATACAACAACATATAAAAATAGAGCAATACAACAATATAACATATAAAAATACAACAGCATATAAAAATACAACAATATAACCTATAAAAATACAACTATACAACAATATAACAATATAACATAAAAATATAGCAATATAACAATATAACATAAAAATACAACAATATAACATAAAAATACAGCAATATAACAATATAACATAAAAATACAACAATATAACATATAAAAATACAGCAATATAACCATATAACATAAAAATACAACAATATAACAATATAACATATAAAAATACAGCAATATAACCATATAACATATAAAAATACAGCAATATAACCATATAACATATAAAAATGCAACAATTCCTCATGGATCTGCAGTGGTTGGACAGGTTTGAGAACCCCCAGGATGAGCAGACACCTCCCTCAGGACCATCTGTGATGTTTTGCTGAGGCGTTTGCACACATATTTTAATTGATTATTAATTATTTTAATTATGATATTCAATAATAAATAAATGAATAACATTAATTTTATTAATTGTATCAATTAATCAATACTACAATAATATTTAATAATAACTATAATAATTATTATGTTTAATTATTTTCTCAGTTTTCCCTGTGCTGTCCCACTGGGTGTGGGTGATTTTTCTCCCCCCAAACTCTCAGTTAAAATTATAAATTTTCTTTGTCCTGAATTCTTTGCCACTACAGGAAAAAAAAAAAAAGGTGGCCTTGAGTTCCCTGAGAGGAATGTGGTGATTTATTTGGAATGGAGAAATGAGGAGGAGGAGGAGGAGGAGGAGGAGGAGGGCTCTCCCAACACTTCCAGTGCAGCTGGGCCTTGCCAGGGGCATTTCCCCCTTTCCCTGGGCAGGTGGCAGCTGGAAAAGGGAATTTTGTCCTTAGGGAGTGTCCTGGGAAAAGCAGCACTGCTGGACAAGAAGCGTTAGGGCAGCCTGTCTCTCGTTTTAGCTGTTCTGGAGCTGTTTCCTGGGGGTGCTCCTTGATTTGGGGGGCTGGGAGTGGGTTGTGGGTTCATTGTGGGAATTATAAAGTGGTTTTTAGGCTGGAAAAGCCCTTTGGGATGGAGCCCAGCCATATCTAATGTGCTTTGTCCAGAATGGTTTTCTGTGAGGATTTTCTTACTGGGATTTTCTGTGAGTATTTTCTGGCTGGGATTTTCTTAACTGGGATTTTCTGTGAGTATTTTCTGGCTGGGATTTGCCTGCCCCGTGCTCTGGGCTTGGAATTCCCTTCCCATCCAAGTTCCCAATGAAGGTGACACCGCTGTGGTCTCACACCCTGGAAAAGTCAGAGTTGCACTGCAGGTCAGGCTGGGAATCCCTCAGAGCAAGGCAGGGCAGCTGATCCCTCATTCCAAACCCCACAGCTGACCCCACTCTGCTCTGTCCTGTCCTGTCCCAAACCCCACAGCTGATCCCACTCTGCTCTGTCCTGTCCTGTCCCAAACCCCACAGCTGATCCCACTCCGTGTCCTGTCCCAAACCCCACTGCTGACCCCAGTCCTGTGTGTCCTGTCCCTCATTCCAAACCCCACAGCTGACCCCACTCTGCTCTGTCCTGTCCCAAACCCCACAATTGACCCCACTCTGGTGTGTCCTGTACCAAACCCCACAGCTGACCCCCTCAGCTCTGTCCCCTGTCCCAAACCCCACAGCTGACCCCAATCCTGTGTGTCCTGTCCCCCATTCCAAACCCCACAGCTGACCCCACTCCTGTGTGTCCTGTCCGCCATTCCAAACCCTACAGCTGATCCCACTGTGGTGTGTCCTGTCCTGTCCTGTCCTGTCCCCCCATGTCCCCTGTCCCCAGACATGCTGGACCCTCAGCAGAACGTTTGTGGTGCTCCCCATGCCCATGTCCCGTTCCTGTGGCTCCATGTCCTCAATTCCCACCTTTTCCCAACAATTGTCCCCATTCCAGCTGTGGGGCCAGGCTCTGCTGTGGGGTCCTTTTGGGGTTTGAGCCTTGTTTCCAGGGCTCCTTTTGGGGTCTGAGTGTTGTTTACAGGGGCCCTTGTGGGCTTTGTGCCTTGTTTACAGGGGTCCTTTGGGGTTTCAGTGTTGTTTCCAGGGCTTCTTTTGGGGTTTGAGCCTTGTTTCCAGGACTTCTTTTGGGGTTTGAGCTTGTTTACAGGGGTCCTTGTGGGGTTTGAGTGTTGTTTACAGGAATCCTTTTGGGGTTTGAGTGTTGTTTACAGGGGTCTCAATTGTTTCCAGGGGTCCTTTTGGGATTTGTTGTTTCCAGAGTTCCTTTTGGGGTTGGAGTGTTGGTTACAGGGGTCCCAATTGTTTACAGGGGTCCTTTTGGGGTTACAGGGGTCCCAATTGTTTACAGGGTTCCTTTTGTGGTTGGAGTGTTGGTTACAGGGATCCCAATTGTTTCCAGGGGTCCTTTTGGGGTTTGTTGTTTCCAGGGGTCCTTTTGTGGTTGGAGTGTTGTTTACAGGGCTCCCAATTGTTTCCAGGGGTCCTTTTGTGGTCTGAGTGTTGTTTCCAGGGGTCCCTTTGGGGTCTGGCTGTTGTTTCCAGGCTTTGGGAAGATGATTCATCCCTGCCTTAATGTTCCCCAGCTTGGACGGGCTGGGGTTTCTCTCACCCGGGTCTGGGAGCATTCCTGTCCCACACATGGCTCAAATCAAGTGTCCTTCCAGCTTTTGTTCCTGGGAATTGTTCCCATTGTCCTCCCCACTGGGAAGCTCAGCTCGTGGCCACCTCTCCCCATCCTCCCTGTGTCCTCTGCTTTCCCTGGGTTGGGGTTGTTCCCTCCATTCCTGGCTCTTTTGGAAGGTGGATTTGTCCAAGCTCTTCCTCGTGGCTTGGAGCATCAGAAATTCCTTCTTTATTTAATAGGGACATTCTGGGTTGTTTCATTTTATTGTTAATTAGGGCAATTATCCCTCATTTCCTCGGGACTCTTGTCTGGCAAGGAGGAGCTGGATCCCATCCCAGAGGTGGCTGTGGCTTTATGGCAGCTCTGTTTTCCCACTGAAAAAGTGTTTTATGGTCATCCCTGAGCTCTTCAGGGGACTTTGGAATATTGATCCAGCACAGGGTGCCCAGAGCAGCTGGGGCTGCCCCAGGATCCCTGGGAATGTCCAAGGCCAGCTTGGACATTGGGACAGTGGGAGATGTCCCTGCCTGTGGAATGAGATGATCCTCCAGACCCCTTCCAACCCCAACCATTCCATGGTTTTTATCCCTGCCCTTGTGCCAGGGAGGGAAGTTGGGATTTGTGTGGTGCCATCAGTGAAAGTTGAGTTGGGCCCTCAGAAATCCTTGGAAAGCCTGGCAGGTTTTGATTCCTGGAGTCAGAACCCTCTGTTCTTTCAGCTCCTGGTGGATCTGGTGAGGATCAGGGGGTTTCCAAAGAGCTCTTCTGGAGTTGAAACTGTGGAAAATGGGATTTTGGGGACCTCCAGAGTCCTGTCCCTGCCTGGGGAGGTGCTTGGTCTCTGGAACAGCAAATGCACCAAGACTGCTCCTCCTTGAGGTCCTTCTGACTTTTTCCGTGGGATGATCAGTTTAAAGGGATTCCAGAACATTCCCTGGTGATCCCTTCTGGATTTCAGCCCCTCTCACAGTCGGGAAACTCCATCCAGTGTTTAGCCTAGTTCTCCTGAACGATTTAAGCCCATTTCTGTTCTTCTCTTTAGCAGACACAAACATTCCCATGGGGATGTGAGTCCTGGCCTCCTCTGGTCCTCACAAATCCCAAATCCGTTGCCTTTGAGTCCAGCTTTCCTCTCTGAGGATGTGGCTGATAAAACACTCCCATGATGAAGCTTTTGGGAAGTTTAATTGGAAATTCATCATCCCCATGTCCTGTGCATCCCAAATTTTGACTGTGCAGCTCCTGGGGATGTGGGGGAGCATCAGCCTGGAGAAATGAGCTGGTGGAGAGCCCAAAGTTTACCAGGAAGGGATGGAGGAGCTCCCAAGGTTTACCAGGAAGGGATGGAGGATCTCCCAAGGTTTATCGGGAAGGGATTGAGGAGCTCCCAAGGTTTACCAGAAAGGGATTGAGGAGCTCCCAAGGGTTACCAGGACGGGATTGAGGATCTCCCAAGGGTTAGCAGGAAGGGATTGAGAATCTACCAAGGGTTAGCAGGAAGGGATCGAGGAACTCCCAAGGTTTATTGGGAAGGGATTGAGGATCTCCCAAGGGTTACCAGGAAGGGATTGAGGATCTCCCAAGGGTTACCAGGAAGGGATTGAGGAGCTCCCAAGGGTTACCAGGAAGGGATGGAGGATCTCCCAAGGTTTACCAGGAAGGGATCCAGGGTCTCCCAAGGTTTACCAGGAAGGGATGCAGGGTCTCCCAAGGGTTACCAGGAAGGGATGCAGGGTCTCCCAAGGTTTACCAGGAAGGGATCCAGGATCTCCCAAGGTTTACCAGGAAGGGATTGAGGATCTCCCAAGGTTTACTAAGAAGGAATCCAGGATCTCCCAAGGGTTACCAGGAAGGGATGCAGGGTCTCCCAAGGGTTACCAGGAAGGGATGCAGGATCTCCCAAGGGTTACCAGGAAGGGATGCAGGGTCTCCCAAGGGTTACCAGGAAGGGATGCAGGGTCTCCCAAGGGTTACCAAGAAGGGATGCAGGGTCTCCCAAGGGTTACCAGGAACCTTGCTCTCCTCTGCTCTCAGCCCAGGCTGGATGAAGCTCTGGAAGGTGCTCCATGGGGACTGGGCTGGTCTTTAGGGTCCCCTCCAATCCCAACCCTCCTGGCAGAGGCTGTGAGGGCTGGGCAGGCACTGCTGGGGCTGGCAGGGAGGAGTTTCCCCTGGCACAGCTGAGTGCTGTGGATGGATCCATGTGCTGCAGGAAGCAGGAGCTTCCCAGCACAATGCATTGGCAGCCAGGAGCTGGATGGGGCCATCCCAGCCAACTCCTGCCCCGAGGGGGACCTTGGGCTGACCTCCATCCCCAGGGAAGGAGGGGGAGCTGCTGGGGCAGGGATGTGGTGCCAGGCAGGGAGGCTGCTGCCTTCCTCTGCACATCCTGGGTGAGCAAATGCTTGTGGGAGCAAATGATTGTGTGAGCAAATGCCTGGGTGAGCGATTCCCTGGATGAACAAATCCCTGAGTGGGCAAATCCTTGAGTGAACAGATCCCTGGGTGGGCACATCCCTGGGTGAGCAGATCCCTGGGTGAGCAGATCCCTGGGTGAGCAATTCCTTGGGTGAGCAATTCCTTGGGTGAGCAATTCCTTGGTTGAGCACATCCCTGGGTGAGCGGATCCCTGGGTGAACAAATCCCTGACAGACAGATCCCTGAGTGGGCAGATCCCTGGGTGAACAAATCCCTGTGTGAGGACATCCCTGGGTGAAAAAATGGCTGGGTGAGCAGATCCCTGGGTGAGCAGATCCCTGAGTGAGCGAATCCCTGGGTGAGCAAATCTCTGGGTGAGCAAATCCCTGAGTGAGCAAATCTCTGGGTGGGCAGGTCCCTGGATGAGCTGATCCCTGGATGAGCTGATCCCTGGGTGAGCAAATCCCTGGATGAATAAATCCCTGGGTGAGCGGATCCCTGCACAAACAGATCCCTGGGTGCTGCTGGTGCTGTCCTGTGGGAACTCAGCTCATCCCTCCGGGTGTCTCTGTCGGGGGGCTCAGAGACCCTGGCACACAGCCCAGAGCACCTGGGGATTTGATTTTGATCCTTCCAACGAATTGCCAGCTTGGTATGGGGATGTGAAAGCCACACAGGTTTGAATGGTGTAATAATAAAGTATTCACAGGGTGAAAATGTAGATTTTAGGGTTTTTGGTATGGGGGTTATGGGGACAAGATGGAGGAATCAGGGCGTGTCTCGTCCTTCTTCTTTCTTCTTCTTGTTCTCCATTCTCTGCAGTGGTGCTGGCACTTTGGGATTGGTCTAGAGTAGAAGTGCACTGTCTAACACAGGTGATGGGTATTGGAATTCAGTGTCAATATGTTCTATGTAGTTTGTAGTATAAAAGGACAGCACCGCCCCGGGGGCGGTCACAGTGCCTGTGGCTGCCCTGCTGAGCAGATCTGGGCTGGGCAGAAAGAAAATTTTATAGATCAGAATTAATAAACAACCTCAAGAGTGAAAAGTGAAGATCCAGGCTCGTTCTGCAGCCACAGGGGCCGGAGCAGAGACACCCTGCACATCTGGGGGCAGAGAACAGACAGGCAGCCTGAGACTGTGCCACTGCTGGAAGTGCTCCATCGGCTGCTGTCCCTCAGGATGGGATTTTTGAGGGGTGTTTAATGTCAGGCACGTCCCCAGGATTTGTTGTGCCTCTGCTGGATGTTGTGACAACATTTCTTCCCAGCAGAGAGAGGAGGGGGCGAGGCCCCGAGCCAAGAATGCTCCAAAAAATCCAAATGCACTCGTGGAGACAATGCATAAGACAACAGAAGGAGCTTTTATTGGGCAATAACACAGCGAGAATCGACATTAAAATTGTTCTGTGGTAAAATAATCTGTGTGCAGAGCTGGGGAGGGCTGGGACATTTATGGGATGAGGATTCCTTCAGCTCCAGGGCCAGCAGCTGCAGAGTGGAGCTGCTGGAGAGGGTCCAGAGGAGCTCTGGGAGTCTCCACCTGGAGGGGGTCAGGGATTGAGGCTGGAATTGCCTCCCTGGAGGTGACAAAAGGGCCTGAATGTGGCTCTTGGGACGGGGTTTGTTGTCAGCATGGTGGTGCGGGGTTATGGGGTGAGCTGGAGGATCTCTGGGGGCTTTTCCAGCCTTGCTCATTCCGTGTCTTTATAGCAGAGGACTTTTCCCAAGGCTTTCCCATGTTCTCCCCAGCCTTTTCCCTTCAAACCCAAACCCAGTTCCTGTGGTTTTTCATGGATCAGCACATGGGGAGAGCTGTGCCTGGGGGGGACTTTGGGGTCTTTCCTTCCCCTCCTGATCCCTTTGGGTTCCTGCTCCATTTCCCTGGACCTGTGCTGACCTTCATCCTCCTTGCCCTCTGCAATCCCTCCCAGTTTTCCTTTGGCTCCTGCTTCCCAATCCTGGTGTCTCCTCAGCTTTGGTGGCACCACCACCTTCCCCAAGAGCTGCTGGCACCAAATTTCCCAATTTCCTCCCCAAACTGCTGAGGGAAGCCAGGCCCAGCCCCAATCCATGGGGAAGCTTCTTGGCAGTCTCTGTGGTGTGGAGGTGACCCCGAGGTGTTGGAAAGTCTCTTTTTCCCAGTCCCAAGACTGAAGAAGTCAGGATTTCCTTGGCTCTGGTTCTCAAGGTTGTTTATTTGCTGCTATCTATAGCATTGTCTGTCTGTCTGTCCTGCTGAGGTCTGTCTGGCAGGTTGGTTCATGGCACACTGACACCCTCAGGGCAGTGTTAGCTTTTTATACTAAAATACTTTATTTACAATAACTTCCCAGTGCCTATCCCCTGTGTCAGACAGTCTGTCTGTACCCTAAACCAATCCAGGAGTGCCCCCATCCCAGCAGAGGGTGCAGGACAAGAAGGACAGGACAGGCCCAGATTCCTCCATCTTGCATCTTGAACCCCCATTCTAAATCCCCAAAATTCTACTTTTCCAAAATTCTACTTTTTCCACACCCTCAGGCCGGTGTTATTTTTTTATATTAAGAACTACGTGCACTTTATTTACAATAATTTTCCAGTGCCTATCCCCTATGTCAGACAGTCTGTCTGTACCCTAAATCCAAAAGTGCCACCAGCACAGCAGAAGGTGCAGGACAAGAAGGACAGGACAGGCCCAGATTCCTCCATCTTGCCTCCTGAACCCAAAATTCTTCTTTTTCACCCTGTGATAAATTCACCATCATTCTACTCAAACCCCTGTGCCTTGTAACTCCTCACACAAAGTTGGGAATTGTTTCCATGGGCTACAATCCATGGAATTGGATTTTGACTCCGTGCCAGGGTCTCTGAGCCCCTGCCAGGGCCTGAGGAGTCTCCTGGGCTCCTGAAAGCTCCTGCTGGGGCTCTGGGCTGCTTTTGTTGGGAGGAGCACTCGGATGTGCTTTGTGGGAATTCTCTGCGCCGCCGTCCTCCTGGAGCTGTGGAAAAATGGAGGAATTCTGGGATTCGGGAATTCCGGGATTGGAGAATTTTGGGAATATTTGGGATGGGAAATTCCGGAGCTTTGGGATTCAGGAATTCCAGGATTTGAGAATTTTGGGAATATTTGGGATGGGAAATTCCGGAGTTTTGGGAGTCGGGAATTCCAAGTTTTGGGAATATTTGGGATGGGAAATTCCGGAGTTTTGGGATTCAGGAATTCCGGGATTTGAGAATTTTGGGAATATTTGGGATGGGAAATTCCAGAATTTTGGGATTCAGGAATTCCAAGATTTGAGAATTTTGGGAATATTTGGGATGGGAAATTCCAGAGTTTTGGGATTCAGGAATTCCGGGATTTGAGAATTTTGGGAATATTTGGGATGGGAAATTCTGGCGTTTTGGGATTCAGTAATTCCAAGATTTGAGAATTTTGGGAATATTTGGGATGGGAAATTCCGGAGTTTTGGGATTCGGGAATTCCAGGATTTGAGAATTTTGGGAATATTTGGGATGGGAAATTCCGGAGTTTTGGGATTCAGGAATTCCAGGGTTTGAGAATTTTGGGAATATTTGGGATGGGAAATTCCGGAGTTGTGGGATTCGGGAATTCCAAGTTTTGGGAATATTTGGGATGGGAAATTCCGGAGTTTTGGGATTCAGGAATTCCGGGATTTGAGAATTTTGGGAATATTTGGGATGGGAAATTCCAGAATTTTGGGATTCAGGAATTCTGAGTTTTGAGAATTTTGGGAATATTTGGGATGGGAAATTCCGGAGCTTTGGGATTCAGGAATTCCGGGATTTGAGAATTTTGGGAATATTTGGGATGGGAAATTCTGGCGTTTTGGGATTCAGTAATTCCAAGATTTGAGAATTTTGGGAATATTTGGGATGGGAAATTCCGGAGTTTTGGGATTCGGGAATTCCAGGATTTGAGAATTTTGGGAATATTTGGGATGGGAAATTCCGGAGTTTTGGGATTCAGGAATTCCAGGGTTTGAGAATTTTGGGAATATTTGGGATGGGAAATTCCGGAGTTTTGGGATTCGGGAATTCCAAGTTTTGGGAATATTTGGGATGGGAAATTTTGGAATTTTTGAAATTCTGGAATTCCGGGATTTGAGAATTTTGGGAATATTTGGGATGGGAAATTCCAGAGTTTTGGGATTCGGGAATTCCGATTTGAGAATTTTGGGAATATTTGGGATGGGAAATTCTGGAGTTTTGGGATTCAGGAATTCTGGGATTTGAGAATTTTGGGATTCAGGAATTCCGAGATTTGCGAATTTTGGGAATATTTGGGATGGGAAATTCCAGAATTTTGGGATTCAGGAATTCCGAGATTTGAGAATTTTGGGAATATTTGGGATGGGAAATTCTGGAGTTTTGGGATTCGGGAATTCCAGGATTTGAGAATTTTGGGAATATTTGGGATGGGAAATTCCGAAGTTTTGGGATTCAGGAATTCCGAGTTTTGAGAATTTTGGGAATATTTGGGATGGGAAATTCCGGAGTTTTGGGATTCGGGAATTCCAGGATTTGAGAATTTTGGGAATATTTGGGATGGGAAATTCCGGAGTTTTGGGATTCAGGAATTCCGAGTTTTGAGAATTTTGGGAATATTTGGGATGGGAAATTCCGGAGTTTTGGGATTCGGGAATTCCAGGGTTTGAGAATTTTGGGAATATTTGGGATGGGAAATTCCGGAGTTTTGGGATTCGGGAATTCCAGGGTTTGAGAATTTTGGGAATATTTGGGATGGGAAATTCTGGAGTTTTGGGATTCAGGAATTCTGAGTTTTGAGAATTTTGGGATGGGAAATTCCGGAGTTTTGGGATTCGGGAATTCCGAGTTTTGAGAATTTTGGGAATATTTGGGATGGGAAATTCCGGAGTTTTGGGATTCGGGAATTCCAAGTTTTGGGAATATTTGGGATGGGAAATTTTGGAATTTTTGAAATTCTGGAATTCCGGGATTTGAGAATTTTGGGAATATTTGGGATGGGAAATTCCGGAGTTTTCGTATTCAGGAATTCCGAGTTTTGAGAATTTTGGGAATATTTGGGATGGGAAATTCCGGAGTTTTCGGATTCAGGAATTCCAGGGTTTGAGAATTTTGGGAATATTTGGGATGGGAAATTCCGGAGTTTTGGGATTCAGGAATTCCGAGTTTTGAGAATTTTGGGAATATTTGGGATGGGAAATTCCGGAGTTTTGGGATTCGGGAATTCCGAGTTTTGGGAATATTTGGGATGGGAAATTTTGGAATTTTTGAAATTCTGGAATTCCGGGATTTGAGAATTTTGGGAATATTTGGGATGGGAAATTCCGGAGTTTTGGGATTCGGGAATTCCAGGGTTTGGGAATTTTGGGAATATTTGGGATGGGAAATTCCGGAGTTTTGGGATTCAGGAATTCCGAGATTTGAGAATTTTGGGGATATTTGGGATGGGAAATTCCGGAGTTTTGGGATTCAGGAATTCCAGGGTTTGAGAATTTTGGGAATATTTGGGATGGGAAATTCCGGAGTTTTGGGATTCGGGAATTCCGAGTTTTGAGAATTTTGGGAATATTTGGGATGGGAAATTCCGGAGTTTTGGGATTCGGGAATTCCAGGGTTTGGGAATATTTGGGATGGGAAATTCTGGAATTTTTGAAATTCTGGGATTTGAGAATTTTGGGGATATTTGGGATGGGAAATTCCAGAGTTTTGGGATTCAGGAATTCTGGGATTTGAGAATTTTGGGAATATTTGGGATGGGAAATTCCAGAGTTTTGGGATTCAGGAATTCCGGGGTTTGAGAATTTTGGGAATATTTGGGATGGGAAATTCTGGAGTTTTGGGATTCAGGAATTCCAAGATTTGAGAATTTTGGGAATATTTGGGATGGGAAATTCCGGAGTTTTGGGATTCAGGAATTCTGAGTTTTGAGAATTTTGGGAATATTTGGGATGGGAAATTCCGGAGTTTTGGGATTCGGGAATTCCAGGGTTTGAGAATTTTGGGAATATTTGGGATGGAAAATTCCAGAGTTTTGGGATTCGGGAATTCCGAGTTTTGGGAATATTTGGGATGGGAAATTCTGGAATTTTTGAAATTCTGGGATTTGAGAATTTTGGGGATATTTGGGATGGGAAATTCCAGAGTTTTGGGATTCAGGAATTCTGGGATTTGAGAATTTTGGGAATATTTGGGATGGGAAATTCCAGAGTTTTGGGATTCAGGAATTCTGGGATTTGAGAATTTTGGGAATATTTGGGATGGGAAATTCTGGAGTTTTGGGATTCAGGAATTCCAAGTTTTGGGAATATTTGGGATGGGAAATTCCGGAGTTTTCGGATTCAGGAATTCCAGGATTTGAGAATTTTGGGAATATTTGGGATGGGAAATTCCGGAGTTTTGGGATTCAGGAATTCCGAGATTTGAGAATTTTGGGGATATTTGGGATGGGAAATTCCGGAGTTTTGGGATTCAGGAATTCCAGGGTTTGAGAATTTTGGGAATATTTGGGATGGGAAATTCCGGAGTTTTGGGATTCGGGAATTCCGAGTTTTGAGAATTTTGGGAATATTTGGGATGGGAAATTCTGGAGTTTTGGGATTTGGGAATTCCGGGATTTGAGAATTTTGGGAATATTTGGGATGGGAAATTCCGGAGTTTTGGGATTCAGGAATTCCAGGGTTTGAGAATTTTGGGAATATTTGGGATGGGAAATTCCGGAGTTTTGGGATTCAGGAATTCCAGGATTTGAGAATTTTGGGAATATTTGGGATGGGAAATTCCGGAGTTTTGGGATCTGGGAATTCCGGGATTTGCTGTGTCAGATGCCACTGAATAAATGATGGAATTTGGTCAAATATTCCCAGAAATCCCCATCCCCGATATTCCCAAAATTCCCAAATCCTAGAATTCCCCATCCCAAAATTCCCAAATCCTGGAATTCCTGATCCCAAATATTCCCAGGAATAAATTGGGAATTCCTGCTATTCCTACCTGGGACCGAGGTGTTACCAGCTGGAAAACCAGGATGATAATAATAATAATAATAGTAATAATAATAATAATAACAATAATAATAATAATAATAATAATAATAATCATCATCATCATCATCATCATTATTATTAAAAATAATAATTATTGGCAAAATTATTGGCAAAAATCAACTTAATTATTGTTCAAATCAACTTCAGTGCTGCTCTCCTGCTTTGCTTTGCCCCTGGCAATACTGGGCTGTCCCTGGTGCTCTGTGGGATTTTCCAGACTGGAACAATTTCTGTTGGAAACTGGGAATTGGATGGGGAGGGGAATGTCTGTGCAGGAGGAGGAGGGGGACAAATCCACCAGGGAATGATTTTCGTGTTAGGATTGAGCATTTTCTATCTGCCAGAAAGGACAAAAAATCAATTTTTCTGTATTTTTGGTGTAAGTGTGGACCTGTGTCGGTGACAGGACACGGCAGAGTGGGCTTCGATTTTGTCTTGAAATTTTGTGTTTAAATTCTGAGCTTAAATTTTGGGCTTGATTTTGGGGTTTCAAGTTTGGGCTTCAGTTCTGGGCCTTAATTCAAGTCTGGACTTAAATTTGGGATTTAAATTTTGAGCTTTAGTTCTGGGGTTTAATTCAGTTCTGGGCTTAGATTTGGGGTTTAAATTTTGGTGTTTAAATTTGAGGTTTAAGTTTTGGGCTTAGATTTGGGGTTTAAATTTTGGGGTTTCAATTTGGGGTTTAAGTTTTGGGCTTAGATTTGGGGTTTAAATTTGGGGTTTAAATTTGGGGTTTAAGTTTTGGGCTTGATTTTGGGCTTCAGTTCTGGGCTTTAATTAAATTCTGGGCTTAAATTTGGAGTTTAAATTTGGGGTTTAAATTTTAGGGTTTAAATTTGGGGTTTAAATTTTGGGCTTGATTTTGGGCTTCAGCTCTGGCTTTAAGTAAATTCTGGGCTTTAATTCTGGGCTTTTAAATTCTTTAATTAAATGCTGGGCTTAAATTCGGGGTTTAAATTTTGAGTTTAAATTTTGGGGTTTAGTTCTGGGCTTAAATTTGGGGTTTAAATTCTGGGGTTTAAATTTGGTGTTTAATTTTTGGGCTTGATTTTGGGCTTCAGTTCTGGGCTTTAATTAAATTCTGGGTTTAAATTTGGGGTTTAAATTTTAGGGTTTAAATTTGGGGTTTAAATTTTAGGGTTTAAATTTGGGGTTTAAGTTTTGGGCTTGATTTTGGGCTTCCATTCTGGTCCTTAATTCTATTCTGGGCTTAAATTTGGGATTTAAGTTTTGAGCTTCAGTTTTGAGCTTCAGTTTTGATTTGGTCTTAGATTTTGGGTTTAAATTTTGGGCTTCAATTGTGGCCTTAAATCAATTCTTGATGGATTGGCAGAAGGAAAACAAAAATTGAATTTTCCCCTCGCTTTCCCCAGCACCTAAATGGGAAATCTTTGGAGATTTTTTTTTTGGATTTTTGCTGCTGTCCTGACTGGCTAAACCTCGGAATCATGAGGTTTAAGCTGCTGCCAGTCCCATCCTAGGCAGGCATGAATTTTAAACCTCTTTTGCCCTTTTTTCCGGGGCTGTTGCACCACTCCTGGAGTCGCTGTTGTTTTTCTGCCGTGCTCAGTAGTTAAATTTGTTTATGACAAAAGTTAGACTGAGATTAAACAAACTGCTAATGCTTTTATGTCGCTTAATGAGAAGAAAATGTTTCTGAGGGACTCAAACCACTACAGAGGGTTTAAAAAAGGGGGAAATAAAAGAGAATTGAAGTCTGCAGCAGGCTGAGGAATTTGTTCCTCTGTTAATTGGGACCAAAAGCCGCTCGTGTTGCTCTGTCCCCAGCATTGTCCCGGAGCTCTTTCATTCCATCCCTGCAGATTTCCCCCCTCTGCGCTTCCAGCTGAATTTATTTCACTTCCTTGCTGGGATGGGCCTGGCTCAGCCCTGCCCGAGGCTCTGGGATGGGGTCAGGAGGGGTTTTTGGGATCTCGGAGCCCTTCCAGTGCCATCCCCACTGTCCCAGGTGCTCCAAGCCCTGTCCAGGCTGGTCCTGGACATCCCCGGGATGGGGAATTGAGGCTTGGAGCACCTGGAGGTGTCCCTGCCATGCCAGGGGGGCCACACCAAACTTGATTTTTTCTGCACGAAAGTTTGGCTAAAAAGGAATAAAATAATAGAATAATAGAATAAAATAATAACCAAAGGGGTTTAATCATCAGATATTTATTTCTTAGCTTTGCCACCTCCAAGGGGAATTATTCCCTCCTGGTTTTGGAAAAATGATCCTGGAGGAGCAGGAGAGCTCAGGAAGGAAGAGCCAGGGCTGGATTTTCCTGGAAAAAGATCCTGGAGGGTCAGAGAGCTCAGGAGGGCTGGATTTTCCTGGAAAAGGGGCCCTGGAGGGTCAGGAGGGCTGGATTTTCCTGGAAAAGGAATTCTGGGGGATCAGGAGAGCTCAGGAGGGAAGAGCTTCCCATCGTGTGCTGGTGTTTCCTTCCTGTCTGACACCAAACTTTATTTTTTCGCACTCAAGTTTGGCTAAAAAGGAATAAAACAATAGAATTTTCTAATAACCAAAGGGGTTTAGTCATCAGATATTTATTTCTTGGCTTTGCCACCTCCAAAGGGAATTTGTCCTGGGCATTTTAAGTCATTTTGAGCTGGTTTTTTTTCCCTCATTTTCAGATGTAAATCCCAAATTTAGGTCCCTTCCCACCCAAACCACTCTGGGACTGTCCCTCCTGTCTGGAGGAGGTTTCCAGCTGAGCTTGGTGTCTCTGGGGGTTTTTTTGGGCTGTACCCCCCAAATCTCCCCCAATTTTGCTGCTGTGGGTGGAGAAGTGGCCGAGGACCCCGGGGAGGGCTCAGGGTGTGGTGGGGCAGGATGAGGGTGAGATGGGAGATGGGAGATGATGGGAGATGATGGGAGATGATGGGAGATGGGAGATGATGGGAGATGATGGGAGATGGGAGATGATGGGAGATGATGGGAGATGATGGGAGATGGGAGATGATGGGAGATGATGGGAGATGATGAGAGATGATGGGAGATGATGGGAGATGTTCACCTCCCATCCCTCCCCTGGAAAAGGGCAGGAGCAGCAGAGGATCCATGGGGACACGGATGGGAATTGAGGAAATTGGGGAGTGGACACTGCTGGGGTCAGAGCTCCCTTCTCTGGGACAGGGACAGGCCCAGGGAGCTGCTCCAGGGTGGCTTTAGGTTGGATTTTAGGGAAAGGTTCCTCATCCAGAGGGTGCTGGGCACTGCCCAGGGAGTGAGAATGTTCCCAAGGCTGCCAGAGCTCCAGGAGCGTTGGGACAGCACTGCCAGGGATGCCCAGGTGGGATTTTGGGGGGTCTGGGCAGGGCCAGGGGTGGATGGATGATCCCTGTGGATCTTGGGTTATTCCATGGCTTTCTGACCCTGGCACAGGATGGATTTTGGATTTGGCAATGCCAAGGCTTGGATGGATGATCCCTGTGGATCTTGGGTTATTCCATGGCTTTCTGACCTTGGCACAGGCTGGATTTTGGATTTGGCAATGCCAGGGGCTGGGCTGGATGATCCCTGTGGATCTTGGGTTATTCCATGGCTTTCTGACCCTGGCACAGGATGGATTTTGGATTTGGCAATGCCAGGGGCTGGGCTGGATGATCCCTGTGGATCTCAGGATATTCCATGGCTTTCTGGCCCCTGGCAGGGGTGGATTGTGGGGTGTCTGGCAATGCCAGGGGTGTGATCCCTGATCCCTGTGGATATTCCATGGGTTCCTGACCCCTGACACAGGGTGGGATTGTTCAGAGGGTCTGTGCAGGGTCTGAGGCTGGGCTGGATGATCCCTGTGGATCTCAGGATATTCCATGGCTTTCTGGCCCCTGGCACAGGGTGGATTTTGGGGTGCCAGGGGTGGGCTGGATGATCCCTGTGGATCTCAGATCATTCCATGGCACAGATTTTGGGGTATCTGTCAATGCCAGGGGTTTAATCCCTGATCCCTGTGGATATTCCATGGCTTGCTGACCCCTGGCACAGGATGGATTTTGGATTTGGCAATGCCAGGGGCTGGGCTGGATGATCCCTGTGTGTCTCAGGATATTCCATGGCACAGGGTGGATTTTGGATTTGGCAGTGCCAGGGGCTGGGCTGGACAATTCCTGTGGATCTCAGGATATTCCATGACTTTTCTGACCTGTGGCACAGGTTGGGATTGTTGGGGTGTCTGGCAATGCCAGGGGTGTGATCCCTGATCCCTGTGGACATTCCATGGCTTTCTGACCCTGGCACAGGCTGGATTTGGGATGTCTGCAATGCCAGGGGCTGGGCTGGATGATCCCTGTGGATCTCAGGATATTCCATGGCTTTCTGGCCCCTGGCACAGGCTGGATTTTGGGGTGCCAAGGGTTTAATCCCTGATCCCTGTGGACATTCCATGGCTTGCTGACCCTGGCACAGGCTGGATTTTGGGATGTCTGGCAATGCCAGGGGTTGGATGGATGATCTCTGTGGATCTCAGATTATTCCATGGCACAGATTTTGGGGTATCTGGCAATGCCAGGGGTTTAATCCCTGATCCCTGTGGACATTCCATGGCTTGCTGACCCTGGCACAGGGTGGATTTTGGTGTGCCAGGGGTTTAATCCCTGATCCCTGTGGACATTCCATGGCTTTCTGGCCCCTGGCACAGGGTGGATTTTGGGGTGCCAAGGGTTTGATCCCTGATCCCTGTGGACATTCCATGGCTTTCTGACCCTGGCACAGGGTGGATTTTGGGGTGCCAAGGGTTTAATCCCTGATCCCTGTGGACATTCCATGGCTTTCTGACCCTGGCACAGGGTGGATTTTGGGGTGCCAAGGGTTTAATCCCTGATCCCTGTGGACATTCCATGGCTTCCTGACCCCTGGCACTGCCAGATCTTTGTCTGGCACTTCCCATCTCAGCCTCCTGGCAGCTCCAGCTTTGTTTTGTCCATGTTTTGGGGGGATTAAACTTTGCAGGAACTCCTGGCTGCACATGGCAGCTCCCCATCCATTTGTGGCTTTCCTGGAAAGATTTTTGGGGTTTTTTTTCCAGTTTTGACCTTTCAGAGAAAAAATAAACAAACCAAAAAAACCAACAAAACAAAACAAAAAAAAAACCAACAACCAAGAACCAAACCAAACCGGAAGTGGATTTTGAAGGGATGCTGGAATGGTGAAATCCAGCAGCCCAATCCCAGGAATTTCAAAGCCTTTTCCATGGTCTGGCGCTGCAGGGAGGGTTCCAGCCTGCCCTGGGTTCTGGCTGTGCCCCTCTGGCTCAGCCCTTTCCACCAGAAGCCGTCCCGTGGGGCAGCTTTGCTCACCAGCACTTCCTTACGGCAAAGAGGGAAGGTTAAAAAAGCCTCCAGGAGGGGTTTCTGGAGCTCTGTCCCAGCCTGTGCTTAAAACCAGCAGGAGGAGCCTAAACCGAGCTTAATTCTTGTTTTCTGTGGGATTAAACTCTTGTTTGAATTGGGAATGGGGTAACTGAGAGGTGTTTTAAACATTTGATTTTAGTTTTAGTCTCATATGAAGGCTGAGGCAATACAGAGGTTATAATTTATGTTATCACAATCAGAAGCTGATTATTTCTTAATTACCTTATGAGCATTTCTAACTTATCAACTTTTATTGTACTGTACCATAAATACATAAAAATTAATAATCTAAATTATCTAAAATCTAATAATAATCTAAAATCCTCATAAATCTTACTACAATCTATCTTTTATAATTATTTCCCTAAAATATTTAATCTTTTTATATAAACTCATCTTTTAAAACTTATTTTTATTTAATTTCTCTCTTAATAATATCTATCTTATTCTATATCATTTCTAAGTCAACGTTTCTTACCTCAAAATTTGTATATAAATTCATGCTGTGTAAACCTTCTGTCAAGTTTTAAAAATTTTCTGCAAATGTATTTCCTACAGATTTCTTAATAATAATTTAGGCCAGAATAAGAAGGGCTCTACTTTTATTTTTCAACTTTTTTTTTAATGTATTTGATTTCTTTCTGAAATTCCTGTGCTGTTCTAAATTGTGTTAGCCTGGATTAATTAACCAGGTGTGGATAAACCTTTCTGTGGGATTGAGGGATGGGAAAAGAGGAAATCTCTCAAACTTGGTGTGTTCATAAAACTTCTGTGTCTGAGAGAGCCACCAAAAATTGTAAATATGGGGGAAAAACCCCAAAACCCAAAGTTTAAATAATGATTATTTCCAAACTCGGTGTGTTCATGAAACACCTCTATTTGAGAGAGGCACCAAAAATTGTAAATATGGGGGAAAAACCCCAAAACTCAAAGGTTAAATAATGATTATTTCCAAACTTGGTGTGTTCATAAAACTTTTGTGTCTGAGAGAGGCACCAAAAATTGTAAATATGGGGGAAAAAACCCAAACCAACAGGTTAAATAATCATTATTTCTAAACTTGGTGTGCTCATAAAACACCTGTGTCTGAGAGAGGCACCAAAAATTGTAAATATGGGGGAAAAAACCCCAAAACTCAAAGGTTAAATAATCAATATTTGCCAAACTCGGTGTGTTCATAAAACTTCTGGATTTGAGAGAGGCACCAAAAATTGTAAATATAGAAAAAAACCTCAAACCCCAAAGGTTAAATAATGAATATTTGCCAAACTTGGTATGATCATAAAACTTTTGTATTTGAGAGAGGCACCAAAAATTGTAAATATAGAAAAAAACCTCAAAACTCAAAGGTTAAAAAATCATTATTTGCAAAACTTGGTATGTTCATAAAACTTTTGTATTTGAGAGAGGCACCAAAAATTGTAAATATGGGGGAAAAACCCCAAATCCCAAAGGTTAAATAATCAATATTTGCCAAACTTGGTGTGTTCATAAAACTCCTGTATTTGAGAGAGGCACCAAAAATTGCAAATATGGGGGAAAAAACCCAAACCCAACAGGTTAAATAATGATTATTTCCAAACTCGGTGTGTTCATAAAACAACTGTGTCTGAGAGAGGCACCAAAAATTGTAAATATGGGGGAAAACCCCCAAAATTCAAAGGTTAAATAATGAATATTTGCCAAACTTGGTATGTTCATAAAACTTTTGTATTTGAGAGAGGCACCAAAAATTGTAAATATGGGGGAAAAAACCCAAACCAACAGGTTAAATAATCATTATTTGCCAAACTTGGTGTGTTCATAACACAACTGTGTTTGAGAGAGGCACCAAAAATTGTAAATATGGGGGAAAAACCCCCTGTTTAAAAAATCAGTATTTGCCAGGGGTGCCCAGGGAGTGGATCTGACACTGCTCCTGTGGCCAGGATTTGGGGTCCCCAGGAGGATTTTCCAAAACTGAGGAATTTAGAAGGGTGGGAGGCAGTGTGGAGGAAGGTGATGGTGGAGTTTGGGATTTTGGGTGGTTTTGGGGTGGTTTTGGGGTGTTTTGGGGCGAGGTTTGTTCTTTGCACCACCAAGCTGAGTAATTAATGTTGATTATTTGGAGTTGAGGGGCACCAGGGGATCTCTGAGCTCTCCTGTGGGAGGAGGCAGAACCGTCCCAAAATTCTGGAATGTCCATCCTGCACCTTTGGGGTGCCTGGATTGGGGGCTGGCCTGGCTCTTGTTCCCTCCTGGTTTTGGAAAAATGATCCTGGAGGAGCAGGAGAGCTCAGGAGGGAAGAGCCAGGGCTGGATTTTCCTTGGGAAAATGATCCTGGAGGGTCAGGAGGGCTGGATTTTCCTGGAAAAGGAATTCTGGAGGGTGAGGAGAGCTCAGGAGGGAAGAGCCAGGGCTGGGATTTCCCTGGAAAAATGATCCTGGAGGAGCAGGAGAGCTCAGGAGGGCTGGATTTTCCTGGAAAAGGATCCTTGAGGGTGAGGAGAGCTCAGAAGGGAAGGTTTAAGATTGGATTTTCCTGGAAAAATGATCCTGGAGGAGCAGGAGAACTCAGAAGGGAAGGTTCAAGCCTGGAGTTTTCTGGAAAAGGGATCCTGGAGGGTCAGGAGAGCTCAGGAGGGAAGAGCCAGGACTGGATTTTCCTGGAAAAGGGATCCTGGAGCGTCAGGAGGGCCGAATTTTCCTGGAAAAGGAATTCTGGAGGGTGAGGAGGGCTCAGGAGGGAAGAGCCAGGGCTGGGATTTTCCTTGGAAGAAAGATCCTGGAGAAGCAGGAGAGCTCAGGGGGGCTGGATTTTCCTTGGGAAAATGATTCTTGAGGGTAAGGAGAGCTCAGAAGGGAAGGTTTAAGATTGGATTTTCCTTGGGAAAATGATCCTGGAGGAACAGGAGAGCTCAGAAGGGAAAGTTCCAGGGCTGGATTTTCCTGGAAAAGGAATTCCGGAGGAGCAGGGGAGCTCAGAAGGGAAGAGCCAGGGCTGGGATTTCCCTGGAAAAATGATCCTGGAGAAGCAGGAGAGCTCAGAAGGGCTGGATTTTCCTGGAAAAGGAATTCTGGAGGTTGAGGAGAGCTCAGGAGGGAAAGGTCCAGGATTTTCCTGGAAAAGGAATTCTGGAGAAACAGGAGAGCTCACAGGAGGGAAGAGCCAGGGCTGGATTTTCCTGGAAAAGGATCCTTGAGGGTGAGGAGAGCTCAGAAGGGAAGGTTTAAGATTGGATTTTCCTGGAAAAGGGATCCTGGAGGAGCAGGAGAGCTCAGAATGGAAGGTTCAAGCCTGGAGTTTTCTGGAAAAGGGATCCTGGAGTGTCAGGAGGGCTGAATTTTCCTGGAAAAGGAATTCTGGAGGAGCAGGAGAGCTCAGGAGGGAAGAGCCAGGGCTGGGATTTCCCTGGAAAATGATCCTGGAGGAGCAGGAGAGCTCAGGAGGGAAGGTTCAAGCCTGGAGTTTTCTGGAAAAGGGATCCTGGAGGGTCAGGAGAGCTCAGGAGGGAAGAGCCAGGACTGAATTTTCCTTGGGAAAATGATTCTTGAGGGTGAGGAGAGCTCAGAAGGGAAGGTTTAAGATTGGATTTTCCTGGAAAAATGATCCTGGAGGAACAGGAGAGCTCAGGAGGGAAAGTTCCAGGGCTGGATTTTCCTGGGAAAGGAATTCTGGAGAAACAGGAGGGCTGGATTTTCCTGGAAAAGGAATTCCGGAGGAGCAGGAGAGCTCAGGAGGGAAAGTTCCAGGGCTGGATTTCCCTGGAAAATGATCCTGGAGGAGCAGGAGAGCTCAGAATGGAAGAGCCAGGACTGGATTTTCCTTGGGAAAATGATCCTGGAGGGTGAGGAGAGGTCAGAAGGGAAGGTTTAAGATTGGATTTTCCTGGAAAAATGATCCTGGAGCGTCAGGAGGGCTGAATTTTCCTGGAAAAGGAATTCTGGAGGAGCAGGAGAGCTCAGGAGGAAAGAGCCAGGGCTGGATTTTCCTGGAAAAAGATCCTGGAGGAGCAGGAGTGCTCAGAAGGGCTGGGTTTTCCTGGAAAAGGAATTCTGGAGGAGCAGGAGAGCTCAGGAGGGAAGAGCTTTCCATCGTGTGCTGGTGTTTCCTTCCTGTCTGACACCAAACTTTATTTTTTCCACACTCAAGTTTGGCTAAAAAGGAATAAAATAATAGAATTTTCTAATAACCAAAGGGGTTTAGTCATCAGATGTTTATTTCTTGGCTTTGCCACCTCCAAAGGGAATTTGTCCTGGGCATTTTAAGTCATTTTGAGCTGTTTTTTCTTCCCTCATTTTCAGATGTAAATCCCAAATTTGCCTTTGAGCACAAACACTTCATTACTGCTGTGGGGTTTTATTGTTTCGGTTCATCTCTGAGCGCAAACACAACTTCCCCACCTCTGGTTTTTTATTGCAATTCTCCTTTTTGAGCTGAGAATCCTTTAGAGTTACCGAGACCCTGCTAAGAGGCCGTGCAGCACTAGATGGCACTCGGGCTCCAAATTTCAGATTTCAGCAGCCAAAACTCCACCAAACTTTAGTGAAAATGCAGCAGCATCACTCCAGTGCTGCCCCTCCTGGGATCTGAGGAGCTTTTCTCTCTTTTTTGCACCTTTGGACCAAGCAGGAGAAGGCGGTGCCCTCCCCATCACCTGCTCCGGGTGTCTGGGTTCTGTCACACTGAATTTATGGAGGTTTTATTTTTACAATTCTGGAATTTTTGTTTTGCCGCTGAGAATCTTTTACTGATCCTGCAGAACTGAAATGGCCTGAAAGAACAGTAATGAAATCGATTTGCTCCAGCTTTTAGCTCTGCCTTGGGATTTTTCCCTGTTTCTTGGGGGCCTGTGTGGGTTGTAGGGATGGGATTCTCCAGAGGGAGAGCACAGATCCCAGTGCAGGAAAAAGGATTTCCTGTGTCCACCTGCAGTCCTGGGCTTCTGGTTCCTTCTGCAATGTTGCTCCTCACTGCTTCATGATTGTTTAATATTTTATTGTCTCAGCTTGGTCAGCCCTGTCATTGCTGTCTTTTCTCTCTGTCATTCCCATCTTTTCTCTCTGTCATTCCCATCTTTTCTCTCATTCCCATCTTTTCTGTCATTCCCATCTTTTCTCTCTCACGTTCCCATCTTTTCTGTCATTCCCATCTTTTCTCTGTGGTCATTCCCATCTTTTCTCTCTGTCATTCCCATCTTTTCTCTCTATCAATTCCATCTTTTCTCTCTGTCATTCCCATCTTTCTCTGTCACTCCCATCTTTTCTCTCATTCCCATCTTTTCTCTCTGTCATTCCCATCTTTTCTGTCATTCCCATCTTTTCTTTCTGTCATTCCCATCTTTTCTGTGTTCCCATCTTTTCTCTCTGGTCATTCCCATCTTTTCTCTCTCTCATTCCCATCTTTTCTCTCTGGTCATTCCCATCTTTTCTCTCTCTCATTCCCATCTTTTCTCTCTGGTCATTCCCATCTTTTCTCTCTGGTCATTCCCATCTTTTCTTTCTGTCATTCCCATCTTTTCTCTGTCATTCCCATCTTTTCTGTCATTCCCATCTTTTCTCTCATTCCCATCTTTTTTCTCTCATTCCCATCTTTTCTCTCTGATAATTCCCATCTTTTCTCTGTGGTCATTCCCATCTTTTTTCTCTCATTCCCATCTTTTCTCTGTGGTCATTCCCATCTTTTTTCTCCAATTCCCATCTTTTCTCTCTGTCATTCCCATCTTTTCTCTCTGTCATTCCCATCTTTTCTCTCTGTCATTCCCATCTTTTTTCTCTCATTCTCATCTTTTCTCTCTGGTCATTCCCATCTTTTCTCTCTGTCATTCCCATCTTTTCTCTCATTCCCATCTTTTCTCTCATTCCCATCTTTTCTCTCTGTCATTCCCATCTTTTCTCTCTGTCATTCCCATCTTTTCTTTCTGTCATTCCCATCTTTTCTCTGTCATTCCCATCTTTTCTGTCATTCCCATCTTTTCTCTCATTCCCATCTTTTCTCTGTGGTCATTCCCATCTTTTCTCTGTGGTCATTCCCATCTTTTCTCTCTGTCATTCCCATCTTTTCTCTCTGTCATTCCCATCTTTTCTCTCATTCCCATCTTTTCTCTCTGTCATTCCCATCTTTTCTCTCTGTCATTCCCATCTTTTCTGTCATTCCCATCTTTTCTGTCATTCCCATCTTTTTTCTCTCATTCCCATCTTTTCTCTCTGTCATTCCCATCTTTTCTTTCTCTCATTCCCATCTTTTCTCTCTGGTCATTCCCATCTTTTTTCTCTCATTCCCATCTTTTCTCTCTGGTCATTCCTATCCTTTCTCTGTGGTCATTCCCATCTTTTCTCTCTGTCATTCCCATCTTTTCTGTCATTCCCATCTTTTTTCTCTCATTCCCATCTTTTCTCTGTGGTCATTCCCATCTTTTTTCTCTCATTCCCATCTTTTCTCTCTGGTCATTCCCATCTTTTCTCTCTGTCATTCCCATATTTTCTCTCTGTCATTCCCATCTTTTCTCTCATTCCCATCTTTTCTCTCTGTCATTCCCATCTTTTCTCTCTGGTCATTCCCATCTTTTCTCTCTGTCATTCCCATCTTTTTTCTCCAAAGGCTGCCTGGAATCTGCTCTATCCCTAATTTGGCCCTAATATCTGACCCAAGCTCAAATCCATAAACCTCACTCTGAGCTTAACTCTTGGATTGGGAGGGAACTCAGGTTTAGAAGCCAAAGGCAGGGCCAAGGCTGGGATTGCCACAGTGCATTAAAAATATCTGTATTTGCTGTAAAAACCCAGAAATTCCAGGAGAACAACCCTGGAATTCCCAGAGAGGGACTTGGTCCCTCTGCTTCCCTGGGAAACATTTGAGGGACAGAAATTTGGGTTGAACTTCCATCCTTATATTTAATTTTAAGCTGAAGGAGGGCAGGGATGGATGGGATTTTGGGAAGGAATTCCCGGCTGGGCTGGAATTCCCAGATTTGCTCGGGCTGCCCCTGGATCCCTGGAATGTCCAAGGCCAGGTTGGATCCCCCTGGGACAGTGGGAGGTGTCCCTGCCCATGGATGGGGTGGGATTTAAGATCCTTTCAATCCAAACCATGCTGGAATTCCTTGATTTAACACTAAAAGATGTCCCATGGGTTGGATTTGGATCTCTTGGGCTGAGGTGGCCCCACCAGTCTCCAGCTCTGTTGTGTTTTATCAAAACTGGGCTGGCAAAGTTTGGGATATGAGGGGCAGGGGATTTGGGCAGCTGTGGGGATCCTGGAGTTTTCCATTGTCCCTTTCAGCCTCAGAGCCCAAAGAACATCCAGAGGATTCTCCAGGGGGGATTTCTGGGCAGGGGGATCAGAGGTGGCTCAGCTCAAAAAGAAACCTTTGTTTCAGGTGCTCCTGGCCTGTTCTGGTCTCTCAGGGAACACAAAATGGTGGGAAAAGGGAAAAAGGGGTGGAATAGAAACATTTCAGGTCCTGCTGGGGTGTTTTTGTCTCTCAGGGAACACCAAAATGGGTGGAAGAATGAAAAGAAAGGTTGGAATAGAAACATTTTGGGCTTGGTTTGTCTCTCAGGGAACACCAAAATGGGTGGAAAAAGGAGAAAAAAGGTGGACTAGAAACATTTCAGGCCTGGTTGGGGCTGTTCTGGTTTATCAGGGAACACAACATGGTGAAAAAGAAAAAGAAGACTTGAAATAGAAACATTTTAAAACCCAATTTGCTGTCTGGTTTGCAATTTGTCCCTTTGTCCCGAGAGGGTGTTTTTGGGGTCAGATTTTGGATATTCCTGGTAAATCCTGGCAGGCAGAGCTGGGGGTGCTGGGCTGGGATGTCCAGAGGACATTTCTGGGGTGAAGTTTTGGATGTTCCTGGCAGCAGAGCTGGGGGTGCTGGGCTGGGGGTGCTGATTTGGTGTCTTCAGGGGACGTTTTTGGTCCCCTGGGTTGGGTTTTGGATGTTCCTGGTGGATCCTGGCAGCAGAAGTGGGAATGCTGAGCTGGGATGTCCAGAGGGTGTTTTTAGGGTCAGGTTCTGGATGTTGCTGGTGGATCCTGGCAGCAGAGCTGGGGGTGCTGATCTGGGGGTGCTGATCTGGGGAATGCTGATCTGGGGGAATGCTGATCTGGGGTGCTGATCTGGGGAATGCTGATCTGGGGGAATGCTGATCTGGGGGTGCTGATCTGGGGGAATGCTGATCTGGGGGAATGCTGATCTGGGGTGCTGATCTGGGGAATGCTGATCTGGGGGAATGCTGATCTGGGGTGCTGATCTGGGGCAATGCTGATCTGGGGGAATGCTGATCTGGGGTGCTGATCTGGGGTGCTGATCTGGGGTGCTGATCTGGGGGTGCTGATCCGTGGGTGCTGATCTGGGGGTGCTGATCCGTGGGTGCTGATCTGGGGGTGCTGATCTGGGGGTGCTGATCTGGGGAATGCTGATCTGGGGGAATGCTGATCTGGGGTGCTGATCTGGGGAATGCTGATCTGGGGGTGCTGATCTGGGGGTGCTGATCTGGGGGTGCTGATCCGTGGGTGCTGATCTGGGGGTGCTGATCTGGGGGTGCTGATCCGTGGGTGCTGATCTGGGGTGCTGATCTGGGGTGCTGACCTGGCTGTCCCTGCAGGTCTGTGTACGATGGGGAGGAGCACGGGCGCTTCATGGAGAAGTTGGAGGCGCGGATCCGCAACCACGACCGCGAGATCGAGAAGATGTGCAACTTCCACTACCAGGGCTTCGTGGACTCCATCACCGAGCTCCTCAAGGTGCGGGGAGAGGCCCAGAAACTCAAGGTGAGATGTTGGGAAGGGTGAGAGTTTGACAAGAACGTCTCACAGATGCTTGGCAGAAAGATTTTTAAATGTGGAGTCTGATGAAGGAATAGAAATTAAAGCAAGTTTTGATATAGAAGAAAAGAATTGCTGAGCCAGCCTTGCTGGATAACCAAGGAGGCAAAGGGTGTGTGAGTTAGAAGGGGTTTTTATGGCTTAGAGCAAAGGATAAACCCACCCCAAACAAGAAGATGTTTTTACCAAGCACAAAGAGAGCACAGGCAAACAAGGCAGCAAAGCTGCAAGCAGAAAAAAGGTCTCAGAATTTTCCACTGCAAGAAAACTGCAAAACAACTTCTAGCTTAAACTGTGATGTACTGACTTCTAGTGATTGGAGAACAGTAACATGAATATGGGAATTACAGCAGTTATGATGGGCTATAGGTAAAAGTTAAGGTATGGATTGGTTCTACTGTATTGAGATGCTCGGCAAAGGAAAGTATGGAGTGCAATGTAACCCAAAGAAAAGTCTAGAATGCATTGTAACCAAAACCAAAGGGTCTGCAGGGCTGCCTGCAGCTGGAGCTGACAGCTGTGGGCACAGCTCTGTCACCCCGACCCTGGGCTGCTGTGACATCTTGGATGGAATAAACTGCATTTTGGATACAATAAACTGCATTTTGGATACAATAAACTGCATTTTGGAGAGCCCCAGGAGTCCTGCATCCCTCATTCTGGCTCTTACAGTGAGGGAAAATACAGGCTGGATATCAGGGAAAAGGGTTTTACAGGAAGGGTTGATGTCTTGTGAAGGCTGACCTAGAGCAGAAGCTGGACAGAGTTACAGAATAAAGCAGGGATTTATTCAAAGCATCTCCTCCATGGATGCACCTTGGGCAGCACAAGAGCCCAGCCAGGGCTGCACCCAAGATGGACCAAAATGGTCCCAAAATGGACCCAAGATGGACCAAAATGGTCCCAAAATGAACCCAAGATGGACCCAAATGGTCCCAAATGAACCCAAGATGGACCCAAATGGTCCCAAAATGGACCCAAGATGAACCAAAATGATCTCAAAATGCACGAGCGCTCCCGGGGTCTCTCCCTGGGATCAGTTCTGCTCCATTTGCACCTTGCAGTTCATTGTCCCATCCCAGCTTTAGCCCCTGCAGTCCCATCCTTGTTTTTCTCTCTCAGCCCATGGTGTTTGTGCTCCTGGGCTGAGATTTGGATCATTTGTCCTTGGTGCCCAGCTGGAGCAGGAATTGTTTTGTCTCCCTGCTCTGTGCACAGAGCTCAGCATCCCATAATGTGAACCCAGACCCTCACACTAAAGCAGCACAGAACCTGAAAATATAAAAGCTCAAACCTGAGGCATGAGGGTGATAAAGTTCTGGAATGTTCTGCCCAGGGAGGTGGTGGAGTCCCCATCCCTGGGTGTGTTTAACAAAGCCTGGGTGTGGCACTGGGTGCCAGGGTTCAGTTGGGGTGCTGGGGCTGGGTTGGACTCGTTATCTTTAAGGTCTCTTCCACCCCTGTGAGTTCTGTGAAAATCCTGCCCTGACACTGCCCTGGGCAGCTCTTTTTAGGTGGCCCCATCTCAGGCACTCTGGGATTCTCAGAACCACATCAATCTTTTCTCCTTTTATCCATGACATTTCTATTTAAAAAAAAAAAAAAATTAAAATATAAATATTTATTTTAATTGTTCCTGGAGCAATGGGTTGGTCATTGAAAGTTTAGCAATTATTTGGCCAAACTGCACCAGTGTGGTGCATTAAAAGCACCAAGAAACTTCAAGCCAAGCCTGTTTTCATTAGGAAAAGTGCTTTTCCTCATGGATCTTATCCCAGTTTCTTGAGCTAAAATAAGTCTTGTGGCCTTTAAAACTGTGCAGAAAGACGAGGGAAAGGTGGGATTTACCCAGTTCTTGGAAAAGTGCTCAGTAATGTGTGGAAAAAGCCATTTGTAGGATGAGAGTTTGGAAGAAGGGCAGGAAGGAAACTGGAGAGGCTTCAGGAAAAGGGAGCAGGAGGTTGGAGGTGCTTGGGGCTCAAGTTTGGTTCCTGTGCCTTAAAATACAAATATTCCAGATTTGGGGAGCACAGGAGTGTCAAAACCTCCCTGATTTTCCTCCACAAATCCAAGCAGGACAGGGAGAGGTGTCTGGGCCATCCCTTCCTGCAGGAACAAGGTGGGACCCGGGCTGGAAACCCAAAATCCCTCCCAGAAGAGTCACCTGGGGAATGGGGCTGAGGCAGTGGCTCCCAAAAAGGGGTGGTTTGTCCTCAGGAAGCAGCTCAGGGAGGTTTTCTGGCTGAGTGGAGCCTGTCCTGGTGAAAAGTTCTGGCAATTGGGAAGGACTGTCCTGGTGTTCGGGAGTGTGGGAGACTGGAAAAGCTGAAGTTCTAAATCACAAAATCTGTCAGAAAAGCAGATTTTCTGGAGAAAAGGGAAGAACTTGAAGTCAGGGTGCTGAGCACTGCTTTTAACACATTTATTCATTGATTTAAAGCTACCTGTGGCATTTCCCAGCAGGGTTCTTACTTGACACATCCAAGTCTCCATCCCAAAAAGGGGTTTCCTCTCAGGAGCACCTTCCTGAGGGATGTCCTGAGGAGAATTCACCCAGCAATTCATTGCAGGATGAATCCATTGGAATTACCATGAAATAAGTCCTTTTTTCCCCTTTTTTTTAAAATTTTTTTTTTTATTTTTTCAAGGCATTGTTTCCAGCCAAGACTTGCACATTGTTTGTTTGCTTGGAGCTGGTTCCCATTCTGCCACCAGCCCCTTTGTTGGTGGCTCACTGTGAAGTCCATCCCTGTCCCCTCAGGATCTCCCTTGATTTCCAGGCCTATGTGATCCATAAAACAGCACATGGCAAAAACATCCCCAGAAAGGCCTTTCTGAAACCCTGGGCCCTCTTTGTGAGGCTTTCCCTGGGGAATCATCTGAGGATCGAGTGCTGAGAGTGGGTTTGGTTCCAGCCATTCATCCTCCATTTGATCTGGGCCTTTGAACCCGTGAGGAGCCAGCGGGGCCCTCCCTGCTCCCTCCTCCTCCTCCTCTCGTGTGCTCTGGGCTGCTCGGGGGGTTGGTTTTTTGCAGAAATGTCCTTTTTGCTGTTGTTTTTGCTCGATGTGGATGTGTCACCTTCTGTGGCTGGGCCTCTCAGAGTGGCCACAAATGAACTAAACCTGAGCAGAGCCTCAGGGCTGCGTTTTCTGTCTTGTTTGTCCCCGAGCACTGCCTTGGGAATTTTATCTCCTTGAGCATCAGCTGGCTGGACACGAGCCTGAGGTGCCCAGGTGGGCAAGAGACCCCTGGGCTGGGCCAGCTCTGGGGTGGCAGCAGGGCCAGGGCAGTGCCACAGTGTCCCTGTGCTGGCACTGCTGGGGCACCTCCGGGGCTGGGGAGAGCCCCAGAGGGGCTGGAGCGTGGCCAGGGCAGGAACAGAGCTGGGAAAGGGCTGCAGAATCCCTGAGGGAGCTGGGAAAGGGCTGCAGAGTCCCTGAGGGAGCCGGGCAGGGGCTGGAGAGTCCCTGAGGGAGCTGGGAAAGGGCTGGAGAATCCCTGAGGGAGCTGGGAAAGGGCTGGAGAATCCCTGAGGGAGCCGGGCAGGGGCTGCAGAGTCCCTGAGGGAGCCGGGCAGGGGCTGCAGAGTCCCTGAGGGAGCTGGGCAGGGGCTCAGCCTGGAGCAAAGGAGGCTCAGGGGGCCCTTGTGGCTCTGCACAGCTCCTGCCAGGAGGGCACAGCCGGGGGGATTTGGGATCTTATCCCAGGGAACAGGGACAGGAGCAGAGGGAACGGCCTCAGGGGAGCTCGGGGTGGGCATTGGGGACATTCCTCATGGAAAGGGGGGTCAGGGATTGGAAGTGCCCAGGGAGGTTTGGAGTGCCCACCCCTGAGGGATTTCAGTGCTCTGTGGATGTGGCACTTGGGGACATGGGGTCAGTGGTGGCCCTGGTGCTGCTGGGCATGGTTGGACTGGGTGATCTTTTCCAGCCATGATGATTTGGGGATTTGTGATTTCCAGCTGCCCTGCTGTGGCTCAGCAAAGAGCTGCCCTCACGTTCATGCCATGGACAGAATGGTGGGATCTTGGCAAGGAATTCCTGGCTGGGAGGGTGGGCAGGGGCTGGGCTGGAATTCCCAGATTTGCTGGGGCTGCCCCTGGATCCCTGGCAATGCCCAAGGCCAGGTTGGATCCACCTGGGACTGAGGTGTCCCTGCCCATGGAACTGGATGGGATTTAAGGTTGCCTCCAACCCAACCCATTCCCTGATTCTCTCACTCAGCTGGGCCATTCCTGGTGGATTTTTATCCCACCTCCCCCAGTGTTGTCCCAGCTGGGGCTGTCCTGATTTCCTGCTCCAGGAATCCCAGCTCACGTGGCTGCCAAGCCCTTTTTAATGCTACACCTTTTTGCCCTGTCAATCATAAACCAGAGGTGATTCCTTCTTAATTTTATGGAATCCCAGAATTGTTCAGATTGGAAAATCCCTCTGAGTCCAACCATTGCCAGCACTGCCCAGGCCGTGTCCCCAGGTGCCACATCCATGGATTTAAATCCCTCAGGGGTGGGCCCTCCACCCCTGCCAGGGTTGGACAGCACTTTTGGTGTAGGAATTTCCCCTCATGTGTAGGGAAGAGACCTGGGAGCAGTTTTTGGGATTCCAGCATGAAGGATGGCTCTGGTCACTGTCCCTTCCCTCGTGGGTGGATGTCACCAGCAGGGACAGGGACAGATCCAGAGGTGGCTCTGTGGTGGTGTTTGAGGGTCCCAGGATGAGGGAGGAGATGAGAATCTTGACTCCATGTTTCAGAAGGCTGATTTATTATTTTATGATATATATCATATGAAAAGAAAATGATATATTAAAACTATACTAAAGAATAGAAGAAAGGATTTCATCAGAAAGCTTGAAAGGAAAGGAAAAAATGATAATAAAATTTTGTGACTGCTCACAGCCTCGACACAGGTGGCTGTCATTGGTCATCAAGTAAAAACAATTCACATGCTGGGTAAACAATTCTCCAGATCACATTCCAAAGCAGTAAAACATGGAGAAGCTGAAACTTCTGAGGTTCTCAGGAGAAAAGATCCCAATTAAAGGATTTTTCAGATAATATGTCTGTGACATGGCTCCGTTCCCAGGGTTCCTCTCCAGCTGCCCTTGCTCCTCTCTCCCAGCGTTCTGCCCCCCTGGGATGATCCCAGGGACTCTCTGGGCCCCCCGCTCCCTGTTCTGGGGTGTGGATGAGGGAACAGCTCACCCCACAAATCCCTGGAGTGCTCCCGGTCCCTCCCGTGCCACCTGCCTGTCCCCCTCTGCACGTCTGGCCTGGCTTAGCAGAGCCCAGCTCTGCCAAGCCCAGCTTAGCAGCACGGGGTCTGTGTAAACAATCATCCAGTTTTCATCCAGGCCTGGAGACTGCAGGAACAATCCCAAACACGACCCCCTGCCCCCCAAAATCCGGGAGCGTGCAGGGCCCCGCTCCAGCCCTGCTTTTCCCTGGAGCTGGGATTGCTGGGGGATTTTAGCAGCAAACCCCCCCAGCCCCAGCCTCAGTTTAGGAGTGGTTTTAAATTACCCGACACGGATTCCTTTTTCCTGGTGGGATTTTCGGGATCTGAGCAAATCAAATAATCTTTGGAGGAGATGCTGGGCTCCTGCTCGTAAAAGCTCCAAACACCATAAAGGAAATGAGCAGGTTTTGGGGAGGGCAGGCAGCCAGCAGGGCTGCAGCTACTGCAGCAGGGCCAGAGATGGGATGCAGATGCTGGAGGGGAAATCATGGAGAACTCCTTTCTTCCATCCTGGGAAGCTTGGGAAGCACCATGGCTGGTGTGGGAGTGGAAGGGAGCTCTGAGGTTGGGTGGTTCTGCTGCTGGGAGCCCCACAAACCTTCCTGGGGGAGGCTGGGCCAGGGGGGAGATTGTGGTGGCCCAGGATCTGTTTCAAAAAAATGGATCCTGAATCAATTTGATGTGGATGAATCCAAAGTTTTCCTTCTGTCTGACCTGGTGAGCTCAGAAAGGACGGAGATTGTGGGATCATGGAGTTGGTGAGGTTGGAAAAGTTGCTCAAGATCTTTAAGTCCAGCCACCACCAAAGCCCATTCCCAGATGCCACATCCACAGGGTTTTGTACCTTTCCAGGGATGGAGACTCCACTGCAGCTCCTTCCAATGCTGGGCAGCCCCTTCCATGAGGAATATTCCAAATATCCACCCTGAGCCTCCCCCTCTGCTCCTGTCCCTGTTCCCTGGGATAAGATCCCAAATCCCCCCGGCTGTGCCCTCCTGGCAGGAGCTGTGCAGAGCCACAAGGGCCCCCTGAGCCTCCTTTGCTCCAGGCTGAGCCCCTGCCCGGCTCCCTCAGGGACTCTGCAGCCCCTGCCCGGCTCCCTCAGGGACTCTGCAGCCCCTGCCCGGCTCCCTCAGGGACTCTGCAGCCCCTGCCCGGCTCCCTCAGGGACTCTGCAGCCCCTGCCCGGCTCCCTCAGGGACTCTGCAGCCCCTGCCCGGCTCCCTCAGGGACTCTGCAGCCCCTGCCCGGCTCCCTCAGGGACTCTGCAGCCCCTGCCCGGCTCCCTCAGGGACTCTGCAGCCCCTGCCCAGCTCCCTCAGTTGTTTCCTGCTCAATTTCTGCTCCAGGATGGTTCTTTTACCTTCCCAATCCCCCTTGGAGCTCCTCCTGCTCCTCCATCCCCATCCTGCTGGAGAATGGGAGAGCCCCACGTGCTGTTCCTTCCCTGGGGTGAAATTTGTTACAAATTCCTTGTTTCCATGATTATTCCAAAGGAAGCGAAGCTCTCAGGCAGATCTGTGAGATCTCCCACTCCTGGAAGCCCTTTCAGGGCTCTGCCTTCCAGCTCTTGGTGTTTTCCAAGCTCTGGGAAAGGTTCTGCTTCCAGAAGGAGCAGAACTCTGGAAATCAGACAGGAATTTGTTCCTAAAATGGGGCAGGAATGCAGCAGCAGCTCCCACTGTGGGGAGAACCTGGATCAGAAAAACCCTTTTACAGGAACGAGCTTGGAAATGAACATTTCCAGCTTTAGGAGCTGCAGGAAGAGATTTTTGGGGAAAAAAAGGGGTTTTATGGCATGGAAATCTTGGAGTGATGTGAAATCTCAGAACCCTGAGCAGCCCTGCTGGAATTCCCTCAGGAATTGGCTGTGGTGCCAGAGATCTGGAGCTGGGAATGTTGGCTTGGAAGTTTGGGTTCTTCCAGCTGTCCCAGCCTGAACTCAGGAGAATTCCCTATAGTTCTCTTCCCACTCCTTGGCTGGATAATGGGAGAACTCCTGATTTTCCATTCTGACGAGCCCCAAAATCCCCTTTGTTCTCCTGTGGGTCCTGCTGGGGCTGGGAAGGGCTGGCCTGGGCTCTTCCCACTCCAGGGAATCCTCAGCTTTGCCAAGTGGAAATTTCCCACCTCTTGGGGAAATTGGTGGGATAATCCAGAAAAAATAGGGAGTTTTTTATCCCGGGTATATAAAAATATCTTACACCAGGCAGGAGCAAGGATCCATCCAGAGGGAAATGAAGATCCCAAAGGAAGTTTTATGAGAAATTCCATGAATATAAATAATTATTTGTAGGGGAAGCTCCTGGTAAAGAATCCTTTGCTGTTGGGATATGAAGGAGTTAAAACTTAAATGGAATTGATTTGGTGATGGGGAAGGGAATTAATTCCTCCCTCACTCAGGTGAAAACTGGAGTTTTCCAAACTGGATCCATAAAAACTGCAGCGTTTTTAGGCTTCCATGCCTCTGAATTAATTCCTGTTGCCTTTCCCTTTTCTCCAGTGGCAAAGAGGCAAATCCCTGGATTTGTGTCCTTGTTTTTCCCTTTTTCACATCCTCAGGATTTTCTCTGGAGCCTGAGCCCTGAGAAATCCCTGTTAGCTTGAAATGAGGAAAATTCCCTGTCCAACCTGGCCCTGTGTCTTTTTCCAAACTGGATCCATGAAAACTCCAGCATTTTGAGGCTTCCATGCCTCTGAATTAATTCCTGTTGCCTTTCCCTTTTCTCCAGTGGCAAAGAGGAAAATCCCTGGATTTGTCCCCTAGTGGCAGTGGCTGTTAACTCAGCCATAAACAGCTTTTCCATGGGCTGGGAGCCGTGGGGAGGGATGGTGTTTATGGACAGTTTGTTTTGGTGGGAAGAACATTGTCCTGATTTATGGGATGTGCTCTGTGCTTTTCCCAATATTCCCACAGAACCAAGTGACAGACACCAACCGGAAGCTGCAGAACGAAGGGAAAGAAGTAAGTGATGGATCCAGTCCTGGAATTACAGCCTAGACTGGGGTGGGAGGGAGAATTCCCTGTCCAGCCTGGTCTTGTATCCTTGTTTTTCCCTTTTAAACATCTCAGGATTTTCTTGGAGCCTGAGCCCTGAGAAATCCCTGGTAATTTTGGGATGTGAGAATTCCTTCCTTGTATCCTTGGTTTTCCCTTTTACACATCCTCATGATTTTCTCTGGAGCCTCAGCCCTGAGAAATCCCTGGTAGCTTGGAATAAGGAAAATTCCCTGTCCAGCCTGGCCTTGTATCCCTGTTTTCCCTGTTACACATCCCCAGGATTTTCTCTGGAGCCTGAGCTCTGAGAAATCCCTGTTAACTTTGGGATGTGAGAATTCCCTCCTTGTATCCCCCTTTTTCCCTTTTCCATATCCCCAGGATTTCTCTTGGAGTCTGAACACTGAATAATCCCTTTTAGCTTTGGGATGAGGAGAATTCCCTGTCCAACCTGACCTTGTATCCTTGTTTTACTTTTTCCACATCTCAGGATTTTCTTGGAGCCTGAGCTCTGAGAAATCCCTGGTAATTTTGGGATGTGATAATTCCCTCCTTGTATGCTTGGTTTTCTCTTTAATACATCCTCATGATTTTCTCTGGAGCCTCAGCCCTGAGAATTCCTTGTTAGCTTGGAATAAGGAAAATTCCCTGTCCAGCCTGGCCTTGTATCCCTGTTTTCCCTGTTACACATCCCCAGGATTTCTCTTGGAGTCTGAACACTGAATAATCCCTTTAAGCTCTGGGATATAAGAATTCCCTGTCCAGCCTGGCCTTGTATCCTTGTTTTTTCCTTGTCCCCATCCCAGGATTTCTCTTGGAGTCTGAACACTGAATAATCCCTTTTAGCTTTGGGATGAGGAGAATTCCCTGTGCAACCTGACCTTGTATCCTTGTTTTACTTTTTCCACATCTCAGGATTTTCTCTGGAACATGAGCTCTGAGAAATCCCTGTTACTTTTGGGATGTGAGAATTCCCTCCTTGTATCCCTGTTTTTCCTTTTCCACATCCCCAGGATTTTCTCCTGGAGCCTCAACCCTGAGAAATCCCTTTTAACTCCGGGATGTGAGAATTCCCTTTCCAACCTGGCCTTGTGTCCCTATTTTCCCCTTTTTCCACATCCTAGGATTTTCTCTGGAGCCTCATGAAATCCCTGTTAACTTTGAGATGTGAGAATTCCCTCCTTGTATCCCTGTTTTCCCCTTTTCCCCATCCCCAGGATTTTCTCCTGGAGCCTCATGAAATCCCTGTTAACTTTGGGATGAGGAGAATCCCCCAGGAGCGAGCGGCCACATCCTGCCTTTGAGAACCAAAAAACTTGCAAGAGATGCCTAAAATGGGAAGGGGAAATAACATTTTGGAATGCACAGGATGTGCTCCAAGGCCACTTCCATGCCTTTGGGTTTGCTGCTCGCTGTTTGAAATCCAGGGAATTCAGGGAACTTCCCTGGCTGGAGCTGCCCCCATCCCGAGCTCGCCCCTTATCAGGGCAGGGTTTGGGCTCTGCTGCTCTGGGATGGAGCCCAGGGGTGGTTGCTGATCCTGAGGGAGCTTTTCCCCTTTTTCCAGCTGATCCTGGCCATGGAGGAGCTGAGGCAGTGCCGGCTGCAGCAGAGGAACATCTCAGCCACGGTGGATAAACTCACCCTGTGTCTCCCCGGTGAGGAACCGCCTCCTTTTTGGAGCTCTTTGGTGGAATTCCCAATTTTTTGTTTCCTTTTTGGGTTCCCAGCTGTGTGTTCCTGTCTCAGAGCTGTGTTTCCCTTCTCTTCCCAGTGCTGGAGATGTACAGCAAGCTGCGGGAGCAGATGAAATCCAAGAGGTAAATCTGGGCTGGGCTGGGGCTTCAGGGGAAGAGTCCAAGGAGTTCTTTGGTGCTGGGTAATTTAAGGAGAATCTCAGCAGTTCAGGTTAAATTTCCTGGGTTTTGGCTGCTTTTCCTCACAATCCTGCTCATCCTCCTGTGGTACAGCTGAGAACGGGGATGGCAGCAGGTTCAGAGTTTGGGAATTAAGGTGGATGCTCCTTGATTTTTATGGCAGCTCAGTATTGGGGATGGGAGCAGGTTCAGAGTTTGGGAATTAAGGTGGATGCTCCTTGGTTTTTATGGCAGCTCAGTATTGGGGATGGCAGCAGGTTCAGATTTTGGGAATTAAGGTGGATGCTCCTTGGTTTTTTGTGGAAGCTCAATATTCTACATACAACCAAGGTGTTTTACCAACTAAATTTTATTCCACGAATGCCATAAAACAAATCCTAATCCAATCTGAGAGATCCCAGGGAATGTGGTGGGGGAAGAGTCCAAGGAGTTCTTTGGTGCTGGGTAATTTAAGGAGAATCTCAGCAGTTCAGGTTAAATTTCCTGGGTTTTGGCTGCTTTTCCTCACAGTCCTGCTCATCCTCCTGTGGTACAGCTGAGAATGGGGATGGCAGCAGGTTCAGAGTTTGGGAATTAAGGTGGATGCTCCTTGGTTTTTTATAGAATCTCGGTATTGGGGATGGCAGCAGGTTCAGAGTTTGGGAATTAAGGTGGATGCTCCTTGGTTTTTTCTGGAAGCTCAATATTCTACATACAACCAAGGTGTTTTACCCTGGTAAATAAATAAAATTTAATAAATAAAATTTAATAAATTTTATTTTATTAAATTTTATGAAATATTCTTAATTTAATATTTATTTATTAAATATTTTATTTAATTTTTAGTAAATAAAATTTATTCAATTTTATTCCACGAATGCCATAAAACAAATCCTAATCCAACCTGAGAGATCCCAGGGAATGTGGGGGGAATGCAAAGAGCTGGAAACATCAGGATGGTGGGAGCTGGGGAGAAAACTTTTTCTGCTGTAGAAATAATTCCTCAACACTCGGTGCCTTGGGGTGCTGGGCTGTAAATCCAGGGCTTTCCCCACCCTGCATCTGCTGAGGGATGAAAATCTGGGATTTTGGCAGGAATCCTGGTTAGTTTGAGCAGCAGGGAGAGGTTTTGGAGCCCTGGGGGTGGCAGACTGGGCGTGGAGCCGCTGCTGAAGGGGAAGAGGTGCCTGCAGCTGGGTGCCAGGCTGGAACAGCAATCCCAGCCCTGCTCTGGGATTCCCAGGAGCCCCTGGCTCTTCCCAGGCCCCTCCAGGGCAGGGATGGGCTCTCCAAATGCCCTGGGGCTGTTTTGGGGCTGATCTGCTGGCAGATGTGGGGTGGGAGCTGGAGCTGATCCCTGGCAATTCCTGCAGGGAATCCTCCAGCTGCTCCATGCCCTCCCTGTGGGCAGCATTTCCAGGGGCTGCAGCTGAGAATTGCTTCCCTTTTTTCCCCTCCATTTTTTGGATCGGTTCATTTAGAAACAAACCCACACTGAAATCCACATTTCAGGAATATTGAGAGCCCTGGCTGGGATTTTTCCTGTTTTTTTTTATTTTTTGCCTGGATTTGATGGCTGCATTCAGCAGACACAGCACAGATATTCCATTTTTTTATCTGCCCCAGGTCTCACTTGGATCATTTCAGGAGGGGCAGCCATGGGGGGGTTCCTGCCATCAGGGCTGGGTTTGGGATTAGTTTCGTTTGTGTTTGGGGGAATAAACTCCACAGACAGGAGGAATTTGGGGGTGTTTCTAAGCCAGCTCAGGCTGTTCCCAAATGGAGAATCCATGGCCAGGAACTGGAGGTGGAGCTGATCCCAGAGGAATGGTCAGGGTGAAGAGAGGGAATTTTTCTCTGAATTGGCCAGAATTTAAGGAAGGGACAGAAAGATTTTTTTTTTGCCATGGCTGTGTGGAAAATGGTGGAAAAGTCCAAAATTTCTGGAGGCATCAGGATGCTCTGGAGGGATCAGAGCTTTTTATTTACCCCTGGCTCTGTGTGGTCTCCAAACAGTGAGAAATGGAATTGTAAAATCCTGGAAGGGTTTGGGATGGAGGAGACCCCAAAGATCACCCAACTGCACAACTTCCACACCCCTGGGTGCTCCAGCCTGGCCCTGGGCACTGCCAGGGATCCAGGGGCAGCCCCAGCAAATCTGGGAATTCCAGCCCAGGCAGGAATTCCTTGCCAAGATCCCAGCCCAATCTCCCCTTTCCCAGTGGGAGCCATTCCCTGGCTCCTGTCCCTCTGTCCCTTGTCCCCTGTCCCTCTCCAGGTTTCTTGTAGACCTGGATGCTCCATGAGAACGCTCAGGAATTCTCTGGGAATGTTCATCCTGCTGGGAGCTGAGCTATCCCCAACAGGAACAGGAAAATCACTCCAAAAAGGCCCCTCTGGCTCTGGATTTTATCCAAATTCTGCTTTTCCCCCTCAGCTCTGGGGACATGGAGCTGGGAGAGAGCTCAGCTCCCCTCTGGGAGCTGCTCCCAAAAAAAGCTTCCAAAATTAAACAATTGAACTAAAATTACGGGGTTTGTGGAAGGAATGGGACCTGAGAATTCCCTGGGATATCAGCCCCCAGCGGGTGTTTGTCCCTCTGGGTCAATCCCTGGCTCCCTGGGCATTCCCAAGGTTCTCTCCTGAATTCTGTTGGCACAGAAAGTCTAAAATTCTCAGTAACCAGGTGTCATGGTTTTGCACAGGAGACATTTAGGGAAGTGATGGAAAGCTGATAATAAAATTACTGATAATAATTTTTCCTTTATACCCCTTTAAGGCTTTGAGCCTGCTTTGCCTTTCTCCTGCTCCTGTCTCACAGCAGGGAGTGACAGCACTGGGGATTGGCCAGCACCAAACCCACCCCACTCCTTGGTGCCTTGGGCTGGGAAATCTCAAAATCGGTGAAATCACAAATTGGTGAAACCAAAACTGTGAAAACTCCCCCTGAGGTTCCCCTGATGGGGAGACTTTTTAGAAGTTCTGTGCCAGAGTTGAGAGATGAATGGGAGTTTTGGGTTTTTTTGGTTTTCAGGTTGTTATTTTTTCTCTTATCAGCAGTTCAGCACGCCATCTACATTCTAGACTTGGCATACAAAGAGAAAGGTACTAAAAAAGTTACAAGACACACAGGTTTAAGGTTTTTAAAACGATTTTGTCCAATTAACTCTTAGAATGTATTTTATTTCTACCTTTCTACCAATAAATAATTGTTTGTTCACACAACATCTGCATTGGGGCTCTTCTAACCAATCACTGTGCCACCAACACTGCAGAAAATGGCTGGAAAGGACCTCTGAGATCATTGAGTCCAGCCTGGGACTAAAGACTGCCATGCCAACTAGAGCGTGGCACTGAGTGCCATGTCCAGTCTTTCCTTGAGCACCTCCAGGGGTGGACTCCAGCACCTCCCTGGGCAGCCCGTTTCAGTATCTCATCACCCTTTTTCTGAATAAATTCTTCCCAATGACCAGCCTAAACCTCCCCTGGTACACCTTAAGACTGTGTCCTCTTGTCTTCTCCATGGTTGCTTGGCAGAAGAGACCCAGCCCAAGGAGATGAAGAGCAAGAAGGAGATCAGACAATGCCCCAAATCCTCCATCTTTTATCCACCTCTGTGTCCGTGCTCACAGGGGTCTCAGGTTGAGGGAAGAGACGAGGATCTGACTCCATGTTTCAGAAGGCTGATTTATTATTTTATTATATATATTACATTAAAACGATACTAAAAGAATAGAAGAAGAGGTTTCAACAGAAGGCTGGCTAAGAATAGAATAGAAAGGAATCATAACAAAGGCTTCTGTCTTGGACTCTCTGTCTGAGCCAGCTGACTGTGATTGGCCATTAATTACAAACATCCAACATTGGCCAATCCCAGATGCACCTGTTGCATTCCACAGCAGCAGATAACCATTGGTTACATTTTGTTCCTGAGGCCTCTCAGCTTCTCAGGAGGAAAAATCCTAAGGAAAGGATTTTCCATAAAAGATGTCTGCGACACACCTCCATACTAAAAATCCAAAAATACAGTTTTTCAGCCTGTGATAAACTACATTACTGCATTTCACACACTCGTAGATTCCAATTCATCCCAAAATCTTGGAAGCTTTCTCCATGGAAGGTTAAAGCAATGTTCTCCTGAAGGTGAGTGAGGACATCCCAGGACAGGCAGAGAAACATTCCCTGTGCCCTGGGCTCCACCAGAGCAGGGCTCCAGCAGGGTTCCTGTGTCTCTATAGGACACGAGAGAACACAGGCGCACACCGCTGTTCTCAAGGTGAAGACAAAAGGGAAGTTTGTTTTCTGACTCCAACATTTATAGTTTTCCAAGAGTGACAGCGGATGGGAGGGTGACAGCGCCACCTCTCCAATGACACTGGACAAACCAACAGTCCATCAACTTTCTCTTCCTCCATAAAGGAATGCAAAACCATGAGTTATGTACAGAAAGTGTGCAAGAAAGTTCACTACAAAAATGTCAACATCTCAGAAGGCTTCAAAAAATCTTAAAAAAACAGGGTGACATTCCTGACTTTTCCCTGCTCCCCCAGGCACTACCCGGCCCTGAAGACCCTGGAGCACCTGGAGCACACCTTCCTGCCCCAGGTGAGCCACTACCGCTTCTGCAAGGTGATGGTGGACAACATCCCGCGGCTGCGCGAGGAGATCAAGGAGCTCTCCATGTCTGACCTCAAGGACTTCCTGGAGAGCATCCGCAAGCACTCGGACAAGATCGGAGAGACCGCCATGAAACAGGTGGGGTTCGGGATCAGAGTGCCATGGAACGGGGGATTTGGGATCAGAGTGCCATGGAACAGGTGGGATTTGGGACCAGAGTGCCATGGAACAGGTGGGATTTGGTGGTGTTTGGGAAACAGGGTTGGTGGGACTGCCATGGAACAGGTGGGATTTGGGGGGATTGGGATCAGACTGCCATGGAACAGGTGGGATTTGGAGGAATTTGGTGGGAATTGAGATTGGAGACACTGCTATGAAACAGGTGGGATTTGGGGACATTTGGGAATCAAGGACAGTGAGACTGCCATGGAACAGGTGGGATTTTGGGGGAATTTGGTGGAAAACAAGGTCTGCAAGACCACCATGAAACAGGTGGGATTTGGGGGCCTTTGGTGGGAATTGTCCATTTTTTGGGGAAGAGGTTGGAAGTTCATTTGTTGTATGGAAGTTCTTCTTCTCCAAGCCAAGGCATTGTGATGAGTTTGGGATTTTGTTGCTGCATGAGGAGTGGTTGTTCCTTCCCTGGTTGCTCCTGGAGTTTTATCCTGGATTTCATTCTGGAGTTTTATTCTGGACTTGGCCATTGAGAAGTGAGGATCCGTTGCGTCCTTGGCATCTCCCAGTTGGAGTTTTCCATGATTTTGTGGCAGTCGGGGATGTTCACTTGGGGGTGGAACTGATGCCTTGTGAAGGCTGAGCTAGAATAGAGACCAGACAGAGTTACAGAATAAAGCAGGGATTTATTAAAAAGATCTTCTCCATGGATCCACCTTGGGCAGCACAAGAGCCCAGCCAGGGCTGCACCCAAGGTGAACCAAAATGGTCCCAAAATGGACCCAAGATGAACCAAAATGGTCCCAAAATGGACCCAAGATGAACCAAAATGGTCCCAAAATGAACCCAAGATGAACCAAAATGGTCCCAAATGAACCCAAGATGGACCAAAATGGTCCCAAAATGCACGAGCGCTCCCGGGGTCTCTCCCTTGGATCAGTTCTGCTCCATTTGCATCTTGCAGTTCATTGTCCCATCCCAGCTTTAGCCCCTGCAGTCCCATCCTTGTTTTTCTCTCTCCAGCCCACGGTGTTTGTGCTCCTGGGCTGAGATTTGGATCATTTGTCCTTGGTGCCCAGCTGGAGCAGGAATTGTTTTGTCACCATCCCATAATGTGAAGCCCAGACCCACACACTAGAGCAGCACAGAATGTGAAAAATACAAGAACTAAAACCTGAGGCATCACAACTCCCCATAACTCCATTTTCCACTTGCATTTTCCACTTTCCTGCACAGGGAATTGGTGCTATTGGGAGACCTGGAGACATTGGGTTGATTCCCCAGTTTTGGGATAAAAAACCAAGAGTTCGTGCACTGCAATTCCACGAATTTTGCATCTTAAACTGATTTTAAATCCAGCCCAAACCTGGCTGGTGCCTCTGTTGCCTTTTCCAGTGGTTGTGTCTGTGAAGGCTGAGCTGATGAGCTGAAGCTCCCCGGCTGTGCCCTAAATCAGGAATTGCCTTTCCCACTCCCCCTGAATATTTGGATTTCATCTCATGCCAGCAGAGCTGGGAGAGGCTCTGGAGTTGCTCTCCAGGAGGGTTTTGGATCTTTGCTGGAATTCAGGAGCAGGGGCAGGGAGCTGTTCCTGCCAGGGGCACTGAGATCCTTCCCTGGTGCTGATGGATGCCTGGGAATGCTTGCTTGGAATTCTCCAGGAGCTGCTGGGATTTTGCTGTCGTGTTTATGGGCAGAGACAAATTCAATTTTGTGTCTTACAACCCCCAGCCTTTCTCTGGAGCAGCCTAACTTGAGGAGTTCATTAATTAATTTAATTCCTTGTATTTCAGTGCCTTTTTATCTTCCCAGCTCTTTCCTGGGTTTTTTGTGGGGGAAAGCAAACCCAGCCTTCCCTCATGGACTGGAGCTGTGGGGAGGGGCCGGTTGGCACCTGAGAGTTCAGCAAACTTTTCATTCAGATTAAACTTCCTGAAGGTGCAGAAACCCCTCCCAACCCAAATGTGCATCCAGCTGTGCACGGAGGTGATGTCTGGGAGGGCTCCAGGTGCTGGATTTACCTGAGGCAGCAACTCCTAGAGCAGAATTCCCTTTAAAATTCTCCTTTAATTCCTTGTGGAGGCAGAGCTTTGGGAAGATCCTTCCTTGGTCCCTGTGGCTGGGAAGGAGCAGGAATTCCATTTCTATTTGGTGTCCAATTAATGCAGGGAATACTTTATGTAATTATTTAATATTTTTTAACCACCTGAAGGATATTTATCAATTTTAGGAACATCACAGGGTGGAGGTGTTGTCTGGTAGTTTCCAGTTCCATGTTCAGGTTTCTGGCAAAGGATTCCAATCTCCTGGCTCTGTGCTGATGGATGAGGGGGGATGTGGACATCCAACCACATCTGTGGATTTTAGGTGAAAAATTTGGAGAAATTTCCATCATCTCAGCATCTTTTTTGCTCTTCTGGTTGGAGAAACTTGTGTACTTTTGTTTCCATCCCTTCCCAATGCACAGCTCTGCTCTTCCCATCCCTGCTGCTCCTGTGGCTCTGTTCCTTCTTGTGGTGGTTTTTGTTTGCTAATTTGAAATTTTGCTAATTTTGAGATATTTGGTTAATGTACTAATGAGTGTGGTGGGTTTAGTGTTGGCTGATTTTTAGTGTACTTACTTTTTTTGCTGTGAGGTAGGATTAGGAGAAAGGTAAAGTAGGCTTAAAATTTTAAAAAGGAATAAAGAAATATTTATATTTTTATAAATAAAAATTATTGACAGGAACTGGAAAAAAAAGTAATAAAAATTAGAACAAAACCTTCAGAATAGTTTTCTAAAAACTTTACATCACTTCCATAAATATCTCCTACACAAAACCAAAACACTTCTCCATCTCTCACTGCAAGGGAATCCTGTGGCTTCTCCTGGTGTTTTCCTCCTCCTCCTCCTCCTTGCTCCTGCCCAAAGCCAGGGATGGGGGCAGTGAGGGGGAGCAGCCTGGAATGAGGGGTCACAAAAATTCCCTGGAAATAACAGGGGGAAGTGAATTCTTCATCCTGTGGGGGACAGAGCTGGGGAGCAACTCATGCATGGTTCTCATGGAATGGGCGGGGATGGAAGGGACCTTAAAATCATCAATTCCACCCCTGCCATGGCAGGGACACCTCCCACTGTCCCAGGTGGATCCAAGCCCCAATGTCCAGCCTGGCCTTGGGCACTGCCAGGGATCCAGGGGCAGCCCCAGCAAATCTGGGAATTCCAGCCCAGGCAGGAATTCCTTGCCAAGATCCCAGCCCAATCTCCCCTTTCCCAGTGGGAGCCATTCCCTGGCTCCTGTCCCTGCAGGCCTTGTCCCCAGCCCCTCTGCAGCTCTCCTGGAGCCTCTGTCTTTCATTTTCCTATGGATGATAAAGGGAATTTTGCACCTTCCAGCTTCTCCAAATCCCAATTCTCTGCTGTTTTATGGGAGCAATGTGCAGACTTCAGGAGGGTTTGTGGGAGCAGATTTATCTGCAGGTTGGTGTCTGTGCTTTGGGGAGGGAGCTCCCTGTGCCCCATTTCCCCTTGGAAAAGCTGATTTGGAGCCATCTGGAATGGGAGCACGGGGCTGTGTCCATCCCACAGCTCCATGGAAGGGCAGGGGGAGCAGCTGGGGCTGCTGTGGTGGGGGTCACTGGGACAGGGTGTAAAGAAGGGAGAGGGGTGAGGGGGAGAAAGAGAGGGAGAGAGAGGAGCCCTTGGAGTCAGAGCTGGATCCTCATGGAGGTAACGATCAAGGCTGGCTTATTGCAAACCTGAGGGTTATATTTATTTATTTATTTTTATTTGTATGGTAATTTATTTATTACATTTATATGGTAATGCAAGGTTCAGGATGTGAGAACCCCAGCCCCTGATTTTTTATCATGCTCACTTCATGACTCACTTTCTCTTTAATTATCCAACCCAAACTTCTGTCATTTGTATCAATAATTCCCCCCTCTAGCAAACCACCCATTGCTCCAAGCACTGCCCCCTGAACCTGACCATCAACTTAAGCTTCTTCAACCAATTTTGAAGCCCATCCTTCCTAGGAATCCCACTAATCCTCATCTCAATAACATTCCCAGCTCTCTTACTACCCTCCCTAGACAATTGATGAATTACTGACAGACTCTCAACCCTCCAGCTATGGTTTATCACCCTAGTCACAGAACAACTAATAATGCCCCTAGACAAAAAAGGACACAAATGAGCCCTAATTTTAACATCCCTCATAATCCTCCTCCTACTCATTAACCTTCTAGGACTGCTACCCTACACATTTACCCCAACCACCCAACTATCTATAAACTTAGAGAACACATTTGATTGGCTACAAAGCACTTTGTATAAGACAAAGAGCTCACGTATCTTTGGTCACCTAGCATAGCTTGGCAAAAGCGTGAGCAGAGTATTGTAGGGGGATACAGCGTGGGTAAATGAAGGTGGTAGAGAATGCAATCTTATCCCCCAACAAGTTGCAGCTGGACCAATTACTAAAGATTAGGAGCAGGCCTGATGATAACAGGCCACACCTGTAGCAAATAAGAATTTTTGTATTATAAAAGAGTGGACTGGTTGGAACTGGAGTCAGATGGCTGCTGCAAGGACCAGGAAGAGTCAGTGCTTAGAGGAGCTGCCTGCAGAAAACATCAAGGAGGCACAAAACTCTGGTGGTATGGAATCCTTGCACTATAATGATAATAGAACTCTTAATATGTAAGACAATAGAACTCTTGATGTCTAAGACAGCAGAACATCTTGCCCCACATCTTCACATCCTCAGAACATCCTGCTTCACATCCCTTTTCCTGGGGTACATCTTGGCAAACTTCTTTACACCCAAGGGCAGCGTGTCCCTGCTATCAGGCATGCGTGCAGGGTTGTGCAGTTTGCCTCTATGCAGTGTCTGCTCCAAATGCTCTCTACAAGGGTGTCCCTCCCAGTATCCCCAGTATGGATGGATGGCTGGATGGGTGTTTTCCCTCCCTGGATGTGCTCAGAGCTCTGGAAAGGAGCGGAGCTGGCGGGAGGCCCGCGGAGCCGCGATTGGCAGCTCCGTCCATTCGGTTTAAATTAGGATCATATAAATTCCTTTAAAATTGTTTGATTTCACCAGCGGGAACGGAGGAGGCCTGGCTACAATGGGAGAGGAAATGGGGTTTTTGTAACATCACAAACGCGGGGCTGCCGCTGACAAGGGCTGAACATTTCATTTTGTGATAATCGCGAGGATCTGGCGGCAGCGCTCGCGGCCGCGCTCCCGGGATCGGGGGAGCTCCCAGCCCCTCCTGGGATGGACTCAGGGAGGCATCCCCGGGGTCTCACACCCAGGGGCTCTCCCTGCCCTCCTTCCCTCCTGGGTTTTAGCCCAATCTGAGTTTTATTACCTGAATTCCGGGGGAATTCGCCGCGTTCCAGATCTCGTTGTTAACGGCGGGGCCTGGAGCGGATGAAAGGAGCTGCACACACTTGAACTCCACTTGGACTTTGGCCCTGTGAACCTGCGTGTGTGTTTGGGTTTTGGTGGGGTTTTTTTTACAGGGCTCTGAGCTCCAGGCCTGAATTACATCCCATTAACACGTGCTGATATCCGGGCCGGTCTTTATTATCCCACTCCAGGCTGGAATGTGCCGGGCATGTGGAGGAGGCCACTGGGGATGGAGCTGCTGAGAGTGAGGGGCCAAAAACAACCCAGCCAAAAGGCAGCCATGGATCAGTGCTGGGGACAGCCAGACGTGTCAGTGCTGCCTTTCCAGAGGGCAGGAAAAGCAGCAGTTTATTCATGGGAATCACCGGGATGCAGCAGCAGAGCTGGGCTTGGGTAGGTGGGGGTTTGGGTTTGACAGGGGGAGTTGGGACAGGTTCATCCAGGATTAACTGGGACGGGTTGATCCAGAAGGAATTGGAATAGGTTGATCCAGGATGAGTTTGGACAGGCGGATCTGTGGGGAGTTGGGACAGGCTGATCCAGGATGAATTGGGACAGGCTGATCCAGGATGAATTGGGACAGGCAGATCTGTGGGGAGTTGGGACAGGCTGATCCAGGATGAATTGGGACAGGCTGGGTCCAGGAGGAATTGGGACAGGATGGATTGGGACAGGTTGATCCAGGAGACACAGGGACATTTCCCAGTCTCCAGGCACCGCCTGCTGGCCTTTTGCTGGCCTGGAACAACGTTCCAAAGAGGCACTTTGGGTCATGTCCCCAACTATCCTGATAATCCCAGTTATCCTGATAACCACAATTATGCTGATAATCCCAGTTATCCTGATAAGCCAAATTATCCTGATATTCCCAGTTATCCTGATAATCCCTGGCAGTTCTGGGTGACACTGGGCAGCACAGCTGGAACCCTTCTGGAGCCAGCTGGGTCCTGGTGCCTTTTCCAGGCAGGGAATGTCCCCGTGCTGGGTGTCACTGCTCCAATGGCATTCCCTGTTTTCCAGAGGTCACAGAGCCCTGGCTGGGACCTGTGTTGTGCCCTTGCCAAGGCTGGGCTCAGCCAGAGCCTCTGGAAGCTCCTGCTCAGTGGGGGCCGGGGTTTATCCTACCCCAGGACTTCCAGGGGCACCCCCAGAGCTGAACTTCCTGCTCCCATTCTGGGGGTTTGCCTTAACAAGGCAAAATGAGGCTGGTTATTAAAAACTGGGAGTTTTCCAGGCTTGGATACAGCAGGAGAGCCTTGGAAAGGTTGCTCTGCTGGCTGGGAGGATTTCCACAGCAGGCTGGGGGTAATGGGATGGGGGTTTCTGCTCCTGGGCAGGTTTGGGAAGCAGGAATTTGATTTTCCAGTCGAATTTAGGAACGAGACCTTCTTAATCTTTGCTCCTGCTGCTCGTCTGCTGGGGATATTAAAGTCTTAGGAGAGGAAATGCATCCTTGGGGCTGGAGAGATGGGAAGGGACATGGGCAGCCACGGGCTGGGCTTGCAGGATTTTGGGAAGAGGCTCCCACAGCGCAGGGGATGCTGTGTCCCACTGGAGAAACGAGGGATGGAGAGGAGGCACTGCCAGAGCTCGGAGGGCCTGGGTTTAAATTAAACACTGCCAGAATTTAGGGGGTGTTCACAGCCATCCCCTTCCTCTGGCAAGGAGGAGCTGGATGAACAGTGGGAATTCTGCCCTCAGCATCCTCTGGTTAACCTCCTGCAGAACCTCCTCAAGGAAAACGGAGAGGAGATTTTTTTGTTTTGCGCTGGATGAAAACCTCAGCCGGCTCTGGAAGCCCCTGCTATTTTATTTTCATTAAGCCTTGGCCCCAAAATGTGTTATTTTAAGAGTGCTGAGCAGCCCTCTCTGGGCAGGGGAGCCATCACTTGCCACTGGTGTTTGATCTGGAAGCTTTTTGAGACAAAACCTCCCCAAGTGTCTGCGCTGAGCCGGAGCCTCCGTTCCCATCACCGCGGCCCCGATCCATCCAGGCCCACAAAGGCCTCCAAGATCATCAAGCCCAACCTTTGAAGTTTGGGACTTCTGGGTTTTCTTCACTCTCTGGGCTCTGGAGATGAGGTGTGAGAAATCCCAGAGGCAGGAGGTGGCATTTTGTGGGCTCTGTCACCATGTGCCACCCCCTGGGACATCCAGTGGTGCCAGGGATGGGTTGGGATGGGATGGGAGCTGCAGGAAAGAGGAGCAGGAGGAGATGGGAATGATGTGAGAAATGGGGAGGGATTTTTGAAGTGGCTGCTGGAGGGAAGCGTCAGGCCAGGAGCTGGAGGTTAAATGTGATCCCTCGGCGCCGTGCATGGGAAACGCGAGCGTCTGGAAGTGCAGGACACATCTGGGGAGGTGCTGAGGGCTTTGTGCAGATCTCAGCAGGTTCTGCCCTTCCTTCTGCTCCCTCCCACATCACAGAGCTGCAGTGCAAATGTGCTCATTGTCATAAAAAGGGCTTTTTATTCCCCGTTTCCTGGCGTTCTGGGAAGGTTTCACTGTTTATTTAACAGGAATTCTGTGCCTTTAAGTCTGCCTTGAAAATTTATACTCCATAGGAAGTTTATTAATAAATGGGCATCCCTCTCAATTCCTTTTATGACCTCAGAAATGAAACTGCTAAATCATGGCCTCTTTTATTTCAGCATCTGGGTGAGGACGGGCCGTGGGGCCTGGGGGATCCCAGCAGTGGATCCACGTTCCCTGGGCATGGCTGCACCAGAAAATCCAGATTTAACTACAGGGCAAGCATGTGCTGGCCCAGCTCTTTGTGTGGTTGCCTTTTAGACCTTTTAAAAGTCTTGAAATCCAGAGATGTTAGAAATAAATCCTTTATCTTCCAATAATGGAGTGGTCTGGGTTGGGAGGAGCCCTAAAGATCGTCCAGTTCCAAACTTTTTCTGTGAGCAGGGACAAATTCCACATCCCAGGGTGCTCCAAAGCAAATCCAGCCTGGCCTTGGACCTCTTCCAGCCCCTGAGATAGAATTAATAATTAATAATTAGGCAAAGTGCCAAGTGGAGGCAGGAGCACTCCTTGCTCCTTCCTGAGAGCCATCAAGAATGGCTGTTGTGTTTTTGGGATTTCAGCTGGGAAAGAGGAGCCCTGAACCTCCTTTCACTCAGCCTGGACTCTGATTTTTGGGTTGGGCACTGTGATTTTTCCTGCTCCTGGTTTTTATTTCCAGGCTGGGAAGTTGCTCCAGGAGCACCAGGATCCCGTGGGGCTGAGGCAGCTCAGAGTGGCCCCACAATAAACTCAATTTGTGCCTGGTTTGGTGTGGAGGAGCTCAGGGCTCTGGGCAGCACAGCCCTGCCAGGAGAGGTGATGGAATCACCTCAAAAATCTCTGGCAATGGCTCCCACCAGGATGCTGCTGCCCAGGAGGATAAATTCAATAAAAAGAATAAAAATGTGGCTGCTCATAAACCTTTTCAATGGACTGGATTTCCCCGGATTTCTCCTCTTAAAAATTCCAGGGGTGTTTTTGGTGATGGGGAGGGGTTTGATCTCTCTGTGCTCTCCAGCTGGGCACTGCTCCTGCCCTGGGACTCTGGAGATGGGGAGGAATCTCAGGAGGTTTTGGGAACATTCCTGGTGTCCCACAGGTGTCGAGCTGGAATGGTTTGGGTGGGAATGGACCTTAAATCCCATCCCATTCCCATGCCAAGGTGCTCAGAGTCTCCAGCTCCTCACCTGGCACTGCCAAACATTTGGTGAATTTGGCAAAATCTCATTGCTGTGCCAAGGTCACAGCTGGGCAGGCACCCAAACCACCCCATAGCTCAGGTTTTGGCTTTTGGTCCAGGTGAGCAAAACCTGATCCTTCCTGCAAATGAGGGACCTGAAACCTCATGCACAGGGTGCCAGCTGGACCAAAATGGGAATGTCACTTCTGGGAATGTCACTGCCATGGAATTCCTAGGGAGCTTTGTCCAGCCCTTCCTTCCCTGGGCTGGGAGTGACCCCAGGGAATTCACCCTAGGGCTGGAGGGGGATGGAAATGGGTCCATGCTGAGGGCTGGGCTTCTCTCAGCTGAGGTGCAGTGGTTCCAATGTCAGGGAATGGGAGCTCCATTTTCAGGGAATGCTGGTTCTGTTTGCAGGCAACGGTGGCTCCATTTTCAGGGAATGGTGGTTTGGTTGTCAAAAAAGGGTGGCTGAGTTCTCAGGGAGTGCTGGTTCTGTTTTCAGGGAATGGCAGTTCTGTTTTCCACATGTTTTCTACATCAGAGAATGCTGGTTCTGTTTTCAGGGAATGGTGACTCAGTTTTCAGGAAATGCTGGTTCTGTTTTCGGGGAATGGTGGCTCCACTTTCAGGGAATGGTGGTTCTGTTTTTGGGGAATGGTGATTCAGTTCTCAGGGAATGGTGGTTTAATGTTCAGGGAATGCTGGTTTGGTTCTCAGGGAATGGTGGTTCAATTTCCAGGGAGTGGTAGCTCAGTTGTCAGGTAATGATAATTCAATTGTCAGGGAATGGTGGTTCAGTTTCCAGGGAATGCTGGCTCAGTTCTCATGGGAATGGTGGCTCCATTGTCAGGGAAATCTGATTCAATTTTCAGGGAAAGGTGGCTCCCTTTTCATGGAATGGTGGCTCCATTGTCAGGGAAAGCTGGTTCAATTTTCAGGGAATGGTGGCTCCGTTTTCATGGAATGGTGGCTCCATTGTCAGTCAATGGTGGCTCCGTTTTCAGGCAATGGTGGCTCCATTGTCAGGCAATGGTGGCTCCATTGTCAGGGAAAGCTGGTTCAATTTTCAGGGAAAGGTGGCTCCATTGTCAGGGAATGGTGGCTCTGTTTTCAGGGAATGGTGGCTCCATTGTCAGGGAGTGCTGGTCTGTAGGCACACAGTTTATGGTGATTTGCAGTGGGGCTGTGGCCCCAGATCATCCCTAACTGGGCACAGCTGTGAGAAGCAGGTGAGCAGCACTGACAGCAAGGGGACATGGAGTGCCCAGGTGTGCTGAGCACCCACAGAGGGCACCCAGGTGTGATGTGTGAGCATGAGGGGATAAAAGGCTGGGCTGGAGGACAAGAAGGGCAGATCCTTGCAGCCTTCTGCAGTGACATGGGGTTACTGTGTGTGGGCAGGCCCCTGAAGCCTTCTGACGAGGTGAGGTGTTGCTGTGTGTGGGTTGAAGCCTTCTGAAACTGTGTGGTGACACTCTGTGTGTTGTGGCTGTCTCAGCTGGGACATGTGCTGTGACAGTGGCTCAGTTTGCAGGGAATGGTGGCTCCATTGTCAGGGAATGGTGGCTCTGTTTTCAGAGAAAGGTGGTTCCATTGCAGGGAATGGCAGTTCAGCTTTTCAGGGAATGGTGGCTCCATTTTTCAGGGCATGGCAGTTCCATTTTCAGGGAATGCTGGTTTATTTTTCAGGGAATGGCAGTTCCATTTTCAGGGAATGGCGGCTCCGTTTTCAGGGAATACTGGTTTATTTTTCCGGGAATGGCAGCTCTGTTTTCCGGGAATGCTGGCTCCATTTTTCCGGGAATGCTGGCTCCATTTTTCAGGGAATGCTAGTTTATTTTTCAGGGAATGGTGGCTCCATTTTCAGGGAATGCTGGTTCATTTTTCAGGGAATGGTGGCTCTGTTTTCAGGGAATGCTGGTTCATTTTTCAGGGAATGGTGGCTCTGTTTTCAGGGAATGCTGGTTCATGTTTCAGGGAATTGGTGGCTCCATTTTTAGGCCATGGTGCCAAGCTGCCTGCCCTTCCCGTGACACTCTGGGCCAAATTGCAGCCAGGTGCTGCAGCAGCCACTGAGGGGATCCTGCAGCAGCCCAAGGCTTCCCTTCCCTCCAAGGCTTTTTGCAAAACCCCCAGGTTCTGCTGTCAGGCTCAGGTCGTTTAAGCCTCTCCACATATTCTTCCAATTCCCATCCATGGCAAATTTAGAACAGCTTTCATTTCAGGGAAAATGTCCTTCAGGTCCTCCAGGCCAGGAGGAACTGCTTTGTTCCCCTTTCCTGGTTTTTGGGAATGGGACAGGGAGGAGATGGCTGGGACCCCCTGGTGGCTTTGATTTGGGGTCTCCATCTGTTCCTCACTTCTGGTTCCTCAGGGAGGCTGGGAAAGGCTGGGATCCAGCAGGGTGGAAGGAGCACCAGTGGCACCAGGGACATTCCCATGTCCTGTATTTTCAGGGAAGGTGGGATTTGGGGTTTTCCTTTAAAATCTCTGCATTTTGGTGGTTTGGGCCAAGCTCACCTGTGCCTTAGGATCGTGGGATTGTTTAGGTTGGAAAACCCTGTGAGATCTGAGCCCAGCACTGCCCAGGCCACCACTGCCCCATGTCCCCAAGTGCCACATCCTCAGGGGTTTTGAATCCCCCAGGGATGGGGATTCCCTCATTTCCTTTGCAGGTTTGGGAGAGAAATGTGGGTCCTGCTGTGTTCCCATTCCTGCTGTTCCTAACACCTTCTACAGAAACATCCTCTGGGCATCTCAGGCCTTACAAAACACTATTTCCAACATAATCCAGATTAGTATTTTCCTCTCCTTTTGTTCTGCTTTGCCTCTTTGCAGCCTCTGTTGTTCCTTTCCATCCTCATTTGATTAAAACTTGGAAAATCCATCTCTGCCTTGTCACCCTGACGAGGAGCTGGTGCTGGGTGAGTGTGACAGCATGGGGAGAAGCTGGATGAATTTCCCACCTCTGTGGCTTGGTTCCTTGGGTTCTGAGTGGAGGAACCTGCCCAGACATGGGTGTGGTGGATGTGTTGCTGTCCTGCAGCCAGGGCTGGTTCCTCCCCAGGGATTTGTGGCTGGCTCCCAGGAGAAGGTGGCCAGGTCACCTCTGTGTGCACCCAGGGCTGGATGAGTTTATTGGTGCTGTGTCCTCGTCCCTCCCCTTCCACCTCAGTGCAGAGAAGGAGAAAAACAACAGAATTGTTCTGGAATTTAGGCCCAGCCAAGGCTGGGATCAGCTGGGCTCTTCTGGTGTCTCCTCCCTGGGCTCTCCGTGGTTCCAGAGGTGCCCCAGGAATGCTGGGCGAGTTTGAGCCTGTTGGGTTTGCAGAGACCCCAGGGCTGGCTCAGGGCTGCTCCTGGGGATGCCTGGTTGGGATCCCTGGGGCTGAGTTCCTGCAGGAGAACCCCTGGTCCTGCAGTGCCTCGAGATGCCAAGGGCACATCCCAATCTCCAGGTGCTCCAGGGAGCTGTGGGGGTGCTGCCTTTGAGCTGGGGAAGCATCGAGTGGCTGGGACCTGGGGAATGTTGAATATTTCACATTAATACCTGTGAGCACCTTGCTGAGAGCAATCCCAGAATCCTGGTGTGCTTTGGGGTGGAAGGGACCTTCGAGGCCATCCCATCCCATGGGCAGGGTCACCTTCCACTGTCCCTGGGTGCTCCAGCCTGGCCTTGGACACCTCCAGGGATGCAGCAGCCACAGCTGCTCTGGGAATCCATCCCAGGGCCTCACCTGCCTCTGGCTGAGGAATTCCCTCAGTGCCCTCTTCCTGCTGCTGCTCCCCAGCAGCCTCTCCTGGGACTTGCAGAAATGCCACTGGCACAGGAGGAGCTGGAGATCTCTTTGTGACTCATTTTTGTGACCAGAAATCCACTGGTAGATGAAGACCTGGAGATCTTTTTGTGACCCTAACCCTTTGTGACCAAAAATCCGCTGACATGGAGGACCTGGAGATCTCTTTGTGACCAGAAATCCAAATCCACTGGCACAGGAGGAACTGGAGATGTCTTTGTGACTCATTTTTGTGACCAGAAATGCACTGACACAGGAGGACCTGGAGATCTCTCCATGACCAGAAATCCCCTGTCTCTGGAGAACCTGGAGATCTCTTTGTGACCAGACATGCTCTGGCACAGGAAAACCTGGAGATGTCTTTGTGACTCATTTTTGTGACCAGAAATCCACTGGTAGATGAAGACCTGGAGATCTTTTTGTGACCCTAACCCTTTGTGACCAAAAATCCGCTGACATAGGAGGACCTGGAGATCTCTTTGTGACCAGAAATCCAAATCCACTGGCACAGGAGGAGCTGGAGATCTCTTTGTGACTCATTTTTGTGCCCAGAAATGCCATTGGCACAGGAGAACCTGGAGATCTCTTTGTGACTCATTTCTGTTACCAGAAATCCACTGGTAGATGAAGACCTGGAGATCTCTTTGTGACCAGAAATGCAAATCCACTGGCACAGGAGGAGCTGGAGATGTCTTTGTGACTCATTTTTGTGACCAGAAATGCACTGGCACAGGAGGAGCTGGAGATCTCTCCATGACCAGAAATCTCTTGGTGCATGAGGACCTGGAGATCTCTTTGTGACCAGACATGCTCTGGCACAGGAGAACCTGGAGGTCTTGGTCTCTTTGTGACTCATTTTTGTGACCAGAAATCCCTTGGCACAGAAGAACCTGGAGATCTTTTCATGACAAGAAATGCACTGGCACAGGGGAACCTGGAGATCTCTCCATGACCAGAAAGCTAAAGGGTCTGGAGAACCTGGAGATGTCTTTGTGACTCATTTTTGTGACCAGAAATCGACTGGCAGAGGAGAACCTGGAGATCTGTTTGTGACCAGAAATGCAAATCCACTGGCACAGGAGGAGCTGGAGATCTCTTTGTGACTCATTTTTGTGACCAGAAATCCACCGGTAGACGAGGACCTGGAGATCTCTTTGTGACCAAAATTCCACTGGCACAGGAGAGCCTGGAGATGTCTCCATGACCAGAAATCCCTTGGCGCATGAGGACCTGGAGATCTCTCTGTGACCAGAAATGCACTGGCAGAGGAGAACCTGGAGATCTCTTTGTGATCCTAACCCTTTGTAATCAGAAATGCACTGGCACAGGAGGAGCTGGTGATCTTAGTGACCAGGAATCCACTGGCAGAGGAAAACCTGGAGATCTCTTTGTGACCAGAAATTCAGTGGCACAGGAAAACCTGGAAATTTCTTTGTGACCCTAACCCTTTGTGACCAGAAATGCACTGGCAGAGGAGGACCTGGAGATCTCTTTGTGACTCATTTTTGTGCCCTGAAATCCCTTGGCACAGGGGAACCTGGAGATCTCTTTGTGACTCATTTTTGTGCCCAGAAATGCCTTGGCACAGGAGAAGCTGGAGACCTCTTTGTGACCAGAAATCCACTGGAACAGGAGGAACTGGAGATCTCTTTGTGACCGGAAATCCCTTGGCATAGGGGAACCTGGAGATCTGTTTGTGACCCTAATCCTTTGTGACCAGAAATGCACTGACAGAGGAGGACCTGGAGATCTCTCTGTGACCAGACATGCACTGGCACAGGAAAACCTGGAAATTTCTTTGTGACCCTAACCCTTTGTGACCAGAAATGCACTGAAACAGGAGGAGCTGGAGGTCTCTTTGTGACTCATTTTTGTGCCCAGAAATGCCTTGGCCCAGGGGAACCTGGAGATCTCTCTGTGACTCATTTTTGTGCCCAGAAATGCCTTGGCACAGGAGAACCCCCGAGATCTCTTTGTGACTTGAAGTGTTTTCCTTCGGGCTCGCTGGCGGGTGACACAAGTGGAACATGGAGCTATTAATGAGGAGCTCTGCAGGGAAAGGGAATTCGTGTCCTGTGGATCAAAGGAATTTGCTGGGGATTAATTCCATTTATTTACAAGTTCAGCTGCTTTGTAAACGTCTCCTTGTCGGGCCGTTCCTGTTAACAGCGGCCGGGGCTGTTTTTAATAACCTTTTTTATTTGGAACAAAGCTGGCAGAAACGTTCTCTGCTTTCCTTCAGGGTTGGTGGCATTGCCTTCAAGCCTCCCTGGCCTCAGAGGCTGAGGTTTAACCCCTTGGTAGCCGGGGGATCAGCTCCAGACACGGAATATCTGGAAGCACTTGGCACAGGCTGCAGGAATCTGGTTTGGGTCTCAGAGCCCAGAGTTTGACATGCAATTAAAAGGCTGCGAGCTTTGCTCACTCTTATAAATTTCTTTTGCAAGTGTGGCTGTTAAAGTGCACTTTTATCAGCCACCTGTGCCCGCCTGGCTGTTTTACAGAGGGGCACTGGCCCCGTAAATGGGGGTTTTTGTCCCATTTCAGGGGTTATTGGGGAGAGGGGCTGCTGGTGCAGCTGCAGGAGTTTGTGTTTGCAGCTACTGCAGCTCTGCTTTGGGGAGGGAGCTCGTGTGGGGCCAGGGATGCACACCTGGGCTGCTCCCAGGGGAGAACTGACTGGAAAAATTGCACAGGGAAAGGAGCTGGACACAGACCTGGAAGGTTGGAGCAGCCTTGACCCTCCATGGGACTGTTGGGAGGCATCTCATGGCCTGGAATGGAAAATGCAAAGTGGAGCTGCTGGAGAGAGCCCAGAGGGGATCATGGAGATGCTTCCAGGATTCTGGAGCCAGGCTGGCAGAGCTGGGAATGCTCCCCTGGAGAAGGGAAAAATCCAGGGAATGCTCAGAGTGCCTGCAGGGGCTCCAGGAGAGCTGGAGAGGGGCTGGGGACAAGGCCTGCAGGGACAGGAGCCAGGGAATGGCTCCCACTGGGAAAGGGGAGATTGGGCTGGGATCTTGGCAAGGAATTCCTGCCTGGGCTGGAATTCCCAGATTTGCTGGGGCTGCCCCTGGATCCCTGGCAGTGCCCAAGGCCAGGTTGGACACTGGGGCTTGGATCCACCTGGGATGGTGGGAGGTGTCCCTGAACATGGATGGGGTGGCTCTGGGTGGGATTTAGGGTCCCTTTAACCCGAACCATTCCATGACTGTGCAGAACCCACCCTCTGTGGTGCTGCTCAGCCCCATTTGTTGCACTGGAACTTCAGCTGGAAGGGACCATCAGGGAACACAAGGTTTGGTTTGTAGGGCACAGCCAGGGCAGGTCTGGTTTAACCTCCTGCTCACACTTTTAGGCCAGGCTTTTCTCGGGGTTTTCCCTTGGAAACCTCTGGGGGTTTTCAGTAAGAACCAGTCGTGTTTTGTTCCTGCATCTTCCTGGTGACCTCCTGTGGGGACTGAGGGTTCTTCTGGGAGTCTTTTCCTCTGGGATGCTGCAGCCCCTCTCCTCACAGGTGTCCCCCTGCCCTGCCTGGGCAGTGCCATCCTTGTCCCACGGGATCCCAGCCCTGTTCCATGGGGTACCTGGGATGTGGTGGTTTCACAGAACCCTGGAATGCTTTGGGTAGGAAGGGACCCTAAATCCCACCCATTCCCACCCCTGATGGTTCTTGGTGGGGTGATTTGGTGGAAATTTGTCAGTTGTGTGTCCCAGCTCAGCCTTGGAACATCCAGAGCAGGGATGGGACAGGTGAGGAGTCCCACAGCTCCTTTTCCATCCTGGCATCAGCCTAAACCCGCAGGAAAACCTCTGGAACTGCAGGAATCCCTTGGTGATTTTTTTATTTTATTTTTTTTTTTTTCTCTTAAGGTTGGTATTGAAAGTGTTTGAGATGGTATTTTGCGTTTGGATTTGAATATTTAATATTTGTTATTTATATTATAGTCTTGTAAGTTGTGAGTTTTAGAGTATTTTACTAATAAGTGATAAAATGGCTCTGTATTTATTTTGATAAGGTCTTTTAAGGAAAAACGATCTAATTAAGACATGATATGTACATTATTTTTATTTTTAACTTAATAACTAATTATTTCTGTGTCATAACGTGGACTTCTTGGTCTAATTATCCAGTGCCCCCCCTGCCGTGGCAGGGACACCTCCCACTGTCCCAGGCTGCTCCAAACCCCAGTGTCCAACCTGGCCTTGGGCATTCCTGGGGATCCAGGGGCAGCCCCAGCAAATCTGGGGATTCCCCCCTGGCAGGAGGAGTGAAGGACTCATGGCTGGAAGCTTTGGGATCACCCTGGCGAAGGTGCTGAGGTCTCCTGTCCGTGCCCTGGGCTTTGTGTGCAGGGCCTCAGATGGGGAGGTCCCTCTGTGGGATCATGGTCCTGGAATGTGGGTAAATCCCAGCCAGGGAGACTTGGATTAGCTCTTCCACCAGCGGGGACAATAAAATTCCAGCCCCCAGGGAGGGATGATGGGATTTATGGAGGGTGCACGTGGCTCTTCCCTGGCTTATGGAAACCTCTGGGATCTGGGAGTGCTCCCAGGTGTCCCCAGGCTCTGGGGCTCAATCCTGCAGTTCCTGTGGGATTGTGGCCAAGGGCTAGACACCCTCTGTCTTTATTCCATGGATCCCAGCTTCCTCCTCTCCTCTTGCTCTCCAGGGATTTTCTCTGCAAAGCTCTGCCCACCTTGGAGTCTTTAAGGCTTAATTTTATGTTGTGCTTTTATTTTATATAGAAATAAGGGCAGGATGAGTTGGCTAATTGAATTATTTCACTCATTTTATCACTTCTTGCCTTATGGAGCCTTAATATCCGTGCTGGGACTCCCCAGTTTGTCCCATATACCTCCAAGAGCTTTTTGGGGGACATTGTCCCCTCAGAACTGCACATTTTGGATGCCACCTCCCCTCCCCTTCCTTCCTCTCTAGTTTGTTCGTTCCATATACCCCCAAGAGCTTTTTGGGTGATATTTTCCCCTCAGAACTGCACATTTTGGATGCCACCTCCTCTCTCCTTCCCCTCCCTAGTTTGTTTGTTCCATATACCCCCAAGAGCTTTGTGGGGGACATTTTCCCCTCAGAACTCCAGATTTTGGGTGCCACCTCCTGTCCCCTTCCCCTCCCCAGTACCAAACCCCTCTCTGTGTGATGTGGTTTTTAAATCCCAACGATTTGCTCTGAGTCAGGGCCTCCCCACCCCGAGCAGCCATGAGGAAAAGGAGCTTTTTGTGCCTCATAAAGCCCTGGGAACAGTTGCTGCTGATAAAATGTTGACAGACCCCCTTGCTCGCCACTCCCCATGGTGCCACTGCAGGGAAATGTCACCATGAGCCCGCCTGGGACAGCTTGTGTACAGCTGAGCTTTATCACAAACAAACAAGGCTTTGGAAGCCTTCAGTGATTCCCATTTTTCCCCCTCCCCACCACCACCCCCTCCAAGCATTTATTTGCTTTTTCTCCCTTTTAAGCTGAATTTACGGCTTCCTGGCCCCGCCGATTTCTGATTGACTTAAAAAATCATCGTTAAAAAAAGGCCCCCGTGTAGATGGAGCTGCTGAAATGCCTCCAAGGCGTTGTTTATAGGTCCATGTTCCCTCTCTGCTCAGGGAAAGTGAGCCTTTAATGCCTTCCACATTTCCTGGGCTCCAATACAGAGCACTGTGGCCTTTGGAGATGCTTTTTGCTGCTTTTTGGGATTCTGAGGGAAATGTTGGCAGCCAGGGCTGGGATTCTGCCTCTCAAGGTGAGGCTGGTGTGTCTGGAAGGCTCAGGAGCGGCTCTGGTGGGAGCTGGAGAGCTTCCAGAGGGTGCTGTTGGATGAGTTTCGCTCCAGAGGGGGATGGAGGGTGAGAAAGGCCAAGTTTTTCCAGGCTGGAGAGGCTCCAGGAGCAGGGAAACCTCAGAAACATCCCCTGGTCCCACCTTGGCTTGCAAAGCCCCGTGGAGCTCCAGCCCTGTCCCACCAGCCCTGCAGGCAGGCAGGGAACTCGTGGTGAGATGGAGATGGGACACCTTGGTCACCTCATCCCTGGACACACCTCCAGGTTGAAGTTTGGGATGGAGTTCCCGCTCCTGGACACTTCTGTTGAATTCCCAAGGGAATGGGGGTTGAGGCAAGCAGGGAACTCGTGGTGGGATGGAGATGGAGATGGAGCAGGGGCACCTTGGTCACCTCATCCCTGGACGCCCATGGCTGAAGTTTGGGATGGAATTCCTGTTCCTGGACATTTCTTTGGAATTCCCAAGGGAATGGGGGTTGAAGGAGGGTTCAAGCATCCCCCCAGAGCTCACCAGTGCCTCATCCACCTCTTCCAAGACCACCCCTCCATTATTTACTTAATTATCCTCCTGCAGCCACCTGGAATGGATTTAGGGAACACAGCTGGTGTCCCTTTGTCCTTTCTCCTGCATTGATCACAGGTTTATGAGGAGACACTGCAGGTTTTGCCCTCCTGAGAAGTTTTTTCCATCATCTTCCCATGGTTGGGGCTGTGGGGTGAGCGCAGGCTGCTCCTGCAGGGGACACAGGATGGACATTCAAGGACGTGGATTTGGGACAAAGTGGAAGCAGCCGCTCACTTTGGCTCTAGAATCGTTCAGTGTCTGATTTTTGATGTGAAAATGGAGTTTTCCTGTCCTGTCTCACCTGATGGTTCTTGGTGGGGTGATTTGGTGGAAATTTGTCTGTTGGTGTGTCCCAGCTCAGCCTTGGAACATCCAGAGCAGGGGTGGGACAGCTGAGGAGCCCCAGAGCTCCTTTTCCATCCTGACATCAACCTGAACCTGCAGGAAACCCCCTGGAACTGCAGGAATCCCTTGGTGATTTTTATTTATTTATTTTTTTTTCTCTTAAGGTTGGTATTGAAAGTGTTTGAGATGGTATTTTGTGTTTGGATTTGAATATTTAATATTTGTTACTTATATTATAGTCTTGTAAGTTGTGAGTTTTACTGTATTTTACTAATAAGTGATAAAATGGCTCTGCATTTATTTTGATAAGGTCTTTTAAGGAAAAACGATCTAATTAAGAAATGATACATTATTTTTATTTTTAACTTAATAACTAATTATTTCTGTGTCATAATGTGGACTTTTTGGTCTAATTATAAAATATTACTTTTAAAGAATAAGATGAAGAAGAAGGGTTAGCTTCTGCTCTAAAAGTTTGATCTTGTCTTATATATTTTACTATCTTTTAAAACTATAAACTCTTAAGTTTTTTACTAGGTGATATTACACACTCCTATTCAAAATATACACTGCTAATCCCAGTGTTATCAATTAATTTTGGAAGCTTTCCTTATGCTCTTGGGTCAAATGCATTGTTCTCTTGAGGGCCTGTGCCTAAGTCCAAAATTCTCAGTATCTGGGGTTCCAACAATCCCTTTTTGCCTGATTTCCCTGGAGCGGGAGTGTGAGGGAGCTGCTGTGGCTGTGAGGGGTCAGCTTGGATCATTGTGCTCCTGGTCAAGAAATTTGGGATTTTCTTTGGTCCTCATACCCCAGTAACTCCTTGTTTGCATTCTAAAGGAGGTGGCAGGTGATAAATTCTGGGTTCAGGGCATAACTTGGGTGCAGACTCTCTGGTTTTGCTTTAGGAAAGCTGAAGGAGGATTCCTTATAGGCTGAGTGTGTCTTTAGTGTGGAAAGGTTCATGAAATCCATTTGTAGGGTGAGCAGCCCTTTGGCAGGCTGGGCTTTGCAGGGGATTCTCCTTCCCAGGGGGATCCAGGCTCTGCTGCTGCTGGCTCTGCTTTCCCTCCAGCCCTTCCTGCATCATCAGGAGCAGAAGATTAAAAATAAAAAAGAGCAACTTTAATCAAGTTCCTTAAAGGACAACAATTTCTTCAGTTAATCAGAGAACCATGGAGTGGTTTGGGTTGGAAGGGACCTTAAAGTTCATCCAGTGGAGGGACAGCTCCCATGGACCAGGGTGCTCCAAACCCCGGTGTCCAACCTGGCCTTGGATTATTGTTTTGGATTCCAGTTGTTTAGGATTCCACAGACACAGAAAAGAAAGGAGGAAAGAGAGGAGGGACGGAAAGGAAAGGAGGAAGGAGAGGAGGGACGGAAAGGAGAGGAGGAAAGGGAGGAGGGATGGAAAGGAAAGGAGGAAGGAGAGGAGGGACGGAAAGGAGAGGAGGAAAGGGAGGAGGGACGGAAAGGAAAGGAGGAAAGAGAGGAGGGGCGGAAAAGGAAGGAGGAAAGGGAGGAGGGACGGAAAGGAAAGGAGGAAAGGGAGGAGGGACACGAATGAAAGGAGGAAGGAGAGGAGGGACAGAAAGGAAAGGAGGAAGGACAGGAGGGACGGAAAGGAAAGGAGGAAAGCCACAGAGATGCCCTTCTTGACGAGAGCTCGTCTCCCACCTCTGGGCTCTCCTGCCATGGCCCAGGAGGTGACATCCAGCAGCTCACAGGGCTGGCCTGGCCTCACTTGCAGCTGATTCCCATGGAAGAGGCTTTATAAGGATTGAAGTTGGGATTTGTTGATTTTTCTTATCTGTCAGGCTCCAGTTGCTGTGATGTCGCTCCAAACCAGCACAGGCAGCTCGTAAATCTGAATTATCCCTGACTGCTCTGGGGTGAGGGCACATTTATTTATTTTATTTATTTTATTTATTTTATTTATTTTATTTATTTTATTTATTTTATTTATTTTATTTATTTTATTTATTTTATTTATTTTATTTATTTTATTTATTTTTTATTTTTTATTTTTTATTTTTTAATTTTATTTATTTTTTATTTTTTATTGTATTTATTTTATATATTTTATTTTATATAATTTATTTTATATATTTTATTTTATATAATTTATTTTATATATATTTATTTTTATTTTATTTAATTTATTTTGTTTAATTAATTTATTTATATTTTTAAAATTTATTGTATTTCTTATTATTTTTAAATTTATTTATTCTATTTCTTTATTTAGCTCAAAAATTTATCCATTTATTTATTAATTTAATTTATTTTTATTTATTTATTTTACACCATCCCATGGCTCTTCCTGAGGTGGTTTCTCCTTCCCTCCTGATGCCTGTGGGAATGCAGCTCCTTTTTTGTTGTTTTTCCAGTCTCATCCAAGAGTGTTGCTCTTCCCTTGGCTCCTGTCACCCTGGATATTGCAGAATGAGGGAGCAGCCATGAGAGGAAAGGGAAAGGAAAGGAACTGGTGATGTTGGTGCTGGAGAGGCTGTCAGGCAGATATTCCATAGGAGTGCATCCAGGGATTCCTGCATGCATCCCAGCTCCTTCTCCATCATGGGTTTCTTGGTGTGACACAGATTTTTTTATATCTATATTAAATGTATGTATATATATGTATACATACAAGGGCATGGAGGGATAGGACACAGGGCATGGCTTTAAACTGAGGGAAAAGAGGATTAGAAGAGGTTTTATGGAGGAATTCCTGGCTGGGAGGGTGGGGAGGCTCTGGAATGGAATTCCCAGATTTGCTGGGGCTGCCCCTGGGTCCCTGGCAGTGCCCAAGGCCAGGCTGGACACTGGGGCTTGGATTCACCTGGGATGGTGGGAGGTGTCCCTGTCCATAGCAAGGGGGTGAACAGGATGATCCTTAAGGTCCTTCCCACTCAAACCATTCCATGATTTTTGTCAAGTTTCAAGAAATGTCCATTCTGCTAAAAAAAAAAAAAAAAAGGAAAAACAAAAACTGGTGGCCTCTTTGTGGTATAAAAGAACGAAAATCTGGTGTAGGGGTAAATCTGGCACTGAGACCGAGGTGTAGGAAATGCAGCATCAGCTATGGGGAGGAATTTGGGATAATTCCCTTTGGAGTGTCAGGTTTGGGGTAATTTGTCAGTTGTGTGTCCCAGCTCAGCCTTGGAACATCCAGAGCAGGGATGGGACAGGTGAGGAGCTCCACAGCTCCTTTTCCATCCTGACATCAACCTGAACCTGCAGGAAACCCTTTGGAACTGCAGGAATCCCTTTTTGCCTGATTTTCTTGGAGCAGGAGCATGAGGGAACTGCTGTGGCTGTGAGGGATCAGCTTGGATCATTGTGCTCCTGGTCAAGAAATTTGGGATTTTCTTTGGTCCTCATACCCCAAATACCTCTTCCTTGTTTGAATTTAAACCCCTCCTTTAGGAATTCCAGCTGGACAGGTCAGGTTTGTGCACAGGGGCAGAGGAATTCCCAAAGCTGAGCTGGAGGAGCCTGGCTGAGCTCGAGGCTTTGGCATCAGGGATGGGATTTGGGGTCATTCCCATGGGAGGTGCTTTGACCCCATTCCTGTGCTGAAAAAGAGGGATTTGGTCATCACAACCGAACAACTCTGATCCTAAGTACACTTAGAGTGTGAAAAATCAGATTTCACCCAGAGTTTTCCTTTCTTTTGGGATTTAATTGCAGGGAAGGGGCTGTGGGGAAGGTGTGGCGTGGGGCCTTTGGGAAGGGGTTGGGAAAAGCAGCTCGGGGTTGCCACTGTGCATTATTAATTTGGTGTGTGCGCACTCTGGGGTTTCAGGGGCAGGCTCCCACTTCCAGCATGCTCACTGTGGCTTTCCCAGAGTTTTCCCAGGGTTTGACAGGCTGATCCAAGGCTTTAGCTCTTGGAAACCACTTCAGTGGGGCCTGGGAGCCACGGAGATTATCCAAGCTGGAGCAATCAATCCCTTATGTCCTGAACCGCTGGAGATCCAGGCCCGAACTTCCCCTCGCTGACTCCTCGGACTGAATCAACTCTTTTTTTTTGTAAAAACCAATTTTTAAATCATTCCTCCTTTTGAGTTACGGGCAGAGCGAAGGGGGCTGGGATTGGGAGACCTCGAGCTGGAGGCAGTCGTGGGCTTTGTGTTGGAGCCAGGATTTATTTTATTTTACAGCGTCCCATGGCCGTTCCTGAGGTGGTTTCTCCTTGCCTCCTGATGTCGGTGGGAATGCAGCTCCTTTTCTGCTGTTTTTCCAGTCTCATCCAGGAGTGTTGCTCTTCCCTTGGCTCCTGTCACCCTGGATATTGCCAAATGAGGGAGCAGCCATGGAAGAAATGGGGAAAGGGAAGGAAAGGAAAAAGGGAAAGGAGAAAGCGAAAGGGAAAGGAACTGATGGTGTTGGTGCTGCAATCACACAAACTCTCAGCCAGGTGGGAGAAGGGGAATGCAGGTCCTGCTGGGGGCTCAGAACTTCCAGGGAATGAGCAAGGGAAGCAGAGAAGGCAGGAGTGTGTCCTGGGGGAATCCTCTGCTGCGGGGTGCAGGACATGGACGTGGCACTCAAGGGGCTGTGGTGTCCCTCGTGGGGCCATCCCACAGGATTTGGCCACATTTGTGTCCTTGGGAGGCTGAATTCCTGGGGATCAGTGGGGAGGGGTTGGTTTTGAGCAGGAATTGCTCTGCTGGAAGAGTGGTGAAGCTCTGGAGCAGCTCCTCAGGGCACCCTCCCTGGAAGTGTTCAGGGACAAGTGGATGTGGCACTTTGGGATAGGGTAGAGTGGGGATGGGGTATTTGGACAAAACTTGGACTTGATGATCTCAGAGGGCTTTCCCAACCTTTCTGATTCTGTGGGAAGCCCAGGGGAGCCTTTAGCTGAAGGAAATGAATGGAATAATTTTGTTCTTAGCTTCTGAGGAACTGTGGGATCTCTGGGCCTGCACTGCTGGGGCTTGTCTGGACACCAAAATCCAGGAGGCAGGAGCCTCCAATCCTTCAGAAACTCCCTCAGCAGCTCCAATGGTCCCAAATCCCTCATTTATTTCCTTCCCATCCCCATTAGCTGTGTTAGAACCTGCCTGAAGTGTGAGGTTTCACGTCCCTTCCAGGTTCCCTCTCCTTCCCCATCCCTTTGATTTCCAGAGGTGCAGCTCATCCTTTCCAGCTTTTCTTGGGAACAATGGAGCACGGCCACTTTCTCATTTAGATGGAAAAAAAAAAAGCTTTGTAGGGTTGTTTTTATACAAAAAGTCTCCAGTTGGGGTTGGTGATCAGTGAGGGGCAGCCTTTTGTAGTGCCTGGGTAAATCTGTTCCAGCGCCACGAGCAGACGGGTGTTTACATTAGCGTGTTAATTCCTTATATTTGGGGAGTTCTGATCCATGGAAAAACAAAGTAATGAAAGGGTTTTTTTATTCTTTTTTTTTTTCCCCCCCGCTTCTTTCTCTCTCTCCATAAATTAGAAACATTCACTTTTAGAGGAGAAAAAAAAATTGTGAAGTTAAAGGCAAAATTATGGCATTTATTATCTTGAATTTCCATGACTGGTTAATTTTGCCTGTGTGTGGGTGGCTAAATAATCCTTCTGTTTCCGAAATCTTCCCGAGGAATTCTTTGTTAGTGCAGCGAGACAGACGCCCACTGTGGAGGGTTGAAATGGTCAAATCCCAAATCCCATCCCGGTGCCGGGGATGGCGGATCTGCGGGGGGGCTGAAGGGATTCCTCATTTCCAAAGGGTTAATCCCTGTGCTGCTCACACTTGGGAATTCCAGGTGGGGAAGGGGCAGGGATGGGATTGAGGCTTCTGCTCATGCAGAGATGGCTCTGGAGTGTCTTCCCTGGAGGTTTGGTGAGGGAACACCTGTGGGAATGCAAAGGAGCCTTCTGCCAATCCATGGAAAGGGATTTGGGATAATTTCTGAGTTTCTGTAACCCAAGTTACTCCCATTTTCCACCTTCATCCCTCTCTTCTGGTGTAGCTTTTTTATTCTTTTATTCTTTCAGAGCCCTCAGGAACTGCTTTGCTCTTTGCCCATCTGTGGTCATGGAATCATGGAATGGGTTGGGATGGAAGGGATGCTTAATCCCATTCCATCCCATCCATGGGCACGAGGATGATTCCATGATCCCAGGTGGATCCAAACCCCAGTGTCCAACCTGGCCTTGGGCACTGCCAGGGATGCAGGGGCAGCCCCAGCAAATCTGGGAATTCCAGCCCAGGCAGGAATTCCTTGCCAAGATCCCAGCCCAATCTCCCCTTTCCCAGTGGGAGCCATTCCCTGGCTCCTGTCCCTGCAGGCCTTGTCCCCAGCCCCTCTGCAGCTCTCCTGGAGCCCCTGCAGGCCCTGCCAGGGGCTCTGAGCTCTGCCTGGAGCCTTCCCTTCTCCAGGGGAGCATTCCCAGCTCTGCCAGCCTGGCTCCAGAGCAGAGGGGCTCCAGCCCTGCAGCAGCTCCGGGGCCTCCTCTGGGCTCTCTCCAGCAGCTCCACGTCCTCCTGCTGTTGGCCCCAGGGCTGGGGCAGCTCTGCAGGTGGGCTCTCACCTCAGGGAGGGGCACAGGGACACAATTCCCACCTTGCCTTTGGGACCTGCCCAGGCCTGAGCAGGGGGCTCTGGGCTGGGCCGTTCCAGCCTCATCCACAACATCCCAAACCCCTCTCCCAATGCTCCTGGTCCCTCTGGACAGACCAGGAAGCACCAACATCCACTGGGACACCCAGGCTCCCCCTGCCAGCCCCATCTGGGCCTTGAAGCTCAGCAACCCCATTGAGAGGCACTTTGGAGCCATTTCATTTTTTAATCCTGAAATGAAGGAGCTGTTGGGGGGGGGGGGGGGGCACAAATGACATCCTTGATTTGGGATTTCATCCTGGCTCTCACAATCCCCCGGGAAGGGCTCGCCCCAGTGCCTCGCGCGCGGCCCTTTTGAAAGCCGAGGCTTTTAGGAGTTGAACGTTGTGAATACCTTGGGCTCAGTGGCATATGCAGAACAAATGTGAATCAAACACAGAAATAATTCCTTCAGGAATGTTATTTATTGATGTGGGAGCGCAATACTACACTGTTTACAATAGAGAGTTAAGTGGGATTTGGGGTTTGCTGGGAAGTTGACAGCTTGCGGTCCCGAGCAAAATTTCTGCCTTTTGTGGGATGAAAGAAGAAAAGCTGTGCTCTTGAAATGGTTATTTAGAAATGATTGGGAAGTTTGTTCCCTTTCCAGGCGGGGGAGAGGCTGCCAGGCCTGCGGTCGCCGCAATGGTGAAATTTTGGATGTGAAAGAGCTCACAGAAGTCTGTTTGCATTAGAGTAACGAGATAAAGAACCTCGCGGGGCTGGCGGGGGAGCCCAGCCCTCCCCTCCCTTTCTCACGGGTAAGGCTTGGGATGGCTGAGGCTGGAGCAGGGAATCACCCAGGAATGGAGCCCTGAGTGCCTGGGAGATGGGACAGAGCGCTGGGAATGACCAGGCTCTGTCACCTCTCACTGCCTCTGTTGGGTTTTGGTGCCAGCGGGGCTTTTTTGGGTCAGGTTTTTGTCCCATCCCCTCCTCGGTGCCCCTTGGAGGTTCCTGACCTGCAGCACCAGCACTGGGAGGCTGGGAAGGAAATCTGGGCCTAAGAGGAGGAAGTGAGCTCCTCATAGATTCCATTTTTCTGTTCTGTGCCAGAGGCTTTTGCCATTGAAGTGCAAATTTGGTGCTGACACGGCTGCTGGGCTCTGCTGGGCTCTGCTGGCTGCCTGCTCCGAGGGATGAGGTGCAGGGATTGCTGTGCTCTGTGGGCAATCTGGGATTGCTGTCACATCCAGTGCCTGAGGTGTCCCTGTCCCTGCTCAGCCACAGTGAGCCCAGTCCTGCTCTGGGATGGGTGACATCCACCCCCCTTCCTGCTCATGGGTGGTGACGTGGGGAAAAGCCTGGGACAGCTGGGAGGGGTCCCCAGGGAATGACCTGGGATAACGTGTTTGTTGGAGGTGTTTCCATGGAGTAAAGGCTGAGGAAGGGGCTCCAGGGGGTCCTGCAGCAGTTCATGGGCAATGAGTGGATTCATGGAGGCAGAGTTGGTTTTGTCCAGGGACTGAAGGACAACCCAGGTGTTCACCAGTATGGTGACATCCCTGGAGTATGGTGACATCCCGTGGGGCAGGGTGGTGACATCCCTGGAGTATGGTGACATCCCGTGGGGCAGGGTGGTGACATCCCTGGAGTATGGTGACATCCCCTGGGGTAGGATGGTGTCCCCTTGGGCACAGTGGTGTCCTCTGGAGTATGGTGACGTCCTCTGGAGTATGGTGACATCCCCTGGGGCCAGATGGTGTCCCCTGGAGTGTGGTGACATCCCCTGGAGCAGAGTGGTGACATCCCCTGGGGCAGTGGTGTCCCCTATAGCAGAATGGTGACATCCCCTGGAGCATGGTGACATCCCCTGGGGCCGGATGGTGTCCCCTGGGGCAGAGTGGTGACATCCCCTATAGCAGAATGGTGTTCCCTGGAGCATGGTGACATCCCCTGGTGCAGGCTGCTGTCCCCTGGTGCAGGCTGGTGTCCCCTGTCCCCTCTGGTCTCCGTGGCCCTGCACTCTGCAGGACCAGGGGTGCAGTGGCCACGCTGGTGGCCGTCCCAGCAGGGCCAGAGGGTGGCAGTGGCCAGGCTGGGCACAGGGCCTGCTGGCACCACCAGCCTGGAGGGGCTCAGAAGCTCCCATTGGTGGCACCTCCAGCAGCACCAGGCCTGGCTGTGCCCGTGCTGTGCCCAGGGTGTCCCCGAGGTGTCCCCGGTACCGCGGGGGCTCGGGGCGCCCGTCCAGCCGGGCAGGAGTTTGGGTGAGGTTGTGCAAGAGCTCTGCTCTCAGATGCCAACTATTTGTTTACTCCTTTCAAGATGCAGCATAATGAGTTTGTTTACGAGGCCTGGGCTGCAGCAGAAGGAACCCATTTGGAGATTTGGGGAAATCAGCTCCGCAGCCATCCCTTACACAACACCGTGACCTGAGCAGCTTTAGCACCCTGGTTCTGCTAATTAAAAACCCCCCAAACCTTCGTCTTCCAATCCCAAAGAATAATTGGATCTTCTCCTTGTTTGTTGTTGATTCCCTGGGAAATTCCTGCGGGTTGTTTCCAGGGATAATTTGGGGCAGGCTCCGTGTTGTGGTGGCGCTCAAACTGTCCCTGTGTGGTCACTGGGGGGGTGACAACCTGCAGGATGGGTCCCAGGAGAGTCTGGGGCAGGTTCAGGGGTAAGACCAGCTCTGAACAGAGCTCCTTGTGCTTCCTTTTAAATTCTGCAGTGCACAGCTGGGTGAAAAACCCTTTTCTCTGGAATTCTGTGTTGTGTTGCTGGATAATGGGGATATGGGGATAACCTGAGCTGCTGTTGGCACAGAATATTGAGTGCAGCTTTTATTTAGGGAGTGAGGGACACACCCAGGGATGTGCTGCCTGCAGGGCTTGGGTCTGATCGTTCCTGGCTGTGGCTTCCACAGGAGCTGGAGAATCCATCTGAAAGTTAGGTTTGGGATACTCCAGGGAGCACTGGAGGGGTTCTGAGCCCTGGTGTTCTCCTGGCTCCTGCATTGTGGGGTTCCCCTGTCAGCCACACCTTTCTGGGATCTCTTGGAGTTCTTAGGTTTGGTTTTCCTTGATGGGGATATCCATAACAGGACAGCTTTTCCAGGGAAGCTGTGGTTGCCTCTGCATCCCTGGAAGTGTCCAAGGCCAGCTTGGAGAACACCCTGGGATAGTGGGAGGTGTCCCTGCCCATGGCTGGGGTTGGAATGAGATGATCCTTAAGGTGCCTTCACACCCAAACCATTCCATGATTCCACAATTCTCTGTCCCAAGGGGTTGTGGTGGGTCTGGCAGCTGCTTGGTGTCACCTTCAGGTGACGTTTGGGATCCTCCCATGGTGTCCTCTCCTCATCCTGCTGCTCCCTACAGGCTCTGAGCAGCTGACTCCTCATCCAAACCTTCTGATGACCCCAGAAGTTTGGGAATCTCAGGCTGATCCCTGTTTTAAATCCCAAGCTGTGGCACACTGAAATCTCCTGCCCGCTGTTGTCTCACCCTCAGCTCATCCCCTTCCTGTGGCTTTTCCAAACCTCCTCATCCCACTAAATGACCTTTCTCCCTCTGTTCCTGTTTCAGTCCTCGTGGGAAGAAGCCACAAAGGCAATCCTGGAGTTTTATCCCATTCCTTCACTGATTTTTGTTTATTTCCCTGATTTTTGGTGTTTGGTAACATTTGCCTCCTGCAGCTGCCTGTGAAAGGCAGAGATTCCTTTAATCCCTGGAATTCCCGCTTGATGCAGGGTCCAGCTGCTCCATCCCTTTGTTCCAGGGAGGCTGGGCAGTAGAGATCCTGGAAAAATGGGAATTACAGAGAGAGAATCCCCTGGGGTTTAGGAAATGAGAGCTCTTGAGTTTTCTTTAGGTTATGGGAGAATGTTGGAAGAGAAACTTTGGAAGTGCTTCCATGAGGAAGCAGGAGAGGCTCTGTCCCAGGGAATTGGGTTTGGTTCCAGACAAGGGGTGGAATTCTGGGATGGAGAGGGAGGGAGCAGTGGAAGTCATGGAGAGAGAATTCCCTGGTGTTTGGGAAATGAGAGCTCAGGTGGTGGGAGAACAGGGATGAGTTCACCACCAGCTCCTGAGCTGTTCCTGCCCTGAACTGGAAAGGTTTCAACCTCAGAAATGATTCCTAGAGCCTGGAATGTTGCAGGAGGGTTTGAGAGGAGCAGGGGTGACTTGGGAAGGTCCCTGTTGGAAGGGCGCCTTGGAAGGTGCTTCCATGAGGAATCAGGAGAGGCCCTGTCCCAGGGAATCGGGTTTAGTTCCAGACAAGTGTTGGGAATTCTGGGATGGAGAGGGAGGGAGCAGCAATGCTGAGCAGTGTGGACACCACTTGGCTGCTCCCAATTCTTTTTTTGGGAGCTGGTGGCTGCTTCTGGTTTCAATCAGGGCTCCGATTGCATAACTGGGAATGTTTTCCTGTTTTGATGTCTATTAAAATCCCAAATTGCTGCGAGCGACCCCGTGCACGGAGCACGGAGCTCCTGCCAGGGGCACTTACGTAACAATTCTGCATTTAGAGGTGAAACAGCCCAGTCCTTCTGGGCTTCTGGAAGGGAGAAATCCCAGCGGGAATTGCCAGACAAGGAGAGGTGGTGGAGGAGGGAATGAGGAGTTGGGATTTAGGAAGGGCAAGGTTGAGGAGAGAGGCCAGAACAGAAGAAATCACGGTGGAGCAGAGTGAAATGAGGCAGTGGGAAGGCTGCCGGGGGTTTTTAGGGAGCTGGGAGCTGTTCCCACATCCCAGGCTCTGTATCTGCCTTGGCTCCCACAAAGGTAAATGGGCTCTAAATGAAAACCATCGCCGCTGCCGTTGGGTTTCTCTTGGAAAAGGAAGGAATTCTCTGTCCAAGGAAGGTTGTTCCTGCACCTTGTCTGGCTCCCTGCTGCTTCTGATGACTTCTGGTAGCTCAGACCTCTTAACTGCAGCTTGGAAAGCAACCCTATCTCCTGCTTTCCTGGGAATTTTACCCGTCCTGTTCCCTTTTTTCCCTGTCTTTGCACCATTTCCTCCGCGTATCTCAGACCTTTAAAAGTTCTTATTGCGGTCCCGGAGTGAGAATTGAATTTCTTGGCATGGAAATTTTAACTCAGCCTTTTCTTGGAGCGGGCCCAGGCAGCTGGGAAGATTTGCTGCAGCCATCCCAGCAGCAGGAATTCCGTGCTGCAGGAATACCTGGAGCATCCCCTGGGCATGGCTGTGGGGCAGCAGCTGCAGAATCGGGGCAGAACCTCCTTAGGGTTTGGACCACGGGCTTGGAACTGGGATTGTGTCAGCAGAGCAGGCTGAAATCCTGGGACAATGGTTGGATTGATGATCTTGGAGGTCTTTTCCAGCTTGGATTATTCTGGGAAGGAGGTGAGGCCCCAAAGAGCATCGTGGAGGGTGGGATTTAGGGACGTCCTCCTGCCCTTTGCTTCCCAACCTGCAGCATCCACGGCCTCGTGCTCCTTCCCTGGGGAGATTTGTGGCTGGAGCCTTTTTTGGGAACCTGGTGTGTGGGTGATGACAGCTGCAGGGAATTATTCTGGAGGGATGGGGAATTCTACACCAGCCCTGACAAAAACTCTGTGGCCAGAGCAAAGGCCCCGGCATCCTCCTGCAGCCTCAGCTCAGCCTCTCTTCCTCTGGAGGATTCCAGAAGGGATAAAAAAAGAAGCTGCTCATTTAATTTCCTTCCTTGGAAGAGCCAAAACCAACAGTGTAAAACCAGACACATGGCAGGGGAAAAAAAGCCTTTCCAAGGCCTCTCCTCCCCTGGAGAAGGCTGGGATTGTTGACATTTCCCTCTGGGTTCCTGCTGCTGACCTTGGTGATCCCGAGCAGGAGCCAAATTAGCGGATGCCCCCGGCCCTGCTGCACATGTGTCCATCCTTGGGAAGCACCAGGGCTTTTTCCAGAGCAGCCTTTGGAGTGACAGAGCCAGGGAAGAGCAGCTCCTGCCTGGGATCAGGGAGGAGCGCATGGAAAATCAGGCCCTGAGTGATCCCAGGGCTTCTCCAGCACTCCTGCTGTTGTCCCAGAGTTCTGGAGCCTCCTGGGGCATCCCTCAGCTCCTCCATGGATGTGGCAGCCCCTGGGAGTGTCCTGGGTGGGCAGGACGTGGACGTGCAGCCCCTGGGATTGCTTTGGCAATGCTGCTGGAGCCGTGGTGTGGCCGAGGCTGGCAAAGCCCTCTGAGATCCTGGAGCTCCTGGAGTCCAACCACCCCCAGCACCTCCAGGGCCACCACTGCCCGTGTCCCCAGGTGCCACATCCTCAGGGCTCTAAATCCCTCCAGTGACGGGGACTCCACCCCTGCCCTGTCCAGTTCCCTGCTGTGGAGGAATTTTCCTTAATGTCCAACCCAACCTCCTGCTGTGTTTTCCTTGTGTTGTGCCATTGTGGGAAAACCAAATGAATTTGGGAAGACGGCCTTGGGAATGAGGTGTTGGCCTTGCTCAGGTCCTTCAGGTGAAGATGCCAAAAGGGAACAGCCTCAGGCTGTGCCAGGGGAGGCTCAGGTTGGACACCAGCAGGAATTTCCCCATGGAAAGGGTGCTCAGGCCTTGGAAGTGCCCAGGGAGGTTTGGAGTCCCCATCCCTGGAGGTGTCCAAGGAATTCCTGGATGTGGCGCTCAGTGCCAAGGTGAGCATCGGGCACAGCCTGGACTGGATGATCCTGGAGGGCTTTTCCAACCTCAGGGGTTCTGGGATTTGAGCTGATCCTTGAGGACAACCCGAGCACCACCTCCCCAGGGATTGTGGTGAAATCTGGGAATGTCCTCCTGGAAACCTGCTCCTCCTCAAGAGCGTTCCTACTCTCGGCTCCTCCTCTGTTGGTGCTGCCAGGTGATTTTTGGGGTTAAAACCAAGTCTTGGGGAATTATGAGGATTTTTGGGAGCAAACTCTGACAGGGAATGTGGCAGAAGGTTTGGGAAGGGCAGAAGTCTGCAGAGTCCAAGCACTGTTGATACCTGAGCTGCTTTTTCCTCTCTTTAGGTGTAAAAATGGCAGGTGAAGAGAAAAAGCAACGTGTGAGGGTGGAATTAGAGATGGGAATAACTGGGCAGGAATAACTCCGGGAATTTGTGATGTTGATAAGGCCCAGCTTTGTCTCAGAGCATTTTCTGAGATGTTTCAGAGAAAGGAAATGGTGCCAGAGCCTTCTCCTTGCTCCAGGTGTGTCTGGAGTGTAGGGATGGAGCAGCAGCACCACTCCTGCAGTGCTCCAGTTCCACTCTTGGTCTCTCAGTGAATTAATTCTCTCTAATCTCAGGGGTTTGAAGGAGGAGTGGAGCTTAAATGAGGATTTCAGGGTGGCTCTTGGGAGAATTGCTACTTTGCAACGTGGTGTGTGACTCACTGTTTGGTTCAGGTTCTCTGTGATGAGGCTGATTTGCTCAGTACCCCAATGATTTTATTCAAAACTTCCAAATTTGGGGATTCCTGGTTGCTCCAAGCCCCATCCAGCCTGGCCTTGAGCACTTCCAGGGATTGGAACTCCACACACTAAAAAACCTAAAATTAAATATGAATTTCAGGTCAATTCAACCTTGGCAAAAATGACTTTTTCAGAAGAAATCTCCGTAAATCCCCTCTGATTTCTGACAAGGAGCTGCCATTGTCCAGAAATCCAACGAATGTCTGAATCAGAGGGGATAAAGTGGGAATAATTCAGCTGAGCAAATAATGCCTCTCCATAAAATGGCCTGGAATAACACGCAGAGGACTGGAAAAACACGGCAGTGACCAAGGAAAACACCATCACATCCATATTAATTTTTCATTTTCGGTTCGGCGAGAAGCCCTCGGTCACTATTAAAGTGTATTTTCAGTTTTTATGTTCTTTTTCATGCCCTGATCGAGCAAACCAGGCCTGTTGAGGAAAGGCCTTCAGCGTGCCCCAGTCACCTTGAGGGGAAATCAAGCTCATGCCTAAAGCTGAGTTTGCTCCCGAGCTCCTTGCTGATCCCAGCATCCCAAATTCCCGAGCCTTGCTGGGAAACTAAAGCTGAAATTTGGCATTGGCTGGAAATTTTGTCGTAGCAAACGGCCAGAACAGAAGAAATATTTCCCCAGTGTTGTTAAAATACGGAGGAATATTGTTTTAGGGAGAGCTTTTATTGCATTGTCTGCAGCCTGAGAAAGTCCAGAGCAGCGCAATCCGCCCGAAAGGCGTTTTGATGGAGCTGGAATTTTCTAATTCCTCGTGTCAGTGTGAGCGGGATATATGGAGTGCACACAGTGGGATTTTCAAAACAAGGTCCCTGGCAGCTTTAAATAATTATTGGGAATCGAGAAGAGATTAAACAGCCCCTTCCTTCCACCTCCCATCCTCATCCCTGCTCCCTTCCCTGGGCGGGAATCGGGGGTGCCTCAGGAAGCTCCCGCTCTGCTCTTGGCCAGGGTTGGAGGATTCCAATTTCCCTCCTGGGTTTTTCTCCCCTGGAAAAGCCCCCTGGAATGGCTGCGCTGGGGAGGTGTTTACAGGAGCCCAGCCGGGGCTGTCAGAGGATGGGAAGCGGCGGCAGCCGCTGGATTTGGGAGCCCAGAGCTTCCCAAATTGAAATATTACAGAGCTGCCAAGGAGCTGGGAGGGGAAGGGACAGAGGAGATGGGGATTGGGGAATATTTGGGAAGGGAAGCGGATGGCGTGGATGGATGGATTTTATTGTGCTGGCACCGTGGGGAGCATCCAGATCCTGGGGGTGCTGGCAGCAGGAGGGGCTGCTGGTGTCTGGAATTCCCACTGGGATTCACCAGCCCTGTGTCTGCAGGGAAAGTTCAACCCCTGGGTTGGGAGCAGGGGTGGCATTGCTGACAGGAGCCCTAACAGGACCCAGGGTCACCATTCCTGCCTTTCCAAGGGGCTCATCCAGGGAATGATGAGCCATTCCATCCTGGGAATGGCCCTGGGATGTTCCACACAGGGGTTTTGGAGCAGTGTCAGGGCTCCGTGCTGCCTCTGCCTTTGACCTGGGATGCTGAAGGAAAACATTCCGCAGGGAAAAGAGATCAAATCCAGGCTCGAGGGCGGCTCATGGGATCCATCCCAGAGGAGCAGCTGAAGCCACAGGGAGTCTCCTCATTCCGTGTGCCTTTGGAGCAGAATTCCCTGCAGGATCTCACTTCAAGGAGCATCCCTGGGTGTTTATGGAGCCACACACGGAGCCTCTTCCAGGCTGCAGCTGCCTTGGAAAAACAATTCCCTGTCTCTCCATCTTTGTTCTGTGGAAAGGCACGAGCTGAGATAGGGAATTCATCCCTCCAGCCCCAAATTCCAGGGATTTGCTGCCCTTCCCACTGTCCCCTACTCTGGCTGTGCAGGGAAAGGGCACCGAGGTGTTCTGCGGATTTTTGGCTCTGCATGAATTTCCTGGCTGCCTTTTTTAGCCCAGAGGTTTTTGGGGTTTGTGTTCTCCCTGTTTTTCCCTCTTCCCCAGCTGTCAGTTCATCCCAGGTGTTTCTCTGAGCTCACGTGGATGTCGCTCCCATTGTGTTTCCCATCATTCCAGAATGTGGAGTTTGGGGTGATGGAAACATCTCCTGCTCCGTGTCCAGGATGAGTCCCCATCCTGGGAGACGGAGAATCTCTGGAATATGCTGGAGTTGCTGATTTTCGGGGTCTCTTCCAGCCTCAGGATTCTGTGAATCTCAGCTCTGCTTTGCTCACGCAGGTGCAGCAGGGGAGCTCCTCCACTGAAGAATTCCCCTGACCCCGGAGCTCTCTCCCTAAAATGTTTTCCATGTGGAGCAGTGGGAAGCTTGGGCAGGATGTCCTGAGTTGGACCCACAAGGATCATGGAATTAAGGAATGGTTTGGGGTGGGAGGAGCCTCAAAGATCATCTCATTCCAACCCTTGCCATGAGGAGAATCCATGAACAGGATCGTCAGTCCAGCTCCTGAGCCTGACCCCAAAATCCCACCCTGTCCCTGGGAGCGTTGTCCAAACGCTCCTGGAGCTCTGGCAGCCTTGGGAATGTGCCCATTCCCTGGGGAGCCATTCCAGCTCCCAACAGATTTCCTTCCCAAAGAGCCCAGGAGAGCTCTGCAGAGCCTTTACCTCCAAACCTCCCTGGGGAATCACTTTGGGAAAGCCTGGAGCTGTTTGGGTGTGGGAGAGGTTCTGGGGTGTAGAGCAGGACACGGCGGGAAGCACGAGGTGGAGCAGAGGGCTGGAATCTCCTGGAATCCCACCCTGGTTTTGCAGCTCAGCTGTTGATTTCCAGCAGGGCTGGGCCAGAGGAGCTCCCCGAGCCCGGGGAGCTGCTGGGCTGGGAGCTCAGCTCGTGTTTCCCACCGGGCTCCCGAGCTGCTCTCACGTGAGGCCGCTCTGGGAACGCAGAGATGAGAGAGCTGCATCCATCAGATTGCAATCAGCCTTCGTTCCTCCTCCTGCTCCTCACTTCTGAAGTTGGGAACAAACCCAACTTTGTATCAGCGATGTTCCTAAAGGAGCCTTCACTTCCCACTCTGCTATTTATAGAGGGCCCTTTCCTCGGCCATATGGAGAGCAGCTTGGTTTCCCCATCTCAGCAGCTCCTGTTTGATCTCTTGTGCATCTTCAGGGAAGGGGGATCAATAATTGATCCATTCAAGGCTGAACTGAGAGTTTAAAATGGCTCAGAGCTGGGTTGGATGGGGCTTGGAGCTCCCTGGAGCAATGGGAGCTGTCCTGCCCATGGCAGGTGTGGCACTGGATGGGCTTTAAGGTCCTTCCCACCCAAACAAACCATTGTGAATTCTCTGATTGCCACAGGCACAGCCATGAGATCTTCAGCCAGTTCTTCTCCTCCTCCTCCTGTTCCTCCTCCTGCTCCTTCTCCTTCACCTCCTTCTCCTCATCCTTCTCCACCTCCTCCTCCCACCTCCCCTTCTCTCCCACTGGCACACTCCAGTTCCAGGTTCTTGCCCTCCTTCACATGCCCTGGCCCAGCCAGGAATACCTTGGTGCTTCTCCAGCCACCCCCCTCATTTTCCTGATGTTCTGCTGCTAATCCTGCTCAGTCCAGTTAAACCAGGATGAATTAATATTAAATATAAAATCAAGAGCTGATCAAGGGATCTGGGTGTGCAGGAACTCCCTGACATCACTGAAGTTCCTGAAGATTCCTAGTGGTTATTCCTCAAAAAGCTGCCCTACCTGAACTAAAGGTCATGAGGAATTATAATCAGGGTTATCCCATTTGCATTCCCACTTTTATCCATGAACCAAATCCACCACTGCTGCAGCCCCCTCTTGGTTTTTCAGAGGCTTCTAACAGGTTTGGACCATGTCCCAAGCCTGGCTTAAAAGAATTCCAGGGCACCTCAAATGGCATTTGTTACCCTGTGAGTTGTGCAGCTCCATCTCCATGTTGTCCTTCTGAGAGAAAACGAGGAGTGCGCCAAGATTTCCATCGGCCCCAAAACCTTTCCACGTTCCCTTGGCTGCATCTCAGTCTGTTCTGCTGCCCTCCATGAGTGACCCAGTTTGGAACAATCTGAAGGACTCAAGAAGGTTCTAGAGATGAGAGGGATGGGATTGGGCTGACCTGGATCTCATTTCTGTGCTGAGAATTCCATGGAGCTCCATCTCCACGTTGTCCTTCTGAGAGAAAATGAGGAGCATGCCAAAATTTCCATTGGCTCCAAATCCTTTCCACATTTCCTTGGCTGCATCTCAGCCTGTTCTTCTGCTCCCCTCCATGAGTGACCCAGTTTGGAAGAAGCTGAAGGACCCAGAGAGGTTCTGGGATGAGAGGGAAGGGATTGTACTGACCTGGATCCCATTTCTGTGCCAGGAATTTCATGGAGCTCCCTCCCCACATTGTCCTGAGAGAAAATGAGGAGCATGCCAAGATTTCCATCAGCCCCAAAACCTTTCCACGTTCCCTTGGCTGCATCTCAGTCTGTTCTTCTGCCCTTCATGAGTGACCCAGTTTGGAAGAAGCTGAAGGACCCAGAGAGGCTCTGGGGATGAGGGGGAAGGGATTGTGCTGACCTGGATCCCATTTCTGTGCCGGGAATTCCGAGGAGCCAGGCTTCCACGAGATGACAGCTGCGACCCCGCTGTCACGAGCTCTGAAGTCTCTCCAGAGCCTCCTTCCTTTGCCTGTTGTGTGCTCAGCGCCCTCGGTGGGTCCCGAGCTGGGGAAGTTTGGGCTGTGTTGGGATCAAAGCCGCGCTCGTGTTCCCCGCGAGTTTCAGCGGCCGCTGGGTGCCGCGGCCAAGCTGGAGCTGTTCCCTTTCAACACCCGCAGCTCCTGCTCCTTCCAGGGGTGATTAGGCACGGAGCTCGAGCGCAGCCGGCGCTGAGGAGCTCGTGTGAAGGCCTTGGGACCGGGTTTTACATAATCATCAGGAGTTGCTTTAATTAGGCTCAGCAAAATGTTTCAATTTTCGAGCGAAACGTTCCATTTTTTACTGCCCTGCTCGGAGTCACAGCTGAGACGTGGAGGAGCTGTGAAGACTGAAGGAATTCCAGAGGGGAACGAGGCCACGGGGAGTGGCTTCAGGAGGGCGCATTTCCACCTCTGGAAGATCCCCAAATCTCCACGCACAGCAGCTCCTCAGCCAAGCACAGCTCCCATCTCCCAGAATCCCAGGATGGTTTGGGTTGCAGGGACCTTTAATCCCATCCCAATCCCATCCCATCCATGGGCAGAGACACCTCCCACTGTCCCAGGCTGCTCCAAGTGTCCAGCCTGGCCTTGGGCACTGCCAGGGATCCAGGGGCAGCCCCAGCAAATCTGGGAATTCCAGCCCAGCCCCTGCCCACCCTCCCAGCCAGGAATTCCTTCCCAATCTCCCATCTCTCCCTGCCCTCTGACAGTAGGAAGCCATTTTTCCTCTCTGATGTTTTAATTATTTTGAGGGGTTAAAGACTGATGCTGTGACTTGGCCTTCACAATTCTGAAATGAATATTCAGGATTTTAGCCTGAAATACGAATATTTAGATGCAAATTCGTCACAGACAGAGTGTTGGAAGGGGCCCACAGGGATCATGGAATCCAACTCTGATGGAACTGGGTCTGATGGTCCCATCCATTCCAGGGAATCATCAGTGCAATCAGGGAATGGTCCACGTGAACGTTCTGTGCAGCTGCAGGGAGGAACATTTAATTAATTCTGAGGCAATTACCCTGACGAGCCGGTCCAGCTCCGAACAGGGACATTTTCCCAGTTGCTGTGTGGAGGCCAGATGGGAACACAGGCTGCTATTAGGGCTTGGCTTGCCCCTCCTGAGGTTCCTGGCAGGTAATCAGTCTATTTTTCCCATTTGGATTTCAGGCGTTCTGGGAACTAGGCCCACAGGGATGTCCAGGAGATGTTTCAGTGTGAATGGAAGGTTTATTTTTTTTTTTATAGATTCCCACTAGGAAATATTCCTTGCCCTTGCCAAATACCAGGATGCAAATAGAAATCTCTGGGCTCTGTTTGGCAGCAGACGGAAAACTAAAGCAGGCAGGAATTACTGTGGACTCTTGGGATTTGGTAAAACCCGGTGTGGCTCACCTCGGTGCTGCCCTCCAGCACCGCTTCTCGTAGGGTCATGAAGGCTGGAAAAGACCTTCAGGGTCACATGGAATCATGGAAAAGAGCTCTGAGATGGCCGAGTCCAGCCCATGACCTCACACCACCCCTTCACCCAGAGCATGGCACCATCGAGTCCACCCCCTTGGGTGACCCTTTGGTCACCTCCAGCTGTGCCCCAGCCCAGGGTGAGGTTCTTGGCCATGGTGACCCACGCTGGATCACTGAGGCTTTGTGCCACCAACACCTGCACTGACCAGCTGCAAACAGTCCAAGGGGTGCTGTCCTAACCCCCCTCATCCTCTGTTCTCTGCAGTTCATGGATTATTTTGGGGTTTTTCTGCTCCTGGTGAGGGTTTTTTTTATGTGCACCCAATGAGGAGTTGGGCATGGAGCTTATGGGAAGTGACCCATGGGCCTAATGAAGGCTCTGATCACCTGGAAATGTTGGTGCTGGTTGGTTTCATTTGTGTCATCCTAATTTACCACTTGGGTATTTGCTGGGAACTGGCAGGATTGGGATGAGGTGAGGCTGGGACATAAATGGGGGCTGGAAACACCAAAACCTCAGAACTGTAGAAGGTAAAGATTGATCACAGTGGGTTCAGGAATTTATTTTACATCTGATATCAAAGTTGCTGACGATGTCATTGGAGAAATTCCATCTCAGGTTGCCTCCCTGAGATCCTAAAGATCAGGATAAAATGGGAATCCATTGATTTTTAGGGAGTTGGCTCCCATCTCCTGGTGACCTGTGGTGGCTCAGGTGTCCCCTGGGTTGGACTCTCTGCTGGGGTTACAGGGAGGGCCCTGCTCTGTTCCCATCCCAATCCATGCAGGTTTCCAGGGAAAGGTTTGGGCCTCAGTGGGATCATTGGAAAGATGAAGGAAGTCCTTGCAGAGGTGAAGCCACTCCTCAGTCCTGTGCTTTCTGTAGGATTTCAGTGCTGTTCCCAAAGGTTTTATTTATTGCCTGTGAGGCTGCAGCCCCAGGAGCAGGGAATGAGGATAATTACCAGGAAATTATTCCATTCAGCAGGGCTGTGCTCCCTCTTTGGCTGCTGGAGCTGCAGTCTGGGAAGGGGAGCTCATTCCTGACCATTCCCAAGGAGGGCAGGGGCAGGATCAGGGATTTCCTGCATGGAGATCCCAGCGCTCCCTGTGCCCAGGAGCTGCCTGGGGTGGACGTGGATCAGAGGCCCTTGGGACCTCCTGGACGTTGGGTTTTTGTTGTAGGAAACCAGGATCAGTAAAAAACCTCGGGCACTGAGGAGTTGATGTTAACCCTGAGACAGCTGCAAAGCATCTGATCCCAAAAAATGCTGTTTGATGGCTTTGGAGTGTTCAGGAACATGGACTATCCCTGGTTTGGGTGTGGCACAGTCTGTCAGCTGCAGACTTCCTGGGATTTGCACAATCCAGGCAATCACAGAGAGGTTTGGGAAGGGATGTTAAGGATCGTCTCCTCCCATGGGCAGGGCTACCTCCCTCTATCCCAGGTGGATCCAAGCCCAATGTCCAGCCTGGCCTTGGGCACTGCCAGGGATCCAGGGGCAGCCACAGCAAATCTGGGCACCCTGTGCCAGGATCCCTTGGAAACACCTCAGGGTACAGAGAGAGTGTCTGGATAGGATGGAGTTAAATAAGTTTTGATGTGAAATCAGTTCCAATGGATTTAGGATGTCCAAAAGGAATGGATTTTCTTATGGCCAAAATCCATACAGGAACAGAGGGAGCTGCTTTCCTCTCTCTCCTTTGTGGGGAGTGGCATCTTCTAAATAAAATGTTTACTTGGTCTTTTGCCCTTTCCTCCTGAGCTGCTGCACCTTTCAGGATGTGGAATGGAACAGTTCAGGGAGAAGATTCCGGCGGAGCCACGTCCTGAGCAATCCCTCTGGAATGTCCTCCTGGCAGGTGTTGGTTGGGCTCCACCTGCAGAGCTTCACTTCAGGCCACAGAATGATCACCTCTGGGCACTTTTGGGGTTCGTGCAGGGGTTGTCCTCGCCTCACTGGAGCTGGACAAAGATGGGACAGTTGGAATCTTTATCGGTGTTGGAAGCAGGATTTGTGGGGCTTGAGGGATTTATTTGATTTCCCAAAGAAGGGAGTTTTGGTTTGTGTTTAGAGAGCACTGATTGTAGCCACTGTTTAAAATAGGCAGCCAGGGGTTGAGGAGTTGAAGGTCAAGGCTGGGTCAGGGTTTGGGAGTGGAGCAAAGACCTCCAGGGATGATCCATCCAGGCTTGTGGTGGCCATTGCATCATCCCTGGAGAACCTTCACAATCCCAGTGAGTCATTTTCTCTAAAACTCCACATTCCAACCACAACCCCTGACCTCGAGGTGGGCATTCATCAGTGGCCAGCTCCTCGTCTGCATTGTTTGGGATCCAGGACTACCTGAGCTCCCTGAAACCTCACGTAGGAACAGTGGGTTCAAACTTGTTTTTCTTCTTGTGGCGAAGACCAAATTTCAAAAGCCGAGAGGAGCTGAAAGGGGAGGGAAGCTGAGCTCCAGCTGGGGCAGCCAAGGATCTGGGAGCTGTGATTTGGGCTCTGATAACGCTCCCTGTGTGGCCCTGGGTGAGCTGCTAATCCAGGGGTGCCTCCCTGTGCCAAGCTGCCCAGGAGCTCCCGCTGGAACCGGGCGTTGTTAACAGCCCGTTAATGTAAATAGGGAATAATTCCCGGCTTTTTATGGGTGTTTTGTTCATGACCAAGGGTGGCTGCGTTCAGGGGAGATGCCCATTTTCCAGACCTCCTTCATTTCACTCCTGGGAGATGTTTCTGACTCTTCCAGAGAGGATTTTTCTTGACTCATGGCCACGGCTGCGGCACTCGGTGCCGCCAAGTTCAATGTTCTCCTGGATGGGATAAACGTGTTTATGGATTTTGATGGAACTGGGAAATTCTTGGAGTGCTGAACTTGCTGCCTTACGGGAAAAGGAATCAAGGTCTGACTCATGGAGAGCCTGACCCTGGGGGAGAGGGTGGCCTTGGACACCAGGGCTTGGCTGAGTCAGAAAGGGTTTTTTGGTTGTCTTGGGCATGGGTTTATTTTGGGAATGATCCCACTGCTGGTATCAGTTGGGGCCCTGAAGGATGAGACGTGGCCTCGGTGCCCCTCTCTGAATTTTCTCTCTTTGTTCCTCTGTATATTTACATTTTTTCCTCACCAAACCATTTCCAGGGTTAAGGGTTCTCTGTCTGTTCTCACTCCAGACCGAGGTGTTTGGGCAGCTTGAAAAGCACAAGATTTTTTACAGTAAAATTCACTTCAAATGAGAAGATTTCAGTGTTCACAACATCTGAGAGTTCAGCACAGTGAGCCCAGCCAGGGCCCAGCGGTGTCAGTTCTGTGCTCTGGGTTTGTTCCAGGTGCAGAAACAGCTCAAGGTGTAACAATGATGATTTTCTCATCTCCAGCCCTTGAAACTCTGGCATTTACAGGGAATCATGGATGGGTTGGGATGGAAGGGATCCCATTCCCATCCTACCCCATCCATGGGCAGGGACACCTCCCACTGTCCCAGGTGGATCCAAGCCCCAGTGTCCATCCTGGCCTTGGGCACTGCCAGGGATCCAGGGGCAGCCCCAGCAAATCTGGGAATTCCAGCCCAGGCAGGAATTCCTTGCCAAGATCCCAGCCCAATCTCCCCTTTCCCAGTGGGAGCCATTCCCTGGCTCCTGTCCCTGCAGGCCTTGTCCCCAGCCCCTCTGCAGCTCTCCTGGAGCCCCTGCAGGCCCTGCCAGGGGCTCTGAGCTCTGCCTGGAGCCTTCCCTTCTCCAGGGGAGCATTCCCAGCTCTGCCAGCCTGGCTCCAGAGCAGAGGGGCTCCAGCCCTGCAGCAGCTCCGGGGCCTCCTCTGGGCTCTCTCCAGCAGCTCCACGTCCTCCTGCTGTTGGCCCCAGGGCTGGGGCAGCTCTGCAGGTGGGCTCTCACCTCAGGGAGGGGCACAGGGACACAATTCCCACCTTGCCTGTGGCAGCAGCCAGGCCTGAGCAGGGGGCTCTGGGCTGGGCTGTTCCAGCCTCATCCCCAACATCCCAAACCCCTCTCCTTAGCTCATCTCAATCCTTTCTCCTCCCAGCCTGGATGTGTTGCCCTGAGCCTGGTGCAGGATTTTGCACTTGTCCTTGTCCCTCAGCCCAGTCCTGCCAGGTGTAGCAGTTCTGGGTTCAATTTCCCTTTTCTTGCTGCTTTCAGTTGCACAAATTCCTTGATCCCATGTTTTTGTCAGCTTTCTGCCCTCTTTGCTTCTTCCCCTTTTCAGGAATTTTCCTTGCCTGTCTGCTCTCTGTCTTTCTGCTTTGTTGCTGTTCCCTCCTCTTATTAATGTTTATTCCCTTCATTCCCTAAAGGATTGCAGATTCAATCAGTGGAAAATAATTGCCAGGATATTCTTCAGTCTCCTGCTCTCTCCAAATGTTCAGGTACTTTGCACTGGTCACTAATTCCCTCTCCTGGAGAATAACCTGGGCCTAATTCCCAATTTTTTGGCTTTCTTTGGCCTCCTGGGGTTGTTTTTGTGGCACTAAACTGCAAATCTGAGGACTTACACCTCACTAACCTTTGCTGTGCTTACAAATCAGCTTTCCAGTGGAAAAAATTCCAGTTTTCCATTCTGGGCATCTGCTGGGGTTTGAAATGAGAGGTTTTCCAGCAAACTTCTGGAATTTGGATGTCAGAACCGAGTCCAGTCTTTCAGTCTTCAGTCACACCAACTTTTCTGTGGTTGTACCTCTGACCTGGACAATCTGCTCATCCAAAATGTGTTTTTCCTGCCCCTGGATTGCAATCCAAGGGGATCTGTGATCTCCGTGGCTGTGATTCCATCACCTCTCTCAGCTGATCACAAAATTGAGATTTTTTTTTCCCAGTTCTTCAGGGGAAAAAGAAATTATGGAATCCCTGAGTGGTTTGGGTTGGAAGGGACCATAAATCCCATCTCGTTCCACCCCTTCCCATGGACAGGGGCATCTCCTTTATCCCAGAGTGATCCATCCAACCTGGCCTTGAACACATCCAAAAATTCCCCTTTTAGAGGAAGACTCCATTGGATTGTTTTGAATGTTCCCAAAAAAAGAAATCAGGGATAAACTTAACCAGCCCGTTATTTCTCTGTGCATCTCTTGCTTCCCATATCAGCCCTGCACATCCTAACACCAGATTTCCCTTTGTCAGCCTGAGCTTTTCCCTTCATTCCATTTGTCATGTCCCCTTTTTCTTTTTTTCCCTGTTTTTTTATGGCCTCTTTAACTCCCATCTGCGCCAGGTTTGCCTTTTAACCAGCGTGGCTGCCCCGCTCAGTTGTGGGATTGTGGCTTCTGGAGCATCTCGTTAAAATGTTCTTAAACAATTTTCAATTAGGCTTCATATTTTTCTGATTACGTTCTTTCTCCCCACTGATTTGCCTCCTAATTATTTTCAGCTTGATGGAACTGGTCCTGTTTAAGATGCTGTGTTTGTGTGGACTACGGGTGGTGCTGGTTCATTCCTAATTTTTATACATTTATATGTTTTTGCACAGTTGTGATCAAGTCATGGTTATTTGAGTTTCAGCTGTCAAAAAAAAAAGTGGGAGAAAAAAGTGGCTGCTGGTTGTAAAACTGAATTTTTCCAAGTGGGCACTGGCATTTAGGGGATGCTGATTTTGGGGTTTGTGGCATTTAGGGGATGGTGGTTCTGGAACGGAGGGGTGAAGTCTCCAAGGCTTTGATGTCTGGACAACCTCAGCTCCTGCTGAACTTGGTGTGGTTTGTTTGATCTGATAATTATGGGATAGTCTGGTGCAAAGGGACCTTAAAAATCATCTGGTTCCACAGGCAGGAACACCTTCCACCATCCCAGGTGGATCCAAGCCCCAACGTCAAACCTGGCCTTGGGATCCAGGGCCAGCCACAGCAAGTCTGGGAATCTGTGCCAGAGGGAGAATTTCCCATCTTAACACAACCACAGAATCCTGGGATCACTGAGGTTGGACAATCCCTCCAGGACCATCCAGTCCAGGCTGTGCCCAATCCCCACCTTGGCACTGGGCGCCACATCCAGGAATTCCCTGGGCACCTCCAGGGATGGGGACTCCAAACCTCCCTGGGCACTCCCAAGCCCTGAGCACCCTTTCCATGGAGGAATCTTCACAGGTGTCCTGGTTTCCTGTGAATGACCTGGAGAAGGGGAGGAAAGCCCAAGTTCCTGTGGAAGGTGAGGGCAGCACCATTTGAGGCTGGGCCAAGTCCCACAGGGGCACCTGGGGACCTCACTGTGGCCTCAGAGAGCCAGGGAAACACACTGGGATGGCTGTTGGGGTGGAACAAGCAGGGAAGGTGGGAGAACCACTCATGGGAGAAATGGATTTGTAAAGAATTCTCAAAACCTGACAGAAAGCTCACACAGATTTGTACATCTGCGTGCAGCACACATGAGGTGTGTTGATTTAGGATGGCCATGGAATAGAGATGACGTTGTTGAGAGAGAGGTTGAACTGGAAATAAGTTTTAACCAGTTTCAAAATGTGGCCTTGCAAAAAGATAAGTTAGTTTAGAATAAGAGAACTGTGAAAGATGCATTGTAGCAGGACCACGAAGGGTAAAAATATCGGTGGTGGGTGTTAGAAGTGTTATCAGCATTGTGTGGCAAAAGCTAATAAACTAAAAAACATTTATAAGGTCTTGTAACCAGGAAATGGGCTGGCTTCTGACAGAATGGTGTTGAGTTTTTCATCCCTTATGTCTCACCCTTCATCGAGGCTGATAATGGAACAAAATCTTTTTAAGCACCTCTCAGTCACCCCATCTCTGTAAAATCTGGGAGCACCAACGCACCCCCAGGAGAGACACCTGGGAGAAGGACCCCAAGGTCTCCTCCACTGTCCTGCCCCTCTCCTGGGGATTGTGGTGCCCAGAGACCTCCAGGCTGAGCTCTCCCACCCCTCGGGGCTGTGCTGGGATGCTCCAGGGGCAGGATGATCCCAGTTACCCCCGGGATGACCTTTCCCCACAGCGGGATGGATCCCATCAGCGCCGACGTCGCCGCATCTGCAGCTGCTTAATGACCCCTTCACACAATGCTCTGCTCGGGGTCATCTGGTTCCAGTTTCACCAGAAACAGAAGGAAATGTTGGGAACATAACTTCCCTACATCCAGTTTCACTTGTTGTGGATGCTTGGAATACTTTGGAACCCACATCTTTGGGCTTTCCAGGGGGGGGGGTTTGGCCGGCGAGCCCCGGCGACCATTTGAGATTTAAGTTTTTTTTTTGATTTCAGAAGTGCCCTGGAGGTTGCATTGTAGGGCCTTTTCCTTATGCAAAACATAAAAGTGCTGCTTTTTTTTCAAATTATAACCATATTTTTCATTAAAATCAGTTGGAGTCCCAATAAACAATCGACTCTGAAAAATTTTCCAAATGTTCTCTTCAGCACCGTTTCTATTTTTAATTATTTTTTAAAAAAACGGGTTTTTTCTTAAAAAAAAACCAAAAACTAAACCGAAAAACACAGTTTGGCTTAGAATTTAAAGAAGCCATCTAGTAAATCATGAAAAATGCACATATATAACTCCTTATTACAATATAATTAAAACCTACTGCACATGGAGTGTCAGAATCCCTCTGTCGCCGTGTCCGATGGCTTCTCCCGTTTGCCTTATCGTGGGAACTCCTCCTTTCTGCTCCCAACGCTTCCCAAAGCCTCTCCCAGCCTGTTTGTACATTTGTTTTATATAAATTGAGCGCTCTGATCCTATAGAGAGGGATGTGAAAAACTCTTCAAAGCGGGAGCCGCAGAAATTCCTTTTTTTTCTGGGCAGAGTTTTCCATCCCTATCACTCCTTGGGGTTGTCATTTCTTGATTTTATTGGGAATTTCATTGTTTTATTCTTACCTTAGCAGAAGGTGGGATCTTTATTTGCTGTCCTAAAAACCCAACCCACAACTAAGAACAAAACCTCAAAAGCTGTAATTTTTGGTTTATACAAAGCAAGTAGAGGTGCCTCGGTTGAATATTTAGGGTTAAAGTTTTTTTATTGTGAGCTGGAGGTTGAGGAATATTTCGGGATATTCCTGCAGTGCAGCCAAGTGTCCAAGGAAAATCATCCTTTAGGGAAAGAATCAGGTGCTGGGACAAGTGGTGGTGATGGAGAACCTGCTCCTGGTGCAAAGAAAAAATGGGTGAGAGCAGAAAATGTGGAGTTCATCAATTTTTGTTCCGCCTTCATGTTTTCCATGGATCATTGCAGTGTCTGCTCAGCTTGGGATGAGCCAGGGAATGAGTTTGACTGATGTAACCCTGGGCAGGTGGGGTGGAAGCTGAGATGTCCAGGTTTGGGCTTCAAAGTTGAAAAAAATAGGTTTAGATGGGAGATTGGGCAGGAATTCCTGGCTGGGCCGGAATTCCCAGATTTGCTGGGGCTGCCCCTGGATCCCTGGCAGTGCCCAAGGCCAGGCTGGACACTGGGGCTTGGATCCAGCTGGGACAGTGGGAGGTGTCCCTGCCCATGGATGGGGTGGGAATGGGATGGGATTTAAGATCCCTTCCCACCCAAACCATCCCAGGATTCCCTGTAGATGCTGACTGGGAGGATTTCCTTGCTGGGCCTGTGTCAGAGGCAGATCTGAGCTGGTGGAGTTGGGATTTTGTCCTGCCTGAGGAGCAGGTGCTGCTGTGGGGGCAGAGCTTTGTCCCACCCTGTCCCATGGGGTTCAGGTCGTCCCCTCTGCCAAGGGAGCCATTCCAGCTCTCCTGGAGGTTCACCTGGCCAGGCAGAGCTGCCCAAGCCAAGGAATTCCTGGAGCTGGTGGCCAGCACTGGAGTCTCAGTGACATCCTCGCCACGGGAATCGCCGCTGTGCTTCCAAAGGGCGAGGGCAGAAAGGGAAATTGCTGCAGTCAGAGCTTGTTCTGCTCCCAGGGACCCACCTCAGCCGTTGATGGGATAAATCCATGGAATTATTTGGCTTTTCAGCTGCTCCAGGGCAGTTCTGGTGTGGGACAGGTGTGAAAACCTTTGGAAAAGTCTGTTTTCCATGGGTGTCTGGGATGGGTATTAAGGATGGGAGGTTCCTGCTGGATTTTAAGACGGATTCATTTTTCCTGAGGGACAAGGATGGCAAAGTGGGAATCTCGGGCTGAGTCCTCAGGAGGACACTGCAAGCAGACACTGCAGACCTATTCCAAAGGAGACCAGAAACTTGGGTTTGGGGCTCCTTGATTAGAAATTGTGGCTTTAATCAGCTCATTAATTATCAACAAATACTAATTATGACTCGTGAGGGTCCAGCCCAATCCATTCTGGTTCTGCTGAGGCCCAAGCCCCCTTTGTTCCAGGAGAGTTTTGGGCTTGGCACTGAACACTCTGCAGAACCTCCCATCCCTCTGAACCCCCTGCAGGTCTGCAGGGATTTCTCCTCTCTCCCTGGAGTCTCCCCCGTCTCCTCTGGAGGGTGTTTGGGATTGAGGTGCCACCTGCAGCTTCAGCCAGGCTGGGCTGGGAGAGGGTGGGTGGGAGGAATTGTGCTCCTCTGTCGGGAGGACAATCGTTCCCCGTGGTGATCCCCTTATCTTCCCTCGGCTCTGTAAATCCTGGGAGTGTGACAGGACCTCCCACCAGGATGGCAGCAGTTCCAGAGCCCTTGCTGGTGGCTCCCTCAGAAGATGAATGGTTTTCTGAAGTTTGCCTGAGCAGCAGCTCAGTGGCTTGTTCGGCTCCGAAGTGCCTTAACTCCGTTCCCTTTTTCCTTTCATTGTTTCCCTCCGGAGTTCCCCCTTTGCAGCGGGCAGATCTTGCCAAACCCGGGGTGGAATCTCTGCTGAAAGCCCCCCAGGAGAGCAAAGCCCCGCTTTGCTGAGCTGGGAGGAACCTGGGATGACTTTTCTGGTGAGATTGGGATCTCTTTCAGCACATCCTCACTCCTTGTGCTGAGCCCTTAATCCCGCCTGGCTGGGGAGCCTGAGGAATTTGGTAGGAACATCATGGATGCTCCCAACCCTTTCACATTTTTACTGTTGACTTCTGTAGGGAACGAAGCATCCATCAAGGGGACAAGGATTTGTCATTGTTCCCCGAAAAAAGGGCAGTGGCATTGTTAAAGCCCAATGGGAACCCTTTGGAACGAGGAGCCTCCAGGGAGAAATGCAAATTTATATTGAGTTTTAGGACAGACATTGCCCAGAAGTCCCTTTTAAATCAGAAGATGGAAAGATTGTTTTATCTTTGGTAACTCTTTCCAGAGGACCTACAAAGCCGAGGCCATGAGCCACAGCTTTTGGGGTGAGGAGCTGCAGTCACTTGTTTTCCGGGACTTCGTGGTGGGGCTGGGAGTTGATCCCAAGGCGTGGGCACGGGGCCCCTTTGGTCAGTGGGATTGGGCCATTTGGAGTGGCAGTTGCCACCTTTTCTGGAGGGGAGAAGGGATGAAAGGAGTTTTATGTGGCTATTGAGGAGGTTTATTGATCCCAGATATGGTGGCTCCAGGATTGTGGGAAAACAGGCTCCCTTTATGGCAGGAGTAAATTGTGGGGGATTGCTTCACTGGTCAGCCCATGAAGGAAGGGCTGGCTTGGGGCATGGGAATGGTTTTGGTCATGGATCAGATCAAATGCCCCCTGCTGGGCCCCTTCTCCTGCTTCCAGATCTGTTCTCAATACAGACCACAGGAGTTGTTTACCAGAGTCTGCCGTGGCTTGTGTTAAACTGCCCCTGGGGTCCCAGTATCCCAGCAAACCCCATCCCAGTTTGCCCACAGGCAGGCGAGCTCCAGCCATGAAACTTCCCAGTCGGGAGATCAGGAGCAGGGATTGCTGTATCCTCATAAACGGGGGCAGATTTTATGGCAGGGCCTGTTGTGAGGGACAACAAGGGCTGAGAGCTGGAACAGCAGGAAAGTTGACTTTAATGGGATATAAAGAGTAACTTCCTCAAGATGAGGCTGGTGAATCCCTGGCACGGCTGCCCAGAGAGGGATGGATGCCCCATCCCTGGAAACATTCCAGGCCAGGTTGGGCAGGATGGGATTCAGTGGAAGATGTCCCTGCCCACGGCAGGGGTTGGACTAAAGGACCTTTGTAGGTCCCTTCCAGCCCAGCCCAGTTTGGGATTCTATGAAATAAGGAATTTTTCCAAATTTTCTCAAGGCCGCCTTCTCAGAGCGCGATATTCCAACATCTAATGGGACATTTTGACCGTGTTTTTTAGAGCTCCTGAATTCATGGGATAACCATGGTGTTTGACTGTTCCTCCTGGAGCTGTTGTGTGTGGGATGTGGATGAATCCCATCTCTGTTTCCTCTGGAATTCACACACCTGTTGAGATAGCTCTTGTGCAGCATTTTAGGTCTTTCCCCATTTTTATTCGCCTTCCAGTCCCAAATTCCCTTGTCTCCAGAGATTGTCACATCCTCAGTGTGGCTTTTCCGCCCCTCCTGATAAAAGCCCTGATCTTCCCTCTCCTTCCAGAGCTTCCCCTGGTGGCCTCTTTGTCCTCCTGAGCTCCAGCTCCCATTCCTGGCTGTCCCCACAACCTCCCAGGCCCTGCTGGTGCCTGAGGTGTGGACTCACTTTTGCACCATTCCACATTCCCACATTTCCCTCTCTCCAGGTCTCTCTGTTCCCTTAGGCCAGGCCTAAAGCCCTGCTCAGGGAATTGCTCCTTAAGCCAGGCTGTGTTTTTTTCAGGAGAGTTCATTGATCCCTTCCCTCAGCAGCCCCTGCTGAGCACCAGGACCCTCAGTTTTCCTTCTGTTCCACATTTCCCACTCTGGAATTCAAATTTCCTCCCCCTGTGAGGAGAGCAGCCAATTTCCCTTCCACTCCTTGTGGTGCCACATCCCAGGGTTATTTTTAAACCTGGATTTGCTCCAGCTCATGGCTCCAGGCTGGGCAGGAGCTGCCGTGGAGGGGCAGGAATCCTGCCTGGTGTCCCAAGGGATGCCTGGAAGAAAGCTCAGGAACAGCCTTCCATGTCCCTTGGGAATGGTGAGGGGACAGTGTCCTTCCACAGGCTCTTCTTCCTTTTGGGAATAATTTTCTTCCTCTTGGGAATCTTCTTCTTTCTGTTCTTCTGCTTCTGCTTCTTCTGCTGCTTCTGCTTCTTATTTGGAACCTTGTTCTTGGGAATCTTCTTCTGAATCTGGATTTGCATCTTCTGAATCATCTTCTGGATCTTCTTCTAAATCTTCTTCTTTTGAATCTTCTTGGGAATCTTCTTGGAATCATCTTTGAATCATCTTCTTTGGAATCTTCTTCTTGGGAATCTTCTTCTTCTTGGGAATTATCTTCTCTCTTCTCTCTTCTTCTTCTTCTGAGCCTTCTTCTCCTTTGGATTTGTCTTTTTCTTCTTTGAAAGCTTCTATCTTGGAATCTTCTTCTTTTTCTTCTGCTGTTTCTACTTCTTAGCAATTTTCTTTTTTCTGACTTTTCCAATTTTCTTTTTTTGACTTTTCTGATCCTGACTTTTCCAATTGCAAATGAATTCTCCTGTTTTTTTGGTTTTTTCTCTTTTTCCAGGATAGGGAGTTGCCGGAGATTTTTGGTGGGATCTGTGTAGGATGTTGTTCCCATCCCTTTCTGGTGTTTCTCCTCTTGTCTCACAAAAATAACATTTTGGGATCCTCCTGCAGTGAGGGTGAGCTGCAAACCTCTCCCTGGAAAGGGAGCTATCCATGAAATCCTGGGGGTGAAATCCTGATTCCTCTTCTGATTCCAGGAAGGGGTTGCCTTAAACACCAAAAAGAGCCATTGGGAAGAGTTTTCTCTCACATCTTTGGGGTGAAGGGGTCTTTGTAAAGTTTTGGAGGAAGCTGTTCCTCCCTGACATGAAACTCTTGGGAATAGACTTAGGGGGATGTTCCTAAAATGAGGGAAGGGATCCATGGGAATGGTAGAAATGGAATGGTTGGAGGATTTTATTGACAGGGCTAAAGACACGAGAGAGTGAGGGAAAATCCTGGGCTGTGGAGTGCTGAGGAGAATTTTTTTAGTCCTTGGAAAAATATGGGATGCACTTAGAGCAGCAGGGATTTGTTTCTTCTCTCCATCACAGGGAACAATTCCCTGCCAAGATCCCAGCCCAATCTCCCCTTTCCCAGTGGGAGCCATTCCCTGGCTCCTGTCCCTGCAGGCCTTGTCCCCAGCCCCTCTGCAGCTCTCCTGGAGCCCCTCCAGGCACTCTGAGCATTCCCTGGAATTTTCCCTTCTCCAGGGGAACATTCCCAGCTCTGCCAGAGCAGAGGGGCTGCAGAATCCTGGAATGGTTTGGGTTGGAAGGGACCTTAAATCCCATCCCGTTCCACCCCATCCATGTTCAGGGACACTTCCCACTATCCCAGAGTGCGCCAAGGTCTGTCCAGGCTTTGATAAAGTCCTTGAAATCTCCTACAAAATTCCATGAGCTCTTTTCCCATTCTCCCAACATTTAACTGGACCCATCCTTGCTCCTCCCTTCCTGGAGACGTGACAAGAACCAGAGCCTGGTTTCCGAGGTGCACTTGAAAGTCCATCATTCCCCACATCCCATGGTTTTTCCCTAAATCCAGGTATCCAAAATGCTCCCCAAGCTTTTACATTTCAACTTTGGGAAGAAAGAGGCGGCCGAGAATCCCCCGGATCACTCCACAGGGCCGGCTCCCGTGGCACGGTGGGGTTTTATAAAGTGTTTTTTAAAGGATGGCTGGAAAAGGGAAAGGTCCCAGACGTTTTCCTGCTGCTCCCTCGGCGTTCCAGGCCGAGCAGGACCTCAATTAGCGGGGCAGTAACGAGGCAGTGTCTGCTTGGCCCAAGCCGGAGCCTTGCACTTCATCACTCCTAACTCGTTGCAGTAGCTCCACAAAGTCCTCACAAATCTTTGGGGCTGAGCAAGAAATTAGGAGCACATTTTTGGTGTTTCCTCGCATGGCAGCTGGGCTGGGAGCTCCTTATTTTTCATTAGTGTCAGACTCGGCAGCTCCAGGAGCTCTCAGGCTCCAGGCTTGGGACAGGGGCATCATCCACAGCCAGATTTCCCTGAATATCCCTCTGGGACTGTGGAAAACCTGTGGTTCCACTCACAAAGCGGGGAAAAAGGGATTTATAACCCCTGCAGGACAAAAGGTTCCCAACCTTCTGAAGCATCCACACGCCCGTCACCTTAAAGCAGGAGGGATTTGGGAGCAGGGAATGAGGCTGGAATGTGGAGCCAGCCCTGAAATGAGCTCCAAGGCTTTGGGATGAAATCCTGGTTAATATTTCTTCAGTGCTTTCTCTTGAAGCATCTCCAAAGCGTTTGAAGAACATTATTAAGACTTTGGGAGAAGGGAGGATCTCTCTTTTCCACTCCACTTGGAAAGGGAAGAAAAAGGCAGCTTGGAATTTATTTGGAGGATGAGGAGGCTCCAGGTCCTTGAAGATTTTTCTGATTATTTGCAGAAGCGAATCTTCGGGGTTGTTCTGGCAGGGACTCTCCCAGTCACTGTGATGGGGGAAAGGAAAGGACATTTTTAGGTGGGATTCTTCCCTGCATCCATTCCTGGGAGCTCTGGGCAATTCCAGCAGTGCTGCACGTGGATTGGGATGAGGCAGGAAGGTGTTTTTGGGGCTGCCTGCACTTTCCTTCTGTCATTTTCTTACTCAGCTGTCACCTGATTGCCTAAAATAATGCAAATTCTGTGGTTCTGAGGTGAACAGGGAACAAATATCCTGGTGAAATCCCCAGGAGTTAAGGGAACTCTTCCCTTTCTCGGTAAGGAATGAAATTCAGGATGCTGAATATTGGAATTGTGGAGCTCAGGTTCTAGATTCCCTTTTATCCCAGCTGTGACCAAAGGCCTGGGGGTTGTTCGTGCCCTTGGGAGCTGCGGGTGGAGCTCACACATTGGCAGGTGAGTGTTGGGTTTTCCTTTTTTCCCCCTTTTTTCCCATTTCCTGCAATCAGTGCCATCTCTGCCCCCCGTCCCATCCCACGCAGTTCCTCTGTCCCTGCTGCAGGCCGGGTTGCCCTGCAGTGAGGAGCAATTCCCAGCAGGAATTTGGGACATCCACAATGCCCAGGTCAGCCAGGATGGAGCTGCTGCAGAGCCTCAGCTCCAAACACATCCCTGTCCTGCAGTGGCTGCTGGGATTTCACTGGAAAGAATTCCACTGAAGCTGATGGAAAACGGTCAGGGTTGGCTGTGGTGACTTTGACTGACCTTGTTCTTTATCCCATGTGTTCCTGGTCATCCAAAGATATCCCAGAATGGATTGGGATGGAAGGGACCTTAAAGCTCCTCCATCCCACCCCATTCCATGGGCAGGGACACCTCCCACTGTCCCAGGTGGCTCCAAGCCCCAGTGTCCATCCTGGCCTTGGGCACTGCCAGGGATCCAGGGGCAGCCCCAGCAAATCTGGGAATTCCAGCCCAGGCAGGAATTCCTTGCCAAGATCCCAGCCCAATCTCCCCTTTCCCAGTGGGAGCCATTCCCTGGCTCCTGTCCCTGCAGGCCTTGTCCCCAGCCCCTCTGCAGCTCTCCTGGAGCCCCTGCAGGCACTCTGAGGATTCCCTGGAATTTTCCCTTCTCCAGGGGAACATCCCAAATCCCTCTCCCAGGGCTGCTCTCCATCATTTCTCCTCCCAGCCTGGATTTGTGCTGGGATTTCCCTGTCCCAGGTGCAGCTCCAGCCCCTGGCCTGCCTGAACCTCGTGGCCTTTTGCTCGCCCACCTCTGAGGGTTTCATGTTCGGCTCCCAAGCCTTTTCCCACCTGGATTTGTCTCCCCTGTGTTCCCTTGGATCAAGGCAGTGCTGGAGCCTCTGAGCTCTTTGGGGGGGTCACGTTCACACCTTGTGAAAAGCAGGTGCAGCCCCATTAACTCCAGATGGAGGCAGAGCAGTCAAAACCCTTTGGAATTTTGTCCTTCAGCTTCCCTTCCCAACCCCATCCCGCAGGGGAGAGGAGAATTCCCTGTAAAACAGGGATTATTTTTTTATCCTGTTCCAGTAGCAGGTGGAGTTGGCCACCTGGAACAGGGCATGGCTCCATAAAGCTGCTCATTGCCCAGGGCTGGGCAGGGATGCCACACGTGTGGCACTCGTGGGGACTCCAGGAGGACCTCCCAGCTCCACTTTTCCCTTTTAAAAGGCCCATAAACGAAAATTGGAAAGGGCTGGAGGGGAGGTGTGAGATTTTTTCCGGGTTTTTTTTTTTTATTTGCAGAGTTACGTTTTTTATCCTTAATAGATTTATAATACGCAGCTCCCTTGATTTGTTTCCATAAAATTAACCAGTAAATTTCAAATGGAAAAAAGGCCCCTAATAGGAACCACCTTGGCCAAGGCTGAAACGTTGCTGTGTTCAGGAAAGGTGGACCAGGGCATTTTTCCCTCTGCCAGGTTTTCTCCTGGAGTGCCACATGTTGGAGGGATATAAAACTTTTACTAACGAGAACTTGGAGGAATTCTGACTTTCTAATTGCCCTTTTTCAATTTTTTTTTTTTTTCCTGGTACAAGCTGCTGTTTATTTTGGGCTCTTAAAAACTGGGGCTGTAATTTGGAAGTGTGGGAGTTTCAAACCTGGGGTGGGAAGGATCCAGACTGGTGGCCAGGGAAGGGCTGGGGGTGGCTCTGCTGATTCTTCTTGGAATTTGCATCCTGTGAATCCTGTCCTCGGCAGTGGGGTTGGGATCGTTTGGATTTTATTCTTTTTAATATTTTTAAAGGGATTTTTTTTTTGGCAGGATTTTGTTGTGGTGTCCACAGAATAAGGCCAGGCTGGGAGCATCCCAGGTGTGTTGGGATGAAGGATTTTGGTCACGGGTGGGACTGGAGGGTCTTGGAGGACTTTTCCAACTTTATTGATTCTGGGATTCTGGGATTTGCCTAAATCCCAAATTATTGCTGGTTAGGATGGTCATGGAATGGTTTGGGTGGGAAGGGACCTTAAATCCCATCCAGTGCCACCCCCTCCCACTAATCCAAGCCCCAGTGTCCAACCTGGCCTTGGGCACTGCCAGGGATCCAGGGGCAGCCCCAGCAAATCTGGGAATTCCAGCCCAGCCAGGAATTCCTTGCCAAGATCCCAGCCCAATCTCCCCTTTCCCAGTGGGAGCCATTCCCTGGCTCCTGTCCCTGCAGGCCTTGTCCCCAGCCCCTCTCCAGCTCTCCTGGAGCCCCTCCAGGCACTCTGAGGATTCCCTGGAATTTTCCCTTCTCCAGGTGGAGCAGTTTGTGTTGGAAGGGACCTCAAAGCCCATCCCATCCCAACCCCAACACGTTCCCCTATCCCAGGCTGCTCCAAACCCCATCCAGCCTTTCCTTGGGCACTCCCAGGGCAGCACAAACAGGAATTGTTGGGGATCCAGGGCAGCAGAAATGGAAATCGTTGGGGATCCAGGGCAGCAGAAATGGGAATTGTTGGGGATCCAGAGCAGCACAAACTGGAATTGCTGGGGATCCAGGGCAGCACAAATGGGAATCGTTGGGGATCCAGGGCAGCACAAATGGGAATTGTTGGGGATCCAGGGCAGCACAAATGGGAATTGTTGGGGATCCAGAGCAGCAGAAATGGGAATTGTTTGGGATCCAGGGCAGCACAAATGGGAATCGTTGGGGATCCAGGGCAGCACAAATTGGAATCGTTGGGGATCCAGGGCAGCAGAAATGGGAATTGTTGGGGATCCAGGGCAGCACAAATTGGAATCGTTGGGGTCCTGCTGCCACAGCAGTGCCCTTGTCCTGCCCAGGGAATACTGAACTGTGAGATCCATGGAATTAGGCCTGGATTAAACCCTTCTTTATGCATGGTGCTCATTCCTCAGTGTCCATAGAGGCAGATCCAGGCTCTGTCCTGTGGAGTTTCCTTGAGTTGAGGATGGTCCTGGCTGGGCTGAGCTCAGGCTGAGCCTGGTTAAGCTGAGCCTGGGATCCTCCTGTGTGGTTGAGACAGAGGGAGAAGCCAGAGGGGGAAAGAAGAGGAAAATCCAACCCTTCCAGGGCTTCTTTATGGCTAAAAAAGCTCTTTGTAATTTCCCCAGATGCCTTTAGAGGGCAGATCACGTCCAGGGAATGAATAACGGATTTGGGAGGTGCTGGATATTCCTGGTGGTGGATTCTTCAGGCTGGAGCACTCAGAACATGGAGAGAATTTTTTTTTTAAGAGCATAATTTGAATTCTGCAATAACTTGTGGGGCTTTCAAGGGTGACCACGAAGTGAATTTACAGCATCGAGATGAGATCAGGTTTTGATTTATTGCTGCAGACTTAAAATCTTTTTAGGCTCAGTCCTAAAAATTGTGGTGTGAGTGAAATATTAGTGATGGATGCAGGGAGAAAAATCCTGGGAACATACTGTGGGAGAGGAGAATTATGTAATGTGTTGACTAAGTTCATTTTTATGTTAAAAAAGACCACAAAAAGTGGTTTCAGTTGGGAGAGTTGGTTTTGGAGAGCAGTGCTGAGTGCTGAATGTATAATTTCATTTTTCTCTGCTGTAATCTCTTCTCTAAATCCCCAACCCTCACGCCCCAGTGCTTAGGAAAAAAAAAAAAAGTATTTATCAACAGAATATTTCACATTATCAGAGGGATCTTTGTGAAGTGAAGGCAGGAAAATGAAATTGAAGCTCTTCTGTAAAGTTGAAACTTTTCATATTGGGATTAAATATTCCTTACAGTCACCGTGCTGGGGGAGGCAGGGCCTGGCTAATTCTGTGATTAATTAAAACCAGCACTAACCAAATAATGTTCTGCTTTCTTCTGCTGCTCCCTGAAGCTCAGGGATCCTGGGGAAGATGATTATTCCTGAAAAAGCCATTTTGTTCTCCCCCAGCCGAGCTGCTCTTTGTGGCTCAGCCCCGTTGGCAGCTGCTTTGTGGGTTTCTCATCAAAAAAAAAACCAGAGGGGTTATTCCCAAACAGAATGAAAAGGGCTTTGTTCCAACAAGGATTTATCATTTTTTTTTTTAAATAGTATTTTTTAAATCTCCTGAAGGTGGAGGTGCTGCTGCCCCTGGGGCTTCTTTGGGTTTTAGGGTTCAGCTTTCACTGTGATCCTTGCTCAGATTCCTCCTGAAGTTTTGATGGAAAAGGGAAAAAGGACTGGCAGGATCCACTGGGGCTGTGCACAGCCTTTGGCTCTGTCCCACCCAGCGTCCCTGGACAGACTGGACAGACAGGGAGGGACAGATGGACACAGGGATGAGAGATGGGCTGGGGGGCCACCACTCCAGAGAGCTGGGACAGAACCTCAGCAATTCAGCAGGGCTGGATTGGGGCAATCCCAGCACAAATCCAGACTGGGAGGAGAAGGAAGGGGCTGGGAGCAGCCCTGGGAGAGGGGTTTGGGATGTTGTGGATGAGGCTGGAACGGCCCAGCCCAGAGCCCCCTGCTCAGGCCTGGCTGCTGCCACAGGCAAGGTGGGAATTGTGTCCCTGTGCCCCTCCCTGAGGTGAGAGCCCACCTGCAGAGCTGCCCCAGCCCTGGGGCCAACAGCAGGAGGACGTGGAGCTGCTGGAGAGAGCCCAGAGGAGGCCCCGGAGCTGCTGCAGGGCTGGAGCCCCTCTGCTCTGGAGCCAGGCTGGCAGAGCTGGGAATGCTCCCCTGGAGAAGGGAAGGCTCCAGGCAGAGCTCAGAGCCCCTGGCAGGGCCTGCAGGGCTCCAGGAGAGCTGGAGAGGGGCTGGGGACAAGGCCTGCAGGGACAGGAGCCAGGGAATGGCTCCCACTGGGAAAGGGGAGATTGGGCTGGGATCTTGGCAAGGAATTCCTGGCTGGGCTGGAATTCCCAGATTTGCTGGGGCTGCCCCTGGATCCCTGGCAGTGCCCGAGGCCAGGCTGGACACTGGGGCTTGGATCCACCTGGGACAGTGGGAGGTGGAACAAGGTGGTTTTTAAGGTTCCCTTCCATTCCAAGCCATTCCATGAGGGTTTCACTTTGGGCCATAGCTCGGAAGCACAGGGCACCTCATGCAGCAGCCGTGGCCAATCCCTGGAAGAACATTCCTCTGCCTTGGAAAACAGGATCTTGGGGATGTCAGGGCAGCCTTAGTCTGGCAGGTTCTTCCCAGACTCAGTGAACATCCCAGATCCCATCTCTGTCCCTCAGTTACTGATCTGAGTTACTCTTTTACTCAGTTCCCAGATCCCAGCGTGGAATGTGTCCCCTTGGGATCCCCTTATCCCAGATTTCCGTGGGAATGGCTGAGGGTATTCTGCCTGCAGGTCTGGGATCTGAGTTAGAGCCAAAGGATCTCTGCAGCTCTTCCTAGATCACACTTGAAGACTTTCAGGCTGTCCTGTGAAAAGCCAAAATCCCTTTTTGTGCAGGATTACCCACACTGGGCTTTTCCTGGGATTTACTGAGTCCTGTTGTTCCAGGAGAATCAGAACCATCCCAGGGAGGTGCTCTGACCCTGGCCAGTGCCTCAGAATCCTTCAAACACCCAGCCCAGGCTGATAAACGGGAACAAAAGCAGAATCTTGAAAGGAACCTTATCTGCAAGTGCCAGAGCCCAGGGAGGGGGTGTGGAGCAGCACTCTGGGAACTCCCACGGACACTGGGACACAAGGATTCCATCCCAGGCCAGGGCAACTCCCTGGGGAACGTTGTGAGGTCGAGGAAAAGTGGGGCATCCATGAGTGATAATTCCTGTCTGCTCCATGGCTGAGGGAGCAGCTCCTGCCATGGAAAACAGGGATAACAGGCAGGCTGTTCCTCGGGAAAGCAGCAGCTTCCCAGCCGGTGGGAAGGGAAAATGGGAGGAAAACCTTTGGGAAATGTTGGAATCAGGCTGCTCAAACTCATGGCTGGAGTGAGGGCCCTGTGTGGTGTCAGAGCTCGGGCAGGGGCAGCTCCAAGCTGAGCACACTCAGATGGTTTTTCCAGAATTCCCCCTGGATCAAACCCTGGGAAGTGGAGCCCAACACCTTCCCCCACAGTGAGATCTAATCCATGGCTGATTTTATCCTGAATTTCCGGAGGGGTGAGGGTCCCACCTTCCCTGGGCAAGGACAGAGGTGGGGACAGCACCTGGAGAGGCCCCAGGGGGTTTGAGGAGCTCCTGGAGCTGGGATTATTCCCGTGCTGGGGGCTGGAATTTCACTGGGGGCCTTTGGGTTGAGGAGGAGCCTTCCTGGTGCTCCAGGCTTGCTCCAAGCCCCAGAGCTGCACTGGGGGAGCCCAAGGAAGGGCAGGGAGAGGTTCAGAGCACCCTGGGATAGTGGAAGGCGTCCCTGGCCATGGAAGGGCTGGAATGGGATGAGCTTTTCCAACCCAAACCGCTCTGGGATTCCCTGAACTGCCCAGTTTTGTAATTCTGCAATTCTCTGGTAGGACATCCTTAAGTCAAAGCCTGAATTTGTCCCTTTAGCTCCCCACTCTCCTCTCCAGCTTCATTCCCTTTTCCTCTGGTTTTTTGGGGGGTTTGTTTTGGTTGTTTTCTTTTGTTTTGTTTTTGTTTTTTTCCTGACAAAACAAAGCCTTTTGCTTGGATTTCTCCTTTTTAACGCTTTCACTGAGGGGAAAAAAAAACCCACCAAGCCCAAACCCCAAGCCCTGTTCCCCGTGCCATGCCTCGCTTGTCAGGGAGCGTGTTGGAACAAAGCCTGGCTTGGAAAACAATCCCAATTCCCTGGGAGGGCTCCCAGAGCCAGGCCCTGCACGCTTGGGTGCTCCTGAGTCATTCCAGACCCTCTCACCTGTGACCAGTTTTGGTTGTGGTTCCTCTGCTGCTCCCTCTCTTACTCGGGGCTTTGGTTGGGTCCCAGTTAAGAGTGAGGAGAGGTACAAGGGACATGTGGGAGTTTCCAGGGCAGCTTTGAGTCATGGTTGTGCCTCCTTGGGCAGAGTTGAACCAGCCTGGGGTCACAGCAGCTCCCAGGGTGGGGGATTTCATCCAGGGGGTGCTCCCAGCTGGAGAAGGAATTTTAAATGGTTGGTAGAAGGGAATCAAAGAGTCTCAGTTCCATCTCAGTTCAGATGAATTGTAAACCATTTTTGTGCCCAAGAGCTTGGGCTGCTGGAGCAGAGCCCTGAGCTGTGTCAGGCCGAGGACTTTCATGTGTTTGAAATTCCCTGTGGAACACCCATCATCCTCCTCCTCCTCCTCCTGCTGCTGCCGCTGCCTTGGGTGCCCTGAGCTCATTCTCGGCTCCTCTGCCGCTGTGTAAATGTGATAAATAAACTCTGTAATCGCCTCACTGAGCTCCCTTTGAAGCTGCCCGCAGATCTGGATCCCACAGAAGTGTAAATCAACACTTGGGCCATAAAGGGCTCCTTAAAAAGTGGCTTTTTTTTTGCACAGCTGACCCGGAGGCTGTGGTTGCCCAAGGCTTTTTATCAATCCTCCTGTGATAAATTTCTCCTTGGAAGGAAGAGTCTGGATCATTCCCTTCTCCCAGTGCTGGGCTGAGCAGCCTCCCCACAAAACAGCTGAGGTTTAATGGGTTTTGTGTGAAAAGCTGAATTAACCCAGTTATTGAATGAACTCCAAGGAGGTGAATATGGCTGAGCTCATCCCATGGGTTTGATCCCATCCAGTTGCGTGGGCAGGGGCACCTCCCACTGTCCCAGGTGGATCCCAGCCCCAGTGTCCAACCTGGCCTTGGGCACTGCCAGGGATCCAGGGGCAGCCCCAGCAAATCCGGGAATTCCAGCCCAGGCAGGAATTCCTTGCCAAGATCCCAGCCCAATCTCCCCTTTCCCAGTGGGAGCCATTCCCTGGCTCCTGTCCCTGCAGGCCTTGTCCCCAGCCCCTCTGCAGCTCTCCTGGAGCCCCTGCAGGGACTCTGAGGATTCCCTGGATTTTTCCCTTCTCCAGGGGAACATTCCCAGCTCTCCCAGCCTGGCTCCAGAGCAGAGGGGCTGCAGAGTCCTGGAATGGTTTGTGTAGGAAAGGACCTGAAATCCCATCTCTTTCCAACCCCAACACCTTCCCCTACTCCAGGCTGCTCCAAGCCCCAGTGTCCAGCCTGGCCTTGGGCACTGCCAGGGATCCAGGGCAGCACAAACAGGAATTATTTGGAATCCAGTGGGATCCTGCTGCCACAGCAGTGCCCTTGTTCTGGCCAGGGAATATTGAACTGTAAAATCCATGGAATTAGGCCTGGATTAAATCCAGGTTGGGAAAATGAGCAGGAGCAGGGGATGAGGGTAAATCATGGGGTGAGAGCAAAGCAAAAGGGGAATTGCATTTTCCTCGTCACACACTCAATGCCAAAAACTTGTATTTGAGGAAAATTGATGTTTAGGAATATCAGAGCCGGGGTGGATTTCAGCTCTGGATGGGCTGAGGTGGAAGAGACTTTTTAGGGAATGAGGAGTGGCGGGGGGTTGAGGCTGAGTCTTTGCACTGGGGAGAACAAACCCGTCCAATGCTGCATTTCCAAACTCCTTTTATTTAATGACCTGGAATGGAGTTCAAAAAAAACCAAAACCCATTGTTGGGCCTCGTTTCCTGAGCCCAGGGAGAACTTTGTCAGCCAAACCTCCAACAAATTGTCTGCTCTGATAACAAGTTAGCACCGGGGGCAGGAGAGGCTGAGCCCCTCCTGGTCCCGACAGCGCCGGCTCCGCGGGCAAACTCAAAGCAGGAGCTGCGGCCGTGTGCTGAGTTTACACCTTGCAATAATAATCCCTGCTTTTATCTGATCCCTGGGGGATTTTATAACTTTGGAATGGCTCTCTGGCAGGGCTCCAGCCCTACTGTCATTTTTTATTAACGTTCTTTTTTTTCCCTACCCCCATAGCCAGTCGGCTTTGCTGCTTTTATTTTTTTTTCCCCCTTTCTTTTTTCCCCCTAAGATTGCTTAAGGAATATGTATCCCATTTCTAGGGATATTGGGAAATGATATTTGAATATTCGGTGTCTCAGCCCATTAGAGGGGTCTGTAAAAGCATCACAGCAGGAACTAATCAAAACTACCAAAGCCAGCCTTTAAATCATGGCTCCCTTTAAATCACCAGCCCCTTCTGCCCGGGCCTTATCTCGTGTCTCATCAGGAAAAACCTAATTAGATTCTGCTCAAAAGTAAATATTGGTGGGTGGAGGTGAAGGGAGGTGAGACTCAAGTGTTTGCAAAGGGGTGCAGAAAACAAGGTGAAGTTACAAAAATAACAATATTGGAGTTTGAAAGGAGCTCCTTCCTCCTGGAGGTGGTGAAACAAACTTTTCCTTAGGGTGGCTCTGGAGGCAGAGCCTGGAAGGGTCCCTGGCCTGCTCTGGGAATGATCCTGCGGCATTGGGAATGAGCCCATGGTGTTGGGAATGATTCTGTGGCATAGAGAATGATCCCGTGGTGTTGGGAATGATCCCATGGTGTTGGGAATGAGCCCGTGGCATTGGGAATGATCCCATGGTGTTGGGAATGATCCCATGGCGTTGGAATGATCCCATGGCGTTGGGAATGACTCCATGGTGTTGGGAATGAGCCCATGGTGTTGGGAATGAGCCCGTGGCACTGGGAATGAGCCCATGGCATTGGGAATGATCCCATGGCGTTGGGAATGAGCCCATGGTGTTGGGAATGACTCCATGGTGTTGGGAATGAGCCCATGGCGTTGGGAATGACTCCATGGTGTTGAGAATGATCCCATGGTGTTGGGAATGACCCCATGGCGTTGGAAATGAGCCCATGCTGCTGGGAGTGATCCCATGATCCTGGGAATGACACCATGGTGTTGGGAATGACTCCATGGTGTTGGGAATGACTCCATGGTGTTGGGAATGAACCATTCATTGGTGTTGGAAATGAGCCCATGGCATTGGAAATGATCCTGTGGCATTGAGAATGACTCCATGGAGCTGGGATTGACTCCATGGCACTGGGACTGATCCTAGTCCATGGCATTGGGAATGACTCCATGGCAGTGGGAATGATCCCATAGTGTTGGGAATGTTCCCATGGTACTGGGAATGACTCCATGGCCTTGGGAATGATCCTGTGGCAATGGGAATGATCCCGTGGCAATGGGAATGAACCCTTGGCTTTGGGAATGATTCCGTGGCATTGGGAGTGACTCCATGGAGTTGAGAATTACTCCATGGCATTGGGAATGATCCCATGGCAGTGGGAATGATCCCGTGGCACTGAGAATGACTCCATGGTGTTGGGAATGACCCCATGGTGTTGGGAATAACCCCAAGGCACTGGGAATGATCCCATGGAGCTGTGAATGCCTCCGTGGTTCTGGGTGCTGGCTTGTGGCTGGGGTCACTTGATCTCGAGGAGCTGTGTTGCTTTGAAAAACCCAACTCTGAAAAATTCAACTACAAAAAATTCAGCTCCAGCTTGGTTGGGCTGGGTCCATTTGGTTGTGAGGGGTGGGAAGGTGGAGTTTCTGTTCGCAAGCTTCTGGGAGTTTTTTGGGATGGATCCTGGAATGCTGAGGGAAGTCCTTCCTGTTGAGGGCTTTGAATCCCAGGATGGTTTGGGTTGGAAGGTACCTTAAAAATCATCCCATCCCACCCCTGCCTGAGCAGGGACACCTTCCACTATCCCACGTTGCTCCAAGCCCTGTCCAGCCTGACCTTGGACACTTACAGGGATGAGGAGTCCACACCTCTCTGGGAATTTTAGGGTTTGAAGAGAAACCCCCAAAGCTGCATCCTGCAGGATCAAGCCCTCAGTGAAGGGATGTGCAGGAGACAGGATTTACACCATCAAATAATCCCAGGATGGTTTGGGTGGGAAAGGACCTTAAATCCCATCCCATTCCACCCCCTGCCATGGGCAGGGACACCTCCTGCTGTCCCAGGTCCCCCTAAAAGTCTTCTGGACTGCCTGATGACAACCTCAGTGCACAAGGGTGGGTCACTGACCCGGGCCTGGCCCTGGAGGTGGAAAGGTGCCTCTGCTTGTCCTACCAACCATTCTGGAAATAGGATTCCCACCAGGAGCTGGGAATTGTGCCCTGATGGAGTGATGGGGGTGCTCCTGGTCTCCAGGCTGCTGTGGATGAGGGAGGTGGCTGTGCTTGGAGGGAGCTTCACCTCCACAATCCCAACACTTTGTGTTTGATCCTAAAAGCAACATCAGCTGTGACCAGGCCTTGGCTCTCCTGCCTTTTTTAATGCTCCCATGGAGCAGAGTGAGCCAGGATTGATGGTCCTGCATAACAGAGGCAATCCCACAGGATAACCCCAAACTGGCCTCACTTTCCTGGAAACCACACCAAAAGGTGGGCGGATTTTGGGTTGGATTTATCATCTCCTGAGGGCTTTGGGCCTCCCCCAGCCCCATTTCCATGGGTTTTCCAAGGGTATCCCAGGTGTCACCCGGCCTCTGATGTGGGGAACTCATCCCTTTGTGGGGAACAGATCCCCCAAACCCCCCAGTGCTCCTCTGCAGGCTGGGTTTGATCCTTCCTGTGCCCCAGCAAATCCATGGAAGGGTTGTTCTGCTGCACTCCAGCCTGGGGAGGTGCTGGGAATGAGCTGGGGAGTTCCTTTGGATAATCCTGAACTTCTCCAGAGCTGCTTCCTCTGGGCCTCCCCCCAGCCCTGCCTTTCCCTCACAGTGAAACCCAAACCTCGCTGACTTCACGGAGCTGAGGAAAATTTGATATTTCTCACTTCTAGGTCACCTCAGTCCAGATCGTTTCCTGCCGGGAGCGGGGGGCTGGGAATGCCCTGGTGGAGATGGAAATGGAAAAGCCATTCCCGTTCCTCCTGGGGTGTGCAGGGCCTTCATCCTGGGCTCGGGGCATTCCTGTTCCTGCTGCAGTGGGAATGTGCCCATCACAGGTCAGGATTTGGCTCCTATGTTCCTAGAAAGGGAAGGGAACAAAAGCTCCACTGAGTGATGTGAGGTCGTTCAGGCAGAAATCCCTGGAAAATCTCATCCAATTTAAAACTCTCCCCGCAAAAATCCTGAAAGGTGAAGATTCCTCAAGGTCCCAATTGCTCCTGGTGGGCTGGAAACCTTTTGTGCCTTTGGGAGCATCCTCTGGCTGGTTTTTAGGATATCTGGGAGTAGGGACACAGAAATTTTTCCTTCTTTTTTATTCAGAGAGTAGGGAGGCCCTGGCACAGGGTGCCCAGATTTGCTGTGGCTGCCCCTGGATCCCTGAAGTGTCCAAGGCCAGGTTGGACACTGGGGCTTGGAACACCCTGGGACAGTGGAAGGTGTCTCTGGGGGTGGAATGGGATGGGATTTGTGGTCACTTCTAACCCAAACTGTTCCTGGATTCCGTGATTTCCCAGCTGGTGCTTGGACTTTATTCCAGATCAAAACTCTTCTCTTGATAACTCAGTTTATTTGCATTAAAAGTGCAAAATCAAAACTTGGAGGGTAAATTCCATGTGGGGCTCCTTGTCCTGGAGCGATGCCGGAGGGACAGATTTCCTTGATTTCTAAATAACTGGAATTTATGAAATCTTATCAACATTTTGTTTGGATCTTATCAATATTGATACCTGGCCACATCCTGCTGTGCTCCCAACACAGGAAAGATGAATCCCTGTTGGAAAGCAGAGGTGGGACCAAGGTTGGTGATCCTCAGAGAGCTCTTCCATGGATCCTTGGTGACACCAACTCCATGTCCAGGCTGAAATCCCATGTGTTTCACGCTGAGGGCTGGGGCAGGGGAGTCCAGGGCTGGCAGCAGCATCCTCCAGCTCGTTATCCCAGATTTCCCTCTCCCATGACCGCCTGTGCTCTCCAGGCCCACTCCACCCTGCTTAACGAGCCGCGTCCAGCTCAGGGCTCCGTCCAAAACTGCGCCTTTTCCCACTCTTTGATTCTCCCCTCTCCAGAAGGAGAAGGATTACATAAACTGGAGGGTTTAATGAGTGCACTGGGCTTGCTTTTGGGGGAATTTCCAGTAGATTCAGGGTTATAACTTCATTAGGCCTTGTTGGGAAACTCATGGCAGCGCTGGGCGGGCCCGACCCCGACCCTTTGTTGTGTTCTCTTCTGAAGGACCGAGCGCTCCCGCCCCTTTTTGAAGTCCTAATTCCCTTTATGGGATGTTGCAAGGCCTTTCTATAGAGTGCTGCCTCTGAAGTCCGAAAATCCCGGTGCCAAAAATGCCCCTTTCCCCATCGGCCTCGCGTCCTGACGTCGGGAGCAAAACTTTGTCCTGGGCAGTGTCCACCCAGACCTTTCCCTCTGGGGCTCTGTTGCAAAAATTCCCATTGTTGGGATTCATCCCTGAAGAGATTTTTTTTTAAAGGGATTGGGAGCCAGGGTTGGGAGTCCCCTGGCTCAGCTGGGAGGAGCACTCGGAGTAAATAAGCACTCTAGGGCTACTCCTGCTTTCCAGCCACTAGAGGTCAAGGTTGTGCTGTGGGATAACACATCCCACAAGGATTCACATCCCCATCCAAGGATTCACTCCTGTTCCCGCTGCAGCTGCCTCCAGGGGCAGCTTTGTACACGGAATTTTGTTAGGGGTTGCCCAGCTGGTTAATTAATTCAGAGCTGATTGTGTGTGCTCGGGGTGAGGAGCACTTTGAGGTGGATTTTCCGAGGGATGGGATGTCCATGCCTGGATTTTCCAAGGAATGGGGTCTTCATGCCATGCTTGGATTCCTCAGATGTAGGAATTATCCAATGCTCGGTCCCTGGTGGGGTTTTGCTTCCCAAGGGGAGATTCCAAAGGGATTTTGAAGCTGGCAAAAATCAAAGCTGCTCCTGAATAATTTTTGGTGGGACGTTAAAACTTCCAAGTTTTGAAAAGGAAATAATCTGGGAGGTTTGCACACAGATTAAGCACACTTTGTGCTCTCTGCAATTCAGGTAGCAAAAGTAATTAATAATTAGAGATTTTTAATAGTAATTAATAATGTTTTAATTCTCCCTTGGTGTCACTGACAGCTGGATCTCCAACAGGTTTAATGGTTTTCCTGCTTCCTTCTAAATCCAGGCTGCCACATTGCCATAGGGAAGGGGATGAGCCCCTTTTGCCACCTCAGAGAATCCTGGAATTCCAGGATGTCCAGGAGCTACCTGGGCTTGTGGAAAGTGTCCTTGCCCATGGAATGAGAGGATCCTGAAGATCCTGTCTGTGATTCCATGATTCCCACACACCTTTCTCCTGATACATAAAAAATCCACAGCATAATATGGGGAGGAATCCTCTAAATCTGTGTCTAAATCCATATAAATTCCAGGTTTTCCGAGTGTTTATTTTCCAGTTACACCAGCACACAAACCCACGTGTCCAGCAGGGCCACATCCATGGGATTGGCCTTTTCCCCCTGGTTTTGGCTGGGATTTGGCCCTGGAGACCCCTCGTGTGTTTGTGCTGCTCCCATTCCTTGCCCTTGTGTTTGAACTTGATCAGCTCCTGAGCAAGTGGGCCTGAACCACTTTTCCTGTCGATTATTGTGCTCCATATCAAAGGAAAAACAATGGAATTTTTGCAGGAGGGCACAGTGTGACCTCAGCTGCCAGACAACCCCAAAACCCCTGGAATAACTCCGCGTGTTCCCAGCCCTCCATCCCGCTGCTTCCAGCACGTTTTCCTTGAGCACCTTTTACAGCTCGTTCCGCACATCAACAATGTGCAATTAAACCCTCCTGGGCTCCCACAAAAATGCTTTCAGGAACCTCTGGGGTCCAGATGTGGAATGTTTTGTGCCGCCACGGCTGGGAAAGAGGAACAAACCCAGCGGTTCAGGAGGTCCCTGTGACAGTCACCACATGGCCCGCGGGCCAATATCGCTGCAGCTGGGCCGTAAACGGATCAATGTGGCAGCACGGGGGCCGGGGCGCTGGGATTTGGAAAGAGTCAGGAGCGTGTTTGGATTGTTGCATAATCCCTGGCCTGCTTTGCAAATGGATCTGGGAATATCTGGCTCGGGGGAAAGGCGACGTGTCAGAATTCCGCCGAGCGCGTGGCGCCTCCGGCCTCCTTTGTCCCCGTTCAGGGCCAGAGGCTCCTCGTGCCTGAAAACCAAATGAAACCCCAGGTGGAACCTGTGTTTGCTCCTAGGCACAGCAGCAGAGGAACCTGGACAACATCGTGTCCCAGCAGCCCAGGATTGGCGGGGGAAAGAAATCCAAGAAGGAGTTCAGCGCCAGCTCCGAGCTGGAGGTGAAGAACACCAGCCCCATGTCGGAGCAGGATTCGGGGATCCTGGATGTGGAGGATGAGGACGAGGAGGAAGAGGTAAACACCAAACTGGGTGGTGTGGGGTGCCTGTGGTGTCTCAAGGGGTTTGCTCCTTGCTCATGGGGGAGTCCTGAAGGTGCAGAAGAGGCTGGAGAACGTGGGATGTGTCTCCAAATTTGGTTATTTTGTGGTTTTCTCCCTATTCCCATTACTGCGCTCAGTGGAGAGGCCAAGGATTGGGAACTGCCCATCCCAGTCTGTCCCAGCACCTTGCTGCTGCTGGAGAACATCCATCCCTCAGGGAAACATTGCTCCATAACCTGATTTTTGGCCTTTTCCTTTCTCCTGGTTTGTCTTCAGATAAGGTGTTGTGTCAGGATGGGAGGTGGAAATTTAAATTCCTTCATGTGCTCCCTTCTTCGCTTCCTGCTGCAGCTTCCTGGCACCTGACAGAGGGTTTTGGGAACCACATAACCTGGGGGTGGTGTTGGTTTTTCCTTCCTCCCAGTGCTGGTTCACCTGGGATTTGGGATGTTTCCCATGGAGTACAGCCCCATGTCTCAGGAAAGGCAGCTGCAGTGCAGGACCTGGGGGGTTGAGCCTTTGGATGTGTCCATCGTGCCGTGGGATGCAGCCGTTTCCTGGAGCTTTTGGGAAGTTCTGTCTGCCCCTCTGGATGGTTCTTCTCACTTGTTGAAGCCTCTTTTGTCAGGAAAATGATCTTTTCAGCTGCAGCCACTCCCTGGGCTGGGAGGTGTTTGTCACCCTGACCGTAACAGCCCCTGAGCAGCCAGGGAGGGGACCAAGGACGAGCTGGGAATTTGAAGTTGGGTTGTTCAAGTGGTTCTGGGCTTTCTGTTTTCCCTCTGCAAATCCATTCCCTCCTTTCCGTGGCTGCTGTGCATCCAGAGCAGAGCGAGGTCACACCTTCCTCCATGGGGATGGAATTGTGGGCTCAGCCCAGACCCTTCCTGGGGCCTGCTCTGGGACCCTCTGGAGGGGCTCCACATTCCCACAGCAGCATGGAATGAGGCCCCGGAGCTGCTGCAGGGCTGGAGGCAGGCTGGCAGAGCTGGGAATGTTCCCCTGGAGAAGGGAAGGCTCCAGGCAGAGCTCAGAGCCCCTGGCAGGGCCTGCAGGGGCTCCAGGAGAGCTGGAGAGGGACTGGGGACAAGGCCTGCAGGGACAGGAGCCAGGGAATGGCTCCCACTGGGAAAGGGGAGATTGGGCTGGGATCTTGGCAAGGAATTCCTGCCTGGGCTGGAATTCCCAGATTTGCTGGGGCTGCCCCTGGATCCCTGGCAGTGTCCCAGGCCAGGTTGGACACTGGGGCTTGGAGCAGCCTGGGACAGGGGGAGGTGTCCCTGCCCATGGATGGGATGGGATTTAAGGTCCTTTCCCACCCAACCCATTCCATGTTTCCATGGTTCTGGCCTGTCCCAGACAGGTGATTCCCATCTCTGGGTGTGGTGGCCCTTTGGTGACCTCACAGGAGGTGGCCCTGCAGTGGGGGATGGGCAGGAGGGGCTGTCCCCATCCCAGTCCCTGTCCCAGGGTGGGCAGTGGCCACTGTCCATGGTGATGAACAGTGGGGGAGGAGGGGCAGCAGCCATGGGACCCCTGGGTGCACCTGGCCAGGTGTCCTGGAGGAGATGCCATGGGGGAGATCCCATGGAGGAGATGCCATGGGGGAGATCCCATGGAGGAGATGCCATGGGGGAGATTCCATGGGGGAGATCCCATGGAGGAGATCCCATGGAGCAAATCCCATGGGGAATATCCCATAGAGGAGGTCCCATGGAGGAAATCCCATGGGGGAAATCCCAGGGGGAATATCCCATGGAGGAGATGCCATGGAGAAGCCCCCATGGAGGAGATGCCATGGCGAGATGCCATGGAGGAGATCCCTTGGAGAAGATCCCTTGGAGGAGATCCCATGGAGGAGATTTCATGGAGGAGATGCCGTGGAGGAGATCCCATGGAGGTGCCCCATATAGGAGATCCCATGTGGGAGATCCCTTGGAGGAGCCCCCATGAAGGAAATCCCAGGGGTAATATCCCATGGAGGAGAGAAAAGCGAGCAGTTTGTTCCTGATCAGCTTTGAGTTCCCTGTGTTCCTTCCTCATAGAATCAGGGAATCTCCTGGATGGAAGGGGGTCCACAGGGATCATCTATCCATCCATCCATCCACCCCTGTCCCTGCTCAGACCCCCAGAATCCCACCCTGGGCATCCCTGGAGCTCTGTCCCAACACTCCTGGAGCTCTGGCAGCCTCATGGCTGTGCCCATTCCCTGGGGAGCCTGGGCAGTGCCAGCACCTTCCTGGATGAGGAACCTTTCCCTAAAATCCAGCCTGGGCCTCCCCTGGAACAGCTCCAGGCATTCCCTGGGTGCTGTCCCTGTCCCTGGGTCACCAGAGTGAATCCTCCTGGGGATTTGTTCTTTTTGGAAAGAAAATTATTGATTTATTGGCCAAAAAAAAATCTCTCGAATGGAAATGGAGCCATTCCAATTTTGGAGTCCTTGGAGGGAGACCTGGAGGGGCCGGAGCATGCCCAGGGAAGGGATTGGAGCTGGGAAGGGAATGGAGAATCCCTGAGGGAGCTGGGCAGGGGCTGGAGAATCCCTGAGGGAGCTGGGAAAGGGCTGGAGAGTCCCTGAGGGAGCCGGGCAGGGGCTGCAGAATCCCTGAGGGAGCCGGGCAGGGGCTGCAGAGTCCCTGAGGGAGCTGGGAAAGGGCTGGAGAGTCCCTGAGGGAGCCGGGCAGGGGCTGCAGAATCCCTGAGGGAGCCGGGCAGGGGCTGCAGAGTCCCTGAGGGAGCCGGGCAGGGGCTGCAGAGTCCCTGAGGGAGCCGGGCAGGGGCTGCAGAGTCCCTGAGGGAGCCGGGCAGGGGCTCAGCCTGGAGCAAAGGAGGCTCAGGGGGGACTCTGAGCTCTGCCTGGAGCTTTCCCTTCTCCAGGTGAACATTCCCAGCTCTCCCAACCTGGCCTCAGCTCCCTGATGTCTCCTGGGCTCTCTCCAGCAGCTCCAGATCCTTTTCCTGAGGACCCCAAAGCTGGATTGGAGCAGAGCCATGGCTGGGGGCAGCAGTGGAGTTTTAGGGACAATTCCTGGAATGTTTGTGTCACCTGCAGTCCCCCCCTGCTTCGTGCCTTGTCCTGGAGTGGAGCCCAGTGGGTTCTGGGTCCTGTCCTGTGTCCTGTGCCCCAGCTCATCCATGGGTTCCCATCAATGGGACTCTGGGATCCCCGGATTTGGCTCCTCTGGAATTCCTGGTGTTCCAGTCTGGAGGGTTTTCACCCTCACTGAGGGACAGAACCTGTGCTCGTGTCCCGCATTTACCCCAAAACCCACCAAGGGTCCAAGGTCCAAACCCTCAGATCCCAAATTAACCCTCATATCCCAAATTAACCCTTGCATCCCAAATTAACCCTTGTATCCCAAATTAACCCTTATATTCCAAATTAACCCTCATATCCCAAATTAACCCTTGCATCCCAAATTAACCCTTCTATCCCAAATTAACCCTCCTACCCCACATTAACCCTTATATCCCAAATTAACCTTCATATCCCAAATTAACCCTCCTATCCCAAATCAACCCTCATATCCCAAATCAACCCTTCTATCCCAAATTAACTCTCCTATCATAAAATAACCTTCATATCTGAATTAACCCTCCTATCCCAAAATAACCTTCATATCCCAAATTATCCAAACCCATAGCAAAGCTTCCCTAAACTCTGAGCCATCCCTGTGCTGGTGGCAGCCAGGGCTGCAGGTTTCCATGGAAAATTGGCCTTGCAGGAGTTAAATGAGCTGCAGGATTGTTTAACCCCACTTGCAGGAGGGATTTGGGTGTTTCCAGAGCCCTGCCCCACTCCCAGCTCTGGGAACGTGCCTGCTGCAGGATTTGGGAATGAGATTGGGAGGTTGATGTTGTGCGGACTGGGAAATTTTGGGATAAGATGAATAAATCCTTTGTTCTGGAAATCAAGAGGGATAAAAACCAGGATTGGGCTGGAGGGGGTGTCAGGGGAGCCATCAGTCCTGGCCTGGGGCAGCCCAGGCTCCCATGGCATCGGCACGTCCCAAAAATCAGGGATTTATGGATTGTTGGGAGCGCTGGCAGTGCAGCTCTGGCGCAGGAAATGCAGGCACTTCTTCAGTGCTAAATTCAGGGAATTTTAATTTCTGTCTGAATGTTGAAATAGCAGATAAACGCCTGAATTTGTCAATGTGAGACAGGGTCATTGTGTGATGGATGTGTTAATCCAGGCAGAGGGAGAATTCCATGGAATCATGGAATGACTTGGGATGGAAGGGACCTGAAAAATCATCAATTCCACCCCTGCTGTGGGCAGGGACAGCTCCCACTGTCCCAGGTGGGTCCAACCTGGCCTTGGGCACTGCCAGGGATCCAGGGGCAGCCCCAGCAAATCTGGGAATTCCAGCCCAGCCCCTGCCCACCCTCCCAGCCAGGAACTCCTTCCCAGGAAGAAATTCCCATGAAGGAATTCTTTCACTCCGGTTCCACCTCAGAGAGGAGTTTATCCCACCAAATCCCATCCCACTGCAGCCCTGCCATGGCCAGGGACATTTCCACCATCCCAGGCTGCTCCAAAAGCAGCTCCAGAGGCAGGAGCTGGAGGTGCAGATGTGGGAATCCCATCCTGGATCACCTCAGAGTCCCCCCATTAGGATCCCTCCCATCCCAAACTAATTTAGGATCCTGGGATCTCCCATTTCAGGTCCAGCCAGGACTGATTTCCCTCTCACCCTGCGATCCTTTACCAGCTCCATTTCCCCCTCACAGAGGAGTTTATCCCACAAAATCCTGAGGGTGCAGATGCGGGAATCCCATCCTGGATCAATTCAGGATGGGCATTAATGTCCCTCTCATCCCAAACCACTCTGGGGTCCTGGGATCCCCCATTTCAGCTCCAGCCAGGACTGATTTCCCTCTCACCCTCCATTTCCACCTCACAGAGGAGTTTATCCCACAAAATCCTGAGGGTGCAGGTGTGGGAATCCCATCCTGCAGCACTGGGATCACCCCAGGATGGCCATTAAGGGATCCCAAACCATCCCAAACCACTCTGGGGTCTTTGGATCCCCCATTTCAGCTCCAGCCAGGACTGATTTCCCTCTCACCCTCCATTTCCCCCTCACAGAGGAGTTTATCCCAATCCCAGTTTTCCCTCCCCATCCCTCCTGAGGAGCCTCCAGGATGCTCCCTGAGCCCCCAGCTCCCCCCAGCCTCACTGAAACCCCAAACCCACCCCATTTCCAGGGCTGTCCATGGCCCTTCCATCCCTGCCCCTTTTCCCACCCCTTTTCCTGGGATTTGGGGTGCTGGAGCTTCCAGCCCCCAAGGAGAGCCAAGGGAACATCCCCAAAGGACACAAAATGCAAATTCCCCCTCCGATCCCACCCAGCCTCTTCCCCAGGGGAAAAACCGGGAAAAATCAAACCCAAGTGGGGCTTTCAAGCAAACCCAATGTGAAATCCCAAGAATGAGTTGGGTTTTTTTGCCTGGTTTTTGCCTTTTTTCCCGCTTTTTGTTGCGTGTGTGGTGCCAGCATCCCTTGGATTCCGTGCCTGGAATGAGTCCCAGCGTTCCGTGGGATTTCAGCGGAGCAAAACCAACATTAAAGGGCATTTTCCTGCTTCCAAGCCCCTGAAAAATCAGAATATTTGGGGAGATCCCAGGAATTAAATGGAATTTTTCCAGAACTGGGATCCTGGCTTTGCCTTGGACCCTCTGGTGTTGGAGCTGCTCTCACATAGAAATGATATTTTGGTGTGATAAACTTATTTAAATGGGATTTTTTTAGAGTCAAATTCAACTAAAACTGATTTTTTTTAGAGAGGAATTTATTTATATTTGAATTTTTTTCTGAGTTACATTCACCTGAAAGTGTTGTTTTAGAGTGGAATTTAGTTCTATTTGAATTTTTTAGGGTTATATTCACTTAAAAGTGATTTTTTTAGAGTGGAATTTATTTAAATTTGAATTTTTTAGAGTTGCACCCCCCTAGAAGTATTTTTTTGAAGTTACGCTGATTTAGATGTGATTTTTTTTATGATTTCTTTTGCCTAAATATATTTCTTAGAGTGGAATTTATTTATATATAAATTTTTTAGAGTACTCACCTAGAAAGGATTTTTTGGAGTGGAATTTATTTAAATTTGAATTTTTTAGAGTTGCACGTCTGTAGAAGTATTGTTTTGGAGTTACACTTATATAGATGGGATTTTTTTATAGCTTCATTTGCCTAAATTGATTTTTTTGGAGTGGAATTTATTTATATTTTAATTTTTAGAGTTATCTTCACCTAAAAGTGATTTTTAGAGAGGAATTTTGTTCTATTTGAAATTTTTAGAACTAAACTCACCTAAAAGTGATTTTTTAAAAATTACACTTATATAGATGGGATTTTTTTTATAGTTTAATTTGCCTAAATGCGATTTTTGAGAGTGGAATTTCTTTATATTTTAATTTTTTAGAATTGTCCTCAGCTAAAAGTGATTTTTTTGAGTGACACATTTAATATTAGCATTTTTAAAATCAGATTTTTTTTAGTTACATTGATCTAGATGTGATTCTTTTACAATTTCATTCACCTAAATTTGATTTCTTAGAGTGGCATTAATTTAGATGAGATTTTTAGAGCTGAACTCGCCTAAATGTGATTTTTAAAGTGGAATTTATTTAAATTGAAATTTTTTAGATGTACACTCACCTAAAAGTGATTTTTTTGGAGTTACACTGATTTAGATGTGATTTTTTTTAGTGTTTCATTTTCCTAAATGTGATTTTTTTTTTAGCATGGGATTTATTTAAATTTGTATTTTTTAGAGTTGCACTCAACTAAAATTGGCATTTTGGAGTGACACCAATTTTCCATAATTCTTGATAAAATATTTTGATAAATTATATTTTTACATAAATTATGACAAAACAAATATGATTTATGTGATTTTTTTATAGTTTCATTTACCCAAATGCGATTTTTTTAGAGTGACTTTCATTTAAATTTGATTTTTTTGGGGAAGATTTCACTTCTCCCCATGTGATATTTTACTCTTTCACTTGCCCATATTTAAATTGTTTTCCAGTTATCCTTATTTACCCATGGAATTTTCATGAGCCACACTCACCTGGGTGGGAATTTTTGGACTGGCGCTCATTTAAATTTAATTTCTTTAGAGCTACACTCCCCTAAATGTGATTTTTTTGGAGTGACTTTCATTTATATTTTTGCTATTTTAGGATTTCAGTTGTCTCTCTGTGATGTTTTAGAGTTCCGCTTACCCATATTTAAATTTTATTGCTGTTCTACTTATTTATAAATGAAATTTTTATGGCTTGCACTCACCTAGATGGGCTATTTTAGTGACACTTACTTAAATGTGATCTTTTTAATATTTTCATTCACATAAATGTGATTTTTTTTGGAGAGACAAACTTATTTAAATGTGATTTTTTTAGGATTTCAGTTATCTGTCTGTGATATTTTAGAGTTCCATGTACTCATATTTAAATTTTTTGCAGTTCTACTCATCTAGATGGGATTTTTTACTGACTCTTATTTAAATTTGATTTTTTTTATAGTTTCATCCACTTAATGTGATTTTTTGGAGCGACAAACTTATTTAAATGTGATTTATTTTTAGGATTTCAGTTGTCTGTCTGTGATATTTTAGAGTTCCACTTACCCATATTTAAATTTTTTGCTGTTCTACTTATTTATAAATGAAATTTTTATGACTTGCACTTAGATGGGATTTTTTAGAGTGATACTTATTTAAATTTGATTTCTTCATAGTTTCAGTCAACTAAATTTGATTATTTTGAGCAACAAACTTATTTAAATGTAATTTTTTTTTAGGATTTCGGTTGTCTGTCTGTGATATTTTAGAGTTCCACTTACCCATATTTAAATTTTTTGCAGTTCTACTTATTTATAAATGAAATTTTTATGGCTTGTACACACATAGATGGAATTTTTTAGGGACACTTAGTGAAATTTGATTTTTTTTATAGTTTCATTCACCTAAATATAATTTTTTTGAGCGATAAACTTATTTAAATGTGATTTTTTTTCGGATTTCACTTGTCCGTCTGTGATATTTTACTGCTCCACTTACCCATCATTAAATTTCTTGCAGTTTTTGGTGGATTTTTGGTGAGTTTCCCACGTTTTTCATGGATTTCCTCCCTGTTTCAGGTGCCTGGAGCCCAGGATTTGGTGGATTTCTCCCCGGTCTATCGATGCCTCCACATCTACTCTGTCCTGGTGAGTGAACCTGGCTTTTCCTGCTTTGGGGAATTCCATGGATCCGCCCCTCCCTCCTTTATCCTGGGATGTCCATCCCTGAGGGAGGAAAAAAATCCAGATATGGACGGGTTTGGGGAAAATCTATGAAATTCCTTCCTGCATGGCACAGAAATGCAAAGGGAATTTCCTCCTGCTGTCCCAAATGCGGAATTTTTCACGTGTCTGTATTTCTCGGTTGCTGGGTTTTCCTCCAAGAATTCCTCTTTGGATGCAGGAATTCCGTTATTCCATGGGAATGGACAAATTTTGGGCAGGAACTGGTTGGATTCTGACATTGTTTTCTCCAAGAATTCCTCTTTGGATGCAGGAATTCCGTTATTCCTTAGAAATGGAGGAATTGCTTCCTCCGAGAATTCTTTGGATTCATTCACTTCATTATTCCATTGAAAGAGGAGAAATTTGGGCAGGAACTGGTTGGATTCTGACCTTGTTTTCTCCAAGAATTCTCCTTTGGAGGCAGGAATTTGGTTATTCCATGGAAATGGAGGAGTTTTGGGCAGGGATTGGTTGGATTCTGACGCTGTTTGCTCGAAGGAAAAATGAATTATTCTGCAGGAATGGGAGAAATTTGGGCAGGAATTGGTTGGGTTCTGATGCTGTTTTCTCCAAGAATTTCTCTTTGGATCCAGTAATTCCATTATTCCTTGAAAATGGAGGAATTTTTGGGAGGAATTGGTTGCTCCAAGAATTCTTTGGATACATTAACTTCATTATTCCGTTGAAATGGGAGAGTTCGGGGAGAAATTGGTTGGATTCTGATTTCCTCCAAGATTTCTTCTTTGGAATCAGTAATTTTGTTATTCTGTAGGAATTGGAGAATTTTGGAATTGGTTGGGTTCTGATGTGTTTGCTCCAACAATACTTTTTTTAGATGCAGTAATTTCAATATTCCATGGAAATGGAAGAGATTTAGGGCAGGAATTGATTGGGGTCTCTGATTCCATTATCTCTGAGAACTTTTTGGATTCCTCAACTTCATTATTCCATTGAAATGGGAGAGTTTGGGGAAGGATTGGTTGGATTCTGACATTGTTTGCTCCAAGAGTTCCTCTTTGAATCAGTAATTCCATTATTCCTTGGAAATGGAGGAGTTTTGGGGAGGAATTGTTTGCTCCAAGAATTCTCTGGATACATTAACTTCATTATTCCATTAAAATAAGAGAAATTTGGGCAGGAATTGGTTGGATTCTGACCTTGTTTTCTCCAAGAATTCCTCTTTGGATCCAATAATTCCATTATTCCTTGGAAATGGAGGAGTTTTGGGGAGGAATTGGTTGAAATCTGATGCTGTTTGCTCCAAGGAAAATGAATTATTCTGTAGGAATGGGAGAATTTTGGGCAGGAATTGGTTGGATTCTGACATTGTTTTCTCCAAGAATTCCTCTTTGGATACATTAATTTCATTTTTCATTGAAAATGGGAGAGTTTGGGGCTGGAATTGGTTGGATTCTGATACCATTTTCTCCAAGAATTCTTTGGATCCATTAACTTCATTATTCTATTGAAATGGGAGAATTTTGGGAAGGAATTGGTTGGATTCTGATACCACTTTCTCCATGAATTCTTTGGATCCATTAACTTCGTTATTTCCTGGAAATGGGAGAGTTTTAGGGAAGAATTGGTTGGATTCTGATGCTGTTTCCTCCAAGAATTCCTCTTTGGATGCAGTAGTTTTGTTATTCTGTGGGGATGGGAGAATTTTGGGCAGGAATTGGTTGGATTCTCTGGTACCATTTTCTCCGAGGATTCTTTGCATTCAGTGACTTTGTTATTCCGTACAAATGGAGCAGTTCTGGGGGAGAAATTGCTTGGATTCTGATGCTGTTTTCTCTAGGAATACCTTTTTTGGATGCAGCAGTTTTGTTAATCCCGGAAAAATGGAAGAGTTTTGGACAGGAATTGGTCAGATTCCGATGCTGTTTTCTCCAAGAATTCATCTTTAGCCACAGTAATTTCACGATTCCATGGAAAAGGAGGAGTTTTGGGCAGGAATTCCTCTGAAATGGATCATTTGCTGCACCTTGGAGACCTTCCCTGCCCTGCCAGCTCTGTCTGACAGGAGCAGCTTTGCTGCCATCCCCAATCCACCCCTTGCCTGGATCACTCTGGGATTCCTGAGGGAAAAATTCCCACAGATTGTGCCAGGAGTTCGTTTTTTGACTGAAAATGGTTCCTTGGAGCCATCCCAGAGAGCTCCTGTTCCCACAGGCTGGCTCCTGGGAATTCTGAGCACATTGATCTTTTAAAATATTAATTTATGAGGAAGGGAGATAAGGAACATTTGGAGCTCATCCTCCAGCTTTGAATTGGGAAGTTTTGGGATGCTTCCAGCAGCATCCAAGCCTTAATATCCTGATCCAAGGAACCTGTGGAGCCTCATCCCTTTTTAGGGACATTTGGAGTTCATCCTCCAGCTCTGAATTTCGAGGATGTTTCCAGGATCATCCGAGCCCTGAATCTGCCATTCCAAGGAACTTGTGGAGTCCCATCTCTTTTCCAGGGCCTTGGGAGCTCACCCTCCAAATTTTAATTCTGGGGATGCATCCGAGCCTTGAATTTCCTGATCCACAGAATCTGTGGAGCCTCATCACTTTTTAGGGACGTTTGGAGCTGTCCCTCCAACTTTCCGTTTTAGGGATGCTTCCAGGAGTATCCAAGCCCTGAATCTGCCATTCCAAGGAACTTGTGGAGTCTCTCCCCTTTTCCTGGGCCTTTGGAGCTCGCCCTCCAACTCTGAATTTCAGGGTTGCATCCAAACCTTCAGTGTGCCATTCCAAGGAACTTGTGGAGTCCCATCTCTTTTCTGGGGCCTTGGGAGCTCACCCTCCAAATTTTAATTCTGGGGATGCATCTGAGCCTTGAATTTCTTGATCCAAGGAACCTGTTGAGCTCTCCCTCCAACTTCCCATTTTAGGGGTGCTTCCAGGACCATCCGAGCCCTGAATCTGCCATTCCAGGGAACCTGCATCCCTTTTCCAGGGCCGTTGGAGCCCAGGAGCCTTCGTGGGGCTCTTCCCCTGTGGTTGAGCAACCCAAATCCCAGGCAGGAGATGAAAAGAACTCTGTGCTGCCAGCTCTCCTCCCTTCCCAGCCTGGAGAGGGAATTGTTTCCCAGTTCCCGGCGTCCCCAGCGATCCACACGGGTTTGCTGAAGGAAAGGAACTGTCAGAAGCCCCGTTCCTATAAAACATCTTTTTGTGCCCCTCATCTGTTCATAATTAGGTCATTTGGCCACGTTGCCCTGAGATTTTCTTGGAATGAGAAGTTCCCCTCCCCAAAATGTGTGGCTGTGTTTATCTTGGAGGAAAATCCCAGCGCTCCAGGCGGAGATGGGAGCTGGAGTAGGAGTTTGTTAATTGGGAATTAGGAGGGAGCTGAAAGGCTTAAAGTGCCACTTTGTTTGGGGAAACTTCAGGGAGAAACAGGGATCATGGAGACAGGATTGGGAATCCCATTGGAGGGGCTGCCAGGCCTTGGTTTGACTCGAGGGTGTGAGTTTGATATGGATTTGATAGGATTTAATATGAGTTTAGTATGGGTTTATTATGTACAAATAATTTGGATTTAATATGGACTAAATTTGGATTTAATACAGATTTAATTTGGATTCATTATGGATTTAATTTGAATTCATTATGGATTTGCTGGTGTGATTAATCCACAAAGGTATTCTGAGAAGGGTCAGTAGCTTCTGCTGGTGGCTGGTGCAGTTTTGAACATTCCAAATGGTTGCATTCCATGGATTTCAAGGCCAAGACATGGAATTGCTTTGCTTCACATAACAGAAATGGGTTTGTCTCTGCATTGGGGATTTTTGTTTTTGTTCTAATCAGAAAAAGGGATTGATCCTCAGAAATGTGTCGGGGGAAGCAGCAGATCCATGGGATGGATCTTTGGTGGGATTGTCTCCTTCTGGAGGTGGGAATGGTGCTGGGGACTGGGTGTCCCTACAAGGGACAGGGGGAACATGGGATGGGAGGAGAGGGAGCAGCCAGGGGAGGTTTAGGTCGGGTATTGGGAAAATTCCTTTGTGGAAAGGGTTTTCCAGCAGTCCTGATCCCTGCAGGGACGTGGCCCTTGTGATGCCTTGGGAAGGCTGCCCTAGGACAGAGACCAGGCAGAGTTACAGAATAAAGCAGGGATTTATTCAAAGGATCTTCTCCATGGATCCACCTTGGGCAGCACAAGAGCCCAGCCAGGGCTGCACCCAAGATGGACCAAAATGGTCACAAAATGGACCCAAGATGGACCAAAATGGCCCCAAAATGCACAAGCGCTCACAGGGTCTCTCCCTTGGATCAGTTCTGCTCCATTTGCACCTTGCAGTTCATTGTCCCATTCCAGCTTTAGCCCATGCAGTCCCACCCTGCTGGTTTTTCTCTCTTCAACCCACATTTATGCTCTTGGGGCTGAGATTTGGGTCATTTGTCCTTGGTGCCCAGCTGGAGCAGGAATTGTTTTGTCTCCCTGCTCTGTGCACAGAGCTCACCATCCCATAATGTGAACCCAGACCCTCACACTAAAACAGCACAGAATCTGAAAATATAAAAGCTCAAACCTGAGGCATCACTTGGGGACACAGGACAGGGCTGGGGCTGGTTGGATTCAATCCCAGAGGATTTTTCCAACCTCAGGGATTCCATGGAGAGATTCAAGCAGGGCAGGGGTCCAGTGCCAGCAGCTCCATCCCCCCACCCTGAGCTGGGACCAAACCTACTCCCACTCCTGTCCCTGCTCCTATTCCTGTCCCTGCTCCCACTCCTGTTCCTGCTCCCACTCCTGTCCCTGCTCCCATTCCTATCCCTGCTCCCATTCCTATCCCTGCTCCTGCTCCTGTTCCTGCTCCCACTCCTGTTCCTGCTCCCACTCCTGTTCCTGCTCCCACTCCTGTTCCTGCTCCCATTCCTGTTCCTGCTCCCACTCCTATCCCTGCTCCCATTCCTATCCCTGCTCCTGCTCCTGTTCCTGCTCCCGCTCCTGTTCCTGCTCCCACTCCTGTCCCTGCTCCCATTCCTGTTCCTGCTCCCGCTCCTGTCCCTGCTCCCATTCCTGTTCCTGCTCCCATTCCTATCCCTGCTCCTGCTCCTGTCCCTGCTCCCATTCCTGTCCCTGCTCCCGCTCCTGTTCCTGCTCCTATTCCTATCCCTGCTCCTGCTCCTGTCCCTGCTCCCATTCCTGTTCCTGCTCCCACTCCTGTCCCTGCTCCCATTCCTATCCCTGCTCCCACTCCTGTTCCTGCTCCTATTCCTGTTCCTGCTCCCATTCCTATCCCTGCTCCTGCTCCTGTCCCTGCTCCTATTCCTGTCCCTGCTCCCATTCCTATCCCTGCTCCTGCTCCTGTCCCTGCTCCTATTCCTGTCCCTGCTCCCATTCCTATCCCTGCTCCCACTCCTGTCCCTGCTCCCACTCCTATCCCTGCTCCTACTCCTATCCCTGCTCCCGCTCCTGTTCCTTCTCCCACTCCTGTCCCTGCTCCCATTCCTATCCCTGCTCCCATTCCTATCCCTGCTCCCATTCCTATCCCTGCTCCCACTCCTGCCTCTGCTCCTATTCCTGTCTCTGCTCCCACTCCTGTCCCTGCTCCCACTCCTGTTCCTGCTCCCATTCCTATCCCTGCTCCCATTCCTGTCCCTGCTCCCACTCCTATCCCTGCTCCTATTCCTGTCTCTGCTCCCATTCCTATCCCTGCTCCCATTCCTCCTGTTCATTCCCAGCCCAGCCCCTACAAACAGGAACGAGAACTAACAACGAGCAGAAATCAGAGCTCAGCTCTAGGGAAGATGGTTTAGGGAGCCAGGAGCAGGAGAAGAAACCCCCTAAGCAGCAAATTGCCCTTTTGCTGACCTGAGCCTGAATCCTGGCCTGGCTTTCTAGGCCCAGCTCGGGTGGAGCAATGTCAGAGATCCTGCACAGCATCGAGGGAACGGCCCCGGCAGCGTCAGACGGAAGGATCATAATGTAATAGTTCCCCAAAACTCCCAATATTTGTCATTTACAATGGCGTTATCTCAGAGCTTGGCCTGCAGTTAAAAAGGCCCACGTTGAATAAACATTGAGATATTTATTATTTTTAGTGAAATCGACCTTCCAGTCACCTCGGTTTTATGGCTGCGCTGCTTATAAATTCCCAAAGGATTATTTGCAAACTCCTGCTCCTATCTGGCAGCCTTATCAGCAGGGCAGGAGTTCACATATTGTACCGGGGGGTCAGCCCGCGGTCATGGGCTTCCAGAGGGGGCCAGGCACCTGTAAATCCTGCAAATCCTTCCCTCGGCAACCAAGGCGAAGGACAACATCCAACAGGCACGGAGACTTTTCCAGGAAACGCTGAACTTTGGCAGGAAGGGCAGAGCAGGGGGAAAGAAAGTGAAGGAAGGTCAGGCGGGGGTTAATTGAGAGCTGGACCTTGGCGTGGTGGCGGCTGCGGGGCAGGACGGGCTCTCCTGGGATGTTTTATGGGATTGTTCATCCCAATTCCCTTCCTGGGGAGGAAGGGGCTGCCTCAGGGACAGATGAGCATGGGAAGGGTTTGGATTTCTGCAGGGCTGGGATAAAACATCCCAACTTCTTCAGGGTGCCTCCATGCCAAACCAGTCTGGGAATTTATGAATGATTTAAGGAGGGAGACTGGCAGAAAGTCCAGGATGGGAATTTCAGGGTCGGTTGGGCAAGGTCTGGCCTGGTTTGAGCTGATCCTGAGCCCTAAGCCCAGCCCAGGCTCTGTTCAGCCATTTCAGGCTCTCCTGGGATGTTTTATGGGATTGTTCATCCCAATTCCCTTCCTGGGGAGGAAGGGGCTGCCTCAGGGACAGATGAGCATGGGAAGGTTTGGATTTCTGCAGGTATCAAACAAATTATCCCAACATCTTTAGGGTGCCTCCATCCCAAACCAGTCTGGGAATCTGCGAATTATTTAAGGAGAGGGACTGGCAGCAAATCAAAGGATGGGAATTTTGGGGTCAGTTGGCTGAGGCCTGGCCTGGTTTGAGCTGATCCTGAGCCCTAAGCCCAGCCCAGGTTCTGTTCAGCCATTTCAGGCTCTCCTGGGATGTTTTATGGGATTGTTCATCCCAATTCCCTTCCTGGGGAGGAAGGGGCTGCCTGACGCTGTCCTGAGGGAGAGATGGGAGTGTGGATCTCTGCAGATATCAAACAGAACATCCCAAACTCTTCAGGGTGCCTCCATCCCAAAACAGTCTGGGAATCTGTGAACAATTTAAGGAGAGGGACTGGCAGAAAGTCTAAGATGGGAATTTCAGGATTAGTTGGCTGAGGCCTGGCCTGGTTTGAGCTGATCCTGAGCCCTAAGCCCAGCCCAGGCTCTGTTCAGCCATTTCAGGCTCTCCTGGGCTGTTTTATGGGATTGTTCATCCCAATTCCTTTCCTGGGCAGGAAGGCGCTGCCTGAGGGAGAGATGAGCATGGGAAGGGTTTGGATTTCTGCAGGGCTGAGATAAAACATCCCAACTTCTTTAGAGTGCTTCCTTCCCAAACCAGTCTGAGAATTTATGAATGATTTAAGGAGAGGGACTGGCAGAAAGTCTAAGATGGGAATTTCAGGATGAGTTGGCTGAGGTCTGGCCTGGTTTGCACTGATCCCAAGCCCAGCCCAGGCTCTGTTCAGCCATTTCAGGCTGTCCTGGGATGTTTTATGGGATTGTTCATCCCAATTCCCTTCCCGGGGAGGAAGGGGCTGCCTGAGGGAGAGATGGGAGTGGGGAGACTTTGGATCTCTGAGATCTGGGATAAAACATCCCAACATCTTTAGGGTGTCTCCATCCCAAACCAGTGAAAGGTTTAAGGAAAGGGACTCACAACAAATCCAGGGATTTTAGGATCAGTTGGCTGAGGCCTGGCCTGGTTTGAGCTGACCCTGAGCCCTAAGCCCAGCCCAGGCCGAGCTCAGCAGCCCTGGCCTATCTCAGCCCTTCACCTGCAGCCTGCGCTGGTGGCATCAGCTCCATCCCCTGCTGGCAGAGGAGCTGTGGAAAATGGCAATAAATAAAAAATTGTGACCTAAAGGACAGACCCAGAACGTGATTTCACCATGGAGGGGTCCATCTTTTATGTTGCCTCTGACCAAAGTCTGTGTAATGCTGGGGCTGCTTTGATCAATATCCAAAATAAAGGGGGAGAGGTGAGGCCTGGGCCAGCTGGTTTATCTGCAGGAGCATCTCAGCAGCTGCTGGGTGCCTTGGATTTCCAGGCCAAGACATGGGATGGCTTCGCTTTACACAACAGAAAATGAAAAGCAGTTTTTGTGTTTCATGTTTCCCCTCAGCTGCAGCGAGGCAGAAAGCAAAGAGTGAACCCAAAGCAGAAAAGAATGAAATAAAAATAAAAATAAAAATAAGCCAAAAAAAACTCAAGGCAGAGTGGGCTGCACTGAAGGTGCTCCCAAAAAGTTGTCAGGAGGCAGCTGAGGGTGATTTAAGTCCCTTAAACTCTTCCCTGAGCTGGGCTGGTGCCTGTTAGTGCTCATTTAGGCTCTGCCTCGGCGGGGTGGGTTTTTTTAGCTCGGTGCTAATTGCTTCCCAATTACTTTGAGGTTCTTCACATGTTCCTGAAGACACTGGGATTGACACTCCCAGCTCTTTGATCCCAGCTACAAAGGGGTCATTTTAGGGGAAAGAACAAGTGTCCAAAAACACAGGCAACAAGGCAGAAAGAAAAAGGGAGCGGATTCTGAGGTAAAAACAGCCTGAAAAGCTGGAGCTGCTGAAGGATTTCTGGAGAATCCAGAGCTGGATAATTTAGATAAATGGGAGCTGACAGGGATTTACTATAAATTTGTCCTATCTCAGCACTGACATTTTTATCTGTGCTGCCTCTCCCCCAACCCTCGAGCTGCTTTGATGCACAAAGTGCATTAAAAAGGTTAAAAAAAAAGTACAGTTAATAATAACCCCCCCTATTTTACTTCAGACAATCCATATAGGAATATCTTGTCAGGGTGGATAGTCTGTATCCTTTTGGAACAGCTCTCCTTGGGAATTTTAGGGAAGGACAAGTTTTGTGTCTCTTAGTGCCCAGCCAGCACAGCCTTGGGAGGAGAAACAAGGTTTTCTTTTGGGATTATCGCTGGAATCACAAGGTTTTGCTGGCAGGAGCTGCTCAGGGGTCCCTGGGCTCAAGGTGAACCTGTGGAATTCCCACCTGGGATGGCCACACGGAGCAGATTCCATTGGAAATGGGGGATCCTGTGGATCCTGCTTCTCCTGCCAGCTCTGCACTTCAATCACTTTAATTCCTCTCACAGGTGTGATGCTGCTGGTGCTGCCTGCCCCAATCCTCCTTTTCCTGCTTTTTTGGGATGGGGTTGGGCAGGGGGGCTCCCACTCCCTCCCCACCCTCTCAGGGGCTCAGCATCCCCACCAAAAATATTTGTGCTTTGCAGAGGGGGCAGAACAATTGAAGTTCTCCTTTCAAGGCAGGAGGGAGGCTCTGTAGGAACCACAACTCCAACAATGAGAGCCACCCAGCCCTGCCTTTCAGATGAAACCAAACCTTTTTTCTCTTTGTAGCACCACTTGTTCCTTTTATTCCACAGGGCTGCACAAACCCCACCATGGAAACTCTGTGGTTCTTCTCTTTTCAGAGCTCGGGCTTGTCGAGTTTTCCTCGGGAACTCAAAAACTTGATTTCTTGTTTTCTGTGGAAAGGAGCGGGGCGCGCAGTGGGGGAAAAAAAAACACCAAAAATTCCCTCTCTGGTGACTCCTTGTTCATCTCAGGCACTTTGCAGGCTGTCCCATGGCCCTGTCCTGGCATTTCTCAGCGTCTGCTGCCTGGGCTGGTGCCTGGTGCGGGGAGATAGCTGTAAACAGAGCTCTGAGATCATAGGGGAAGGCTGGGGGGAGCCACTTTGTGCACGGCATTGATAAGGCCACAGGAAAAGCCATTAGAGCGGGCCGGTGTCAGTGACCTGTGATAACCACCCTGTCCTACGTGCTAATGGAGCCTGGCCCGAGCCTGGCCCTGGTGGCAGCACAGTGAACTTTGGGAATTGTCACAGAGCTCCCTTAACCCCCTGACCTCCTTTTCTTCCCCGGGAGAAAAGCTCTTGGCTGCCATCAAAGCGGTGGCGCAGAAATCACAGGGCTGGAAATATTCCCCTTGGAAAACAGACCTGGAAAAGGGAGGGAAAAATGCAAAAAAACCCACCCCGAGCCAGGGAGGTTTTCCTGCAATAGCCCCGATGCAGACTCCTCACCAGCTGAGGGGAGGGGGAGCAGCAGAGCTTTCCCAGGGCTGGGAATGTCCTGGGGGTCTGGATTTGGGGCTGGGAACATCCTGGGGGTTTGGATTTAGGTCCTGGGGGTTTCGATTTAGGGCTGGGAACATCCTGGGGGTTTGGATTTAGGGCTGGGAATGTCCTGGGGGTCTGGATTTAGGCCTGGGAATATCCTGGGAGTTTGGATTTAGGTCCTGGGGGTCTGGATTTAGGCCTGGGAACATCCTGGGGGTTTGGATTTAGGGCTGGGAATAAACTGGGAGTTTGGATTTAGGGCTGGGAATGTCCTGGGAGTTTGGATTTAGGTCCTGGGGGTCTGGATTTAGGGCTGGGAATATCCTGGGAGTTTGGATTTAGGTCCTGGGGGTCTGGATTTAGGGCTGGGAATATCCTGGGGGTCTGGATTTGGGTCCTGGAGGTTTGGATTTAGGGCTGGGAACATCCTGGGGGTCTGGATTTAGGGCTGGGAATATCCTGGGAGTTTGGATTTAGGTCCTGGGGGTTTGGATTTAGGGCTGGGAGTATCCTGGGAGTTTGGATTTAGGTCCTGGGGGTTTCGATTTAGGGCTGGGAATATCCTGGGAGTTTGGATTTAGGTCCTGGGGGTTTGGATTTAGGGCTGGGAACATCCTGGGAGTTTGGATTTAGGGCTGGTTTCATCCCCTCAATCCCATCCCTCTCTCAGTGACCAGCTCTGATTGCTCCCAGTGGGGGAAATTCATGGAATCTGTTTGGTGGTTTGTGGGATCACTCCCAGGGGAGGGGTCGGGGGGGGTTCTGGTCTGACCTCCTGGAATGAGGGATAGGGGGGATCTTGGCAAGGAATTCCTGGCTGGGAGGGTGGGCAGGGGCTGGGCTGGAATTCCCAGATTTGCTGGGGCTGCCCTGGGAGTGTCCAAGGCCAGGTTGGACACTGGGGCTTGGATCCACCTGGGACAGTGGGAGGTGTCCCTGCCATGGATGGGGCTGGATGAGCTGTCAGGTCCCTTCCCACCCAAACCATTCCATGATTCCATGGAAGCAGCCCTGAGCTCAGCCCAGGCTGTTGAGGGCTTTATCCCAGCTTGTGCTGAAAACCTCCAAGAGTCCAGAACCTCTCTGAGAACTTTCCCTGCCCTGTGCTGGCACTGCTGGGGCACCTCCAGTGCTGGGGCAGCTCTGGAGAGCCCTGGAGAGGCTGGAGCGTGGCCAGGGCAGGAACAGAGCTGGGAAAGGGCTGGAGAATCCCTGAGGGAGCTGGGAAAGGGCTGGAGAATCCCTGAGGGAGCTGGGAAAGGGCTGGAGAATCCCTGAGGGAGCCGGGCAGGGGCTGCAGAGTCCCTGAGGGAGCCGGGCAGGGGCTGCAGAGTCCCTGAGGGAGCCGGGCAGGGGCTGCAGAGTCCCTGAGGGAGCCGGGCAGGGGCTCAGCCTGGAGCAAAGGAGGCTCAGGGGGCCCTTGTGGCTCTGCACAGCTCCTGCCAGGAGGGCACAGCCGGGGGGATTTGGGATCTTATCCCAGGGAACAGGGACAGGAGCAGAGGGAACGGCCTCAGGGGAGCTCAGGGTGGGCACTGGGGACATTCCTTCATGAAAAGGCCTTGGAAGTGCCCATGGAGGTTTGGAGTGCCCATCCCTAAGGGGTTTCACAGCCCTGTGGATGTGGCATTTGGGGACAGGGGTCAGTGGTGGCCCTGGTGCTGTTGGGGATTATTCCCACCCAATGATCTCAAAGACCTTTTCCAGCCTTTTCCAATCATTCCATGATCCTGTGCCTTTTCCCCTCGGGCTGGGGTCACTGAGGAGCTCCTGGCAGTTGCTCTGTGGCTCCTCCGGGTCTCTGCCCCCAGAGTGGAGCTGGACATGTCCCAGGACAGGCCCTGCTGTAGCCCCCACTTGTCACCAGCTCCATTTGGGGTGACTCCCTGAACTCCTTGATCCCGACCCTCTGGAACTGACCACCCCAATAATTATTTATTTATCCAGCTCTGCCTCATCCATATTGGGACATTCACCTTTAGGTTCTGGAATATTGTGGAAAAGCACATTAAATCCTGGCTAAGGTCAGGGATTTTGCTTTTCCAGGATCCCCAAATCCAACACATTATTGGCATAACTCCTCCTTAAATATGTCCTGGTTCTCCCCACTCCCCTTCTCCTCCATTCTCCTGGAATTCTGTCCCAGGAGGACTCAGCTCAGGGGCTCAAAGTTCTGGAATTCCTCCCATCATTTTTCAGCCTTTACTGCACCATTCACCTTTCCCCACTCATTTCCAAGGTCTTTTTGAAGGAATTTCAGCCACTCTGGAGCTGCTGGATGCAGGGAGCTCCAAGGCCATAGGGATTTTGTTGGGAATGTTCACCTTGTTCAGGGTCCAGCTGAGCCACCCTGAATTCCAGCCCTGCTCCTCCAGTGTGCAGGCGTGGGAAGGCTCTTCCCAAGATTGGCTGTTTCCGGGCTTTGGGGCTCAGGAGGGTCCCAGGAATGTTTGGAAAATGCCTCAGCTGCCCCAGAGGACTCTGTGGTGGTGTCCAGAAGGGAGATATCTCAAAAATAACAAGTGATAGGGGCGGAAGTGAAGTGATCTGGTAGGAATTTCCCTGGAGAACGTTGGTGTTCTAAGGTAAAACTCGGTTTAGCTCGAAGGGAAATGGTGAATTCCCACTCTTTTCTCATCCTCTGGTTGTGGATTCAAACCATAATGGAATGGTTTGGGTTGGAAGGGACCTTAAATCCCATCTAATCCCAATGGCAGGGGCACCCAATTCAGACTGGAACAGCTCGTGGAAAAGTTGGTCCAAGTCTAAATTTGGTGAATTTGAAGTAAAATCAGGACTCTCTGAGCCTTTTCCATGTAAATTTTGAGGATCTCCAAGGCTGGAGGCTGCTCAGCCTCTCTGCTCCAGCATTTCACCACCCTCTGTGGAATTATCCCCCCCATTTCATTAATTTTAATTCCTCCTTCTGTATTTTGCCTCTTGCCTCCTTCTGTATTTTGCCTTTTGCCTCTTGCTGAGGGTTTCCAAGAGAATCCTGGGTCCATCTATTCTGGAATCCAGGACTGGATGTGCTTCCTCAGCCTTCTCCCTCCTCTCCTTGTCCAGCTGTCCCAGTCCTGCTGGACTGATGCTGAAATTCCACATTTAGGGCTCATTTTGGCTCCTAAAAATGAACCAAAGCCTCTCTCTGTGCCACTTCTTGGGGACATTTGAAGACCCAAATCCAACCCTGGTGAGCAGTTCCACTTTTTCCTGATTATCCCTAAAATTTGAGGTCTGGTGTTGGCTCCAGCTGTGGGAATCATGGAAAAATTGCAGGAATAGGAGATGGATGGAATGACAGGAATGGGACATGAATGGAATGACAGGAACAGGACGTGGATGGAATGGCAGGAGTAGGACATGGATGGAAAGAAAGCTTGGGAGGGTTCTGTCCCTCTGGGTGGGAAATGAGGATGTGTCAGGAACTCTGAGATTGCAAGGAGAGGCTTGGGATCATAAAATTATGGAATTGCTGAGGTTGGAAAAGCCCTCTGAGGTCACCCAGCCCTGCCAGGGCCACCTCTGTCCCATGTCCCCAAGTGCCACATCCACAGGGATGGGGGCTCCAGCCCTGCCAGGGCTGCACGTCCCTTTCTTTCCATGAGCAATTTCCCCAAATTTCCAACCTAAACCTCCCCCGGCCCAACTCGAGGCCATTTCCATTCTCCTGTTGTTCCCTGGGGGCAGATCCTGACCCTTCCCAGCTGTCCCCTCCTGCCAGGGACTTGTGCAGAGCCACGAGGTCCCCCCTGAACCTGTTTTCTCCAGGCTGAGCACTCCTGGAAGCTCCTTGGGCTCAGCTCAGCTGAGCACAGCCTATCCCTGAACCTCCATCCATAAATAAACCCCGGGGGATTCTCCTGTGCAGCCCAGAAACTCCAGACTTTATTTTATTTTTTGGGAGGGAGTTTTTGGGGGGCTCTGGAGCTGTAAATCCACACCAGCCCTGTTCCACCCCTTTCCAGCAGGGCTCAGAGCCCAGCTGCAGCCGCTCTTTTCCTGCTCTTTATGTTTCTCATCCTAAAGCCCTATAAGCACCGGGAGCTGGGAAATGATTCCCATCCTGTTTGCAATAAATCCCTGGTTTTATGAAGGGTCCCCAAGCCGGCTGGACACGAATTCTCCACGTGTTTACAAATATTTGCGCAGGAAAAAAAGGGTGAGCAACGTCCAGGACGGGCTTGTGACGCATATTCCCCCCTGTTTCAGTCCTTTGTTCAGGAAAACCTGGAAGCCAGGCTGGATGTGCACAATGAACAAACGCTGCCGTCGCATTCCGGGGGCGGCCGGAGCAGAGGGAATGGGAGAAAATCCCACAAAAAAAAAAAAAAAGGGGTTTCGGGGTCGTGTTGCGTGGAGAGGGGTGGGAAAGCTCCGAAATCTCTGCACACAAAAAGTTTGGGGATGTTCCCAATGTTCCCAAGGGCGGCGTTGCCCTCGGAGAGGGTTTTCCGTGGATCCTTTGGAATCCACGGGGTTTGGCTGTGGGGAAAAGCAGCTCTTTCATGGTTTGAAGGTGGGAGCTGGAGGTCTGGGGGACTTGTGATCTTCGGGTTTCACCTTTTTGTGGGGGCTGAGTCATCTCCTCGCAGCCCACGGGGGCTGTGTGGGGAGCAGGGGTTTGGCTCTTCCCTTAAATCCCCTCTCCTGACTCCGTCTTGCCCCGGCACCGTGGTTGTGGTGTGGGACTGAAACCCCATGGAATCCTTCAGGATACGAACTTGTTGGGAAAACCAGAGGCTTGAAAAGCTGCTCCTGTTGCATCTTGTCATGGTTTCAGGTATTAACCGAAGGACAAGGGCGGATCTGTGTAAAAACTCTTTATTGGGATGCTCCAGGACGTGTTTTCTACAGGTGTTGGGTGGGAAGGTTCATCCCACTTTTGTTTCTAGGCCCTGGAAGCACTCACAGCCAGATTGGACAGGGCTTGGAGAAACTTTGGGGAATGGAAGGTGTCCCTGCCCATGGTAGGGGGTGGAACTGGGTGGTCTTCAAGGTTCCTTCCAGCCCAAGCCATTCCATGGTCCCTGGAGTACATCCAGAAGCTGCATAGGGAAGGTGTCCCCATCCTCACAGCATCCTGGAAGAATGATGGTTAGAGGGGAGCTCTGGAGACCACTGTCCAGCTCTGGAGATCACTGTCCAGCTCTGGAGATCACTGTCCAGCTCCCCACGGAGCCACAGGGGGTTCTCAGGTCCATGTCCTGTTGGGATGGAGCTCCACAGCTTCTCTGGGCAGCCTGTCCCCGTGCTGGATCATCCTCCAGGGAAAAGGGCTTTTCCTGGGAATTCCCGTGGGAATTCCTGTATTTCAGCTTGTCCTGAGCAGGGTCTGTGGCTCTGCCTTCTCAGCCTCCCCCTTTTGGTGCCTGTCCATGGCGAGAAGGTCCCTCAGAGTGGTGGAAGTGTCCAAGGCAGGGCCGGACGTGGCCCTGGGAGCCGTGCTGGAATTTGGTCTGGTTGGACTCGATGACCTCAGGGCCCTTTTCCACCCTAACTGCTCCCGTGTTCCTGGAACTCCCAGAACCCATCCAGCTCCTGCTGCAGCTCGGCCACCACCTCGGCTCTGCTGGTGAAGATGCTCTCCAGCCAGTCCAGGATGCGCTGGTACCTGGAGACGCCCCCGAGCTGCCTGAGCCCGGCCTCGGTCAGCCGGGCCACCCTGACCCTGCGCCTGTCGGGCTCCGCGCCGTCCCCAGGCCGGCCCTGCGTGCCCGTGGTGGCCGTGGCGGGGCTCTCCTGGCCGCTGGGGACCCGCGGGCGGTGCCCGGGGCCCGGGGCCCTGCTCCTCCTGCCGGGGACAGCCAGGGGTGGTGCCAGCGCCGGGGGCAGCGGCCGGCGGCCGGGGTCACGCGTGGGACGGGCGGGCGCTGTCACCTCCTGGGCCATGGCCACCTGCAGGGGACAGAGGGGGAGTGAGGGTGGCCCTGGCTGCTGGGGAAGGTGTTGGGTGCCGTCTCCAGGGGTGTCCCAAGGGCTCCGTGGTGGCTCCTGGTGTCCCATGGGATCTCTGGGGTGGGTGGCCCTGGCAGCCTCATCCTCTGGGGGGTCTGGCCCAGGCTGTGTCCCACTGCCCCGGGTGTCACCTTCAGCTGCCAGCACAGCTGTCCCACCTGTGCTTTGCTCCCCGTGTCACACCTCTGCCTGTCTCTGTCCCACCTGTGGTTGTTTCCCTGTGTCCCACCTGTACCTGTGTCTCACCTTTACCTGCCAGTGTCCCACCTGCCATTCCCTGTGTCCCACCTGTGTTTTTTCCCCTGTGTCCCATCTCTGGTTGTTCCCTCTGTCCCACCTTTACCTCCCTGTGTCCCACCTGTGGTTGTTTCCCTGTGTCCCATCTCTGGCTGCCCGTGTCCCTCTTGTATTCCCTGTGTCCCCCCTGAAGTTCCCTGTGTGCCACCTCTGGTTCTTTGTGTCCCACCTGTGGCTCTCCATGTCCCACCTGAAATTCCCTATGTCCGCACCTGTTACTCCCTGTGTCCCATCTCTTGTTTTTTCCTGTGTCACACCTGTGATTTGTTCCCTGTGTCCCACCTGTTATTCCCTGTGTCCCACCTGTGGTTTCATCCCCATGTCCCACCCAGTTATTCGCCATGTCCCACCCATTATTCCCTGTGTCCCATCCACAGCCAGGAGGAGAAGTGGAAAGCAGTCCTTGGCCCATCCCATTATCCCATTCCATCCCATTATCCCATCTCATTATCCCATCCCATCCCACCCCTGTCCCCCATCCCATCCCTCCCTGTGTCCCCTCCTGTCCCCTCCCTCACCTGGCCCCTTCTCTGGGGGCTCGCCTGCCCCTTCCTGGGCTGGGATTTGGGATTTTCCCTCTCTGCCATCTCCGTGATCCTGAGCCTCAGAGGGGTTGGGGGATCCTCTGGGGGGTCCTGAGAAGTGCAGCCTCCCGAGGGAGGGGCGTTCCTGGCACTGTCCCCAGGTCACAAAGGGCTCTGGGCACGGCACAGCCCCGTGTCACAAAGGGCCCAGGGACACCCTGACAACCAGGGGACTGTCTGGGTCCAGCTGGAACTGGATGGAATTAGATGGAAATGGTTGGAACTCATTGGAATTGATTTGATCTGGTTGGAATTGGTTGGAATCTGTTGGAAGTTGTTGGAACTAGCCCAGGGACACTGCCATAGCTGCTCTGGGCACTCTGTGCCAGGATCTGCCCACCCTCCCAGGCAGGAATTCCTTGCCAAGATCCCAGCCCAATCTCCCCTTTCCCAGTGGGAGCCATTCCCTGGCTCCTGTCCCTGCAGGCCTTGTCCCCAGCCCCTCTGCAGCTCTCCTGGAGCCCCTGCAGGCCCTGCCAGGGGCTCTGAGCTCTGCCTGGAGCCTTCCCTTCTCCAGGGGAGCATTCCCAGCTCTGCCAGCCTGGCTCCAGAGCAGAGGGGCTCCAGCCCTGCAGCAGCTCCGGGGCCTCCTCTGGGCTCTCTCCAGCAGCTCCACGTCCTCCTGCTGTTGGCCCCAGGGCTGGGGCAGCTCTGCAGGTGGGCTCTCACCTCAGGGAGGGGCACAGGGACACAATTCCCACCTTGCCTGTGGCAGCAGCCAGGCCTGAGCAGGGGGCTCTGGGCTGGGCCGTTCCAGCCTCATCCCAAACATCCCAAACCCCTCTCCCAGGGCTGCTCCCAGCCCCTTCCTTCTCCTCCCAGTCTGGATTTGTGCTGGGATTGCCCTGACCCTGGTGCCAGACCTTCCACTTGGTTTTTTGACTTTCCTGAGGTTCCCACTGTCCCACCTGTCTGGGTCTGTCTGGAAGTCCTGTCCCTTCCAGAGTCCTCTCATTCCATGGCCATTCCCCTCCCAACATCCAGGATGTGCTTTCCACTCAGAGCGTGACAGCATCCCTTTAGTTGGAATTTTCTGTTTAGCTCAGTTTTTAGGGATTTTTGCCTCAAAAAGGGGCACAACCCGAGCTGGAGAAGGGCTGCTGGGACATGACTTCTGTCCCAGTGCAGAGGGTGCAGCTCAAGCTGGGTGTGCTCAGAACAGGAGGTTTATTTACGAGTTTGTCCTGTTTTTGTTTCTCCTTGCTCCCTGAGCGTTCCCCCCTGTTCTGCCAGGGGAGAACACAATAATAAAGATGCAAATGTGATTTTTCCAACCCAGACATTTCACGGCGGTGCTGTGGGAGGGAGCTGAGGCTCCTGGCTGGGACAGGGATCCAGGGAGAGGGGAAAACAAAAAAGGGCTTTGACCTCACATCATCCCATGGAAACTTCCCCATTTTGGGATCTTTTCAGCTCTCAGGGAGCCTAAACCCCACAGCACTGTGGAAAAAGAGAGGGATTTAGTGCAGGTTGTGTTCTCTTCCCTGCATTTTCTTTCCTTCTCCCTCTGGACCTGCCCTTCATCCTCCTCAAGGACTCATCCTGCTTTTCCCCTAATTGGAAAGGGGGCAATTTTTGAGGGGTAATTTTTTTTGCCCCTCATGGATGGGAGCCCTGACCAGAGCTGATAACTCTGGGGGTTGGATCCTCCCTTTCCAGAGCCCTCACACGGAGCTTTCCCCACCATCAGGGTCCTCCAGGGCTTTTCCTCAGGGTGGCCTCACGTGGAAGACCCTGTGGGGCTCGTCCTGAATCTGTTTGTTTCCCTGGCAGCCCGTTCCTGATAAAGTTTTAATGGATTTTTTAAATTTATCATGAAACAGGCGCAGGGTCGGCATCCGGCTCTGCTCCTTTTTACACCGGGAAGTGTCGGGGTGGAATTTTCCTTGTGGAGGGAGGGATGGAGGAGAAAGGCACATCCAGGTGTGTTCAGCCTTGCAGGGCACCTGGGATGGCAGGAGACCCAAAACCCATCCTGAAAACGTTGGATGATGAGGAAATCTCTGTCGACATCATCACTTTGTGACTTCTCCAAAGCCTGGCTCGAGCAGGGGAGGGAGAGGCCGGAGCGGGAACGGCTCCACGGAGTTTTCCAGATGAAAAACACAGGCTACTTGTTCAGCCCTGGAGTTTAGGTCAGCTGGAGTTATGGGAAACAGATGATGGCCGGTGCCGGGCCGGGCTCTGACAGATGCCCCATTGTTGAGCTGGGGGATCCTCCGGAGCGGTGCCGGGAGCGGGGCCCGGCCTGGCCCAGCCTCCCCCCGGGCTGCAGGAGGGGCTGGAGCTCCACGTCCAAGGATTTGGGTCCTCGGGAGGGATTGCACTGAGGGAAAGGCTGGGCGGGGAGGTTTCTGCTCTAGGGATTCAGTCCAGGCTCCTGGGAATGCCTGGGGGGAAGTTCCCTGGGAACAGCTTGGATCTTGGTGTGGAGGTGGTTTTGAGGGGTGCTGGGGTCATGGAAAGGGTTGGGCGGCCTTAAATCCCATCCCCATCCATGGGCAGGGACAGCTCCCACTGTCCCAGGAGGATCCAGCCTGGCCTTGGGCACTGCCAGGGATCCAGGGGCAGCCCCAGCAAATCTGGGAATTCCAGCCCAGCCAGGAATTCCTTGCCAAGATCCCAGCCCAATCTCCCCTTTCCCAGTGGGAGCCATTCCCTGGCTCCTGTCCCTGCAGGCCTTGTCCCCAGCCCCTCTCCAGCTCTCCTGGAGCCCCTTCAAGTATAGGAAGCTGCTATCACCCCTTTTTAGGATCTTTCTTCTAAAATCAGTACCCATTTTCTTGGGAATTTCTTGGCCTCTGGAATGCAGGGGCCTAATCCTGGATAACCCCAAGCAGGATAAGCCAGGGGCTGAGCTTTTCTGTCATTGCAGCATCTGAAAGATTCAACCTTCCCTGGGCATCCAAGGAGCTCCTTTCCCTTTCCTCAAGAGGATTTTAGATCCAGCCCATTCCCATGGGGAAATCTAGGAGCAGGGAGGGCTTCTCAGTGTGGGACAGGTGGATCTGAGGCTCCTCAGGTTGCTGGGAAGTTTTCAGCAGGAATGAAGGGGATGTGGAAAAGCCTCTTTGTGGCAGGAGAAGGCCCTGGGTCTGTCCTTGGATCAGTGGCAGGAGAAGGCTCTGGAACATTCCTTGGAGCAGTGACAGGAGAAGGCCCTGGGTCTGTCCTTGGAGCAGTGACAGGAGCCCTTCCATTCGGGAAGGGCCGGATCCGTGCCTGGTCCTGCTCGTCTCCATAAACTCTGGACCCATCCACTGTTGCTTGATGGATTTTTGTCAGCTGAAAACAAAATCCACGCCATGGAAAATCGGGAAAAGGAGCGCCTGCCCTGCCAGGGACCCTCCGCTGGCTGCTGCCCCTCATGGATAACCTGAGGGCTCTGGATCTTGGGAGAAGCTTTGTTCCTGTGCTTTTCCTGCCCTCTGGACAGCAGTGGCTGGGAAAGCCAGAACTGTCGCCCTGGAGAGGTTTCATGTCCCTCTGGCCTGGCCCAGCTCTTCCCAAGCCCTTCCTCCCTCCAGCTGTTCAAAAGGGAAAGTTGGAACATCCCAAAGGGGCCCCCAAGGGAAATACTGGGGAGAATTGGAGCTGTTCTGTTCCTGCTGGATGAACAAACCTCTTTGGATTCTGGAGAATTGGGGTGATAGATCCAAACGTGATGTTTTAAAGGCTGCCCACGTGTTCGGTGGTGATCCAAACAAAGCTGTCCTTACCTGGGATGAAGGGATGGGAAATCCATCTTGGACTGGGGCAGCACTCCTGGCTTGGGGTAATTTGAGGAAAAGCTCTTCTGGCTGAGCGGCAGAACAATGAAACAATCCAGACTGAACCCCTGCCCTCGTTAAATCAACTGAGCAGCAGAGAGGACACGGAATTCCCATCCTGATATTCCAGGGAAAACACATCCCTGTTCACACTGGAACCTCTGAAATGGCATTGAAGTGGAATTTGCATCTTGGATTACTCGGAAGATTTGCTGTGGCCACTTGTGTGTCATGTCAGAACTTCCCTCAGCCTGAAGATCCCTAAAATTCCCTGGGTTTGGAGGTTTGTGCTTCCACACAGACACTTCCCCTGCAGCTGGGATGCCAGAGCTTGGCCTGGATTGGGACAGACCAGATCAGAAAATAGGGAATGGTGTCAGTCTGTGCTCCCAGGGAGCAGGGACAGCGTGGGGGGAACAGCCTCAGGCTGGAATATTGGGAAGAATTTCCTCATGGAAAGGGTGTTCAGGCCTTGAAACTGCCCAGGGCAGGGGTGGAGTTCCCATTCCTGGAGGCATTTAAAATCCATGTGGATGTGGCACTTGGGACAGGGGTCAGTGGTGGCCTTGGCAGGGCTGGGGATGGTTGGACTCGATGATCTCAGAAGGTTTTTCCAACCTTAGTGATTCCATGATCCCAGAAGAGGCTGGAATTTGATGCTGGTGGGCTCTGGCCAGCAGAGTCTCCTGTTCCAGGGTGTTCCTTGTGCCCTAAGGATGAGGAACATTCCCATCTGCTCCACCAGCAGAGTTCTGCTGTCTCCAGGAGTTCTGCATTTCCTTGGAGAGCTTCTCTCCCTGTTCCTTCCCAGAAAATGCTGTGCCTCAGGATCCTGGAGGTCCTGGATCTGCTGAGTCTCCTCCCAGTTCTGCTTTCAAAGGTGGAAAACTCCTTCTCCTGGAAGCTCATCCTGCCCCTGCTCTCCCTGAGCTGTTGACAAAGTTCTTGTGGACACCAGAAGTTTACAAAGCACAGGAACTTTTGGGTAAACCCATGGAACAAAATCCATCCAAGGCTCTTCCAGCCTGTCCTGTGGCTCCGGTTGTCCTCACTCCAGGATCTGCTGAGAACAATGCTGGAAAAGCTGGAATTCCCTGTCCAGGCCATTGTTGTGTTATTTTTCAGCAGCACCTGGGCTGGTGCTGGCTCTGCTGGGTAATCCTGCTGGGACAATTGGGAATTTATGGATTTGTGGTGTGGGCAGGGCAGGGGTGGCTCCTGACGGCTCCTGGGCACCCTCTGCTCTGCCTCAGAGGCCTCCTGGCTTTGTCTGGTAGAGAAATTCCATTTTCTGCTCTTGATTTTCAGTGAAATGAGGTAAAAACAGTTGTTTGCAGATCAGGGGTTGCTGCTTGTTGTGTCTTGGGAATGTTTGGTTTTCCCTGTTTTGTCCAGATGGCTGAATGGGAATGAGCTGGAAGCACTGGTGGCATTTGGAAAAAGGTTTCTATCCCAAAGTGAGGAATTTATTCCCAGTTCCATGCCTTTTCCCCTGAAGTACCAAGGAACAGAAATCCCTATTTATATATTTTTAGTATTTATTTTCAAGAGTGGAGCAACTCTTGATTCCATCCTTGGAGGCTGATGGGAGGCATCAGAGCCCTGCTTGGGCCCTGGGATCAGGACTGGCTCCAGGGGTGTCTGCTCTGGAATTTGGAGGCAGGAGCTCCCTGACCCTTCCACCACCCTCAACAGGCAGTTCTGGCAATTTTATTTCCTCCAGATTTTCTTTTTCCTCTCAAATCCTCAATTCCTTGGTTTTCCATCATGCTGCCAGTGGCAGTTTTCTGTCACTGGTGGCTTTGTCCTCCAAAAAGAGGAAGAAAACCCTGAGCATGTCCAAAATTTGGTTTTCTACTCCTGGTCCCCACATTCCTGCTGTTGCTTTCATGGTGATTCCCTGGGAAGACGGGAAAAATCCTGGTTTTTGTCTCTCCCCTACAGCAGCAGGTCAGAAGGAGCACGGGATGGGGAACTGGGGAGCACCGGGATCAGGATCTCTCTGAATTCCTTGGATTTCAGCGAGGAGAGTGGATCCCTCTCCTCCACATCACACAGGCTGTAAAGATGTCCCATTTCTCAGCAAACTGGGGTTTTGGGAAAAGTGGAGCACCTGGAAAAGGGACAGAAGTGGAAGGAATCCTGCAATGGTTTGGGTTGGAGGGGATCTCAACTCCGGCCCTCCCATCCCTCGGATCCATCCGAGCCCTTTGCATCCCTGGATGCTCTTTTGGGATGGAACCTCCTCCTTTGCTGTGCCAACCCTGGCTCGGAGGTTGGGTTAATTAATGCTTAATTAGGAGCTGAGAAGGCTCAGGCAGGACCTGGCTGCTCCAAGAGCCCTTTGGGAAGGCATTCCATGGATTAAGGCTGGATTCCAAAGCTGGATTCCCAAAGCCAGGCTGGTTACTCAGGCTGTTTTCCCTCTTCCAACGCTGCTCCCTAATCAGATTTGTCAGGAGCTCTGGGGACAGGACAGGACAGGGACAGGACAGGACGGGACAGGACAGGGACAGAACAGGGACAGGACGGGAAGGACCTTCCCGGGTCATTGCAGGGCCACGCTCTGGAGCCACACCAACACAAACACAGGTGGCCCTGGCCGAGGAGCTGAGCCCTGCCACCCCATAATTTGTGGGGAACCCATCCCAGGTGTGGGGCAATCCCAAAACTCCAGGATACCCCAAACCCTCTGCATTTTGCCCCATCCCTGCCCCTCTCTCCCAATTCCCCCCACCCCGTTCCACGGCTGTGCTGCCGGGCTCGAACATTAGAGGGCATCTCCTCCTCACGCTTCCATTTGTTATTTATTTTTGGTGTGTTTTGTTTTACTGCAGTGGGGCCTGTCCTTAAAAAGCCAGGAGAGCCTTTTCCCTGCTGTGCAGAGCAGCCAGATGGGAAGTGCAATATCCCGCTGCTGCCCCTCATTACCGGGCCCTCGGAAAAGCTCCCCCCTTCCCACATATGACCATATTAAAGTGGCCTTTGCAGCCTTTTCCCCCATATAAAACTGTCTTCACTCCTGCGGCCCAGGAGTTAAAAGGGAACTCCAGCTGCAGGCAGGAGGCTGAAATTAAAGGCTTTGCCCTGGTCTAAATGGAAAATGGATATTGCTTCCCATATCCAGGGCTGGGAACAATGGGGCTGCGGCTCCGGGCAGGGGTAATGGCCTGCTTTGCTGGGAGGAAGGAGCAGAGGGGAAGGGGGAAAAGGGGGAATCTCACCTTTTTGCCTCGTGGTTAACTCTTCCATGGCTGGTGGGCAGCAGGAGGAGCTGAGCAAGGAGCCTGGGACCAGTGGTGGCTTTTGGCAGCAGAGCTGAGGCAAAGCCTCCAGCATCTTCCCCTGGAGAGGATGGGGTTTGAAGCGATTCCTCCCAGAGAGAACGGGGTGTGAAGGAGAGAACAGGGTTTGGAACAATTCCCCCGGGAGAAAATGGGATTTGAAACAAATCCACCTGGGGTTTGAAACCATTCCCCCTGGAGAAAAGGGGATTTGCAACAATTCCCCCTGGGGTTTGAAAGAATTGCCCCTGGAGAGAATGGGGTTTGAAAGAATTTCCCCCAGAGAAAACGGGGTTTGAAACAATTCTCCCCAGAGAAAATGGGGTTTGAAACAATTCCCTCTGGAGAGAATGGGGTTTGAAACAATTTCCCCCAGAGAACAGGGTTTGAAACAATTTCCCCCAGAAAAAATGGAGTTTGAAACGCTCCCCTTTGAGAGAATGGGGTTTGAAACAATTCTTCCCAGAGAAAATGGGGTTTGAAACAATTCCCTCTGGAGAGAACGGGGTTTGAAACAATTTCCCCCAGAAAAAATGGGGTTTGAAACATTCCCCTTTGAGAGAATGGGGTTTCAAACAATTCCCTCTAGAGAAAATGGGGTTTGAGACAATTCCCTCCAGAGAAAATGGGGTTTGAAACAATTCCTCCTGGGGTTTGAAACAATTCCCCCTGGAGAGAACGGGATTTGAAACAATTTTCCCCAGAGAAAATGGGGTTTGAAACAATTCTCCCTGCGGTTTGAAACCATTCCCCCTGGAGAGTATGGGGTTTGAAAGAATTCCCCCTGGAAAGAATGGGGTTTCAAAGAATTCCCCCTGGAGAAAATGGGATTTGAGACAATTCCCCCCAGAGAAAATGGGGTTTGAAACCATTTCCCCTGGAGAGAAGGGGGTTTCAAAGAATTCCCCCTGGAGAAAATGGGATTTGAGACAATTCCCCCCAAGAGAACAGGGTTTGAAACAATTTCCCTGATATAATATATAATTTCCATGTGCTCCCTGTTATCCCTGTGTTCCTTGTCCACGTGTTCCCTGTTGTCCTGAGCAGGCCTGGCCAGGAGCTCGGACTCTGTGGGTCTGGAGAGATCCTTGAATCTGTTGGACCAAAGATTTCAAACTTATTTTTTTCCCCTCTCTTGCTTTTTCTTTGTAAATTTTTGTTGCTTTCAAAGTTGGTTTTAAAGGAACTTATCCAAGCCAAGGATGGGAGAGAGGGAAGGGAGAGCTGGATCTTCCATAGACTCTTCCAGGTGGGATTTCTGAGGCCCTGCCTGGTTCTTGGTCATTTCATGGAATCATGGAATGATTTGGCTTAAAAGAGACCTTAAATCCCATCCAGTGCCACTTCCACTGTCCCAGGCTGCTCTAAGCCATGTCCGACCTGGCCTTGGACACTTCTGGGATGGGGAGCCACAACCTCTCCTGATCTCTGGAGACTCCTTTCCTTTGGGATCGCCTTTGCTTGTGCTTCTTGGCCTCCTTCCTCTTCACCAGGCCCCAAAGAATTCATTTTTGAGTGCGTAACAGGAGAAACCAAGCCCTGAAGTACCCAAAATTGGGATTCGGTGCCTGAAGAAGGAACGGGTGGCTGCTGCTTTTTCCAGGACACAGGTCGAGGTCAGGGCTGGGTGGAGGAGACCAAATCCTGCCGGGCTGGCAGGAGAGGCCTCTTGCAGCCACTCTCTCTTCCCCCCACGCAATTCCTGCTCCACTTCATCTCCGTGTTTTCGGTATCGAGGGGGTGTTTACAGTCAACAAACAGGAGCCTCCTTTTTTGATCCCAGCTTTCCCTGCCGAGCACCTGCGAGCTCGTCCATGCGCTCCGTGAGATTTGTTGGGAATATTTACGTTTTCCAAGAGGAGCATCTGCTCAAGAGTCGGACTCTTTGTGCCTCATTAGTGGCTACCAGGCTTCTCTTATCTGCACACATCTCCGGGGCATGTCAGGATCATTTTCTGAGCTGCTTTTCTTGGCAGCTCCTTCCTCACTGGTGGGAAGCTCCCGGTGTTTGGTGAAGTGCTGGACCCAAAAAAAAACCCCAAAAAACAAACCTGCTTGTTTCAGCTGGTTTTGGGGTGAAAAAAGGGTGATTTGTAAGGGTTTAAAACTTCTGTGCTGCTTTTGGTAAGATGTGTCCCATCCAAGCTGCTGTGCTGAGCTATTGAGCAGTTGGGGTTGGGTTTGGGGTATTTCCATGGAATTCCAGGGTTGTGAGGGGGGATAGGGATGGGATCCAGGTTGGACTGAGTGGGTTCCTAGCATGAATGTGTTGTTTGGCACTTGCAGGCAAATTAAAATGGAGCCCTGAGCTGGGGCTGTCTCGGGCAGGTGAGGGTGACACAGCCCAGGGCTCTGCTCACGGTGTGAGGGGAAGGAAATCCTGATTTTTGTTGGAAGGAGACTGGAATTGCCTAAACCATGAATAAACCCCCCCTGAAATGGGATTTTGGCCCCAAATCTGGCTTTTCCCCCTCGCAGAACGTGGGACAGGGTTGGTGGTCAGGGCCCTCGGAGCCCAGGCTGCGAGGTGGGTGCTGTGTGGGATACTCAGAGCTCTGAGCAGCCTGGTGGGAAGGGATGGATGGGGCCACCTGGGTGGGCAGGGGCCTCAGGAGGGCTCCAGTCCAACCTCCTGCCTGGAGCTGGGAGATCAGACCGGGTTTCTCAGGGATTTGTCCAGCCTGGCCTGGAAGGGTTCCAAGGATGGAGATTGGGATCCAGCTTTGGGAATTTCTTTCTACTGCTTTGTGCAATCATGGGATATTCTGAGTTGGAAGGGACTCACAAGGATCCACCTCTGAAGGGAATCATCAAAGGATCAAAACCCACACCTTGGTGTTATCAGCACCCTGCTCCAACCAATCTCAGGGATTTTTATTGTTCTCCTTGTGGAAAAACTTCCTGTCTACCCAAAATTCCCATCTTTATCCACAGAGGAACTCCCAAACCGGTGGTGCCCAGTTTGTGAGGGGTTCAGGGTTTCTCCCTTTCCATGAGGGATGTTTGGAATTTGTCCTTTTGGATGTCACCATGTTGGGCTGTTCCTCCAGCCTGCCCAGACCTCTCCAGGCGTTGGCTCTGCCTTGAGTCTGTCAAGTTTTCACCAAATCTGGGGACATCTGCAAAGTGGAGAGACCTTGTCCAGGGCTCCTGCAGGTCTTTGGTGAGGCTGTGGAGGGAGCAGGTCCCAGAATTCCTGTTATTCCCAATCCCACTTGCTGTGGGCTCCATGGAAAGCTTTGCTGGTTGTCCCAGGCCGGGTTGGACACTGGGGATTGGAGCAGCCTGGGACAGGGAGAGGTGTCCCTGCCATGGCAGGGGTGGAACTGGGTGGGATTTAAGGTCCTTCCCACCCAAACCATTCCGTTGATAAATCCAGGTGGATGCTGGGTTTAGGATTCTCCAAGCATGGAATTAAAGCCAGGTTCATCCCTGATTATTTAAACCAGAGCTGCAGGGATGGGACTGAGCTGCTCTGTGGGTGAGGGGTACAAAAACCTCCTCCAGTGGATGTAAAATTGGGCTGTTCTGGTAAATTTGGGCTGTGTCCATGGGTTCTGTGGATCGATTTCCCTGGTGTCAATAGATCCACAACAAACTGGCACAACCTGGGTTTTCCCAGGAGGAATCGCCTCAGCAGACCTTGCAGCACATCCCCTTCCTTGCTGTCGTTGTGATGGGATTTTAATGGAAGAGCTCAGAGGATCCACTGGTTTTTAGGGAATGATTAATGATGTTCCAAATGGGAAGGGTTTGGGGTGGCTCAGGCAGTAACATCCCACGGGAATGTTGGGTTATGGATACCCTGGGTTATCCAGGTAGGAAATATGTAAAGTGCAGGAGGGGCATTTCTGCTGCAGGCTGAGGAGAAATTGTGCTCCAAACCGCTGTCATCCCAATCCCCAAAGTCCCATTTCCCTGGGCATTTTGATTATTCCTGGAGAATAAAACCAGGAGCACATTTTTTCCTGGTGTAATCCCAGCTCGCTTGGCTCTCAGCTCCGCGCTGCTCCCGAATCCCGAAACATTTTTGGGTTTGTTCAGCTGCTGTTTTTGCTTTCTTGTGATTATCCTCTGTTTTCCCTTCTGTGGTGTTCATCCCCGCTGGTAATTATCCCCCTCTCCCTGCCAACTCTGTGAACTCCGGGGCTAATTTGAGCAGGAGAGTTCTGCCCGGTAATTTTACAAATATGAGGCGTTATTGAGGGTTTTTCCTGGACCGGTGATTACAAGGAATGGGTCCTTTGGGAGCCAGGAATCCTTTGGATTCCTCTGCTCCCTCAGAGGGGCTGGGAGCTGGGTGAAGCTGGAATTAAAGCTGGATGGAAAAGGAGCAGTTCCTCTGCCCAGCACCGGCGCTGGGTTCCATGGAATCGCTGAGGTTGGAAAAGCCCTCCAGGATTGAATCCAGCTGTTCCAAGGCCACCACTGACCGTGTCCCCAAGTGCCACATCCACAGCGATGGGGACTCCAGACCTCCCTGGGCACTTCCAGTGCTTGACCACCCTTTCCATGAAGGAATTTTCCCAAATATCCAACCTAAACTTTCCCAACAGGCCCTTTCCTCTTGTTCTCTCCCTAAACTGTGAGAGAGGAGCAGCCCTAAAAACACAAATCCCACCTGGAGTTTCAGCTGGGTGGCCCAGAAAACTCAGGATCTTGTTGTTGGCTCTGGAGTATTCTTGGTCTGGTTGATGTGTTCGTTTGGTTTTTTGCTTTTTCGAATTTTTTTTATCCAGAGGAAAACAGGATTCAGGCATGGAATTCAGAGGAGTAATGGATTATCTGGAGACCTGAGAAGATGAATAGTCCTAAACAGATCAAATGTGGGAAACTGGGTGGTCTGAGCTCAAACTGCCACGAAGAGGAAGAAATATTTTCCATTTTGAAGAGAATGTAATATGGCAGCAGTGGGAATATCAGGGGAGATGAGGGAGGAATGCACTTAGGAGAAAGGGATGGGACTGGGAGGATGAAAAATGGGAGCAGGGTCACGAGAGGGGCTGTGGGGAGGATGAGGTTTTTGTTGGAGGAACCTTTCATGAGAGAGTCCCTGATTCCTGGGGCAGCCAGAAATGGCTCAGGAAAGAGAACCCAGGGAGCAGTGCCGTGAGGGGATGGGTTTGGTCACACTGGCAGGTCCCTGGGCCATAAATTTTGGGGAAACTGTTAAAATGTGAATAGGATTCTCTGATTTTCTTTTTGGGAATGGTTTCAAAGGAGCAGATTTGCTGCTCCTTCCCTTCTGCTGCAGTTCCCCTTTGTTGGATTGGAACAAGGAGGTGGCACCCAAAACCTTCTGCGGCTGAGGAGAATCCAGCCAAGGATGGGAGTCAGGTTTATTGTGGGGCCTTCCTGGGCCACCTCCAGCCCAGCTCCAGTCACTTCTCCTTCTCCTGCCTGTGGAAAACACGTTTTTCCTCTGGAAGAGATTCCAAAGTAATTTTAAATTTCAGAGGTTGTGGTGAAGCTGCTCCAGGTGCCTCACCCTCCTCAGAGCCACGGGTGAAACCGGGATGGAGAGCCGGCCTGGGGTTTGTCCTGGATCACAAATCCCAGCTTTTCCCCTGTAGTCAGGTTCAGGACCAACTAGAATCTATGAGAAAGGGGAAGGAGCTGAGGAGTGGGCTGGGAATTTTGGTTCCTGTGCTTCCCTGAGCCCCAGGACCTGTGGGGCTCCCCCATCCTGTGGTGCTCCTGAGGAGCTGGTGGGGAAAATTCCCCATGGGAATGGTGGGGAGCTGCTGGAGAGAGCCCAGAGGAGGCCCCGGAGCTGCTGCAGGGCTGGAGCCAGGCTGGGAGAGCTGGGAATGTTCCCCTGGAGAAGGGAAAAATCCAGGGAATCCTCAGAGCCCCTTTCAGGGCCTGAAGAGAGCTGGAGAGGGGCTGGGGACAAGGCCTGCAGGGACAGGAGCCAGGGAATGGCTCCCACTGGGAAAGGGGAGATTGGGCTGGGATCTTGGCAAGGAATTCCTGCCTGGGCTGGAATTCCCAGGAAATCCCAGGAATTCCCAACCCCTGGATCCCTGGCAGTGCCCAGGGCCAGGCTGGGATGGACTTGGATCCACCTGGGACAGTGGGAGGTGTCCCTGCCCATGGATGGGGTGGGATGAGGAGATCTTTCAGGTCCTATCCCACCCAAACCAGTCTGGAATTCTGTGGAATTGGGTTGGACACAGCCATGGTGGGACACTGGAAGTGCAGTCGGGTGTGAGGTGGCTCCTTGTCCTTTCTTTCCTGAAGGAAAGTGTGGATGAGCAGGCAGGGTCCTGGAGCTGGAGGATGAGGGATCAATCCCAGATCTGCCTGGATTTGGTGCAGTCTCAGCAGAAACCTCCAAAATTTACTCTTATAATTGGTCTGAGGCCTCCTGCTCTGATGAGCTGCTCTCGGAGATTCCAACGAGTCCTTGAGGCCACCACAAAATATTGGGGAAATGGCAGCTTCTGTGAGTCCAGTGATTAATTAATTACTCATTAATTTCCAGGGGATGGTGCACCATGAATGAGGGGTTTGGTGTTTGAGTGTCCAACCACGGTCCTGCTGCTGGTGGTGGTGGCTCAGCCTCGCTGTGCTCCTGCCTTTGATGGTGCCACATGTTCATTTATTAAAGAAATGGTTTAAAAAACACCTTCAGTTTTAGATTGGCCCCAAAATACAACTATTTTTTAGTTTTTTTAAGTTGTAATTTTTAATTTTTAATTTTTTTTTTAAGTAATTTCCTCCAGCTTAATGAGTGGCTTCACTCCGAGGTGTCAGTGATGGCACCAGGGCTGGGTTGATGAAGATGGAGATGATCAGGGGAAGTTGTGCTGCTTGTGGAGGTTTGGAGAGCCAAGGCCCAGCAGAATTTAATAAATCCCTTTGGCTTTGTCCCTTAGTGGTTGTGTGGGAGTGAAACAATCCCTTTTTCCATGGTTTTCCTGTGGTGGAGAGGACATGGGTAACACCAGGATTGTGAGAATCACCGAAATTCAGGCCTTGGAGAGGGGCTCAAAGTGAGGTGGCTGCTCCCTGCTTGGAATTTATCACTTTTTAACTTCAGGCACCACCTAATTTTATCTCTTGGTTTGATAAAATTGCAATAATTCTCCTCTTTCTGGGTCTCACTTGTAGATCCCTGATTTCTGTCTCAGGATCCTTCCCTTTCCTGAGGGAAACAGCTTTTGGGAGAGTGGGGAACGCCTGACAGGGAAATGTTGGTTCACAGTTCCTGGTTCTAAAATCTCTCTTAAAATACCAAATTTCTCATAGATCCAAGTTGCTCCTGAACCTGATTACAGGGGGAAAAGCTGGAATTTGTCATCCAGGTTTGCCAGGGTGGCTGGATGTGCCTGGCATGCACTGGGAGCTGCTCATCCTGATCCCCCTGAGACTCAGCCAGGACAAAAAGCAGAATTCAAGGACAAAATCCACATTTAGAATCTCCACATCCCTTTGCAGTGCACCTGCACAGTGGCTAGGAGGTTTTGGGGATGGATTTGAGCACCTAAAAAGGTTTTGGGGATGGATTTTAGGACCTTAGAAGGTTTTTGGGAATGAATTTTAAGACCTAAGAAGGTCTTGAAGATGGATTAGAGTAGCTAAAAAGGTGTTTTAGATGGTTTTTAGGACCTAAGAAGGTTTTTTAGATGGATTTTTTCACCTAAGGAGGGTTGGGGATGGATTCTTGCACCTGAGAAGATTTTGGGGATGGATTTTTGGACTGTAGGAGGTTTTGGGGATGGATTTGAGCATCTAAGATTTTTGGGGATGGATTTACCTACCTAAGAAGGTTTTGGGGGTGGATTTTTGCACCTAAGAAAGTTTTGAGGATGGATTTTTGGACTGTAGGAGGTTTTGGGGATGGATTTGACCACCTAAGAAGGTTATGGGGATGGATTTTTTTTACCTCAGAAGGTTTTGGGGATGGATTTGAGCACCTAAGAAAGTTTTCTTTGATGGATTTTAGCACCTAAAAAGGTTTTTTGGATGGATTTTGACACCTTTGGGAAGGGTAGAATTAGGTGGGAGAGCTCTGGGCACATCCCTGGGCTGATTCCTGCCGGAGCCTGGAGCTGCACTTGGAGAAGAGAAGGAGCAAGTCAGGCTATGGCTCCTCACAAGCCCTTGGTAGCTGAGGGCATCCCGAGGCAGCCTGGTTGTATAATGCCACAACAGCTGGAGAATCATTAAATTACCATCAGGTTTTGCTTTTAATTAATTTATTTTCTGGAGAGGAGCAGGTTGACAGCTGGTGCCTCGCTCAGGTGATATTTGTTGTTGCATGTTGTTTGTTTTGTGAATTCTAAATGAGGCTGAGTTGGGTTTTTTGAGTTTTTTTTTTTCCCCCTCTCCCTTGGCTCCCAACAGTTCAAAGCAAGACGTTGTCCCTTCCCTGAGATGTTTGTGATCCAATTTCAGACAGAAAACAGGGAGGGTGTGGAGGAGGGAGGATGGGCAGGGATGAAACATCCAGGCTGGATGGCCCGGGGGCTCATCCCTGGGCTCTGGGGAGCTCCAGGACGGGGATGCTGAGGTGGAGCCTGGTTTGGAGCAAAGATCGCCCCAGAGGGGCCGTCCAGAGTCCAGCCCAGGGGGGATGGCCATGGAGAGGGGTCAGCTGTGGGGAGGGAAATCCTCCGGGCACTCAGAGCCACGGCAAGTTGGGAAAAATGAGCTGCAGAGTTAATTTCTCCCAATGCTGCAAAGTGGTCTTGAGGAGTGCTGTACCCCAAACCCATTCTGGAATTCTGTAGACAAAATACATTCTGGAATTCTGCACTCCAAACACATTCTGGAATTCTGCGCCCCAAACACATTCTGGAATTCTGTACTCCAAACACATTCTGGAATTCTGCACTCCAAACACATTCTGGAATTCTGCATTCCAAACACACTCTGGAATTCTGTACTCCAAACACATTCTGGAAATCTGTACACAAAACACATTCTGGAATTCTGCACTCCAAACACATTCTGGAAATCTGTACACAAAACACATTCTGGAATTCTGTAGACAAAATACATTCTGGAATTCTGTACACAAAGTCCATTCTGGAATTCTGCACCCCAAACACACTCTGGAATTCTGTACACAAAACACATTCTGGAATTCTGTAGACAAAACACATTCTGGAATTCTGCACTCCAAACACATTCTGGAATTCTGTACACAAAACACATTCTGGAATTCTGTACACAAAATACATTCTGGAATTCTGCACTCCAAACCCATTCTGGAACTCTGCACTCCAAACATATTCTGGAATTCTGCACTCCAAACATGTTTTGGAATTCTGTACCCCAAACACACTCTGGAATTCTGTACTCCAAACACATTCTGGAATTCTGTACACAAAACACATTCTGGAATGCTGCACCCCAAACGCATTCTGGAATTCACAGATTCCCAGGAGGGCTTGGTTGGAGGGACCTTTTGAGCCCATCCATGTGTAGGGAATCTTCAGCTGTCCCAGGGTGCTCCGGGCCCTGTCCAAGCTGGCCTTTACTTCCCCCTGTTTGTGTCTTTGGTGTCTTTTGGCCCCTCATTCTCTTTGCTGACACCACCACTGGTTGTTCCATGGAGCAATAAATCCAATATTTGTCCAAATTGTGGTCCAGAAAGCAGCTGGGCACATCCCTGTGTATCCCAGGAATGGGGCATGGAACGTTCCTGTACCTGAGCAGTTGGGGTTGGACTCGGTGTGTTCAGATCAACTCTTTGTGCTCTGATACTTGAATGGAATTTTGGGGGAAAGTTCCACATTTGTGCTGGCTGGACACAAGGTTGGACATTGAATGTCCCATCTCTGGGGTGGCAGCAGGGCCAGGGCAGTGCCACAGTGTCCCTGTGCTGGCACCGCCAGGGCACCTCCAGGGCTGGGGAGAGCCCCAGAGGGGCTGGAGCGTGGCCAGGGCAGGAACAGAGCTGGGAAAGGGCTGGAGAATCCCTGAGGGAGCTGGGAAAGGGCTGGAGAATCCCTGAGGGAGCTGGGAAAGGGCTGGAGAGTCCCTGAGGGAGCTGGGAAAGGGCTGGAGAATCCCTGAGGAGCTGGGAAAGGGCTGCAGAGTCCCTGAGGGAGCTGGGCAGGGGCTGCAGAGTCCCTGAGGGAGCCGGGCAGGGGCTGCAGAGTCCCTGAGGGAGCTGGGCAGGGGCTGCAGAGTCCCTGAGGGAGCTGGGCAGGGGCTGCAGAGTCCCTGAGGGAGCTGGGCAGGGGCTGCAGAGTCCCTGAGGGAGCCGGGCAGGGGCTGCAGAGTCCCTGAGGGAGCCGGGCAGGGGCTGCAGAGTCCCTGAGGGAGCCGGGCAGGGGCTCAGCCTGGAGCAAAGGAGGCTCAGGGGGCCCTTGTGGCTCTGCACAGCTCCTGCCAGGAGGGCACAGCCGGGGGGATTTGGGATCTTATCCCAGGGAACAGGGACAGGAGCAGAGGGAACGGCCTCAGGGGAGCTCAGGGTGGGCACTGGGAGGAATTTCCCCATGGAAAGGGGGTCAGGGATTGGAAGTGCCCAGGGAGGTTTGGAGTGCCCATCCCTGAGGGATTTTGGGCCCTGTGGATGTGGCTCTTGGGGACATGGGGCAGAGGTGGCCCTGGTGCTGCTGGGCATGGTTGGACTCACAGATCTCAGAGGGCTTTTCCAACCTCAGCAGTTCCATGGTTTACATTCCAAGTGACCTCTTCCTGCACATCCTGAGGGCTGCAATGACCCTTTCCTGTTTTCCAGGGAGCCCGGGAGACCTTTGAGAGCTACTACAGGAAGCAGAGGAGAAAACAAGCGCGGCTGGTGCTGCAGCCTCCCTCCAACATGGTCAGTCTGGCCTGGAACCTCATCCTGGGCTCCTGCTGCCCCTGGCTCATCCCTAAAATCCCTCCTTGCCCTCGGCCACCTGGGTTTTAACCTCTGCTCCCTCTCTCTTTGTTGCAGCACGAAACTTTAGATGGCTACAGGAAGTATTTCAATCAAATTGTAGGGTAGGTGTTCCTTTTATACACAGCCCTGCTAAAAACGGGTGGCCTGGGCTGCTGAGGAGCCCAAAAAAACCAGGAGAGGAGGGAATGTTGGTATTTTTGGTGGTCCTCAAAGCCAAAACAGGACGAAAAAAGAGGTGGTTTGTGCTTTTTAAGTGCCGTAAAGTGAATTTTATCCGCTTTGCTGTGTCACTGGGGGGAGCGGGGAGGGACCTGCCAGCTCTTATAGCAGTCTGTGAATTTCTGGGAATTTCACGGATTTTCTATGAATTTTGGAGGATTTTATATTAATTTCTAGGATTTTTTATGAATTTCTGTGAATTTCAGGGACTTTCTATGAATTTTGGGGGATTTTTAATGAATTTCTAGGAATTTTTATGAATTTCTGGGAATTTCAGGGATTTTCTATGAATTTTGGGGGATTTTTTTATGAATTTCTAGGAATTTTTATGAATTCCTGGGAATTTCTGGGAATTTCTTGGCGTTTCTGGGAGTTTCTGGGAATTTGAGGATAAATGTTTGCTGTGGATTATGTTCACCTTCTTGCCCCGCTAATGACATGAATGGGTCCTCTGCCTTAATGATTCTGGAATATTTAACAATTATTCTCTAATTACTTTCCTGCTGGAGGAGGTGATTCTCTGTTCCCCAGAGCTGCTTTTTTGTCACGCTCAGATTTGAAGAAAAATCTTCCAAACTGAGCTCCGAGAGGAGAATTCCAAAGGCTGCTGGTCCATAAAAACTGGACAGGATTTGTTCTTTCTTCAGCTAATAATGAGAATCATTTCAATTCCTAATTACAACCACCACAAACTCCACGTGTGCTGCTCCCCTCCTGCAGCTCCCTGCTCCTGGCCTGGATTTCCTTGGAGAAAACCACCTGGAAATCCGCGTGTCACCATTTAAAATGGCCACACTCTCACCTTCATTTTCCCTGGAAAACACTTTTTTTGGGGTTTTTTTTTGGAGCAGCAGAGTTGATCTCCAGCTGGAGATTGGAGCAAATTGATTGTCTGGAAATTTGGGAGCACGTGGTGGGGCTGGGTGGGAGAGAGGATTTTCCCTGCAGTTCCAACATTTTTCCCTGCAGTTCCAACATTTTTCCTTGTACTTAAAACATTTTTCCCTGCAAATAAAGCAGTTTTCCCCTGCAGATAAATCATTTTTCCCTACAGTTCCAACATTTTTTCCCTGTACTTAAAACATTTTTCCTGCACTTAAAGCATTTTTCCCTGCTGATAAAGCATTTTTCCCTACAGTTCCAACATTTTCCCTGTACTTAAATAATTTTTTTCCTGCAGATAAAGCATTTTCCTGCAGATAAAGTATTTTCCCTGCAGATAAAGTGTTTTTCCCTGAAGATAAAGAGGGAAGACAAAGTTTTCCCTATACTTAAAGCATTTTTTCCCTATACTTAAAGAATTGAAGATAAAGTTTTCCCTATACTTAAAGCGTTTTTCCCTACAGTTCCAACATTTTTCCCTGTACTTAAATAATTTTTTCCTGCAGATAAAGTGTTTTTCCCTGCAGATAAAGCATTTTTCCCTGCAGATAAAGTGTTTTTCCCTGCAGATAAAGTATTTTTCCCTGCAGATAAGGTATTTTTCCCTGAAGATAAAGAGGGAAGACAAAGTTTTCCCTATACTTAAAGCATTGAAGATAGTTTTCCCTATACTTAAAGCATTTTTCCCTGCAGATAAAGCAGTTTTCCCCACAGTTCCAACATTTTTCCCTGTACTTAAAGCACTCTTTCCTGCAGATAAAGAAGATTTCCCTGCAGATAAAGCAGTTTTCCCTGCAGATAAAGCAAGATAAAGTGTTTTCCCCAGTTGTGATGGGATTGCTGCTGGCTGCAGCAGAGTTTAATCCGTGGTTCTTGTGGGAATAACGAGGTGGGGAACCCGTGGAGGGGGAATTCTGCCTTTGTGTACACACACAGAGCGGCACAGGGAGGGTTTCACCTCCCTCCCCCAGCCCAGTGGAATCAAAAATGAGGGAACAAAGCACTTGGAGCAGCCTGGGTTTGCCCAATCCCCCCAAACCCGGACCCATGGGTGCTCCCCCCTCACCCGAAGGGGCTCGGGGATGTCCTCGGGCCCCTCAGATGTGAGGTTTCGGTGGCGTTTTCTGCGTTTCAGGTTTTTTGTGGTGGAGGATCACATCCTGCACACCACGCAGGGCCTGGTCAACCGGGCCTACATTGATGAGCTGTGGGAGATGGCCCTGTCCAAAACCATCGCGGCCCTCAGGACCCACTCCGTGAGTAAAAGCCCAGCAGAGCTCAGCTGTTGCTTGACTGTCCTTGACATGCTGCAACTCTGCCTTTCCCCCCCCCCGCCTCAGGATTCTTTGTTTTCCCTCTTTTCCAATGAGTGTTTAAAGCAACGACACAGACACGCAGATAATTCTCTTTCTCTGGGTTTTTTAGCCTCTTGGTTGACTGCATTTCCCCACCAAAGTCGGTATTTTGAAGAGTAAAACAGTGGGTTTGTGTTTTCATCATTATTTAATCCAGAATTTTTGAGGAGCACCAGCAGAGGGATTGATTTGTCCCAAAAAACTTGGGGGGGAGGAAAGCATCTTTTTGGAAAAGCATGACCTTGTCTGATTCAGAATCAGAGAATCTCAGGGTGTTTTGGGCTGGAGGGGACCTTGGAGATCATCTTGATCCCTTAAATTTCATGGCTGAAAAATGGGTTAGAAATGGGCTAAAATTGGGCTGGAAAATGAGCTGGAAATGGGCTAAAAATAGGCTGAGAAACGAGCTAAAAATTGGCTGAAAATAGGCTGAAAATGGGCTGAGAAACTAAATCCAGAGGGAGAGAACCCCAGAGAGAGCCAGGAGCACCTTGGGTGGAAATCTGGGAAGAGAAGGACACAAACAGCAGTTTTGGAGCATCCTGGTGCAATGGAAGGAGGTGGAACCGGATGGGATTGAAGGTCCTTTCCACCCCACACCATTCCATGGCTCTTCCTGCACCTGGATCTCTCTGGCATGAGGGACCCCAGAAGGTTCCTGGTGTTCTCCATCCCCATCCAGGTGACTGGAAAGTTGATTTTTCCCAAAATCTGGTGTTAAAGCATCTTTTTGGCACACTGAATCATGGCCTTGTTTGATACAGGATTGGAGAATCTCAGGATGGTTTGGGTTGGGTTGGAGGGGACCTTAGAAATCATCTTGAGCCCTTAAATTTCATGGCTGAAAAATGGGCTGGAAATGGGCTAAAAATGGGCTGGAAATGGGCTGAGAAATGGGCTGAAAACCCAAATCCAGAGAGACAGAACCCCAGGAGAGAGGCAGGAGCACCTTGGGTGAAAATATGGGAAGAGAAGGACACGGATCTCTCTGATGAACCTGGATCTCTCTTGGATGAGGGACCCCAGAAGGTTCCTGGTGTTCTCCATCCCCATCCAGGTGACTGGAAAGTTGATTTTTCCCCAAAAACTGGGGCTAAAGCATCTTTTTTGGCACATATGTTCAGAGAATCCCAGAGTGGTTTCGATTGGAGGGGACCTTAGAGATCACTTTGATCCCTTAAATTTCACAGCTGTAAATGTGCTGAGAAATGGGCTGAAAAAATGGCTGGAAATAGGCTGGAAATACCAAATCCAGAGAGACAGAACCCCAGGAGAGATCAAGGGTGAAAATATGGGAAGAGCAGGACACAGATCTCTCTGATGAACCTGGATCTCTCAGTGATGAGGGACCCCAGAGGGTTCCTGGTGTTCTCCATCCCCATCCAGGGACTTGAAAGTTGATTTTTCCCAAAAAAACTGGGGCCTAAAGCATCTTTTTGGCACGCAGGATCAGACAATCCCAGAGTGGTTTGGGTTGGAAGGGACCGTGGAGATCATCTTGATCCTGTAAATTTGGCGGTTGTGAATGAGCTGAGAAATGGGCTGGAAAATGGGCTGGAAATAGGCTGAGAAATGGGCTGAGAAACCAAATCCAGAGAGACAGAACCCCAGGAGAGATCAAGGGTGAAAATATGGGAAGAGAAGGACACGGATCTCCCTGATGAACCTGGATCTCTCTGGGATGAGGGACCCCAGAAAGTTCCTGGTGTTCCTCATCCCCATCCAGGGGAATGAAAAGGGAAAGTTGATTTTTCCCAAGAAACTGAGGGGGAAAGGCATCTTTTTGGCACATGATCAGACAATCCCAGAGTGGTTTGGGTTGGAGGGGACCTTAGAGATCATCTTGATCCCTTAAATTTTGTGGCTGTGAAAGTGCTGAGAAATGGGCTGAAAATGGGCTGAAAACCCAAATCCAGAGAGACAGAACCCCAGGAGAGAGGCAGGAGCACCTTGGGTGAAAATATGCGAGGAGAAGGACACGGATCTCCCTGATGAACCTGGATCTCTGTGGGATGAGGGACCCCAGAAGATTCCTGCTGTTCTCCATCCCCATCCAGGTGACTGGAAAGTTGATTTTTCCCCAAAAACTGGGGCTAAAGCATCTTTTTTGGCACATATGTTCAGAGAATCCCAGAGTGGTTTCGATTGGAGGGGACCTTAGAGATCACTTTGATCCCTTAAATTTCACAGCTGTAAATGTGCTGAGAAATGGGCTGAAAAAATGGCTGGAAATAGGCTGAAAATACCAAATCCAGAGAGACAGAACCCCAGGAGAGATCAATGGTGAAAATATGGGAAGAGCAGGACACAGATCTCTCTGATGAACCTGGATCTCTCAGTGATGAGGGACCCCAGAGGGTTCCTGGTGTTCTCCATCCCCATCCAGGGACTTGAAAGTTGATTTTTCCCAAAAAAACTGGGGCCTAAAGCATCTTTTTGGCACTCAGGATCAGACAATCCCAGAGTGGTTTGGGTTGGAAGGGACCGTGGAGATCATCTTGATCCTGTAAATTTGGCGGTTGTGAATGAGCTGAGAAATGGGCTGGAAATAGGCTGAGAAACCAAATCCAGAGAGACAGAACCCCAGGAGAGATCAAGGGTGAAAATATGGGAAGAGAAGGACACGGATCTCCCTGATGAACCTGGATCTCTCTGGGATGAGGGACCCCAGAAAGTTCCTGGTGTTCCTCATCCCCATCCAGGGGAATGAAAAGGGAAAGTTGATTTTTCCCAAGAAACTGAGGGGGAAAGGCATCTTTTTGGCACATGATCAGACAATCCCAGAGTGGTTTGGGTTGGAGGGGACCTTAGAGATCATCTTGATCCCTTAAATTTTGTGGCTGTGAAAGTGCTGAGAAATGGGCTGAAAATGGGCTGAAAAACCAAATCCAGAGAGACAGAACCCCAGGAGAGAGGCAGGAGCACCTTGGGTGAAAATATGTGAGGAGAAGGACACGGATCTCCCTGATGAACCTGGATCTCTGTGGGATGAGGGACCCCAGAAGATTCCTGGTGTTCTCCATCCCCATCCAGCACATTTACAGCTGTGAAATTTAAGGGATCAAAGTGATCTCTAAGGTCCCCTCCAATCGAAACCACTCTGGGATTCTCTGAACATATGTGCCAAAAAGATGCTTTAGCCCCAGTTTTTGGGGAAAAATCAACTCCTCCTTCCCCCCCAGCTCCTGTGCTGCCAGGGGGGATAAACACCAACCCCCCCAGCTGCAAACCTGTGTTTGTTTTTGTTTCAAGTGGGATTTTCTCGGAGCTGGCAGCAGGAGGCTGAGGCAGGCCCGGCCACGGGGTTTTTTTGGTGTTCCCAGCTTTGTTACCGCTCAGGTTGTTTCAAGTGGTGCCAAAGGGAACGCACGGAGTGGCTGCCAGGGGAGGCTTTTTCAGCAATCACAAAACATTCCCTGCTTTCCCAACCCCTGTGGCCACCACCATTTATTTGCCCTGAGCACTCCCAGTTCAACCAGTGCCCTGCATCCCAAAAACTGGGATCTGAGGGAGGGTCTCACCTTGCTGAGGCCATTTGGATCCTTCCAAGGCAGACAAATTTATCCCTGGATTTTCCTCCTCGCCGCAGACGGGGACATCTTTAATCACTGGTGATGCTTCAGGGCATTATCTTTCTTCCTGACTCTCCTTTTTGGACAGGGAGATGGAAAACGTGTGTCTCCCAGTCCTTCCCTCTGATTAATGGAGCTGTTCCTCCTGGAGTTTCCAGCGAGCTTTAAATCCCACTCCCTTTCCAGCCTGGGATCACTGATTCTATATTTGGGCAGCCTCTGTCTCAAACTCCACATTTTTCAGCGCATTTTTGGCTGCTCTTGGGAAGCCCAGGGGGGGACTGGGGCTGCTCTGGGGACACTGAGCCGTGTCTGGGGGGTTTGGAGCAGGATAAATCCCCGTGCTGGAGCTGGAATCCAGCGTGTTTTTCCCTCAGCCTGGCTGAGATGCTTCATTACCGTCAGACACAACACGGTAAATATTAAATGAGAGGCAAATGAAATGAGAGGTAAATATTAAATGTCACCCTGTCCCACGGTGACAACACCACGGGAGCCATCTCCTCTCGCTGCCCAGCAGCTCCTGGGCAGTTTTAGACACACCTCAGGTATCTCTGGGGCAGCCCAGAGCCTTCTCCAGCCCGGGGAGCAGAGCCTTATCACCCTTATCAGCATTATCACCCTTATCAGCCCTGCCCCGTGCATCCCTCGCTGCTCCTGGGCAGTGTTGACCAGAGCCCTGGTGGCACAGAGGGGCTCAGGGCAGGGTTTGGGCTGTGCCACGCAGTCACAGCCGTGTTTTCCTCTCCAGTCCTACTGCTCTGACCCCAGCCTGGTGTTGGACCTGAAGAACCTCATTGTGCTCTTTGCTGACACGCTGCAGGTACGTGGGGCTCTCCCGGGGCTCCCAGAGCTCCAGCAGGGCTTTGGTGCCTGGGCTGGGCTGGCCAAGCTCCTTTCTTGGCATTTCTGGGCCAAAAAAATGCCAGAATTTATTTGGCATTTCTGGATGACCTGAGGGACAGCCTGGTTTTGTCTGTGCAAGGACCGAGCTTGGCCACCTCAGCCTGGGACAGCTCTGGGTGCTGCTCCCTTGGTCAATCACCCCCTGAGCCCCTCCAGCTGCACCAGGGGTGGTGCTAGAGGAGGATTTACCCCTGTTAAATACAGATAATGGTCCCCAGCTGCACCAGGGATGGTGCTAGAACAGGATTTACCCCTGTTAAATACAGACAGTGATCCCCAGCTGCACCAGGGATGGTGCTGGAGGAGGATTTACCCCTGTTAAATACAGACAATGATCCCCAGCTGCACCAGGGGTGGTGCTAGAACAGGATTTACCCCTGTTAAATACAGGCAGTGATCCTCAGCTGCACCATGGATGGTACTGGAAGAGGATTTGCCCCTGTTAAATACAGAAAAGGAGCCCCAGCTGCACAAGAGCAGGATTTACCCCTGTTAAATACAGACAATGATGCCCAGGGGTGGTGCTGGAGGAGGATTTGCTCCTGTTAAATACAGAAAAGGAGCCCCAGCTGCACCAGAGGAGGATTTGCCCCTGTTAAATACAGAAAAGGAGCCCCAGCTGCACCAGAGGAGGATTTGCCCCTGTTAGATACAGACAATGATCCCCAGCTGCACCAGGGGTGGTGCCTGAGGAGGATTTGCCCCTGTTAAATACAGACAGCGATGCCCAGCTGCCTGCTGGGGGTTTCATTCCCTTCCTGCTGCTCTGCAGGGCTATGGCTTCCCCGTGAACCAGCTCTTTGACATGCTGCTGGAGATCCAGGACCAGTACAGCGAGACCCTGCTGAAGAAATGGGCTGGGGTCTTCAGGTGAGAGGCTGCAAAAGAACCTCCTGGCACTGACACAAAGGAACCTCCCTCACTGAGGGGTTCTGGCCTCTCTGTGGGAGTTTTTGAGGGGTTAATGGTAGAATCATGGAATGAGTTGGGTGGGAAGGGACCTTAAAGCCCATCCAGGGCCACCCCTGCCATGGAGCTGCTGGAATAAATCCAGAGGAGACCCCAGAGCTGTTCCAGGGCTGGAGCCAGGCTGGGAGAGCCGGGAATGCTCCCCTGGAGAAGGGAAAATTCCAGGGAATCCTCAGAGCCCCTGGAGGGGCTCCAGGAGAGCTGGAGAGGGGCTGGGGACAAGGCCTGCAGGGACAGGAGCCAGGGAATGGCTCCCACTGGGAAAGGGGAGATTGGGCTGGGATCTTGGCAAGGAATTCCTGCCTGGGCTGGAATTCCCAGATTTGCTGGGGCTGCCCCTGGATCCCTGGCAGTGCCCAAGGCCAGGCTGGGATCCACCTGGGACAGTGGGAGGTGTCCCTGCCATGGAGGGGGTGGCACTGGGTGGGATTTAAGGTCCTTTCCCACCCAAACCATTCCGTGGTTCTGTGCCCTTGCTCCATCACCGAGCTGTGGCTGCTTTGGGATATCCCTGGCTGCTGCTGCAGGAATTTGGGATCCCACCTTAGCCTGGCACCAGCCTCTGGGAATCTCCTGGCCCAGCAGGAAAACCTCCCCCTCACATTTGTCTCCTTGACTCTTCTTTTCTTCTCTTCCCAGAAATATCCTTGACTCGGATAACTACAGCCCCATCCCGGTGTCAAATGAAGAAGTTTATAGGAAAATCGTTGGGCAGTTCCCATTCCAGGATGCTGAACTTGAAAAGGTAAATCTTGGAATGGGGAGAATGGCCTGGCCTGGCTGCTGGGGCAGGAGAACCTCACACCCTTTGTGGGCATTGACAGGATAAAAAAAGAAACCCAAATCACCCCCCCAACCTAAATAAACAATGAAAGAGAAAGGAAAATAACGGGAAAGAACAAATATTCCTCCCATGGGATGCATTTCTCCTGGTGTGGATGAGGGAAGTGGGATTTGTGTTCCTCTCAGAGTGTTCTGTCACACAGGTAGAAACACACTTCCGCTGGCATTTTATTCCCATTTTATGGACCCAGGGATTGACCTTTGTTGGTTTTTGTCTCATATTTAGAGAAAAAGAGCCCAAAAATGTGATGGTTCTTGGCCTTTGCACGAGCGTGTGCTTGGAAAACCAGAGTGTATCTAGATGTCCCCTAAATCCTAAATCCACACCTGTCAGGCAGTAAATTCAACCCTGGTGATCCCAGTCAGGGGTTCAGATTTCTGTGTCCTGCCCCAAAATTCAGTCCTGGGGTTCAGCTGCTCCCTGCACCTCCCAGCTCGGAGCGCTGGGGGTGAAAACTGGGAAAATCTGGTGTTGGAAAATCTGTTTGCTCCTGGTTTTTGGGGTCGTTGGGCAGCACCTGGGGGAGGTGAGCAGGAAAACACCTCGTGCATGGTGGAGGAGGAATTCCAGGTGTCCCCAAGGAGGGAGGGGAAGGGAGTTGGGAGAGGGAATGGCCCCAAAGCCCCCCTGCTCCATTTGTGGTTATCAGCTCTCCCCCTTGGCTGTAGTGTTGATAAAATCCGGGATAAATCCCAGAATTGCTTTACCTGCCTGGCAGAGCCCTCCCTGCTGTCCCTGCCCTCCCTCTGGAGCTGTTCTGCCCCTGTTTTCCAGCAACCCTTCCCAAAGAAGTTCCCCTTCTCGGAGTTCGTGCCCAAGGTTTACAGCCAGATCAAGGAGTTCATCTACGCCTGCCTCAAGTTCTCCGAGGACCTGCACCTCAGGTGGGAAACGTGCCCTCAGAGAGCTCAGCTGAAGTAAAACATGGGGCCTGTCCAGGCTGGAAGTGGCTCTGGAGCAGTGGGATTTTGGCTGGCCACGTCTGCCCCTGCAGGGGCAGATCCCAGGATGGTTTGGGTTGGGAGGAACTTTGGGCATCGTCTCCAAACCCGTCACAGGGACACCTTCCACAGTGCTCCAAGCCTCCTCCAGCCTGGCCTTGGACACTTCCAGGGAATTCCACACTCCCAGGACAATCCCAGTTGGGGCTGTTTCCTTTGAGATGTTTCTGCATCATTCTTTTGATAAATAAATGAACGTGGGTGTCTGGAGAGAGGCTGTGGTGGCCACTCGTCACCAGGGCCTGCTGGAACATCTCTGATCCCCCCAGGCCTCCCCTCACTGCTCCCCAGGGAATGGGAATCCCGTGGTTCCATGGAAGTGTTGTCAGGAAGACTCTGAGGGTTGGATTTTTGGTCAGGAACAAGTTTCAGCTGCTGGTTTCGTGCTTTTGTTGTTCTTGTTTCTTCGAGGAGTTTATATACAAATAATGTGATTTTTTTTTTTTTTTTTTTAACCTGAAAAATATTCCATGTGTTTACCCTCCCTGCTCCATCCCAGGGTGCTTTGATGCTCGTTTCACCCATGTGTACGTGTGTGAGACTGAAAACCAGCAGGGTCTGCCAGGAACTGAGAGCTGGGGCTTTGCCTTTGCATCAGCAGCATTCACAGCTTGGGAGAGGCTTAGAAACGCAGGACAAGAGCTTGGCTGAAGGGATTCATCCTCCTTCCCTTCCCTGGGCCAACACGAGGCTGGATTGGGGTGGGGGCAGTTCCACCTCCTTGGGAGCTTCATATCCTGGCCATGACCTGACCCTGGAGCTGCTGGAGAGAGCCCAGAGGAGGCCCCGGAGCTGCTGCAGGGCTGGAGCCCCTCTGCTCTGGAGCCAGGCTGGCAGAGCTGGGAATGCTCCCCTGGAGAAGGGAAGGCTCCAGGCAGAGCTCAGAGCCCCTGGCAGGGCCTGCAGGGGCTCCAGGAGAGCTGGAGAGGGGCTGGGGACAAGGCCTGCAGGGACAGGAGCCAGGGAATGGCTCCCACTGGGAAAGGGGAGATGGGGCTGGGATCTTGGCAAGGAATTCCTGCCTGGGCTGGAATTCCCAGATTTGCTGGGGCTGCCCCTGGATCCCTGGCAGTGCCCAAGGCCAGGTTGGATCCACCTGGGACAGTGGGAAGTGTCCCTGGAGTTGGATCCAAATGGGATTTAAGGTCCCTTCCATCCCAACCCCATCCCCTGTGCCCCATGGCTGCTGTGGAGCTGGGACAGTTCTGGGAACACAGTGGCTGTTCCAGTGCCTGCCCCAGGCTCTCCAGGATTTTCCAGCTCTCCTTGGAGCCAGGAATGCCAATTTGGAGAGCCCCTTTCCCTGCAGGTTGCTTCGGGAGCTCAGGAGCTTCTCCCCCATGTTCCACCCCATCCTTGCAGTGGTGGCAGCTTCTCCTCCTCCTGGTGGCTCCCAGGGCCCCTAACCCAGGGTCACCATGGCCCCTCTCCCTTCCCAGAGCCCATTCCCTGTGGGTGCTGCTCCCCATGGCCGGGGTGATTGGCCCTGGCAGGGCAGGGAGCAGAGGTGTCCCCGTGGGTCCCTCCTGGGGCTCTCTCTGCACCCATTATTAAAATTCCTTTCCACATTGGATTTTCCAGCCCTTTCGGAGCAGCGAGGGGGAGGGGAGCCCCAGCTCCAGCTCTCAGAGCCAAACATTTGGAATATTTCTCTGCAAACCCCTGTTGACACTTTCTTCATTTCACCCTGACAGCTTGAATTAGGTTTTATTAGGAAGCTTGGCTACAAAGCCGGCAGCGAGTTCCCTTTTCTCCTCCCTTTCTTTTTTCCCCTGGCCCTGTCATTTACGGAGCACCCCGGAGTGCTGGGGGTCAGCCCGTCACTCACAGGGGCCTGGAGGTCACCGCAGCTGCCACAGGATCCGGGACAGGAGCTGTCATTATCCCAGACAGTTCCCTTCAAGCCTTTTCCTGCACAGCACAGCCCGTGGCAGAAAGTGGAGCTCCCATTTTATGGGTTTTTTTTTTTTCCTCTCCCCCCTCCCCTAATTATTTTGTTAAAGCAGCTCCTTGTATTTGTTGGATGGGAGGGTTCCCCTTGATGTGGGAGTTGTTTCATTTGAGGAAAGTTTGGAGCCCCGGGTGGGTTTGTAGGGCTTGGAGTTTTTATTATTGGCACTATTAATTGGATTGGAGCAGGAAAATTTCCTTTATCTCCTCAGCACTTTCTCCTTTTTACATGGTGAGTTCATCAGGTTGTCTTTAAAGGTACCCTCTTGTTTTTTCCAGTGGAATTTCCCACTTGGAAATAGGGAGTATCTGTGGAAAACAGTGGGTGCAAGGGTGATCAGCTCTAATCCACCAAGGCTTCGTTTGGGTTGGGTTTATTGCAAACAAAGCCCCAAACCTGGAAGAACTTGGGATACAAAGTGCAGGGACACCTCCCACTGTCCCAGGGTGCTCCAAACCCCAATGTCCAGCCTGGCCTTGGACACTGCCAGGGATCCAGGGGCAGCCCCAGCAAATCTGGGAATTCTATCCCAGGGCCTCACTGCCCTCCTAGTCTGGAATTCCTTGCCAAGATCCCATCCAAGCCATTCCCACCCCCCTGCTTGCAGCATCCCAACACCCCCCACCTTTCTCCCGGGATAACTTCAAGGTTGGCTTTTGTTTCCCATGTCAATCCCAGCTCTGTGACGTGGCCCCTCTGTCAGGTGGAGCAGGAGAAGGAGCCAAAGGTCAGGGGCTCGATTTACCGGGAGGATCAGAGTTCCTGCCCAGCCTTCCCGATGGGAATTCCCTCTCCTGCCCCTCCTGCAGGAGACAATTCCCACTCCTGTCAGGGCTAATCCAGAGCCAAGCACAGATCCAAGGAGCCTCTGGCAGGGGGGGTTGGCAAAACCTCCTGGAGAAGGGAGAGGTGGCACCATGAGCACCTGGGAGGGGCTGAACCCCCAAATTCCAACAGTGCTGCTGCTCCAGACACCTGGGAAAGGGCAGGAATAGGGTGCAGGAGCTTCCAGTCTGGTGATACAGGGCTGCAGCCAGGCTGGGAGAGCTGGGAATGTTCCCCTGGAGAAGGGAAAATTCCAGGGAATGCTCAGAGTGCCTGCAGGGGCTCCAGGAGAGCTGGAGAGGGGCTGGGGACAAGGCCTGCAGGGACAGGAGCCAGGGAATGGCTCCCACTGGGAAAGGGGAGATTGGGCTGGGATCTTGGCAAGGAATTCCTGCCTGGGCTGGAATTCCCAGATTTGCTGGGGCTGCCCCTGGATCCCTGGCAGTGCCCAAGGCCAGGCTGGACACTGGGGCTTGGATCCCCCTGGCACAGTGGGAGGTGTCCCTGCCTATGGATCGGATTTAAGGTCCCTTCCAACCCAAACCACTCTGGGATTCTGGAGATGGAGCTGTGCTGTGCTGGGGAGTCCCTGTGTGGAAATCCAGGGATCATTGGTAGTGTGCCCTTCTAAGCCCATTCCCTGTGATTTTGCTCACTCCTGCAGTTTTTCCAGTTTCCTTTTAAGATCCCTTCCAACCTGAGCATTCCATGGTTCTGTAATTTTGTCTAAAAGCCCAGAAAGGGCTGAGAGGGGAATGTTGGGGAGTTTGATTTGGGGTTTCACCATTGGAGTTCTTTTCCCTTGTACTGAACATGCAACCCCCAGTGTTGAGGGTAGGCTTGTGCTGATGCCATGGGTGGCCCTTCCTTAGGCTGGACCAGCTCCTCTTGGATGGGAGCCTGAAGAATTTGGGATCTGCAGGTGTTAATTCACTTTTCCTTCTGAAACATGGATAAAAAGGCTTAAATTGTTGTATTTTGATGCATTTCAAACATCAGCTCCTGTGAGCCCTGCAGGGCTGCTCAGGGGTGAGGCAGAGGAGAGGTGGGAAGGAGGACGAGGAGAATTCCCAGGGTTTTTTTTTCCTTGGAGCATCTTGCAAATTCCTCTTTAAATTTTACTTTGTAGCTCCACGGAAGTCGATGACATGATCAGAAAATCCACAAATCTGCTGCTGACCCGGACCCTGAGCAACTGTTTACAGAATGTCATCAAGAGGAAAAACGTTGGACTGACAGAGGTGGGCTGTGGATTCCCTTGGGAATGGAGCCACAGGGAATGGCTTCCCTCTGCCAGAGGGCAGGGATGGATGGGATCTTGGGAAAGAATTCCTGGGTGAGGGACTGAGCTGGAATTCCCAGATTTGCTGTGGCTGCCCCTGGATCCCTGGCAGTGTCCAGGGCCAGGTTGGACACTGGGGCTTGGATCCACCTGGGACAGTGGGAGGTGTTGGGGTTGGAATTAGATCATCTTTGAGGTCCCTTCCAAGCCAAACCATTCCTGGATTGTGTGATTCCAGGGCAGGGTGACAGGAGGTCCCTTGGAACTCCCTCAAGCACCTTTAGAGGTGCTGGTTTGGAGCATTCCATGAAATATTTGCCTGGAAAACTGCTCAGAGTTGTTGTACAAAGTGAGGAACTTTAGCTGGTGGGAAAGTGGAGAGGTTTCTTTGCTATTGGCTGTGAATTTTGCTCTTTACATTTTGGGCAATGCTACAAATAAGAGTTAAAGTCAGAGGACTTCAGGGAGGACCAGAGAGGATCCAAGAGGGAAATGTGAGGGGATGGGAGAGCAATCCTCATTTTAAGGTCATGTTTGAGTGGATTCAGCACATTGCTGCAGCACAAACTCTAATTTGGGATTTTCTTTCTGTGGTCCATTCTCTTTTTTTGTACAAAATCATGTTCCTGATGATTTTAATCCATGTAAATCTGCAGGTCTCCCGGACAGGTGGGACCTCTGAGAGTTAAACAAGGTGTTACTAATTGCTGGTATTAAACAAGGAGTTACTAATTGTTTACTTAATTATTGCTGCCTTGCATCGTGTCACCCAAGGCTTTCCCTTCCCAACTTCTCATTTATCCTGGACACCCTGTTCCACTTCTGCACCTTTCCAGTGTCTCTTCTCCTTCCCCATGTCCAGGCTGAGCCTCCCAGGGTGTCACCAGCACCAGTGCTGGGATCTTTGTGGTGTCACTTCCCAGTTTCTGCACCTGCACCTTTGAAATCGCGGATGAATCCAACCTCCTTCAGATCTGGGAGCGTTTCCAAGCCCTTCCTGCACGGGAGGTGGCTGCAGACAGCCCCACCACGCTCCAGCAGTGAAATGACACCAACCCAGGGCGTTCTGCTGCCCCGGGGGCTGGCAGGGATCTGCTCACCCCACACCTGCCAGAGCCAAATCTCGTGGTTCCTTTGTTCAGGGCCCGTGTGATGCTGCTCTGTGTCACTCAAGTTCGGGTTATTTTTTGGGTTCAATGGCAGCCAGGAGCCTCCTGATGTGTCCTGGCAGTTTTTTTTGGGGAGCCCTGAGTGACAGCTCAATGTAGGAAAGTCCTTGAAAAGAAAAAAATCACCTCCCGTGGTATTAGTGGCTGTCATGGGAAACGCTTCCCCTCCAAAATTATCTTGGATTTAGGTGTTGTTAAAGGAGGTGAGACTGGAGCCCGTAGCAAAGCCCGGGGTGTTTGCACAGCGTCAGCATTGCATGGAACTGGCATCCCTTCCCCTGGCACAGCCCTGGCAGCGGGGCTGAAACCCTTCTCTGCCTTCCCAGCTGGTGCAGATCATCATCAACACCACCCACCTGGAGAAATCCTGCAAGTTCCTGGAGGAGTTCATCACCAACATCACCAACGTGCTGCCCGAGACCGTGCACACCACCAAGCTCTACGGGACCACCACCTTCAAGGTGAGCTCTACAGGACCACCACCACCACCTTCAGGGTCCCAGCCCTGGGTGGGTGCTGGGAGGGATCTGCTCAGGAGGCCTCAGGGCCAGCTGGGCTGAGCCCAAGGATAATTCTGGCCTGTTCTTGGGAGGTTGCGCCATCGCTTTGGGTTTGTCCTTCGGAGCGTAGCTCCTGTCGAGATCATGGGAGGTTTTGTCCTTAATTTACAGTACTAATTAGCTAAAGGATTAAGGAGATCTTAAACAAAAGCCTGATGTTTCCTATTTAAATAAATCCTCGCTTTGCTGTTGGAGTGCTGTGTCATGGACACCAGGTTCCTCTTCCACCCAGGAGGAAGATTTCCAGAATTTGTATTTCTCCATCTTCCCACTCCTTTTAGCATTATCCCCTAAAAATCAGGGCTGACAGGAACTCCCAGAGTTCCCAACCTTTAAATCCCACTCCAGGAGTGCTTTATATGGGATCTGGTTGGGTCGAGTGTGGGGTGTCCTGTAGAGATCCAGAGGTGGGAACAGCAGGAATGGGTTTGGTGAGGCTTTGCCTTGGGGTGACTCAGTCTCGTGTCCCCAGGGAAGTCCATCCTGGGTTTATTCACCTGTCTGACCTGCAGCTGAATGTCCTGCCCTTGTTGTGGCAGGGAGGCTCCTGAACCCCAGCCCTGTGCTGGGTTTGGTGGGGTTTCCATAGGGGATGTTCCTCTCCCACCTCAGAATCACAGGATGTTCTGAGCTGTAGGGATCATCAGCTCTGGAATGCCCCATCCAGGGGTTGAACACCACCTTGGTGTCATCAGCACCAGGATCCCTCCCCTGGAGCCAGTCTCTCCTCCATCTCCTCTGGATTTGTCCTCAGGTCACATCAGGGGCAGATTCCAGCTTGGTGCTGCCCACCACAGCCCGGTGGTCCCTGTCCCGCCAGCCTGAGGCCGCAGCAGCCTCGTGGTGGCTGCCCTGAGCTTTAGGGTTGTGTCAAATCCCAGTCTAAAGGTTGGGTGAAGCTCCCATCCCTTAAGAGGATGGTGTGAAGCCCCCATCCCACACAGGGTCCTGGTGGTGTGGAACTCTCATCCCATGTGGGGTCTCTGGGGTGTGAAGCCCTCATCCCAGATAGGATCTCAGTGGTGTGGAGCCCCCATGCCACGTGGGATTTTGGTGGTGTGGAGCCCCCATCCCATGTGGGGTTTTGGTGGTGTGGAGCCCCCATGCCACTGGGATTTTGGTGGTGTGGAGCCCCCATCCCCTGTAGGATTTTGGTGGTGTGGAGCCCCCATCCCCTGTAGGATTTTGGTGGAGTGGAGCCCCCATCCCACGTGGGATTTTGGTGGTGTGGAGCCCCCATCCCACGTGGGATTTTGGTGGAGTGGAGCCCCCATCCCACGTGGGATTTTGGTGGAGTGGAGCCCCCATCCCACGTGGGATTTTGGTGGTGTGGAGCCCCCATCCCCTGTAGGATTTTGGTGGTGTGGAGCCCCCATCCCACGTGGGGTTTTGGTGGTGTGGAGCCCCCATCCCACGTGGGGTTTTGGTGGTGTGGAGCCCCCATCCCACGTGGGATTTTGCTGGTTTGGAGCCCCCATCCCACGTGGGATTTTGCTGGTTTGGAGCCCCCATCCCACGTGGGATTTTGCTGGTTTGGAGCCCCCATCCCACGTGGGATTTTGCTGGTTTGGAGCCCCCATCCCCTGTAGGATTTTGCTCCCATCCCACATCCTGCCTCATTCCCAGGACGCCCGGCACGCTGCCGAGGAGGAGATCTACACCAACCTGAACCAGAAGATCGACCAGTTCCTGCAGCTGGCTGACTACGACTGGATGGCCCCGGAGCCGGGCAGCCGGGCCAGCGAGTACCTGGTGGATCTGATCGGCTTCCTGCGCAGCACCTTCGCCGTGTTCACACACCTCCCGGTGAGCCCGCCCTCCCTCCTGCTCCCGCCTCCTGTGGGAGCTCAGACCTCACGGGCTGTGCTGGAAACAGGGTCTGGGGATGCGGGGAAAAAAAATCTGTTTTTAAAAGGAGGGTGTGATGGTGTTCACAGGGGTTCTTGGATGAGGGAAGAGACGAGAATGTTGACTCCATGTTTCAGAGGGCTTGATCTATTATTTTATGCTAAGAGTAGAATCAGAAAGAATGATAACAAACCTTCTGTCTCGGACAGAGAGTCCGAGCCAGCTGACTGTGATTGGCCATTAATTACAAACAAACCAACATGGGCCAATCCCAGATGCACCTGTTGCATTCCACAGCAGCAGATAACCATTGGTTACATTTTGTTCCTGAGGTCTCTCAGCTTCTCAGGAGGAAAAATCCTAAGGAAAGGATTTTTTCATAAAAGATGTCTGCGACAGAAGGGGTTTCACGTGTCGCCACAAGCTCTGGGCTTCAGGACTCCCAATTATTTGCAAGTCTAGTTTTGTGGGATTGAGGCTCTCTCCCAGCCCACCGTGTATCAGCAGGGTTGTAATTTATTCCACACCTGTATTTCAGACACTTTAACTTGCAGTTAATGCCCATCCAGGATTCTTTTCCCAAAATCCAGCCTGTGGATGCGTTACTGGAACTACAGCTGTGTTTCCAAGTGTTTGTCAAGTCCCTGATGTGTCCCATCCCAATATTGCTTCCTTGGAAGGCACCATATGTTTCTTTCTTCTCTCTGCTGTCTAAAGTCCCTATGTTTATGCTGCTGTTGCCATCAGAAATGTGCTTTATGCTGCTTTTTGCAGTTGGCTGAGTGGTGTCTCATTGGTAGGAAAAATCCAATCACCAGGGAGATTCCTTTTTTGCTCCAGCAGCTTTTTTCTCTCCTTTTAATGGGATTTGTTTTGAGCTGTGTGGATACACTCTCGGGAGGATCAGCAGGTATTTTGAAACAGCAAATCCCCTGAACTCTGTGGTTGTTCTAAAAGCAATTTTAGATCTTTCTTCCTTTACGAAACTGGGATTTATTTGCTGCTTTCATGAGCTGGGAATAAACAGGAAGGGGAAATTTAATATTCCCCAGTGGCAGCTTCCTTCATTCTGTTTGTGCCCTGGGATTCTCCTCTGGAAGGAGGTCCCACCCTCCTGTTTTGGGAGGTGTCACACCCCCAAACTGTGCTGGCTCATGTCTCTGGGCATCCCCATCCCAGCAGGAAGATCTGGGAGCAGGGGGAGCTCTGGCTGATTTACTGGGGGGGAGAAATCCCCAAAAGGGGACTGGAAGTGGCTTCCCTGCTCCTCTGCACCTGTGTGGAGGAGAAAGTGGCTTCCTCAGCTGTGTTATCAGTGGGACAAACTGGTAAACAAACTGATAAATGAGCAGTGAGGTGGGGAGGACTTGGATCCATCTCCCCAGCCAGGTTTGTCCCTAATGTCCCCAGGCAGGTGTCCTGTGGCAGGTGCCTTCCAAAGCCAGGAGATGCTGGAAATTGCTGGATTTCTCCTTAAAAAAAGGAGCTGTGGGTTGGTTTAGCACCTGGAGGCTTCCACCCATCACGCTGGGGATACTCAGGAGCCAGTAATGGAATTTGACAGGGAGATTGGTCTCTGCAGCAGAGCATGAAGCAGCAGAGATGAGCTGGGGGGGGATGCCCACAGTGATTTATGAGGTGGGCCAGGAGTGATTTATCTTCCTTAAATATTAATGTTTCCTTTTGGAGCCAGTCAGGGTTGGTTTGGAGGCTGGGAGGACTTGAATTGGTCTAAAAAGCACCAGGACAGATCAAGGCAGCCTTTTGTCTTGCAGAACTGGGTTAGAAAAGCCCCAGCTGAGGAGAAGTTTGGGTTTGCTGGGCAGCCCCTGAGCTCCAGAGCCTCCCCAAAGCCTGGGGAGACAAGGAAGGCACCTTAGCCTGGTTTGGGCAGCCTTAGGTCTGGGTCAAAGCTTTGTGGGAGCTGCAGGTTTGGGACTTTTAAATATTGATTGGAGTTTTTTCCCTTATGTTGCTGATGGATCACCCAAATTGTGGGTGAGAGCAAGCCAGGAAGGACCAGGCTGCATCCCAAAGGCCTCCACATCCTTTGGTGTCAAGGTTTTTCATCCTTGTAGGGTTCAGGGAATTTTTCCAGCGGCTGATTTAGGAGCACACTGAAGTTCCTGGGATTTGCTACTGAAATGCAGGAGATAAAGGTGTTGTCCAAAGCCATGAAAAAAATGATGGAGGTGTTTGTTAAAGCACCAAAAATGTGAGATGAGCATCAGTTGGGGATGGAAGGAGTGAGAGGGGTGAAGGAACATTCCCAAAAAGAGTCAATTCCAGCTCTAGTAGGAAATTCAGGATTCTGGGACAAGATGGAGCTGATCCAAACCCATCCCAATCCATCAGCACGAGAGCTGTGATTGGAAATAAAGCAGGACAGTTTTGGGTCTGAGAGGAGCTGCTGCCCTGTTTGAGATGAGTTTTCAGCCTGGTCCCATAAAATCCAGGATTTCCACACTGCCAGTAGCTCCAGGACTATGCCCCATCCTGGGGTGAGGTGTCCTTGGAGCACCTTCATTCCTGTTCTCCTGCCTGGTTTGGCAATGCCCCCATCCTCCAGAGCTGATTCCTGTTGAATTTATGGGATTTTGGCCAATGAAAAGTGTTCCCCTGGTGTTGGAAGGTGCAGATTTGTTGCTCTCCCTGCCGTTTGTCCCAGCTGCAAGGACGGCTCCACCTGCCCATCAGGGAACCTCAGCCCGGGCATGTTGGAGCTCCTGGGCTAAAATTCCACCTCCAAAAAGCCCCATCAGGGAAAAAAAAACGGAACCCAAAGTCCTGAGGCTGCAGAAATGCACCGTGACAGGGCTGAGTAATCCCATTGTCCCGACAGGGCTGCAGGAAAACCTCTGTGGGGTCACGGCTCCAGCTGGCCCCAGGACAGCTCAAGTGGCCCTGGAAGGTCCTTGGGACTCAGCTTTGGAGAGGGGCTGAAGAGGAGCTGAAAGGAATCTGAGCTGGGATTCAGGATTAGGGTTTATGTTTCCCTCTTTAGGCTGAATTTTTCCTGTGTTTCTTGGGACTCCCAGAATTTTTGAACAGTTTGGGTTGGGAGGGTCCCTTGAAGGTCACCTGCTCCAAGCCCCTGCAGTAAGCAGGGACATCTTCAACTGCATCAGCTTCTCCAGAGCCATGGCCTTGGATCTTTCCAGGTATGAGAATTTCAGGGGATCACAATTTCCCTGGGCACCCAGCAAAAATAACCCAACCCAAAATTCTGACTGCTGGATTGGCCTAAAGTCTCTTTTTTAGTCTCTTTTTCTAGGCCTCAAGCAGGAATTTCAGCCTCAAATCTCTCCTTTGGAGTAGGAATTGTGGGAGATGATGGAAACCACTTGATTGGGGGAATTCTTGGAATTTAATTGCGTGTTGTACTTCTCTGGGGGGGACATCTTCAACTGGATCAAGTTGTCCAGAGCCATGGCATTGGATTTTTCCAGGTTGAGGCCTCCACCACCTCTGTGGGCACCTAGTTCAGGCAGCAAAACTGACCCAGCCCAAAATCCTGATTCATAAGCTAAAGGGTCTCTGTTTTCTCTGGAGGTCAAGCAGGAATGTGAGTTCCCAACTTTTCCCTTGGAGTAGGCATTGTGGGAGATGATGGAAACTGGGAATTGCTGGGATTTATTTGCACATTGCAGTTTTCTGGGGACATCCTCAACTGGATCAAGTTGTCCACAGCCATGGCCTTGGATTTTTCCAGAGATGAGGCCTCGACCACCTCTGTGATGATCTGGCAAAAAAACCCCAAAAATAATCCCAAAATCCTGGCTGGTGTAGCGGCCTAAAGAGCCTCCACTTTTTCCAGGCCTTGCAATCCTAGTTTTTTTTTTTCTTTGGAGTAGGCATTGTGGGAGATGATGAAAACCAGTTGATTTTGGGAATTCCTGGGATTTATTTGCATGTTGTACTTCTCTGGGGGGGACATCTTCAACTGGATCAAGTTGTCCAGAGCCATGGCATTGGATTTTTCCAGGGATGAGGCCTCCACCACCTCTGTGGGCACCTAGTTCAAGCAGCAAAACTGACCCAGGCCAAAATCTGGATACATAAGCTAAAGAGCTCCATTTTCTCTGGAGCTCAAGCAGGAATGTGAGTTCCTAACTTTTCCCTTGGAGTAGGCATTGTGGGAGATGATGGAAACTGGGAATTGCTGGGATTTATTCGCACATTGCAGTTTTCTGGGGGACATCTTCAACTGGATCAAGTTGTCCACAGCCATGACCTTGGATTTTTCCAGAGATGAGGCCTTGACACCCTCTGTGGTGACCTGGCAAAAAAACCCCAAAAATAATCCCAAAATCCTGGCTGGTGTAGCGGCCTAAAGAGCCTCCCCTTTTTCTAGGCCTTGCAATCCCTTTTTTTTTTTTCCTTTAGAGTAGGGATTGCGGGAGATGATGGAAACCAGTTGATTTTGGGAATTCCTGGAATTTATTTGCACGTTGCAGTTTTCTGGGGGGACGCTGAGCCCTCACCAGTGCCGTGGGGACAGCGTGTGCCGGGGGGCAGGAAAAGTTCACGGAGAACTTCCCGGGGTTTTGGTGCATGCCAGTGCTGCATGAAACGGTCATGGTGGTTTGGAGCCACAATTCCAGAATGCTCCACTAAGTGCCCAAAAATGTCTCTGAGCAAATAAAACGCTGATGGGAATCAAAGCATAATTAACATTTGGCTCCCAAGGCCGCCCTCTTCCTGCGTTAACCAGGGAGAGTCGGTTCCTGCTGCTGCTGCTGTGGAGCTCATTAATATGGGATGCTCGGGTCTCCTTTAAAAGAAAAACCTCTTTTTTTAAGGGTAAAAAAAAAATATTTTAGTACAAAAAGTATTTTAGGCCTTAAAAAAACCCCAAAACCAACAAAAAAAGGTGGTTTCTGGTTTTCAGCAAGCAAAGGGCCACAGCCTCCAAAAATGAACATTTCCAGCCTAAGACTTTGCAAAGAATGACTGAAAAAGCCTTTTGTCTTTGATGGCTGATTGTTGTTTTTATTTCTTGTTGGACAAGTTAATGTAAATGGCATTGACAGGGCTACTCCAAACACACTGATTTGTTGACATTAAGCTCCTCAGAGATGGAGGGTTGTGTCAACACCTCCCCTGAACTGTCAGGTTAACAAAGCAAGGATGTTTTCTTGGGGGAGGGGAGCGGGGCTGGGGGAAGGGGGGGTGTTTTGTTTTTATTTTCAGTTTCCTTTAATCCTCTGTTAGTCTTGTATCTCGATAACCTCCTTTGGAAGGGAATCAGGGCAGGTCAAGAGGTGAGGCTGACCTGGGAAGGGGAAGCAATCTTTCAGCGATCCAACAAATCCAACCTCTGCTGCTGAGCGCTTTAGTGTGAACCCTCTGCAGAGGGAATTTTTTTTTTCCCCCTATTTTTTTTTCCCCTTTTCTGCTTATTTTTGCCAGATGGCAGGCACAGATTTCAGCTGGAGCTGTGGTGGTTTTTTGCCTTCTCTTGGCATCTCTTCCCCCTTGCAAACGAACGGCCCCGGCAGCTCTTGCTCTGGTAGAAAGAGCTTTGCAAGTGTTTATTTTCTTTCCAAAGAGAACGATTGCCTGTGTTTTTATTTGAAAAGTCAAATCCCTCTGGAATATTTATAAGCCAAGGCCCTGTGCATGGAAGCGAAATGCCATGAACTTTGCACCAACCACAGCCTCGGCCGCCTTGGGAGGGACCCAAGTGGAAAATAACCATCAGGAAAACATCTCAGGAGCACCAGAGTCACCTCTGGGTTTGCACAAGTCCAGTCTGTGCTTAAATAACTCCCCTGGCCCTTGGAAGAGCTGAGCAAGCCCTGCTGGAGCTGATCCCAGCTGTCACTCCCAGGGTCTGACATCCATCACCTCTTGCAGGTGGGATTGCTGAGGAGCAGGGATGGGGACGTGCAGAGCAGACAGGAGAGCTGGAGAGGGACAAGGAGAGGAGGGACAGGAGCCAGGGAATGGCTTCCACTGGGAAAGGGGAGATTGGGCTGGGATCTTGGCAAGGAATTCCTGGCTGGGAGGGTGGGCAGGGGCTGGGCTGGAATTCCCAGATTTGCTGGGGCTGCTCCTGGATCCCTGGCAGTGCCCAAGGCCAGGTTGGACATTGGGGCTTGGAGCCACCTGGGATAGTGGGATATGTTTGGATCAGGATGATCTTTAAGATCCCTCCAGCCCAACCCATTCAGGAATCTGTGATAGAATGACACCAAAACTGCTCTTGTGGTACTTTATTCTCCTCTTCCCCCTCCTCCCAGGAGCCCCCATTTTCTTTCCAAATCCTTTGCTGATGTTGGAGCTGCCGTTGGAGCACTGGGGGGTTGTGGGCACCTCTGATGACCTTTGGGCTCCTTTCTGCCTTTGTCCTGTTGCTCTGCTCTATTCTGCCTTTGACCCTGACCTGCTGTGTTGTCCTCTGTAGGGGCAGGTGGATGTCCACTCCACCATGTCGGTGAGTACCGGACGCTGTGTCCTGCGCCTTGGCTCTGCTCCGCTCACACCTCCAGGCTCAGGGGGGAACTGAACCAGAAAAGGTCCCTTGTGTCAGCCAGGGGGAAAGGAAAAGATGGATTGAAAGTTGAGATCGATGGGATAAATAATTCTGGGATAAATCAGAGACCAAAGGAAAGGGTTTCCTTCCCAGTGGGTCACTAAATTGTTGGGTTTAGTGAATTGAAGTGGCTCCTTTTATCACCCTGGAATACCTGCATCTGCAGGGAATTAGGGGCAATGCCTGATATTAGGGAAACCTGGATGAGATTCTCACATTCTGCTCCAAAGAGAAAAGATGTTTGTAAAATCCATGTTCCTTGTTTGGAGAAATTCCCCATGGGAATTCCAGCTGGAAATTCCTCCCGGTTTGAGGGATTGGATCACTAAGCTCAGACTGGAGGGGAAGTGTCCAAAGCCAGGCTGGATTGGGCTTGGAGCAACCTGGGATGGATGGTGGAAGGTGTCCCTGCCATGGCAGGGGGTAGAACTGGATCATCTTTAAGGTCCCTTCCATCCCAAACCACTCTGTGATTCCATGGTTTTCTCCAGAAAATAATGTGGATTCCTGACACATGCCATCTCCCAATTTGGATTTGGCCAATTAGCACCAAAGTAAAGCCAAGGAGACTTTTCAGACCTTCCTTCTGGTTCAGCAACCCCCTGTGATTGTTGTCATCTCTGCTTGTTCCATGTGCAGGAGGAAAACCCGCGGCACTTCCAGGGATGGATGGCAAACAAAGTGCTCTGCAGCCACCTTGTTTCCTCTATTCCCACGGCTGCAGACCCAGGCCCATGGGAGCAAAACCCACCTGCGAATTCTGTGGGGTTGTCACACTCAGAGCCTGGACCCTGCTTCTGCTTTCCAGCCTTTATTCCCTGCTCTTCATGGGAATCCTGACCGATATTCCCTGCTCCAGTGGGATGCTTGTGCCCCTTTCCCTGGAAACTGAGCCTGGCAAAGCCTGGACTATTTGCAGGCTCCAGGCACCTGGGGGGGTTTCTAAGTCAACACTGAGGCCTCAAATCAACAGCAGCTCCTGGAGAGAGGGAGCCTCGTTAAAGCAATCCCAGGCTGGCTCCCATCAAAGCCAGGATGCTCCAGGCATTCCCTGCAGCCAGGGGATTCCAGGAGCGGTGTTGGATGTCAGGCATTCCCCGTGCTGTCCTCAGGGCGTAGCCCAAGAGGGAGAGATGCAAAAAGCCCTTTTCCCTGTGGCTTTTCCAGGCTTGGAGCTGTTTAGAAGCCAGATGTATTTATTTCTTTAATTGGATCCAGTGCCTAGACAGCTCTGGAGTCAGCTTCCTATGGAGATGGGGGCATTACTTTCATTAAGGTAAATCAATGGAAAATAATACCTGGAGCTCCCCTGGAAAGGGTCAGGGATGGAGTAATCCCTTTATATGGAGGGGCTTTGCCAGCCCACTCTTAGTCATGCTTGTTCTTAACGGCAACAAATCCCAGTTTTCCTTCCTTTTATCCCTCCTAATTTTCTGTTCTCTGCCTTGTTGGGATTAATTGGCGGGAATAAATCACGGAAGAGGGGGAAAAATAAAAATGGGATCGTGCAAAGTAGCAGGACAAAGGAGGAGTTTTAGCAGAGTTAATTTGTCTGGTGGGAAGTTGTTGTGGCTAATCCTGGAAGTTTAAAAGGTAAAAAAAAGCAGGATGTGGACATGGACAGGGCATGAGCAGCATCCAGAATCTTCCATGTCTGGGGCTTTCCACTCGAGAGGTGATCCAAGTCTTTTAGGGGATTGCATGGCCTGAATGAATGTTCAGCAAAATTCCTGTAAAGCAGGGATGCCTTGAAGGGGAGAGGATGGACTGGTGGCTGGAGCAGCCCATTCCTGGTTTCCCAAGTGCCTCCAGAATCCCAAATATTTGTCAGCTTTGAGCGGTCAAAACAGGAGCTGGTGGTGCTTTAAAGCAAGGAGCAGAGTGTCCAAATCCCATGGATTTGGTAGTGCTGGATATGGGGCAGGCTGACCCCTGATTAACCTGGGAGCTCTCTAAACTTGAGTCTGGCTAAGCCAGGTTATCTGGAATTCCAAGGTTTCCTTGTCTGCTTTCAGCAGTTGGAATATTAATGGAAGCCAAAACGCCCAATGCCATAAATTCTTTAAACCAAGGCATGCTTCCTTAGGGATTGTTCCCTCTGTGGAGTCACCTCAGCATGGTTGGCTTGGAATTTTGTTTTCCAAACTGGGATTGAGGAAGGTGTTGGATGCTTTCTCTTGCCTGCACCTCCATCCCTAAGAAATGTGGGACACAGGGAATCTGGCAGCCAAAATTCCAGTCCTGGTGTGCGTGGAATCCAAACGTGCCTTCTCCTTCCTGCTCCAGAGCCTCAGCCTGGACCTTCCAAAAATCCTACCAGGAGATAAAGTTTGGGTTGGGATTCTACCCTTTAGGAAATTTAGGGGAAATTGCAGGATTTGCAATTTCCTGCTTTCCTCTTGTTTCATCCAAGGGTCTCCTTAAGTTGGGAATGTGGAAAGGGACATCCATGAACAGCTTCCAGAGGTCTCCACACCTTCCTTAACCCATCCACAGGAGGAGCCCCAGCTGCCCTGGAAGGGCCCAAACCTTTGGGGGGTCCCTGTGCAGGGGACACTCGAGCTGAGGGTGCACAGAGAAGTCGGGTGCTCGGGATGGAGCCACCAGCCATGGCTGATGCCACCGGCGCGGGTGAAGATGATTTTGTGACCATCACAGGGTCCCTTTCCAGAAATGCTTTCCCTGGATCTTACAGCTTTGGGTAGATGGAATGGCAGGAGTGGGGAAAACTTCTCAAAGTGCAGATCCCTATGGAATTCTCATCATCCTCTGGAGTTTTTTGTTGGGTTTCATGAAGGGCAAGAAATCAGAAGAACTCGATGGGTTAATTGAAAACCAGTCACTAATTCCTACAGCTTTCCCCATCTCTGTGTTTCATCCATCTTCTGCCTGGTTTTTAGCTCTAACACCTCAATTTTGAAATGGAAGTTTAAGCTATGATTCAGTTTTTGGGAACAGACAAAAATGAGCTGAAGGTTCGGACGCCGCTCCTGTCGGTCACTCGGCTCTGCTTGGAAAGACCTCCTGGACTGAGCTTTGCTGGCTCATGGAGCAGCAATGGAGTGGATGGGTTGGGATTTTTCCTTGGAGCTCATCCTTTTTTCCAGTCTGTTCAACATCTGGGCCGCACTGGGGCAGTGGTTGCGTCTCCTCCAGGCCCCGCGCGTCACCCCGGTGTGCCGAGCCTTCCCCCGGCATCCCAAAGGGTGGGAATCTGCGTAAATGGGGGATCTGGAGCATCCCTGTGTGTGCAGAGAGTGAGGAACCCCCGGGGTCATCGTCCCAGAGGGAGGATGAGCGCTCCAAACTTCTGGATCTTTCCTTTTTTTCTCCGACATCGAATTGTAATTACAAAATTATTTCGGGAAGATGGAGCGATTCAAGTCCCTCTCTTTAAGTTTTCCTGCTGCCGTAATTGGCAGCTTTGCCCCGATAAATCAGCAGAAACAAACGTGGTTCTTGCTCTTCATAAGTGAGGGGAAAAAATAAAAAAAGAATCTGTATTTAATCAGCTTTTTGTTTCCAAGATGGCAGCTGCTTTGTATTTAATGGAAAATCAGGCTCTTCCCAATGGAAAGAATGTTATTCCCAAAGCGAATACAAAAGAAAATAAAACCCACAAAAGAGGAGGATGAAATATGTCCATATTTTTTTTTAAATTTTTTTTTTTTTTTGGTCTCGTTCGTTCCAGTTTGGAGCCGCGCGCTCTGATCGCGGCTGGGCCGCAGCTCTGCTTTCCATCAAGGATCTGGGAGAGTCTCGGATCCTGGGCACAGGGACCAGGAGAGAGACACTAACAGGACCAAAAAAATCAAGGCTACTTCATGTTTCATTTGTACCTTTTGGCTTTGGGGAGATTTACATGGAATATTGGGAAGGAATTCTTCCCTATGAGGGGGGGTGAGGCCCTGGAATGGGATTCCCAGATTGGCTGTGGCTGCCCCTGGATCCCGGGAAGTGTCCAAGGCCAGGTTGGACACTGGGGCTTGGAGCCACCTGGGACAGTGGGAGGTGTCCTGCCCATGGATGATCTTCAAGGTCCATCCCAATCCAAACCATTCCAGGATTCTGTGATTTTGTTGCCAGGCTCAACTTCCAGCCTGGTGGGACAGCTGGGATCAGGTGGTTCTGTTCTTGAGTGCCTGCAGTTAAACCCAGTGGCAAACCAGCATAAGTTCTAATTCCTATAGTAATTCCTAAAGTAATTCCTAGAGTAATTCCTGGAATTTCTCAGGGTCAGATGATGTCCCACCCCAAACCCGGACTGGCAGGAATCTTTCCCACCTGTGGCTGGTGTGGAGGTCCTTGGAGAGATCCTGCAGCACTGGAGGAGCCCGGAGAGCAGCTGGATGCTCCAGCTCATTTTGGGTGATACAGGCTCTGCACCCAACCATTTCCACGTTCTTGACTCCCAAAAAATCATTTAATTAAAAATATCCTGCTCTGCCTTTGGGTGTTGAACAAGGAAAAAGAGATTGTGGAATCTTCCGTTTCCTTGGTTTTTTGCATGTTTACATAGCCTGATTTTCCCCAGCAGCTTCCCAGCTTTGCTGCAGACCCTGGAGCTTCCAGAGGATATCTCTGCCCACTCTGGGCTCTTTAGGGCTCCAAAGGAGCTGCCCTGTGCTTGGCTGTGCCATCTGCATCCAGAGGTCCTTGCCTTCCCTTCCCTTCCCTTCCCACCTCCTGCCCCTTCTTCTGTTCATTTTTTTTCCTATTTAATAAAAATCATCAAGCAGAAGTCACTCATTGGCTCTGACACAGTGACAAATTGTGTGTTCCTGTGCCTGCTCCTATCCCAGAGCCTCTGATATCCCAAATCCCACGATTTCTGTGGTTCCAGCCTCCTTGAGTTGTGCCTTTGCTGTTGGGTGTTTTTGCTTCTCCTTTTCAGGCTTCTCATGATTCCAAGACCTCTTCATTCCTTCAGAGGAAAAACCTTTCCATGGAGCTGGCTACTCCACAAATCATTAAAGACCCCCCAAAAAGCCCCAAAGCAAATAAAACAGCATTAAATATTTTTAATAAAAGCCCCTTTCAGCCCTGTCTGCGGGAGCTGGTTGTGACCATCACCCCCAGTGTGATTTCCCTCTTCCTTGAGCTTCCCCCAGCTCCAGCCAAAATACTTCCAGCTGTTGACCTTGGGCATCTTGGGCACAGCCAAAGTTTTCTTCCTCTTTTGTTGGAATGTCAGGGATTTGTATCGGGCTGCAGTGGCCGGTTTATTTTTGGTGTGGTGAGGATAATTGCTGGGTTTGCTTTTCTTTTTTCTTCCCCCTTTTTTTTTTGTTGTTGTTTGTCTGGTTGTCCCTGAGCTTCTGGTGGGAGTTCAGCTCTGCCATGCGTTGGTCCTGTAGTCAGATCCCGTTTTCCCAAAATATCATCAAGGTGGGAAGTGTTTGGCAAAGGAAACCCTGTGGAGTTTTTCTACACCTCTGGAATGCAGCCACTGGAATGGGCTCAGCTTCCACGGGAATTTGGGAGAGATCCTGGGTCAGGGAGGGAATGGAGCCTTCCAGGTTGGTTGGAGCTGCTCCACGTTTTGGCTCTTTGGAGTTTTCCAGTTGAGTTGGCATTTGCAGGAGACAAATCCTGCTTGGAATTGGGTTGATTGGTGCTGCTCTCCATAGGTTTTCTGTGGTGAACCTGAGATCTTCCATGGTGGGATGTTCACGTCTCTTGAACTGAGATAGGGGTGGTCAAAGTCAAGGCCAAAATCCCAGCAGCGAGGGTTCTTCCATGGGTGACCCAAGGTTCATCACTTCTGGAATGGCAGATCCTGGGCAGAAGAGGCCTCCCCATTCCTGGGAAATCAGGGCATGGATGTCTGTCCTGGCTGGGAGTGGATGCTGGGGCTGTTGGAAGGGACGCTGCTGTCATGGTGACAGTGACATTGGCCATTCCCTGTGTCCCAGTGTGGATGGAATCCAAAATGCCTTCCCAAACAAATGTGTGTGCAGACATCGCCTCTTTTCTTGAGTCATCAGGAGCTCCAAGGCTCAGAGGATCCCATGGATCCAACACTGAGGAACATCCCATTGGTCCAAAGCTTGGAGTATTCCATGGATCCAAGGCTGAGGATCGTTCCATGGATCCAAGATTGAGGAGCATCCTGTTGGTCCAAAGATGAGGATCATCCTATTGGTCCAAAGTTGAGGAGCATCCCGTGGGTCCAAGGCTGATGATCATCCTCTTGATACAAGGCTGAGGAGTATTCCATGGATCCAAGATTGAGGAACATCCCATTGGCCAAGGTTGAGGAGAATCCCATGGATCCAAGACTGAGGAACATCCTATTGATCCAAAGCTGAGCAGCATCTTGTTGGTTCCAAGGCTGAGGAGCATCCCATTGATCCACAGCTGAGGAATATCCCTTCCTCCAGCAGCCATTCCCATGTGCCCAGGAGCCCTGACCCACAAGCCAGCCTTGGCTGGAAGGTTTCCCTCCTTCTTCTTTTCCTTGGCAAATCCCAAAGCCACGTGAACGTCACCTCCTAACTTGGCTCCGGCCCCTTTTTCCAGCTCCATAAAAAATCCACACAGTGGCTCCAGTGTTCAGCTCCTGGGATGGCTCCACGGAGCCAGGGATCAAATCCAGGTCTGCCAGGGGCTGAAGTCACTCAGGGCCCGTTGGTGGCCACACCACGTCAGCCACCCCTCATGTCCCACGTGTGTCACGTCAACGCGGAGTGACAGAGCCCACAGCTGGAAACCAGGAATTGCTCTGCTCCCGTCCTCCTTCCATAAGAAAAAATTAGGGACAGAAAAGGGATTTATTCTTAACGAGTGCTGCAAAGCTGAGTAAATAGAATTAATTAAGAGTTTTCTTGGTACCTGCAGGGTTTGTGTGGGATGCAGCCCTGGAGGTTGGTGTGGCCAGGGCGGTGACTGAGCTGAGCCCCAGCCTTGAGGGGACAACTCTGGAGGCCACCAAGCTCGGGGTGATATTGGCAACCAACCAGACACATCACTGGGGCTTGGGGTGTCCTTCCTTGGGCGTCTTCTCATTCTTTGGGACCTCTTTGTCCTGGAGAACCCGTTTCTTTGCAGGATCTTGAGTGCAGAACCACAGCTTTTGGGTTGTCTTTTTTTTCCTTTTTTTTTTTTTTGGTAGAAGTTTTGTATGATTTGTGTGGTTTTTTTAAACTAAAACAAAGCTGAAAACACCCAAAACAAACCAGAAAAAAAAAATCCAACCAAAAATCTCCACAAAAAAACCCGCTTGGTCCAGTTGAAAATTGACTTTTGGGCAAATAATGAAAGGTTTATTTTTTAAGTAAACCTCTTAAAAATATTTTTAAAAATCACAGGTACTCGTCGTTCATTTGTTTTGACGCTCTGGGAAGTGTTTGTGCTTTTGGGTGATGGTTTGGGGTTTTCTGCCACCTTCAGTGAGTGCAGAACTGTTGTTTAAAAAAAAAAAAAAGGCAAATCAGGACAAGACAGGCAAGTCAGGAAAAATTTCCAGAGCTGATTGACTGAATTTGCCCCCAGTTTAGGGGGATTTGAGGCAGGCAGGGGATCCAGAATCTTCTGGAGCAGGAGATGAGCCCTGGGAGGTCTGCAGGGTCTGAAGTCTCCATCTGTGGCCATAGAGAGAGGATCCACTGGGATTATCCTGGGGTTTGTGCTACCAAACAATTGCTCATTATTTCCCCATCACGTTTCCATCCTCTGCAAAACATCCCAGTGCTGCCTTATGGATTGGGAAAGTCAGGAAATTCAGTGTTGAAATTATGGGGACAACTCGTGGTGTTTATAGAAAGTTGTACATTTAATACCAAAGGATTCCCATTTTCTGGCCTGCTTTTCTGCTGTCTGAAGTCCCTGGATTTTGCACGTCTAAATATCCTTAATCGCATCAATCCCGATGCTTGTTGTGGGCGAAGAAGGAATTCTGCTGGTAGCTAAAAAAAATAATTGGAAACTCTGAGAGCACTTGGAGCCTGTCAGGCTTTGTTTTCCATGGAAATGCTGCCTTAGTTCCTCGGGGAGTCGCTGGGAGGGTTCTCCTGCTACAGCAGGAGTCGGGTTTGGATTTCTGGGACCACATCCCACCTGGTTGAGGCCAGGGGAAGTGCAGGAGGTACCAACAGGTGAAGGGAGGCTGTGGCTGCCCCTGGACCCCTGGAAGAGCCCAAGGATAGGGCTTGGAGCACCCTGGGATAGTGGGAGGTGCCAGGGTGGACCTGGGTGATCTTTGGGATCCAACCAACCCATTCCACGATTCCCTGGCAGCCAGAGGTGCTCCTGCAGGGTGGCGGGGACTGGCAGCGCGTTCCTGATTGCACGTTGAGATTAATGGGTATTTATTTGAACAACCATTCCATTTCAGTAGCTCTTAATGAGTCCTTTGATAGCCAGTTCCTTAATTAACAAGGCAGCCTCTTGGCGTTTCCTCTCCCTAATTGGGAACAGATTGGCCGTGTCTAAACAAACGCTCCCGGCAGCAGGGCCGGCTCCAGAGCCTCTGCATGGCCCTTCCCCACTGGGGCTGCCCCTGGGAGCCCACAGCCTTCCCTGCCTGCCCAGGGGTGGGATCTGCATGGAAAGAGAGGATTTCATGGCTGCTCTCCTCAAGCAGGATGGACACTGGGCTTTGGGATGGCCCAGGGAGAGCCCCCAGGCCTGGAGGTGCCACCTGGACGTGGCACTCAGTGCTCAGGATGGGGACAAGGTGTGGTTTGGTCACAGACTGGACTCGGTGATCCTGGAGGGCTTTTCCAGCCTCAGTGATCCTGTGGTGGTGTGTTCTTGTAGGAGCCCCTTGGCTGCATCTCTGGGAGAGATTTGGAGCTTGGCTCCTCCCTTTCAGTGTTTGGAGTGGCCACAGGGAACCTTCTGGATCCTTCCTGTGTGTCCAGAGGGATCCTGAGTCACCCTGAGCCACAGGGAACCTTCTGGATCCTTCCTGTGTGTCCAGAGGGATCCTGGGTCACCCTGAGCCACAGGGAACCTTCTGGATCCTTCCTGTGTGTCCAGAGGGATCCTCGTGGTACAGAGAGGGCAGTGTCACCCTGAGCCTCAGGGAACCTTCTGGATCCTTCCTGTGTCCAGAGGGATCCTGGGTGGCACAGGGAGGGCAGTGTCACCTTGAAAGGTGTCATGGCAATCCCGAGGTTCCATCAGGAGCTGTGGACAGAGGGATTCATTGCTAGGAATGAGCCACAAAACAATAAATCTGTGGATTTTGCTGGGATAACACCCTTGGAATGGCTTTGTTTGACTGAGGTTGGACCAAGGAGAGGTTTGGGCATCTTGGCCATGGAGATCTGCCAGCTTTCACCTGTGATTCCTGTTCTTCCCAGTGCAAATCCAGGTTTTGATGGGGTTTGCAAAGGTCTTTAATAATGAATGACCCCACAGAGCTGTTCCTGGGATTGCTTCATGGGGTTTTGAAGCTCTTCAGTTTTCTGCCACGTCGGTAAAGGATCATTGGTGCCTTTGAGGTGTTTGTTTTCCCCTTTCCCTGCAGAGTGCTCAGCTCAGGGCTGCATTCCCGCTCTTTGTTCCCTGTCCAGATCTGATCCTCTCCTTTGGACAAATTGTTCCTGAGCTGGAGGGACCAGGGTGTCTGGGCATTCACTCTCTCCTGACCAGGGTGTCACTTCTCATATTCTCTCTCCTGACCAGAATTTGGTGCTCAGGGCAGGTGTGGGTCACCCCTCAGGTACCTCCCCAGGTTGATCTGACCCCTGCTTGGGGTGTTAAGGGGTTTGTTCCTCTGAAATTTTGCTCAGTAGGGACAGAAAACCTTCCTGGGGCTTTTCCTTGGTGTGGTGTGGGAAAGGAGGGCATCCAGTGGGACCTGGGCAGGCTGGAGAGGTGAGCACAGGGGAAGCTCATGAAGCTCATCCCGAGGGGTGTTCCCCTGGAGAAGAGAAGCTGCTCCTGAATCCCAGGCAGGGCTGGAGCCACGCTGGGGAGCAGGATCAGGACGTCACTGGTGTCTGCTCAGGGTGCTGGCACGGGGACAAGGCCTTTGGGAGTGCCCCAGCTTCTGCCACGCTCCCGAAAATCATCGGGGAATTAGCGCGGGGCCGGCTGAGCGCGGCGGCTCCTGTGAGCTCCCGACAGCCGCGGCGACACCGCGGGGATCCCGCTGCGTGCCAGGGCACAGGTCCTGGCACCGCCACCGAGGGTGGGGCAGGGCACCATTTCGGGAGGGTAATGATTTCAGGAGGGTTGGGGTGGGTGATGATTTCAGGAGGGTTGGGGTGGGTAACAATTTCGGGAGCGTTGGAGTGGGTAATGATTTTGGGATGATTGGGGCGGGTAACCATTTCAGGAGGGTAATGATTTCGGGAGGGTTGGGGTGGGTAACAATTTCAGAAAGGTTAGAGGGGTAATGATTTTGGGAGAGTTGGGGCGGATAACAATTTTGGGATGATTGAAGCAGGTAACCATTTCGGGAGGGTAATGATTTTGGCAGGGTAACCATTTTGAGAGGGTTGGGGTGGGTAATGATTTTGGGAGGGTTGGGGCAGGTAACCATTTTGGAAGGGCAACATTTTGGGAGGGTTGGGGTGGGTGACAATTTTGAGAGGGTTGGGGCAGGTAACCATTTCAGGAGGGTTGGGGTGGGTAACAATTTTGGGATGATTGGGGTGGGTAACCATTTTGGGAGGGTAATGATTTTGGGAGGGTAACCATTTTGGGAGGGTTGGGGTGGCTAATGATTTTGGGACGGTAATGATTTCGGGAGGGTTGGGGTGTGTAACGATTTTGGGGGGACTGGGGCAGGTAACCATTTCAGGAGGGTAACCATTTTGGGAGGGTTGTGGCTGTGGGCAAACACGTCCATGCCAGACTCAGCTCCGTGTGCCCGGGCGAGTCCGGCTCTTCCAGTGCTGCAGGAAAACTCAAAAAAAAAAGAAAAAAAAAAAAAAACCAGGAAAATAAAAAAAAACACCCTGAAGCGAAACCCCATCGTAAATAAGCTCCTGAGAGCCGAGGTGGGCATCTGTGGCAGGAGGATGTGCTCGATCCCTGCCAGCCAGAGCCATTCCAAGCGGGAATACAAACAACCTTCAGCCGCAGCAGCAGCTTATTAGCGCTGATATATCAGCGGCCGCGCGCTCGTTTGTCTCCTGTCAGCAGCAGCTGCTTATCCAGCAGATTTCCCGCTGTATTCCCGGGGAAATGGCCTGAAATTGATGTTCACAAGCCAGGGCTGACTTTATAAGGAGCTGCTGTAACTCGTGGAGCGCAGGGGTGAGGCAGGAAAGGATTAAGTCGGGTCTTATTTATAAGGAGTGAAACCCATAAATTCTGGGAGGGTTTTAAATCTCGGTGCCCAGGGTAGGAGCTGCTGCTCATCCCTGGTGGTACCTTCTGTTCTCTGAGCAGACATTTAACACCGTGATTGAAACTCCTGTGGCATCTCCGAGTTCTCTGATAATAAATACAAGGGGGGAAAGGGATTCAGGCTTAAAAAGCAGAAAAAAATTCTGTATAGTTTTGCTTTTCTTCAGATAATACTGCATCTAAACCGTGAGGCATCCATGTGTTCTGTGAGAGGAAGAACTGAGTGTTTTTTAAGAAGAGATTTTTAGGTGTTTAAACCTCAAGAGTAATGTGAATAAAAGGTCATGTTCTCAGCTGGCCTGAGAAGATTCAGGTTCACAGTGAGGACAGTGGGCATTTGCACCTGAAACAGTTTCAGGCCTGGCCTAATCCTGTGTGGAAAAGGCAGGAGGAGGGAAGGCTGAGCCAGAAGCTGCTTCTGGGCTTATTTGGATCTCCTTTGCCATCTCTGTAATAAGTCCTGGGGGAACATTCCCATAAGGAACATCCTGAAGTCCCCCTTCCACTTGGGGAAGCCTCTCAGAGTCATGGTGCTGCCAAGCCCTGATGATGAAATTGCTTTTCCCATCCCATTTTCCCTGTTTGAGGCTTAATTATGTGACATTTCATCTCAATTGTTGGCTCCTTTTCACCCATTTCTGGGGTCACTTCTCATTCTCTCTCTCCTGACCAGAATTTGGTGCTCAGGGCAGGTGTGGGTCACCCCTCAGGTACCTCCCCAGGTTGATCTGACCCCTGCTTGGGGTGTTACAGGGTTGTTCCTCTGAAATTTTGGTCAGCAGGAACACAAAAACCTTCCTGGGATTTTTATTTTGTGTAGGGTGGGAAAGGAGGGCATCCAGTGGGACCTGGGCAGGCTGGAGAGGTGAGCACAGGGGAAGCTCATGGAGTTCTTGCTGAGGGGTGTTCCCCTGGAGAAGGGAAAATTCCAGGGAATGCTCAGAGCCCCTGCAGGGGCTCCAGGAGAGCTGGAGAGGGGCTGGGGACAAGGCCTGCAGGGACAGGAGCCAGGGAATGGCTCCCACTGGGAAAGGGGAGATTGGGCTGGGATCTTGGCAAGGAATTCCTGGCTGGGCTGGAATTCCCAGATTTGCTGGGGCTGCCCCTGGATCCCTGGCAGTGCCCAAGGCCAGGATGGACACTGGGGCTTGGATCCACCTGGGATTTAAGATCCAACCCAAACCATTCTATGGTTCACCTGGAACTGAGAACCTCCAAGGCCTCTCCAAGAGTTACAATCCTCTGTAAATTCCCGCTGAGGTGGAGCGTGAGCTACTCCAGGGATTTTCTGCTGCTCTTCCCAGAAGGGTCAGGAGCCCCATCCCCTGCCCTCAGCAAGGTCCTAGGTCTTGGCTGCAGAACTTTGATTTCCCATCCTCTGCTTCCATCTGGGACATCCCAATGACGCATGGAGGGCTTGAGGGCACTGGGAATGTCCATCTGGAGCAGAGGAGGCTCAGGGGAGACTCATTGGGATCTGCTCATCCCAGGGGGCAGCTGCGACAGGGACAGCACCCAGGGAATGCCTGGAGCTGTTCCAGGGGAGGCTCAGGCTGGATTTCAGGGAAAAATTCCTCATCCAGAGGGTGCTGGCACTGTCCAGGTTCCCAGGGAATGGGCACAGCCCCGAGGCTGCCAGAGCTCCAGGAGCGTTGGACACACTCGCATGGGCAGGGTGGGATTTTGGGGTGTCTGTGCAGGGCCAGGGCTTGGATCCACGATCCTGTGGGTCCCTCAACTCAGGATATTCCCTGATTCTGTCAAAACTCCTCGGCCACAGCAAAAACTCAAGTGTCTGTTGGAATTAATGAAGAAAAATCACAGCCGGGCAGCGCCGTACTTCCCGCAGCTCTCAGAGATGAGGAATTGGCACGAGCAGGGTTTTAAATAACCCAGCGTGTCAGAAAAGCACAAACAAATGATGAAAAGCAACGAAAAAACCCCAGAGCTCTGCTAAACTTTATGGTTGCCATGCTTCATCTTCATTTTGGTGCAGGTGTTTGCTGGGAGGTGAGTGATGGACGCTCCGGACCCTGGGAGCGGCGGCGAGCCGGAGATGGAGCACCCTGCCCTGCAACGCACGGCTCGGCTCCTTTTTTAAATAAAAAAAACATTTTTCCCTCTGTCTGAAGATGGATGTGGCCTGAAGATCCAAATCAAGTTTGCAGAGCTGGGGAAAAAACCCTTCCCAGCACAGGGATCAAACGTTGCCGTGCCGCGATAACGAAACCGGCGGTGCCGAGCTGGAAGCACGGCGTAAACTCCGCGTTTAATCCCAGTTTAAACACAGCTTGTAAAGCGCGTCTGAGAGTCGGTGAGAGCTCCTAAGCCACGCCTTGGTGCCAGGAAAGCGTGTTAAGACTCTTTTGTGAGTGTTTGAGGAGATAATCTCCTGCTGGAGCTGTTTTCAGAGCAGCGCCATGATCCAAAACCTCCCTGGTGGCGTTGCGCACGCAGGCATTGGGATCATTCCCTGTGGTGCCAGCCTGAGGGGTTTGGGCTAAATCCCACTCTGGTCCCAAAGGATTTCCCCATTTTTATGGGTTTAATTCCTGGTGCAGACCCTCTACCTGCCATAGAGAGGATCAGGTTGTGGGTGGGAATGTCCAAGATCAGCTTGGACATCGGGACTTGGAGCAACCTGGGACAGTGGGAGGTGTCCCTGGCCATGGAATGAGGTGGGCTTTAGGGTCCCTTCCCACCCAAACATTCCATGATTCCCTGATAATCAATGGGATGCTGTCTTGCCCACGTTAGGGCACGATGAGAACGCTTTGAGCTCTGAGCACCCCGGAGCTCTCCTGGATTCAACCAGCTGCACCCAACAAGGCCTAACCCTTCCCTCAACCATGGGCACTTCCAGGGGGGATTCCCTTGGGAGATGGTGGTTGTGACCTTGAGCACTGTGGGAAGATCCCATCACAGATGGGACAGGCTGAGGAGGCTTGGCTGGGCTGGAGAAGTTCTGTGCTGGTGGCTTTAACTGAGGAGGTTTGACTGGGCTGGAGAAGTTATCTGGTGGCTTTAACTGAGGAGGTTTGACTGGGCTGGAGAAGTTTTCTGGTGGCTTTAAGTGAGGAGGTTTGACTGAGCTGGAAAAGTTCTCTGATGGCTTTAAGTGAGGAGGTTTGACTGAGCTGGAGAAGTTCCCTGGTGGCTTTACTGAGGGGTTTTGGCTGGGCTGGAGAAGTTTTTTGGTGGCTCTAACTGAGGAGATTAGGCTGCTCTGGAGAAGTTCTGTGGTGGCTTTACTCTGAGGGGCTTTGGGCTGGGCTGGAGAAGTTCTATAGGATTTACTGAGGAAGTTTGGCTGCTCTGGAGAAGTTCTGTGCTGGTGGCTTTACTGAGGAGGTTTGACTGAGCTGCAGAAGTTCTGCGCTGATTGCTTTAACTGAGGAAGTTTGGCTGCTCTGGAGAAGTTCTGTGCTGGTGGCTTTAACTGAGGAAGTTTGGCTGCTCTGGAGAAGTTCTGTGCTGGTGGCTTTAACTGGGGAAGTTTGGCTGCTCTGCAGAAGTTCTGTGCTGGTGGCTTTAACTGGGGAAGTTTGGCTGCTCTGCAGAAGTTCTGTGCTGGTGGCTTTCCCGATGGGGCTGCTCTGGAGAAGTCCTGCGGTGGCTTTTTGCGCCGGTGTCCCTGACGAGTGTCCGTTTGTCCTGCAGGGGAAGGTGGCCCAGACGGCCTGCATGTCGGCCTGCAAGCACCTCTCGACGTCGCTGCTGCAGCTGCTGCTGGAGGCCGAGGTGAGGCAGCTGACGCTGGGGGCCCTGCACCAGTTCAACCTGGACGTGGAGGAGTGCGAACGTAAGAGCCCAACCAGCCCCGTCCCTGTCCTTGGCTTGGTCACGGATCCAGGGGGAATTCCTGCTCTGCATCAGGCTCAGGGGTTTGGGGAACGTTGAAATCGAGGTGGCCCACACCTAAAATGGGACTTTGGCCCGTGAGTTTTAAGGGTGGTGAATCAGCTCTGTTTATAAAATGAGTTTTTTATTGAGCAGACAGGAGAAAACGAAGAAAAGGTTTAATTGAAGTTACTACAGGGTATAAACCAAAAAGAATTATTAGTGCACTACATGAAATTATGTGTGACATGAAGGTATTTATGTTAGAATGATATTTCTATTTCTATTTCTATTTCTTATTATATTTGCATTTACATTTACATTCATATCTATATCATCTATATCTATATCTACAACTTTATATTTATATTTATATCTATATTTATATTTATATTTACTGGAAAAAGAAATGCCAGGGTAGGTTAGGAATCAAAAGAAATAGGATAGATTAAGAATCAAAAAGAATGGCATAGATTAGGAATCAGAAGGAATAGGGTAGATCAGGAATAAAATGGAATAGGGTAAATTAGAAATTAAATGGAATAGGGCAGATTAGGAATTAAATGGAACAAAAATGACTATGGTGTACACAGAGTCCCTTCCCTCAACCTCCAGAGGAGTAACCCCAAGCAGCGTCCCAAATTTGGGGTAAGATCCTACAGTGCTGCTGTGCCCCTTGGTGTTTGGGGTCCCAGGTCAGGGGTGTGGCAGTGCCAAGGTCTGAGGGTGGTGGGTGCCCACAGAGCTCACCCAGAGCATCTTCAGCACACAGGATTCCAAGAGATCCAATTTTACTCCTCCTTTTCCTCTTCAGTGCTGCCTTGACACTCTCCAGACCATCCCTACATTTTGGGATTGAGTTTCTTAAAAATAGGAGGGATTGGAGTGCACGAATCAAAAATCAGTTAATTTCTGACTCTTTCTGAGAAGCTGGGGCTGCCCCATCCCTGGGAGTGTCCAAGGCAGCGATGGATGGGGCTTGGAGCATCTGAAGAAGTTGATGTTCTTCACCAGTTCTGGTCCTCTCCCAGCTTCAGCCCTTTGTGCTCTCTGCAGGGAATTTTGTCCTTGAAGTGAGCCCTGTGCCGAGTCAGAGTGGTGGAGATGAGGTGTCTTGTGACAAAGTGACAGCAGCTCCTCAGGGCAGGAGCATCGTGGTGCCACCCTCAGGGCTCTGCTCCCAGACCTGCCCCTTTTGGGTTTTCAGGCACGCACCTGGATTGGGGCTGGAATTCTCTGGGTGCCCTCAGGTTGCTGCTCGTCCTGCTCGGTGAAAGGGTTAAAAACCAGAGCCCAAAGCAGACAAAATGCTCTTTTTAATCCAGGTTTTGGAATTAAAGTAAGGCAGAGTGAACACAGCCCTGCACAGGATCCTCTTCCCTCTGAGGGGGATGGGTTTGTTGGGATTCATCCTGAGATGGGTTTGTTGGGATTCATCCTGGGGTGGATTTCTTGGGATTCATCCTGGGAGGGGTTTGCTGGGATTCATCCTGGGAGGGGTTTGTTGGAATTTGTCCTGGTGGGAATTTGTTGGGATTCATCCTGGGGTGGATTTGTTGGGATTCATCCTGAGATGGGTTTGTTGGGATTCATCCTGGGGTGGATTTGTTGGGATCCATCCTGGGGTGGATTTGTTTGGATTCATCCTGGGATGGATTCATGACCATGGTGGTTGAGAACCCAGAGCTTGATAGAGTTCCTAAAGAACCCCCCAGGTGATCTTTGATTTTAGGGTATTTTAGGGATTTTTGTCCCCCAAATATCCACATTTTGGCTTTCCTGGTTGAGGTGGAGATTGGGATGTCTCGTGTTATCGCAGAATCCTGGAATGCTTTGGGTGGGAAGGGACCTTAGAGCCCATCCAAGGGCACTTCCCACTCTCCCAGGGTGCTCCCAGCCCCATCCAGGCTGGCCTTGGACACTTCCAGGGCTCCAGGGGACTCAGTGACATCAGCTGCTGGTGTCATCATCCCCTGGCACTTCCCATTGCCAAGCCAAGTTCTTCCACCCTTTATCCAGCATTTTCCTGACCCGATTTTACTTCAGCTGCCCCCATCAACACAGAGATTAAATTTACTGCTGGGAACAACCCCCCAGCAGGAATTTTGCTGTTTCCAACACAGGTTTTTCCGTTTTTCAACATCCACTTGCCATTTTCCAGCCCTCAGCTGACCAGCCCAGGAGAAGGATCCCAATTTAATGATTCCCACCCGGATCCTGCAGCTGCACCATAACTCTCCAAGCAATGCCTGATTTTCCTCCTGGTGCTGCCTCGATCCCCCAATTCCTGACTCTCATTTGTGTCCCCTCAGCTGTGCTCCCATGGGTTTCTGCTGAGGGACAGGCACCAGAGCTGGGAATAATGGGAAGCATTTGTCATCTTTATTAATTCCGTTTTTTTTGGCTCCAAACACTCCAAACCCAGCAGTTTTCCACCCCATCCATAACGTGGATCACGGAGCAGCAGCTCTTCCCTAAAAGCTGCTGCTGCCAAGGAAGACGAATGGGATTTCAGAGCAGGTTGGAAAGCACAATTCCTTAAATTCCTGTTGTTTGGGGAGCCCGAGCCAGGAGCACTCAGACATCCCGGAGCAGGTGACGCCAAGCAGGGTCAGGGACCTGTCCCCAGCCCCGTCCCAAGGTGCCACTGGAGCAGGGAATGGAGATGGATGCTGGAGCTGGATCCTCCCCATCCATCACTGTCAGCCCTGAACAGACAAAATCCTTCTCCCTCCCAGCAGCAAATCCATGCCCCTCATCCCCACGGGTCCGTCTGGTGGCTCTGCTGAGCCTGGGAGTCACTTTAATTTGGTTATTTTGGAGCAGAAATCCATCAAGGTTTGAATTTTGGGATGAGCCAGTGCCAAGAGGGAAGTGGTGTATTCAGGAAATAAGTTTCAGTTTGCAAGGTTGGGGTTTATTCTTGGTTTTTTTGGTGATTTTTTAAATCTTTTTTTGTACCTGAAAGCACAGGTGTGAATCTCAACATCCTCACAGTACCAGTTCGTGCCTCTGCCTCAAATTCCCAAACCTTTCCCAATCCAGCAGTTTTATCTTGCACTTACACATTAAAATAGGATTTTATGTCTGTTTGGAGCACTTCCAGTGAGTGCCATGGTGAGGGAATGGGGCTGCAGAGTTCTGATGCTGGAGTTTATTAATGTTGTTTGTGAATGCTGAAAAAATAATCTGGTTAAAAGAGAGGTGAGGTGAATGAAGGAAATTATTTTATTGGATATTAGGCATAGTTTGAAGGGGGTGAGGCCTGCAGGGACAGGAGCCAGGGAATGGCTCCCACTGGGAAAGGGGAGATTGGGCTGGGATCTTGGCAAGGAATTCCTGGCTGGGCTGGAATTCCCAGATTTGCTGGGGCTGCCCCTGGATCCCTGGCAGTGCCCAAGGCCAGGTTGGATCCACCTGGGACAGTGGGAGGTGTCCCTGCCCATGGATGGGGTGGGATGAAGATGCCCTTAAAGGTCCCTTCCAACCCATCCAGTCTGGGATTCTGGGATTTTGGGATTCTGGGATTTTGGGATTCTGTGGTGCTTGGCAGAAAGATGAGGTTGTGATGGGACCCCTCCACCTGCTCTTTAAGTCTCCCCCTTCCTTAAATCTGTCCTTTTTTGGTGCGTTCAAAGCACAGAAAATGCAGTTTATTCATTTTTATTAATTTTCTGATCTTCCAAAAGGAAGCTGTTGTAGGACTGAGAGGAAACAGTGAATGAAACAGACCCCAAGAGCCAGGTATTCCATGTTTTCCTCATGTGGATATCCCATAATCAGCAGCATTTTTGGTGTGAAAGAGGAGAAAAGAGCAGAGCAGCCACATTGTAAAAATCCTTTTGGGTTGCTTGTGAAGGGACAAACCTGGGGGAAATCCCAGCTGTTTTCCATGGTTTATCCTGGTGAGACCCATCCTGGAGGAGGTGCAGGGTGCTGAGGGGTCAGGGAGAGCATCCTCTGGTGCTTCCAGCAGGAAGATGCTTCCCAAGGTGTTTGGGAGCAGCTTTCCGTGGATTTGAGTGCTTGGATGGCACGAGTGGCTCCAGGGAAGGGCTGGAGGTGGATTTGGGGTGTGTTGTAGGGCAGGAGTTGGGATGGTGAGGTTCTCTCACCCCCTTTTAAACCCGGACTAAGGCACAGCTTAAATGAACTGCCTAGAATGACTCAGTGGGACACATCTTGTGTTTCCCTTTAGGAAACACTTCTGGGTTAAAAAGAAGCAAAAATACCAACCTTGGAGAAGGGAAAAAAAAATCCCAAAGATTTTTTTGTAACCTGTAAATTTCCTTTTCTCAGAAAAGAAATTTCTTTTTTTTCAGAAGGTTTCTTGTCTCCCAGAATGCATCCATAATCCAAGATTTAACAATGCAATGGGATTTTTAATCTCCTACATGCCCCGCTCTGCTCTTTTTGAACTGATAAATCTATATATATATATGTATACTGATTTATTTATATTTATATATAAATCCATATATTAAATATATAAATCAATATATATTTATTTCTATATATAATATTTATATTTATATATAAAGGTATAGAAATATTTATTTTTATATAAGTATATAAATCAATATTGGAAATATAATTTGATAAATGCATAATTTTTCCACCTCCCGTCTACCTCAGACATAGTGGGAATCAAATGGAACAACCCAGATTTGGAGGTGACAGCTGAAAAATCCCAAAGAAATGGGGAGGTTCTCACTCCTAGGAAGTGTTCCCCATCTCCATAACGGGTTCCAGCAGTGGCTGAGGGGTTTTTACAATCCTCAGATCATAAAATGAGCAATTCCACAATCTCCAAACTCTTTTAACTGCTGCTTTATGGGAAATTAAAAGAGCCCTAAAAATTTATATTTCAGATTCCGGTTAACACCCTATTTTTAGTCAGCCCCTCTCCTGGGGATCAGCCAGGCACACACCCAGATGTCTCTGCTGGGGTGAGGAATTCTCCATCCCAACAGATTGTCCCAAAATGTGCCCACATGGATCCTGGCACAGCCGTTCCCCACCTCCTCCTTGGCTGCCTGATCTGGCTGGTGGGAATTTCTCACGTGGAAATCCTGGGATTTGGGGGAACTGCCGGGGTTTGTCCGTGATGCTGGAGTCATCCTCTCCCTCGGCATGATCCCAAGGACTCCCAGGTGTTCTTCCAACCTGTGACCCATCAGGGATTGGAGTTTGTGGTGCTGGAGTTAGGATGGCCCTGACTGGTGTCTGTGCTGTGGCAGTGCAGCAGGAAAAACCTGGATTTGGGGGAAAAATGGGAATGTTGTAGTGGAGAGATGGGAAGATTTAAGCAGAACAGATCAGGAGAGGAATGTCCACCCCTGAGGTGCTGATCTCTCAATGTGCCTCAGGTCCTGGGGTCAGATTTGGGCACCTCCCAACAGGAGAGACCCTGGAGGGGCTGGACCGTAGCCAGGGCAGGGAAGAGAGCTGGGAAAGGGCTGCAGAGTCTCTGAGGGAGCCGGGCAGGGGCTGCAGAGTCCCTGAGGGAGCCGGGCAGGGGCTGCAGAGTCCCTGAGGGAGCCGGGCAGGGGCTGCAGAGTCCCTGAGGGAGCCGGGCAGGGGCTGCAGAGTCCCTGAGGGAGCCGGGCAGGGGCTGCAGAGTCCCTGAGGGAGCCGGGCAGGGGCTGCAGAGTCCCTGAGGGAGCCGGGCAGGGGCTGCAGAGTCCCTGAGGGAGCCGGGCAGGGGCTCAGCCTGGAGCAAAGGAGGCTCAGGGGGCCCTTGTGGCTCTGCACAGCTCCTGCCAGGAGGGCACAGCCGGGGGGATTTGGGATCTTATCCCAGGGAACAGGGACAGGAGCAGAGGGAACGGCCTCAGGGGAGCTCAGGGTGGGCACTGGGGACATTCCTCATGGAAAGGGGGGTCAGGCCTTGGAAGTGCCCAGGGAGGTTTGGAATGCCCATCCCTGAGGGATTTCAGTGCTCTGTGGATGTGGCACTTGGGGACATGGGGCAGTGGTGGCCCTGGTGCTGCTGGGCATGGTTGGACTGGGTGATCTTTTCCAGCCATGATGATTTGGGGATTTGTGATTTCCAGCTGCCCTGCTGTGGCTCAGCAAAGAGCTGCCCTCATGTTCATGCCATGGACAGAATGGTGGGATCTTGGCAAGGAATTCCTGCCTGGGAGGGTGGGGAGGCCCTGGCACAGGGTGCCCAGAGAAGCTGTGGCTGCCCCTCGATCCCTGGAGGCCAAGCTGGATCCCAAACCTGGCCTTGGACACTTCCAGGGATGGAAATTCCACAACTTCTCGAGTTGGTGGTGGGATGGGCACGGCTCACATTTGCTGGTGTTGGTGTTGAATGATCTGAGAACTTCACATCTGCCAGGACACACCCCTGGAACACCTTGGATTCGTGTCTGGGAACCTGTGGAGATCCCTGACCCAACTCTTTAGCCAGTCCCATGGATTCTGTTCCAGATTTCTTGTCACGCATCTCCAACATCCTTCTAAGAGTTTCCTTCTCTTCAACTTGGAAAACATCTCGTGGTCAGCCCCTGGGGAGTCCCTCCCTGAGGCTGTGGGTGCTCCTCAGCCCTGCCAGTGTCCCATGACGGGAACCACTCCTTCCTCTGCAGTGACAGCACTCCAGGCCCATCTTTGTTCCATCAGAGGAACGTTTGATGGCGAGGGAGAGAAGTTTCTTTCATCTGACCCAGTTCAGAGTGTTTTGGGTGACTCCTCCCTCTTCCCACAGCTCTCTGAAATTACCCAGATGGGAATGAGCTCTGAGAGCTCGGGCTGTAATGGGGAACAGCTTCAGAGCGGGGTTGTGTGGGAATGGTGTGGGAGAAGGAGAAGCTCAGTGTGGAAACTGGGTGAAGGAGAAGCTCAGGGTGGGAATTGGGATCTTCTCTCTGTTCCTCTTGCCTCGATTCCTCCCCAGCATTTCTCACTTTTTCCCACCTGTGAGCTTCTCCAGAGTCCATGGATTTGTTCTTCAGCCTCAGTGTGCTCAAGGTGTCACTTTGTTCCTGTGGATATGGAACAGGAGTTCCCATCTCTTGGCCTTTCCAGGACGGCCTTCCAAGGCTTTATCCAAGGAGGTCCCATCTCTTGACCTTTCTAGGACTGGCCTTCCAAGGTTTTATCCGAGGAGGTCCCATCACTTGGCCTTTTCCAGGATGGCCTTCCAAGGCTTTATCCAAGAGGTCCCATCACTTGGCTTTTTCAGGATAGCCTTCCAAGGCTTTATCCAAAGAGGTCCCATCACTTGGCTTTTTTAGGATAGCCTTCCAAGGCTTTATCCAAGGAGATCCCATTACTTTGCTTTCCTAGGCAGCCTTCTAAGGCTTTATCCGAGGAGTTCCCATCACTTGGCCTTTCCAGGACAGCCTTCCAAGGCTTTATCCAAGGAAGAAGACTTCAAGATCTCCATCCTTCCTTGAGGAATCCTCAGATGGTCGATTGCCCAGATGCTGTCTCTGGCCACGAGCAGATTGGTCCATGTTCCCTTCCCTGGGAGCTGCTTCAGCCTCCATCCCAGAGGTGCCATCACAAATCCCATGTAATTCCGAGGAGATCTTCCCCTCAGATGATGTTTTTGAGGGATGAAGTCACGTCTGGGTCCATTTTTACCTCTCAATCCATGCAAGGCCCTGTCCCCGCATGCGCAGCCGCGCCAGGGATATCTCCCTGTTGGCTGTAATTAATTAATTTACAGTGGATGTCTCTTTTCTGCCATGCCTTTGAACTCTTTATTCTTTGTCCATTGTAAAGGGCTTAACGGTTCCTGTTCCTTGATTCTTTCATCAGTGAAATGTTTTGGAAGAGAGGTTGGAGTCCCCCTGTGACCTGCCCTGGGTGGCCCAGGCCTGTAGACCTTGCAAAGACATTACTTTTTTGGCCTGAACACAAACCCCTCAAACCTTTAGCCTGGCTAAATGCTTTGTACAAACAGCCGCATACTGATCTGCTCTATTCTCCGGTGATTTTCTGCTCAAGGGGCTGCTCTGTAGGTTGCTTGCTATGTTTGCCACTTGCCTTGGTCGTGAAGACAGAACAATAAACGAATCCGACAGTACTGAGGCCAACACTGCGCTCGGTTGTTCCGAGGAAATTATCCTGAAATCTGCTTGAGGAGATTAAACCCAAGAAGAACTGGCTGTGTCTCTCCTCTAAAGCTCCGCTCTCCTCTTTGTTTGCCCTTTTTTGCTCCGAGACTTTGTTCATTCCTCCTTGAGAATGGGTTGGTGGCATTGGTATGTAAAGTGTGACCTGCGATTACAGGAGGTGCAGCTCCTTGTCCAGCAGCCCAGGGGAAACATTGCATTCATTCCTCTGCAGCTTTTCTGAGTGTCTGGGCCGAATTCCTGTTCTCCTTTCTTCTGGGATATGAAAAATATCAGCTCCTATATCATTTCTTCTTTGACACAGAGAATATCAGCTTTTACATAGTTTCTCCTTGGACACAAAGATTGTCAGCTCCTACGTTATTTCTCCTTGGACACAAAGATTATCAGCTCCTTCATTATTTCTTCTGTGACACAAAGAATATCATCAGTTCCTACATAATTTCTTCTGGGACGCAGAGAATATCAGCTTGGATGTTGTTTCACTTCTTGGATGTCAATCATAGAATCCCAGAATTGTAGGATTTGGGCTGGAAAGGACATTAAAGACCATCTCATTCCAGTCATGGGCAGGGACACCTCGTGTTAGAAGGTTCCAGAGCTTTGTTAATTCAGTGCTGATGAATATTTTCATTAGAATTGCTGTTCAGTTAAGTGTTGGTTCAATGTGTCACCATCCTAAGTTTTCAAGTCTCACTCCATAACTGTCCTGGCTTCATCCAGTAACTTCATTAGGAATTCCTTAGATTGGCTTGGGATGGAAGAGACTTTCAAGGGCCATCTCATTCAGCCATGGGCAAGGCCGCCTTTCTCTAGAAGGTTCCAGAGCATTATTAATTCAGTATTTTGGTGAAAATTGCAGCTTAAATCAGTGTTGGCTCAATGTGTGACCATCCTATATTTTGAAGGGCAGCATCATTCCATAACTCTCCCAGCATTCCTCCAGTTGGTTCCTTAGGAATCACTGACTGGTTTGGGATGGAAAAAACCTTAAAAGCCATCCAGTTCAGGATGGAAAATACCTTAAAAGCCATCCAGTTCCAATCTATCCATGGGCAGGGAAATGTGGGAAGGGACAATGGGCAGAGACAGCTAAAGGTGAGCTGCTAAGGAGCAGCCGTGTCCTGGGATGAAATCTCTCTTGAGATGAAATCTGTCTTGAGATGAAATCTCTTTTGAGGTGAAGTCTGTCTTGGGATAAAATCTGTTTTGGGATGAAATCTGCCTTGGGATGAAATCTGGCTTGGAATGGAATCTGCCTTGGGTTTCTCACAAGCAGCCAACAGCGGTGATAAATTCACCAGCCTTGTGAGAACATTCACAATCACAGGCATTTTCTCATGAGGATTTGAAGTTCATGCTTTGGGGAAGATCTTAAATTTCCCAACTCCGTGTGTGCTCCTAAATAGATGCTGAACAGCTGTGAGGCCCTTGATCCAAAATAGAAACTCGTTTTCCTCACAGTCCTTCCAGGGTTTCTTTTCCAGGATTTCTCCAAATGTAATCAGGAACATGAGGTGACCCCATCCTTGGAGGGTAGGACATCGTGGTTGGGTTCCTCAACCCAGGGACATCTCCGACCCTGAGCCACCCAGAGGAGTTTCACCTCTTGAGAAGGGGCTCAAGCACCATTTCTCACTTCCAAACATTTTTAGTTTCTCAGGTATTGTGCTTTTCCAAAGTGTTTTAGGATTGATGTGGCTTTCGGGATAATTGTTCCAGATGGGACAGTGGGGTGTAGAGGGAATGTGTAAAGATGATTTATCCCTTGCAGATCAGAGTCAGAGGGTTTGGTTGATCCTCCCTCCCTGCTGGCTCGGGCAAGCTGCAGTCAAATTTTATAGCAAACTACATTAAAATGCCTTTGCAGTCAGGATTAATTAAAACAGTTTTTGAGGGACACATGTGAAGTCACTTTGGGCTCTTTGCACCCGGAGTATTGTGGGATTGGTCAGTGGAATTGAGCAGCTCTGATCTCAGGGAATCATGGAATGGTTTGGGATGGAGGGACCCTCAAGATCATCCAGTCCCATGTTCTGCCATGGGCAGGGACACCTTCCACTGTCCCAGGGTGCTCCAAGTCCCCATGTCCAACCTAGCCTGGGACTCTTCCAGAGATCCAGGGGCAGCCACAGCTTCTTTGGGCACCCTGTGCCAGGGCCTGCCCACCCTCCCAGGGAAGGGGAAGGACTTCCTCCTGTTCATCCCTGTCCAGTCCCATCCTGTGCAAAACTCCAAAGGCACGACCATGGATTGTTCCCGCTGACTTTGGCTTGAGCTTTTTCTATCCAAAATCCAAACATGAACAGTCACGTCCATAATTTCTGTTTTTATTTGTTTATCACTCCCTTTGACTCATAACTTCAGATAAAAGCAATGATTTCCCAGCCGTGTTTGCTCCTGTCCTGCAGCGGTTGTCACTTGAGCGATCGCTGCAAAGATGAGCGATGGTTTCAATCTCAAAGCTCTTCTGGCATCTGAGACTATTAAAAAGCAGAGTCTGAGAAGTGTCCCCTGTGCCCCTGGAGGTGCCTGTGTCTGGCTTGAAGGATGTTCTCCATCCCAAGGTTTTAATGGAAGGTGGAGCAAGGGAGCTGATTAATAACCCTGCTTTGCTTCCCCGAAATGAGGCGGTTGAGGGACAGGACTGAGTCCTGGTGTTTCACTCATTAATCTCTTCTTGTTAGAGCCAAGGGGCTGCTCCGTGATTGGGCTGCTCTAGGAAAGCTTTGGAAATGGGAGAGTGATGATTTATGTTCCTGATTTTGTGGCCTTGGCTTGGAAATGGGAAAACTTTTGGGAGGACAAGTGTTCAAGGCGAAGACCACCTGACATGAAATCGCTTTGTCCATTGGTGCCTCCGATTAGTCATGGAGACAAAAGGCAAATCCTCCTTCCATATTGCCCAGCCATCCCTGATCCTCATCTTTGTGGAGCTTTAGGAGCTGTTGGAAGGTTCCTGTAGGGTGAAAACTGGGATAGATGGGCGACAATGGGCCATGCAACTGAAAAATCTGTATTAGGTGTATACTTTCCCTCCTTTCTCCCTTTTTGCCATCACACCTGGCTTCATCCCAAGAAAACATTTCATTCCTCCAGCACCTCTGGTGCCTGCAGGAGCCACACAGCTCAACCCCAGGCAGGTGCTGTCCCTCCAGCCTTTGGTGGTGTTGAGTTGTGGCCTCACAACCCAGGTCCCCTCAGCGCTGAGAGGTTGTGAGGAGGGAGGAGATGAAGCTGTAACTGCAGAGGGTGAAAATGAAGTGAAGTTGGGCAGAACCAACCTCAAAAGACACCCTGGGATGCGTGCAGGCGTCGGCTTCATGAGCATTCCCAAGGAAAAGCTGCTAAATGCCATGGGAGAACCAAGGTCCTCTAAGATGGATCCATTCAAGCCCCTTCAGCGGTTTTAGGTTCGGCTTAAAGAATGGATTAGGAGAAAAATGAACAACCAAAGTATGACATTTTGGCCAGATTAGGCTGGAAGGAGATAAATGTGGCCTTGGAAATATTCTCTTCGCTTTAGAAGCCAACGTTATTCAGTTGTCAGATGTCTTCATCCACCAGAAATAAAAATGCCACCCAACGGCCGCGGGTCTCCGCGTTTGGGCTGACCAAGAGGCGCCATCACCAGATCATGCAAATAATCTGCTGCCTGATAATTAATGACGCGGCTGGGCATATTTTTTTGATGAATGCTCATGGAGCCTGGTGACAGGCGTGAAATTAGAAAATTCCTTCAGCGCCCTAAAATATAAATAGCTTTCGGAACTGAAAAGAGTTTCACAGCTGAAGATTTTATTGTGTCGAGAGGAAAAACTTTTCCACCCCCATCCCCCCCTTTCTTCTGGGCGAGTTGTTTGTCCGTTCACAAAACAAATACTCTGAAGCCCAGTGCGGCTCATGGGAATAAATTTCAGGTCGAATTAGTACAGTTTCCTTGCTGTCAGGACGGTGGAATTAATGGTGTTTTGATGACACGAATTTTGAAGGGCGAACAAAGACGCTGAAGGGAGGGAGACATGACTCCTTAGAAGCGCGGTCCTCCTCTCCCCCAGCCTCTCTTGTCTTCCCTGTCATCCGTCTGCCAATCTCCCTGTCCATGGTTAGTTAAAGGCGCTTTTTATCCTCTTTTCTTTCCCACAGAGTTTGCCAGATCCGGCCCAGTGCCTGGGTTCCAAGGGGACACGCTGCAGTTGGCCTTCATCGACTTGAGACAAGTAAGTCTTTGTGTTTTTGTTTTTTGTTTTGCTTTTAAGATGTGTGACTGAAGACCATCAGGTCTTAAGGGAAGGGAGAGGAGGGGAAACGGCGTCAGTGATTTACGCCAGAGACCTATATTTCCCCCCTCCTCCTCCTCCTCTCGTCGCTCGAAGCCACCTCCTCGCCGAGCGCTCCTGGAGATGGTGGAGGTGAAAAGGGCTGGTGGAAGGGGGTGAGGAAGAAAGCCAGGCCTGACCCTGGCCAACGGGGCCATTGTGCTGCCCTTGGCTCCTGCCGCCGCGGCGCGGAGGGACCGCGGCCGGTGCCGAGCAGGTGCTGGGAACAGAGAGAGCAGTGATGCAGAGCCCGCCCGCCTCGGGGACCTTTGTTCCCAGAGAATGCCCACGGAGGCGTTTGTGAGGGCGGAGGAATTTGCATTCCCCTGTGTCCGTGCCCGTTTGTGTCCCCTCTCTGTGTCCCCTCTCTGTGTCCCTCGGCCACCCCCCCGTCCCGGTCCCCTCTTCCGCAGATGCTCCCCGGCCAGCAATGACAAAAGTGGCTCTTGGGGAAGATGGTTGGGGAAGGCTCCACCCATCGGTGGCCACCTCTGGAGGGGGCCCCGTTGGAGCCAAGTTGACCATAGCAGGTACTGAGGCCTTTGTGGGGCTTGGCAGCCAATTTTGGGAAAAGGGCCATTCTGGGGAGTCATTTGTTTGGGGAGAAATGGGCATTATTGATACACTAGGCCGGGGGGAAAAGTGAGGTGGTCCTGTCATCTCTTGGCACTGAAGATGGATGGGTTGGAGGGAAAGTCTGAATGAAGTAAGACTCAATGACTGATGCTTCTCTCCTATTAAAACAATCTTTTTTTGTCTGTTAAACCCCCCTGGCTTTGTCCCTGCTGCCATCATGATGCAGTGCCTCTTGTTCGTGGGGTTGACGTAGTTTGCATTCTGAAAACTTTCGGGTGCCGAGGGTATTTCTTAAATCTGCATAATCCCTTGTATCGATGATCTTGCCCCTGCCTGATTCGTGCTGGAGCTGCTTTCAACCCGCCAGGGTTTGAGAACTCCTCAGAATCCAATTGATGTGCAGGGAGCCATCTGTCATCCCACGACACTTGTGTTAACTTTAATAATATCAGGACGCCGCTTTTCGGGCCCGGGCCCACCAGGAACTGAAAAATTTGTTTGCAAAAACGGTCCCAGCAGCTCCATGGGAGAGGTGTGCGTTATCACCAGGCTGTGTTGACGCTTTTATCTTCATTAGCTCCTTGGCGCTTTATTGACTGCGGCCCTCGACGCGCCCGCAGCCTGCTGGGTGTGAGGGAATGTGGAGGCCCTGGGCCTTTTCCAAGCACCAGGCTTGGAAATGAGTGTGGGGGTTTTGGAGAGGGAACCTGGGGCTCTTGGAAGAGTGAAACGCCTGGGAATGTCTCAGTGAGGTCGAGCCAGTGAAGCGTTCGTGTGGTTCATGAGTGCAAAACGCAGCCAAAAGGGACCCAGCTCGCGTGAGGAGGAGGAGGAGCAGGAGCCTCCTCAGTCCTTCCTCCTCTATCCAATGGGTGTCCTTGGACACGGAGGTTTTGCCTTTGTTCCAGGCGTTTTGTTCTTGCATTTAAGAACATTGTTCTTGCTCCCAGGTTTTGTTCTTGCGTTTAAAAGCAGCAGCACCTCTGAATCTCAAGGCCGGGTTGGACAAGGAGCAGATCGAAGGACCCTGGGACAATGGGAACGTCCCTGCCCATGGCAGGGGTGGCACTGGGTGGGCTTTGAGATCCCTTCCCACCCAAACTGTTCCAGGATTCTGTGATCAAGCAAGGAGAAAGGGGAGATACAGGATGGGAAGTCCTGGATCTCCTGGGTAATGGATGATGATTGATGAGGGGAAAATCAAGGTGTTGTGCAGATAATGGGGAAGAGCTGACCCATCCCTGACTTATCCAGTAGCATGGAAAGGTGAGGCAGTTCCCCCTCCCTGGTCCTGTCCATAACCTGATCTGGTGGCATGTGGGAATGTGTCACCAGACCCCATCCAAGCAAGGTTCTCTGTGGCCACCGGACCCCCTCTGAACACTCCCAGCACTTCTTGTTGGACTGCAGCTCCAGCTGGGAGCAGGGAGAGGTGGGAAGGTCATGAATGAAGGTCTTTGATTGTTCTTCGACTTGTCTTGACATTTCTCTTGTTGGACTTGGCATTCTTTCTCTTTTAAGCCATGAAATTAAACTGAAGCAGGGTAGATTAAGTGGGATTTTTGGAAGGAATTGCTCTCTGTGAGGGTGGAGAAGAACTGGGATGGAGCCCAAGGCCTCCCAGAGCAGCTGTGGCTGCCCCTGATCCCTGGAAGTGTCCCAGGCCAGGTTGGACATTGAGGCTGGGATAGTGGAAAGTGTCCCTATCCATGGGAGGGGATGAAATGGGATGAGATTTAAGGTCCCTTCCAGCTCAAACCATTCCATGGTTCTGTGAAATATCACATCAGTGTTGGTTCAAATGGAATGACCCAGCTGGGTTGGAAGGAGGGAGGAGAAATGACTGGGCAAAAATTCACCAAAGTAGGGAAATTCAGGAGATTTCCCTTCCCAACATATTTCAGTAGGAGCTGTTGCAGAACATTTGTAAATCCGAGAAAATTTTCGCTGTAATGGGGGATGATTATGGGAGTGACCAAAATTAATAAAAATATGAAGTGATGGGAAAATGTGCTGACTTGGTCTGTGCCTTGGTGCAGATCCTTGTAGTGGGAAATAAACCCTAAAAAGATGTCACTGTTTAAAGGCATCAGAGTTTGTCCTTGTTCAGAGCAGCAGACTCGAGTTTTGTACATCAAAATCCTGGTTTTCCCCTTGTGCCCAATGAAATCAGGAGTAATTCCATCCTTGTCTGGAAAAGAGGAAGAGTTGAGCCCAGGCAATCAAAATCACTATTTTGAGCAGGTAGAAATGTAAAATGGGCCTTGATTTCCTATTCTGGGACAATTCTAAATCCATAAATACCCTTAATGAGGTCATAAAGGAAACCCACTCCCATCTCAATTCCTTCTGCAGGAGTGAGACTCAAATATTTCAGGTTTTACAAGGAAGGAATATTTGCTTTTCCCCCTTCCAGTTTAAACGTTGCTCTTGCACACTCAGTGCTGTATTTTAGAAATCTGAAATAAATTTAGTCCCATTTAGTCCCTTGCTGAAATTTGAATTAAGGAACTCCTGGATCTTCACCAAACACCCCTGAATATCCGAACACCACTGGGGATATCCAGGTGCTCTCAGGTCATTCCCAAGCCTGCACGTGGAATCATTCCCTGTTTTCCCCACAGCTGGAAGGGTTTTAATTTTTGGTTTTCACGGGTTTGTTGTGAGGACGTTGGTGCAAGGGGAGGGTTTTGTGCTGGTCTCTGAGGTCCCTGCAGTCCTTGGCCACGCTGATCTCTCCTAGAAGCCAGATCAGCACTCGTGGCCGCCTTCCAAGAAAAATCTGCATCCAGCCCTTGAGGAATTTCACTCTGGGCTCCGGGGAGGGAATGCACTCAGTGATGAGAGCTCCCTCCTCCCAGCCTCTCCTTCTGTCCAGTGAGTTACAAATCCTGAGCGCTGAGTTTCCTCTGCAAGTGCCAGCCTGAGCTCTGAGGCATGTTTGGACCAAGGCAGGTGGGAACCCACCTGGGCTGAGGCACCTGGGTGTCCAAGGGATGGGGACAGGGAGGTTCCACTCTTCTCCCCCCAAATTTTTCTGCTTTGCTTGATGCAAACTTGGTGGGTTTGGGTTTCAGCATCAGCTCCTCAAACCCCATCAGTGTGGGGTTAAGACAGGCAAGGTCAGGCTTAGGTGGGATCTTGGCAAGGAATTCCTGGCTGGGAGGGTGGGCAGGGGCTGGGCTGGAATTCCCAGATTTGCTGAGGCTGCCCCTGGATCCCTGGCAGTGTCCAGGTTGGACACTGGGGCTTGGATCAGCCTGGGACAGTGGGAGGTGTCCCTGCCCATGGATGGGATGGGATGGGATTTAAGATCCAACCCAAACCATTCCATGGTTCAGCTGGGAGTGGGAACCTCCCAAGGAATGGGATGAATTTAAGGTCCCATCCAACACAACCCATTCCATGACTCTGCTACTGCTTGTCAAATGGGAAGTGCTTTGCTTGTGTGTTTTCCCTGTGTTGGGATCCAGCTGTGGTTATTGTGGGATCCTGCTGGACCCCAGCCAGCTGGGAATGGGAAGTCGCCCTCCAGTGTGTTCATTTTTCTCTTATTAACCCTGATAGAGACACTTAATAAAGGAATGATCCCCTCAGGAACACAATTCCCTTCCATCCCTGCTCTGTGATGGAATCATGGAATGGTTTGGGTGGGAAGAGACCTTAAATCCCATCCCATTCCACCTCCCACCGTCCCAGGGTGCTCCAAGCCCCAGTGTCCAACCTGGCCTGGGACACTGCCAGGGATCCAGGGGCATCCCTAACCTCTCCCAGGTTTCCTCTTTCTCCTGCCCTGTGTGCAGTCCCCAGATGTTCCCGTTTTCTCCCGCCCTGCACCTTTTTATCTAAAAATAAGAACCAAACAGAGGAGCAGAGCTGCAGCGTGAGCTCATCCCTGAGCCTGACATTCCAGCAGCCTGGATTCCTGGGCTCTGTGCCTGGATTTAAGGAACCACCTGCTCCCTTGGAGGGAGCAGCCAGTGTGAGGTCACTCCGGGAGCTCCAGTGGTGCTGGAACGGTGGGCATCCAGCCTGGCTCCTTATCAAATACCAGCTGATAAATCAGGTGTTGGGAACCCCCTCTGGCTGGGTTGTTGGCTGCTCTAGGGGCACTGGGAGGCCTGGAATTGTGTCCTTGTGTCAGGCACTGGAACAGCTCCCCCAGGAATGGGCAGATTCCCGAGGCTGATGGAGCTCCAGGAGTGCTGGGACAACGCTCCCAGGGGTGCCCAGGGTGGGATTTTGGGGTGTCCCAGGCAAAGGAAGGAGTTGGACTCAATTTTGGGGGATCTCTTTCCACCCAGCACCTCCCATGAGATGTATCCCTGTCTCCTACTGCTTCCATGTGCTCCAGGATTCCATGCCCAGGTGGTGGCTGAGGAAAAGCCCTTGTGAATTTGGGCTGAAGGTCCCCTTGGTGTGACACTGGTGGTGGCTCTGGCCACCTCTCAGCTTTGTCATTTTGGTGGTGGGAAGGTGGAGCCAGTCCCTCCAATCCGTCCATGGCAGCATCCAGGACTGATGCTGGGTGGTTTCTGATGTCCTGAAGGTTCATTCCCCACCAGGCAGGGAGCTCTGGGTGGTTTTTTTAACTTGTTTTTGCATTTCACAGCTAAATGCGTCTCCCCAGCCCTGCAAAGTCAGGAGATGTTTGGGGAGCAGAGCGAAAACAAGACTTTGGGTGAGCCCAGAGCCATCCTGCTCAGCAAACTGGTTTGGCTGATCCTTCCCAGCTGGTTTTGCTGGGGGATGGAGCAGGAGCTGAGAAGCACACGGAGGGGATGATCAATTAGCCCAGCTCTCCCGCCGAGGTGTCTCCTCCCGCATGTCCCTGCTTGTGTCTCCAGGCTTTCTGCTGGGAGAGCAGCTCCCACGGCTTTGTTGCCACGTTAGTCACTGGATGCAGGAGGGCAGGGATGAAAAGGTGACTCACGAGGGGTTTTCAGCTCGTTTCAGTCGCTGCTTTTCATCTCCAAATTGTTCCCTTGGCTCCAGCCCCCCTCCCCCGCCGCCTTGCCCAGCCTCAGAGCTCGGGTTCTGAGCTGAACTCTGAATTCCAGGTCTTGGAATTCTCTCGCTCTGCTCCGGCCAAGGAGGGGTCTGAGCGCTGGGTCTTGTCCAGGGAAGCTGTGGCTGCCCCTGGATCCCTGGAAGTGTCCCAGGCCAGGCTGGACACTGGGGCTTGGATCCCCCTGAGACAGTGGGAGGTGTCCCTGTCCATCCCAGAGGGTTGGGACTGGATGATTTCCATGGTTCTCAACCCAGATTTTGAGAAGCCAGGTTGTACTTCTGGGTTTCTGCTCCCCTTCACTGTTTAGGGCCCTTTGCAGGGGACTTTTTTTGCCACGGAAAGTTGGAATTTTGCATCTTTTGAAATCTATAATCAGCACAGAATCACTTCAGGTTGGGAAGCACCTCCCAGATCATCAACCAACCATCAACCTCTGCCATTCTCCCTGTTTTCCTGCATCCTTCATTCCTGTGGATCCTGTCCTCGCTTAACAACCCTTGAATTCTTTCACCACTTTTTCTGTGGCCTCTGCCACTCTGTCCTGTCCAGCCTGGTGATCCAAACCCCTTTTCCAGCTCTGGATCCCTGCCTGCAGCTCCCAAACGTGCCAAGGGAAATGCTGAATTCCAGAACTCCGTGAATCTTTCCTGGCAAACACACCTGGAGCACTCAGGAAACAGAGGTGTGAAGACACAGGTTCCACTGTCAGCCCTAATTCCTCATTTCCCAGCAAGGAGAGAGAGGTTGGAGCTGGTTGGATCATTACCCTTAAATCCAGGATTTTGCTGTTCAGATCCTATCTCCAGGCTCTTAATTACCTCAGTGGCTCCTCTCCAAGCTCCTTACACGGACTGATATCTCCTGGATCATTTATCCAGCGTTATTAATCACCTTCATTAAGGTGGTGCCCACAGGCCATCGAAAAGCGCCCGTTTTGCTGCTTCTTGTGCAAACACGAAGCCCTGAAGAGTCTGAGGAGATAATGGAGAGCAGCAAGGGCAGGTGCCTGACTTCCAGCTGAGCTAATTACTGCTAATTAAAGGATATTTTGTTTCCTAACACCCCTGAGTGTGATGGAGGCTTCTCTAGGCATCCATCACCACATCAGCTTCCCAGAAGTTGTTATTATTGTTATAATTATTAATATTTTCACCTCCATCCTCTGTCCCACCTCTCTACTTCCAGAAACCCAAATTATCCTGGCTTTCCTGAATGCCAGGTTGCCTGGGGGGGCCAAAGCTGCAGTTAATTCCTGGTGGACCTCAGGGGTGGCTGAGTGTCCTCTCCAAGGTCACTGGCAGGAGGAAGTCAATAATTTCACCAAGACAAAGAAACCACTTGAACGTTGGATTTCTCTCTCCAGAAATGCCTGGATTTGTGTTCTCAATCCATAATTGGAATTAATTTACCTTTGGAAAGCTGTGAAGTTACGGATTTATTGAGTTAAAGGGCTGGACAATCCTTTCCAGGAAGAAATCTTCCCCAATACCCAACCTGAACCTCCCGTGGCACAACTTGAAGCCGTTTCCTCTTTTCCTTTTGCTTTTCACTTGGGAGAAGGAACATTCCCCATTAAAGTATTGTCTTCATCCTTCCCAGTCCCACCCCATGGCTCCCTAAAAACACTTGGGAGGGGTGAAGAAACAGAAAGAAGAAGGAGGAAAACCAAAATTATCAAACCCAAACCTGCAGGTGTTCAATGAGGGGCCCTTTTTGGCTTTATTTCCTGCTCCCAGAATCACCTGGTCCCTGTGCATCGGTGTTCATGTGTGACCCCCAGGTAGTGACACCAAAATGAGAGGTTTTCCCTGGAAAACCAAGTGGATCTGGGTCAAAACCCATCCCAGGGCAGCTGGGAGACATCTAAGAAGTAGCAAGAGATGTCTGGGGAGCTCTTTGGGGCCTCCTGAAGTTCAGGCTGAGCCCCAGCCTGTGGCCCTGCTCTTCCAGGCGTCCCACACCTCTGGCGCTGCTCGCCCTTCCCGGAATTCCCGTCGGGAACGCTGCTCCACGTTGGAGACCCATCAGAGATGATCTGTAAATCCCTTTTTCCTGCCCCCAGCGTGGATCCACGTGCCCAGCCATGGGCTGTTGGGCAGGCACTGCCCGGGGCGCCGGCAGGGATCCCTCGGGCTGCGGCCAGCCCGGCGCTCCAGGAAGAACATTCCAGAGCCTTGGCCAAACCACTCTGTTTCTTCCTTGTCAGGCTCAGGGCACTATTTTTTTTTTTTTTTTTTCCCTCAGTGCCCGAATCCCAACAGTGTTGGAGAAGGGCACATGGAGTGGTTTATTTGTTTTTAAATCAGTGTTAACTGCCTGACTCACAAAGGGAAGGATCCTCCAAAGTTTGGGCTGGAAATCCAAGCTGCCTCTCACTGTGCTCTGTGGAAAAGGGATGGGAAGAGGCCAGGAAACACAAAAGCAGGAGCTCAGAGCAGATTTAGAGCCTTAATTCTGATTTCTCCTGCATTGATGGGTTTAAACTGGTCTTGGTGTTGCTTTTAACCCAGCCTTTTGTGGTTCAATCCCATTAAAATCACACGGATCCCTCTCCCCTTCGGCTGCTCAGGCTCCAGAGCCATCACTCTCCATCCAGGAGGGATGCAGTGGCCTGGGGAGGACTTAAAAGTGCCTGGATGTTCCCCAGAGCCTCCAAACAAAAAAAAAAACCCAAAACCCAGAGTGCAAACACGTCCTGTTAGCACTTCTGGGCGGCGGGGAGCGCTTCCGGGGTTTCTGGGCGCTGGGAATTGTGGAGCCTGTCGACACTAGGCCCTCTGGAACAATAAAAGCAAACAAACAATCAAACCCTCTGTCACTGGGAGTCCCTCAGACAAAGGGAATAAAGGGAGGAAACGAGGAGCTGGAGAGCGAGGAGAGGGGTTTGGGACCTCCTGGTTGGGTGCTGAATTCCTTGGGATGCCGTGTGGGCAGGGCACAGGGGCGGGTGTGGGTGTCGGGGCAGGAGGTGCTGAGGTGGGAGGGACCCTTCCCACATTGATCACGGAATCAGGGAATGGTTTGGGTTGGAAGGGACCCCAAAGATCCTCTCATTCCAACCCCCAGCCATGGGCAGGGACACCTTCCACCATCCCAGGGCGCTCCAACCTGGCCTTGGACACTTCCAGGGATAGGGAGTGACTCCAGCCTGGTCTGGTGGAATTTTATGGCAGAACAAGGAGCCACTCCCAGGACTCCATGGAGAACTTCATCCCCAGGGACCTTGCACTGGGCCAGGAACGTGTTTCCATTGGGTTTTATTCCTCCAAGACTCAGCTGGAGCCTCTGGCTCCTCCTGAGCACTCTCTGGCTGCCCCCAGCCCACCCTCCCTGGAGCGGGGCCGTGCTGTGGGAACCAGGATCTCCTTCCTGAGATTCCTTCCCTGTAACTGCAGTCTCTCATCCAGCCGGGAAAACAGACACCACCGGGAGTTGCAGAGGGCCCACATTCCCTTCATCCCACAGATTGAGGTGGGACTGACAGGAGCAGAGGGGACCAGAGGTGGGTGCCCTTCACCTCCACACCCCCGGCTGGGAAACCAAACCCGCTCCGGTGATCCGGGAGCTGCCGCTCCTGGGGGATGAGGAGGAGCTGTCCATAAAGAGGCTTTTATGGAGCTGCCTTTCACTGATCCAACCTTCACCTGGTGCCGTGTGAGGTTCCCCCCGTGGGAGGGGAACAGGAGCTTCTGTTGCTGCCGTGGTGGGGCAGCGTTCCCGGGTTTCCCTGGAATGGGATCCCCCAGCCGGATCGCGGTGGGTGGCCAGGGAAGTTGTGCGGAGCTCTCGTGCCTTTGAAGCCGTAGGGAAACTTTATCCCAGTGCATCCCTGTCATTCTTCTCCTTGTGACCTCTCGAGGGCAGCTGGATCATTTCAGAGCAGGGAAACTTTAGCTCCTGGAAAACCTTGGGCTGTTCTGCCAGCCAAGGAGTCAACTTGCTGGGATAACACCATGGGATGAGGGACAGGACCACTGGGGCTCTTCCCATCGAGGTGACTTTGATTGCGAGGCCTGGGGCCCCTGTGTCCCTCAGGAACGAGGGATTAATTCCCTCCCAGACACGCAATCCCAGAGCAATCTGTTCTCGGAGTCTCCCATTGATTTTTTTTCCCGTTGGATTTGAGGAGTGCAAATATTGAGCGGCGTTTACGGAGCGCTGGACACGTGGATTAGGAGGGAAATCGATGAGATAAGGTCAGTGAGGAAGGGCAGGGGAGTGATGGGGACGAGGCAGAGGAGAGGGAGACCAACCTCTTCGTGCCTCCAGGGATGGAGAGAAACTGTGGGAATGATGGTGTGGAGCTGTGGGAGAATCCATCGGAGAGCAGACCACTTGGAATAGGTTAAGAATTGGGATTAAGGTGATTTTAATGTCGTATTCCAGCCCAGAATTCCCGGGTCACTCGAGGTGAAAGTGCTGCACATCCCACCCTTGCCAGATGTCATTTCACTGATGGGTTGACAGCAAGGTGGCACTGTATAGCCAGGAACATCACGCCGGGATCCATTCCAACCTTCCCGTTGGACTCACGGAATCACAGGATGGTTTTTCAATTAATTAGCTCCCCTCCATCCTGGGATAAAAATGGACATTTCCATTCCTGGAGGTTCTGCCGACTCCAGGGCGTGTGGGCTTGGATTAGCCACCGTTAAATGCATAAATGGGTTATTTTTAGGCTGGGTCTGCTAGGAGAGTTTCAAGGTTGGTCTGGTGAGAGTGGGAAGTTCTGTGCTCTGGCTCCAAATCCATTCCAGTGCTTAAGTGCAGATTTCCTGTAGAATTCCTATAGGAGAAAGGGTTGTCAAGCATTGGAACAAAACTCCCAAGGGCGGTGAGTGGAGTCCCCATCCGTGGGGGGATTTCAAAGCCCTGTGGATGTGGCACTCGGGGACATGGCCAGTGGTGGCCTTGGCAGTGCTGGGGAGGAGTTGGACTCGATCTTGGAGGGCTTTTCCAGCCCAGGGGAGAAATTTGACTCGATCTTGGAGGGCTTTTCCAGCCCAGGTGATCCCGTGATTGCCCAGGTGTGTCAACGCTGCTGTCGGAGACGCCCGGAGGTGTCCCAGCTGTCCACGAAGGATGAGTAGATGGGACACAGGGTTTCCAGGGATTTGTGTCCCGCTGGAGCAGCAGCTGGCAGATGCTTTTTGGTGCCTGAAATGGCGCCAGCCCCGTTGGCCGGAGGAGCAGAGCTGCTGGCTGTGAGTGACGGGTGGGTAATCGGATGTGTGTCCACATCTGTCTGTCCTGACGGCAGAGCGGAGCTGTGAGGTCACAGCGCTGCTCCCAGGGGAAGGACAGCAGCTGAGGAGGGGTTTGTGCTCCAGCTGTGCTGAGCCAGCTTCACTTCCCGGCTTTTAATGCGCTTCTGCCATTTCAGGGAGTTGGAGTTTGGGAATTTGGTCTCCAAAAGGCCATTCCTGTGGGGCAGAGAGAGGACATGGGCAGGTGGAGGTTGGGATCTGCTCCCTGATGGGACAGGACAAGAGGAAACGGCCTCAGGTGTCCCAGGGACCTGAATGACCCATTCCAGTTGGATTTTAGGGAGAATTTCTTAAGGGAAAGGTTTGTCCAGCCCTGGCACAGGGGTGGAGTCCCCATCCCTGGAGGGATTTCAAAGATCTGTGGATGTGGCACTCAGGGACATGGGGCAGTGGTGGCCTTGGCAGAGCTGAGTGCCAGTGATCTGAGAGGACTTTTCCAGCCTCAGTAATTCCATGGTTCTGTGATTCTTCACACCCAAAATGAACCAACCAGGAATGTCCTGGACTGAGCTTCTGTCCTTCTGGTTGACTTTGTGTCCTGCCCTTTGATAAACCCAACACTTCATCCTGGAAATGGAACAAATTCACCAAAGCATCACAGATTTAACAAGATCAGAAAGATTTTTTTTTTAATAAGACTGGAAATCCTGAGTGCCATTTGGACTAAATATTGGCACAAGTACCCTCATTATTCCCTGTTTTTCTGCATATCCTGAACAGCTCCATGGTGGGATCAGCCGAGCACTGAGAGGGCTCCACGTGCTGGATGCACAGGGAGCAGGAGAGCAATTAGCCTAATGGGCTTTAATTGCAGAATCATGGAATCATTTAGGTCAGAAAAGACCTCTGGGATCATCGGGCCCAGCCTTTAATTGGTGCAGATGGAGGTGGTCTGACCACCAGGGCAGGGAGGGGGCCTTGGCTGCTGTGGGGATTGGGGTGAAGGTGTGACACTGAGCCGAGGGAGGACACATTCCTTGGGACTCCCGGACTGTCAGGCAATGTGGAAGGAGAGGGGATCAGGAAGGGGCTGCAGCCCCAGGAGCAGCTGAGGAATGGATAGGATTTGGGGAAGGAATTCCTGTCTGGGTTGGAATTCCCAGATTTGCTGTGGCTGCCCCTGGATCCCTGGGAGTATCCAAGGCCAGGTTGGACTTTGAGTCTTGGAGCCACCTGGGACTGTGGGAGTTGTCACCGCCCATGGAATGGGGTGGGAATGAGGTGATTTCAAGGTCTCTTCCAGCCCAAACCATTCCATGATTCCATAATTCAACCATTCCCTCATTAATCCCATCCCAGAGAGGAGAAGCTCCCAGCCTTTCCCTTCTCCAGAGCAATTGTGACCCCAACTCTTTGCAGAGCACTGCGATGAACTTTTCATTGCTTTGAGAACTTTCTTGCTTTGAAGCCAAACGGGTCCCAAAAATGCTGCAGTTTGGGGTGCCTGGGAAAAGCAGCACAGGGCATGGATTTGGTGCAGGAATGATAGGGAGATCCTGATGTTTATTCCCTGATTCCCATCCGTGTCCGAGGGAGGAAGGTTTAGAGGAGACATTGGAGCTGTTTTGGCTGAGGTTTGAAAATGCTGCTGTGAGAATTCAGTCCCAGCGCTGAGAGCTGTGCACCAGCTCTGACTTACAAAAAACAAATAAATACTGGAATAGTTGGTGTTAACTGGCCCATAAAAAAATAAATAAATACTGGAACAGTTGGTGTTAAATGGCCCAACTTCCTTGACCCAGCTCATGTTTTCTGGATAATCCGCGGGGATGGCAGCGGTTGGGTCCTGTGAGTCACCCCGAGCCTTCCTCTTGCTTGAGCAAACCCTGACTTCCCTAAATAGGATAATTCAGCTCCCTGGCTCCCTTCGTGTCTTTTCTGATTAATTGGTCAAAATTTGGGCTTGGTTTGGCCAGACAGAGCTTTTGTTTGTGGTGCTTAATCGGGGTTTGTGTGTTTTGGGGTGAGAGCTCTTGTGAGCAGCGCTTTAATTCCTTTGATTTTCGTTTGGGGTTTTTTTATTTGGGATCTTCCCACGAATCCAGGCCAGGTTGGATGAACTTGGAGCAGCCTGGTTGAGTGGAAGGGTCCCTGCCCATGGTCTTTTCCAGCTCAATCCCTTCTGTGGTCCCACAGAGTGCTGCGTGCTGGGCTGGGGTGGGGCTGGGAGTTCCAGGCGTTGGAAATTCCGGTTGCCGCAGATACGTGAATTTTATTCAAAGCCCTTGTGTGTGTTTTCAGCACGGGCTGGAGCCTGATGTGCTGAACACCATGAAACAAAGTCTGGCTTTTGTCTCGCGTGGTGTCAGACAGACAGACAGACAGACAGGGCAGGAGCTGTAGGTGTGACCGAGGCTGTTGGCATCTCCCCATCCTCCTGTTCGCAGCCTCGGTGGAAGAGCAAACACTCCCTCGATCTAATCTCGTTAAATGTTCCCGGCTGTAATCCCTTAATTTGGCTGCTGACATGAGGGCTGCTGATGGGGAAACGAGGCGGGGATGGGCACTGACAGCCACGGGAGATTGGGATCTTTTGTTGCACGGATCAAGAGAACCTGAGAGCTCCGAGCCCTGCCGGGTTGTGCCCGTGACCAGAAATAGTCCCCACAAATGAGTCACGGCTCCAAACCTCACAGGGAACAGAAACCTTGCTGCGAATGCCTCGGTTTGTTCCCATCCTGAGCTGCTGTCAGCCTCTGGGGGATCCAAGGCCTCTCCAGGGAGAGCTCCCTGCAGCCCTTCAGTGCCCAGAGGGAATGGAAGGGAAAGAGGGAGAGAAGCTTCCCACACAGGCAGGACACAAGGGAAGTGTTCTAAAGGAAAAGAGGAGAGGTTTAGGTGGGATTTTGGCAAGGAATTCCTGGTTGGGAGAGTGGGGAGGGGCTAGGCTGGAATTCCCAGATTTGCTGTGGCTGCCCCTGGATCCCTGGCAGTGCCCACGAGGTTGGACACTGGGGCTTGGATCCACCTGGGACAGTGGGAGATGTCCCTGCCATGGCAGGGGTGGCACTGGATCATCTTTAAAGTCCCTTCCAACCCAAACCATTCCATGATCTTGAATATCTTTCCCAACCTAAATGATTTTGTGATCCTCCGTGCTGTAAAGAAACCAAAAAATGTCTTTTCTCCCTTTAATTTGCTGCGACTTGGAAGCCAAGTGGACAAAGTCTGTTCTTGCTCTGCTCCTCTTAATGCTTAAAACCTGGAGGGGGGAGGGAATCCTGCCTGGAATGCAGCCCCTGTGCGGGATTGCTTTTCCAAAGTGTTTGAAAACAATCACTTCTGCAGGAGCGGGGGCTCGCTTGAACAGCCAGTTCTGTCCTGGAGACGAACATTCCGGGATGCCAGAGGAAAACAGCGAGGCTGGAATTCGCCTCATGTTTGAGGTTAGCTCCAGAGGAGTTTGCAGCCGGGGTGGTTTTATATAGCAGCCCTCGGTGGAAACAGTTTGTCTGTCATATTTTTAGGTTCAGGGATTTCTTGGAGGTCACCCCGAGTTCAGGCTCCTTTCCCTCCTGCCCCGGTGGAGGTGGGAATTCGTGTTCGGAGTGACCGGGGTGCACAGCTGCTGTCACACCCCGTCCCTCTGGCTGGCCATGGCAGCAGGTTCATGGCACGAGCGTGCACAGCTCCTGCCCCAGTCTGGGGAAAATCCTGCCTCTGTTTGATCCCTGTGGAACTCAGAATCCCAAATTGGTTTGGGATGGAAAGAACCTTGAATTCCATCCCGCCCCCTGCCAAGGGCAGCGACACCTCCCGCTATCCCAGGTTGCTCCAAGCCCCATCCAGCCTGGCCTCGGACACTTCCAGGGGTGAGGAGTTCACAACCTCTCTGCCAGGACCTCAGCACCCTCACAGGGAGGAATTCCTTCCCAAAATCCCATCTAACCCTGCCCTCTGTCTGTTTAAAGCCATAATTTAGGCCATTTAATTATCCCTCTGCCTTTCAGCCACTCGAAACTCCTTCCAAAGGGCCCTTAATAGAAAGCAGAGGAGCCTCCAGCACAAATTTCTCTCCAGTAGCACATTTTTCCTATAGATTATCCTTTAATTTTCATGGAGGGGAATGTTCTGCTGCTGTAAGGAGAGAGCAGAGCCCGTGTGGGGCTGCGTGCATAAAAACGTATGGAGTTACCAGCTTTTCCAAGAGGAAAAGGTGATGTCATGGGCTGTGGAAAGAATATTTTTTTATATTTTTTATATTCCTGCTCTCCTCTGATCACGCTTAGGATATAAATAGTGGGGAAAGGCGCAAGGCAGTGAAATGAAACCCGCCCTGGGAAGGCTCCCCGGAGCTCCGTGCTGGGGTCGGGCAGGGCTGGATCCATCCAGGGGTGTTTTCCAGCACATTAACGGCAGCGTGTGGAGCCATCTGTCACGGCTTGGAGGTGGCCAAGCCAGTCAGCAGCTCGTTAGGCAGGGCCAGGAGTAAAAAATAGCCCAGAAAATCAAGATATAATGGGAGAAGGGGAGACTGGAGGAAGCGGAGTCCGTGCAGTGCTGTAATTTACTCCCTCATTTGCCGCTGCTCCCACTGGGAGAGCTGGGAATGCTCCCCTGGAGAAGGGAAGGCTCCAGGCAGAGCTCAGAGCCCCTGGCAGGGCCTGCAGGGGCTCCAGGAGAGCTGGAGAGGGGCTGGGGACAAGGCCTGCAGGGACAGGAGCCAGGGAATGGCTCCCACTGGGAAAGGGGAGATTGGGCTGGGATCTTGGCAAGGAATTCCTGCCTGGGCTGGAATTCCCAGATTTGCTGGGGCTGCCCCTGGATCCCTGGCAGTGCCCAAGGCCAGGCTGGACACTGGGGCTTCGATCCACCTGGGACAGTGGAAGGTGTCCCTGCTTGTGGGATCAGGATGATCTTGAGGGTCCCTCCATCCCAAACCATTCTGTTATTCCATGATTTATGGATTTATTTTTTTTTCTGGTTTGCTCAAGCACCAGCTCTGTATCTCCCGAGGCTGAATTGCATCCTTGCCTGGAGAAGTGAAATGGGCAAAAAATGAGAGGTGAAAATGTGAACTGGAGATAGTTTGGTTGAATTCCCTCATTTCTCCTGTGGGATTTGCTCTATTCCAGCCCCCAGGGCTTTGCTCCAAGGGAATCCTCATGTTCTAAACGCGTTTGACTCCAGTTATTGATTGGCATGAGTTGGATTTGCTTTGTTTTTCACTGGGCATCCCAGGTCCCAACCCAAGCTGGGCTTTGGGAACGGGACAGTTCAGTCAGGGAATCTTTCCATGAATTTTGAAGCTGTGGAGCCAATCCAGCCATCGCAGGATTTTGGGGGATAAAGTCAATTATTGCTCACCCTGAAGCTGCAGATCTCATCCCCAAGTGAGACGTGGACAAGAAAGGGAAGGAATTCCCTCAGGGGTTTTGCTGCCTGACACTTCAGTGGGAGAGCAGAGGGATTTCTCCTGGGGTTTCTCCTGCCCCATGGAATTTGGGAGTTCCCTCCCATCCCACCCACATCTCAGGGTGACAGGATTCATGCTCCAGGTCTCATTGGAGCGGGGTGGGGAGTTTGGGCAGGAATTGAGCCTGGAATGGCAGTTTTGGGATTGCTGACAGTCCTGAAGGATGGGAGCCAAGTGTTGGTGTGCAGAATGTGCCACGAGTGGGAACCATGTGGATCCAGGGCTGGAAGCTCCTTTGGATGCCCTGCGGGATCTGTTTGCTGAGTTTACATCATTTGGGGTGGTTTTCCCTTAAACAAACCTTTCAATTCTCCTTTAATCAGACTCTGAGACCCCCTCCAGGCTGGGAAGGGGCAGGAGGGACCCCAGCAGGGCAGTTCCAGGCCGGAGCAGGATTCCCTTTGGGCTGATTCCTGTGGAACACATGGAATGCAGGTTCCTTCAGGAATTCCCTCAGGAATATATCCGGGAAGGTTTTCCCAGCTCCACGTCCTGGGGAAGGCTGGAAGTGGTGGCAGTGAGCACCAACAACAGTGCACTTTGATCTTGGCTTGGAAATGGGGACCTGGAATGGAAAATCCTGGTGGGAATTTTCCAAATGGGGCCAGCAACAGCTTTTCTTGAGGTTTTGGGCAGGATCTGACCCTTGATATTCATTAAATTCGTGGTGGTTTATGTTTAGCTGCATTTAACTTCTACTCTAGTTGGGAATGCTGGGATATTTTCCCAATTCCAGGTGGATTCCAATACCTTTGAGCAAGCAGACTCATCTCTCTCTGTTCGTACTTGCCCTCGTTTTGTCTTTTTTATCACATTCTGTCCCCAAACCTCTCCTTTCCTTACTCATCCCTGCCTCATTCCATCCCATTTGCAATCCCTGGAGCTCCTTGAGAAGCAGGAAGGAAACAGATCCAAGATTCAGTGAGATTCTTAGGGTGGGATAGCTGAAGTGACTCTGATTTCTTTGGGAAAATAAATATTCCAGAAGATGCCCATGAAGAGTATTGGCCACAGAGGGCCCTTGGACCTCTCTCCTGAGCAGGACTCAAGACCAAGACAGACCAGGTTCCTCAGGACCTTTTCCAGACACTCCCCAACCTCTGGGACTCCTTTCCCACCTTTTTTTTTTTCCCACTGGGAAATGATGTTTTTTCCTTCATTTTTTCTGTGATCACTTTGAGAAGGTTCTGGGCCTTTTCTTTGCTCTGGAGTTGCCTTTAGGTCGGAAGGTCCCAAAAATCAACCGCAGAAACTTCAGCTTTTGGTTTGGGACCATCGTGGTCCTGAAAATGTAATTTTTTAATTATTAGTTTGTAACTTTTAATTTTGTTTTTTTAATGAGAATGTTCCACCTGCCCAGATTGTCACAGGACCATGGAATGGGTTGGGTTGGAAAAGATCCTCAAGCTCATCCCCAAGCCTCTGCCATGATGGGCGGGGGTCACCTCCCTGTACCCGAGGTTGCTCGAGGGATGGGATCCGTCTGCTCCTGAGGGTCATTTTGAAGATTTGTGCTGGCTTTGGGTTGAAAAGGTTTGGGAAAAACCTGGCTGGTTGGCCAAGCTTTCCCGCTCTCCCAGGTTGCTCCGGGGATGGGATCCATCTGCTCCTGAGGGTCAGTGTGAAGGCTTGTGTTGGCGTTGGGTTGAAAAGGTTTGGGAGAACATTCCAACCCTGCTGGTTGGCCAGACTTTTCCTTCTCATCCCAAGGAAATGTCTCAGGATGAGCTTCCACCTGGAATCCTGAAAAGATCCATCGCCGGTGCTCCTGATAATTAATTCCGGAAAGCAGAGGCTGCTCCTCTCCTGATATCCCCTTGCTCCCATCCCTCAGGGGTTCCCAAATCTCTGACCCCAGCCATGGCAGCGCCGCCGGGCTGGAATGTGACCCGTGGAGCAGGAAAGTCCCAGGCGTGTTCCAGTCCCCGGAGCAGAGCCCGGCCCCAGCGCTCTGCCAAAGCCACTAATGGGATCCAGGCTCCTGGGATCGGCACGGAGCTGGCGGGAATGATGCTCCACGCTTGGCCACAATCCCCGTGCCTCAGTTTCCTCCTCTTCTCCATGAAAACTGTGGATGTTTGTGGATGTTGAGAGGAAGCCAAACAGTAATTTGGGGGGGAAAAAAAGGTGTTCTTTTTTCTTTTTAATGAGTGAAACTTCTCCTTGCGAGCTCCTGTGGGACTGGAAACTGCTCTTCTAAAACATCCTTGGAAATTCGGGATGGAAAAGGGTGATTTTGGCTGCCGATGGCCGGCAACCCCTGAAGTGTGGTGGGTGGTTTGCACGGAGCAGCAGAGCCGGGATTATTGCTCCTGTCAGCCTGGGATAAATGGAAAACACACGGATGGATGGAGGCTGGAGCTGGAGCTGACAACGAGCTGAGTGATCGGCCCCAAAACCGGCACAGAGCTCGTTAGGGCCGTCGCTTTTATTTGGGTTTTTATTCCCAGATTTTCCACTGTCTTTTCGGGAAGCTGTTTGCGGCTGCCACGGCAGCTGAGGAGCTCTTCAGAAACGTGGCCAAACACTCCAGCAAAACCAGCTCTGACTCCTCAGAATTCCTGGGAGCTCCGTGCCCGGATGTCACAGGCGGGAGCAGCTCTAATAACCTACAAATGAGATTTGGGTTTTTAAGTAGATTACGCTGAAGGGATTTTTTTTCCCTCCCAGTTTTTTTGGGTTTTTTTTTTTTTTTTTTTTTTGGTAAACGATAGGGTTGCAATCGGATCTCTTGATGAAATCAGCTTTTTGGGGGGTGGGGAAGGATTGGATGCAGCAGCCTGGCTCCAGCACAGGAGCTTAAATCTGTCTTCCATCAAAAAAGCTGGAAATCGCTCCGTGTGTGATGGCATTTGGATTTCATGGACATGAGTCCATCCCATGGGAGTGCTGCTGCTTCTGGAGAGGCTCCTGTGGAACTCTGAGCCCCAAATGACCCTTGGGAAGGAATTCCTGGCTGGAAGAGTGGCCAGGCCCTGGCACAGGGTGCCCAGAGAAGCTGTGGTTGCCCCTGGATCTCTGGAATTGTCCCACATTCCAGCGGTGCTGCAGGTGCAACCCTGGCAAAGGGCAGGAACGTGGTGCAAAAGCTTCCAGTCTGATATTGCAGGGTTTTGGAGCCCCTCTGCTCTGGAGCCAGGCTGGCAGAGCTGGGAATGCTCCCCTGGAGAAGGGAAAGATCCAGGCAGAGCTCAGAGCCCCTGGCAGGACCTGCAGGGGCTCCAGGAGAGCTGCAGAGGGGCTGGGGACAAGGCCTGCAGGGACAGGAGCCAGGGAATGGCTCCCACTGGGAAAGGGGAGATTGGGCTGGGATCTTGGCAAGGAATTCCTGCCTGGGCTGGAATTCCCAGATTTGCTGGGGCTGCCCCTGGATCCCTGGCAGTGCCCAAGGCCAGGTTGGACACTGAGGCTTGGATCCACCTGGGATAGGGAAAGGTGTCCCTGCCCATGGATGGGGTGGGAGTGAAGGAAACAATAATTTTTAAGATCCCTTCCTTCCCAAACCATTCTTTGATTCCCTGATTCTGTGACCCCTGGGAGCTGAGCTTTGGAGCAGGACTGGGCAGCTGGAGATGGGAAAAGCCGGATCAGAGGCTGAGGCTCCCAGAGCCCTCCCAGCACCACCCCGTGCCCACTGCACACAAGATGAAGATGTCACCCCCTTGGCTTGGGAGGAATCCCAGCCATCCCAAGGAAAGGGCAGCACCACCGGGCTGCCTTCCAGAGAAACCAACACGCTTGGGAATGCCGCGCTGAAAACACGGGAGAAACGCCGGAAGGGTTGGAGGGTTTGTTTTGGAGATAACATCTCCCACCCCGCATCCTCCAGCTCTCTTTGCCTGTGGCTGGGGCACTGAGGAGCTCTCCTGTGCTTCCCAAATTTCCCTGTGATGCCACATTCATCCTGCCTGGGCTGGAGCCTCTGTCAACATGTTTGGGTCACTTTGGCCGTTTTTATAGTGACATCATCAAGTTTGTCAATATTAAACCATGTTTTCCTGTCGCCTTTCAAGGTGTGGACAGCATCTTGAGAGACACAACCTCAGCAGCAGTTTCCTCCTGCCAAAATTGGTCCTGAAGCCTAAATTTCCTTTTATGACATCTTAAATTAGGCTGGGACTAAGTTAAACCCCAGCTCATTTAGCTGACCTTTAAAGCTGTGAGTTTTGTCTTAAAAGTGAGTGAATTAAAGTGGCTTTGTGTCACTCTCAGGATTTTGGTGACCTCAGTGGCCTTGTTCTCCTCTGGCTTCCACGCCCTGAGTCAGGGAAGTGTTTTCCAAGGGATGGATCCTTAGCCTGGAGGAGAGATCCAGGGAGATCACAACAAGGCTGGAGAAGAACTTTTCCAAGGAGAAGCGGGAATGGCTTTAAGGTGAAAGGGTGGAGATTTAGACTGAGGGAATTCCTGGCTGGGAGGGTGGGGAGGCCCTGGAATGGAATTCCCAGATTTGCTGGGGCTGCCCCTGGATCCCTGGCAGTGTCCAAGGCCAGGTTGGACACTGGGGCTTGGAGCACCCTGGGACAGTGGGAGGTGTCCCTGCCCGTGGGATGAGGTAGGTCAAGGTGATCTCCCAGGTCCCTTCAAACCCGACCCATTCCATGATTCCCTGACAATGTCAGCGGTTCGAGCTGCTTCCTGTCGGTTTTTCTGTGTAACTGCTGGAAAAAAAGAGTTTAAAAAGGAGTGCTAAGACAAAGAAAGTGAATTTCCTGAGGAACCCCTTGGCCTCGGACTTTTGGGACCCTCGCAGGTTCTCAACCAACACCTCGGAGCTCGCCCACGTCTCTGCAGGGATCAAACACGTTCACCTTGCCCAGAATAAGCCGGTTTTGCCGTGGAATGGCGCTCCCAGGGGATCCAAGCCCCGTGCCATCAATTCCGCCGCAGCGAGGACGGTTTTCCTCGACACCTCATCAGGCGATATTTCCTCGCTGCCGCTCCGGCTCCCGACCTTCATCCCGGAGTTGTGGGATTTCTCCGAGTGCGGTGCCGGTGGAGCCGAGGCGACTGTGGTTTGGTTGTAGCTTTGGGCTAAACTAAGCCAGATGTTGTGGCCCTTTTTCTTTTTTTTTTTTTTTTTTTTTCCCTTCTCTCCCCGTCGCTCCGTGCGCATTCCTTTCATTGCTGGAGCTTTTCGGGGAATCTCTCGCTCCTGCAGGGAATCCTGGCCGGTGTTAATCCGTTACTTCTGGGCATTCCAGGAGAATGGAAATCCAGCTGTGGTTCGCAGCAAACGGCAGCGCTGGGTTTGGGGTGAAGAGCTGGGAGAGCCACGGTGCCACCCAGGTCAGGCAGCAAGGCCGAGGAGCAGAAGAAACGATGGAGGAACCTCCTTCAACCTCATTTCCAGGAGTTCTACCAGCGGTGCTTGGGAGAGGGAAGGAAGGGAATTTCCACAGATAATTCTGGGAGTTGGGAAGCTCCAGGGTTGGATGGTATTGGGCAAGTTTTGTCCTTGATTTTTCTGGAGCTGTTGCAGGGCGTGTCCTACCTTGTGGGATTTGAGGCTTTATTTGAGTTCATCCGTTGATTTTTGGTTCAGATTTAAAAAAAAAAAAAAAAGCCTCAAAAAACTCCACAGCCACATAAATTGATAGGAAATACCACAAGGAGGCCAGTTTTGCCAACCAGTACATTTGAATTTCATGATAACTCTAAAAACGGGAAGAAACCTTTTCACCTGTGAACAGAGAGCTGCGAGTTTCAACCCTGCTCCAAACCCACCAGAATTGCCCAAGAAAATTCCTTAAGAAATTCCTGGTTTTCTTTCAGAGAAAATCCAAAGCATGGAGTGGTTCTTTATTATTGGTCCTATATTTTTATTATTGTTGTTGGGTTTATGGTTATTAATATAATTATTATTATTACAACAGCATATTTCAGTTTTTGAGCCTGAGTCTCAGTACTGTAGCCTGAGCCTCGTGGCCTCTGAATTATTTTGGAAAAGCAATGAGTTAAAAATCTCTGCCTTTCCAGACGCCCTCGTTTTGTCTCAGGGCTGCAATTCTCAGGAGTTGGTGTTAATTGCTGAATAATCTCCGTGACATTGATGATGAGTGACAACGCAATTACGCTGCTGGAGCTGCTCTGCTGAGGAATTTGGCTGCAGAAGTTGCCTGTGGTTCCCACAGGTGAAACCCTTACCTCACTTCACCAGAATTTGGTTGTCTGGTGAAGGTTAAGCCAAGAAGGAGAAGCTGAACAATCGGTTCTGCTCGGAGCAAAACGAGGGGATGAAGCAAAGCTGGGATTTGTGGAATGCCGGTCGTGTCCTTCCTGTGGTCCAGCCCAGCACCAGCATTCAACAGAATCCTAAAAAATTTGGGGTGGAAGGTACCCTAAAGCCCATCCAGTGCCACCAATCCATGGGCAGGGACACCTCCCACTATCCCAGGCTGATCCAAGCCCAGTGTCCAGCCTGGCCTTGGGCACTGCCAGGGATCCAGGGGCAGCCCCAGCAAATCTGGGAATTCCAGCCCAGGCAGGAATTCCTTGCCAAGATCCCAGCCCAATCTCCCCTTTCCCAGTGGGAGCCATTCCCTGGCTCCTGTCCCTGCAGGCCTTGTCCCCAGCCCCTCTGCAGCTCTCCTGGAGCCCCTGCAGGCCCTGCCAGGGGCTCTGAGCTCTGCCTGGAGCCTTCCCTTCTCCAGAGGAGCATTCCCAGCTCTGCCAGCCTGGCTCCAGAGCAGAGGGGCTCCAGCCCTGCAGCAGCTCCGGGGCCTCCTCTGGGCTCTCTCCAGCAGCTCCACGTCCTCCTGCTGTTGGCCCCAGGGCTGGGACATCCTTGGTTTGAATCAAATTTACAAAGAAGCAGCACCCAGCAACTCCAGCCCCAAGATCCCTACCCCAGTCTGTGTCTGTGTGTCTGTGGTAGAACGGTGTCCTCAGTTCCTTGTTTTAAAACCCCCCAGATCCATTTTTGTGTGCAAAGCCAACTGGTTCTCCGTGTTTTAAACCACTTTTCAAGGTGGATTTGTGACAATTGGTCACAACTGGAGCTGCCTGGTTGGTCATGGGGTGATGGAAGTGCTCCATCAGACAAGTTCACAGCCAGGATTTACTCCCCTGCAGTAAAATCCTAAGGACCACTAAGCTGGGTTTAAACACCGAGGAGATCTATGAGCCTTGTCCTCTGGTGAGATGAGAGTTACTCCCAGTGATAAACTTTGCCCGGTCAGGCGCTGCATTTGTGACGTGTTTAGGAGTGTTTCTCTCCCAGCTTTCACTCAGGAGTGTCTCAGATCATTAAAAACACAAATTAAACTTCCAGGCAGCCCTGCCTGGGCAGGAGGGGAAGCTTTGTGCTGGTTTTACAGCCTGGCAGCTCACAAGTTGATGGTGTTTTAGAGCTCCTCCATCTCAATTCCCACCACCCCGGCTGGCACTCTTCTCCATGCCTCACAGTTTGGAGGTTTAAACAGGATTTATAAGCAGGACGTGGAGCAAATGGGGGATTCTTTTCACCTGAAGTGATGGCAGAGGCCTCTCCCAGCTCCTAGGCTGGGTTTCAAGCTGGGGCAGCCCTCGCCCAACTCAGATGTTGGATTTCGGGCCTGGACTGAGGTGTGAGGCCAGGCTTTGTTGGCAGGCTGGAGCTGTAACCTGATTAATCTGAGCAGGTAGAGAGGAACACGATCCATCAGCAGCACCGCCGGCAGCACGGCCAGGCCGGCAGGGAATTTTTCATCAGGGCCCCTCCGAGAGGAGGTGTACGTTACCGAGGGGGAAGAAAGGAGAGAACCCAAGCCAGGCTTCCATCCGCGGGGATATTGCCTAACCCACGAGGAATCCTTTCATCAATAAATTACCAGAAGAATGGGAAAGTTTCGAAAGATCCGCCTGTTAACGCGCTCTCGCCCGGCAAATTTAAGGAACGTTCGGTTTTGGCCCGGGCTGCCCCGCAGGAGCGCGGAGGTGAGAACAGGCAGGGCCGGGAAGGTGAGACCCCGCCGCGTGCGGAGCATCCGTCAGCAGCAGCGCAGAGCCGGGCAGGAGGAGGAGGAGAACGCGCCGTGACCGCTAAGCCGGGATTGAATGACGGCAGGAAAAACCCAGCAGGCGCCTTTTGTTCCCCCACCTGGCCGCCGGCCACGCCGCGGATCCTCCCTTGGAAGGGTGGCCGTGGCAGGGCTGACATCGGGGTGGCTCCGTGACAGCTCCCGCCCGGCGCCCGCGGGGATCCCCAGCCCCGAGCCAGCCCCGGGGTTATCCCTCAGGAGCCACCCCAGCACGTTCCGAGGTGGCAGGGGGTGAAATGCCGGTCTCAGGTCGGGTTTAAATGCTCGCCTCGGGTTTAAAAATGCTCCTGGCTTCAGTTTCTCCTGGGGTCCGTGTGACAGTGAAGAATAAAAGAGGTTTTAGTGCCCGTCCAGGAAGGTGTCGGGGCACTCTGTGGGTGCACTGAGCGAGAGCCGCTGTTCCTGGAGGGATTTTCTCCAATCCCAGGGCAGCAAAGTGGCTCCAGGAGTGCACCCCCACGTCCCTGTCCCTCATCCCGCGCTCCCTCGCTTGTGTCAACTGGCACAGGCGCAAGAACTAAGTCAGAACAGAAAGCAGAAGAATTCCGGTCCCTGATCGAACTCCCGCGGTGTTTACGGGGTGGAAACTTCCCCAGAAATGCAGATTTCCAAAGGCCTCTTGCTGTCGACGTGTTTTTGTTGCTGGTTTTTCAGGAATTCTGCACCACGAGTCGCCTGCTGCTGCTGACAATTGGGCAAATGGTTTTAGTGGCAATGAAAGGGGTCGTTTGTGAGGGGTGATGAGCAGGGAGCAAACCAGAGCTGGGATTTACAATCTGCTTGCTCCCATCCTGCCCTAATTTCCTCTTGTTTACTGCGTGCAAAGAGTTCTCCAAGTCCAACCTCAAGCATGCTGGCTTTTCCAGCAGGCTGCACCAGCACGGGGAGCCTCAGCTCTTGAGTTTTGGGTGCCTTGTGTTCATGGAATCACAAAGTCATGGAATCACAGCCTGGTTTGGGTTGGAAGGGATCTCAAAATTAACTGATTCCATGGGCAGAGCCAGCTGCCTCACACTGGATGGTAAATGGGAGTCGGACCCTGTTGGATCCCACTTTCCACCTCTTCATGAACTTCCAGGCTGTTTTCCTCCAGCTATGCAATGTGTGCCCAGCAAAGCCTCTCCAGGGACAGTCATTCCATAGCCAGAGTCATTCCATGGTAGAAGCTGGAGAAAATCCCCCCACAAAGCAAATTTCCTGTGGCCCACCAACCCGAAGCTCACAAACCCTGAGTTTCCCTACATCCCAGCTTGGCTTCCCACAGGAGAGAGAAAACTTCAGACCTTTCCCTGCAGGATCTGCTCTCCGTTTGGATGTTGGCAGAGAATGGATGGCTGGGAGCCTTCCTAATAAATTCTGTTTTTCCAAAGCAATGAGGCTTCGCTGCAGAGCGAGCTGCTGAATTACAGCCTGGAGGAATCGCCGGTGTCAGCTTGGAGTAGCTCTGGATCATCGTGAAGGACGAGAGACAGGAGGAATTTTAGGTTTCTCAGTGTTTTGACTGGCAGGTTTTGCTTCATTTTGATCCTGACCATTGCAACCCCAGTAATTGATGCTGCAGGAATCCGTGATTAATATCCCAGCGTCCCTTTCTCGCACGAGAAGGAAAATGTTTCTACCATACGTTAAAAGCTTTTAGGGATCTTTCGGCTGGATTCCCTCAGAGCTTCTCTTCCAGAGGCATCCCAAATCTCCTACCAGCCCCAAATCAGAAAGTTCAGGTGGTGAAAGCTTCAAAAGGAATAAATCCACTCTTTGCCCTACAATTCAAGGGAGAATATCCAGGAGAATCTATGGAGTGGTGCGTGGGGTGGATCCCTCTGGATCATCCATTGTGTGTGGGATTTGTTTATCAGATCCCGGAATTCATCACTCAGATCTTTGGTTTCTGGGGCTTTTGGTCCTTCATTTACTTACAAACACACAAACCACGGCTGTTCCCCTGGCTTTGGGTTTGCTCTGCTGCCGTTGCCTTGGGAATGTCATCTCACCCTCCTGTAACCTCGGCTCACCTCAAGGGATGGTGAGAAACCTCAGTGACGTGTGACAAACTCCTCCTGAGACCTCCAGCAGACCAAATGAGTTTTATCCCCATCCTTTATACCTTTATGGGATAAATCCATAACTGTTTCCCAGGGATGATTTCCTAATTGTATATTGGGAAGGAATTCCTGGCTGTGACAGTGGGGAGGGACTGGGATGAAATTCCCAGAGCAGCTGTGGCTGCCCCTGCATCCCTGGCAGTGTCCAGGGCCAGGTTGGAGCACCCTGGGACAGTGGGAGGTGTTCCTGCCCACAACATGGGTGAGACTGGATGGGATTCAAAGTCCTTTCCATCCCAAACCATTCCATGATCCTGAATGTCCCTTCCAGCCTCTATCCAGATCCACGCGTGGATTTGGGGTCACAGGCGGCTCCACCAGCTCGTATTTGGTGCTGACCTTGTGGGGCAGGAGCGTGACGGGATCAGCAAAGCCACGGACGTGCTGGGGCAGAGGGAAGGAGGAAGCCAGAGATCCCTTATCAGACAAATCCTGCCTCGGAGGTGCTTCCAACTGTTTGGAGCGGAGCCAAGCTCATCTTCGGAGCTCCGCTGCCAAAATTCCCACAAGGACTTTATCTGATCCGCGGGGAAAGGGAGCAGCCTGCAGTGCTTCCCGCACGGTGGGGTGTCTCCCAGGGGAGCCTGGGCTGGGCTCACACCTGCCTGCGGGAGAGGGGAAGCCAAAAACAGGAGCCAACTTTTTTTTTTTTGGAGCGCGGATCCTCCGCGGAACGGCTGCAGCTCGGGCTGCGCCGAGGTGTTCTCAGGTGCTCTCAGCTTGGATCAGGGGTTTGTGGTTGGGAATATCAAACATCAGGGCAGGGACACCTTGGAGGTGGCAGTTCCTGGAGCGTCCAAGGGTTTTCCTTGGGTTTGTGGCAGTGCTGTTGTTTCCTTGGTTTGCTGGTGGGGATGAGAACAAGGATGGTTGTGGAATCATGGAATGGTTTGGGTTGGAAAGGGGTTAGAGGCCATCTGTGCCTGCAGCGAGCCAGGACAGCATCAGTGTGCTCAAAGCCTTGTACAACCTGACGCTGGAAGCTTCCAGGGATGGAGAATGGAAAGGAATTCTGTAAAATAACTCTCCAAGTTGGGAGGGACCCCCAAAAATCCTCCCACCTCCTCCAAAAACCTGCAGGCAGCTGCCCACCGACCAAACCAAAGCTTGGGTGATTTCTTGTATTTGATTTTATCCCCTGAGATGACCCAAATCAGCCTGACTTTGGGCTGCAGCTCAGTGAGCGTGGCAGGGGATGGGCACGGCGGGCTGGGAGCGATGGTGAACACTGGGAGACAGGAATTCCTGACCTCACCAAAGGGGCACATCCATGCCCAGGTGATGAGAGCCAGGGTGCTGAGCCAGGAGAGAAAACAGCGTTTTATGAGTCAAACATGGTGTTTTGGAGGAGCAAACCTCAACCTCACATCTCCCCTCGTGCTCAGATGGCAGCTGATGAAAAATCCAGGTATTACTCACCAGATTTTATCAACTTTCCACCCCCGAAGGGCCCCCAGATACCATCACCACCTTCAGTGTTCGCACGTTTTAATTTTGGGGCAGCCCATGGTCTTGTTGGGAGATGTCAGCGCTCTGCCTTTCAGAGTCTGCCCACAAAAAAAAAACCCAATAAATGAAAAAATTGTAAAAGAATCATAAATTCTGGAGAGAAGATGTGGCAGGAGGTGCCTAACAAGGGTTTTGCTTGCCCCTGTCCCCTCTGAGCTCTTCAGGGTCTGATCAGATCAGGTTCCTTCCTATCTCAAGATTCCTCCCTATCTCAAAACCCTCTCTGGAGGGTTCTGATAGATTCAAAACACTCAGTGAACTTTGTCAGGCAGAGGTTTTCAGATGGAACCTGGGCTCCACCATGGTCTGGTGCCAGGAACCAGCACAATTCCCGTTTCCTCTGCTGCCAGCTCCTGATTTAATATGGGAAACGGTGACAGGACCCCTCTGTCCTGGCCATAATGAGATGGGAAAACAATCCTGGCTGTAAAACCGGAATAACTGGTGAGCTTCACTCTCTAAGAGCTCGGGAGGGTCTGCCAGGTGCTCTCCAGCTCTTGGTGGGGAGAAGGAGACTGGAGCTGGCTCTCCTGGTTGAGTTCTTCCATCTCCTGGAGGAGCAGAGTGGGAAGATGGGTCTGATGTGGATCCCTGTGCTCAATCCATGTGTAATTCCTGGTTCAATGGTTGGACTTGGTGACCCATCCTGAATAATGGTTTTCCATCCTGAATCATTCAGGTTTTCCATCCTGAATGATTCTGCGGAGCCATGGTTGGTCAGAGCTCAGATTAATTAATTTAAAGGATTAAAGGATTACCTGGTTAGGGCTTCCTTGCATCCAAGGAGGGACATGTGAGCCCTGTGCTGCAGGAAAAACTGTAGCTGCTCTCTAGGAAATGGGGAAAACATGAGGAATGCTCTCCTGGGAATGCTGGACATGGATTATTGCCCACCAAGAGAGGGGCAATGCTTTGGGAAGGCCAGGACCAGGACCAGAGCTGGCCATTGACCCTCAAATTAGAGAATATCAGCTGCTAATGAAGAAAAATGTCCAATTTGTCAGCAATTCAGTAATTTTTACTTTATATTCCACCATTTTGAGGCACTTCCAGGGCAGAGACCATAAGGCCAGAGGACACAAAGTGCTCCAGGGATTTAGGTTGAGCCAGAAACTTGGCTTTTCCTCGCTGCTCCGTCGGCAAGCAAAGAGCAGGATCAGCCGAACGTGTTCCCTGTGTTTTCTTTCCCAAAGCTCCAAACCCATCCAAATCCCCCCTTCAGCAGCTCAGGGTATTTTTTTTCCTAGGACTGTCATTCCGGACTGAACGAATTTTTTATTTTTTTTTTTTAATTTCATTTTTTTCCCCCCCCCCCTTGAAAATCCAAATCAATTCCGCCCGGAGCCTCCTCATGCCGGGAGCTCTTCCATTAATATCAGATGGGGAAGGCGGGCCAGGCCCTGAAAGTGGATATAGTTTGCATTTGAAGGAAGGTTTTGTGTATGAAACTGAGAAATGCGTCCCAGCCTGACACCGGTGATTGATTGCAGCTCTGCTAAAGATTAGCCAGACGTTTTAAGCACCGCAATTATTCATCTCTTCAGAGCTGGAACTATATTTAAACTGGGCCTAACAACGGGCGGACGCCGGGTTCTGCTCCCGCACAGGCCCCGCGCCGGAGCGGGGAGGGAAAAGGCGAATTTTGGGGTCGATTACTGGAATTTTCCACCTCTTTTCGGTGCCGTGGGAGTCTCCAGCACAGCCAGCCCACAGTGCACACATGATGTCAATTAGGGTTGAGCCAGCCTTGGCACCACAAGGACGGGGTGGGACATGGCCAGGGAGGACAGGGGGGACCAGGAGGGGTCGTGGGGAGCAGTTTGTGGCCGGGGTCTTCATCAGGGAGCTCCCAGTAACACCAGCAACCCCCAGGGCCTTGTGGGGAGCCTGGGCCCAGCAGTGTTTGCAAAGTGTTTTGGGATCAATGGGTTGAGGCTGAAGGATAAAAATATTTGGGTTTTTGCTTTCCCTGCTGTTGGTGGAGTCAGAAACCCAAGCCAGGAGTTTGTTGAAGGATTTCTGGTGATGTCTGTGGATGGGCAAAGGGATAATGGTGCAAAGTTCAGAAACCAACCAAAGGTGATGTCATCTCAGTGCTGTTGTGCCTTTCAGTGATACATCTCGAGCCAGAGAGCCTCAGTTTCCACCTGGAAGCACTCAAGGACACCTTGCAAATCACAAAATCGCCCCTCGTTGCCAGCTTTTATCACGGAGTCATGGAATGGGTTGTGTGGGAGGGAACTTAAATCCCATCCCATTCCCACCCCGTCAGGTGTCTCAGGGACACCTCCCACTGTCCCAGGTGGATCCAGCCTGGCCTTGGGCACTGCCAGGGATCCAGGGGCAGCCCCAGCAAATCTGGGAATTCCAGCCCAGGCAGGAATTCCTTGCCAAGATCCCAGCCCAATCTCCCCTTTCCCAGTGGGAGCCATTCCCTGGCTCCTGTCCCTGCAGGCCTTGTCCCCAGCCCCTCTGCAGCTCTCCTGGAGCCCCTGCAGGCACTCTGAGGATTCCCTGGATTTTTCCCTTCTCCAGGGGAACATTCCCAGCTCTCCCAGCCTGGCTCCATGGGATTTTTCCATTCCTTGAGTGTTTTTGGTTGACCCAGCAGTGCTCCCTGAAGTCCTCTCCTTGCTCTGATTTCCCATCAGCGGGAGCAAGCAAACCCTGGCTCATGGATTCGGTTCACTTGAAGGCTTATCCCAGAGATTTTTTAGGCAAAAACAATGGATTTGAGTCTCTGGATGACTTCTGAGGGGTCTGGGAAAGGTAACTCAGACAGCCAAGCCTCTTGCCAGCAAACCTCCATCAATTATTGACTCCGCTTCTCTCGCTGCCGGGTTTGGAGAGCTCAGCAGATCAAAGGGAGCCTGGGACCCCTTGGCTTGGGAAGAGGGGCTGGGAATGCTGCTGGAAAACCCAGCCTTGTGATCCGTTTCCTTTTGGGAAGGTCAGGGGACAGCGCGGTCACGGATCCGGGGTGGCCGCGTGGAGATTCCTTGGAGCCCACGTCACCCGCGGAGACCCGCAGGCCAACGTGGAAACGCGTAGTGTTCCCTAAAAAGCCCAGCTTTTAGCACTTTCCCAGGGTTTTCTGGTGCCTTGGGAATTCCCAAATCCAGTGAAACCTGTCAGGTAGACAAGGATGAGGATGATGAGGGTGAGGGTGGATGTGGCAAACTCAAGGCGCGACGTGGCCATGAAAGGGTTCCTTGGTTCCCTGCCCCCTTCCCACTCTTCCAGTGGAATTCCTTGATGGAATTGATGGCACAGCTGAGTACAGGTGATTTTTTTTTTGATTCAGAAATATGGAGATGTGTTGTTTTGATCCTGTTTTGGGATGATTTATCCCTCTGGAGCGCTGCAGCTGTCGGGGCTCTGGAGGAGTTTGGCTTCACGTGCTCTCACCTCTCGTACTTTGCTATATTAGTAACCCTCCCTGCTCCTGAGTGGAATTCTGTATTTTTTTTCCCAAATAACCAATTTTTTGGGAATGAGAAACCCTGCAAAATTATTGATGGGTGTCCCAGAGCCTTGTGCTCCCACCATGGGTTTGGAAAGGGGGGAATGAAGCCAAAAATGGATGGAAAAGGGGAATGTGAGGCAGGAGAGCAACTGCAGTGTTAGTGAGTATTAACGAGCTGCAAAGGTCATTAAGCTACAGGGAGGGGTTGGGAGCACCCAGGAATCTTTTTTTGGGAATTATTCCTGTTCCATGATAATGCCCTTGGCTATAGGGATTGACTGTGCTGTCTCTGGGGAAAAAAAGGGAGGAAAAAGAAGAAAAATTGGGAAAAAAACAGGAAAAGGGGGAGAGAAATGAGAAAATGGGTGAGGGGAAGAAAAGAAAAAGAAGGGGGGAAATGAAAAAATGGTAGAATGAAAAGGGAAGAAAAGGGGGAAAAAGGATAAAAATGGGGGAAATGAAAAAGGGAAGGGAAAAGGAAAAGGGGGGAAATGAGAAAGGGGGAATGGAAAAAGGGAAAAGAAAGGAAGGGAAAAAGGGAGATAAAAATGTGGGAAAGAAGAAAGAGAGAGGGGAAGGGAAAAAAAGAAAAAAGGGGAAAGAAAAAATGGAGACAAACAAGACAAAAGGAGGGGGGGAATACAAAAAAGGGAAAGAGGAGAAAAATTAATGAAAGAAAAAAGGAACAGAAAAAGCAAGGGGGGGGGAAGGAAAATCAAGATATAAAGGAAAAAAGAAAATAGAATGCAGGTGATGAAAAAGACCCCCCAAAGAAGGGGGGGAAAAAACCAAAAACAAAGCAGGGAGGAAAAAAGAAGGGGAGAAAAGGGGGAAATTTGATGATCTTCAAGTTCCCTGCCATCCCAAATCATTCCATGATCCTCTGAACCAGGCAGGAGATGTTTGGCACCCAGGGTACCCGAGGCAGTGCACAAACCCCACCCCTGTGTTTTTCTCTACAAATCCTCGTATTTGTCCCTATAAATCCCTGTATTTTTCCCTACAAATCCCTCTATTTTTCCCTCTAAACCCCTGTGTTTTTCCCTCTAAACAAACCCCTGCCTCTTTCCCAATCCTCGTCACCCCTGGGAGGGAGCTGCCAGCAGGAGCTTCACTCCACGTGTTCCTTTGGCTCCGGGATGGGGACAAGTGGAATTTATGATTCTGAGAGCCCCCATTGTCAGGATTTCCAAATCCCACATGTGCTGGCCTTGGAAAAAGTTGGGTTTGTTCCTGCAATTAAAGCACCACAGAAATATCCAACGGATGAGGTGCTCCAGGCTCCATGGATCACGGAACTCGGCCCTGCAGGCGTTGATAAACTGGGTTTTGCTAGGCTGGGGTTTGAGCTTTCCGGGTTTTAGAGCTGCTGTGGGTTTGGGTGGGGTTGGGATCTGGTTCTGGGCACCCTGCTAATGAAGGGCAGTGGTGGCCCTGAACTCTGCCTGGCCCCGAAGCTTTGCTGACACAAATTTTGGCCTCCCAGACAAAAGGGAGAGGGAAAAAATTCTAAAAAGTGAAGGAGGTGAGGTCAGGTGGAGGTGAAAAGAGGCTGAAAAGTGGGAATGGGGCTGGGATAAACCCGGTGAGGGCTCAGGAGCAGCAGAGCAGCACGGCCCAGACGTTCTTAGCCAAAAACAAATGGAAAAGGGAGATTTAGGGAAGTGAGGATGAGAATAAAATTAGGAATGCAGAGGTGAGACCCTCCAAGGGAAGGGTTTCATGTTTGCTGTGGAGCCAAGTTGAAATTCCCATTCTAGGATTGCATGAATCAAAGGGAAACATCAACCACCAATGATTTGTATCCATGAGGGGAAAGGAGCTGGAAAACTGAGCTGGAATTTGCTCCATGGACATTTTGATGTGTCCCAGCATTGGGTGTCTCGGGGCAGGCCTGGCATCCTGATACTGCTCTGAGGTGCCAGAAAATTTCCAGGGAAACAAGAAATTTCCAGGGGTAAAAACATCTCTGGAAGGGTGATTTGTGCCCTAAAGCAGTGTTTGATAATCCTTAAAAAAAATCCATTACAGAACTGAGGAGAAGGAATAGATTTATTTATGTAAAGTTATTCAAGTTTTCTGCTGCAGAATTCCCAGTTTTCATATATTCCTAAATATTCCAGAAAACTAAAGCGGGGTTGATTTGCTCCAAGTCCCATCAACTTCAGTTGAGGGCTCTGATAATAAACTGTTGAGAAATCCAGGGTTTTGTGGTTTATCCTTGAAAATCCACAGAAAACACGTATTTCCAATCCTTACCTGTGCATTGGAGATGTTTAGGGTGAAGTTTTCCTGGAAGCTGATTTTTAAATATGGATTTTCTCCGTTATTTTGGGAGCGGTGGGTGGGATTGTTGGTGGAGCAGGTGAGTGGTGAGATCCCGGTGATCCCGTGGGATGCTCCATGGGGGTTCCCTGAGGCCACCTTGCCACAAAAACTCCTGGATTGAGACTCAGGCCCACCCTGGTGGGGCTTCCTCATCGGGAGGTGGGACCCAAAGTCTCCACATCTTTGTGCGAGGGTGCAAATGTATTGATTCTGTGCTAGGTTTTGATCTGGGGGGAAATTTCTCCGTGGAAAAGGTTCTCCAGCCAGGGCAGTGGTAGATTCAAACTCCCTGTGGATGTGGCACTTGGGAATGTGGTTTAATGTTGGGATTGGCAGTTCTGCGGAACTCAATGGCCTTAAAATCTTTTCCAACCTCAATGATTCCATAATTCTCTGATTCTATCTCTGTTAGGGCCAAATCCTTGGGATTTCCTTCAGCAATCCCATTTTTGCCCTGCATCAAAGGAGGATGTTTTGTATGGAGAGAGGATTTTTCAGTTGATTTAGCAAGATTTCTTTTAAAGAGTCAAAAAGAGAGCCTGGTATCTTTTGGCAGTCCCTTGGAAGGTTTTGTGGATCCGGTGCCTTGAGCTTGGTTTGTGCTGGATGAGCTCCTCTTCCAAGTGCTGGGAAAGAGGCACCTGTTGGTTTTCTCCTGGAATTCAAAGCCTTGGGAGTGTCTGAGTAACCAACCCAACCAGAACAGGGATACGAGGGGTCTAGGGAGGGCCCTCTGTTGGAAGATGCTCCTCACCTGTGCCACTCGTGCCATCACAAGGTGACAATCCTTGGCCACCCTGGTCTTCAAAAATGCCCTGAGTGGGGGCATCGTCTGTCCCAGCTGCCACCAGAGCTGTCGCAGCATTAATTGGTTTTGATTCCAGCAGGAATTCCCTGCTCCTCCCTGGAGTGGGGGTGAGGGTGGTGAGACACTGGGATGGAATTCCCAGATTTGCTGTGGCTGCCCCTGGATCCCTGGCAGTGCCCAAGGCCAGGTTGGACACTGGGGCTTGGATCCACCTGGGACAGTGGGAGGTGTCCCTGCCATGGATGGGTTGGCACTGGATCATTTTTAAGGTTCCCTTCCAACCCAAACTTTCCATGACTCTGTTATTCCCTTTTTCCTTTACTTCTACCCTTTCTCAGCAGACTCTCCTAATTTTTCCCTCTAAGTCCATTTTTTTTTTTCATTTGAATGTCAGATCTAATATGCTGAGCTCAGACTTTTAGGTTTTTCAAATCCTTTTAGGTTCCCCAAATCCTTCATTCCCACATAAGCATTCCCATGTTTTTTGACCTACCAGAACGTGTTTCCTGGGGAGATAATCCCAGAATCCTTAAGGCTGGAAAACACGCAAGGAACACCACTGGTTATCCAGATTTGCTGTGGCTGCCCCTGGATCCCTGGCAGTGCCCAAGGCCAGGTTGGACACTGGGGATTGGATCCACCTGGGATAGTGGGAGGTGTCCCTGCCCATGGATGGGGTGGGATTGGATGGGCTTTAAGGTCTCTTGCTACCCAAACCATTCCATGATTCCATATTATCCCCCACAGGGAGGACTTTAGGGTCTTCTGGAAGTTCTAAACCCCTTTTCTCTGGAGCTGCGGGACACATCCCGGCCTTTCCTATTGATTCCTTGCCCCATCCAAGCCAGACCCATCTCCAGATCCTCTTTTGCAACTTCCAAACCCCATGGCTTCTCTTCTCCTGCTGCTTTTGTCCTGTCTGGGTCCCAGTTTGCTGGACACTTCCCCATCCCTCCATCCTCACATTCCCTCTCCATCCCCGGCCACGGCTCCGCTCTCCGAGCGCCCGGAGAGGGAAATAAATCGTGCAGAAAGAACTTCCCTGCCCCTGAATTCCCCCTGGATCCCCTCCTGCCTGGGATATAATTAATGCTGCCATTGTTCTCCTCGGTTTGTATATTTAGATGGCCTTTTTGTTTAAAGTTGATTCCTCGCTGCTCCTTGGAATATCTCCCCGGGGAGGGAAATGGATGATATTCCAACGGCGGCTCGGCCACAATATGCACTAAATAAACACACTGGCTAAAAAACGCCATAAAGGCCCCTTTGTCCTGGTGGACGGCAAAAAAGGCGGCGGGGGGGGGGGGGGGGAAAGAACTCTCCCAGAAGGATGGTGGGGAGTGAAACTTATCTGGGAGATCTCCCATGGCTGCGATTGTCCCGGGAAGTGCCCTAAATTGAACACTTCCACCCTTCAGCGCTCACCTCGAGCGTCGCCCGGCTGGAGGATTCCCAGGAGCAGCCGGGAGCGTGGGGATGACGGGCTGCGCACGGCTATCGATTAAATGACAGCTCTGCCTCCTCACAGCGTTGATCTTGGCTTGGGGCTGGGCCCCGGCGGGGGCTCGGCTCAGTTATCTCAGCTCAACGATCGGGTTTCCATCTCTGCTGCGAAAGTCATTTGTATTCCAGAGGCTGCGGAGCGGGGAGGGCGAGGGGGCTACGGGAGCGCCCAGCGACGCGCGGGCAAGGCTGAGCGTCCTCCCGATGGCTCTCTGACCCGTGATGGGCAGGAAATTCACTCAAACCCTGAGCTTTGGAGGGGATCCCCGGTGTTTAACCCCCAGGTGATCTGGTGCTCACGTCCACATTGAGCTGAATCCCAAGGTTTGCAGCTCCCTGGTGTCCGTGGAAGCTCCACCAGCATGGACCTGGTTATGTTTATTTAATTTCTCCTTGGCCTTGCTCTGTTTTAATTTTTTAATTTCTCTTGGCCTGATTTCATTTTAATTTTTAAATTTCTCCTTGATCTGGTTCTACTTTAATGTTTTTTAGTTTCTCCTTGACCTTGTTCTGTTTTAATTTTTAAATTTCTCCTTGCTCTGATTTTATTTTAATTTTTTAATTTCTCCTTGGCCTGGTTCTACTTTAATCTTTTTAGTTTCTCCTTGACCTTGTTCTCTTTTAATTTTTAAATTTCTCCTTGATCTGGTTCTACTTTAATTTTTTAATTTCTCCTTGACCTGGTTCTACTTTAATTTTTTTAGTTTCTCCCTGGCCTCGTTCTGTTTTAATTTTTTAATTTCTCCTTGGCCTCCTGGTTGGAGTGGAACCATTTCATGGAGCTGTTGCATGGTGACATCAAGCTGGGCTCAGCCCATTGGTTGAGCTGGTGTCAGGTGGTGACACTTCCATCAGGGAAGCTCTTGGAACCTTATCAGCCTCAGGGACTCATCCTGAGGAGGAGGAATCTCCATTAATTATTAGTAGTTAATTATTAATGTGTAAAACAACACCATGAATGAGTGCAGAAATCCTGCATCCCGTCAGGCGCGAGATAATGCAGATTTTGGGACGCGGGTTCAGAGCTGGGTTAATGGATCCGGGTCTGGAGTTATCTCAGGAACGTCCCTTTGGTGTTGGGGGATTGGGAAATGAACTCGGAGGAAAATCTGAGAGAGGGATAAAAATATTGGGTTTGATAAAAATATGGGGCTTGATAAAAATACTAGGGTTGATAAAAATATTGGGTTTGAATCACAGCAAAATCTGCTGGGCCAAAGGGGTCATTAAATCAAGATGGGTTTTCAGGAATGGGGAGTTTGGGAATGGCTGGGAAGGGTGAGGAATGGAGAGTCTGGAATGGCTGGGAAGGGTGAGGAATGGGGAGTTGGGAATAGTTGGGAAGGCTTTGGAATAATGAGTTGGGAATGGTTGGGAAGGGTGAGAATGGAGTTGGGAATGGCTGGGAAGGGTGAGGAATGGGGCGTTGGGAATGGCTGGGAAGGCTTTGGAATGGTGAGTTGGGAATGGCGGGGAAGGCTGCGGAGAAGGAAAGTGTCTGAGGCAGGAGGTGAGGAGGGAATTGTTGAATGGAGCTGCAGGGAAGCACCCCTGGGATGGGGTTTGTTGTTGCCGTCCTTGTAAAGAACCCAAATTTTGCAAGGTTTGGATCCAAACTTTGAAAAATTGTGATTGCCTCTCAGCATTCCATGGGGAAAGCAGATTTAATTTTTGGGGTGTCTCTGCAGGCCACAGGAATGGTGCTCCCAAGGAGTTAATAAGGTTAAACAAGATTTTTAAAAAATATTTTAGGAAGATTCGGGAAGATTTCAGGCCCCAAACCTTGGGAATGGGTGGAACTGATAGCCAGGAACATCTTTGTGCCTCAGAGTTCCGTGTGGATGCTGATTCTCTGTCTTTCCTCCTTTTTTAAGAGCCTAAATTTTGGAGGTGTTTGGGATGGATGCAGGGACAGATAAGGGGATTTATGGATATTTAGATAAAAATAGATATAAATAGGTACAGGTAAATATAAACCTCTATTTTGGCTGTTTACAGGCTGTGGTGTCTCAATCTCAGTGCAGGGTTGGTAGGGAAATATTTCTCTTCTTCCCTTCTCCTTCTCCATCTCCATCATCTCCATCTCCATCCCTTGTTTCTCTCCTCTTCCTTCAGAAATTGCAGAATTTTCCTTTTTTTTTCATTTTTTCATTATTTTTTTCATCATTTATAATGAATTTTCCATTTTTTTTCCCCCATTATTTCATTCTTTAACAATGGAGAGCCCAGTTACAAGTTTGCTCTTCTCCAGTGTGGGGAAGGTACTGAATTAACTGGGGAAAAAAAAGATGGAATGTAATTGTGGTCCTGGAAGAAGGGATGGATGATGATGGTTGAACCTGGGGGGGCTTAGGATGGGAAAACCTCTTTCCTTAGGGAATGTGAAAGCCTCGTAATTAACACCTCCCACTATCCCAAGTGGATCCAGCCTGGCCTTGGGCACTGCCAGGGATCCAGGGGCAGCCCCAGCAAATCTGGGAATTCCAGCCCAGGCAGGAATTCCTTGCCAAGATCCCAGCCCAATCTCCCCTTTCCCAGTGGGAGCCATTCCCTGGCTCCTGTCCCTGCAGGCCTTGTCCCCAGCCCCTCTCCAGCTCTCCTGGAGCCCCTGCAGGCCCTGCCAGGGGCTCTGAGCTCTGCCTGGAGCCTTCCCTTCTCCAGGGGAGCATTCCCAGCTCTCCCAGCCTGGCTCTGCTCTTCCTGACCCTTCTCTGGGCTCTCTTTCTAGCAGTTCCATGTCCTTCCTGTGTTGGGGACACCAGACCTGAACACGGAATTCCCGGTGGGATCTCAGGAGAGCAGGACAATCCCACCCTGGCAGGAGTTTTCCAGCAGACACAGTGGGCCGGTGCCACTGCTCACGGACTTCCTTCCCAACCCCATTCCAATGGATATCCAAAATCCAGCTGGGAACACCATAACACTTTCCCTCCCCCACCCCACCAGCTTCCAAACTTCAGTCTCATCCCCACATCCAACCTGGCACTTTCGAGGAATTTTGGTTTCTCCGAAAAACCCAACCCCCCTTTTTTGGCAGGGGTGAGGGTTTGGAAACCCTTTTTTGGGCTGTGTTTTTGGAAGGTAATTGCAGGGAAAAGGGCTGGGCTCCGTGGGGTCTGCGTGCTGGTAGCTCCAGCGAGGTGGAACGCTCTGAAACCGGAACGTTCCGCGCTCCCGGAGCCAGAGATTCCTGATTAATAAGGAAAACAGGACGGCTTCCTCCCTCCGAGGGGCAGGGATTAGAAAAATTAAGCAACAGGGCTGAGGAAAAGCCTGGAGGGAGAGAGCAGAGTGATAACAAAGGAGAGGAGAGGAAGAATAATAAGTGTGAATCCCAAAAAACAGTAGGGAGGGAAGTGGTTTCCAAGAGGCAGAGGGAGCTGGGTTGGAGAAGGGTTGGATTGCTGAAGATGCACTGTGGATTTGCTGGGCGTCTTTTTCAATCTGTTTTCCAAATTCTTTCCTGTATTTTTCAGTATTTTTTCAATGCTTTCCAATATTTTATAATATTTTACTTTTTTCTATTACTGTTTCAATATTTTCCAATATTTTTCAGCATTATTTCAATGGTCCTCAATGTCTTTTAATTTTTTCTGATACTACTTCTTTTTTTTTTGTTTTCCAATATTTTCCTATTTTTTTTCAGCATTTTTCAATATTTTTTCAATATTTTTCCCAATATTTTATAATATCTGAGGTGAGAAATGCCACTGTCATGGGAATGACATCTGTAGGGAGTCTGGTCTTATTCCTTCCCCTTTTCCCTTTTCCCTTTTTTTCCCTTTTCCCTTTTCCCTTCCCTTCCCTTCCCTTCCCAGTTGGATTTTAGGGAAAGAATTTACCTTTTTAGGTATTAAACCAAATCAAAAATATTCAGGAAAGCCTCATTTTCCTGAGGAGTTAATCCATAAATGAAGGAGCTGGGAAGGCTGGAGAGTGACTTATGCCCCAGATCCACATTTCGCCTCAAAATCACGGAATCATTAGGTTGGGAAAGCCCTCCAAGGTCTCCAAATCCAACTTTGGGACCACGAGGGCTCGGGATGGGCAGCTGGGAGCGAGGGGGACGAGGGAGGGATGGATGCATGGAAGGAGTTTATGAATTCCATGAAGACCAAAGCCATTCCCAGAGGAATTCCGATGCTGTTTGTGGCAGGAGATCCCGGTTTCCCGCCGGCTCGGCCCCGTCGCCCTCCCCGAGCGTTCCTCCCTTTCCAAATGTCCTCCCCTAATGAAACAGAAACACATGGAGGCTTTTTTTTGCCCGAATTCCAGGTTAATTTGAAAAAGGCCGTTTCCATCAGACGTTCTGTACACAAAGGGCTCCGCGTTGCGACTGCAGAAAATTCAATTGTAAACTCCCAGCCGGGGCCTTGGGGGGCAGAGAAACGGGAGACGGGAGCCAGGCCCTCTTCCCAGCTGCACCGGGAGCCTGGCAGGGAGCAGGGAAGATTCCTTCCCTTCAGCTCCCATAAACCTCAAAGCATGGCTCAGATCCTCGTCCTTACCCCTGACTCCAGCCTTGCTCACATTCCCAGTGGCTTCTTTCAGATGAATTAGGGATTTTGCCTTTTTTTTTCCAGCTGATTTCAAGGGAGTTGTTCGTAAAAAAAAAAAAAAAAAGAAAAGTATTAAAATGGGATTCATCCAGTTTCTGATCCTAAATTTTAATTGCTGCTAATTGTTGCAATAAATCTGTCTCAGTGGCTGAGGCTGCAGCTGTGGCAACAGGTCCAGGTAGAGCAGCCCCTTCTAAGTTCTCTGCTTGCACTGGATTCTAATTCCTTAAACCTGCAGGAATCTGGGTGGGAAGGGGCTGGGAGCAGCCCTGGGAGAGGGGTTTGGGATGTTGTGGATGAGGCTGGAACGGCCCAGCCCAGAGCCCCCTGCTCAGGCCTGGCTGCTGCCACAGGCAAGGTGGGAATTGTGTCCCTGTGCCCCTCCCTGAGGTGAGAGCCCACCTGCAGAGCTGCCCCAGCCCTGGGGCCAACAGCAGGAGGACGTGGAGCTGCTGGAGAGAGCCCAGAGGAGGCCCCGGAGCTGCTGCAGGGCTGGAGCCCCTCTGCTCTGGAGCCAGGCTGGCAGAGCTGGGAATGCTCCCCTGGAGAAGGGAAGGCTCCAGGCAGAGCTCAGAGCCCCTGGCAGGGCCTGCAGGGGCTCCAGGAGAGCTGCAGAGGGGCTGGGGACAAGGCCTGCAGGGACAGGAGCCAGGGAATGGCTCCCACTGGGAAAGGGGAGACTGGGCTGGGATCTTGGCAAGGAATTCCTGCCTGGGCTGGAATTCCCAGATTTGCTGGGGCTGCCCCTGGATCCCTGGCAGTGCCCAAGGCCAGGATGGACACTGGGGCTTGGATCCACCTGGGACAGTGGGAGGTGTCCCTGCCCATGGAATGGGGTGGGATGGGATGGGATTTAAGCTCCCTTCCCACCCAACCCATTCCACGATTCCAGGATTCCATGATTCCATGTAATAAAATACATAATGTCTAATAAGTTTATAAGATAATAAACCCCATAAACAACATTATCTAATATTGTGTGTAACCATGTAAAGTTCCATATAATTGTTACATATAACACAGTGAAACCAATCCAATTTAATCCTATATCCAAAGGAAATGGACACCCAGGCTCACATGGCCTGGGAGCTTTGCCCCTGCTTTTCCCTCTCAGCTCCTCCCAGCACTTTTGGAGTTCACTGCAATCCCACCAAGGGTGGAGGGTTCTTAAATTACTCCCAGTTCCAGGGAAATTGGAGAGGAGGGGAAGTCCAGCCTTGCCCCTGGAGAGGGGCTCACGCCTCGTTACTCCCTGAGAATCCAGCAGGGAGTTCCCAGATGGGACCAGGTTCAGATGGGATAAGGTTGGCCCATCCCTGGGTCAGGGATGGATCACGAGATACAAATTTGGATAAAACCACAATTTGGTGTTCCCTGAGCACTTCTTTATCTCAGCACTTGGTGGCTTTTAGGAGCCCGAGGATGACTCTGGAAATCATTTAACCCTTAATTCCCACGGGCTCCAATTAATTTATTTCTTAATGAAGCTGCTGATTTTCAGCATCTCTGAGATCAGATCAGGGCTTCATTTGCTCATTTTTATTTCTCAGGTTTCATTTCCTCTTCTGTTGTATTTCCTGGGCTGGTTTTGCTCCTCTTTATTTCCTGGAGCATTTCAGGGCTTGGTTTGCCAAGGCCAGCTCCGTCCCTGGGTCTGAGAGGTTCTCTGGGAAGCCAGGGAGGTGAATCCAGGTGGGAATCAGGCTCTGCTCTGGGGAACAAGGGACACAACGAGGACAAACAGCCTCAAGTTGTACTGGGGAGGTTTAGGCTGGAATCAGGGAAATTTCTTCATGGAAAGGGTGGCCAGGTACTGGAACTTCCCGTGGAAGCGATGGGATGTCCATTCCTGGGGGAATCTAAATCCCTGGGGATGTGGCACTGGGGACATGGAGCAGTGGTGGCCTTGGCAGTGCAGGGAATGGTTGGACTCCTTGCTCTGAAGGATCTTTTCCAACCCTTTTCCATGATTTTAAAGCAGCTTCGCTTTTCCCTCCTGCCCACCTCATCTTTTCCCTGCTGCTTCCAGCATCAGACAAGCAGAGGATTAAAACCCCTCTGCATTCCCACTTCCACTGACACATCTTCTCCATCCACAAGGATTTTCCCTTTTCTTTTGCATTTTTCCCAAACTCAGCATTCCCGTTGATCAGTCGTACAATCAATTATTTAAATATTCTTTATTTCCTGCCTTTCCTGGAGGCTTTTTTTGCCCAAACAAGGGCTGGGCTGAGATTTAGGTGGGCAGAGGAGCTGCTGATGCCTGGTTGGAATGCAGGGAAATGCAGGAGGTCACGGAGCCACAGCCTAAATAAGTGATGGGATGTCATGAAAAATTCCTCTTGGAGCACAAGGAGAGTTCAGCACCTGCCAGGAGATTGCTTGGCTTTTATTTATTTTTAATTTTCCCTCTCTTTTTGAATTCCTTCTGTATTTTATTCATGTTTCTGTCTGGGCAGGCTCAGGGGGTTTTGGGGCCATGCAGAAAGCAGGGATTTTTTTTTTTGTAAGGAGAAAAGAGGATCAGACACAGAGAGGGGAGGCACAAAGCAGGAAGAAAAGCAGGAATGAGAAATGAGGCTGGGACAGAGCCTTGTTAGCAGCAAGGAGGGATGAGCAGCAGGATGAAACAGGAATTTCTCCACTCCATGGAATTTTCAGGGATGCAGGAAGCTCTGTGCATCCAGCTTATCCTGGGATTGGGTATTTGGGATGTCCCAGCCGGATCTGCTGGAGGTGGGAAGTGGATCCCAGCAGAGCTCCAGCATCTCCAAACCTCCCAGGCTCACCCAGGGGTGGGAGCAACCCTGCCCAGTGGGAATCATGGTATCCCTGGTACTGGAAACGGAACCAGTGGAGCCTCTGGGGTGGATGGAATTCCATCCCACATGGATCAGGAGATGGGGTAGAGGCAGCCAGGCAGACTCTTCCTTGGGACTGGGAATTTGTGGGATAAGAGGCCGCTCTCCTTCACTTTTCCGATGTGCTCCGATCCCACCCCTTCCCTGTGCTTGCATTTATGGATATCCAGGTGTTCTATCCATGTATCCTTTGACAGGGTCACCCCTGCATCCTATGGATCCTTCCCTTCCCTTCCCTTCCCTTCCCTTCCCTTCCCTTCCCTTCCCTTCCCTTCCCTTCCCTTCCCTTCCCTTCCCTTCCCTTCCCTTCCCTTCCTTCCCTTCCCTTCCCTTCCCTTCCCTTTTCCCTCTTCCCTTTTCCCTTTTCCCTTTTCCCTTTTTTCCCCCGATTTCCTTTTTTTCCCTTTTCCTGCCATTCCATTCCATTCCATTCCATTCCATTCCATTCCATTCCATTCCATTCCATTCCATTCCCTTTAACTCTGGAATTGCTCCTGTCCTCTGGTATCCCATCCAGAGGTTGAAAAGCCACCAGAATCACCCCCAAAAGTTCCTCTTGCTCGGAGAGTGACCCTTGAACTTGGGCTTGGGATCTCTTAGTCCAAGGAGAAGGATTTTTAGAGGATTTGACATCTAAAAAACACAGAGAGGGTGGCTTGGAATGGCAGCTGGAAAACCAGTGGAAAGCCAGTGCCAGGCTCGTGATTCCTTGGTGGTTTTTACTGCGGATTTTGCCATCCCCCATCCCAGCTCCTTTCTCTGGGAGCAGCTTCTGGCTGTAACTTTAATCCTGCTTTTTTTTATTTCCTGAAATAATTCCTTCTTTTTTTTTTTTTGTTTCTTCTTTTTTTTTTTTTTTTTGTCTTTTTGTGACTAACAATGACCTCAGCTGTTTGTTTAAGGAGTTCATAACCCCTCAGAAATGTTCCGACAACCCCAAGGAAGTTTCCAAGGAACCCTCGGGTTGGGAGCCTCTGGCATCGATCGGGGCTTCTGCTTTATGTTCCTATCAAACAATAACGAAATTAAAAGGGAAGGAGAAAATAAACACGTTTTGGGGTAAATAAAGACAAATTTATTTGTCTCCAACACCGCTGTTGGAGCTCAGGGAAGGGCCAGCAGACGGCTTGGCCCGGCCGCTGCTCCTTCCTGCCAGGAAAACACGCTGGGAAGAGGGAACGAGGCAACGGGACCATGGTGGAAACACACAGGACTCAGTTTGGGTGGAAAATGCCCTGAAAAGGGGCTTTGGCTTAGCCAGGCTGCCTAGACTGGGCTTAAAGTTGAGCTGGGCTTGGTTTAGGCTGAATTCACTGAGGTTATGTGAGTTGGATAAATCATGGAGGGGCTTTGGTGGGTTTGGGTGTTTTGTCCATCGTGGGTGAAAGAGGCGGGAGTTGGGGGCTCTGTCAGACCCAGAACCAGGAGTTTGGTGCCCAAATCCCGGTGGCAGATCCCTGACTCGGTGCCCAAATCCCGGTGGCAGATCCCTGACTCGGTGTCCAAATCCCAGAGGCAGATCCCTGATTCCAGTGCCCAAATCCAAATGGCAGATCCCTGATTCCAGTGCCCAAATCCCGGTGGCAGATCCCTGATTCCAGTGCCCAAATCCAAATGGCAGATCCCTGATTCCAGTGCCCAAATCCCAGTGGCAGATCCCTGATTCCAGTGCCCAAATCCCAGAGGCAGATGAGGGTTCCATGGATGTGCTTGGATCTGCTTTGGCAAATCCTCCTCCTCTGAAATTCTGTCTACATTAAATTTCCTTGGATTTTTTTCATTACTATTATTTTTATTTCCTGTCTTTTTTTTCCTTTTCCTTTCTTATTTTTTTATTTATTCTCCCTTTTTCCCCCCTTCCTTTCCCCTCTTTTATTCTTTTCTCCCTTTCATTTCTGCGTCTTTCATTTTCTTGTCACTTTCTTCTTTTGTTTTCCCTTCTTTTTTTCCTTCTTCCTTTCCCTTCTTGCTTTTCTTCTACCTTTTACCTTCCTTTTCTCTTTTTTCTTTTTCTCTTTCTTTTCTTTTCTCTTCTTTCTCTTTACTTTCTTTTTTCTTTCTTTCTTTTCCCTTCTTGCTTTTTACTTTCTTTTTTCCTTTCTTTCCCCCCTTTTCCTTTACTTTCATTTTTCTCCCTTTTCCCCCATTCCACATTTACTCCAACCTCCCCAGAGCAGTTTTCTCCCATTTCAAATTCCCCAAAATTCTGGAAAACACCTTCCTTGGAGATGCTGCTGATCTTTGGGGCAGGAGGAGCATCAGATTTAGGGAACACCTGTGGAACCTTTCCATGACCACGACAGCAACGTTGGGACCCAATCCCATTTTTTGGCAACCGCTCCCACCCCAAACCCTCCACTTCCAGCCCTATTAAAATCCTCTAAGCACATTTTTAACCCCAAAAGGGACTTTTTATTCTTCCCCCATCACCGCCCTGGTGTCGAATCCCCCAGTCCCAGGACTCCACTCTTCTTTTCCCCCTGGAAATCGCTTTGGGGTGGGGTGACAGCTCCTGGTGCACATCCTAAACCCTCTCATCCCGGGTTTCTGCCCTGGCTGTGGCCGCACAGGGAATTCTGCGGAGCCGCTCCTCTCCCTGCTGCTCCAGCTCTTGGCACCCAAAGTTCCCTTTGTTTGTACCTTTCCAGGGCTGTGACAATGAGCACGGGGCCATCCAGGGGTTACTGTGACACTCCAAGGAAAAAGCCTTGGCTTTTGTTTCCCAGAGGTTCTTGGGTTGCTTTTATCTCCAACAAATATCCATAAATCCTGCTGGGGCTCCCCGTGCCCGGGGCCGTCTGGCGGATGCAGCCACGGGATCAAATCCTGCCTCAGCTCCTGCTCAGCATCATTTTAATCCCAGGAATGTGTGTTCCTGCAGGATCTGGGGCTTGTAATTAATTAGGAGCCAGACTTGGGTCATCCAGGAGTTTTTCCGGGTTGCCAAAAGTGTGGCACGTTCTCCGCTGGAGTTTCTGGCTCCACGCTTTTGTTCCCTGCGAATTCCAAGTCCCAGAGATGGTCTGGATCCACCAAAAAGGGAACAGGTTCAGATAAACTCAGGGCTTTCTCTGCAGGAGGAGGTTTGTGGAGGGGGAAAGAGGCTGGCCATGTTCCCAGGCAGACCTGGAGTGAGTGGGAATGTTAAATCCTCCTCTTTTACCATGGAATGGGCTGAGTGGGAAAGGACCTTAAAGAACCTGGTTCCACCCCATTCCTCACCTTCCCTATCCCAGTGTGCTCCAAGCCTGGCCTGGAGACATTTCCACTTTGGGAAACCTTTTCCAGGAGTTGGGAAGGGGCTGGAGAATCCCTGAGGGAGCCGGGCAGGGGCTGCAGAGTCCCTGAGGGAGCCGGGCAGGGGCTGCAGAAGCCCTGAGGGAGCCGGGCAGGGGCTGCAGAGTCCCTGAGGGAGCTGGGCAGGGGCTGCAGAGTCCCTGAGGGAGCCGGGCAGGGGCTGCAGAGTCCCTGAGGGAGCCGGGCAGGGGCTCAGCCTGGAGCAAAGGAGGCTCAGGGGGCCCTTGTGGCTCTGCACAGCTCCTGCCAGGAGGGCACAGCCGGGGGGATTTGGGATCTTATCCCAGGGAACAGGGACAGGAGCAGAGGGAACGGCCTCAGGGGAGCTCAGGGTGGACACTGGGAATATTCCTCATGGAAAGGGGGGTCAGGGATTGGAAGTGGCCAGGGAGGTTTGGAGTCCCCATCCCTGAGGGATTTCAAAGCCCTGTGGATGTGACATTTGGGGACAGGGGGCAGTGGTGGCCTTTGGCACCCACCCTTCCCAAATTCCCATCTCTTGCCGTGTCCCGGGGACCATCCAAGATGCTCTCACCTTTTCCAAGGATTTATTTTCTATTTCAGTTTATATTTGTCCCCCTGTGCTACCCCTCCCAGGGGACGCTTTGGTGGCTCCTCCTTCTCCCCAAGCACCCCAAGGACCTCCAGGCCACCTCCAACAGGTCTTGCTGCCTCAGCCCCTGCCCCTAATGAACAATCGAGAAAGTCTTTAATTAGCAAAGCCACATTTCTGGAAGCAGAAAAGGGTCACGGAGCCGCCGGACCACCCGCGGGTTCCCGCATCCCGCAGGTGTTTGACTCCTTGGAGCAAGGAGACCCAATCCTTTTGTTTCCAATAAAAAAAAAACCCCACGGAGAAGCAGTTCCAGGGCTGAGGCTGCCTCCTGCAAAGCCGGGCCAGGGCTCTGCCGTGTGCTTTGTGTTTACAGTGGAGCTTAAAGAAATAAGCATCGGTTACATAGGGGGGAAAAATGAGAACGCTCTCAAATTGGACCCCAGGGCAAGGCTGGCTGAGAACAATGGATCTGCTAAACAAAACCTCCGAGGGGAAAGGAGGAAGTTATCAGGAAAAGCAGGGATGTATTAGTTTAGTTTCTTCAACCAAAAAAAAAAAAAAAAAAAAAAAAGAGAGAGAGAGAGAGAGAGAGAGAGAAAAAAAAAAAAAGAAGAGGGAGGCATTCCAAGCACTTGAACTTGAGCGGATCCATTTCGCCGCCCAGACGTTCTCCCCTGGCGCGGCCGAGTGACCCCGGCCGGCGTCGGCGAGCGCGGAGCTCTCCCGTTCCCCGTTCCCTCCGTGGCAGCTGGGACAGGAGCAGCAGCAGCAGCAGGAGGAGGAGGAGGAGGAGGCAGGCAGCCGCCGCTGCCTCCCGTCACGCGTCCGTCCTGGAAAAGAGACGGGAGGACGGCGCTGGGATGCGGCGCTCGCTGGGAAGAGGGCAGCCAGAGTTTAGGAGGCCACGGCCTGCGGACGGTTTCCTGCTGGGCCAAGGGACCCACGGGCTCCTGGAGCGCCGTGTCCCACTGCAGTTCTGCTTTTTCTTGGGGTTTTTTTTTGGGTGGGAAGCCCTCCATGGGTCGCTCCATGGTTGCTCCCGCTGGATTTGCCATGTATTCCACCCACAGGGAACAGCACAGGAGCTGCTTCATCCCCTGCTTATTCCCAGCTTTTCCACGTCCATCCCGTGCTGGTGGGTGCTTCCATCGGTCCCCAGCCCGAGGAGGGCGGGAGGAAGCGCCGCTAATCCTCATTAAATGTATAAATTTATGGCCCCGTGGTGCTGCAATGTTTAATCAGGGCTCCGTGACTGTGCCGTGCTCCGGGTACAAGTTCAGTGCAAGGTGAATCTTGGCTGAGATAATCTGGAAGTTCAGCCGGAGGTGAAGGCAGCGGCGGCTCCTCACAGCCTGCCTGGGGTGAGCAAGAGGTCACCTCCTTTTTTTTTTTTCCTTTTTTTTTTTTTTTTAGCCCCTTTTTTAACATGTAAACACAAGAAAAAATTGCAGCTTCTCAGAGGATTTGGCATCAGCTGAGCGGCAACAGGAAAGAGAAGCGTGGAGTGCTTGGCTCCGTGGGGCTCGGGGAGGTGATGCCTGGTGGTTTTTGGGGATAACAGGAGAGGTTTGGTTCAAACAGCACAAATCTCACGGGGTTTTGACACCAGGGAAAGCAGGAATCCTCAGGATTTGCTGCTCACCCATCCCTGCTCCCTGCTGCTGGTGGGATCCCTCAAAGGGAAAATGCCCTGGCTGGGGCTCTGGGTGTCCCAGCCCGGTGCTGGTGGCACTCGCTGGGCTCTGTCTGTCCCAAAAGGTGGCTCGGTGTCACCTGCTCCCTGCAGGTGCCTGGGTTTGCTCCTGGTGGGCAGCACTGACCCCTCCCAGCCCAAAAGCTCTCCGGCTGCTCCGTCAATCAGTTGGGAATGCTCTCTCCAGGAAAAGTGGCATTAAAGTGATTTTTTTCCCTTTTTGGGAAGATTCTTTCCCAACTGGGAAGATTTGGGAAGACTTTTTCTCCAACAACGCTGGAGATGTTTCCTATAGGTTTATTTGGACAACTCCTGATTTCTCCCCTCTGAATCCCCTTTCCTGTTTTTAGGGGTTTTGTGCTTTTTCTGTGCTTGTGGTCACTCTTCCCTGACTAGAGGATCCTCTGCTGCTGAAATATTGGAATTTTCCACGTTATTCCCTAATGTTTTCTTTGGAGCCACTGATTTGGACATGTGGGTCAGGCAGGGAAACCCAGAAGGCCGTGAACCCTTGGAATGCAGCAGTGGAAAAGGAATTCTGTATTAATGGGACAACTGAGAACGGAGCCATCAACTCCCAACCACAGAGCTTTTCCAAAATCCACCTTCTCCTCCCCAGAACACCTTCAAAACAGCCTCTAAGGAGTATTTACACATATGTGTGTATACACAAGTGTGTGTGTATATATATATGTATAGATATATATCTATATATATCTCACACTTGCAGACATTTTTTCAGGTTATTCCAAAAGTGTGTTCCAAAGAAAACATGCACATAAATTATGGTGTATTCCTTCCCCTTTATAAAACGTTGGTACACTGTGCTGATTTCTAATCCTAAAATCAGGCAGGAGCATAGCACTGCAAAGCACTCGTGCTTATGAGACTGGGCAAGGTGGGACGAAGAAAAAACATGAAATAAATCAGAAATAACTACATTAATTTGGGATAAAATAATTAAAAGATAAAGTGTATTAATATATCAATATTATTGTCGCCCTGAGTGCTTTCCAAACATCACATCCCGAATTTCTCCCCTGTGGTGTCGGATGCTGATCCCAGAGGGTTTATCCGGCCCCATCCTTGCTGGGTGCAGCTCCACCAGAACCCGATGCTGCTACAGGAGCCATCTTTGCCCGGGGAATGAATCCCCCTTTGTGGTGGCTCAATGGAAAAGCCAAGTGTTATTCAATAGTGGAATTCCCTGCGGAACGCTCTTCCGAGCCTCTTTCATTCCTCCTGGCTCCCGCCCAGCATTGTCCCCGTGTGCCATCGGAGGGTCTGGAGGGTGGGAATCCGCCCGGCTCCGGGCCCAGCCTTCCCTGCAAACTCCTGAACCTGCCTGGAGAATGGGATGAGCCCAAGGGGTTATTTTTAGGAGTGCAAATTGGGCGCTAAATCCAGCAGCTCCACTTGCTTTTGTTCCTGTGGCCGTTCATAAAATCCCCCTGTCCGGGTGTTATCGCTGGGAACGGCTCGATCCCGAAACGTTGAAATCTCAGGGGTTTTGCACCAAATTATTTTCAGGCCTCGTGTGTTTTTATTTTCCAAGGGCTGTGCCATGGGTGAGAGGAACTCGGGATTCCCCTAGAATTTAGCGGAGCTTTCCCTGCGGGCAAAGATCCAGTGGGTGACTAAAGGCAGGCCTTGAGCGCAGCTTGGGGGGACTTTCCAGGGCTGTCACCCCTGTCACACGTGGTGCTGATCCTCAGCGTCCCCACTGGACAGCCCTTTCCAGGAACGAATCTTCCCAATATCCAGCCTGGCTGTTCCATCTCCTCCTGTCCCTGTTCCCTGGGATAAGATCCCGAATCCCACTCTGGCTGTCCCCTCCTGTCAGGGAGTTGTCACAAGATCCCTCCTGATCCCTCTTTGCTCCAAGCTGAGCCCCTTTTCCAGCTCCCTCAGCCACCCCTGGGGCTCAGAAACACAAATTTTCTGAGGTAAAATCCTGCAAACTTTTTAACAAGACCCTTGGAAGAAATTCCTTTGGGAAGAGGAGAAAAGTCAACTGCGTGTAATTCCAGCGTGGCTTCAAAGCAGGTGGAAAGCCAGAGGTGGAAAGCCAGAGGTTTTCCTCCTAATAAATGATGAATGTTTGCAGCTGGAAAACCAGGAGATCTCTCTGTGCTAAAAAAGCTTTGTGGAGCCCTTTCCCTGGAAATCTGGGCTATCAGGAATACAAGAACCTATAAACAGGCAATAATGTGAAGCTGAAAATAATCCAGACTGGACAGATTTGGGTTTTGTTGGTCTCAAACCTCTCTTGGTTACAAACTGTCCTGGCTGCCATAAATCCTTCCACATTCCTCTCCTGTTTCGTTGGGGTTTTTTTCCAGGAACTGTTTGACTTTTGCAGCTAGAAAGAGAAAAAAAAAATCAAATTGCTGCTTTTAACTTGCAAGATCAACCCAGTTAAATGTGAGGTGAGGAGCTTGGAATTGGTTCTCTTCCTCTCCAGGAGGATATCCCTGGGTGGGACATCCCAGGAGGCCTGGAGGAGTCACTTGGGGTGGTTGTGTCTCACAGAGAGGTCCAAGCAGGACTCTTGGATCTGTAGTAATTGCCAGAAATCCAGGGAATTAGGGGAGCACCTAAATTAAGATTTTTCCTTTCCCTGTGCTCCGTGTGTGGATCCCTTTCCTTGTCCATCCCCAATTCCCTGCGGGTGCTCTCCAACCCCTCACCCCAAGAACACCCAATTCCCAGAGCAAATCCTCCTTTCCAGTGAAACCAGTGACAAATCCGCTCCTGTTTTCACTTAAACCACGATTTCCCCCTCCGTGCCTTCCGCAAATTCAACAACAAACATCATGTTCCAATTCCCGGTGCCTTTTCTTTTTGGGAACGCTATTGTCCAAACCCCACGTCTTCCCAGGGGTTGGAATATTTCTTTCTCTTTCAGTATTCCTTTCCCACGAGGCGTAATTGAAACCTCCCCAAAATAAATTATTTGGACTCTGCTTGTCCGTGGCTGCTGCTGCTGGAAGATCCTTGGGTTTTTTGTAATCCGTGACAATTCCCTGCTGGATGGTGGAAGGGGCTGCTCCACCAGTGGTGGGATGGGTTATGGACGTGGACAAACTGGGAATTGACACTGGTTTTCCATAGTTTTGTGTTTTTCATGGAAGTTTCCAGCAGGACTGGGTGTCACCACTGTTTTCTGATCCCACTGGGGCATCTTGTCCCGTCCTCCAGGTGGGACACAAGGGTGGCCTCTCATTGTCCCCTTTCCTGAGGAGCTGTGGAGTTCAGTCAGGGAAAGGAGCTTTTTGGAAAAAATTCCTCCCGAGGTTTAGATTTCAAGGTGGGACCTCGTACAAATCAAAGCTGGTTTGTGGACGGTGTCAGGTCAGAGGCTGTTCATGCCAGGTACAAAAACCCTGGGAAGAGGAATATCAGATGATGGAGCTTTTGAGAGCTGTTTTCACCTTGGATCTGAAAATATTTTCTCCTTCTTCCATGGAAAAGCAGAGCAGGGCACTCAGGGACGTGACCCAGCTCATGGACGTGGCCCTCAGCAGGGTTCAGGGCAGGAATGCTGCTTCCAGCTGGGAAAACACCAAACCTGACTGAATTCATGCTTTTCCATGCCCTGGGGACATAAAACTCATCACAAAACTTGGCCATAACCACGTAGCATCGCTGTCACTCCCGTGGGGATCTGAGTGTCCCCAAAATCCCACCGTGAGGAAGACTTTGCCCCACCTCGACCCAGCTGTGTGTGCTTGCAGAAACAAGGACTGAGTTCCCTAATTTAGGCTTTTGTTGAAAGAAAGGTTTAGTTCTTTATGGAATGTCTCCCATAAACCCTGGCACCATCTCATCAGCTGGGATGGTGCTGGCAGAGGAAGGTCCTCCCAATCCATCATGGTGGAATCCAAATCCATCCAATCCCACCAAATGCATCTTAGTGCTCCTCCTTGTCCCTAGGAGGAGGAAATCTGGTGGTGGACCAGAGGGAAGTTTTTTTTCTGGGATGAAATCAAAGAACCACCCTGGTTTGGAGGGACCTTGAGGGCTCATCTGGTCCAGCCTGGTCTGAGGAAGGAATGGATGGAAGGAGCCCTGCCCTGTCCATCCCAAAAACTCCAGCAGTGGGATCCCCATCACATCCAGGGGAAGTTGTCCCAGTGGAAGATGGGGCTCCCTCCAAGGAATTTTTTTCTTGTGTGGAGATCAAACCTTTCCTGTGGCACTTGGAGCTTTGCTCCTCATCTTCTCCATGGGGTTCCTTGTGAAGAGAGATCTTCCTCTTCCTCCTCCTGTAGCCACCCCTAAAGGACTGGAAAAGCATGATGAGGGGATGTCTCTTATTTAACCAAATCCCATCCCTTTTCCTGGGAAAAATGGCACATTCCCCTGGGAATTTTGTGCAGGTCAGGAGCTTTTGGGGCAATTCCCCGTTGGGGGATGCTGGGCCAGGTGGGGCAGTCACAGCCCCAACCCTGGAAGTGTCCAAGGCCAGGTTGGACACTGGGGCTTGGAGCCACCTGGGATAGTGGGAGGTGTCCCTGCCCATGGGGTTGGATCTGGGTGGGCTTTGAGGTCCCTTCCCACCCAACCCATTCCACGATTCCATGACTGTGACACGGGCGCGAGCGTGCGAACGCCGGTGGTGGCTTAGATCTGGTTCCAGGAGCTCTGGCAGGGCTTGCAAACCGTGTTTGGAGTCAGTTTGGATTCACATTCCAGTGCTCCTGGCTTGGCCGGGAGGATTCCATCCAGATTCCACGCTGTCGTCAGACAGAACAAACTGTCCCTGCTCTCCTTCCCATCTGGAGGGGGATGCGGAGCTCAGCCACGGCCTGGTCTCCTCCTGCAGGGACCTTCCAGCCATCCTCGCCCTCTGCTTGAGGTGAGGGGTGTGAAAATTTGTCTGCTTGGATAAAAAGGACATTTTTGAAGAGTTTGAGGTGGTGCCGTTGCAAGGGGGGTGGAAAGGAAGTGGTTTTGAGGTAGAACTGGTGGTTGGATTTGATGATGTGAAAGGTCTTTTCCAGTTTAAATGATTCCATGATTCCATGAATTGGGGGGGGGAAAGTTCTTCTAGGGGAACCTGGGACAGGCTGGGAGCTGGCTCCCAGTTTAATTCTTTCATTCCAGCATTTCCTTCTCTTGAATTCTACACTTCAATTTGAATACAAGCTCATGTATGTGTATAAAACCAATTTTAGTACTTTTTTTAGTACCTTTTTTCTGGCATTTTTTTTAAACCATCCTCCTCCACTTCTCCATTTTTATAAAGCTGTACCTGCACCTCTCCCTGCTCCTCCTCAAGATGTTCCTGGAACCCCGGGAAGCTGCAGGTCCCCAGCCCTGAGCACATCTGCAGCTTCCTGATCTTATCCCATTCCCACATCACCGTGGTGAAAGCTCCTCTTAATTTTTCCCTCCTCGTTTTTTCCCTTTCTCTCCTCTCCTTTTCCTTCCCCCCCACCCCCCAGTGGATCTGCTGTCGAGTTTGATTTATGGCCTTGAAAGGGAGACTCCAGTTTAAAGAATTAATGGTATTTGCATATTTGATTTGGAAACTCCCCCGGCAGACCCGCGGCAGCCCCGCGCCGCCGGCTCTTTTTTCCCTTTTCCCTTTTTTTCCCTTTCCCCTCGGCCCGTTCAGATTTAGCAGCAGAGGTGAAAAGTTGAAGCAGTAAAACCAATAAAACCACATTTATGTGACAGATAAATCGTCTGGAGGCAGCTCTCCCTGAGCCTTCGGGCTTCCTCCTGCAGGACCTCTCCCCTCCGGAGCGCGACCCGCGGCCGGGCCGGGAGCGCCGGCAGCCGGGGCCAAAGGTGCTGGCCCCGGCCGTCCGCGGACCTGCCGAGCCAAAAAAGATGGATGTGGGCAAAGAGTTGGAAAATACACAGCCCATCCGTCACTGTCGGGAGCCACCTGGGGGTGGTCTGGCTCTGCGAGAGCTCCGGGAAGGTCCAGGCCGAGGTGGGAGCGCTGGGAGTCATGGAATCAATATGGTTGGAAATGTGCTCAGAGATCGAGTCCAGCCTTTCCTCAGCACTGCCGAGGCCACTGCTGACCCATGTCCCCAAGTGAAGCCTTCAAATCCTTCCAGGGATAGGGTCTCCATCAGGCTGGACAGGGCTTTCCATGAGGAAATTCCCCAGTGTCCACCCTGAGGTTCCCCTGAGGCCGTTCCCTCTGCTCCTGTCCCTGTTCCTGGAGGCTGTGCCCTCCTGGCAGGAGCTGTGCAGAGCCACAAGGGCCCCCTGAGCCTCCTTTGCTCCAGGCTGAGCCCCTGCCCAGCTCCCTCAGGGACTCTGCAGCCCCTGCCCAGCTCCCTCAGGGACTCTGCAGCCCCTGCCCGGCTCCCTCAGGGATTCTGCAGCCCCTGCCCGGCTCCCTCAGGGATTCTGCAGCCCCTGCCCAGCTCTGTTCCCACCCTGGACATGCTGCAGCCCCTCAGGGTCTCTCTTGTTGGGAGAGGCCCAGAACTGCCCCAGGATTTGAGGTTGTGGCCCCAGCAGTGCCAGCACAGGGGACAGGCACAGCCCTGGTCCTGCTGCCACCCCAGTGCTGGCACAGCCCAGGTGCCTTTGGCCTCCTTGGCCACCTGGGCACACCTGGGCTTGTGTGGAGCTGCTGTCGATGGCTCCAGGTCACTGGAGTTTCTCTGGGAGTGGAGCCATTCCCTGGCTCCTGTCCCTGCAGGCCTTGTCCCCAGCCCCTCTCCAGCTCTCCTGGAGCCCCTGCAGGCCCTGCCAGGGGCTCTGAGCTCTGCCTGGAGCCTTCCCTTCTCCAGGGGAGCATTCCCAGCTCTGCCAGCCTGGCTCCAGAGCAGAGGGGCTCCAGCCCTGCAGCAGCTCCATGTCCCTCTGAGCTCCTGCACTGCTCCCAAGCCTGTGTCAAAACAACTCCCAACGTTTTAATTCCATCTTCTCCAAACCCCTTCCTAATCCTCACTTTTTTTTTTAATTTCCTTTCCTCCTTCATCCCTTTCCTCCTGGCTCTTTACTCCCCCTCCCCACGAGCGGCTACCTGGCCCCTGGATGCTCCGGCCGGCCGCCCACTTTCCATGGCAAGAAACTCGTTCAGGCTTTGTTTGGGATTTGCCCGAGGCACGTTCAGCCTCCCAGGGGCCACCAGCAAGAGGTCTTTGGCGCGTTGTGGGGGTTCCCTTTGAGCCTCTACAACCATGCGACTCCTCCCAGCAGCCGCCAAGCCCCACGGAAGCGTTTTGGCCCCGGCGCTCGGCCTGAAAAGCGCCTGTGAAATCATATTTAAGGTTGTCTCTCTCGAAGGTGCCCCCTTGGAAAAACCTCCTGCCAATGATGTTCAGCTCGGGTTTGTAGTTCAACACAAAGGCCCCGCCGGACAAAGCCGAGCGGGACCCAGGCTGGAAAAGCCCTCTTAGGTCCCGGCTAATCCATCCCCCCCGCCAGCCCGGGGGATTGTTCCCGACAGCTTGTTTTCCTTGCCCTGACCTACATAGTCAAAAAGAATCTTGTTGCACATTTTTGTTTTGTATCTGGAGGTCTCGGAGGAGCTAAATCCCCTTCTTGGCGGGGCAGGATGCGTTGTTAAACAGCGCCGGGCCTCCAGGAAAACCATGGCGACGCGGGGACAATGAGGCCTCTATGGGCCCCGCTTGGCCGCGGGACGGGCCCGGCCTCTCCCGGCCCCGGTGGTGGGCACCGGGACGCGCCGAGCGGGCGATGAAGACGTCCACGCGCTTGGCAGGCTGTCCCCAAATAGAGTGGTCACAGTGGCGCTCCAAGACGGGATCTCGGGGAGGGGGGAACGGCAGGAGCTCTTAATTAACCTGCTGTGGATGGGGCAGAGGTGGTGGAGCGGCATCCCGGGAATCCTGGGCCGTGCCGCCACGGGTGGGTGGAGAAGGCGAGTCCTCGTTGAGGTGAGGAGATCCACGTGTGGGGAGGGAAGGGGAGAGCCTGGTTTTTAAGGAAAACAAGGGTGGGAATAGTGTGGGAAGAGGGCATTGGACTGTGCCTTCATGGGTGGGTGGAGAAGCCAAGTCCTTGTTGAGGTGAGGAGATCCTCGTGTGAGGAGAGGATGGCAGCTCCTGATTTTTTAAGGAAAATAAGGATAGGAATGGTGTGGGAAGAAGGCATTTAGGGAACCTGGACAGTGCCCTCATGGGTAGGTGGAGAAGCCAAGTCCTCATCGAAGTGAGGAGATCCTCATGTGAGGGGGCCATAGCAGCTCCTGGTTTTTTAAGGAAAACAAGGATGGGAACAGTGTGGAAGAGGGCATTTAGGGAATTTGGGCATTTAGGGAACATCTCTGACCTGTGGGGCAGGGATGGATATGGAAATGCTGGGGGATGGTTGGACTTGGTGCCCTTGGAGGGCTCTTCCAGCCAGAATAATTCTGTGATGCACAGCAAATATGTGCCCTCATGGGTGGGTGGAGAAGCCAAGTCCTCATCGAGGTGAGGAGATCCTCATGTGAGGAGGCCATGGCAGCTCCTGGTTTTTTAAGGAAAACAAGGATGGGAACGGTGTGGGAAGAGGGCATTTGGGCAACCTGGGCTGTTGTTTGCCCGTCCCTCACCTGGCTGGGAGGAGCGGGGTCGTTTGTGGACACGAAGGGCTGCAGGTGGGAATTTTGGTGGTCTGGAGCAGGGACCGTCACAGATGGCTGAGTTAATCCCTTTTCCTTCCCCCGCTGCCAAGGCCTGGTGGTTTCTCTTACCAACGTCTGGAAAGCACCTGGGACTCCCAGCTCTGGGAGCTGCTCTCACCCAGAATAACCCCCCCAAGCCTCCTCTGGGCTTTGGAGACACTTCCAGAGCACTTGGAGGGTGTTGGGATGGACCCAGGGTGGTGAGAAATCCGTGGGGAATGGTTTGAATGACACTGGGGGTTGTTTGGGGACAGAAGTTATTTTTGGTGACTTTGACCCCAAAAGTTTCCTCCTGCCATGGCTGAGAGGGTCAGGGCACTGGGGTTGTCAGCCACGTCCTTGAGGTGTCTCAAACCTAAAATCCCCTTCAAATACCCAAAACTGGGGATCACAGAGCAGGAATGCTCAATGGCTAATTTAATACAGCCCTGCATAAATCAATGTTAAATATCCCTAAATTAATAATGAAGTACAATCAAGTTAATGATGAAACCTTAACAGAATAATATTAAACAAATCAATAAAACCTGCATTCTTTTTTTTTTATGGATAACTCCATCTGCCCAGGACCTCTGCCAGCTTCCAGGGAAACACCTGCTGCCTTTTCCAGCTTTTTCAAACCCCGTTTGTTTTTCCTTTCAGCTCCTGGATCTGTTCATCCAGTGGGATTGGTCAACATATTTGGCCGACTACGGACAGCCCACGTGCAAGTACCTTCGTGTGAACCCCACCACAGCCCTCATCCTGCTGGAAAAGTGAGTGTGGCCCCCAAATCCCGGGAGAATTTCCACCCCCATCATGCCTTAGCAGCTCTTTCTATCCCTGTGAGCAAAGATCTCAGGCCCTGGGTGGACAGAGGGAACTCAGATGGAAAAATTCCATTTTATCCCGTTGACCCGAATCCCACATTATCCAAATCCAATGGCTTGGCTGTGGCTCCTTCTTTTTATTGGCTCTTAAGCAGAGTTTTTCTTGTCCTACCAGAAAATTTTGCTGTAAAGATGAACCTCCAGCTCCAAAATCCTTTAAAATGTGCTGGGCTGCAGGCAGGAGTGGCTCTCCCGAATTTTTCAGTGTTTGGGCAATGCCATGAACAACTTTTGGTCATGAAGTGGCTGGGCAGTTGGACCATGTTGTTGTAGGTTCCCTTCCACCTGAGAATATTCTGTTTTATTCCATTCCATCTCTGTATTTCTGTATTTCTGTTTCTTTTTATTTCTATTTTCATTTCTATTTCTATATTTTGAATTTTATTTATATATTTCTGTTTATATTTATCTCTATTTAATTCTATATTTATTCATATTTCTGTATTTTATTTCTATTTATTTCTATAGTTCTATATTTATATTTCAATGCATTTCTTTTAAAATTTATTTGTGTATTTTTTTTACATTTCTATAGTTCTGTTTATTTCCATATTTATTTCTATTTCTGTATTTTATTTCTATTTCTTTGTTTCTATTTCTATATTTTTATTTCTATTTATTTCTATAGTTCCACTTATTTCTGGTTTTATTTCTATTTCTGTATTTTTATTTCTGCATTTCTGTATTTCTTTATTTCTATATTTCTATGCTTTTATTTCTTTTTATTTCTATAGTTCTAATTATTTCTGTTTTCATTTCTATTTCTGTATTTTATTTCTATTTCATTTCTATTTCTATATTGTATTTTCTATTTATTTCTGTTTCTGTATCTTTATCTCTATTTCTATATTTCCATATTTCCGTATTTCTATTTTTTATATTTTTATGGTTTTATATTTTTATATTTTTATTTTTTATATTTTTATTTATCTTTCTGTATTTCTATATTTCTATACTTTTATTTTTTATTTCTACAGTTCTATTTATTCCTATTTTTATTTCTATATTTTATTTCCTATTTATTTCTGTTTCTGTATTTTTATCTAAATTTCTATATTTCCATACTTCCATATTTTTATGTTTTTATATTTCAATTTATTTCTATTTCTCTATTTGAATCTCTATTTTTTTCTATTTCTACACAGCCCTACATTTTTATTTCCACTTCTTTCTACTCTCATTTACTCCCGTTTCTCCCGCCTCCCTCCGGCGGGGTTCCCGGAGAGCCCCGATCCCGGTTCCGTGGGGCCAGAGGAGCCTCCGGGGCTCCCTCAATCCATCCTTTGAGGGCCGTCGTTCTCATGCTCCGCACGGCTCCATCCCAAACCCTGGAGCGGTGCCGGGAACAGCGCCCGGGGCTCCGGGGTGGCTCCTGGGGGGCTCTGCCAGTCCCGGGAACGCTGTGGGATTTGCCTCAGGAAAAGCGGGATTTGCTTTGCCTGTCACCCCTGCCCGTGGTGGGTCTCCCAGATGATCTCCGCTGGTCCAGCTCCAAGCTGGCTTGGGAAGGATCCACTCTGCTCCTGCTCCCGGCAGACCTCCCAGGTCGTTTTCCAGCTGGTGGGACAGAGAACGAGCCAAAAAATGGGAATTTAGCGTTTTCCAAGCGGCTCCTGGCACGGGCGCTGCAGTGCTGGGTCCTGCATGGAGGAGAGGGCAGGAGGGGATCCTCGTGGAGTCATGGAATGGTTTGGGTGGGAAATGGACCTTAAACCCCATCCAGTTCCATGGGCAGGACACCTCCCACAGTCCCAGGCTGCTCCAAGCCCTGTACAACCTGGCCTTGGACACTTCCCAGGATCCAGGGGCCTTGAATGTTCTTCTGGAAGTGTGGCCCCAACCCTAAACTCGTCACCTCCTCCTCGAGGAGAATGAGAGACCCCAAATCACCTCAAACTGCCCCTCATTCTCTGATTCCATGGTTAATCCAACCCCGGCTGCATCCCTGGAAGTGCCCAAGGCCGGGTTGGACGGGGCATGGAGCACCCTGCGACAGTGGTGGCATGGGGGCGGCACTGGATGGGCTTTAAAGATCCCTTCCAACCCAAATTATTCCCTGGATCTCTGATTCCGTGAGCGACCTTGGGGTGTCTGTGAACTTTGGGGTTCCCTCTGTGTCACCATGGTCCAGCTCCTCTCCACCAGAGGAGAAGGACAGGTGTCACAGTACCTCAGGACACCCCCAGGGCACCAGTGAGGGAAACTGGGACTAAACTGGGTTTAAAAGGACTTTTACACCTCGCGGTGTTGTTTTCATACTGGTATTTTATGGTTTGTGTCATCCCTCAGTTATGTGGGACCGTGGGTCAGGGATGGGTGTGGAAATGCTGGGAATGGTTGGATTTGGTGACCTTGGAGGGCTCTTCCAGCCGGGATAATTCTGTGATGCACAGAGAATTCGTGACCCAACGTCTGTGATGGGGAAGTGAGAGGTTTATTCAGAGCTAACAGCAAACTGATAAAATAAAAGCACACCAAAATCTGGGAGTTTGGCCATGCAGCATCTGGGAGAGCCGGGGAATTGAGGCAGGCAGTGAGCTGGGATCCTGGCAGAGGCTGGGAAGGCAGTGGGACAGCAGGAGAGCAGCTCCACACTCAGTGGTGTTAAAATGTCACCAAACCCCAGCCTGACTCATTTCATAAAGTCATAAAATCATGGAATGGTTTGGGTTGGAAGGAACCTTAAGGATCATCCCATTCCCACCACATCCATGGCAGGGACACCTCCCACTGTCCCAGGTGGATCCAACCTGCCTTGGGCACTGCCAGGGATCCAGGGGCAGCCCCAGCAAATCTGGGAATTCCAGCCCAGGCAGGAATTCCTTGCCAAGATCCCAGCCCAATCTCCCCTTTCCCAGTGGGAGCCATTCCCTGGCTCCTGTCCCTGCAGGCCTTGTCCCCAGCCCCTCTGCAGCTCTCCTGGAGCCCCTGCAGGCACTCTGAGTTTTCCCTGCATTTTTCCCTTCTCCAGGGGAACATTCCCAGCTCTCCCAAAGCAGAGGAGCTCCAGAATCCTGGAATGGGTTGGGTGGGAAGGGGCCTTAAGGATCATCCCATTCCCACCCCATCTATGGCAGGGACACCTCCCACCATCCCGGGCGGCTCCAAGCCCCAGTGTCCATCCTGGCCTTGGACACTGCCAGGGATCCCCTCGGAGGGGTCTCTGTCCATCCCCCATGAGCTCTCCCGAGGCTCCTTCCTCACTCCAGGCACATCCTCTGCCTCCCATCCCGCCGGGAATCCCGGGGGGGATTCTGAGCAGGGGCCGGCTCAGCCTGTAACCTGTTCTCCTGGTTATCTGTGTCCCTTATCACCCCGGTGTCTGTGTCTCTCCCAGGATATCCCGGGTGTAAGTATGCGCTCGCTCGGGCTTTCACCCTCACCTGGCAGGGCCCCGATTGTCCGCTCTCAATGGAGCCCGAAACGCTGGAAATGCAAAGTGCCTCTGGAGCGGGGCCCTGCGCAACCCGATCCTCCCAAATGCACTAATTAGAGCTAAAAGAGGAGCTTTTACCCCGCTGCTTTCTTCCCCTCCCGGATTAATTGAGACAAAGCTCGGCTCTCTCCGAGGTGGTGTTTGTTGACAGGGGTGGGGACAGCGCCGAGCTCGCCTTTCCCTTCCTTTCACTCCTAATCCTGGGACCGGCTTCCAAACCCGCGGTTATCCCGAGGCTCTGCTCGGAGAAATAAAACTGGGGAGCTGCACAGCCTGTCCCAAATCCTGCAGGATTTTGTGTCCCGGAGGCAGCTTAATTAATAGATAATAGTTAATAGCTCAGTGCTTGCACCTTCACGTGGTGTCTGGAGATTCCAGCAGCTCCCAGATGCTCCCAGACTTCTGCAGATCCACCTCTGTGGGTTTGTTAATGGTGCTTCCTGTTATCCCAAAGCTCTTCTCAGGAAAAAAACCCCATGGATCCTCACAGCCCAACCCAAATCCTGCAGGATTTTGTGTCCTGTATCTTAATTAATTAATAATAGTTAGTAGCTCAGTGCTTCACGTGGTGTCTGGAGATTCCAGCAGCTCCCAGATGCTCCCAGACTTTTCCAGATCCACCTCTGTGGGTTTGTTATGGGCACTCCCAGTTATCTCAAAGCTCTTCTCAGGGGAAAAAAAAACCCCGTGGATCCGCACAGCCCATCCCAAATCCTGCAGGATTTTGTGTCCTGTAGGCAGCTTAATTAATGAATAATATTCAATGTCTCAGTGCTTGCACCTTCAAGTGGTGTCTGGAGATTCCAGCAGCTCCCAGATGCTCCCAGACTTTTCCAGATCCACCTCTGTGGGTTTGTTAATGGCGCTCCCTGTTATCCCAAAGCTCTGCTTAGGAAAAAGTCTGTGGATCTGCACAGCCCATCCGAAATCCTGCAGGATTTTCTGTCCTGTAGGCAGCTTAATTAATGAATAATGTTTAATGTCTCAGTGCTTGCACCTTCACGTGGTGTCTGGAGATTCCAGCAGCTCCCAGATGCTCCCTGACTTCACCAGATCCACCTCTGTGGGTTTGTTAATGGTGCTCCCAGTAATCCCAAAGCTCTTCTCAGGGAAAGAAAATCCATGGATCTGCACAGCCCAACCCAAATCCTGCAGGATTTTCTGTCCTGCATCTTGATTAATTAATAGTAGTTAATAGCTCAGTGCTTGCACCTTCACGTGGTGTCTGGAGATTCCAGCAGCTCCCAGATGCTCCCAGACTTTTGCAGATCCACTTCTGTGGGTTTGTTGTGGGATCAGGGCTCCAGCTGCAATCCCGTTCCATCCTGTTCCAGAGCTTTATCCATCCAGCTCCTTCCCAGTCATCCCAATGCACCCCGAGGTTTTCTCGCACAGAATGTGCACTGCTTCCAGAACATTCCATGGACCCGAGCAGGTCCCACGTGGTGGGAGATGGCCCCAAAGGTGCCAGGATGGAAAAGCTCTAAATTCCCAGTGTGTGGAAGGCCTGGGAAGAGCTTTCCAAAGGTACAGATCAACTTCCAGCACCTCTGGCGTCCCTCTGGAACCCAGGAGAGCTCCCAGCCTTCCTGGGGAAGGGCTTGGAGACCTCCTGGAGCTGTTTGGAGCTCCAGGGGAGGATAATTATCCCCAAATCCATGACAGCAGGACCCGGGCCACTCCAAACTCCACTTCCTGCTGGCACAATCACTCCCTGGTTCTCCTGAAGGAGCAGCTGCCAACCTTCTGTGGCTGAGAAATAGGGAAAAGCAAACAAATCCCGATTTTTTGATGACTGGAAGTGCTCCAAGCTCTCCTGTTCCTGTTGGGAGAGCAGCTCCCAACAATTTTCTGGTAACCCCAGAAAATTCCCCTTTAGGATAAAGCTGTTATCCTGGATTCCAGTTCCAAGCCTGGTGTTTTTGGGAACATTTCAGATTCCCTGTGGCTCTTTCTAGGAGATTGAAGCCTGGAAAACCTTGGATGTTTGTTTGTGGTCCGGAAGTTTGGAGAGGTTGGTGTTGTGCTCAGGTGATCCCGTGCCAGCTTCCCAGGGATCGTCAGTGCTGTGTCCCTGTCACTTCAACACTTCCTTTAGGTCCCCACAGCCAAAAACTGGGATTATGGGATGCATCCAAAGCCCTCAGCCTCTGCCAGATCTGATTTACCCAGAAAATCTTTTACAAATTGGGATGATTTGGAAGAGCCGAGCCCCAGCAGGCTGGATTTTGGGAAGTTGTGCCTTCGAGGAGCTGCTGGAAGGTTGATGCTGGTGGGATTTTTTTTTCCCTTCTCAGCATCCTTAGGAAGTGTCCCAAGCCCTGTTCCCCCCAAAAATATGGATCTGGGAATGCGGGAGTGCATGACCCCCTCCCAGCTTTGCCCCCATCCCACCTCTTGCTCTGCTGGGCTCTGGATTTATGGAGAACTCCTGGAGACACCATGCTCCTTCCAAACAGCTGGATTCCTTCCTGGAATGGGAATTATTCAGCGTTATATTTAAGATAAATTATATACATTTATATAATTTATATTTTTTATTAATCAGGAAAAAAATGGGATAGTGGACGGTGCCCCTGCCCATGGCAGTGGGGTTGGAAATGGGTGGGATTTAAGGTCCCTTCCAACCCAAACATTCCGTGATTCCTTGGAATATTTTATAAAATTTAAATTCACAACTCCAGACCTTCCCAGCCTCCCCTAAAGCTGCATCTCGTGCATGCAAGTTTTAATTAAAAAGCCTTAATTCTGTGGATTTCATGCTGATTTTTAAATTTCCTCCTCAAATTCCATCACCGCCAAAGAAGGGGACATGGGGATGGAACTATCCCTGCTTGGAAGAGGGATCCAAATGCAGGATTTAGGATTTCCTGCATTTGGGAACTAGGGAGAGACCCCAAAGTGGTGCTGATTGGGATTGGAGGGGTTTAAAGCAAAAACACCTGAAAATTTCCAAAAAAATAATTGGTGTAGAGCCTGGAAATTCCACGTGCTCCTTTCAGACCACTGGATATTCCCAATCCCTGTTCCGTAACCTGTTTGTGCTACATGCAGGATGCGGGAAAAACAACGTTTTCACCCAATTCCAGAAAAAAGAGCGAGAATTGGGGAGACCCCAAAGTGGTGTTGGTTGGGATCAGAGGGATTCAAAGCCTGAAAAATGCCCCAAAATTTGGTGTAGAGCCTGGAAATTCCATGCTCTCCTCTCTGAGTGCTGTTCATTCCCAGTCCCTGTTCCATAACCTGTTTGTGCTCCGTGCAGGATGCAGGACACCAGCAGGAAAAACAACGTTTTTGCCCAATTCCAGAAAAAAGAGCGAGAATTGGGGAGACCCCAAAGTGGCGTTGGTTGGGATGAAAAATGGCCCAAAAAATGGTGTTGAGACTTGAAATTCCACGTGCTCATCCCTGAGCGCTGGACATTCCCAGTCCCTGTTCCATAACCTGCTTGTGCTCCGTGCAGGATGCAGGGACACCAGCAGGAAAAACAACGTTTTCGCCCAGTTCCAGAAAAAAGAGCGGGAATTGGGGAGACCCCAAAGTGGTGTTGGTTGGGATCAGAGGGATTCAAAGCCTGAAAAATGCCCCAAAATTTGGTGTAGAGCCTGGAAATTCCATGCTCTCCTTTCAGACCACTGGACATTCCCAATCCCCGTTCCATAACCTGTTTGTGCTCCCTGCAGGATGCGGAACACCAGCAGGAAAAACAACGTTTTTGCCCAAAAATTCCAGAAAAATGAGCGAGAATTGGAGAGACCCCAAAGTGGCGTTGGTTGGGATGAAAAATGCCCCAAAAAATGGTGTAGAGACTTGAAATTCCACGTGCTCATCCCTGAGCACTGTTCATTCCCAATCCCTGTTCCATAACCTGTTTGTGCTCCCTGCAGGATGCGGGACACCAGCAGGAAAAACAACGTTTTTGCCCAAAAATTCCAGAAAAAAGAGCGGGAATTGGGGAGACCCCAAAGTGGTTCCATGATTGGGATGAAAAATGCCCCAAAAATTGGTGTAGAGACTTGAAATTCCACGTGCTCATCCCTGAGCACTGTTCATTCCCAGTCCCTGTTCCATAACCTGTTTGTGCTCCGTGCAGGATGCGGGACACCAGCAGGAAAAACAACGTTTTCGCCCAATTCCGGAAAAACGAGCGGGACAAGCAGAAGTTGATCGACACCGTGGCCAAGCAGCTGCGCGGCCTCATCAACAGCCACCACTCCTGAGGGGCTCGGGATCTCCTTCCCGCGGCCTGGACTTCGGGAATCTCGTTGGGAGAGAAGATTTGTATTTTTTTATTCGCCTGGAAAGTCTCCGCGGAGCCTCCCCCCGACGGCAAAACACTCCCGGTGGAACAATCCTGGGAAAAAGAGGTGGTGGCAGGAGTCTCCTGGATCAACTCCTATTTTCAGGGGTTTAGGAAGTGATGGGAATTCTTGGAGCCTGGGAGAAGTTCGCACCCGGACTGGGTTTTTGGTTTTGTTTTTTGTTTTTGTCAAAGCCAAATTGAAGGGATCATCCCGCCTTCCTTTTGTTAACTTATTCCCTTGGAAAGCTGAGAAATCCGGGAAGAGCTGTGGGTTCTCTGGGCAGAGGGAAGAGGGTCACCCTGAGTGTGTCCTGTGGTTTGGATTTAGGTAGGAAAAAGGGATTTCCCAGGGTTTTTTTCTCCTCTTTTCCCCCTCCACGGGCTGATTTCCACATTAGCCTGCAAATCCCTGGAATCGCGACCCTTTCCCACATGTCCATAACCATCCCTGAGCTCCTCTCTGGGACCTGCCAGGGGCTGTGGGATCACGGAGAAGTGTTTGGAGCAGCCTCCTTGATCAGATTTGGGAAGGGACGGCTGAAGGATAATCTGGGAATGTGTCCTGTGGCAGCGCTGTGGGGCTGGGATGCTGCTGGACACATCCATGGATAGGGACAGGGAAGGGATGGATGCTCACAGGGATGAGGGGAAGGCACACTGGGATCTCACGGTGTCCAGGAGGGATTTTTCCCTCTCTTTTCCATGCTGGTGTCCCATCCTCCCTCTCCTCCTGATGGCTCCATGGGGAAAACTTCCCTGGGAAGTTTTAGAGCTGGACCAGTGGGAATCTCCTGGACGCATCCATGGATGGGGAGCAGGAAGGGATGGATGCTCCACAGGGATAGAGGGAAGGCACACTGGGATGTCCCAGTGCCCAGGAGGGGCAGATTCCCAGAGGGGGAAGGATTTTCCCTCTCTTTTCCATGCTGGTGTCCCATCCTCCCTCTCCTCTTGATGGCTCCACGGGGAAGACTTCCCTGGGAAGTTTTGGAGCTGGACCAGTGGGAATCTCCTGGAGGCAGTGGGAGATTCCCCATGGAGCAGCGCTGCTCCAAAGTGCCTGTGGATAAAATTCCCCCTGTCCTGAAGGTCCCCAGACATCCTCTGCTCAAACCAGGCGGCCACCAACAGGATTTAATCCCAGGATTCCTCTTCCAGAGGGGGATTTTTGCCCTTCTCATCTTGCCTCTTAATTCCTCACATTATCCAGCCACATTCCCAAACCCTCAAAGGGAATTCCAATCTCCCTGGTGGTTGTAGCAGCCCTGAGCTGCTGCTCCTGTGCCCATTCCCAACCCTCTGGATGCACTGATCCAGAGGTTTTACCTTCCCGCCTTGCTCCTCAGCAATATTTTGGGGTTGGTTTTCATTCGGAGAAGGTTCCTTTGGCTCAATCCCAAAATTACACGGGAACACGGTCAGGAATGACCCCCTGGAGCTCTTGGGCTGTCCCAGCCATCTCCAGCTACAGGGACCAAGGGATTGTTTTCATTAATAAGAGGGAAAATTTGTAATTCCTTGGATTTGGGGAGGGATCGGGGGTTCCTGGTGAACTCCTCCGGGAGGGATATGGAAGAGGAATGATGGGAAAAGCAGCAGGTGAAGGAAAGTTGGAGTCAGCGTGGCCAGAAAGGGATCAGCGTTGGAGACACCTCTGGAAACGACCCAGAGGGACAAGGGCTGGGAATTCCGGGAGTGGGATGGAGAGGGAGCAGAAACCCCGGGACGCAGGGAAGGGATTTTGTGCTGCCATCCTGAAATTCCATTTTCCTCTCCTATATTGCCCTCCACGAGGCATTCCCACAAAAAACCCTCAGCAAAGCCTCATTTCCAGGCAGCTCCCACCCTTCCCAAATTCCGCTCTGGGCTCCCCTTCCCATCTTCCTGAGCCATAATTCCAGGAGCAGCAACCTGGGATGGGTTTCCTTGCTCTTTCAGGGGTTTTTTTTGGGTTTTTTTTTTTTTGGAAAAACCAGGATTGGGATCCTCCAAACCAGCTCCTGGCACTCGGGATTTGCTGCTGGGGAAGTCAAATCTGGCCAAGGGAGAGATTCTGGGAGTTCCTGATCTCGGGAGGTCAAGAGCCGGAACCGCAAGTCAGAGCCCGGGATGAAAAATGGGATTTTGGGACTCTGGTCCCAATTAACTTTTTGTTCCGAGAGATGTTCCATCACTTCCAAACAAAATTAATCTTTTTAACAGATTGCCCCCCCCCCAAAAAAAAAAAATAGCCCTGGAAGACATCCCAAATCCCCAAATCGCCTCTCAGTCTCTTGCTAATGATGGGTGTCCTCCGACACGGATGGAATTGCTTAGGAGGGAAAAGTCGCTGTAGGGAATTTAAAAGGGGGGTGGGAAACAGGGGCGGGACCCAAATCCAAGATTTCCAGCTTCCCAGAATGAACAATGCTGCTCTCACGCCTCGCTCCGCATCCACCAAACATTCCTCAGTGGATTTTATTTTTTAAGAAAATTGGATTGTCCCGTAATTTTTCCCGGCTCCAGCAAATATACCCCAGCAGCAGTGGGAAAAAATTATATTAAAACTCAAATTTGGCTTCCCAAGAAGCCTCTTTCCTTCTTCAGGAGTTGTCAGGCATTCCAGGAGTTGGGAATTATCCCATAAAATGTGTCCAAAGCGGGAATTTGCAGCCCAACCCATCCACGGGATGTTCTCCCTGAGCCATCAGCACCTGGAAGATGGAAAGGAGGGATTTTCCTGGGATTTTTTTGGGTATTCCTGGGGCTGGAGTTCAAGCCAGATGCTCCCAGTGATTTTTGCACTTTGTTCCAGATCCAATCCCAGCTCCCGCTCGGATGGGAATGGGAGGAGTTGGGATGATGCTCTTTTGGGGTTGTTTTCTCCCGGATTGGCTGCTTTGGGGAAGGTGGAATTTCGGACAGGAGCTGTGGGAAGGGGTCATGGTGGCCCCAAATTCCTTGGAAGTGAGGCTGGGACGGAGCTGGGGCCGTTCTGGGGACATCTCTGCTGCCACGTCCCTCGTGACAAAGTGTTGGGATCGAATTCCAACCAGAACCCAAATCCCAGGCAGAGATTCCTCACCCTTGGGTGTCTCCTGCCTCCGCTGGGCTTTTCCCGTTATTTCTGGGTTGGGTTTGGTGCTTTTTGGGGGCCTTGGAGGGGTTTGGAGCATCCAAACACGATCCCACACTCTGGTTGGATCCGTGTCCCATCCCTGGATCCCGCAGGATTTTTGGGATCTCTGTCCCATTTTTCCTACAGCTCCACAAGGCTGGAGACCCCTCATATCCCCCCTGGCACAATTCCATATGGCAGTTCCAAGGGAACACAAATCCCATAAATCCCATCCCAGGATGATCCCAGCTCTGCTGTCCACTGGGAACGCCATGGATCGGCGGGAAGTGACCTGAACACGCCAGGATTGGCTGGGATTCACCCCAAAAATTCCAGGATGGAGGAGGGGAGCGAAGGGGGGGGCTTTGCTTCACCCCAAAGCTGCTGCTCCAATCTCCAGCCCCTCTCTTGCCCCCAGGGCTGGATTTGGGAAGCTTTACCCGGAGCTGGGATCCATCCCCACCTGCAGCTTCCCAAAAATTCCATGGGCAGCTCTGGAATCCTGCCCTATCCAAGCTGCTCCCTGCCTTGGCTCATCCCTCAGATTCTGTTTTGCCAGGAAAACCCCCCACACTCCCATCCCATCCCATTATCCCATTATCCCATCCCCTCCCATCCCATTATCCCATCCCTGTCCGCCGGCTGCCGGGGTTGCCTTTTCCCGTTGATTTTGGGGTGGAAGGACCTGATTTTGGGAACTGAGGTGGTGAAAACAGCTTTTTTTGCACAAGTCGTTGCACAATAAGGGGAAAATTTAGCAAATTTAGGTTTAACTTTAAAGGGAATTTTGTTGTTGGTTTGTTTTTGGTTATTTTTTTTTTTCCTTAAAACTCGCTAGCAGAGCTACTGATTCCAAGAGGAAAAAGAGCTGGAATGGTTGGAGAAAGGACTGCATGGTTTACAGGTTCAATTCTGTTAGAAATTAGCATGTTGGACATTTATCCTGGTGTAATTCCAATTAAACAAATACAGCATTTAACTGTTTAATTAATGCTTCGTCTGGCTCTGTGCATCCCCGGGGAAAAACCTGATCCCTAAATCCCATAAAGGATGAAATTCCACATCTCCTTTGGACGCCTGGCTGCTGGAACACCCAGGTTTATGGGGGATCCAGGGGCAGGAAAATCCCTGGATGAGCGTTGGATTCCACCTTCCCTCATTGCCCTGAGCAGAAACCAAATTTTGCCCAATTTTGGGGGGGATTTTAATTGGTTTCTATCAAAAAATTCCTCCCTGGGAAGGTGGGCAGGGGCTGGGCTGGAATTCCCAGATTTGCTGTGGCTGCCCCTGGGTCCCTGGCAGTGCCCAAGGCCAGGGGGCTTGGAGCAGCCTGGGACAGTGGGAATTGTCCCTGCCCATGGAACTGACTGGGATTTAAGGTCCCTTTTCCACCCAAACCACTCCAGGATTCTGGAGATTGGGAAATTTCATGGAAGGGCTCAAGCAGATGGTGTGGGCTTTGTGTAGGATGAGGGATTTAGGGAATATCCATGGGATGGCAAAGATTCCTGGATGGCTTGGATTCCATGAATTTCTCTAAATCCCTTTTTTCAGTCCTTTATCCCTGTTGGTTTCTGGCAGATCCTGGGGCGGGGATTCCCAGGTGTTAATTTGGAGCAGTGGGAAGGAAAATATTCCCTGGAATTGTTGGTGACTCCACCTCTGGCAGGGCCCTTTCCCCACAGGAGAGTGGAAAAGGAGGGTGGGAATCTGGGAAAGTCCTGGATTTTACCAGGATACTCCTGGGCATTTCCTGGTAATGGAAAAAAGGGGAAAATTCCATCTCTTGCCACAGCAGGTCCAGGGAGGACCCAAAAATCCAGGAAACCCCCCCCAGTGCCTGGGATAAGGACCTTTGTGTCACCCCCGTGCCCTTTTCCTGGTGGGTTTTGGAGATGGAGAAGTGAGGACAGGACATGGTCCAGCACCGTGGGACCCTGGTGGGAGATGGTGGGAAGGGATCTTGGATCATCCTGGATCAGGGGATCCTGGACCTTCCTGGGTCAGTGGATCCTGGATCATCCTGGATCAGGGGATCCTGGACCTTCCTGGATCAGGGGATCTCGGATCATCCTGGATCAATGGATCTCGGACCTTCCTGGATGAATGGGTCCCAGATCTTCCTGGATCAGTGGATCCTGGATAATCCTGGATCAATGTATCTTGGATCATCCTGGATTAATGGATCTCAGATTGTCCTGGATCAGAGCATCTCAGATCACTGTGGATCAATGGATCTCAGACCTTCTTGGATTAATGGATCTCAGGCTGTCCTGGATCTGTGGATCCCGAGTCACCCTGGATCAGGGAGTGCGGCACGGGTGGCTTTTGGGGCACGGGTTTGGGGTGCTGCAGTGTCACCCATGTCACCCCGGCTGTGGCCAGGCCCTGAAGCAGTGCCCGGAGCAGGGCCAGACCTCAGCGGGGCCCTGTGGCTCCCCAGGGCCGGCCCTGCCACCAGCTCTGTCCCCCCTGGTGTCCCCAGCCCTGAGCCGCCCTTCCAGCCCCAGGGATGCGTTGCCAGCCCAGTTTCCACCAAACCGTGGAATATCCTGGTGGGAATGGACCCACAGGGATCACCCAGCCCCGCTCCTGGCCCTGCCCAGGACAGCGCAACCACCCCACAAACCACCCCAAACAGGGACGTGTTCCTTTCCTCCTGGGTTTCCCCAGTCCAGGTGAGACAAACATTTTCCAGCCGCTGCTCCCGAGCGTTCCTTTCCGGCTGCCTCTGTCCCCTCGTGCCCCGACCTCGGTTCACCTCCTCTCCTCCTTCCCAGCGGGATCAGCTCAGGCTGCGGGAGGTGGGGCTGCCAGGTGAGTCTGACTCCTCCAGGTGGGATTTGCCTCCTCCAGGGAGCCCCAGGAATGCGGTTTGGGATGTTGGGAGATGCCCTCACCCACCTGTGGGGTGGCTTTCCCATGGTGTCCCACGGGCAGGGACTGAAACAGAGCAGGGATGGGTGGGATCTTGGCAAGGAATTCCTGGCTTGGGAGGGTGGGCAGGGGCTGGGCTGGAATTCCCAGATTTGCTGTGGCTGCTCCTGGATTCCTGGCAGTGCCCAAGGCCAGGTTGGACACTGGGGCTTGGATCCACCTGCTCTCACTGGAGGTATCCCTGCTCATGGATGGGGTGGGAATGGGATGGAATTTAAGTTCCCTTCCAAACCATTCAGTAATTCCACGATTTCTCCCGCCATGGCTCCGAAAACACCTGCAGTGGAAGGGATGGGCCGGCGGCCGCTGGAGCGGGACCCCCGGGGCTCCCGGGAGCGAGGAGTGCGAGGCAAAGGTGGCAGCAGGAAGCTGATAAGCCCCAGCTGTCACCACTTGCCCGCAGAACCGGGGAGAAGGAGGCTGTGGGAGCAGATCCGAGATAGGCTGGCTCGCGATAAGGGGCGAGATAAGGCCGAGATAAGGCAGGGAGGGCTGGACGGGCTCCAGGAGGAACCAGCGCGGAGCGTGACGCGCAGGGTGAGAAATGCGGGCACGGCAGGTGGGGCAGCCGCATCCGGGTGGGAAACGGGGTCACGGGAATGCCGCGAGAGGATGAGGATGGTCAGGCCAGGTGGCACCAAAATGAGGATGGTGAAGGGGGGAAAATCAGCTTTGGGATAAACAGGACTTTCCTTCTTCTCTCCGCGGCATTTCCCGGTGGGAAGAGAGGAGACAGGAATCCCCCCCATCCATCCCTGCCCCATCCCGCGCCCCACGTGGCTCCAGCCGCGCTAATTGCATTCCGTGGGGCACTAATTGCATGATTGGATCAAAGGCGGGAGCCCATCCATATCTGCCGGGCGCTGGATGCGATTATCCGGGAGCAGGCATCCATCACCGCCGCCCCTCCCTGACCCAGCGGGGCCCGCGCAGGTACCGAGCCCCCATCCCAAATGGGATTTTGCTCCCGAAAGGTTCAAGGGAGGCGGCGGATGACAAATGACGGCGGTGCCGCGTCTGCCGGGCGCTCACTCATTCATCTCCCGGCACGGCGGGGCCGCCCCGGGATGCGGGCGCTGCCGGCGGGGACCATCGCTCACTGTCACCGCGACGTGCCGAGTGTTAAAGACCCCCCGGCGGGGCACGGGGCGCTCGTTTGTATTCATTAGCACCGGCCGCAGATGTCGGGGGAGGCTCCGAGCCGCTCCTCGGCTCCTGGCGAAGCGGTGACACCTCGGCTCCCCTCGCCTGCTGACACCGGGCACTTGTTGCTGCCGTCGGAGCAGCGCGGTCCCGGTTGTCCTCCCGCCACAGCCCTGGAAAAGCCGTCCCGAGGGGCCAGGGAGGTCCTGGCACACCTGGAGCGAGCCCGGATTTGTCTTTTCCCTCTCCTGAGGCTCGATGTGGTGGCCCCGGGGCTGTGCAGGGCACGGGATGCTCCGTCGCCACAACAGCAGAAATTTGGGAGCAGCTGCTGGCTCGGGGCCCCTGGGCTGGAACCGTGGCTGTTGAAGGCAGGAATTCCCAGCTGGAATTTCCTAGGTTCTTCTAACCTTCACAGCCTGGGCTGTGAAACCCCTCCAGTGCCTCTTTCTGGGAACAGACTGGGAAAAGTCTAGGAAAAATCCCCTTAAATCCTTCTGTTCCGGCGGCAGGATATAGGGAAAGGTCCGGGGCTGTGCAGGGCACGGGATGCTCCGTCCCCACAACAGGAGACAGCAGAAATTTGGGGGAGCAGCTGCTGACTGGGTGCCCCTGGGCTGGAGCCGTGGCTGTTGGAGGTGGAAATTCCCAGCTGGAATTTCCTAGGTGGAAATTTCCCTCCTTCTGCTCCCCTGGGAACGTTAGTGCCAAAACCCCTGGCTGAGGGTGGCCTTTGGCTCCTCTCCTCCTCAAACCCTCGGCTCTGACCTTTCCCTCTGCCCCACCGGGCTCCTCCCTGCCCCAGCCCTGGGTTTTTCCAGTGCCTGGATCTCCAGGCACGCTCCTGCTCCCGACTGTCCCGTGCAGGACGGGAGCAGCTCCAGGCTCTCCTGTCGGGACAGGTCTTCCCTCTTCTCCTGCCTCTGGCTCTTCCCCTTCTCCACAGGACCGTGACTGGGAGCAGAAAAACCCACAAAAACAAAAAAAAAAAAAAGGGGGAAAGCGGCTTTTGGGTGAATATCCTTAATATTGGCCACTTGGAGGGATGAACCCTCTGCCAAGGAACGGCTGCTCCTCCCTCAGCGTTCCCAACCTGCCTGAATCCAGGGTTTTTCCTTGTTGGGACACAGCTTTGGGGTTTTTGGGGCAGTGGGATTTGATTTATGGTGAGCGATCATGGGAACCTCAGGTTTATTACCCGAATTAGCTTTTTTGGTGGGAATCAGACACCTCTGCCTGGGCTGGGAAGAGGAAAATCCTGGCTGAGGTTCCCAGGGATTGGGATATGAGGGAATTTATCCTGATCTTCTCCTGCCCTTGGCTCCACTGGAATAGGAGACAGCAGAGATTTGTGGAAGAGCCTGAGCAGCCGCTGACTCTCGGTGCCCCTGGACCGGAACTGTGGCTGCTGGAGGCAGGAATTCCCAGTTGGAATTTCCTATGTTCTTCTAGCCTTCACATCCTGGGCTGTGAAACCCCTCCAGTGCCTTTTTCTGGGAACAGACTGGGATAAATCTGGGAAAAATCCCCTTAAATCCTTCTGTTCCAAGGGCAGGATATAGGGGAAAAAAAAAAAAAGGGATTTTGGGGTAGAGCATGATCCAAGAGTCTGAGAACCTGAGCCGAGCATTCCCTGAGTGTCCATGATGCCCAACCCCATCCCCTTCCCTGCTCCAAGGAATCTTCCTTTCTATGAGCCTAAAGGATCCAGGACCTTCCAAAAAAAAAGGTCCAGGAAAAAAAAAAGCCAGTGGGGAATTCAGCCATTGGTGGGACTGGTTGGGAATTTTGCCGTTTGGTGGGGTGCAGCTGGGGGTTGCTGAGGTGCTCCGAGTGTCCTGGCCCCTGGAGTTTGGATCCCTTTGGATCATCCATGGCCCAGCTGATGGGGAAGGTCCATCTCGGGAGGGATCTCAGCAGCATTCCCAGGCTGCAACCCCTCTGGAGTCCGAGCTTGGGATGCACAGCAATTCCCATGGGGAAGGGCGGCTGCAGCCAGCCGGGGGTGAAAAATCCACCTTTGTTTTCTTCACAGAATCATGGAATGCTTTGGCTTGGAAGGGCCCTCAAATCCCAACCCCGTGGCAGGGACAGCTTCTGCCATCCCAGGGTGCTCCAAAGCCCCATCCAACCTTTTGTTTCCAAGGGCCTGGACTCACCTCATCCATCCCCAGCATCCCTGGCAGTGTCCAAGGCCAGACTGGAGGGGCTTGGAGCACCTGGGATGGAGGGAGGCGTCCCTGCCATGGCAGGGCTGGGAATGGGGTGGGATTTACGGTCCCTTGGAGCAGGTAATCTCTCTAAGGGAGAGCTCTGGGGAATTTCCTGAGGGGGGAAAAATCCTGAGCATTCCACAGTCCCTTCCATGCCAAACAATTCCACGATCCCATGGCTGGGAAAAGGCAGCTCCGGACAGAGGGGATGCAGATCCAGCTCATCCCAAAGGGAATGCTGGGCACATGTGGCTTTCAAGGCCACCTCCTGCACATTTTGGCACCAAAACTTCCCTTGTGGCCACCAAGACAGGCAGAAAATCCCCAGGAACCAAAACCCCGGGTGTGATCCCACCCATCCAGACCCCAGGAGCAGCGGAGTCGCCGCTTTCCCGCCCGGCTCCGCCTCGGGATCTCTCACTGCTCAGAGGGACCCTGAGAAATGTTGGAAAGTCTCTTTTCCCAGCCTGGCGCTCGAAGAAGGAGTCAGAGCTCTTCATTTCTCGGTCTCAAGGTTGTTTATTGTTCCTTATCTATGAAATTTTTTCTCCTGTCCAGCTGAGGTCCGCTCAGCAAGACAGGCCAGGATACACTGCCTGCCCCCAGGGCGGTGTTATCTTTTTATACTAAAAACTACCTGTAAAATAGGTACAATTCCTTCCCAATACCTATCACCTGTGTTAGACAGTGAGCTTCTACTCTAAAAATTCTGTATACAATATTTACAGTTCCTTCCCAATACCCATCACCTGTGTCAGACAGTGAGCTTTTACTCTAAAAATTCTGTATACAACATTTACAGTTCCTTCCCAATACCCATCACCTGTGTTAGACAGTGAGGTTCTACTCTAAACCAATCCCAAAGGTGCCACCATCACAGCAGGAGATGGAGGCCAAGAAGAAGAAGAAGGAGAAAGGCTGGACACGCCCAGTTCCCTCCATCTTGCCCCCTGAACCCCCATCCTAAAAACCCCAAAATCTACTTTTCACCCCGTGATAAACTCACTGTCATTCTGCTTAAACTGCCGTGGCCTGCAGATCTTTGTCTCAGGTTGGTGATTTGCTCCAGGGGTCACAGCCAAACCCACAGGGGCGTCCTGGGCTCTGTGCCAGGGTCCCTGAGCCCCCTGGCAGGGTCTGGGCTGCTCAGGACAGCCAGAGGGGTGTCCTGGGTTCCGACAGCTCCGGTGCTCCCCGGGCTCGGGAGAGGTTT